>NC_091851.1:40448194-42848194 GCF_037783145.1 Equus przewalskii
TCTGTCCTGTGTGAGGCCCTGGAGAGGTGTTCACATTTCTGGAGTGACTATGACAGTTTGAAGTCTGGAGGAGAACCAACCTTTGGACACGGGCTCCCTCCCTCCAAATACTGATGGTCTGACTTCTTTCTGGCTGGGTTTTCTTTGCTTGAGCTGTTTTGCTTGGTGATCATCTCACTCTTTCTTCTCTGCCTTGAGAACTCTGTGAAATTCAAGCTTGGATAAGCCCATTGGATCAATGGCATTTTAACTGATTTTCCTGTGTAGCCAAGAAATATTCTCAAGAGAGGAACCATGGCTGGGAGGCATCAAGTTTAACACAGGACAGGGTGAGATGGAAAGTATTTAATAGTTAGATGATCCTTGATTCTTTCCTTTCTTGTAACATACACACTAAAATTCTTACAACCAGTTCAGTTGCCACTTAACTCACTTAAAGTCTAATGTTTGGAGGTTTACTTCTGAAGAAAAGGTATAAAATTTGGTTCAACATTATAAAAAGTGCATGAGTTGATCTGTTCCAAGACCAGCCTACAGAATTCTACTTAACACACATCCTTGCAAAAAAATGCTTGCATCCCTACTGACAAATAAGTTACATCACTATTGCAATAGTTGTCATTAAAGAGTAAAAAAAAAAAAGTAAATAAATTTTTACCCCAACCTTAAGTATTTGTGCTGAAAAGAGATAGAGAAATAGACATTTTTGTAGCCATTCTGAAAGAAGTCTCCATGGACTTTTGAAGAATTTGCTGCAGGCACACAACTTATGTACCCATATGTGCCAGGTATGGAAGTAAATGACTGACACAGACTCAGCACTAGGCAATAGGGAGTAGTGGGGACTGTGGAGTACTGCAAGCTCCAGTCCCTTCTAATGTGGACAGTGGCTGCTCCGCTCCAGCCTGTGGTCACCACGTACGAATGCATCATCTGGTTTGCCAGACCTTCTAGTTTTTCAAGAGATTCAGAAATCTGACCTTGAATGTAAAAATTGTTTAAGCAGTACACATTAAATAAAACACGTGGTACACCTGAATTCAAGTTGTGTACTGCCGTTCTGTGACCTCAAATTAGAGGTATGTGTAGTCTTTCATTCTTCATTCTTTCTTATCATTCTTTTTGATACAGATGTATAAATAGCATTATTCTAATACTATGCAGTCATACTGGGTGACAAAGTAGGGGTATTATGTTTTATTTTGTTTTGGCTCTAACATGGACCAAAACAAAAAAAAATAGGATTTTTCTGAGTTAATTGAGTAGGAATTAGGAGAGTAAGAGGAGAAAATGAAAGAATGAGTACCCATATAAACTGATTTATACAGAGTTGAAATGTTGTCCATTCATTCATTCAATAATCATCGCACACCCACTGTGTGCCGGGTACTGGAAATACATTAGCGAACAAAGCTGATGGGCAGTGCCCTCACGGCTCTCGCAAACACAGAATTACTCAATAATCCTTTAATGGCCATTGTGATTGGTGCTGTAAGAGTAAAGGCTGCTGTGAGGGTATCTAATAGCCCTGGTCTGGGGAGTTGAAAAGGGCTTCCCTGAGGAGGTGACATTCAACCTGATGCTCGAAGGTGGAGCAGTTGTTGACCAAACTGAAGACGTCTGACGGGAACAAGGAACTCCTAGCCAAGAGGACCTCAGGTGCAAAGGTCTTGGGGTGGGAGAGAGTAGGGTGCTGGTGGGGACTGGAGGAAAGTTAGCATGGCCAGATCACATAAGAAAGGGAAATAATGGTGGGGGAGGAGGCTGGGAAATCCTTTTGTGCCTTGAGGACACATAAAGGTGTTTGGTCTTTTTTTTTAAAGATTCCTTGCAGGATAGTAACTGAGCCAGGAAGAGTTAAATAAGAGGATGAATATGGCATGAGCCGTCCAAAGTGACAGGCAGGAGGTCATAGAAAATATGTGTTGGATAAAATGATTTCTTAGTGACAACATTAGCATAGAATAATTAGTTACCATCCTAAAATGTGCTGGAAGATAGAGGGGAATGACGCAGTCATCCAGGAGAATGAAAGGAAGTGTGTGTATTCCATCCTGTGTGGACATGTGTGTATGTGTTTATCTTGCCTCTGTGTTATGTGTGTCTTTCTGTGTGTACAAGTGTATGTGTGTTTATATTGTCTCTGTGTATATGTGTTTGTCTTTCTGTGTGTACAAGTGTGTATGTGTTTATCTTGTCTCTGTGTATATGTGTGTCTTTCTGTGTGTACAAGTGTATGTGTGTTTATATTGTCTCTGTATATATGTGTTTGTCTTTCTGTGTGTACAAGTGTGTATGTGTTTACACTGTCTCTGTGTACGTGTGTGCTTTTCTGTGTGTACATGGGTGTCTGTTTATATTATCTCTGTGTATATGTGCATGTGTGTTTATACACACAAATGGCATATCCAGACATCTAGTTGAGTATTTGTAGAATGATTGTGAGCATGACATTGTTAATGACTAAAATCCAAATTAGGTTTAGAGAGGAAAATTAAAATAATTTAAAAATAATAATACAACACAGCCAATTCATTGGCTGTGTTCCTATCTTACTTCTACTCACAAAACTAATGTATATCATTATAAATTATGTGTCAGCATGTCTACTTTATCAAGCCTATTTGTAAAGACAAAAGCATTTTGTATCTCACACCAAGAAACCAATTCCATTGAATTGTGTGGAGGTTAATACTGATATTCAAGGCTGAAGAGATTACCTTAAATCAATACATAGCTCGCCTTGAATATAGAATTGAGAGTGAAAACACAGTTTATAGTTTTAAGCATGGTTTTCTTAATGATGCGAACAATGTGTTTAGTCTTTAGGAAGAAAAAAAGAGAGAGAGACAGCACACTGGATAGAGAGAGATGAGAGAAGGCAAGTGGAACCATTTCAGGAGTATATTAATTGGGTAATTGGGGATTGGGTGTCACTTGAACTTAAGCCTGTGGTTAATTCTTGGCTTATTCTTCAGGAATGACATGGGCAGGGCAGTTATTGAAATAATGAATTGTTCACTTGTCCTGGGCAAATAGAAAATTCCCCTGGTTGAATAAAATTGTGGGAGGAGGCGTTTGATAGGCTTATAAGGGCTTAAGAGTCTGGGCTCACATTGTTCCCCTGGCAGTCCGAAGGGAGAACTTTGGGGCACAGGATAGTCTCAGCAAAGGGGGGAAGTCAGCAATGATTCTGATGAACTAGTCATGTTTTAAAGGGAATTGACACTTGCCAATTAAAGCATTTTCAAAATGAATGTCAAAACCAGAGCTAAGTGGCACAATTTTATCTCAATGTAAGGGCTGAAATGATCATAAGGAATTTGAAGAGTTTTAGAGAAAAAGTAGTCAATATAAGGGCCAAGTTAGGCAAGTGTGACAGGGATCATTTATTTTGTTTTAAAAATAAGAAGAGAGAAGTTGCATAAACTTTTGATGATATTATTTTCAACTCAAAAGTTTAGGAGACTAAGGAAATAGATTTTCTCAGCCAGAAAGCTTCTGTCTGAGTTCAGATGTTTAGGATATCTTGTTGAAGGCAAATTTCTATGTTCTTTCAATGGCAAATGTCAGGCCCTTGGACCAATCACCAAAAACACCAGATTATTTCCATCCGTGTAGGAATCCTTCTGCACAAATTCCCCAAAAAGACCCAAATAGGGAGCTCTGAGGACTTTTTTGGTTATATTTTGTTCTGTTTTTGTTTTTGCTGTTGTGGCTCCATGGCATCTCAGGCCTTTGGGATGTTGTGAATTTTATCATCATCACCATCACTGTCATTGTTGATTCTCTTAGATTCTCTTAGAGTGTACAAAAGGCTCTTGCCCGTGAGCCTATACTCCCACCTCCTGTTCCTGTTCTTGCTTCATCCCTCTGAGCAGATGTTGACCATCTTGTTCTTCATCAAAAAAACAAGTCATTCAACAGTCCTTTGGGTGGAGTCGGAGAATTTGAATTCCTAACCATCCACCATATCGCATCACAGGACAGCATGAGAAAAGACTGATTTTTGAAACTGCTTTCATGTTCATTGGATCATCAAAAGCCCACCCACACAATCCTCCATGTCTAGCACACATTCTGAAGGAAGCATCACAAAGAAAAATCCACCCATCCACAGCACCCATAACTCAGAGTGGAAAATGTGACTTTACCGTGCAGTGGTTGGGACCAGCTGGCTGCAAGTTCCTCTGGTCGGATTCTGCATGTGCCCAGCCTCCGACCTTTAGGAGGGAGGTCAGTGGTCTTCTTTTGCTTGGCCAACGGGGTTGGAAACACAACAAAACACAAGAAAATGCTGACGTCCTGAGTTATGACAAACTGAGACACATGTCACAAGGGGAAAAATGACAGCTTTATTGCTGCAGTGATTATAAAAACAGAGCAAATTAACCACCAATATGGTTCTGTTTGGAGAATGAAACAACTTTATTGCACTGTAAATTGAAGACCTCAAACATATTTTAGGAGTGTCAAACCTGAAAAGCTAAAGATTTCCCCCAAATTGCCAGTCATTGATATCCTTCCAGTTTTATTAGTCTTATTTTCCAACCAACTGAAAGCTTAAACTGGAATTATTTTCCCCTCTAGAAAACTTCTATTTTGTAGAGTTGCACATTTTCCCTATTAAATGTTCTCTGCAAGATTTGCTTAGTTATAATGAAACCGTCGCATTTGTAACTTAATCAAATCTGGCCATTTAAACAGGAATACTTACAAACAATAATACTAATACAATAAAAAAGTGAATATCATATTTGATAAACTTTGTTCAAACAGCTTTCTTTGTTAGCATGTCTTATACGTCTCAGGGAAATACATTGATCCAGCTTGGCCTGAATTTTGCTCTGTAAAACCCTCTGTTTGCTGTATATTAAATTGTTGAGCTGAGCAGAGTCGTCAGGAATGGGTGTACAGGTCGTGCACTGTGCATGGCTGCCACGTATCACAGGCTACAATTTAAACCCCGAGCACCCTCTTTTGATTCCAACTTCAAAGATTGCACTTTAGCTGAGAATCCCACTATTAATACCAGTAACAAATTACTGAATACTTTTCTTTCCAATTAAACCATGGCCAGATAAAGAAACCCAGAGTTTTAAATAAAAAAAGACCAACAGTACTCATTCATCCAATCCAACATGATTATATTATTGATAAAAAGCTAGGGCCTTATTTTCTGCTTTATAACCCCAATAATCCAGAACCAGCAGAATAGTACAATTTTGCACCAGGGAAAGTGTATTAACAAAAAGCATTTCTGATGAATATGGAACATTCGGAGCATAGTAGGATCTCAAAAAATGTTTCTTTTTTGATTGATTGAATGAACAGATGGCTGAATGACCATATATTGTATTTGTATAAAGGGGAAAATTCAAATTGATTCGTAAGCTCCCCATGGTCAGTGTTGAGAGCTGTTTTCTTTAAACTGGGAAAAGCAAACAACCCCATAGTTGCCTCCTTGACGCTGGGTTTTTTGGCCAAAGAGTAGATGGCTCATTCCTCTTTGAGTCACTCTGCAGTCAGTTCTCCATCTGCTTTCCCAATAGGGTTATTGTATTCTGTTCCTGGCAATGTTCTAGAAACTTTAAAAAACAAAGTTATGCGGTAGGTACAGTTATCGTCACATCACAGATGAGAAAACCAAAGCTTGGAGAGGGTGAGAAATAAGGTGTCACAGCTAGGAAGTGATGTGGCTGTGAGTGAACCCAGGTCTGGTTCTAGAGCCAGTGTTCTTGACCACCACACTCTGGTCCAAGACTCTTCAGAGAACTGCTATGTATGTATTATATTTTAATGTAATATATTTTGAGATGAACAGCCCTGTAATGAGTCAGTGCTACTCAGGATTGACAAATAAACTTGCATCTTAATTACCAGTGGGGTCACTTTGATATCCAGTAAGCACCTCAAGGTCACTTTGGCTGGCCGTTATCACCTTCCATCACTTTCCATCCTTCTCTCTCTCCTTCCTCTCTCCAGTTGGCCAGTCAGTCACCCTTTTCAGCCCTTTATGCATGGATGTCACCTAACTCTGTGCTGCTCAGAATGTGGTCTGTAGACCTGCAGGGTCACCATCACCTGGATTTGTAAGAAATGCAGAATCTCTGGCCATTCCCAGAACTAACCAACAGAGTCTTCATTTTAATAACATCCCCATGTGATTCGAACGCACACTGAATTTTGAGAAGTGTGAGTCTCTTACCTGTCTCCCAGACCCCCAGGCAGCTGAGCCAATTTAGAACATTCCCTGATTTGGGAGGGTTCATGTCTCCATTTCACTCTAGGACTTCCTTGTTTTCTTAAATGAGCCCCTTTTGTGGTGCTACACACACACACACACTTTTGGAGAAGCTCAGTTTCTCCACTTGCTCACATCTCCGTCCTGCATTGTTCCTCCCCAACTTCTCTTTGGGCCCTTCCCACCTCCCAGTTCCAGCTGGGATTGCTCTCCTCCACAGCAGTGGGTCCCACTCTTTGGCATTTCAAAGAACAGCAAAATGTTTAGGAAATTAACTCCAGGTGGCTCTCTTTTTTATTTTGCCAAGTAAAAACATTAAAATAAGAAAACAAGCCGTCATTAACTGTAACTATCCCTCCATAATCTCAGAATAAAGGATAGGAGTTTTCATTGAATACTTGATAAAAAATTCACAATAATTTTTTCTTATTTTTCTTGTTTCACCTTGGCCTGATTGGGGAAAAAACAAGTCATCTAATAGCCTCACAGACTGATATTCATGGACTGCTTCAGATTTTGTAACCATCGTATTGAAAATGTTGTTGGCGGGGGGTGGGGGGTCCAGACCAGTCTCTCTCCTTGGGATCCCCTTTCCCAGAAGGTTTATTATCCAAATTGATACGAAGGGAGTGAAGACGTCCTAACAATTACTTCCCAACAGGCTGTACTCGTTAATGAAAGTTGGCTATTTCCTGTACGAAAATGTCACGTTCATCTTTGCCCTTAATAGTTTTTGAGATCAAGCATTTTTATCATACAGATGAAAAGGGAGCCAGAGGTAGCCATCATAAAATGAGCAGATATGTAAAGCAAGGATATGAAAGTATGTAAAGCGGCATGAGCCTGGCAGTTCGGCTGTTTTCTGTATGAACAGGAAGTAGTTCTCAACTGCATCAACTTAACAAATATTTGTAGAGTGCTGACCACGAGCTCCAGACTAGGTGACAGTCCCATCACCCATTTATTAATTTTGTCACCCTCACTTAGCTAGTGGGACTACATGTGTTTTGTTCACCATGAAATCCCCAGAACCTATCACAAAAATCATGAGGAACAAATGCAGTGACTCATAGTAAGTAGTACTAAGCACAGAAGAAGCACAAAAAATAATTAAACTTATTTAATTATCAATGATAGCTTCCCATTGCCTATATGATAAAACAACAGCAACAACAACTCTTTTGCTTTGCATTCAGGCTTATATATTCATTCATTCAGGCAACATTTATGACACACCTACCTTGTGCCAGAGAATGTCAAATTCACTGGGGATAAAGGGGTGAAAACAGAAGACAACGTTTCTGCTGTCTTGGAGCTTCCCTTCCATTCCCTGCCTCATGGGGACAGTGAGGATGGAAGGAGTGATGCATGGGTATTAGTCAGCCCGGCTGCTATAATAAAGGACCACAGACTGGGGGCCTTAAAGAAGAGACATTTGTTTCTCACAGTTCTGGAAGCTGGAAGTCCAAGGTCAGAGTGCCAGCACAGTGCGGTTCTGGTGAGAGCTCTCTTCCTGATTTCCTCATGTGGTGGACAGGGAGAGGGAGAGAGAGCAAGCCGTCTCATGTCTCTTCTTATAAGGGCACCAATCCCATCACGAGCGCCCCACCCTCATGACCTAATTATCTCCCAAAGGCCCCACCTCCAAACACCCTCCCAGTGGGAATTGGGGCTCAACATATGACTTTGGGGGGGGGGCACGATCCAGTCCATAGCAGCACGTACAGCGATTAGAGAAGTACCCTGCACATGGAGAATGCACAAAAATCCATTCGGCATCCGTTTACCAAGTATTGCTCACCAACCAGGGACTCTGCTGGCATCTGGGGACTCCGCAGTGACCTGAGGCATGCGGGTTCCTGCCACTTGTGGGTTTTCTACGCAGTGCTTTCTGCACTGCGGCAAGTTCCGTCCTGCCTCCCTCTCCTGATTAAAGCTCTGTTTCTCCTTCCTCCAGGAACCTCCCCCTTCTTCCTATTCTAGGAAATGTGCCCACAGCATTTTGTATCCATCTCTGTATTAGCATTTATAACTTTTTTTGGCCTACATGGTGGTGTCTTCCAGTAGACGGGGAGCCCCTCAAGGTCAGGGACAGGGACTTAATTGTTTCTGTATCTTACCAAATTCGGCACCCCTCCCCACTCCCTCGAGCCCCGTCCCCAGAATTCTGCCTTGCACAGAATGAGTCCTCTGTTACTATGTGTGGAATGAATGGATACATTTTGTAATATCACTCCTGTGTTTAAAACCCCCATTGGCTTCCCACGCTGTAGTTAAAGCCCAATTCTTTACCCGGGCCTCTCCCCTGCCCACCTCCCAACCTCTCCAGTGTCGTCGATAACACCGTCCCCTCCCTCACCCCTGCACAGCGGCCTCTCTGTCTTTCCTTCTGTTTCTGAAAACAGCCCATCCGTTTTGTCCTCCCAGTCTTTGCGCTTGCTCTCGCCCCCACCTCTGATGCTGTCTCTGGTTCTTCCCCTTCTCAGCATTCTCACCATCACCTCCTCTGTGAAGCACCCCCTGACCTCTTCATTGAACTGGCCCCGTCCTAGCCATCCTCCTTCAACCATTTCAGGTTGAATTTCCTTCAATAGCACTTCCCATTGTGTGAAATTATCTTGTTGTGTATATTTCATTTATTGTTTCCACTAGAACAGTGGATCATAACTAGGGGCAATTGTGCCTCCCAGGGGACATTTGGCAATGTCTGGAGACATTTTGGGTTGGCACAACTAGAAAGAGGGTGCTCCTGAATTCTAATGGGTAGGGGCCAGGGATGCTGCTAAACACTCTACAGTGCACAAGACAGCTCCCACCGCCAAGCATTAGCTGGTCCACAAAGTCAAGACAGCCACCACTGAAAGCCCCTGGACTAGTATATGTGCTATGAGGACAGGGGCATCTTCGGTCTGCTGCTGCTCTCTTCTCTCATGGTCTCCAGCAGTGCCTGGCGCAGAACACTCCTTTGACAAACATTCGTGGCATGGATAAATAAAGTGCTATATTTGAAATATAGGGAGGAAATGTGGCATGGGGACCTCTACCTCATTATTTTTGAATAAATGGAATCTGAATTCAATGTCATGCCATTAGACACCATCTAGTAAAATGATGCTGTTAACTCATGAGTGATCATGCTGCTGGAACAGGGTAGGAGGGTGAAAAGTGAGGAGGGGCCTTGCTGCTTTCTCCTCTCTTCTCGAGGATGCTCTGAGCTGCACATGGTCCCCTGTTCAAGGGACTCAAAGTCAAGAAAGCCCCCATCTTCGTCGTGACAGGAGCATTTTTCAAAGATTTTTCCAGGAAGGGAAGAATAAAAAAAAAATAATAAAAAGGCTGATTTAATGATAAATAATCATGCTCTGCCTCTGACATTAAAGGGCATCATTGTCTCAGCTCAGCGATGTAAATCATCGTAATGGACGAATCTTTTAAAAGTAACACGGAATTTAAAAATGGAAAATATGAGGACCTCGCAAGATGACTGTGAAAATCATCCGTTTATTATCTAGGTGTGCTTAATAGTCTGCTGCCTGATGAAGAATCATTTGCTAACCCCGAGGAACGGCTCGTTTCCAATTCAATCACTCAGGCTGGCACTACCTAGGACTTCTCTTCCTGCCTCCCTCCTGTCCCCTCCCTACTCCTGACTCCTTTTGTCACTGTCGAGAGAGTCTACCCCAGCCCTAACTTCCATTAAAGCATCACTAAGCAGTTTCAGAGGAACAGGGTGGGTTCACCAGAAGCTGGTGCAGTTAGCAACAAATCAGCCTTTAATGGGTGAGAATGACTCATTTGAAAGGGATTATTAGCTGAATGTTAATTGATTAGTGGAATGAAAGCAATTAAAGTGAACAGAGCCTTAGCCTTTCTCTGCCCATGCTCAGCACAGGCATCCTTCCACCACGTGACTCACCCTCACTCCAGGTATGAGCATTCCTGGTCCTCAGAGAAATCGTTTCCCTCTTTATGGGTCCCAAAATGTTGTGAGAGGCTTAGAATTCAAGAAGTGGAAATTAGATAAATCAGTGAAAAAAAGATAGCCTACTGCTTTATATTGCCTGTATCAGGCAGGATCAGTTAGGTTATGCTGCTGTAACAAACAACCCCCAAATCATGTGACTTAGCACTTCAAAATGTCCTTTTTGTTCAGGCTGCGTATCAAACATGAGTTGAGGGGTGTGGGCTTCACAGTCTACGTGCCCAGGAAGCCAACCCTGCATAATAAACATCCCCCAAATCACAATGACTTATAACAAAAACTTATTTTCCACTCGTGCTATAATCAAACATGAGTTGAGGGGAGAGGGCTCGGCTCATCATTATCACTATATTCTAAGGAGACAGGGAAGGTGTTTTCTACCATGAACTTGGAAGAAGAGGAGAACTGAATGGCTGTGAATGGTGCTGCTTCTTATCCCAATGCTAATGCTTTCCGTGATTAAAGAACGCTAGTTATCATCATCATCACCCCAATTATTGGTGCCATTGTTGGCATCTGACCATGTGCCAGGATCTGTGCTTATCACTCCATGTGCATTATCTCATTGGATTTTCACAACAACTCTGTAAAGCAGAGGGCATTATAAATCCCCTTTCTGAAATGAGGCAAAGAGTTAAGTAGCTGCCTGGTGTCAGATCTAGTCACTTGCAGAGCTGGGTCTGAACTCTAGTTTCCTCAACTTTGCAGCCCATGATTAACCACTACACTCTATCAGTCATACTTAATAAGTCCCTTCTGCTTTTCCATTCAGGATCTCTCCAAGTGGAGTGGATGTAATGCTGGTGGTTTGTGGGTCCCAACATGATTTTAGTAGCACGTGGACCAACATACATTTTTTCTTTAATAGTTACATATTATTGTAATGTGTATTTAAAGAGACATATCTAATGTGGCCAAATCATGATCTAGTAGCTGTTATTCCTTAAGTTGAGACTTAACTAAATTTTTAAGTTTAAAAATAGTCAACTTTCAAAATTAGGTAAATATAATAAGAATACCACACAGATATGAAAAAAAAAATGCAAAAGTGGTCTACAATTAATGGAGGTGGAAAATACGAATTCTTTTCCTGTAATGAGTCGATAAAACAGCCTCATATCTTCTAAGACTGTCCGTGGGCTGGAGGACACTCAAGTGTCACCTGCCTTGGGGAGTGCCAGCATATTCCTTCTAACCCATCCCCACCCAATGGTTAAGAGCCTCCTCGGCTGTGCTTCAGCACCATAATTGTATAGTTTAGGATCGCATTGTGTAGTAGCTGTGTAACTTGTCTGTCTTCCCCTTTAGAATATGTACCACTCATGGGGTTTTATTAATCTTGGTATTTCCAGTTCCTGGTCCATGTAGATATTTTTAAATTAAATCGTGGATTTTACTTTTGAGGATTCTGCAATCTACTGAGGGAGATAAGCATTGCACCAATAGTATTCTTCTGTGAGTAACAAGTCAAATGTCCAATTCAAACTGGTTTATAGGGAACTTACAAGTTCACTTAACTGAAAAACCCAGAGGTCATCACACTTCAGGGAAGGCTTGATCTAGCAAGTGGAGAATATCACCAAAAATGCAACTTCTTTCTGTCTCCTAGGGCTACCTTCTCATATGGCCCCAAGATGGCGGCTAGAAAACTCTGGAGTTCCAAGCTTCCTCATTCACATGCAGCAGGAAAGAGAAAGTGTTTTATTTCTCTGTCTTTCCCAGCAATTGTGTGGGTAGTCACTGTAATTAGAACACCTCCCATCATAGGCCAAGCTCCCAAACCAATCTCAGTGTTCAGGGGCATGAAATGGACTGACGTGCTTAGCCTAGGTCACTTGCTCCACTGTCAGACCTGGAAGTGGGGTCTGGGTTCCCATAATCCTGTGGGTCTCTAATGGAAACAAGGGGCTGATAGGAGGGGAAGAGTAGGAAGGATGCTGGAAGGCAGCCAGCAAATAGTCGCTGCAGGCAGATAACGAGAAACATGAACCCTACTCCACGGAACTTGCAGCGTTTGTAACTATTTAACACCTCCGTGTCACCTTGAAAGTGATTACTTTGTCTTTGTCCCACCACACCCTAGCATGGCCTTTAAATCAGGTGACCTAAAAGTGCAGGACTGAGCTTGAACTCGTCTTTCCTTGCGCTGCATGTCCCTTCTGCAGGAGTCCTCGTCTGCGCTGCATTCTCCGGCCCCCTTTCCCGGCGTCACTCTGCGTACCCTAAGGATCGTGAAAAAGCTTAACTCAGGATGCGACTCTCATATTCTTACCCCTACACGGAATCCTGTTTTGTTTCACCTTGTTAAAAACATCTTCCCCAATTTATCTTTCAATTTATTTTTCTGGGTGTTCTTCCAATTTAAAAATATGTTGGGATTATTTTTAGATCCTAGTCATTAGTGCTAGGAGACTGTTTTCAAACAGATTTATTCTTTTCTCTCATTTGTTCAATATTTGATTCCTAATTTAAAGTGCTTTTCTCCTCTCGGGCTTCCTTTCTAAAAATCTAAACACTGGGAGAAACTTGTGGAAATGATCAATGCTCCGTAGGGTACTGGTGGAATTGTGGGCAAAATGCATCCTCCTTTTGTCTGGCCACTTGGCCCATAGGTTAGAGGTCACAAACTATACAGACCTGCTATTCAAGTGAGATCCACACATTTGGTTTCTTCAGTCCATGCTGTGTTTAAAATAAATGAGTGAATACCATTTCTTTTAATAGGAGGCTTCATGTAAAACTCAGGATATTTCACATCCAAATCTGGATTTAGGGCCTCTTTAAAAACTCGGTTTTAAAACACTGCAGCCACTGTCCTATATGGCGACGATCGGCTGGAACTTTCGCTATTTGTGTTTACAACCCCCAATGTGGCTACTGAGTCAAGATTCAAAGTCAGCAGCGTTCTGGATTTCCGTGAGTGAGGAGGGGGGACCAGCCACAGGTTCTTACTGAGGAAGAGGAGTGGGACCAGTGGGCTAGAGCAGACTCTTGCCACTGAATGCCCAGAGGTGGTGCCTGGGACATGGACCCCCATGTACCAGCTCAGGTCATGCCATGGTTATGACTCTGCTTGGATGTGAATCCACATTCTGCCATTTGGTAATTATGTCACCATGGGCAAGTTGCTTCCTTCCTGAAAGTCTCCATCCTTGTTTGAAAAAGAAGGACAATATTAGAATCTATCCATAGGATTGTTTAGAGGATTAAATGAATCCATGAGTTGACAGAGCATTTAGCACCGTGTTCGTCCAAGAGGGAAAGTCTCATAAAGGTTAGTTATTGCTCTCTCCATCATCATCCCCGTTACTGTTGTTATTATTAATGCTATTATTTTAGGTCCATTTTAATTTTTCATACCGGTAGTTTCCTTTCCCTATCTCCTTTTTTCTTAGTCTCATTTCCTTTTATTTAGCACATTTCACAGCATCCTTGTAGACAAGGTGATGGTCAATATTTGTATGGCCAAAAATGCTACAGAGAGCCTAAGGGCTGGGTCCCACCTCACACTACAAGCCAGGATCTGGAGTTCATGAAATACCGTCTTCATTTCTGCTACTTGTAAATAGGCCAGAAGCCACTAGCCTCTGTGGCTATGGCTGGCCCCATGAAGAGGCGCTTACTCTTAAAATCCTGGCCACATTCCAATTAAACAAATTGCCATTGGCCTCCCAGGTCGCTGTTGGCGCCACCCCTCACTTCCTGTAGGAAGCGCTTGCTGTTGCTTTGCGGGTCTAAGTGGGGAGCACACCTGCTGTGAAGATCAATCGAGGAGCTGAAATCCAAAGACCGAGGAATAGGCTCGGTTTACACTATGATGTTGTGTTTCTGAAAAAGAATCTCATGAAAGTTAAAAGGGCTGTGTGGTGTCTCTGTTTCTACCTCAAGAGAAAGCTCCCTAGTCTGGTAGTTAGGATCGTGGACTCTGGAAACATAGGCGTGAGCTCACTCCCCAGGTATAACACTTACTGTCTCTGGGCTCTCAGGCAAGTCACTTAAACCCTCTATGCCTCAATTTCCTCATCTGTAAATAGGGGGTAATATCAATTCCTGGCTTGCAGAACTAGTGTGAGAATTAAATGATATAATGCTTATAAAGCTCTTAGCGCAGGGCCTGGTCTGAGTAAGCCCTCCAAAAACCATTTGTTATTATTGTGACTCACACAAATACTGGAATCAACTCTGTTTAGCACACATTTCTAGCTCTCTTCCCGTTCTTTCCCTCCCTCTCATGCTGCAGAACAGCACTGGGATCGAATAAGGGGGAAAGAGAGCTTTTAGGGCTGTAACTGAGCCTGTTTGGATTTTTCTGGGGAAAGGGTGAAGCTGTTTAAGCAGCATCAGCATCACCTGGAAACTTGTTAGAAATTCATCCTCGCAGGCCCCACTGCAGACCTACTGAGCCCGAAACTATGGAGCTGGAGCCGGGCAATCTGTGTTAACAGGCCTGCAGGTGATTCTGACGCAGGCGAGTTTGAGAACTGCCAGTTCAAGTGGACGTTGTAACTCTGCTGACGTTGAATCTGGTTGCGTTTTCCCTTCTTCTTCCTTTTTTCCCCTTTTACTTAACAATTCCAGGTCTGCCTAATTAGAACCAAATCTCGCTCTCATTATAGGGAGAAAAAACATCTCTTCCAATAATTCCTCCGTATGATAAATATGCATCTCCACTTTCCAGTCTTTAAAAGCCCACTAACGTGTGAAGTGTGGCTGGCCTTTAGCTACTGCAGCAGGGACTCATCAGGAGTCCAGGTAACATCTTGGCGGGGGAAGAGGCTTGCCCTAATTTTTTATGGCAGGTTAATCTGACTGTGTCTCTACAATTAAGCAGGATGCGAGGCAACAAGAGAGGAGGCTGCACTTGTATATCAGATAATAGTTATGTATCCAGATGTTTGGTTTGTGTCAGGCAAGTGAAAGTTGGAAACAAAGTTTCACTGACGTTACTTGAAGGACTCCTGGGACCTGAGTATGTTTTAACTATTTCTCTTCTTCCTTTCTCTAAAAAGAATGTGAGATGACATTCAATAAAAGACAGAAAAAAAATAAATTCATGAAAGTAAAGGGAAAAAAGAATAAGAAGCTCATGAGGAAGGGACAGATCAATTGCACCAGAAAACCTAAGCTAAGAAGAGCTGCTACAACTGAGTGCAAAATGAGACTCAGAGGTCCCTGGCTGCAAAGGCAAAAAGAGAAACATGATGAGTCACAGGGCCCTCATTCTCTAATAAGAAAGCAGACACATTCATCAGGAAAGACAAACTATTTCCTAGCACTAGACTCTAAGAGAAATTTATCGTGCAGGACCTTACATAAGGTACATGAGTATGTATATTTAACACAGATCTCCAGCGTTAGCCATGGGATTTATCTGCCTTTTAGGGAAGTAAATTTCAGAGCTCAGCAGGTTGACAGTGTCTCTTCAAATTTACAGTGTCAATGTGCAGTAAAGTAGCGGCTTCCCATAGCACGTTTTACTGGACCGTCTATCAATATTTGATCAAATTGGGCCAAAGTTTCAAACTGCCCTTAAATTATATCCAGAGAAAGTGCTTGTACATGCAGAATGCCTGAGTGGGCTTCAAAATTGAGTCCTTGTGAGCTGGAAGCATCTTTTAAAAATATATCTACACCATTCTCTGCAGTCCCGATCCTTCCTTAGAACGCTTATAATGTAAATCTGTCTGCAAAATCCAGAGTTGCTCATAAAAATGCCAAGCACATTGGCTCACTTCATATTCTGGCACCCAGGTTTTTGATGCATAATTGTGTACCTAATTGTATATACATCTAATTGTACACACATCTAACATGAATAATGGTCACAGACTATACATATGAGTAAAATGAGTTGCTTTGAGTGAGCCTAAAGGATCAATTGTGGTGATAAAATGTCATCTTTGCTCTGCCTACGTCTTCGATATTTGTATGGAATAATTACATGAATAGGTCCAATGATTTTATTATCGTAGAGATGCATTGTTATCACTTCCTTTCTTGTCTATACTGGGTTTCCAGGACTCTGTTGGAAAATGCAGCTCTGTGCTGCTCTGAATGCCCCCAATTACCCCCATTGCATCGAAAAGGGAGTTCTTACCACCTGGGAATGATTCTGTTCTATCCTAGAACACTCTGTTCCATATTCTTCAAATCCCAGGAAGGAAGCTTTGCTGTAATCGTAAAACAGTCTTGTCCATGGATACAGTACTATGTTTTGAGGATGTGTTATTTTACCTTTATATACAAGAAGCTTTGACTGTCCAACATGCAACACTCAGAGTTGGTGTCCACGATCTTTTCAGGTTGGTTCTTATTCTTACAGTCAGAGATGTAAACCAAAAAGCCTTTAACCCAATGGGAAATGACAGAAATTACAGGTGGAGGCAGACTTTTCTCCAAACATTCTTCCTCTGAATTGCTAAGTATCAAGATCTCAATATAAACCTCGGGGTTGAGAGATTTTTCCCCTTTGGTGTCTTGAATATTAATCAAGTGAGTTTTGTAATTTACATTTTTAGCCTCTACAGAGTGGTGTATTATATTTAGAAAATCAGATGTGTTAAGTGTAGGAAGACGTGACAGTGGTGTTCATACGAAACTATCCTAATTCGAGTTTCAGTTGCAATATTATAGTTCGTCTTGTTTTTTGTTTTTTTACTAGTTATCAAGTTGTCATGGTTCAAATGTCACTTCTGTTCCTTATGGTTAAAAACAATAACTGTGATAGCAAAAGAAGTTGAAGGGAGTATTTAGTGATAACCAAACCTGTGGGCAACAGGAATATCAAGGAAGTTTCTTCTCCCTAGAGTTTGCAAGTATACTGGAAATTTTCTGCTGTTTGTGAACAGGCAAATTGTCCACTGAAAAATAGCACAGTGGTGAGCAATCTGTGAACATTCAGTGTGGGGAATCTGACTCGAGTATTTTCTTCTGTGCCCTCTGTTTGTGCCATTAGTGTTAAATGTCTGTCAGCCTTTCCATTGTAGTCACTGTTTTTCTGGGATTTATTACTCAGTCTAAAAACTGGCTCTGGGCTACAAATTGCCGTAAAGGGGAGGCCATTTGTTTTTCTGTTGTTTTTTTTTCTTACTGAAGTAGTGTGGGTGGGAAGGAGAGAGAATTCATTCCATTCTCTTATTTTTTGAGTGAAAAGAAAATATGGCTGTAGTTATAACCAGAGCATACAGTTTGATATTTTACCAAAATAAATACATACATCAATAATTATCTTATCTTAAAATTGTTGGATGATGGAGAAGGGTGATTGTTGCAGGTCAGGCCAAAACTTCATGTTTTTAGGAGAAGCCAAATTGCATGCTCTCCTTTTAATCTGGCTTTTCCTGATTCGTGTTTTAAGGGAAATTTCCTTTATTGGATAAACTTTTATTTTGTGCCGCAGAACCAGGCAGATGTGATAACCGAATCCATAAAACTTGGCAATTAGTGCCTGACCTCAAAGAGCTCGTGCTATAGATGGGAAAAGGACATTAAAGCAGTGGGCCCCTAATGCTGTGTGCTTACCTCATGGGTCAGTGTGAGGCATGCAACCCTAGAATACGGATCCTATGCGTTTGGTGTATGTATGTGCCACTGTACAAATAAAAAATGGGCTTCATTAAAATATGTACAAAGTGGAAATTTTAAAAGAATGAGATATAAATAATATATTTACATTATATATTAATATAAACAATATATTATATATTTGCATAAATATATAATAATTATGTGTGTGTGTGTAAAATTTCATTCTACTTGTAGTATTAAAACAAACCTCTGGCTTTTATTTTTTTTTTTAATTTTATAGTGAGAGCGAATTGATTGAATATGGTTCATAATTTTTGAAGATCTGAGTTGATCACTTCATGATACATTGATTCAAATGTCTAGCTGTAAATTTTCTTTTTAGGTATTTAGTTTAAATGACTGTGCTAGCTTAAATAGCACACAAAAATGCACGGCTCCAAATGGATCCCATGAAACTTGGGTAATAAAGTCCGTCCATGCACCTGCACGGCACCAGTGTCAACATGTGTTCTTATTTTAAGATAAAAATTGTATTTTTTAACACAAAAAATAAATATAAATTCAAGTTCATATGTGTTCTCCCTGTCTCAGAATAGATCCTCTTTTGCCCACTGGGGTACATGCACGGTCCTCCAAGCAGACCTGCTTCAGGACACGGGAGGCTTTGGTGGGTGGCTTCTTGCTCATAGGTGTCCCCTGTGCCCTGCAGGTGCTGTCACTTTTTTCCTCTCTAAGAAGCCATTACTTCCGGCCCCGAGTCAGTGAAACCAAAGCTTTCTCCTCCAACGCAGACACCTAGGTGAATTCATGGGCAGCGTCCGTGAATACAACCAGAACTGGAGCCCGTTTGAGATCAAGTTCACAAAGTTGATCAAGAAGGCAAAATGAGTTTTCATTTTGCCCGCTGTCCCCTTACTTGTCTGCAAGTCCTCCTCTCTGTAACCTCCCACAACCGTTGCCCCTGATTCCTGCAGAAACCAGGATCCCTAAGCTTCCTCTCATGTTCTTTTAAAAAATAGTAATGAAAAGACAAGCCAATGAAATTTCTTTCATTATTCTTATGTCAGAAAAAGAAAGTCATGTTTATTGTGGCATACTTGGAAAATTCAGGCAAGCAAGCAAGAGAAAACTTTTATATCCACACATAATATGCTGTTAACACTTTGTTGTTTTGCCTTTCTGTACATTTTTATACTTTCTTTAACCAAAATATTACTATACTTAAAATATTTACTATTTTATAATATCCCTCTCCAGTTAATTGTATATTCCCAAGATCTTTTCATATTTTTAAATAGTACTCTAGAACCTCATTTTGAATAACAAAATCATCTTTCATTGAATAGATATACTGTAATTCATTAAATCAATCCCCTATTGTTGGATATTTAGGTTGTTTCCAACTTTTTGCTCTTACAACCACATAAGTACTTTCTATACTTATTTTAAAGTATATGCATGTATGCATGTGTGTTCATATGTACACATACATATATCTATATACACATGTATATTCACATATATACATATGAAAAGAAGTAGCTTCATCCAATATGTATAGTGTATAGTTCTACCATATAAGCTATTATACCATGTGTACCTTATGATACCTTATCTAATCTTGGTAGTTGGGAAAAAACTGTTTTTTGGGGATAGTGATGGCTACACTGAAGACTGAAGCCTAAGTCACAGCTAGTGGGAAGAAGGAGGGATGGTGGAAGAGGACAGACTTTCCAGGTAGAAGAAGTAACAAGCGTAAAGGTTTGGAAGAGGTGAAAAATATGTTGGGTTCGAGGTACCTGCAAATAGTTGGGATTGACTGGAGTGCAGATAGAAAAGTAGAAGGGTGGGGGATAAGAGAGAAACCGTGGAGGGGTTTGAAACTCACACTGTGGACGTTATACTTTGCAAACAACAAAGTAGGGCCATTGAAGATTTTAAGTATAAGATTGAATGGTTAGATGTTTTAAAAAAGGTCACAGTGCTCGCAAGGTAGAAACTTGATTGGAACGACACAAGACTACAGCTAGGAGAAAAATGGAGACACTGCTGAAGTTATCCAAGTGACAGCAGACCGTGGTGGAGATGGAGGCAATGGCAGATGATGGGCACCCAGGAGCGGTCGAGAGAGTGCAGGCCATCTGCCAGCTCCTCCCTACCTTGAGCTCAATTTGGGGGTTTTGTTGGGAAGTGTTGACGGTGGGTAACAGATATGGGGCACTTGCTCACACATATAGGGTAAGTGCTGGGAGGACAGAGATGATCATAGTCATGAAAGCCAAGCTCATTGAATTTCCCGCCACATCTTCCTTCGCCTGGACAGCTCAAGTGGATTTTCCAGGCAGTGCTGAGAATAATGTGGGTTCATCCTTGGAATGAACTCCTATGGGAAACTCACCCACCTGTTGCAGTCTTTAAATCGCCTCGTTTCAATTAAGATGTAGCAATGTGGCTTCAGAACCCTATGGCGAGAGCGCTGTTCGCAGTGTTCAATGACACACTGAGGCTGCATGTTGAGGGTGTATGTCCCCGACCTGGGAACTCTGACTTCTAGACAGGAGATGGAAGATGAACTTGCTTTCCTTGCTCTGTTTCTCCTTGTTGGTTAGTAGCTTTCATTCAGTGTCACAGTTTTTGGCTGCAATGGTGCATTAAGATCTTGGACCTTCTGTGGACGTTGGGGCAGGTCTCTCAGTGGTGGCCTTTCTGACTGTGAGAACTGCTAGATGTGTGAATATCTTTTTCACATTGTGCCTGTTCCAGGAAGGACTTTGTGAGACGGGTCCCTCCAGCCTGCGTGCTAGAGATTATACCATCATCTAGGGCTGGGATCATTAACTCCAGTGCCTGAAGGCAAGGAACACAATGAATAAACAGACAGGTGTAATATAACGGGGAGACGGTAGGACTGTGCTGAACTGAATAGTCGTTGACTTTTCTTATAGAGGCAGCTGTGAGAATGTGGGCCTCGTGTTGCTAGATCCCTCAATTTTTTGTCATTCAAAAATATTTTTTAATTGGATTCTTGGAATGACTCAGTATAAAATATATGTGTGAATTATCAAACATAGTAATAAGGTGAGTACCTATGAGTCCACCACTCCATCTAACAGAATATTGCAAATACTGGTCAAGTTCCCTGGGTGACTGTCCCCAATCTTATGCACCCCACCGTCTGCAGAAGCCACTCACCTGAATTGGGTGTTTGTAACAATTGAGTGTTCCCTTGCTTTTCTTTATAGTTTTACCACATGAGTTTATCTCCCAAAACAGTATATTATTTGACTTGTTGCATGTGTACAAGGAGGCAAGTACAAAGATATTCATCACAACATTATTTGTATTAGCAAAAAACTAGAAACAACCAAATACCTACTAGTAGGAGAATGTAAAAATAAATTATGTCCTATCCATGCAATGGAATACTATACAGGCATGAAGATGAATAAGCCACAGCTAGGTGAGTCATATGGATGAATCTTAGAAAGAGGTGTGCTGTACAAAGTAAGTCACAGACTATGGTCTGATACTATTTTCTTATAAAGTTCAAAATGAGAAAAGCTTTCCTTTTTCCAAAGGAATTCTGAAAATTGGGAGTTATTGTGGTATGCATCACTTTTTTAAATGTTGGAAAGTAATTTATGATATTAAAAAACTACTGTGAATGCCAAATAAAAAATGTGCCTTTGGATGAAGTCCACCGTGGGAGCCGTTCATTTCTGACCTCTGCTCTGAGGCCGTAGATCAACTCTTGTTGTCATCCCTATGGGGCAAGAGGTCAGAACTGTCCTACTTTTGTATCTTTTCAGATCTCTGGGTCTGGAGGGGATGTGAACTAAAGGCTATGCAATATAATAATAAGGATGAGAGTAACTGTGAGAGCCAGGCCATTCAAAGTGAGGACTCTGACTCAATAGGCCCACAAATCAAGACCAAATACATGAGGATTCAGGAAACAGTGAACAGCAGGTCACACTCAGGTAAACTGCAAGTCAAGTTGGTGACTCCAACAATATAAGTTGGGGATTTTTCCCAACACCAGCACGCCTTGCTCCCTAAGAGAGAGCTGAATTGCCATCATGTTAGTAATTAACATTTATAAATCACTTATCATGCACCAGTTACCTGTAGCACCTCGTTTAAGTATCACGACCACTCTGTAAGGCAGATAACATTATCACTATTCATCCCATCTTATCAATGAGAACACGAAGGCACAGAGACTAAGTGGTTTCCCAAAGCTACACCACCAGTGAGTGGTACAGTTGAGATTTGGACTCAGGCATTCTGTCTCAAAGTTTTTGTTCTTAACCACTATGCTAAACTACTTCTTTTATCGCCCCTCTGAATGGTTTGTTTTTGATGAAGATGCCTACACAGTAAATTTGCAGATGACACCATGCTTCAGGTTTTCAGTTTCACCAGAAGTAGAGAATTGACTTAAGAAATAATCAGCCTGAGTCTTGCCTAACAGGAAACTCACAGTTTCACCTTTCAAAGAGCAAATTCTAACTCAGTCGGCCAAGAAGCCGAGAGCAAACACAGCTGTGGTCAGTAAGAATCAGCAGAAGGTTTCCTGGGCTCCCGGTCAATTGTTTATTCTGGTGGCCCTTTATGATCAGCTCCATCGACTCTAATTTGATAGAAATAGAAATATTTTTAAATGGATTACAGTATATGAAAAGTTTCTCTCTTGAGTCCATGGACATTGCTTTTCTAAAGTAAAAATTCTTTTGTTTCTTCTGGCAGTAAAAGGAATATACATGCATTGTACAGTATAAGAAACAAATTAATCACCCATAGATATCACCACTGTTAATATTTGGACTACACTTTTCAAAAGCTTTTTCCATCCAGGTACATATAATATAGACAATACAGTTATGGTGTAATACAATAGAGTTTTATAATCTAGTTTCCATTTGATATTTATGGTGAATATCTTTCCTATCAATAAATAAAGATGCACTTAAGAAATTTTAATGATTATAAATATTCCATTGTATGGATGCACCATATTTACTTAACCTATTTACTTAACCCTATTGCTGGATATGTAGGGGTTTTTTTGTTTTAACTTTTTCCTATTCTAAACAACACTGACTTGAACATCCTTGTATTCATATCTTGCACATTTGTCTATTTATCTCCTTGGGATAGAATCCTAGCAGTGGAATTGCTAGAGATTATGCCTGTTTCAAGGCTTTTGATGCTTAGTGCCAACTCGCCCCAGAAAGGAGAACTTCCGGCCTAGCACATCAATGGCTTGTGCTACCCCTCCTGGGGTTGAATATTGACTGGCTCCGAAGGAGCTATCACAGCCTGTCATGTCTAGGGCCTGGAGGTCCCCTCTGATGTAAATCAAAACATTTTAGTTAACGACATTCAGCCTTGTCAGTCATCCACAAATTATAGGACGACTCCTCCGTCTTTGTCAATAACAAAAAAGGGGAAAATTACCCCAAAATGGCATAAAAATTAGGAACCAGACAAGTAGTCACCGGAAGAAGACAAGTGAGACAGCAGTGAAAGAATTTCAGGTCCTGAGTGGAGTGTATCGGGTGAATTCGAGTTGTTTGGGTTTATAGAGAAAGGTTTGTAGTATCTGACTCCTGCACGCCGGGGGGTGCACTCAGAGCTAGGCACAGAGAATGCATTCATTGCATAGGAAGAGAACTGGAAGTGTGTAGAGAGTTGAGATGGTCCGCTATGGAAGGGGTAATTATGATCTTCAACAGTGGCTAGATGGTCATTTATTTAAGTCTTAAATCTTGCTTTGACACTGTGTAGATTTTTCTCTGCAGAAATTTCTAAATTTTCAGCTTTTGCATTCTATCGCACCCCATGGGAGCATGGGTAAGAGCACATGTTATGCGAAAGAAGCAAAGATTTTCAATGATGTATGCATCCTATTCATTTCTGAGGACAATCTCTGTTGTAGAAAGGCAAATGACCCACAAGCAATGTGATTAGTGAAACACACACACAGATTCAAAATGTGTGACTTTAACCTTTGTAAGTCTCTCAAAGAAAAGGATATAGTTACAGGTCTGATATATACAAGCTGGTATTTCTAAAAACTAGTGCGGGTTCCTTTTTCTGCTCTGATCTGTCCACTCTGTGTATCTTTTGACAAATTCCTCCGAGAGGAAACAGAGCATCCTTAGCAGGCTGAAGTCCAACAAATGTCAAATTCCGAACAACATGGCTTTGTGTCTCTATTTAACATTAGAGCGGATGGCTTTTTGACAGGTTTATAGCTGACGAGTTCTATCGCCAGTCATGCAGGACAATTATGTTTGAGCTAATTTGATGAATCATCTTGATGTTCTCCCATAGTCCCCACGGCCCTCATGAGCGTATGTGCTCAATTTTCTGCTGGAGGTCAAAAATAAGCTTTGAAATTTGGCTAATCCCATCACATCCGCAGGACCCGTCTGGTGGAATCATCTTTGGACATAAACTCTTGGCTGATGCCAAAAATGGGAAGAGCCACTTGGTAATATCATCAGGAGCATCCTTCAGGCCTTCCATGGGTCCTGAGATCGGGTTCCAGAGGCCAGAATTGCCTTGTGAGCACTCGAATAATTTTGTGGTGAGGGAAGCAAAGAGTTCATTCTCGAAGCATTTGGGGGTCAGACCCTGGGGAAAAATTATTTCTAGTTGTTGGAATCGGTTTGATAGGGATTTGTGAGAACTGATGAGGAGGCGTAAAGATTTCCTGAGTTACTTTTGCCCATCCTGAGTATTTTTTTCCAACTCCCTGCTTCCCGGAGGCCTGCTAACCAAGTAGTTCAGTGCATGAGCTCGCAAGGCAGAACGCCCGGGCAGAAATCCCACCTCTGCCCCAGTCTCATCATTGTGCAACGCTGGGCCAGCCACTTAATCTCTCTGTGACTTGCCTTGCTCTGGGAAGTGCAGATAATAATCATTCACATTTCACGAGATTGTTCTGGAACGAAATATAATAATACATACGAAGGACCATCAGCAGGGCCTGCTATATGGTAAATTTTCAGATATTGAAAACTATTGACTGTAGACTAGTAAACTTTGATAACTTTCCATGCCCAGAAAGTTACAGGCCTGGATTAATCCAAATAAATTAAGTAAATACTATGATTTGCATTGACAGCTGGTTATATTTCTTCCAAAATCATTAGCAAAAGGGATATTTTGCCGTCAGATAGTAAAACTGATTTCCCAAATCGAAAATAGTCATTTTTATAGCTGGGAGTTACTAATATGTGGGACAGGCTAAAAGTAGGTGGCTTAGTGAATCATAAATTGGGTTTGCTGGGGACTTCATGTATTCATTTCACACACATTTATTGAGTGCCTCCTACTGCAAGCAAGTGTCAATGCGTGGTGTGGAAAGAGGAGGACGATTTGGAGACAGACAAGCTCTATCTCTTACTACCTATGGGAGCAGGTCACTTAACCTCGCTGAGCCACAGTATCATCAGCATTAAATCAAGACAAGTATAACCTGCCTCATAACGCTGTCTGTGAGAATTAAATGAGACAGTACATGTGAAGGGTCTGGGTCAGCCCCTGGCACAGAGAAGAGCACAAATGCTATTTCTATTCCAGGAATCCCCTTTAGTTTCTCTCTCCAGTGACCAAAACCCACTTTTTGAATAGTAAAAGGACAACTGGGGGAGTCTTGTGGACCGATATCGGAAGAGCCACACACACGACATAGGACACGTGACAGTCTTGATAAATACTTCTTGAGGGAACCAAGGAATAAATGTCTTGCTTGAGCTCCATTTCCAGTCATAACCCGGTAACCCAGCACATGGGGGCAGTGAGATGGTTAGGAGCATGGCCTCTGGAGTCAGAGAGAACTAGATTCAAGTCTAGGCTTTCCAACTCGAGCAAAGTGTCCTTGGACAGCCTCGCACACTATCCCAGTACTCTAAGTGCTTAATCTCTAAGGCTCGGTTTCCTCATTTGCAAATTGAGTGTAACAATAGCTATGTCAGAAGGTTGTCAGCTTACAAATGGTTGATAGAATTAGCTTTAATTATAAGTATTGCAAAATAAAGTGCCTGCCCTCTACAAACCCTGAAAATCTCTTTATTGGGCATCTTCTTTATGCCAGAAACTGTGCTGGGCACCAGATACTGGGGATAAAGATCAACAAGATGGACAAGGCCCCTGCCCTCATGTTGCTGACATGCTAGCGAATGAGGTAGACAAACATGATAATTTTAGACAGAGTGGAGTTCCTGGGAAGAGAATAAAAGAGAAGCCTGTGGTTGGGAGTGAGCAGGTTATTTTAGAGCAGGTGTCAGGAAAGGCTCCTTTGAGAAAGGAATGGTAGGCAGAGTCTCCAATGAGAAGAAGGAGCCAAGCATGTCAAGATTTGAGAGTAGAGACCTGTAGGTTGAGGAAATAGCAAGTGCAAAGGCCCTGAGGTGGGCATGTTTGCTTCAGAGTTCTTGGTCTATGGTGAACAAGGAAGAATAAGAAAGAAGATGGCTCACGATGAAGTCCGAGGTCCTCAGGAGCCTACTCCTGTAGGACCTCATAGTCCAGGATAAAATATTTGGATTTTCTTCCAAGTGTGATGGCAAGCCATTGGTGGGTTTTTCACAGGTTGGTGACATAGTCTGATTTCCTTTTCAAGGTCATAGCTCTGGCAGGTGTGATTGTTACAGGCGGCCAGAGGGAAAGGTGAGTTAGGAAGCTTCTGTGCAGGGAGAGATGCTCGTTGTTGGGAGAAAGGGGATGGCAGTGGTGAGGAAGATGTCAAGGACACTGGACGTGGTTTGGAGATAGAGCCACAGGACGGAGGAGTGAGACAGATAGAGCAACACCTTGGCTTCTGTAAGCCCACTGCCAACGGCCTTGAGGCCTCCAGTTGGCATTTCTTTTTCTCTGGTTGCTTCTCCACTCTCCCCTGTGGTTCACCACTGGGGTGCCCTGTGTTCCATGGAAGCGACTCCCCTCTTCCCTGCGAGACTGAGCTGGGATGTGAGGGCCTTGGGCTCTGGCTCCTGGGAGACGTGAAATCAGCAGTGGTTCAAGCAAAGAAGGGAAAAGGCAACCCCAGCAGAGCCCATTTTCTGGAATGAGTTGCTGTTTTTTTGAATTCAGTGTTTTCATGGGTCCCACTTAGCGTCCTAAAAGGTTTTCAGGAAACTTGCTATAAAAACTCAAGGGACAATAAAATGCAAACCAATGAACATAAGATACAAGACAGGAACCAAGAAATATAGTGAGTATTTCTTGTAGCAGATTAATTGAAATATTATTTCCCTATAGGAATATAATATGATGACAAGACCCGTTGATTGATCTATTCAGCGCTTATTTGCCGCTCACGTTGCTCTGTGTTGGGCTATGGGGTAAGCGAGGCAGGCAATGGTCCCTGCTGTCAGGGAACTTACAGTTGAATAGGGAAGACAGAGATCAAAGAAACGCAGTGTAATAAAGTATAATAAAGCAGCATGCATGGGTTTCATAGCACAAAGGTGGCTATTTGTGTACCCGCAAAGTGTGGCTGACAGACGCATCAGGATCATTTTTATTTTTATTTTTATTTTTATTTTTTTAGTATCATTTTTAAACTACAAAGATTAGAGAACGTGCATCAAATCATTAGCATCAGATGAGTATTCCTGAACTTAAGGCTGATTCATAAGTGTATGCTTTTATATAATTATTTAAAATACCAATGATTAATATGCATTTATACATAGTGTTCACTTAAACAGAACATGTATTGGTGATAAGAAAAGACATTTCACAAACAGACCCTCAATGCCATAGTCCCAAGGAAAGTTTTCCTTCAAGTCCGTTATGAATTCCACTTCTAGACCAGAGGAAAACGTTGAGTTTCCTGTTTGGTGCAGAGCAAGAAACGATGTAAAAATTGGTGGCGTTATATCCGCTTGATGTGACCACGTCTGCCCAGGGTTTCAGGGGAGGTTTGGTTCTATTATCTATTATCTATTATTATCTATCTATTATAAAGAAAAGTAATACTTTTTCTTTTTCAATGTGATGAACAGTAATTAAGCATCTGCTTTGCACAAGATACTGTGATCAGAATAAGCAAGTTGTGTTCTGTGAATCTATCAGAAACGTTTAAAAGGCATTTAAAAATAACTTTTATTTTTCATATTATAAAAGTAATATATATCAGTAAATCTGCATTTCAAATGTATCTTTAATAATATGTACGTATATGTGAGTGTGTGTATATATTTTCTTTCTCTAATATATATAAGCACGTATATAAAATGAGAATTTACATAAGATTTAAAATAAGTAAAAATTCTCTCTAATTTATATATTGTGTATATCATATATAATATAGAAAGGTTGATTTTATTGTGTCATATAGCACATATAATATTAATATTATATAATATATGTTTATAATATGCATATCATATAAGTATATACTATATATTGCATGATATATGTTATATATAAATATATACATATATACAATATAAACAAATATATATAATATATATTATATAATAATATAAATTATAAAATATATATATAATAATATAAATTATAATATAATGTATATTATATATAACAATAATATATATTATATATAATAATATAAATAAATACAAAATAAATATATATACAAATATATAGTAATTCATATTCATGTACATTATATAATATATATTTTATTACTATAACACAAACTTTACATATATGTATGTATAGTAAACATCTTTTTAAGGGACTCATATTGCTTATATTTGTTTTATTTTTGCCTTTTACTTAATGTTTCATAAATGTCATTTCAGTGGTTAGTTATCTTTTACCCCCTCGGATGCTGAGCGTTCCACTGTTTGACGACGCAGTGCTGTCGTGCGTTTAGTTATAGTATTGGCGTACAACAATTTTCCTAATGTTGGACACTGGAACTGCATCTCTTGTTTCCCCTGGTAGTTCCTGTTGTGGGGAACATCCCATGAGCGAATAAGGATTATTTCCTGATGATGACTTCCCAGATGCGACCTGCCGCGTGAGGGCTCCCTGACTATCGCCACTCTTAGTCTCGAGGTCACTCAGTAATGTGCGGATCAGGTGGGTCCATGAGAGCTCAGCAGGTGGAGGCAGCAATGGGCCCATGTTTCCTGCCTCTAAATCAGCTCAGCCTGCACGAAAAGCATTCTTTTGTGAGAAGGTGAGCTCTCCGAGTCAAATTGGTGCTCACGAGCGGGAAGACTGGTTGGTGTTTCAGACTTCCCACGGCATTTTCTCCCGTGGCTGGCAAGACGGTCGTGTGGACCTCAGATTCCAACTAAAAAGAAATGTGGTTTGAAACAAAATAGCCCTTAGAATCACAGAAATTACTTAGATATTCAGAGCATCTCCCAAGCAAGCTATTTCCTAATTATATATTTTTGTGTTATCTATTTTCTTCAAGGCTTGGGGCCGTTGATCAGACCTATTTTTAGCGACGTGTTCCTGTGGGTCTTAGAGGATGCAGTTTTGACCTGCTTACTGGCAGGAGCTGCGAGCCTGATTTGTCCAGCTGCACATTCTGTGAGTGAGGCGCTTTGCTGGAATAAAACGGAATTCCCCTCTCTCTCAGGGATGCACAGATAGCCTTGTAATGGGTGTGCCTGGTGCTGGGGCAGGGCCCAGGGGCCTCGCCTGCGTGCTTCTGGGCCACCCTCCTCCCCACGTAACTTCGTGAGATGCAGCAGGTGCACGCGCTGAGCAAGGCCGTCTGTCAGGGCAGAATGGGTGGCCCTGCTTGATTGGGTCTCTACACGCCCTGCTAAATCGCACTTCGCCGCTAATACTGATATTCACCCTGGTGACAACTCGCATACTCTCAGCTCAGGCAGCGTGTTTTGTATGGGTCACATCTGGGGAGAGAGTGACAGTCTGCCCTGCACAAAAAGGAGCTGGTGAGAATTCTCAAGTTGTGTTCAAATCTACTTGATCCTTAAAGTTTGTTTCCCACCAATAAGCCTCAGGGTTTGAGCAACAGAAACAGAATATCCCAGCCAACTTCTATCTTATATCAAGTTTGGGTTTCTTTCCAGGGAAGAGTGTAGAGTCGCTAACATTTGTTAAGTACCCACCACCCAGCAAGCACTGCGCTAGGAGTTGTATTTGCCTTTTCTTGCTGCATCCTCTCCCCTCCGGGGGTATTCATCCTGTCCGTTTCCTGAGAGATGAAACTGAGTCAAAAGTAGCAAGACCATGGCTGCCTTAGAAGAAAACCCAACACCCTTGCCTCTGCTTAGGGACCTCCTGTGCCTCCTTCTCCGACTTTGTCCCCTATCCACCACTTCCGCCCTCCAGCCAGGAACTCTTCTGCCCCTTCCTGGTCTACACCTGGCGGAATGTGTTTTCTCACCATTTCAACAACTTCACCCCTACCGTGGCACCCACCTTGACCACCTGATTAAAAAACTTTCTGTTCCTCAGTCACCCTTTATCTCCCTAGAGAACTTTTCACATTCTGAAGTCAGCCTACCCGTCTTGTTCTTTCACTTGTTGGCAGGACAATTTCTCAACAAGAGTGGGTACCCTTATCTCTTCCAATTGTGTCTCACCAACACCTGGCACAGGTCGGTGCTCCATCAATGTGTGTCAAACAACTCAATAACTTGAACAAATATTTACAAAGCGCCTGCTATGTGTTTGGCATGGTTTTAGGCACTTGTGATAGAGCAGTGAACAAAAGAAATAAAATGCCCCACTCTAGGAGAGAAAGACAGATGTTAACAAAAGAATTAATAAGTAACATCTCAGAGAGTGATGCATCCAAGGTTGGTGCTGGTGTTGAGGTAAGACAAGCTGCTCTCAGATAAGGCCTGTCTGATGACGTAACATTTCCAGAGAGATCTGGATGAAGTAAAGGGGCAAGACATGCAGCTATGGGGGGCGGGGGGGGGGGGGGAGTATTCCGGGAATAAGGAACAGCCAGTGCAAAGGTCCTGGGGCAGAGGCATATTGGTGAGTTTGAAGTAGCACAGAGCCAGCTTGGCTAGTGTGGAAGGAGTGAGGGCGGAGTGGCAGGAGATAGAGCCAGAGGGGAAAGCAGAGGATCCTACATGCAAAGGCTTGTGGGTCTTGCTAAAAATTTCGGTCTTTACTGTGAATTCAGTGGGAGGCCATTGGAGGGTTTTAAGCTAAGAGGAGACATGGATAAATGAATAAACTTACACACCTTGAAATCAGTGAAGCCAAGATAGCAACTGGATTCTCTGAGTCCGTAGCTCACCCTCCCATGCTGTATCCATCCCTGCCCATTTCCCTTCCCTGTGCATTTCATCATCAAAGCAAGGCCCGCCCCTCTCATTGAAGCCCAGTTATGACAGCTCAGTGCTGAGCTAGTGGCAGGCTTTGTTTTTCCCCATTTGTCTGGAGCATCTGTGTCCAGCCAATGACACCTTATCCAGGTGAGGCAGGCCATCCTCCAGCTGACCACAGAGTGGGGCCCGGATTGCATCAGCAGCACAGCCTCCCCAAAGCAGCAGCGTCTGCTCCTTCCCTCCCTAGGTTGACACCTTGCAGCCTGGCACAGTGCCAAGTGTGAGTAAATTGGGCCCAGGGTTCCTGTTGTAGTTTTCCATTCACGCAGCAGCTGCTTTCATTACGGTGCCACGAACCTGCTCTCCCAGTGTTGTCAGTCAGCCTTCGCTCCTCACATGCCAAGGGGAACGAAACCGGTTCATCTCTGCAGTACATGGCTCTGCCTTCCGAGTAGCTGCCCAGCTCCTGAAGCACCAATGACCAGACAGCGGGCTAAAAATTTTGCATATTGTATTACTGAGAACTCTGAGTTTCAAGGGATTGGAAAGCCAATTGGTTTAAGTCAAAAAGATGAGTTTTTGGTCCATATCTCCAAAAGGCCAGGGAAGCCTCGGCTTTGGCAAGTTGGTTATAAGGACTCAAATGGTGCGATCAGAATGAGGAGGTCTTATTCTCTCCCTCTCTGCTTTCTTCAGGATGCTTCTCATCTCAGAATGTAGCAAGATGCCAATGTAAGGTTGCATCTTAACTGCTTAATAACTCCAGAGTTACTTTTCCACGTTTCTAGCAGACTTCTTGGAATTGAGTCTCCTTGGCTTTGATTGGTTCACATACCCAGACCTAAAACAATCACTTTGTCCAGGGCAATGCAGTGCCCTGATTGGCCACTTCTGGGTCATGTGTTTATCCCTGGCCCAGCCTAGGAGTTAGTCCTGTAACCCTCAAGGACCAACAGCAGAAAAGTGTACTTTCTCAAGGAAGATTGAGGTCAAATTACTGGATGCTGGGTCAGCAAAACTAGCAGATGCCAACTGTCACACACTCTCGTAGTTAATCCTCAGAGAACTCTGTGGCATGGTTATTGCCCCATTCTGCAGATGAATAAGGTGAGGCCCAGAGGAATTAAGTCAGCCAAAAATATGCAGCTGGTAAGAGGCAGAGCCTGGATCTGAATATGGACTTGTCTCTCTCTCCACAGCCCGTATTCAAGGCACACTTTACACTCGAGAGAGGAAGGAGGGTGTTAAAAGAGGGTCAGGATGATCCTGGAAATCCCTGGTCCTCAAGCAGCCCTATTGGCGTTCACTCATTTTTTTGTTTCAGTTTCTATGATGTACTTTAGGTGAGGTTGGGAACCAGTTTTCCAGGTAATCTGCTAATGAGGGTGACACACTCTGAGCAAATAGGGAGAGGAGCGTCCTGAAATTATCCAGGAGGAAACAGGCCTCTCCTGCATCACAGCGTATTCCTCACGCATAGGGAAAATCCAGATGCCCACAACATCCTCTTATGTAAATGTGTGGAGGCGTGTTTTAAAGTATGTATATTCATATCCTCTGTGTGTATGTATATAAATATAGGTATTTATCCCTCTGCTAGATTCATAAGCATCCAGGGACTCAAACATTAATTACAATCTCCTTAGTGAGGAAAAATATTTTCCCCTCTATCACGTTCATTTCATGATCATCTGAAGTTCATCTTTGTAGTGGTCACTAAATCCTCTGGCAACACCATGTTCTTTAATTGTTAGATTGTGTATGCATTTTGGCTTTACTTTTCTGAACCTCCTACTCCCCTGGTTTTTATTATTAACAACAATAATTAATGGCTGGTGCTAGGCATGTGTATAGGCTCAATAAATTCCGATGACGACGCTTTGAAGTAGGCAATCCTATTATCATTATTGTTACGGACAAAGAAAGTGAGGCTTAAACAATTTGCCTGATGAAACTTGCAGAGCATGTGGTGGAACTGCGACTCAAACTTGATTTTTTTTTCCCTTAACCTTGGAACTATTGACATTTAGCCAAGCACTTAGCTACTGCACTGTTACGGAAGTGAAAAAGAAAAAAAAATCGCAACTCCAAGTCTCCAAGACTACCAAGGAGGCTAAAACATCTTGGTTTTGGTGGAAAATTTGCAGAAATCTCTCAGTATTATAGGTGCATACTTTTTGATCTAACAATTCCACTGAAAATGCTGGTTAAAATGCACAAGGATGTAAGCATAAAAATATTCAGTACAGTATTGTTTACAGTAGAGAAAGTTGAGAACACCCAAATGTCTATTCAGTAAGAAATCAGTTAAATAAATTAGAGTACATGAATCCAATGTCTACGGGGTTGATATTTCTTTAAAAGTATTCAGAAGCTCTAAATGTAGACACACGGAAAGGTAAAGAAGATATATTTTAAATGAAAAAAATTACAAAGGATAACATTATCCCAATTTGGGGGGAAAAATTCAGCCTGTGTGTCTGCATGGAGGTGGAGTAAAGGTGAGTGTATAAATGTCAGATTAGACATAGGAAATTGCTGGAAAGATGTAAACCGAACTAATGACAGTGATTACCTCTGGAAATTTTTATTCTCGGGACAGGCATGTCCAGTTATGGTTTATACTGTATGCTTTATACTGTGACTCTCAACAGCGGGTGGTTTTGCCCCTCAGGGTACATTTGGCAATGTCTGGGTACTTTTTGGGCAATGTCTGGACAGATTTTGGGGGGCGGTTGCACTGGCATCTATTGGGTAGAGACCAGCCACACTGTTCAACATTCTCCAACGCACAGGACAGCCCCTAAACAAAGGATTATCCTGCCCAAAAGTCAATAGTGCCAAGATTGACATGCCCTATTTTATACCCGAATTTATTGTTTGAGTTGGCTACAAAAGGCATACATTAATCTTATACCTTAAAAAACTCTGCAAAGCCAAGCCTCAATTCTGGTGCTTGGGTAGAAACATTGTAGCTGGTGCCTTTAAAGATCAAATCAAAGAAACAGTTTTAACATCAATAGCTTTGCCATATGAACATAGCATACTTTTTCTTCCATTAGCAGAACAAGCTTTCTTTATTTAAGTGTAGCATTTCTACATAGTTGTCTTTCAAAAGAGTTTACAGTCATTGCAAGGCAATCTAATAATACTTGTCCCATTTCACAGATTAAGAAACTGAGACCTGAGGAAGGTCATTGCTTATACAGCCAATTGATACCAACTAGAAATTTGATAAACACTTAAAAGTTCCTGGGAATATTAAATTGCTTAATCTCAAACATCTGTGTTTTGCTTGAAACTGAAGATAAAAATCCCGATATTGTATTTCCACTTCTTTAATTGTGAAACAAGCAAGTTTTCTAAGAAATCTTTCATTCTCTATGAACAGAGGATATGCCCATCACTTCTTCCTCCAGACAGAAATACTTCTTTCCCATAGGGCATTCACATTTCGGCTTGGAGGTAAAACATCTCTCCTTTTCTGCTCTGTAGTATAGCCATGGTGGGTTGTATTTTGCCACATTAAATTTCTGAGTGCACAGATGATTCTGAGGATTACTGCCGGGAGGAGGGTGAGCTTTGAGTGAGTTTTCTGATGAGGCTTACTGTAAAATCTTCCATGGTCTTCATGAACCTGATAGCTCTCGCTTAGCAAGACACCAGCCACAACTGTCAGCGTGCCTATGGCTCCAGGACAGAAGATTTTTGCTGATCCAGAGACCAAGCCCTTGAAGTTGGCTCTGTCTTAAGTAACCCCCTCCCAACTCTGAGGTATAAGACACAGAGTTCTGGGAGCCGGCACAACCTGTAGGGGTGCACCCTGGCCTGTGGAGTTGTGTCTCTTTGGCTTACTTTACTTTTTGAGAATTAATTCCCATATTTGTTAGGATGGGTTAGGTTGTGCTGTGGTAAAGAATAGCCCCACATTTCAATATATTAAAACAACGATTTCTTTCTCACTCACACTACGTGTGCATTGTGGCTCAGCTGAGAGCTCAGCTCTGTCCTCAACTGGGACTCAAGCTGACGAGAGCAGTCACTCTCTGGAATGGACATCACTCGCCCTGTGACAGAGCAAAAGAGAGCATGGCAAATCCTGCCCTTACTCTCAAAGGACACAGACCGCTTCTGATCACGTTTCTGGAGGCCTTGCCTAACCAACTTCAAAGGGGTGGGGAAATGCAAACATCAAAAGGAGAAGAGGGTGCTGTCCCAGCGGCCAAGTGGTTAAGCTTGCTCACTCCACTTTGGTGGCCCAGGGTTCACTGGTTCGGATCCTGGGCGCGGACATGGCACTATTCATCAGGTCATGCTGTGATGGCATCCCACATAAAGAACTAGAAGGACCTACAACTGGGATATACAACTATGTACTGGCGCTTTGGGGAGAAAAATAAAAGAGGAAAGATTGGCAACAGATGTTAGCTCAGGGCTAATCTTCAGGGAAAAAAAAAAGAAGAGACAGAATATTTGTGAATGGTTCTAATGATTCCCACAGTCACCGAGATGTAAAAATCACGTACAAATCTGAATTTCTGGCTTCTTCTGAGAAATTGCAGGGTCTTGCCACCTTGGAGCTGCACAGTTGTATGGCAGTAGCTGGGGTTGGGGGCACCGATTAGCAGCTACTCCATTTAGATGGGGCATTGGCTTGCCCGCTCTCAGACCCTGCCTAGCCTGTTTCTCTCACCTATGGAGTCAGCTTGGTCCTTTTAGGAATTTGAGCTGGTGACTCTCGAACTAAAGTCCGGTCTAGCAGTAACAGTTCAGCTATGGGGTTAGACAAGCTGGCTTTGAATCTGGGAGACATGCCGTTATGGCTGTGTAACCACAGCAGAGGGATTGGACTCTGTGCCCCAGGTCACACGGGAATCAGTAGTAATGGTAAATGGGAACAAGAATAGCAACCTCAGAGGGTTGTGTAGAGAAATAGATGAGAAAATTCACATAAAGCACGTAATTTAGTGCCTGGGATAGAAATAACACAACTGCTATGTCATCATCGGCATCACCACCATCACCATTATCTTTCCAAAGTACAACCCTGCCTTCACCTTTAACCCACAGAAAAGGGGTCGCAAGGTAAATGCTCTCGGGGGACGAATATTGACCAGCTCCCCTCCTTTCTCTGTATCTGTTTCCTGTCTTATAAATCAAAAGGGTCAGGCCAGAAGCTTTGCCCGTCCAATTCTGACATTCTGTGATTCCGAGAGGCAAGGAGGGCCCCCAGATTCCTTCTCAAGCTTTCAAAGCATTCCCGATGTAGGCTTTAGTGTGGGTCTGGAGAGTGTCTCTGTCAGGGGGCTGCAGGCAGGGGAGACATGAAGCCAAACTATGAGGCAAGCATGGGAACAGTCTTAACCACAAGCTCTGGCCTTGAACCCATCCAGGGAACACTGACGTGAGCCAACTGTGCGTATCTGTTGATGAACCTTCCCGGGAAATGATGTTCCGGAACCCTCTGCAAACTTGTGATCTCTGTCACCAACTGCAGTCACCAGCTGGACTGGTCTTTCCTTTCATGGCTCTTGGTGGGTAGCAGAAGGACCCCCTAGCCCGTGCTGGATTTCAGGGCTTTTGGTTCTGCAGGCTGCCTCACCTTTGAACAATGCAGGGCGATGGCAGAGATATTAGCACCCTGAGCGAAAATATTCGCCGGTAACAAGACAACGAAAAGAGTTGCTATAAGTTTGTGTGGTGAATGCAAAGGAAGCAAACTCTTAGTTATGCTGGAAATCTTCTTAGATTCCTTTAGATTTCTGCAAATGAGTCTATGCTCGATTCAGAAACCCTGGCAGCTCAGCTCAAGCAGGAGAGAAGCTGCTGCCTGGGAATTCACATTCTGGAATCAGACAGCCTTTGCCACTGAGCTGTGACCTGAAGCATGTTCTCTGTGCTCTCAGAGCTTCATTTTCCTCATCTGTAAAGGGGGGGTGCTAATACTGACCTCGCAGGGTTTGGAAGGTTGACTAATAGAACACGCATTGTGTATTTCACGAAGGGTCTGGCCCATCAGCCCTGAGTCTATGTCAGGAATAGGGCAGCTCAGAGTGGCTCTCCCACAAGTCATCTCACCTCCATGGAGTTACACTGAGGGGAGGGCAACCTCAAGACTAAGTGTGTATGGAAGCAGGTGCTGGAAGGTGGCTCTGGCGTGGAGGACACCACATGCCCCCATAAGAAACATGTGGGCGTGAGAAAACAGTCCCAGAGTTCCAAGAGCTTCTTATTTTTCAGGGAGAATTTTAAAAGTCTGAAGTTTTATGTGAAATCTGATTTTTCTCTGTTGACCAGTTTATTAAACTGGATGCCTGTTTGACTCCAGTAAATATAGACTCCTTCTAACACCTCATACCCCCCAAAATAACAGTGACTCTGTTAAAGTAGAATTTTGTTTCTGTCTCATATAAAAGTGCAGGTGGGTGGTTGAGAGCTAGCAGGGTGCGCTTTGATGTCAGGGACCCCAGCACCTTCTATCTTGTTGCTCTGCCACCATAACAAGAGGCTTCCTTCCCATGGTCCAAGATGGCTGCTCTGGCTCCTAACATCATATCCATATTCCAACCAGCAAGAAAGGGAGAAGTGAAGGGCATGCCCCTTTCTTTAAATGTACAACCTGGAACTCGCAGGTGTCCCTTCCACTCACGTGCCATTGGCTAATACTTTGTCACACGGCTACATCTATCTGACAGAAAGGCCGGGAAGTGCAGTCTTTATTTGGGTGGCCAAATTCTTAACTAAGAATCAGGAGATCGACAACTAAAGACAAAAGGGAAAAAAGCCACAAGTAATTTGAATTTTTTTAGAACACTAGGACAATCAAGCAAAACACACTTATGGAGTATTTGGGAACACAGAAAGAACCGTTCTTTACTGAGGATGTGACACGAGCGTATCACAATAAATGGCCTTTATATTAAAGTGATTATCAGCATCAACATCAAAATACGTTTCATGCATTGAGTACCTACTATGGGCTAGAAACAGTGTTAGGTGCTAAACGTGTATGACTTTTCTCTGACCCTCCAAACAACCCTGCAAGGTAGATATTGGCGTCACTTGAATCAGCTGTGGGAATGGAGGTCAGAAGGAGTGAAGTGACGTGACCCAGTGCACGCAGTTTCTAAGTGAGTGAGTCGGGATTTCATCTCAGACCCATCTGACACCAGTGCTCTTTGCCTTGCTCTGTGCTGAACACAGCTTAACACTTACCTTCCTCCTACCTCGCAGCTCTGTCTTGTTCAAAGGAGGAACCTTGTCACACACAATCTGGACCCCAGGTTACCGGAGGTCAAAGACAGCCCAAGACCTACACGTTCTGACTTTTGGCTCTTCCCACTGTTCTTTGATCTTTGTTTTCATAAGTTACAAATTCCTCCGCCTACTTATATGTTAAAAAGAAGAGAGAGAAAGAGCGAAATAATGACTCTTAGCTGAACTGCTTTTCTTCAAAATCACGAATAATTGTTTTCGTGGTGTGTCTAGGAAGCCATTCTCTCATCTTCTGCCCAGGACTTGGCAATCAACATTATATTGCTCCTTGCTTGCTTTCTTCAGCACACACGTTCCATGTAATCCATCATCGTAGCCATTATCCTGCTTCTGATCAAGGGTGGAATGGAAAAGCTCCCTCGCCCTTCAACACCTACCACCAGCTCTTTGATTTGCCAGGCGTGGGCAGAAGGGAAGTTTCCGGTGAATGACCTCAGACCCTCTCCATGCAGAGCCCCACGCAGCACCTCATCATCATCAGTCTGGGAAGAGAAACCCCAAGTCAGGCTCTTTGTAAACAGTCAGCCAACAGCTTCTAGTTCACTCATTTCCCTTAGCACAGAAAAGTTTTTCTTTCTTTCCTTTTGTATGTACTCAGTGAGTAGGGGGTTCCTGTAGCTGCTCATCACACACCTCCAACGCCCGCTGGGCTTGCAAGCGTTCTGGTGCAACACAGCCCTGCATTATCAGGAGCTTAAAGAAAAACAAACTCTGCACTTTATTTCATCAAAATAAAGTAGGTCAGAGATTCACTCAGCTGGCCAGTAAACTAGGGCGGGGTTTCTCTCATCCTCCATACTAGTGACATTTGGGGCCGGACCAGTCTCTATCATGGGGGGCTGTCCTGTGCATCGTGGGGTGTTCAGTAGCATGCCTGGCCTCTACCCGCTTGTGCCGGCAGCACCCTCTCCCCAGTTGTAACAACAAAGAAGGTCTCTAGACATCGTCACATGTCCCCCGGGGGACAAAACTACTCCAGGTGGAGAATCACTGCTTAAGGGACAGTGATGCAGGTTCACAGAGTGGCCAGGACTGTGGGGCTGCTCATCGGCCCCGGGAGGTGTGGGGGGTTCTTCCTGGCCCTGTGCTTCAGCAGCTGCGTGACCTAGAAAGTGTCATTGCCTCTCTGAGACTCAGTTTCCACGTCTGTAAAATGGACAGAATAATTGGATCTACTTCATGAGGTTATTGGTAGCATCCATTGACATAATGCTTGGAAAAGGCTTAGCACAGCCCCAGGCCCCTGGTAAATGGGTAAAGAAAGCCAGCTTTTATTAATGTTGGCTATTGGTATCGAGCTGACAAAGCAGCTGTGAGGATGGGAGAAGTTTGGGCCTTTGCCCCCTCCATTCTCGCCATTCCCTGACTCAGATTCTGTGCTTCATTAACATCAAACTCTTTCTAGTTCCCCTCTTGTAACATACTCTGTTCGTGCTCCATATTCTTGCTCGGGTGTTTCCTCCAAGTCCAACAGCCGCCTTACTTCTCTCCATGGTTCACACCTACCTACTGACCGTTAAAGCTCATCTCAGAGGTCACCTCCTCCAGGAAGTCATTCATGATTGCCTCCTCCCTCCCCGCAAGCTGGGGCACATCCCATCCTCAGTGACTAAGGAAGCCCCAGCTTATCTCTAATCGAACTTCTCAGTCATTTTAAATATTTTGCTCCATTAGGTAGTGCCCTCCCTAAAAGCAGGGATTGTATCTTATGCATCTTTAAATACCTGGGGCCCAGCTTGGGACTACCCATTGGCATTGCTAAAACATCTATCAAATTGGACAAGGGAAGGAGAGACAGAAGGAGGGACAGAGGGGAGAAGAAAGGGTTGAGTGCGGGAAGCACACAGCACAGTGTTTCCCCCAAAAAAGGATGTATTTGGATCAATAGCAGCTACATTTTTTTTTTCTGGTATATTTTCTTGTTCTTACCGCAGTCGTCATTTGACTGTCATTGTTAGGAACCCGTGAGCAGGCCTAAGTCTGCAAAGAAAGACACCGTTCTTACTCAAGGGCGAGCTCTGAGTCTTACTCTACAAATAAAGCATCTGATACGTTAGGTCAAAGTGAAGACTGAGTTTGCCCCTGTTTTCCAAGTTTCCTCTTGATTGTGTTCATTCACTCAACAAATATTGACGGAGCTCCTGATTCAGGGGTGAAACAACCAAGATCCTTGCTCTCCTGGAGGTCTCATTCTGGTTAGGGAGACATGAATACATAAATGTGTGATGTCAGCAGAGATATGTAAGATGAAGAAGAATAAGGCAGGAGATTGAGAGCGTTGGCTACTGAGCTACTGAGCTGGGCTGCTACTTAAAATGGGTCGTCAAGGAAGGGTCTTCGATGAAGTGACATTTGCAAAGAGAGCTGAAGCAGGTGGGTATTAGAATCTTCCTAGGGGGTCCATACACCTCCCTTTAAATGGTGTTTCTTGGGGTGCTGCTTGCAAGCTTTGGAGTATTGGCAGAAAAGAGTTAACTCTTTGGGAACTGCCTATATCGGCATGTTCCAGAATATTTCCAGAATTCCTGCTCCTTGGGATGTTAGTGGAAGTCACCTGAAAATGAAATCAAGTCTGTAGACTTTGGAGAAACAGATAAACAATATTTACCACCTTCCTTTACTGCAAGACTCTTCAGAGCCTTTGACAGATCAATGTACATTGTGAGTCTCCAAGTGGAAACCAGAAAATTCAGCTCCCTAACTTATTTTGAACTCAGAAGCCCTTAATCAAGAAGTGTATTGTAGGACTTGTGTTCGGAGAAATGAATTTTGGTAAAAGCTGCTTTGGACTGGGTACCAAATTTAAAGAAATATTCTTACCATATTTTTATGTTGCAAAGAAAATGTGGGTGTTGCTGGTAGATTTGCGTTGGAGTCCTGTGATTATTCGAGGTCTTTCAGTGTTGAGAAGTGAAGGAAACATCAAGCAGCCAAGTCGTTCTATTCCTTTATTCCACAATCGTTTCTTGGGCATCCAGATTGCTCATCTGTTTGACCAACTTGGAAACTTGTTGGTCTAGCTGCATCGCAACATAGTGGCGCACAGAAAGCTACTAAGTGCTGAGCGGTTTCGCTTTCGCTTTTGCTATTGGTATAAAGGCACCTGAGGGTTGGAAATGCAAGGTTTAGCTTGAAGAGGATCTGAAAATCATCCTGGACCATTTGAGAAAGAGCCACCGAAGTGTGGAGGGTCAACAACATGGCTCTGACTACACAAGGCTGGGCTCACACTTAAGACCCGCCGTGTTCCCGCTGAGTCTCAGTTCAGGTCACCTCTGAAATGCGGTTCTGCTGACATGGCAGATGTTTGTTTTTACCCAAAGAAAGATGGGAAGCCGTAGAAGGGCCCTTTGCAGGAGAATGAAACAACTGTAGACGGATGTGAAAACTGAAATTGCCCTTGCTTCCTTTGGATAATATGCCCATTATATTTTTTTAAAAAATTTTTGTAGTAAAATACACATCATAAAATTTACTATCTTGTTTTAAGTGTCTAGTTCAGTAGCAAGTATATTCATATTGTTGTGCAACCAATCTCTAGAACTTTTTCATCTTGCAGAAACTGAAATTCTCTTCCCATTAAACAGTATCTCCACATTCCCCACCTCCTGGCAACCCCATTCCACTTTCTGTCTCTTTGAATCTGACTCCTCTAGCTACCTCACATAAGTGGAAATGTGCAGTATTTGTCATTTTGCGACTGTCTTATTTCACTTAGCATAACGTCCTCAAGATTCTTCCATGTTTAGCATCTGTCAGAATTTCCTTCCTTTTTAAGGCTAAGTAATATTCCATTGTATGTATTTACCACATTTTGTTTAACCGTTCATTCTTCCATGGACATTTGCATCGCTTCCACCTATTGGCTATCGTGAATAATGATGCTGTGAACATGAATAAACAAATATCTCTTTGAGACCATGATTTCAATTCTTTTGGATAAACATCTAGAAGTGGGATTGCACTCATTGTATCTTTAAAATAGCTCTATTGAGATATGATTCATATACCATAAAATTTACCTTTTAAAGTATAAAATTCAGTGGATTTTAGTATATTCACAGAATTGTGCAACTATCAACACAATCAACTTTAGAACATTTCCATCATCCAAAAAGAAATCTCATACCCACTAACAGTCACTCCCCATTCCTCCCTCTCCCCAACCCTAGGCAATGACTAACCTACCTTCTGTCTCTATAGATTTGCCTATTTTGGACATTCGTATAAATGGAATCATACAATATGTGGTCTTTCGTATCTGGCTCCGTTCACTTAACATAATCTTTTCAAGGTTCATCCTTGCTGTAGCGTGTATCAGTACTTTATTCCTTTTTATTGCTGGATAGTATTCCATTGAATGGATGGGCCACATTTTGTTTATTCATCTATTTGTCCATTAGTTAATGGATATTTGGATTGTATCCACTGTACCTGTTTCTTTTGTTTTTTGCCTTGTGACTCTGCAAATCTCTAGCCTTGTGGCGTTTAGAATTTTCCCTTTCTCTGCCAGGGCCAGCGTGTCCCTCTGTGAAAATGTAGCTCAGAGAAACTGTCTAGGTGGTCGACTACAGAATCTTGCTCCCCAATTTTATTTCCTCCAAATAACAAAGGTAGAAAAAACTGCTTCTACTCAGCTTAAAAGCAATATATATGTATATATACATATATATATATACATATATATATATATTTTCTTCTTCTTCTCCTTTATTTCTAATGGAATAGACTTGTGCTCTTTAGGGAAATCAATAGGAGGGGTAACAAGCGATTATACTATGAGAAAGGAAATTTTAAAAGACTCTTCGGAAATAGTGCATACATAAAACATTTCTGAACTATCTGCAAATGCAGGAATTATCCCTCGATGCAAGGGATCTGTGCCAAAGTAAAAGTCTGCCCAGGCTTTTATGAATTTCCATGTTGGTGGCAAGTTTCTCACTCCAGTGTCTGTGAAAGCCGCTGCATTTGTCCTGCGTTGCCCAGTGTCCAGGACTCAAATGCCATCTGAGGACAAGGCTTCTCTGTCTAATTAATGATGAGCCCTAACTGAACTCGGAGTGTTTTATGCCTCAGAGTTCTTGGCCACGTGTCCAACAGCATTTTGATTTTATTGAATGCCGGGTTAAAAGATCCTTAGGGGCTTGGACAACGTGTCTCCTTGCTCTGGACATTGAAAGAGATGGAAGTCAGACCCAGAGTGAACTGAAAGAAGGCGTCCTCCGAGCTGGCCTGCACCTGTTCGAAAGCTGTGCCGTGGGGTCAATTATCTCATTCTTTGAGCAACCTGACAAACTTCCTCCTCGCTCGTCTCTCCCATATGTGCAGCCGCCGTCCAACTTCGTTACAAAGAAAGTAGAGAAATTTGTCATTTGTTTGATCATCTGCATGGTGTAAGAATTTGCCTGTCACTTGTTTAAGATAATGGCTGAATTCTTCAGTTTTCAATTGATGCTTGGCAGTTCGGATGTGTTAGATTGCTCGCAAACAACTGAAAGAAATCTACACATCCTATCCATTGTCAAGCTCATTTAGCAGATTATTCTAAGACTAAAGTGAGGGAAGATAGCTTGGGCTATGAGTCTTTTAAGAAAATATTACGAGTGTGAACAAAAGCAAATCCACAGAATTTTAAAATGTCGCAGAACTTAGAAATCCTTCAGTTTGAAGGGTTTGAAAACTCATATGCCCACAGAGTCCAGGCAGGTAGCAAAAAACATTGAAAAAGGAAAAGCACCGAGAGAGGGGGATTGGCTCCTGCAGGGCCCTTGGCGGGCTTCCAGCCCTTGCTCCCTGATTGTGTTTTCATGAAATTTTCGAAAGTAAGATATCTAACTTTAATTGGTTAATAGGGTTAATCCCCCCTCCTTTGCTCTTTCCTTATGTTGGTGTGAGATGGCATTAGAGTCATCCTGGGGATTTTGGACTCATGGGCCATGAGCATTGTTTTATTTGTAATTTCTCCTGCACTATTGGAAATGCTACAAATGTGTTATATTTATAATTTTGTATTGTTTTTCTTAAAGAAGAGCCCTGCCCGTGTTTTAAAAGCTTCAGACTTCACAAAACCAGCAAGAGAGATGGGCACCAGGGCAAAATTCATACCCATGTAGACGAGGGCGTTTTCCTTAGATCCAGACCGTTGCCGAATGGAAATTCAAGGGCACGGGGGGCCAGTTCCCTCAAGTGAAGCCAGAAATTCAGACTTTCATGTCAAGTCTTCTAATTTCCAAATGCTAATAACTAACCCAAGAAAACTAATCAGAAGCCCAAGTTTGATCTGTGGGCTGTCGGTTTCCAACCCTTGCTCTTTGTGATGAAAAGCTAAATGAACAGGTCTAAAAATATTGAGCCATCTATCCACACCGCTGTCTTCCAAAGCTTTCCGTTGAAATTATCAACCTAGTTTGTTTGGGATTTTTTGATCATTTAACTAGTATTCATTGAGTACTAAGTATGCATTTTAAATAAATCTGGATTTCCCCCAAGTTCAGCTCTTAATTGTGTGCAAAGCAGCCCACGTCCAGATTTAGAGTGAGGAGACAAGGCCCAATGTGAAATTACATCTCACTGCGCCAGGACTCTGAAGACAATTAACTGAAATTTGCAATAATTCAGGCAAGGTGTTCCAGATCCTTAGTAAAAGAAAAGCTTCAAAAACTGGTGTGGGGTTTGATATTTATGGGCATGTTCCTGTAGTCCTGGTGTTAGAGGATTTTTGCACGAACTTGGGTGATTTAAAGTACTTGGAGGTCATAAAACTGTCCCAGTTTTTACTCCTCCTTACCTTGGACATTTATGTCCATTTTCTCCACTGCCTCCAAGGCTTTTCTCTAGATATTTCCATGTCTGGACCCTTCTCATCACTGAGATCTCAACTGGCATGTTACCTCCTTAGGAAACCCTTCCAGAACACTTTAACTGAATTAACCAACACCCAGCTCTCTGCCCCAGGGGTTAGTAAATGACAGCCTGTGGGCCAAAGCCAGCCTGCTGCATGTTTTTAAATAAAGTTTTATTGGCACACAGCCACCCTCTTGTTTACACACCATCTAGGGCTGTCTTTGTGTTACAGCTGGAGATTTGAGTATTGCAACAGAGACTATTTGGCCTGAGAATCCCAAAGTATTTACTCTCTGGCCCTTTATAGAAAATGCTGGCCAACCCCTGAGACTTTCCCATTGTCCTGCTCATCACAGTAATGATCATTATCTGAAAGTACTTATTTTTTGTTTGTTTGTTTCTAATTGCCACGATTAGAATATAAGCTTCTTGAGAGTTATTTTTCCCTAGAAAAGTGTACTATGTTTACTAGAACATAGTAAGCCCACAATATATTTTGGTTGAATGAATTTAGTAAATTCCATGCTTTAGCTGTTCTGTTAATGCAGAGAGGGCTCCCCATGCTTTGATATATGGGTGAGTACCGAAGCGGCAGTTGCTTTTCAGTACGACCAGGGAAAAACATGTAAACTTTTCTGGGTTTGACTGCATAAAGTGGGTCAACCAAATACACTGAGACAGATGAGTCCTAACTACTGGATTCTGTGATGTCACCTCCAGAACTTGACGAGAAAAAGCTAAGATAAGAAACCTAAGGAAATCATCTTGGAGTGGTGATTGTGTGTGTCATTTCATCCAATCCCATTGTCATTAACAAGAGCCAACTCTTAGTTGTCAAGTAAAGAAAGGCTATTCACTCAACTTACTTCTAAGTTACCAAACATTTTGGTTTAATCCTGCCTAACAAATGAATGAGTTTCTTTTGCTGAAGTCTCGACCCGTGTAAGGAAACATTTGTTTTTCTCTCCTTAATCACATCGCCTTGTCCCATTCCATCTACACAAACCCCAACGTGTACCCAGCCATTGGTCACCATCCCATATCCTTGTCACCTCATGCATTTTACCTGCTGGAAATAAATGTCTACACTGCATTTATCCCATCTCTCCCTTCACCTTGACACACTTCAGAACCGCTTTTGTCCGTTCTTCTCTCTCGTGTGCCTGACCTCCTCAGCTACTTAGAATCTCTAGCATGCAGTTCAACACTTTAGGATTTATGTAATGGCTCCTTGTCCATTAGCCTTTTCTGTCCTCCTACTACCGTCTTGAAAGCAGGCACCATTTCCTATCCATCTTCATATTTCCCTTTATTACCCAATTTGTGTTTGACCTGAATCGAGTCTCGAGTAAGCACCAGGTCCCTGGCACTGTACTGGGAGTTATGTCAGACAAGACCACTAAAATTTCCCAAGAGCCCTAGAACCTTACTTTGGGAGGCCTCACACCATATAGAAATAAGTCTGTTAAAATGCATGTACTTGCCAAGTTAACTATGATATTATTCTTTTAAAGAAAGCAATAATAATTTATTTGCTTTTGAAATTATTATTGATTACAACTTTATGTTATATTTTTCTATGTCTCAACCAATGTGTACTTGGTTAGATCCCCAAGGATTTGAAGGCTGTTGAATTTTTCAGAGGCCCTGAGAAGCAGGTCCACTCTATGCACCATGTCCCAAATTCCTGATGTATAAAATAGCCCTGGACACTCTCAGAGACGATGGTGAACACAACAGATGTGGTCGTTGTCCTAAGGGAGCTCAGAGTCCAATGCGTGTGAGAGGTCGGTAAGCAAGTAGTTACAGAATATTATGAGAAGACCCATTTTGGAGGAAAGACAGAGGTGAAACCAGACTTGAGGGGAACAGAGAGAAATGGGGATGGGAGGAAGGGCATCAGGCAAGACCCCCCTGGAGGAAGTATTGTCTTAGAGGACCCTTGAAGGATGAGAAATTATAGCCAGTTTCCCCCTAGCTGGGCTTGATAAATCTACATAACCCGCAAATTAATTCATCTGAAGTCAGGACAGGCTATGCATTTTGTGGGGCCCCTTCCAGAATTTCAAGAAGCCAACAGCAGAGCATGAAACCAACAGTGGGGTACTTCTGAGCATGGGGCCTTGTCTAATGGCACAGGTCACACACCCATGAAGCTGGCTGTGACGCTTGTCCTAAAAATGGGTCAAGTGTCATTCAAAAGAGAGTAGGAGGCAGAAGCACCATTTACCACAGCACCTAGCACATTGTAGGTACTCAACAAGGTTTGTTGAATGAAGATGAGTTTCTTTAGTTTATTTTTCTTTTCATGGAAATAGACTTGATGCGGTAGCAAAGGTCTATAAGCAAATGGTTACTTTGGCATTTTCCCTTTCTACAAGCTCAGTACAGACCCAAAGATTCATATCTGGCCTGGGGAAAGCTGACCAGTATGCCTGCCTTTTGCCTTTGAGATGACTTGGGTGTTATTACATTTAACAGTTTATTTGAAAAAAAATACCTATATATGACCTTTTGAAAGAGATCTTTCTCCACATCTTATCCTGACAGTAGATGATGATAAACTGACGCTAAACAAAAGTGATTTTTATTAAGGCTCATTGAGTGCATTTTCAGAAGCTGCCACACAATGAAATGTATACATTTTTCCCCTGTCTATAAATCTGAGTAGTCTTGAATGGCCAAGTCAGGTAAAGTGAGTCCATGGCTAGCTCTTAAATGCATTAAACCCCTGGAAATAGTAGATCGCTCTCCAGCAGATGAGGTTTGGTGGTGCAGCTCATTAGCATTTGAACAAATTCTTGAGACTTTTAAGGCGTGTTGTTGGATTGAGCTAAGTAGACTAATGCAGTGAATTCCAGGCCCTAATGGCTCCATTTATCAAGGGAGCAGGTTTTAACATAATGCATAAACCTTTCTCACATGGCCATTTTACTATGCATTTAATTCTATCGCAACATGGTGCTGCAGGCAGAGGAAATGAAGAACTTAAACAAGGTTAACATTCCGAGAAAAGACTAGGAAAAAATCAATACCTCCCTCCCTCCCCAAATACAAGATGATTTAAAAAAATGGAAATCTATATTGATGACAGGGTCTTACAGATGACAAAATGCACCCACGATGTTTTGTGACTGGGACATGAGCTGTCATTTCCACTGAATTCGTATCCAGTCTCAGCAATCATATTATAAAAATGGTTTAGTGGGATTAATTAAAGGTTATTAATTGGTTAAAGGCCTTCCTGTAGCTCTGAGATTTATTTTGAGGCCAGTAAAGACTTCTGTAGCTTGTCATTCCCGGTTTCACATTCTTCTTGACTTTAAAATGTTATCTTGCTTCCTATTCATGTATACTTAAGAAGAGCTAAAGTAACTGTCTTTCCTCCCACGTGGGAAGATTTGCCAGAGTTTAACACTGAAACTGCATCTCTTTGGAATACCCAGTCATTCAAGATTTTTGTTTTGTCTTTTAGAGACTTAACAATATCATCACTTCCTGGCATTTGCAGATGTAGCATTATGGGTTTGTCTATCAGAGAGAGAAGCGAGGGCTCACGACATCTAACATTTTGGCCATTTGCTGAGGTAGGAGTTTGCATGGTGCAGGGTGACACTTAGATGTAGGAGTGTGTAATTTTACTAGTGAGCTGCCCAGAGCTACAGCACAATGTGAATTTCCAGTTTTTCCGTTGAACTACATCCTCTCTGCCTGCCAGTGTTGTTACAAAGTAATGTATGTGAAACAAGTGAGTCTTTATAAATGACTCGTGGTTCTGTATTTATACAGCTATTAAGAATCTAAAGAAGTCCCTTACATTTTTCAGATATACCTCACCGCATTTTATGAGGGGAAATATATGCTGTGGTGGCTTCATAAATTTAGGGGTTTTTGAAGGCTGCGGAATATATCTCTTACAAATGTCAAGGGGCTGTGGCATATAACTTTTATTTCTCAGGAGATGTTACCCTGCTACCTAGATTGGAAACACTTTGCTACTAATACGTAAAACAGCCCCGCAGTTGCTCATTCTATCCAAACTCTCGTCCAAAGTTATTTCTTTAAAAAGTTGAGTCTTCCCAATTTCCCTGTTTCCTTCCTGAAAATGGTTTTCTATATGATGCTTGGCAGGACCTGGGTCTTAGCAGCAAGAGTTATGCTAAGTCAAATAGCTGAAAGGAGACTGAATTTCCATCACTCAAAAAATGTAAAGTTGGAGCTTAAGCTAGCAGTTCGGCCATTAGTCTTCCACCTTTGGAAAACTCAAAATTGTACTCCCCGTAGTAAAAATGGGTTAGCTACATAATATCCTGGATGGGGGAAGAAAGTGGTTAAAGGTGGTGTTTCATAAAAGTGAGTAAAAAATATTAAAATACCCTTCATATACACAAAAGTGCCCTTTATAAGTAATAAAACACCCATCAAAACCTCAAATGCATGGAAATCAATAGGCACTCAGGCCTGCGGGCAGGTCTCTTCTAGTGGAGTTGGGCACTGTTTCACCAAAGTCGGCCTGTGTTTCCATCCATGGTTGCATGTACATGTTGATTGCTTATTTTCTCATCTGTCTCCTCAACTCAAGTGTATGCACCTTACTGGCAGAGACAAGGTCTTACTTTCTTTCTTAATGCTAAGCACAAAATTGATACTGTAGAGACTCAAACGTTTGTGAATGAGTTAAGGAATAAATGATTAAATGCAACTGTGAACCTTTTTTGGAGCTTCAGACCTTTTAATGAAAACCAGAAATGGAAAGAAAATCATGATAAGGTTGGAGACTTTAAATCTTTACTCCTTTTTCCAGCACATGGAAATCTCCCTCTCTTTTCAAAAGGGGTCAGCAATGCACAGAGAGAGGGACGGCACACACATCAAAGAGAGGGAGCCCATAATGTGGGCTCTGGATATATTCCCTGAGCTGAACCAACCTCTATTTGAACTCCTGCCTGGTGGCTTTTCAAAGGACACCCTGAATCGCTCTAGCAGAGGAGCCTAAGAGACGTGAGGGAAAAGATACAGGTTTATGAATACGCATTGCACATCTAGTCTGGGCTTTACTGATCTTCCAAATGGTGAGCCCAGGCCCCAGGTCACAGGATGCTTGGGAGGTTTCCTTTGCAGAGTTTTGAGCAGGATTAGCTTTGTTGACTGTTTTGTTAGGGTGTCACCAATCTTAGGCTTTCTCCTCCTGACTGATTGGACTTATTTTTCCTATGCTCCTTTTGTGGATTCAATTTAAAACATCATCTTGGAAGGTTCTACAAAGACTCTACGCTTCTCAGTGAGATGTTCTCCAAATGGTTTGATTCTCTGGATTTGGCAATAGAAAGAGACACCTTTTTTGGGGTATGAGTTAAGCTCAAATTCCATTTGAAATCAACAAATGTGCTTCACTCATTCACCTCAAACCTCAGAGAGACAGTCCACTTGAAATAAAAGTGAACAGTCTTCAAGTTCAATTCCCAACTTTTTCTGAGGAGTAAGTTAGTTTGGGCTGAAATTAAAAACACGTAAGTGAAAATTAGAAAGCTTTTTAAAAAAATGTAAACCATGTATCTTCTAAGAGATCTCTAAAGAGAGATGTGTTTTTAGCTCGTACCGGAAAGCTGCTGTGGTTCAAGAGAGAGCGGGAACATAGACTCTTATAAGCTGTTTTTAATTCTCAACTAAGCCACATTGTCAGTTAACCTCTGTGATTTTTGTCAGCTCGTCTGTAAAATGGAAATTAATAGTATCTTTCCCACAGGGCCATCAGAGGATAAAATAAGATAGTCTACAGGAAATTGCTTGGCAAATAGTAAAGTGCCATGTAAACACAAGAGATAATCACCAAAAATAGTGTGTAAGGTTCTTGAGCACAAAACACTAAGCTTGAGAAAATTCTGGGATAGCGCAAATTCAGAAAGGAAATAATAAAAGTGAATATAACCATCCTAATAATTATTTTGTGGCAATATTACTTCAGAATATTGGGGAGTTATAACATACACACATTTAATTGAGATGTTTACAACTATATGCACTAGGCAAAACATTTTAAATACTGTAAAATACTCAAACTCTTCTGCATATATTTTGTATATGCACATTACTGTAGATATTATACATTTTTAACAGATATCATTGCATGGGGATATATACATAAAATCAAGTATAAAAATTTATGAACAATTTAGAGATTTTAAGGGTGTATTTTTTAACTATAAATGTATTACTGTTTTTCAAACTCAACTCTTGTGGACGATGGGACCCCACAGTGTAATTCTCATTACTTAAGTAGGGGTACTGGACATTGATATGTTATTTCAAGACATACTTCTCATCTTTTCTTAAACTCTTACATCTTTCTTAAACTCTTACCTGCATTGTAGGCGAATGGAAATTGTGTATGTGTGTGTGTTTGTGTGTGCACACGTGGATGTGCGTGCGTGCCAAAATCAAAACTGATTTGCCCAAGAACTCATTTTGAGCACAAAATCACAGGCATGAATATGCAAGGAAATTTGAATGTGTGTTTGTCAGCAGCTGAATATTTGGCAAGGGGCGAAATTAAAATAGATTGCACTTAGAGCTCAAGGAAGGAAGAATAAACACAAATTTACAGGTGAGTGTTAGCAAACAGCATATATATTGAATAGTAGTCTGAAACAGACCCGTCTGAACTCAGTAGGAAATTGACATTCTGCTTGTGCTACTGCGTGTTAGAGCTGGTAGCCTCAAGTTAAGTTTCGCAATAGGGATACAGCAAATTACTGTATCTACATGGAAGGCACTTGGCTCTCAAGAGCCGGCAAGATTGAGGGTTATTTGAGGCATTTAAAATAAGAATTTCAGATAGGATCAAATCAGTGTTATTTTTGGTCAACCACCAGGATAGTCAACAGGTGTTTGTGACACAGCCACTTATCTATTCACTTTTTTAGCTCTATGCTAGACTGGATTAGAATAAGGAAAAACCTCAAACATTAGAAGTGGGAACAGGAGATCTCTGGCCCCGGTTTGGAAGGCCAAATGGTAATAAAGAAGAGTTTTGGAGATGGACACATGTGGCCCCAAGTCTTAACAGCTCTTACTCTTTAAAGTAGCTCCCCATTTTATGTGAGGGTTGGGTTCTGAAGTCAGCCCGTTAGAAGGAGTCACAAAAAGTCAAACTTATCTTTGAAATTTCCTTAAATCTTCTATCCTTAAACGTTCACTTTTTTTTCTATTCCCGAATTAAAAAATTTTGAAGCCCCTATGCCATTAGGAGATCAAAATTCGTTATCAATCATGTCACACACAAAGAAACACATTCACAATTGTGTACAGCCTTCTCTCCTAGATTTTTTTCACACATTTTTTTTTTACTATTTTTGAGGAAGATTAGCCCTGAGCTAATCTGCTGCCAATCTTCCTCTTTTTGCTGAGGAAGACTGTCCCTGAGCTAACATTATTCATGTCCATCTTCCTCGACTTTGCATGTGGGATGCCTACCACAGCATGGCTTGCCAAGCGGTGCCATGTCCGTACCCAGGATCCGAACCAGCAAACCCCAGGCTACCAAAGCGGAGCATGAGAACTTAACCGCTGCACCATTGGGCCGGCCCCTCTCATCGTTTTTATGCCTACTAAAGTTCGAGAACTGCTGTGCTAAAGGAAAAACTAAAAACAAAGTCTATATGCAGATGGTTGGACTTCTGAGTCATCCTGCCTTCAAGATACTATCAAACCCTCAGTGTGGAGGGCAGATGGCGAGACGGGGGCTTGCCCGCGGGATTTACTCTATTCAGTGGTAATAGTAAGCCTGTCTAAACTTCATACATGTGAATAGATTTATTTGATGTTTCAAGGTTTAAATGAAACAGTGGATGGCACCTTCCTTGAGGGTTAAGTTTAAAAATCAGTATGTAAGTTGCATGTACTTTACAACACCACTTCATTTATGTGATCTTTGTCAGTGCACTTAACCTCATTATGCCCCAGTTGTCTTATCTGCAGTTTGATGATAAGAATAATACCTACTTATGGAGTTGTTGTCACATAATCATAATGCAGGAAGAGCTGTTAGCAGACAGGCAGCAAGAAATTAAAAAGTAGCAATGATTATTATTATGCTTACAAATTGTTGTTGCGATGATTATTATTTTATGCTCTGTGACTTTGGACTTGCTACCAAATCTTTCTGTGCTTTAGTCATCTCGTCTGTCAGAAGGGAGCATGGTATCTCTCCCTCCTACTTTGAACAGCTATAGAAGGGACAAAAAGAGATAAGGAGTTTGAAAAGCTTTAAAAGCATGTACAAGTAGAAGGCAAAAACAGAATAATAAAACGTAATATTCAAATCCCAAGGAATCCCAATTTCAGAGATATTACAAACCAATGTATTCTAAAGAACAAAATGTGTGGCTGAATGGAGATATTATCACAGTTCCAGTGACGTCATAGATGGTTGAACACAGCCCATCCCCACCCCAGGGGAAGCAGCTTAAAGTGCATGCTCTCTGGATGCCTTGCTGTTGAATGCATGGGCATGTATTTTATTCCCAAGAAGTGCTACCATGAGAAGTAGCCTCATACAGCAAACATAAATGTAAAGGCCTCAAGCCAAGTGGCAAGAAACCTAATTTTATGTTTTCTCTTATTATGAGCACCTGTGCCATTGGATGACAGAACTTAATCAGAGTCAAATCAGGGGATCTGGGGCAATTCGGACTTCTGGGATTGTGTCCAACCTCCAGGGGGCTTGTAGACATCCAACGATTTGCAGGCCATATGTGGTCCCCAGTTATGACCTTGTGTCCACACTGACTCCTGCAGGGATGTACAGTTTCCCTTCTGATCTCTGATTGAAGGCCATTCTGGAACCGCTGGTACTTTTCCAACAATGTCTCAGATGCTCTTCCTTAGTGACAGCATGTCAGTATGTCTGGTCTTCTGCCCCTGCACCATGATGTGTGGGTTAGGGGAGGTGAGGTTTCTCCACAAGGCATTGGAACAAAAGATTCTTCTGCTCTTGAATCCCCAAACTCATCTGAAGGATGAATTTATACGCTGCCTCCCACTGTACCTCTCCCCACCCCACCCTACCCCACCCCACCAGTGGCCAAGATTCAGCCCAGCAAATGGCAACTGGGAGACAGAGCACAGAGCCCTTCTCAAACACTCCGATGTCTAAATATCCAGGACTGCTCCTCCTTTCACTCTCCCGTAACGCATACGCTCCTCTCAATACCCGGGGGTCCTTATCTTTTGGATAAAGGGAAGTGGGAGATGGAGGTGAAATAAACCTCTGACCTATCATATTTTGTTCTCCTAAAGCTACTTTTTTAAATGCTAGGATGTCTGCTTTTGAAATCCCCAAACCAAGACTTTGGTTCCTTGATTTTGCTTTCTACCCCAGGACACCTCCTCTGGGGCAAGGTCTGCCTCTTACAGAATGGGGCTGGAGGAGACACAGCAAAAGAAGGGCCCCTGAGAGGAGCAGGAAACCCCCTGCTCATATTTCAAAGACATTATACAGCAACGATGTTAAAAACATTACCCACCATTGAAGATTCCTGAAGGAGTGTGCCATGATTATTTTGCTGCAATCTGTATGGCTGGATGAGGACCTGTGAATTGCTTTGGTCCATTTATGATAATGTCAATAGCTTGCCTCTTGGGGACCTGGGAATAGAGAGTCCAGATTCCACTATCTCTTGAATCATTGACTATTCCTAATTGAACTGATTTTTTTTTTTCAATCACATCCTATTCTGCTATAGTCTTAAAGGAGGTGAGAAGTAGTTCTTTATGCTTTGTCATTCTTGAGCAGGTTTTTCATTATGTAAAAAGCAATTATAATTCAGAGAAAAACAACTCAATGTGTGAAATGGCAAAATTATTCTAACATCATTCAAAGGCTCCAGTTGGGGTCTGCAGATTACATCTCCGTGTAGAATATAAATACATGTGCCTAAATTTGAGAAATGCCACTGAAAAGCACGCTCTCTCTAGCCCTCTGCATCATCTTCCATGCCAAGAATGTACATTTGGCGAACGTCCCCACTCCCAGACCCCACAGCTCTCCCCCGCTTTCAGAGCCTTCTAGAACACATCCCCACTCCATCTCTGACCGTCTCCTGTTGGGTGATGTTCATTTTGCTGTCGAGGGGGTCTTTTGAAAATGTAACATGTCACTCCCCTGCTTTGAAGCTCCTTCCTTCACTTAAGATTCTTCGGTGGCTTCCTGGGTGTATTCATCTGCTAGGGTCTGAAACGAGGTACCCCAAACTGGGTAGCATCAAAGAACAGAAGTTCATTGTCTCGGTCCTACAAGCTAGAAGTCCCAAATCAAGGCGTCGGTAGAGCCATGCCCTTTCTAAAGTCTCTTGGGGTCGATTATTCCTTGCGTCTTAGCTTCTGACTGTGGCTGACAATCCTTGGCATCACTCCAGTCTCTGCCTCCATCATCATGTGGCATCTGTGTGTGTCTGTGTCTTCACATAGCAGCTCCTCTCTCTGTGTTTGTGGACAAATTTCCTTTGCTTTATGAGGACACCAGTCGTGTTGAATTAGTCCCCGCCCTACTAACATCATCTTAACTTCATTATAGCTGCAAAGACCCTATTTCCAAATAAGGTCACATTCATAGATACCGGGCTGAGGACTTCAACATGGCTTTTAGGGGGGACACAGTTCAACCCACAACACTAAGTTTATTCAGACAAAAATCCAGCATTTTACCATCACCAACAAACCCGGACCCCTGGCTATCTTCCCAGCCCCAACTTTTGTCCTTGTCCCCCTCATTTTTTTTGTACCCCAAACTCACTGACCTTCTATCAATTACTTGAATTATCATGCCTCTTTCCACTTTAGGACTTTTTTCTTGGCAAGTAATACATTCTTTCTGAATTGTCTGCCTCTCCTCATTCCCTTCCACACTTAGCAGCTTCATCCTCAGGTCAAGTGTTACTTTCGTAGCAAAGCCTGCCTTGAAATCCAGACTTAGTTCCTCTGGCATCCCCCAAGGTCCTCCTTCTGTGGCATTTACCACAGTGGGCCATTTCTTTGTGGGATTATTTAAATCGTATCAATCCATTTGCATAAGATAGAAGCAAAGGTTCTCTGGCCCAGGGTAGGTCCTTAATAAATCATTATTGAATGAATAAATAAAAGATTTCCTCAATACAAAGTTAGATTACGGTATGGTTAAGTCCTCTAAGACACTCATGTGACTTTTAATACTTGGGAAAATTGTCCCTTTTTTGGGTGACCTTTTGTTTTTAGTACCTAGCAACTTTTTGACTTTGTGAAGGAGTCTGTTGAAGATTTCCTGTTGCTCTTGTCCCCATAAAGAGCTGAGAGGCAAAGACCATGCCGACTGGATTTAGAAGAGGAACACCTAAGAGACCTCAAAAAAAGAAAAAAATAGAAGAACAAATGAGGAAGAAAAGGAAAGAAAAGTCAAGGCAAGTGTACATGGTGTCGGCTTTACCGCTCAGGGAAGCATCAGGAGCCATTTTATCTCATTTTGTTATTATTTAACTACTGCACAAAAGAGAAGAGCCCGTAATCCTCCGTGGAATAATGCATTAATCCTCATTAGCCGTCATTCAATTGGCGATGCTTTCTCTGCGCCACGTGAAACATGGAGAGATACCTTCCCAAGAAGGATAAATGCGTTATCTCATAGTTCACCTCCTCTGGAATACCTAATGGGCTGCGCTGGGAGTGCGTGTTGTTTATCATCACTCAGAAGGGGCAAGACGGTCCCTATTGAAGGCTGCTAGACCATGAGTGATTTATGGGGCTTTTTACCCCTCAACTGTTGGGGGAGGCAGCCACATGGGTAGAATTCCATCTGTCCCATATGCAGCCCCTTTAATTAATGATTTATCTTAGTATTGTCCTTCCCGAAAGAAAAAAAAAAGATTTTACTTCTATCCGTAAAACTACTGTCTGCCAAACAGGATCATTATCTAAATCCCAATGACAAACAAGTTGATGGGGAACATTCTGGGGAAGAGAAACCTAAGGGGAAACAGGTTAGCAAAATGCCTTGCTTCCTGAAGGAAACATTAGTAGGTGTTTCCTAATCCTGCCTAGCAAAAGGTCAATGCTTTCACACACACACACACACACACACACACACACACACACACACGCTGCTCAAGTGTCCACAGAACAAGAGAGGAAATGTAAAGAGACTCCACTGGATAAGGGAAGCCATTAATCCAGCGGCTTGGCAGTTAGACGCTTGAAAAAAGATGACTTCTTATTAACATGAAATTGTCACCATGTTAATAATGAAATATTGATCTGTTCCTGCTTAATGAAAATCAACTTATTCTAATTTACTCCTGGAAAGAAGACCACTTAGGGTCTCATTCCAACATCTTTGCATTGTCCATCTGTGTATTTTTCTGAGTTGTATTTATTTTTTAGTGCGTACAGCTGAGAACCAGGGAGGAGGGAGGGAACAATTAAGATCAGGTCAGCCAAATTTACTTTTCTTTTCTTCTCTCGTTGAAATTCAATCATTTGATTTAGCAAGAAAAACCTTCATGGAGACTATAGAATGTAGTGGGCATTGGTGATTTTATGATTAAATGATTACAATCTTCTTCAATTAAAAAAAACTTATATTAGAAAGGCAAAACATTAGAAAATCACACTCCTAATCTATAGCTTGATTTATAGCTATTTACAACCATATATACATTGCAGTAAAGGCAGGATTCTATTCACAAGATTTATCAGCCTGAGTTGTAGAGAACAATTTTACACAGAGAAACTCTGTCTAATAGCCTATCTTAATTAGCTGCCAATTTTGTGAATTATTTCTGTTTTATAGTCACAGTTTTTTCTACTCATTTATTTACCCGTGATTTTGAAATTATCTGTGAAGCAATCTCTTGGATAATACGGAAAGGAGCCAGTGATGGTTAGCTTCTAAAAATGTAGATCATTTTGATTTACAATATAAAATGTAAATACTTTAAGGTCAGGCCTCTGGGAAAAGAATAATTCACAAGTCAATACATTGTTCTTTCACAGTTGTACATTTATTACCCAGAGGCACATACAGAGGGGTGTGTGTGTGTGTGTGAGTGTGTGTGTGCGCGCGCGCGTGCCTGCGCGTGCGTTTACCAATGTGGTGGCTTTTATTGCTTCTGTTAGATGCTGTTGCAGTGAAGTTCACGTAAACATTTATATAGGTTTTAGAAAACAGTTGTTACTGAGGAAGAACCTTTTTCTGTTTACACAAATTCAGAACAAAGAAACACAGCTACAGCTTCCGGTAATTGACATGTGGGCGTGTTTTTCAAGTCACTGACTGGAAGAAGTGAGTGTCTGAGATTTATTTTTGACAGGACTTAAATTACTGGTAGCCTGACACATTTTTGAACAATTACTCGACACTGAGGTGTTTAAAGTAATGGGTACTGTTGGTTTGAGGGATGGGGAAGTTTTGAAACTGTTAGAACAAAACAGTTTTCCATTGGATTAGTAAGATGCTAACACTTACATTTATATGGCTAAATAGCACATACATAGTTGACTCCTCAAATGATAGCTTTTTCTCAGAATAAAAGTCATACTTAAAGAGAAAAATCCCTCCACTTGATGAATTCGTGAATCATGGGAACTCAAGAGAGGACCGGCCTCTTTGTTTACCGTCAATTTTCTTCCCTCCTCTGGAGCTTTCCGATCCGTCCTCGAAGTACACAGAGCAGAGAGCTTTGTCCTGCTTTGTTTCAGATGTCTCCAAAACTAGGGCTTAATGTTCATTAATTAGTGACTACCCTTCAGAAGCTTCTAGACATTGCTTAACCAGCCGTCTGAACTTGGACTGGAAAATTAAAATTCACAATTCGTGAACTGCTCATGTCCCCAAAAGATAAAGCAACTACAGCTGCCATAATTGGCAATGCATCGAGGTTTCAAGTTAACCGAAAAGTCAAAGCAGTCCTGTTCCGTCCCCCGCCCCCTTCTTTCCTGTTAGTGCGTCTGATGAAAATAAAGGATTGCAAGGTTTCCTGTCCTCTTCTTTGGTATTTACCGTGGCTTAGAAAGAAGGGCTGGCTCTGGGGGAGGGGTCTATCTCGTGGCTTTACCTGTTCTTGTAATTCTTAAAGGTGCAGGTCAGGAAAGCCCAGAGCTGATTTCCTTGATCCAATACTGGTGACATGGGTTTTATCACCGCTCCGAGATCTTTTTCCCCTCCCCTGGGTACAGAGACGTCCATGAAGTCATGTCCTCTGACGACTCCTAGAAAATTATTCAGCACTGAGTGCATCTGTCTAAAAAACAAACAAAAACCCAAAAATCCCTTTTGCCTTTTTTATTGGAGACACAAAGAACTTTGCCTCGCCAGGGTCTACAGCATTTGTTCACAGTCTGGGCTGATTGCCCCCTACCCTCAGGGACATTTGGCAATTTCTGGAGACGATTTTTGTTGTCACAACTGGGGAGTTACTACTGGCATCTAGTGGGTAGAAGCCAGGAATGCTGTGAAACATCCCACAATGCACAGGACAGCTCCCACAACAGCGAATGATCAGACCCAAATGTCCATAGTGCCAAGATTGAGAGACTCTAGTCCAGAGTAATGAGGTAATGCTGCTTCACGAATGTTCTGTGCTGACATGTTGCTGTGACATGTTTTTCCTGACCTATACCTCCAAATCAAAAAGTATCAAGAATGCTAAGTTGAGTTGCAGCAGAAGTAACTCAGGAAATCATTTTGCTTCTACTAAATTGAAGAAGTTTCTTTAAAGTTACACAGCTCATGTTTCCAGCTTCTTTAAAAGAACATGGTGTGCAAATGTGGTGCAAAGAATATCGTCAGTGCAGACAACAAAATAATAATGATGTGGGAATATTAGTTACAACCCTGGGGAGTGGGCAGGGGCTCTCTAGGGTTCTACTATGTTCCAGGCTCAGAAATAAGCACTTTATCAATATTATTTTATTGAATGCTCACAACACCCCTTGAGATGGGTGTTACTAGGAGTAGACCTGAGCTGAAGTCCTATTCCTGTCCTCTCCTCATTTTAGAAGTTTGGACAATAAGATTTTCTTTCCAGTCTCCTTATTCCTCACTGTAACATGAAAGAGTGAATCTAAATAGTGTCTTATTCCTATCCTAAGAACCCAGAAAACCCATAAGCCATCCATAGATTTTAATTGATATGATGAAAAATAACTGCCTTGGTTTTATTTTCCTCTTCTCAGCTGGGTGTTTTGACACCATCCCTGGAAGGTTTTCCAAAACCCCTCTGGAAATCAACTTTAGGAATCTGGAAAATACAGAAATTCACTATGTGAGAGTAGGCCATTTCCTCTTGTTGACTGCTGGTCAGGCAGGTAAATTCATTAGAAGGGGAGAGATCATTAGCCTCGCGGAGAAAAAGGAATATACTTCTTCCATCCATCCATCATCTATCCATCCGTCCATCCATCCATCCATCCATCCACCCACTGTCTATTTCAATCCGCATGTATGGATAGAGACACCACTGAAATACAATTCAACAAAGGTTAGAGTTATTTCTCCATGCTGGGATATTGGATGATTTTTAAACTTTCTTCTTTATAATTTTCTCTATTACTTAAATTGAGTAAGTGTGAGTCATTTTTAACAATGAAATTATTGTTTTTTAAAAGGAAGAGGATGATATGAGATGAGCTAATGGATGCTTTTCAACAGTCCAGGAAAACTGTTTTGCTAGTTGAAAAGAGTGCCTCCCATATTCTATTAACTCTGTTCTGCCAAGTTAAAAAAAAATTGGTCTATTTTCAGTTTTGGGTCTAGGTTGATTGATGTAACTTTTCATTCTGAAAGATGAATGTTTAATTATAGTTTTCCACTGACCTCAGAGTTTGTTACTTTTACTATACATTAGCTAAAAGTAGAGGTCATTTATCATAAGGATTGGTTACAAGATTTCTCTGAGCCATTATTTTGCTACAGACGATAGGCTGTCCAATGAAATGTGAGATGCTTTTCCAAATTTTAAGGAATTTGCAGTCTGGCTGCAGAGACAAGAAATGAAGGGATGGTCTCTGCCTTACCAGTCTGGGCTTGTAAATGACATGTATGTAACTTCTTACCTTCATAATGGCCTTGGTAAACTCTTATGCATCTTTTAAATCACTGGTCAAATGTCACCTCCTCCACGGAGCCCTCCTGGACTACTCCATGTGAAGTTAAATGTTTCCCCCTTTGATTGAAAAGTTAAATGTTTCCCCCTTTGATTAAAAAGTTATGTTTCTCTTTCTTTCACAGTGTCTCTTACTGTACTCAGATATAAAAGTTATCACATTGCTGAAATTATATCCTTGTGTGTTTGTCTTCCTACTGGACTTTGGGTTCCCATAGGGCAGGGGACAGGATTTATTGGTCTGTGTTTCCCCAAGCCTTCTTACAGTGCCTCAGTTACTCACTAGGAAATGAACTGGTCAGAGTACAAATCAGAATGAGATGGGCATAGTATGAAGTGTAAAAATCAGAGAAATGTTGAACAGGTAAAGACAAGAGTGGATTTTGTAAAGCTTATTTTTGTTGGAACATTCAAATATACACAGACTAAACAGCCAGACAAAACTTGCAAAACAATAAGCAAATAAAAGAAAATAGCATTGTGTCTGAATTTCAGGGACTTATAATAAAGGAATATTTGGATTCGGAAAAAGCTTCATGGAAAATACAGATGTTAGTAAATTTTTGTAAATAAAAACCTGGGGCACATCTACTCTGTGCCAGGAAGGATGCTGAAGGGACTAGCACGTGCATTATCCCGTATTATCCGAGGTGAAGTCTTGCTGGTCCCATTTTACAGATGAAGCTGTTGAGGCTTAGGGAAACAAATGACTGGTCTGAAGTCACACAGCTCATCAGTCAGAGCTCCGCTCCCTCCCAAAGTATTTGGCCTTAAAGGTCAGTGTTCTTCCCGCTCAACCACATCTGTTTCATGTCCTCTTGTGTCGCTGGCATTTCCTCCATGTGGAAAGCTTCGAAAAAGCTCCAGTCGCATTTTGAAATTTCATGACAAAAAGCTGAATGTCGTCCAAAGTGTAGTTTAGGATTTAAACATCCCTGTCAATCCTGGCTGTCATCACCAGGAGATTTTTATCCCAACAATAGATCACTGTGGTGTGCTTGGCCTGAAGGGCTCTGGGCTGTTATAATGAGTAAGATCGGAATCTATTGAGTAATGCAAATAAATAAAAAAGAGACAGGTATTCTCAGACTTTGTCGTGATTGCCTTCTTTGCTGTCAAGCTCATGGAGTACTCCCAGCGAAACATCTCCCTTTTTACCATTTTAATAATCTGTGCAATGGGAATGACAGAGCTTGGGTTTTTCATTCAACTGATATTTTAATCAATACATGCTTACCATTTCTGAGCACAAAAGTGGCTGGAGGGGAAGCAGTACAGGAGGGACACAAAGAAGATTTGCATTCAGGTTACAAAAGTGTCGCATTTGTAACAATTCTAATGAAATCCAAGCTAATGAAAGAGCCCTGGATGGTGAGTCAGGGATGCTAGTTTCTGATACTAAATAACTGGGTAGGCACAGTAGATACTAATAACTGTGGGTAGAGGGAATGTAGCAAGTGCAAGGTGGGAACGAGTCTGCACAGCATGTTCTAGAAAGAGAAAGCAAGCCGAATGTGGCTGGTGAGGACTAAGCTAGTCAGAGCCGGATAAGAGATGAGAATGAGGATGTGGGGAGGAGCCAGGTGACCAGCCATCCCAGGTTGCCAGGGGACTGAAGGGGTTCTTGGGATGTGGGACTTTCGGTTTCAAAACTGAGAGAGTCCTGGGAAAACTGGGACAAGTTGGTAACCCTTGGTAGGAGCCAGATAATGCCATGCTGGGTAGACCATGGGAAGGAGTTTGGGCTGTCCTTTGTGTGCAGTGGGAGAGCACGGGTGTGTTTTAAGCGGGCAAATCCTCATGGCCATTCTGCGTGGAGACTGAAACACTGGTTCTTTGTTCCTCGGCAAGTCCTCTCAACCTTAGTTTCCTCAATAGTAGCAAGAGGTGGCTGCAGCAGATGACACTCAAGGTTCCTTTCAACTCTGAGATCCTATGACTTTTTCCACTTTGTTCTCTAGACAGGAAAGGGTCATTAGGGAGTCCTGAGGAAAGGAATAGCATGGTGAATGTTTTTAAGGAAGATGAATCTGGCAGTTGCTCACAAAATTAATTGCAGCAAAGAGAGATCCAAAGAAGACCATTGAGCTGTTACAATAATCCAGTCAAGAGATGATGACTGAAGACTTTCTACTCTTGGACTGGGGCAAGAGTAGAAAGCATGGTAGAGACAGGAAGGAAGGAGGGAGTGATATTAGCAAGAAAAATTTCAGGGCTTGGTGGCCAACTGCATGTGGCTTATAAGGGAGTCGCCACAGTGTGATTTCATTCGTCATCGTTTTATTCAACTTATTGAGTGTTTGTCCATGTGCTAGGCACTGGGGTCGTGGAGATGAACAAGTCGTTCACTTCATGGAGGCCACAGCCTGGTGCAGAAAACCACTACCAGGCTGCACTTGTCAGTTGCGCTTAGCTTTGTGAAAGAAATGTGTGGGATGCTATACAAGCAGTGGGGCGGGGGGCGGGGGTGGGGGGGTGGGGGGGGGTGGGGGGGGTCGCAAGCTCCAACTGAAAATCAAGGAAGGCTTAGTGAGACAAACAAGACTAAAGCTCACAACTAAAAAATTATCAATGTGTTAGGTTGATGATGTGGTGGGGGAGACCAGGATGGCGCAGGCCATGGAGGAGAACATTTTAGACAAGAGGACAGTATTTGCCAAGGACACGAGGCAGGCAAAGTTTGACACATTCCATGGACTTAGAAAAGCCCAGTGTGGTTGAGGACTAGATAGAGATTCCTAAAGTTTGGAAAGGGTCAAATTATAAAAGGGACGAGCAGGCACAGAACCCGTTTTGGACTTCATTCTTAGAGCAGCGGAAAGTCATTAAGGAAAGGGTTATCCACAGGGCACTATGTGCCATTTCTGAGATTTAAATACCTGTATCAGGGAGAATAGTGGGACTCCTAAGAGACCTGAGACTTAGAGGTAAGTGGATGGATAAATTTTGGTGGAAAGGCAGGAGAAGGGACAGGAATAATGTGACCAAGTGGAAGTAGTCCCAAGGGTATTGAAGATATGGGACCATGAGCTTGGCAGGAAGATCAGTGGTAAAGATAATGCCACGGGCGTCATCTATATGGTGGAAGCTGTAAGAATGAGTAACTCCCTTGAGAAGAAGGAGTTAAAGAGAGGAAAGATTGACAAAGACAGAGTCTTGGGACCGGTCCATAACTGAGGATCAATTGGGGATGACCCAGAGCTGGAAAAGCCAATCAGAAGAGAGGGAGACACAAGGGTTTTAGGCACATGGAAGCCAAGAATGAGTCACTGCAAAGGGGTAGTGGAGGCATCAAATGCCTCACAAAGGTCAGAGAAAGACAAAGCCTGGCAAAAGGCCAGTAAGTGCGGCAATTAATAGATCATTTGTTATCTCTGAAAAGGAGGTTAGTGACTAATGTTTGGATTACATCACCTTGGACAAAATTAATAACAAATTTCCTGATATTCACTTGCAAAGATGAAATGGAAATTGGCTGCTCACTCTCCCTGTCTTTTCTGAAATTTCTCAAATTTGCAAACGCTCTAATCTCCTCTGAGTAAGTGCAGCAGAAAATTGAAATGTGCCCTGTGTACAACGTGGGTGAGTTTCTGATACCTCAAACCTTCCCTTGAAGATGTTTGGGATGTTGGCTTCTCTGATTTACTCAATCCATAGTAGAGTTTACATGACTGCCTCTGACAGTTGAGCCGTTAGAAGTGGGGGAAATGAAGTAAAAGGGGCTTATATCCATCACTAATCCAACTTTACACTACAAAATCTGTGTGCTCATATTTACAAAGAGACATTTCTGTAAACCAAAGATCTGAAACCAAAATCTGAAAACATGTGCGCAAAGAGTTTTGCTATTAGAGAAATTACTCAAAGTAGGAAACATAATATGGATTTAATCCTTTCATTTTAGTTGCATCTGTTCTTTTGAGCGAATAGCCAGGCATTTTTCAAACTTAAAATTTCAAGTGATACTTGTTCACTGTAAGAAATTTGTCAAGCCCAAGAAACTATAATATGCCTGACATGTAATAAGCACTCGTTAAATATTTCTTAAATGAATGAATGAATGAATGAAAAGAAATAAAATGGTGTAAAATAAAAGTGGATTAGATGGAATCTGTCATATTCAGGATTGTGTAGGCCATGTTAATAATGTTATGTTTGGTCTTCGAGCATTGGGAAGTTACATGTTTTTAATCAAGGGATTATATGAATAAGTTATCTTTTAAAAATATTACTCTAGCTCATTGTGCTGGACTCATTGGAGTAGAATGTCACTGAATGCAAAGATGCCAGTGAGGAAGCCAATGAAGTTGGAGGTGGAAAAAAATGATAGTTTAGACTAGACTATTGGCAACAGAGACATAAAGAAGGGAGTGGTCGAGATACATTTCAGGAGTAAAACTTGGCTATTTGTTCAACTTCATGAGAAATTGGGAATAATAGCGAGGGAACTGTTAAATGTGAGATAATTGTGAGATGTTCAAGAGATGTGGAGAAGGCCACTGGGTGCTCATCTAGGTCTCAGCTTGATACATGGATGTGTCAACTCGAAGGTTCTAGCAAGTAGAATGTAATGAATGCCACTGCAGTGGGTGAGCATATCAAGAGAGAGATTATAAAAGGAGAAAACGCCAAGCTCCGAGGAAAGCCAGTATTTCAAGTTGTCAGGGAGAAAGAATCCACAAAAAGACAGAATGAGCTCTCAAAGAGGTTGGAAGAAAATCAAGATAGGGTGATTTTCAAGAGGTCAGTGAGGTGCAAGCTGGAAAATTGTCCACTGGACCTGACCGCACGGAGCTCCTGGGTGAATTTAGCAAAGTCCTTCTCAGTCGAGCAATGGGAGGAGGAGCCAGGTTAGGTGGGTTGATAAATAAATGGGAGGTGAGATATAGACAGTGGTTGCCAGGCAATGAGTGGTTAATGTAGACCTAAGTCACATGTTAATGCTATGAGAGATTAATCCACACACCAAGTGCAAAACCCTCACAGATCACCGTGCCATGTGTAGGGCATCTTAGTGCTACAGTGACTGAATAATCCCATGTACTGAGGACACAAAATCAGGGATACAAAGTCTGAAAGTCTTCGGACGCCAAGTTTGGTCCATGCCAGGTACTATGGTAAACAGCTGCTTTGTGCACCAGGATGCCTAATGATGTGAATACCAACTGGCCCCATAATGGTAATAAAGTGATAATAATGATGTAAATAAAAATTGCCATTGATTGAGTACTGATTCTGTGCCCTGTATCATGCTAACTGCCCTCTACCCTTTCTCTTATTTAATTCTCACAACAGCACCACGAGATAGTTTTATTAACTCCTTTTACAGAAGGGAGAACTGAGGCCTACAGAGGTTGGGTCACCTGTCCGTGAACACACATCTGTAAGTGGCATCATGATTCTGATTGGTCTGGTTCCAAAGTCCAAGTCAATCCTGAGATTATACAGCCTCCTCTGGTTGTGGTTGCCCAGTGGAAACTTATTGCCTAGTTAACTGGAAATCTGACTGAATTTCCAAACTTATTCAGCTTACCTAATTTGACAAGAAGCATCAAGACTGGAAAAGCAATTATGTAGAATGATTTGAATCTTAAATGAGTTAATGTATCCAGAGCTCCTATAGCGCCAGACACACAGAGAGCCTTGTGTAGGTGTTATCTATTATTACTCACTAAGATGCTCTGGAGAGAAAGTCTGCCCTTCTTCAGGGCTGATCAAACATTGTGAATAGTAACACCAATTTTCCCCCTGAAAGGCAGCTGAATTCTTGCCTCTTACTGAGTAGTTTTCAATTTCTACTTAAGGAAAAGGATGGTGTTTCCTGGCTTTGTTCTTAGCCTCTTTACAGGAAATGATATTGTTATAGGCAAGGACAAAGGTACAATGTGAAAACATTTAACAAACGCATGGAGTCATCTATTAACGTTGTAGGAGAGCTCTTTAGATTCATATCATTTTTGCTGATCTGGAACCGCAAAGAGATTGGCAACCTCTCTAAGTCCACCCACTATGAGTCTAGGGTTGAATTTGACCCCAGTTTAACTGAGCTAGCCATGGAAATCAAGGGACAATGACGCTTCTTGAGTACCTGCTGTGTGTTTACCAATGTTAACTAATTTAATCCTTATAATACCGTCCGTTCTACCATAATGTTTCTTTTGAACATAGGAATTTGTTCCAACATGATTGATAACGTGTGAGCATCACGTGGATTTTGCATTTGTGTGTGTTTGACTTCATCTGTGAGAAACACTGGGGGAACACAGAATACCACACTTGGCTGAACTGAGCCACGTAGAGATACACAGAAGGCAAACACACACACACCTCGAACACCAACTGGCTACCTCAATTCACTGGGTGTCTTACAAACCACGCCCGTCCATATCCAGCATGAAGACTCTCTACTGGCTGTCAGGTGACCTCCTTCCCCTCACCTCACAGTACCTCATAGCTGCAACCTTTTCGACATCCCCTTCCATAAATCTTTTTCAAGGTAAACTGCCATATTTTTTTGTAGTATTTATGTCTTTTTCAACCATTTAACATGTGTAAAGCAGTGCTACCATTTTTATTAGGCTCCTATCTTTTTTTATTACTTACTGACATAAGCATTGTGCTCCCAAGTCCATTTTCCCATAAGCTCTGTGGTTTTCCTTGTGCAATTTGGAATAGCGTGGTACCTTTTAGAAACATACATGCACCTTATAGCAGAGCTGACTTTAAGTATGAATGAAACAATCATTATTGCTTATTCTTTATTCCACAAATAAGAAAATAAGCTCAGAGAAGATGAGTAACTTACCCAAGGTCACCCATCACTGACTCATGTTTGCTAATTCCATCGCCTCCTTCCCCATCACCCCTCCTCCCACTGCTCCTAACACTGTCTAAATAGTTTCCAAGCACGAGGAACTGGACAACTGTTGCAAGCCAACTTCAACATTATGAAAATAAAACTTTTCTAGAAAGATCTTAATTCAAGATGAACCATACAAGTATTTGAATCATCTATGTATTTTTAAAATCAAGTAGATAATCTCCTCTGTACTTACTAAATATGTCCCATCCTGCTCATAGGTTAATAAATTTTTCTCATTTGTGAGAGTTGCTGAATACAGCAAGCGAATTGTTTTACCCAGTAGGTGGTGGAGCAATAATGAAGAAGCCTCGTGATTAAGTAGAGCTGAGCCTCTTATCTCTCTCTCTGAGTGGGAGGCACCATTAGTAGTAAAAGTAATTACCTGTGTAGAACACACTGATTGCGTCAAGTACCTACTGTACACCACTAAGACAGTCATCTCAATTTCAGAGCTTAAGAGATCTTCATTTGATGTTAATTTCACATTTTTAGCAACAGGACATTATTTTTGGAAAACACTGTGTTAGCTGGACTAACTGATTTTTGAAACCTCTTAAAGGACTTCCTGTGCCCCAGTTATTGCCTCAGAAGTGGCCTTTCCCAAAAATGGCAGTTGCAAAGAGCACACTGAACAGAGTTGGAAATGATAAGCCATCTAAATGTTAAAGAATCTATTTGGTGAGAGTTGATTTTACGTGGGGGTGAAAACTCGGTGCCTTCGTCTATGAAATCACCAAGTCCATTATGTGAAACTGCTGGGTACTTAAAGCAGTAATTCCTAAGAAATTGTCCATGCCAAATCTTGTTAACTGTTGTATTGGATAGTTTCACTAAACTTTAAATTCTTCTCTGATAGGAATATTAGAAACAGAGTTGCTTGATTGGATTGAGGGAAGACCGGAGATCTGACACTCAGTGGTGGTAAAACAGGGGAAAACCCAGCACAGGGGTTTTAGAGGTCAGAGCGTTCTTTCCATTCTTCCAACAGGGTGGGCAAAATGACCACGACCAGCTCTCTGACCTTCTGTCTGTCAAATGAACAGATCAAACAGCTTCCCCATCTAAGTCCAAATTTCTACATAGGTAGACCCCTGAATTGTTTATGTGTTTGCATTTACAATGAGGAATCTGTGCCATAGCCCTGTAAGTAAGTGAACACTATGCCTTTCTTTATGTTTTCAACTTGCTCTTAAATGTATAGATCATTATTTTCACTTGGGTAGCCCCAAAATGTTACCTTCCCTAGGCAAGTAAATAAAACATTCTTTGTAATCCTGGCACATGTTATCTAGGCTTCTAAGTAGTCTCCATGTTAATATGCCTGCAAAAAATTATTCTGAATCCTCATATTTGACTTGATTTGGCCCATCTGACCAAGGCTGGTGGTCTCTGCTCCATAGCCACTTCCTTTTTATTGCCGCATATCACACAGCCAGAAGATGACTATGAGATGTAGTCAGGTTACCTGATGCGAAGAACAAGCAGGACTCAAAGTCAGACAGACCAGGTTCAACTCCTGTGCCTGTCATTGTTACCAGCTGTGAGACATTAAGCAAAATTATTGAACTGATTAAAGAGGCAGTTTCCCGATCTGGAAATTGGGCACAGCAAGAGAACTTGCTTCATGGGATGGTTATGAAGACTAAAATCAAATGAGATGGTATGGAATTTTGGATTTTTTTTTTAATGAAAAGAATCATAAAAGCCTCCAGTTTTCAGTACTTACCTTTAAGAAGAAGGAATGGGCATTTCTTTGATGGTCTTTTTAAAAAATTTTTTTTACCTTCCTACTTGAATTTTTTTAGCCATAAGTATTTGTCTTTTTTTCTACTTTTGCTTTATCTCAGGTGAAATCATAAGCTTTTTTTATTATTATTTTGTTCTTCAGGCTTCTTTGATTTTTAAAAAACTAATAAAATATTGTTAAAAATTAAATAAGATAATATAAGTAAGGTGTTTTTCATACTGCCTGCCACAGAATAAACATTAATCAAATTTATCGGAAGTGATAACCTCACCTCCATAACTATGAAAATCTTACAACCAGGGAGAGCAAAGAATGGTGGGATACATAGCAATTATTCTAAAGATGTTCATTTCAGTCATTCTGGTTAATTTCAGGCCCTGGAATCAAGAACAAGTGTTTATATATTGGTTAAATTGCTTTATGATGAATTGCAAAGACTCTTAAAATTATTTTTGTGCTGGAATTATATTAAAGAGTGTTTAAAGCAATTTGGACATTAAGTATATTTAGGTTTTTCTTTGCCTTTTCCATGAAGATTTTCACTATTTTGTATTAGTTATGTTGAGAAGCAACCTAAGAATATGTCACTAGCTAAAAACTGAATGGTCCTGTTGTCCACACAGAGAACAAATGACACGTGTGTTGACTAAACTTCTACCTGTTTAGTTAGTAAGGTGCATCCTGACTATAGGTGAGCATTTTTGAGCAAGATTAACTTTAACTTCATGTTTAATTCTTTAAATTTATTGATCCCTTCCTTTGTTCTTATTCATTCATTTCTTTGTTCTCGTTGATGCTTTCCTTCCTCTAAGTATCTAGTCAGCAACTATCCTGCATTTTAAAATTAGAATGCATGCTCAGTTCATACTCTTCTTAAGCAAATACCTTTGACCAAGACTAAAAGTAAGGCTTGAACTAATATTTAGCCTTTTTTTTTTTTTCAGAAATTACCAATTTTTTTAGATTGGCACCTGAGCTAACATCTGTTGCTAATCTTCTTTTCTTTTTTTTCTTCTTCTCCCCAAAGCCCCCCAGTACATAGTTGTATATTCTAGTTGTGAGTGCCTCTGGTTGTGCTATGTTGGACACCGCCTCAGCGTGGCCTGACGAGTAGTGCCATGTCCACGCCCAGGACGGGAACTGGTGAAACCCTGGGCCGCCAAAGTGGAGAGGACAAACTTAACCACTTGGCCCTGGGGCCAGCCCCTATTTAGCTTTTGCTAAAGCAATTTATTCAGAATGTAAACTGCTGACTTTTTCTGCTATAAACACTAATTACTGGAGTTTTAGGCCTAATGAAAGCTGTATCATCCCCGTGGGCCTCAGTATGCTTCCCTCTAACATGGGATAATAATACCTACTTTATCGCATATATGAAGAATTTAGCCCTGTGCTGGGTCACAGTAGGTTTAAGTGGTAACAGTAAATATTTCACCACTAGTTACAACTTTTGCTTGTCGTGGAGAATCTGAATTGTGACCCAGGCTCTCAGTGGAAGTGCGGGGAAATGAATCAAGGAGTGACTGGAGAGTGGTAGCGGCTTGGTTCCTAAAGTAAGATAAAACCTGGGGGTTCAAGGCTATCATTTAGTGAGCACTTACTTTATGTGCGAGACCTCATGTCAAGTAATTTATATAGATTATGTATTAGGTTTATTTTATTATCCCCACTTTATAGATAAGGAAATGAAGGCCCCTGAAAGAGGGCAAGGACTTTGCCCAGGGCAAGGAGCAACCTTCAAATATTCAAACCGGTGTGGTCCAGAGCTCATGTTCTTAATCTCTATGTCCCTGGAATTCAGGGGCAGAAAGGTTGACTAGCCACAAAGTCATGCACATTATTGAGTTAGGCCTCCTTAAATTCTCCCCAAATTACCCAAATAATTCTCAGTGTGAGACTGAATCAGCAGGCTGGGGATTCAGGTGCCCCAGCCATAGGCATTGAACCACAAGCCGTCACACCTTCATACCAGGCACAGCTTCACGAGAGCCTCTCAAAGTTCTTCTCTCCAGCTGAAAGGAACCCAACCAGGCTGTCCCCAAAGGCCTGTGGTCATTTTGCATGCGGCCTAGGCTTGTGTCTTAGTCAGTTTGAGCTGCTATAGCAAGTAACCATCAGCGGAGTGGCTTATCGACAGCAGACATTATTTTTCACAGTTCTGGAGGCTGCATGCCCGAGATCACGGTGCCAGCAGGGTTGGGTTCTGTTGAGATCCCTCTTCTGGGCTGCAGAAGGCTATCTTCCCCTTATACGGTCACGTGGCGGAAAGGGGTGCGCTAGCCTCCCTCTACGGCCTCTTCTTGTGAAGGCACTAATCCTGTCATGAGGGCTCCACCCTCACAACTTAATCTGCTCCCAAAAACCCTCCCTACCTCCAAATATCATCCTACTGGGGATTCGATTTCAACATAGCAATTTTAGGGGACACGCTGAGTCCATGACACTTGGTCTCCAGCTAGTCCTTGTCCCTACTTCTCAGTCCAGGATCAATATCCTTGCAGGAGATCATGTCTTCTAGTCTCTTGGTATCTCTGTAGCGGTCGGTATCTCTATAGCGGTGGGTTCGGCTGCTATGACCCTAATTCATAATGTGCTTTGGTTTTTTGGATCATAAAGAAGAGTAGCCCACTTCAAAGGAATGTGAGCAATGACAACTTACAAATGACAACAGGAAGGTATCGGGAGCAAGCTTAGCCCAGGGAACTGAGGGCAAATTGAACTGGGCATCATGGTGGGTAGAACCCAGGGTACGTCCATGGGCCTCGCCTTTGTAGATCTCCAGTTCCTTCCCTCAGGCTTCCCTTCTCTCAAGGTCTCTATCTCTCCATTCAAATTCCTGGACCTCTCCTTATAAAGGTTTGGTGCTCTCTGGGTAGTCTACTCTCAGTCCAGTTGTTTATGGTTAAGGTGGAGTCTGTTAGGCCTTAGAAGGGGTGGTTCTTGGACAAGTAAAGCATGGCCTGAATAGATTATCTTCCAATGTGTCCAGCGTATTGGTCCTTTGTGATTGTTGGAGGAATTTCCCATCAGGAAGAAAGTATTATAGGGTAAATAACGAACTGCCCAGCCCATCAAGTATGAGTCTGCAACAGCTCTGTTCATCCAAGCAATTATTTATGGGCAGTCCTTGTTTTGCACGGTACTACGTTAACCGAAATTTGTGTGTGTTCACCAAAACTCGTGTGTTGAAAATGTCCTCACTTTGCACAGTTCTGTGGTCATGAGATGCCATACAAAGTGAGGGGTCCTTGTGTTTAGTACCTACTTTATGCCAGTCCTTCTTCCAGGAGCTGAGGATATAGCAGTGAGCCAAATGATCAAATATGCCTGCCTAAGAATATTCACTTCAAGTAGGGGAGAAAGGAAATAAAAATAAACACGTAAGATATATAGTGTGTTAGGTGGTGAATGCTGAAAACACAAAGCAAGGAGTTGGTAGAGGAAGAGTCAGGGGTCAGGGTGGAGAGTCAATGTTAGATAGGATGCCCGGGGAAGGCTCTGCTGAGAAAGAGGTCTATGAGTACACACAGAGGAAGTGAGGCAGCAAGCCATGTGGATATCTGGAGGGAGAGGATTCAGGAGATCAGACTCTCACATGGGCTAAACCTCATGTCCTTTTCTGACAAATAGCTTTGCATGAATGGAGAGAACTGAGCTCAACTGGAAAAGGGAAATGCTTTTGTCCAGGATCAGATGCTCTTCCAAGTAAACGAGTGGCGACTCTAAGGGATATTTCTAGGAGAATCCTCAGGACGAAACCTGCACATGTCCTATTTGAGTGTACAGTTTTCCAAACACAGACAATTGCTTACAAAGTCGATGAGCTCACACGAGTCCCTGGGCGGTCTCTACAGCCATTTATGAATTACACATATTGGATCCTTGACCCAAGTTATTGATGTTTTAGTTCTGACCTTTGACTCCCTAAAACTTAGACTTCTTGATGGAGGCCCTCAGGCTCCAGCCATTGACACACTTTTTAAAGATCATAGGTTGAAGTTTTAATTACATTGTGGGTACCCCTCCCTCTGCTGAATGTACAGCCTAATTCATAATGTGCTTCTGACTTGTGTCTCTTATGAAAGAAGGTTCCGGAACTGAGACTCGCAAGGACTTACAGCTCTCAATAAAACTCTTAGAAGGGACTTTCTCTTTTTGTTTTCTTATGTGTATTTTAACAGCTTCTTCCGGCTATTTAGAGAAAAAAGTGGTAGGTCTATTGATGTGACAATTGGCAGGGACCTAAATGACTGTAACACATTGTCATAGGATTGGCTGCCTACCCCCATCTCTTCTGGCTAGATTTACCTGAGGACAGGTAAATCCCTTTGGCATTTGGCTTGGCCAAAGTCTTCGTATCTGCCATTTTGATAATAGGCCATCTCAGTAATTTTTGGACTAAAGCTCCAGGAAAAGGAACAAAATACTTTTCTCCTTCAGTCCTTTCTCAAGCTCTTCCCTCTGTCTGGCATTACCTTTTAAAATTCACTTAGACTCCATCCCCTCTGGGAACCATTCCATGGCCCCATCTCATCCAGCTGAATCAGCTTCCTCCTCTTTTGTCTCACAACATCCTGGGCATGTTTCTGCGCTAGGTCTCATCCCTGTTGCTACAATCCCTTTATTTTCTTATCTGTTTCCTACTGAACAGTGAGCTTCTTGAGGGCAGGCACTGGGACTTACTTCATTTTTATTTTTATTTTTTTGAGGAAGACTGGCCTTGAGCTAACATCTCTGCCCATCTTCCTCTATTTTGTATTTCATATTCTATATTTTACACAGCATGGCTTGATGAATGATGTGTAGGTCCATACCTGGGATCCGACCTGGCAAACCCCAGGCTGCAGAAGCAGAGTGTGTGAACTTAACCGGTACACCACTGGGCCAGCCCTCCAGGACTTATTTTGGTTCATTTAAATAGTTTTTATTGGGAACTTACTATGTGCCAGGCACTGGATTAGACTCTGGGAATTAAAAAGTGAGCAGGACAAACACAGTTCTGCCCTCCTGGAGTTTCGGTCTACTGAGAGTGGACAGATAGTAAGGAAATCATAGCAGCAGGAAATTTCAATGATTGTTGAGCTCTATGAAGGAAAACTTCAAGGACCCCAATTGTTTCTGTCTTCAGAGCACTAGCAAAGAATTGGCATTGAATGAATGTTTGATTTGAAATGAATTGAGGATACCAACTTTAACCCTTTATCCCACTGGTGTTAATGCTCCAGAGGTTTTGTTTTGTGTTGTTTTTTTGGTGAGGAAGATTGTCCCTGAGCTAACATCTATTGCCAGTATTCCTCTATTTTGTATGTGGGATGCTGCCACAATATGGCTTGATGAGTGATGTGTCAGTCTGTGGCCGGGATTGGAACCTGCAAACTCTGGGCCACCGAAACAGAACGTACGAACTTAACCACTATGCCACTGCGCTGGCCTCAAACTTTCCAAAGTTTTCAAATGTCAAGTTGTAGGTGCTTTTGTTCTGCTGAATTGACAACTTTGTCCCCAAAATGCAGAAATGAATAACTAAATAAAAGTTTTTAAAAGATTTCTATCTAAATGGAGATTTTGCTCCTTTCAGAAACCTTTAAAACCTTCCCTTTGCCCCATGTGAATTCCACTATGGATTGAGGTATGGAATTTTTTCAATGTCTGATTTATGCCCGGCAACAAGTTAGGTTCCGTAATTAATTGAAGACCCTGTCTTAGGAAGAGAGTGTTCTGGAATTTCCAAGGCCCGTGGATTCCATCCAGGATACCACACAGCAATTCAGGGACGCCCCCACTGCTACTCACCAAGATCAGAGTTTACAGCTCTGTTTGTGAAATGTTGCTATTGAGCACCCAGGTTTATTGGGAGCTCTGAGTTCCAAGGACAGCAATCAGGTTGTTCTGCGTTCTTCGCCTGGCTAGGGAGGGGCGTGCTGAGTGAGGCTGCACGTCGTAGCAACAGCTCTCGACTGCCAGCAAGAGCAGTGTGAAGCTTGCTGTGACTCCTCTCCGCCTCCTCCCTCTCGCCCCTGGCACTCTGCAATCCACACTACTCCTCGGTGATACCTTTTTAAATCTCCCCATTATGTTCAACAGCATGTCAGCGGAGAGTTCAGGCTTACAAAATCATGTCCAATGGGCCAAAGTGTCTAAAATAAATGTTAGCTCATAAAACATACGTGGCACCTCTATGGGGCCCAAGCAAAGCCCACATGGAGAAAAAAAATATTAAGTGAGCTGGTTTAACCCAGCAGTGACAGGTATAGGAATAGGATTTTTTTTTTTTAACTGAGTTCTTTCAACTTTCAGGCAGGCAAATTAGTTGAAAAGGAAATATACGTTTGGCTCCATAGTGGAAAGTGATGAATCTGGATTTTTCCAGGGCTTGGAAAGCCAGTTTTCATAAATCCGTTCATTTACTCAACAAACTCTTATGGAACATCTGGTATGTGCCAGGCACTGTGCTTGGCACTGTGGGTAACATTTTTTTGACATTTTAAGTATAAGCTCCATTTTAAATTTAAAGAAACATTGAAAATAAACATTTTTAATAAGTCATATCAAATTCCTGAAATATAACTTGAGGATGTTAAACATTAATTCTTAATTCAAAATAATGACATTCATAGAGTACATCCTGATGTTGGCCGAGATGAGGTTTACTTAAGTCTAATATTTTATGTAAGCTTAACCCTTAATACTTCCTAAAATTCAATGATTATGATTCAGCATTATAATATTGAGCAAGTCTTCTATGTAATACCCCAGATAACTTATTCAAATACAAAACATTTATACCAGCAAGGAAATTATGAAAACAAACATAAATTATACTGAAGGGCTTGATGAAAAGGCTGACTATATACAAACAGATGCATTTCACCTTAGAAAGCACACACGCACGCAAAAACAATCAAATATAGACACCATTACGTTCTCCTGTTGTATGTTACATAGCAAACTGCAGCTTTATAAATGTCATTCTATTATGTACGAACTGAAAAAAATACATTAAAATAAATGTCCTTGAAGACAAGGGGGAGTGGAATGTGCCTGTGTTAAGGGACTAAGAAAAGCTCTGCCCTTGAGGAAGCCACGGCCCAGTAGGGGAAACTGACATGAACCAGGTAAGCAAAATATGCGATTTTCAGGCAGAGATAAAAGCCATGAAGATAAAGCGCCAGATGATAGGTTGGAGGGCTACCTGAGAACTCTCTGGTGAGGGGACAGGGGTGCGGTGTTCAAAGCCAGATACAGAATAGGGAGACCCTTCCATTGCCTTTTAAGCAGCGGAGTGCAGTCGTGAGCCTTGGCCTGGGCTGGCCTGGAGGGCACCTCTGCGAGACCGAGGCACGCCACTTCCCCACCTGCCACAATAACTGAAAGCAGCTTGCCTCCAAGGGACTCCGAGCCTGCAAGCACAGGTGCACTTCGGGCGGCTTCCTCAGCATCTTAAGATAACTTGTGGCAATTATTTTGCCTTGGATTTGCAGAATAAACAAAGGCTTTGTCGAGCCTCTGGTCTGAAGTAATAAGTCGCTAATGCTGTGTTTGCACGTTCCTCAACTGCCACGCAGTGTGGACCCCTCTGCAGCTTCACTCTCCTTTTTGTTTGCTGGTTTGTTTTAAACATGTCATGTTTTCATATAACAAAACACACATACACACTTGATATCATTTAATATTTAATTCAAATAAAATGCTTCCCATATTGAATAAAATGTTTACATGTACAGTTTTCTTGTATTCCCTTAGGAGAGTATTTTGGAAGATCTGTGAATCCCTGAGAGTCCACATTGGCATTTTAAATGGTACACAGATAAACTTGTTCACAATTTAGTTGTAATGTGTTTATTTTAATGTGTAATATTCATATAAAATGAGGACCAAATCAAACCGAAAATTTTGTAGCTATTATCACTAGATTTTCACTGTCAAATCTGATATAAAAATGTACTGTTCAGATACGTTTATTTAAGAAGTGAGTTTGCTTAAAGAAAGGATAATCGTATGGGAGGTACTCATATAATGGCAGCATTGACGAGGGAAGTACGGATATGCTGAGCTTTGCAAGACATGGTCCCCTAAAAGGAATTGTGTCATCACCAGGCATGTCTCTTAAATTTGTATCTTCCTCTCAATTTTCATCTGATGTAGAATGCCTGTCAAGCCGAGAGGAAAGCCACAGATTCAAGTTGCTTTCTTCCAAAGGTGGTTTAAGCCATCTTTAAATTTGCCTACTACTTCAATCATCCATTTATATTCTGATTCTTCTCATTAAATTTTGCCACCTGATTATCTTTTAGGTACAAAGCACTCACATTCATTAGGAGATTCATCCATTCCTTTAACTTAGATTTTTGGAGAAGCAAAAACATCACAACTCCCTTTGCAGGAGAAGATGAGGCCCTCTTGATGTAAACACAACAGTTCTACCTAGTGTGGATAGAGCACTTCGGGACAGTGTGGCTCAGATGTTTAGAGAGGATGCTAAAAACTGATGCTTCTGTTGGTTCACCTTGGGATGGCCTCTTGACGTCAATTTGAATTCTATACAGACGACTTGAGTAGAGTTAGAAGCCAACCCAGTGACCGTTCTGTGTTGGCACATCCATTTTGGTGATATGTAAACTGAGTCAAGTAAGTGTGAGCTGAAGCTTCCACCAGAATTCAAAGCCAGAATTCACTCTCTACCTTAGCCCTAGCTACCAGATGGCATTTCATCAGTCAACTTGAGTCTTCTTGTGCTGGTTGTTGATTCTGATCTGTTGGACAAAGGAAGTGTGTGGGTTGCTAGTCTATTTTTCCCTCGAGACAGCCTAACAAACAAGGCATTACCTGGGGGATAAATGTTAGCCGGGGGAAGAAGGAAATTATATTCCCTTGTGTGATTGCTGACTATCACATGCTATGTCATTAGTTCCTTCTGAAACACTTCTTGGAAACCTTTCTCTCCCAGTTGTATTCGTATATTGCTATATCTTTTTAAAAATCATTTTTAAGTCCTAAGTAAAAATCGGATAAAATACTGCATGAGAACAGAGTGGGAAAAGGATCTGAGAAGCAGTGGTAAGAATGACATTCTGGGACAATGAAACTGATGATAAAGTTTCTTAGTCATATCGTGTTCATTTTGAACATTCTCCTGGCAAGAGAGAACTTCATGTCCACATAGCATAGAACAGTGCTTGGCAAACTTTTTCTGTAGAGAGCCAGCCAGTATAGATGTTTGGCTTTGCAGGTTATATGGTCTCTGTAGCAATTACTCAGCTGAAAAGCAGCTATAGACTGTGTAAACAAATGGCGGTGGCTATTTTCCAATAAAACTTTATTTACAAAACAGGTAGTGGGCCAGATTGGCCCTTTTGGGCTGTAGTTTGCCAACCCCTGAAATAGATGACAAGAGTTTGACCCTTGGAATCATACAGACTTGGGCCACATCTTGGCTCTGATGCTCTCTAGCCATGAAAACCTGGCCATCTTAATATACCTCTCAGGTCATCAGTTTTGAGTTTTGTAAAATACAAATAATTATAGAGCCCCTCCAGTAGGTTATTGGGAGCATCTACTGAGTAATGCTCAAAGTGACTTAGCACAGATCTGACACAATAAATTCTCACCCAATGTTAGATGCTATTGCTGCAGTATTGCTGGGTTAAAATCCCTTGACGTTTATTCCCCCTCCAGGCCGTTGCCCACGGAGAAGTAAGAGTAACTTTACCATGGAAATTGGCTCTAGTTTCTCTTCTGCTTAAAGGCTTTCCGTGGTTTCCCATGACTTTCCCCATGGCCTGATCCAGCCCATGCTTACTTTTCCAACATGCTGGGTACTGCTCTCCCCCACTCTCCCTGGGTGGGCTGCAGTCACACTGAAGCAGTACATGGAGCTCTTTTATGCCTCAGGACATTTATACACCCTTTCCCTCTTTTCCAGAAAGCTATTCCCCCAGCTTTTCTCAAGGCTGGTTTCTTCTCATCCTTTGGTGTTTGCTTATATACTACTTCCCCAGAAAAGCCTTCATTATTCTCCTGCCACTATTTCCTTCATGACTCTTAGCAGACATCGTTAGAGATGGACTACACCATCTTACGCACAATTGAAATCACGGTGTTTTGTACGGTGTCCTGGCACATACAGACTCTCAAAAAACACATGCTAAATAAAAGAAAAAAATGAATCAACAATTTATTATTATTATCATTATCATTATCATGAATAATACTGAAAGTATAGGACCCAATATTGATTTCACCCATCTTCAAACTACTTCGGAATTTTTACCCTATCTATGAACCACTTGGATTATATTTTTAAATTTTTTACTTCTCTTCTTTTTTACTTAGTTTCCTATTAAGCCAGGGATTAACAAACTACAGCCCTCCAGCTGAATTTGGCCCTCCACCTGTTTTTGTAAATAAAGTTTTATTGAAACACAGCCACACCCATTTGTACTATATGGTCAATGAATGCTTTCACTCCACAACAACAGAGTTGAGTAGTTGAGTAGAGACTGTCTGGCCCACAAATCTGAAAATATTTACTATCTGGTCCTTTACAGAAGACATTTGCTGACCCCTGTCCTTAGCAAAAAATGGCACTAAATTCTGTGTTTGATATGCTAGTTATGTTTTTATTTCCTTTCTCATTAAAAACAATCTCATGACTATTAAAATTTTTAAAATATTTGCTCAAGGACTCCCTAAAAGCATCTTGCTTGCCACTTCTGGTACATGAGTCATACTTTGGGAATCATTACCATGATAGCCCTTGAATGACAGCCACCAGACTCTGCATCTGGGTGAAAGTCCAATATGTGGGTGCTGGACTTGGTGCAGGTTAGAACATTTTTCTCCCCAGAATATCCTGTAGACAACTCCAGATGCAATTCACAAATTGATCCAGGAGTAAATTCGTGGGCTTTTCCCCCCACAGTGCTGTGCATCTGCCTGGCATTGTCTTGCTAACTTTGCACACAAGTCGGCTGAGAGGCTGACATGAACATCTGCATCATGGATGTCATTATAACAGGCATCAAAAATGCTACTGCTCTCCCAGAACACCTAGACTCTTGACAAGATAGATGAAACCCACAGCTCTCTGTAACTGACTTCCAAAAAATCAGGGCTGCCAGCTTTTTCTCCTGTTAGGAATAGCCTGTGGCTGTTCTGTTAGATAGCCCTTTGTCAGATTTACATATCGTGTTATGAAATCTCTTGTAGAGAATGATGCAAAGGAATCTGCAGATATCTTTTTATTTTTGCTTTTCAGTGAAAGTCATTTGTGCTGTCCTTACCTCAGACCTCTTCTGGTTGCAGGAAGCAGAAAATGCAACCCAAAATGGCTTAAATAATTAGACCGTTTACTGGCTTGTATAAATCAAAAGTTCAGGATAACTGGCTTCAGGTATTGCTAGTTCAAGGCCTCAAAGTGTATCATAAAGGCTTGGTTTCTCTCTCTGTATTTCTCTGGTGCACTTCTGCCATGTTGGCTCCATCTTGAGGCGGTCTCTCACCTGATGGTGACCAGATGGTCATCAGCAGCCTCAGCTTCATATCCTTCCAGGAATAAGTCTAGACTCAATGATCTGGCCTCTCTCTCAGAAGCTCCAGTCACCATCTCATGACATCTGATTGACTGTGCTGGTGTCAGGCCCAACCAACCACTTTTTCCAGATAAATCGGGTGCTCTGATGAGTCAAGTTTAGAACATACCATCCCTGGAGCTGGAGGGGAGCTAGCCAGCTCCTCCAGAATTACGTGGGCTCTGAGTGGCAAACTCAAAACGAGATCAGAAGCTGTTATCAGAAGCAGAGTGAATAGATGTCAGGGCAAAGCAACAACAACCACAGATTTCCACTCTATAAAAAGCAGGCTTGCTCTCCAAAGGCCTGATTTTCCACTTTGTTTCTACGCAGGTTTCTCAACCTTGGCACTGTCGACATTTGGGGCCAGGTAATTCTTTGTTGTGGGGCTGCCCTGTGCACTGTAAGATCTGTAGCTGCATCCTTGGTCTCTACCCACTAGACACCAGTAGTGTCTCCCTTCCCTTCCACCCCAAGTAGTGACCAAAAATGTCCCATGGGAGCCAAAATCACCCCGGTTGAGAACCAGTGCGTACTGATTACGGTTTGAGAGCAGTGATCAGAGTGTTACCACATCAGTTACCAGGGAAGCATCAGAAAAGGACAAAGAGCAGTTCTAGGGCTGTGGTTGACAGCCATCCAGCAGAGGATTCGAAGTCTTCATTTTCTCGTACCTTCTCCAAGGGGACATGTGGAAGATCTTCAGACCCGGAGTGGCCGAGCCAAACCTATCAGCAGAAGCAAAATCAGGCAGCCTGGGCTAGTGTTTAAGAGCCCTGGGCTCAGAAAGTTCCCGGTTTGAATGCCAGTTTTGCCACATTCTTGGTCTATGACCTTGAGCAAGTTACTTAACATCTCAGACTCTGGGTTTTCCTTCCCCGTGTAAAATAAAGGCAATTTGGAAGTTAATGTGAGATTTAAATGATAATGAATGGCAACTAATTAGCAAAGAGCGAGGCGAGGCGTGAGATGATCACTCAATAAATAGGAGCTCTAATTGTTTGTATCGTCATGATCACAAGCGTCAGCAGCATCATTTAAGCCAGGTTTCCTAACCTCGACACTATGACATTGGGAACCATGTATTCTCTCTTATGGGGGCCCGTCCTGTGCAGTGTAGGATGAGGAGTCGTATTCCAAGCCTCAACACACCAGGTGCGAGCAGCACCTCCCAGTTGTGTCAATTAAAAATGCTCCCAGACATTGCCAAAACTGCCCCTGGTGGAGAACCATTGATTTAAACCCATCTGGGGAGACTAATAATTCTCTTCTATATTTTATTCCCAAAGACTGGCCCCATAATTTTCCCAATAAAAATAAAGGGGTGCTGCCCAACCTATCCAGAAAAATGTTTCAGGTGCCTGAACGCAGACTGTTACTAACAACTCCGATTTCCTGAGCAAGCAGAGAGCGGGAGAGCATCTCCATCTCCTCTGGCCTTTATCTCCCAGCCCAAAAATGCTGCCTCAAGACTCCCAGATCACACTTGTTCTATTTCTACCTTCAATCTGGCCCAAGGGATCCATGCAGTGTGTCCAGCTAGTTGCTTAAAATGTGTCCTAATGTCTGGCTACCAGATGGAAAATCATTGCTCTAAAGTTTGGCCTGCATGTTGTAAAGAAAATGCTTGTTAGATTTAATGAAAAACATAGGCCAGACCATGACTAAGGTAGCTTTTTAGACGCACATGCGCGGACGTGCAGAAATACGATACTGCTGCTGATGGGGACGTATATAAAGAGAATCCTTCATTTTCCCGTGTTTGTTTGACACTGATGTTCCTTAGAATTAGTGTGAAGCTGAGTCAGATTTAGAGTCTGGTGAACTTGGCTTCCAGCATCTTCCATTCCAACCCAGCAGAGCATTGTGGTTAAGAGCATAGAATTTAGAGTGAGACAAACCTAAATAGCCACTTACTATATGTGCCTGGCACATAGTCGATGCTTAATAAATATTGGTTGACTCTTGCACATTGCTCAGACTCGGCTCACTCATCTGCAAAATATAGGGAAATCTACACCTTAGGTAATAAATTAGATAATCTATGTAAAACTTTTAGCACATAAGAAACACTCAAAACAATATAGTTGCCATATGTAACAAATTTACGGGATTCCAAACCATTTCATTCATTCCTCATTCATTCCCCTAATATTTATTTAGTGCTTGCTGTGTGCACTGTGTTAGTGATGAGGAATACAAAACTAAAGAAAGCTGAGATGAGCAGCTACACACCTTTTTTAAGTTAATAAAATTGTAAATGTGTAACGTGTAGTAAAGAAAGTTCTTTTTATCCCATTTGATTCCGACATGTGACAGACCTCCACAGAAGTGAATTGTCTCCAATTATTTAACCTCCTCCAAAATTAGGTAGAAATTCCAGGGAGAATTTTCTCCTCAGTTCCTGCCACATCTCCACAGCGTTCAATAATATTTTTTAATTTCCAAAAAGAAGTGAAGTTTCCAGGCAAGGCACTGACAAGTAAGTTTAACAGAATTTATTGCGGGCTTATTCCTGATCTATCCCAAGAGTCTCTTGATTTATTTAGTTTATCCTATAGCATAAGAACATGGGTTAGATATACGAGGAATGCAGTTCTGAGGCCAGGGTTGTGGTTTTTCTGTGTCCTTGGATGGCTAAAATTCCCTCTCTGGGCATATTTACTTACTGTTATGTCTTAGCATGATTTAACTGCCAGAGAGTCTGTGCCTGTGTGCTTGGGCCACCTCCAATGCCATCTTGTGGTAGTACAAATAATTCTAGTCTGGGGGTAAATGGATGACAGCCCCCTCCCCAACGAGTCTGAGAAGTAACGAAATGATGCCTTTTGACTAAGCCCCAGTGGGTGGAGGGAGGCCTCTTAGGCAGCAGGCAAGCCCTGGAGTGAGGGCAAGGTGTGATGGAGCCAGCCACAAGTCTTTCACAGGTCCTGGACTTGAATGTCCCAACTCCCAATTTAATAATAAAAGTCATAATCATTATTATCAGCATCCAACATTTATGGAGAGACTTTTGCAATTCTCTCATCTGAGAATAGCCTTCCACCCGCTTCCTTGTTCCAATAGCTACATACTCTCCAAGTTCTAGCTTCGACTTGACCTCCAGCAGGATGCCTTCCCTAATCTTTCGCATCTGAAATGAAAATTGTCCCCCTTCACTTGCTATCACAACTGTGTGTTTTATTTTCTTCATAGTACTTATTAGTACCTGAAAATATCATTTTGTATTTTTTTATTCCGTTGTTGTTCACCTATTTATTGTCATTTCCCCCGACTAGTCGGTAAAGGTCATGATAGCCAGGATCTGTCTGCAAGAAGAGTGAAAGGCACATAGAAGGACTCCACTCAGCACCTGCCAAGGGAACGAGCCCTCAGTGCCTGGCACTGGGCTAAGGCGCTGCTGCGTGCTGGCTTCTGGAAATTCAGCAATTAAGATCCAGCCCACAACTGCCATTGGAAGTATACGTTATTATTAACCCTGGAGACTCACGGAGATTAAGCAAGTTGTTTGAGATCCACAGATAGTAAAAGATGGAGCCCCGATATGCCCTCTGCCCCGGCACCAGCCCTCTTAACCCCTTTGCAAACTGTCTCAAATGCAGCCCTCCTTCATATCTACAGAAGGAAGCTCCTCCGCATTCCTGTTTTCCAGGTCACTGCCCAGGTCCTGACCCACCTGTCTGGTTTTGCAAAAGTCTAAATCCCTTGTTGGGTGGGACTTTCTTTCCCCACTGGCATTCCGGGCTCACATTGCACTAAATGGTTAAAAAAAAAAGACGGTACATGTCATTAAACTCTTCAATAATGGAGTCGCTTTCATATTGGGAAATTCTCCCACAGGATAATGCTTTTTGGCACACTCCTGTTGTAGCAGGAAGCCTGCAGTGCAGAAGGTATGCGAAGAGAGAGAGCGAGGGGGGTGTCTGTTTGCCTTCAGTTTCTCTGACAGCCAGGATCCGTGGTTTGTTTGTGTCAACGTTACCGAAGATGGTAACCATGATTTCACAGAAGGGTCGGAGCCCATCAAACCTTCTTTGCCTGCTCAGGACCCCACCCCCAACCCTTCTCTCCTGTCCCTTCTAAATTAAATCACATTCCACTGCCTTTTGTTGTATAACCTCTGGACAAAGTACTCTTCCAAGCACACCTTGCTTAAGGCAAAGTAATTGGAACAGAGTGCTACTGGCCAAGAGCCACCGACTAATTGCTTTATGCCAACTCCCCTCACCGGAGGCACACCCAGCCTTGACAAATCCGTGGCTGTTTCCCAATTTTTTGGGCTTTTCAAAACAATTGGCACAATATTAATTGGGGGTGGGGGGCACAGCATGGTAGTGGGGAGGAATGAATACCCTATAGCCATTGGCGCCTTTTACTTGGTCTATTTAATCTCCTGTGATTTTGATCATGGATATCTGGTTTTTTAATTTCCTGTAATCCAGCAAGGAATGTTGTTCTCTTCCTTAAGGACATCTGTGGTCTCTGCTTTTTCGTGTTCCAAAAATCCTGACAGAGATGTTTTGTCAATGACTGGGTATTTCACTAGAAATCCAAAGATTCCTATTAACTTGAATTATTTTCATAGCTCTGATCAACTTTTAGGTTAATAATTCATGATATTTAATAACCTGTTCGGATCATCACCAAAATTATTGATTTAATAATATTTGGTCATTAATAATGAAAAGGAAGGGGGGATGATTTTTCTTATCACTTACATCAATTTATTCCTTATTGCCTTGCAAATCTCAGGGAGAGCCAATAATCTTAAGGACTTTTAATATCCCATCATTCTTCTGGGTAGAAACCAGGAAAATGTTCTGCATTTTAAAATATCCGTATTCTTGAGGTTCAAAGAGTATAATTAAGGCGAATCTTTAACGTAATCCAAACTCCATCCATTCTTGATTTTAAAACTTTATGTTATAGTTTGTAGACACCGTAGCTTCCCATCCCCTAGAGGTTTCAGAGCCTGATCCAACTCACTTTCTTCCTCTTTTTTATTATTTTCTCTCGAATCATATTGTAATCACCTCTTTTGTGTCTTTTGCTAATTTACTTTGTAATTCAATACAAGGATTGAGCTGAAAAATTCATCATCAATTTGTTTTGGCAACGTGGAGTTTCAAATAGTTTTCCATTGAATTTCCTTAGAGGGTCATATTCATGATGAGGTTCAAGCATTTCGTCTTACATGAAAAAAGAAGTAAGAGTCAAATGTATGAACCAGATATGTGAATATTGATTACTATTTTGAAGTTATTACATTGTATTTTCAGTTTTAAAATAAGCTCTTTTATTAGAGGTTATTAGAAAGTTGCCCTCGTTGTTGGACTATCCCCATGAAGGCATCTTTTTGCAATAATAAATAACTAAATCTTTTGGCTGGTTTCCAAGATGAACCTACTTTATCCCAAATTCTATTCAATACCTAATGGTGTTATGGCGAGTTTCCAGAACCTAACCTTCCAGGCAATGAGAAATTTCCCTCTAGAATTGCTTTTTGATGGGAACTGATTTCCTATATTAGATAAATAATGGACAATGTGTGTGCAGCTATAATTCAAGAAACGTCATCAGAATTCCCCTACCTGAGGCTCTGTCTGCACTATGCCAAACATCTGCATGAGGAGTGACTCAAGGTGGGGGGACAGTGATTTTGACAAAGCATCTATATATTTGGAAACATTCAGACAATTAACTCTATTTTTCACTTTTTGTCATGGAGACCCAAGTTGAGTTTTAAAAAAAGAAAGAAAAGGAAGGAAGGGAGGGAAGAAGGAAGGAAGGAAGAAGGAGAAAAGGAAAGAAATTCCTGTAATAAAACCTTGACTAGTGAAGGATACAGTTGACAGATGGGAGAAATAGCCTGTGTAAACTTGAAGGATGTCTGCCACTTTCTTAACTGAAAACATGTTTTGGGGGTCTGCACTAGGGTTTCTGAATCCTGGTGTAACACAAATACTTCATAAGTGACGCCCCCTCATATTAATGTAAATGTAAAAAAATAATGATGTTAGAACGAAGAATACCTCTTGGGTTTTGAGTTGAGTAGCTCATGTATTTTAGGATAGACCATTGTTTTTCAAATTATGGATCAAGACACATTAGTGCAATCAATTTTGTGGGTTATGATTAGCATTTCAAAAACTAGAATAGAATATATCTGAGTACCTTGCACATGTAGCAAAGGAACTAAGATTTTAAGTGCTTGTCTTTTTATACATATAAACACAAGTGTAACTGGTTCATAATATCAAATGTGTTTCTTACTATAGGTCAAGTACAAACATTCAAAGCCCCCATGTAGCAGGTCCAATTTCCTACATATAAGAATAGAAAGAAGTAACCCAACAATAAGTTGTTATGCAAGAATTTACCTCCTGAGAATATTGAAAAATGTAATTCTTTTGTTGGTTTGATTTGCCCGGGTCTCTGCAAAACAGTGTCTTTCTCTACCTCTCTTTTTTTCTCAGTTGCTCAGCAGACGGCACAGTTACCAGGGGTTTCTCATTAAGAAACCTCTGATCGGATGTTCAAGGGAGAGTTCATAGAGGGCCCTTTCACAAAATTAAAATATGCCAAGTGCCTAATAGATATTCATACATTGAGGACAGACATAATGTCATACAGAAGCCAAGAAACTGTTTTGTGGAAAGCGTTTTGTCCAATTTCTACAAAAAGCACAGAGATTCAGCCTGGTTTTGAAACAGGGATGGAAGGGTAGAATAAATTAAGTTACTAGCACAGCTAATAACTTAGTTAAAAATCATCTCACACCTTCATTCTGCTGCCAATGATTCCAGGCGCGCAGGCAGATTGACCTGGCCTCCAGGAGCTGCGATGAAGACTTGTGCCTTACCCCTTCAGAGCCAGACTCAGTATTTGCTGTTTATATGAAGCTAGAGGCTCTCAGTACCATGGCCTTTCAGGTTCAGATTTTGATGTTCCATGATGAATCCAGCTCTTGCCACCTGGATTTTAATATTCATTGTTAACTTGAGGAGCTGACACGGATGGGACAAGATTTCATTATGAGCCTCTTTGAACTTACACCAGTTATAGGAGTGGAGAAATAGATTTCACCCAAGAACATTTTTAATGTTATGTCAGAGCCCAATTGATCTGATGGACTTTTAATGACTTCACTGATAATAAGGGAGATCATGACTTAGACCTGCTTCAGCCAGTGTGGAAAGGTTGATGGCAATTTGCATGGTCTGATGAGATCTGAAGTGGAAGGAAATGGACTTCTGAGTTCAAAGAGATTGCACCCTACAGAGGTGCCATCATCCGCGGGCTGTTGGGTGTGTTGACCATTGGGCACACATGCTATTAATCCTGCATATCTCCAGTCATCTGAACACGTCTGCAAAAGTTGTAACCCATCAGGAAAGCAGTCAAGCAGGGGGCTGGACTCACACTCGGATGCTAGAAGATCTGAAGAACCGTGAATATTAGAAGGGTGGGGAAAGAGAGGAGGAAAGTTCCCCCACTGTTACAGAGCACTTAGGCTGCTAAGAGCTCTCCATGCCATCCTCAGAAAGTACTTTCCACTTGCATATTAAGCAAATAGGAGGTTTAGCAGGACGTTATCACCTGGAGTGCCCAGTAATGAGTAACTGAGTAGGGGAAGGGGCTGGGCATTTCTGATTAATATTTACCAAAGTCTTTGTGTGTTTTTTCTCAAATGTTAACAATGCGGCAGACCGAGTTGAACAAAAAGGACGCTGTGGATTGAAGTATGGTATTGTGCCCATCCGATGCTGCCTCCTCTCTGCTTGGCTTATGATAAATACCATTCTTTAATAGCAGACTGGTGTTCGTGAAGAACTTATTACGGAGGCTAAGAGGAAGCCAAGAATGAAGGAATGCCCGACTGGCAGCGATCAATCACTTCCTTTTAAAGATGAACCGGTCCTTCTTTTTTAAAGTAACAGTTCATACAAAGGTCTCAGACATAAATATGCAAAGCATCAGAGCAATTGCGGTTGCCTGGTCTTGTTAGCGTTTCTCTGCATGTTTGGGGAGAAGATGAATCCCACCCTTGCCAGCAGAGGTTCCTTCGAGGAGAATGAAGCCAGGCTCTTCTCCAGGGAAGGGTTCCCATTCAACAAAGGTTAATTATTGGCATCAGCAGAATAATAATATCCTAACGCAAAAGGACAAAGTCACATTTAGTTAAAGATTTCTACATTTGAAGATACAATATTCAAAGTAGAGTCGCTCCAGGAGTAGCTAGTTCATGAAGTGGCGTCTGAGGCCTAAGCAATGACAGGAGGTACTCTTCAGGGCCTGGACTTGCCTGCAGACCCAAAGCCTGTTTCTGTAGCCTCACAAAACTTGCAATGCCTTTTTCATTCCATCTCTGGCCTTGTCATTCCTTGCTCAAAAACCTTTAAAGCAAAGTTTCTCCACCTTGACACTATTGACACTTGGGGCTGGATCATTCTTTGTTTAGGAGGCTGTCCTGTGCATTTGTAGCATGTTTACCAGCATCCCTGACCCACTAAATGCCAGTAGCACCCCACCTCCCCACATTTTGACAACCAAAAATGTCTCCAGATATTGCCAAATGTCCCCTGAAGGGCAAAATGTGCCCCCTGTTGAGTACCATGGCTTTAAGGATAACTTGATGCCCATAGAAAAGTTCAGTCACCCCCAAATGCCCAAGGGTCTTGACCTAATCTTTGGCCAACCATTTACCATCCACTGACACGAATGCTATATTGCTCCTCGCGCACTTTCTAAAATGTCCCAGGAGCAGATGTCTCCCTGTGTCTTCCTTATTACTTTTCCCTTGTAGGCCCTGTTCCCTGAGATGTCCCCAGTGCCTACTATAGAAGCTGGACTATTGACACTCACGTGACTTGACCCTTTTCTCACTGGTCTCCATCTGCCCACATCCACTTCCTTCAAGACCTAGTCCCAGTGTACTCATTTTCAGAAGCATTCAAGTGTATCATCATGGTTGAGAACATGAATTTGGGAGCTCTACTGGGTTCACTTCCTTGTCCTCCACATGCTAGCTGTATGACCTTGGGCAAGTTACTTTGACCTCTTTGTGCCTCGGTTTCCTCATCTGTAAAATGGCTATCATAGGGGACACTGCTTCAGAGGTTATTGTGAAGATTCATCTAATCCTTACGTATAATATCACCTGTGTCAGCTGTTAGTGGTATCTCGTGATCGGAAGGTCTCTTCTCTGCAGACTTAGTTTGTACATCTGTCTCAGTTTCCATTGTAGCATAATTTGATTGACTGTATTTTCTAAACCAAAATCAGGACCTGTCATCTAACAGGTCTGGGACAATGAGCCAGAGTTCTGAAATGTGAGCAGCCTGAAAAGCCAGGGCAAATAGTTGTCATAGTTACAGTTCATGCATATGTGTGTGTGTGTGCATGTGTGTCTGTGTCTGCTTGCACATGTGTGGGACACCCACATCTTCCTAAGAGATCGTGGATGGGGGACGACAGCCTCTTCATCTCTGATATGTAGGGAGCCCCTATCTTATATTTGTTGATTTGGATTCTTCTAATTTCATGAGACGAAAGTCTTACTCAGAAACTCCTCTCTCCTTCTGACCCCAAGTCGCTTATGTCCTTCACTTAAGGAAAGCGTGGCTTTCACAAATGCCGATTTCTCAAAGCTGGGCCCTTCACCTCCTACCAGTACAGCTGAGGATAAAATTCCTTGTTCTTCAGGACTTGTGGAAGACTGTTTTTAGAAATATAATTTAAGGCCCACCTGGGGAGCTTGATTAAAATGTAGATTTCTAGACCTTGGCTCAGACCTACTCAATCAGAAATTCTGGTGGTGGGACCTGAAAGTCTGAATTTTTAAAAGCATCCCACCTCATGTTTACACTCACTCATTTTGAGTACCACGATGTTAGAACAAACCAGCAACAAGTATGAAGGCTCCTGGGTATTTTACAGAGCCTTAGAGTGGCTGAGTTTGAAAATGCTGCCGTTTTTATGAGGAGAGTAAGAGAATTATTTTTCTCCATGCTTTCTGTCATGTTCTGGATAATGTAAATTATGCACGTGGAGGGACTGTCTTTTTTAAATGAAAGGGTTGTATTCTTATCCCACATCCCACAACTCCTAAAAACAAGTCACTCTGAGGGGGAGGACTAGGTGTTTACAATCCCAGCTGGAAGAGGGCATGTGTTATTGGCAAAGCAAAGGGCAGCCCAGACGGTCCACAAGTTCTGAGAATAATCTCTGAGCATCAAGAGTGGAGACGATGACTTCAGAGCATCCCTCTCGGGAAGGCTCTGTTACCAGGTGCACCAAAAAGGATTCCATATGGCTCCAATATTCTGGTGGGGTTGGATGCATATTTGATCGTAACCCAAAGATATGAGACAATCCATCCTTGGTTTATTTCTAGATGATTAATTTCTCCTCAATATCCAAGACCTGTCTTATGATTAATTTTTCTCCCACAACCAAGACTCTGTCGTATTCTCAAGAGTAACAGAGCCCCATATCCAATGTGATTTATTTAAGAAACAAAAGCAAAGAGACTGTTAAGTCTCTTCCTTCTACTTCCTTCTTTGCCAATAATTTCATACCATTGAGTTCTTTCCTGTGGTTTCTGAGAAAATACAACCCTCCCTTTTGACACCCTCGCCCAAAGGACTCATGACACTTATTTGGATTTTTGTGTTCTCTCTTTCTAACTGAAGGTGCTTCAAATGGGCCTCTGAATTCTCACCCTCTCTTTTCCCAACGTCTCCCCTCTCCTTTCAAGCATTCTGAAATCTCTCTTTTTAATAAATAAATAGATAAATAACCTAAAAATATAAATGCACTTCCATGCCTCAGTTTCTTCATCTTAAACTGAGTATAAATACAGTACCTAACTCTTAGGGTTTTGTGAGGATTAAATGAGTTAGAGGTAAAGCTCTTAAGAGATTGTTGGCTCACAGGATGTGCTCACCTACTGTCCACTAATAATTTCATGGGGGCCTTTGTCTGTCTCCATTACATGTCATCTGTCTGTCTGTATGTGCGCTTCCTGTTCGAGCACCCCCACCTCTCTCCCATCCTTCACCACCAGCCTCTTTGAAAGAGTCCTCATTGAAGCCCTGCAATTCCTCACCTCCCATTCACTCCCCATCTCTTTCAGTTGACCTTTCGCCAAAGCCAGCTGCTCCCTGGTGATTTTGTAATGGCCTTATCTGTCCAGTGACCTCTCTTCTGTGCTCATCCCACCTGAACACACTACAATGTTGTACCTAACCTTTTGATTCTTCCTTTCTTTTATTTTGAAGTTTACAATGGAGTTTTTTGGGTGTCTCCCCCTTTAAAAGAATTGTTCTTTAGTTGTTGATGAAGTTGTTGCTGCTGTCATTTTTCTGATTATGATAGAAACAGAAGCTCAGAGTCCTGGTCTACATTGTGACACTCAGTGTCATGCTCCTTCCCCTCCTCTGTGACTGTGCTTTCCCTCTGCTCTTGTTCAGATGACCCCGTAAACGTCATGGCTCCCTAGGACTCTGTCTGTCCTGGGTTCTCATCTCATCTGATCTCTTTAGACCCAGAGATCTCAAAACTACAGCCTGCAAGCAGGACCTGGCCCACCGAAATGTTCTGTTATCGCCTCTCTATATTAAAAAAAATTGGTTTCCACATTTCAGTTTTTTCATCAAAAGAATCCCTATTTTTGGCTGCTTTTGGAAAGTCAGAGTGATCTCACCACACCAGACCTATGTGTCCATGTGAGCATGGCCAGCCAGAGCTGAGGGTATTGCTCCCTCAGTCAGGGTGGCCCCAAGTTCATGCTCACCTCCAGCCGCCTTCACTGATTCTGCTGCCTGCCTGGCCCCTGCAGGCAGTTGAGGTTACCTCTCCTGTAGTGCTGTCCCTAGGTAAGTTATGACCCCGTGAAACAAAGACAGCCAAGTTGATATTTCCCACTCTACCCTGGTCCTCATGCCCACAGCCAAATTTCCACACATGTTCCAGTAAATTCCCCACTTGCTCTCGTCCTAGCTTGTTCTCACTCACCACAGTTTTGCTGTTCTCTGTATCTTGCAGCATGACCTTCAGAACTTAATGTTCCATCTGAGAGGGTGTTTGGGTCCAGAAATCTAAGAAGAAAAAAACCGTGTTATGCATCAATCAATACTTGGTGGCATGCTAGTTGAGAATCATTGCTCTATAAGAAGGATCTAGTTACATAATAAAAATATAAAAACGGATGTTATAAGCAAGGAAGGCAGGTCGATATCTGTTCGAGCAGTTGGGGCATGAGCTAAAGGGTCCTGGAAACACGGTGGTGAGGTGTGGAAACTGACACCATAGTGATTCCAAAAGATACTGCAGAGGAAAGTTTGGGGACAGATAAAACTAAAATAAACATTTAAAAAGCAGATGCAAAACCTCAAATAAAGCTACAGAAAGAGCTTGAGGGTTGGTGGTGCCACTGATCCAGAGATGGAGAGAGACTTGGGGAAATACTGGTTCTGGAACACGACGCTGAGTACCATTTTTGGCATATTGAGTCAGACGCAGGCAGACATCTAAGCAGATTCTGTACCGTTGAAGGTAAGAGATGACGGGGAGGGTAGACGAGTGGATCTGAGTTACAGTTTCAGAAGCCACCCACATACTTGTGGTTTTCAAAAATCTTGCAATAAAGAGAAATGCAAATAAAGGAAAGAGGAAAGAAAAAGGGGAACCCATGCAGGAGACAAAGAAAGAGTCAGGAGAGAAGTATGAGGTCAAGCAGAGAAGTTAAGAAATCAAGATGATGGTTTGACGTAAAAGGGAATTGTCTAGCAGGGTCTGCTGAGCAAGGAAGACTATATCTACATAATATATCTACAGAATGCTATTGGATTTGGCCAGGGGACGGTCTTTCATTCCTTCAGTAAATATTTACTAAGCGTCTATTATTTTCCAGAAAGTATGCTGGGAAGAACCATTCAACATGGAGATCAAATCAATCAGTAGAGCCTAGGTTTTGCAACAACAACTCCCAAATCTCTTTAAAATAACACAGGTTAATTTCATCCTCATGCCAGGGGCTCTGATCTCCGCCATTCTCCTTCCGGGTCCAGACGGATAAAGCAGCCACCCTTTGGAACACGGTGATACCGTGACAAAGAGAAAGAAAACGTGCACGAGCTATTAAAGCTTCTGCTGGGACTTGAGAGCAAGTCAAGTGGCCACATGTAACTTCCAGGGGGCAATGAAGTGTATTTCTAGCATGTGTCTGCAGGGAAGCAAACTGCAACTTCTGTGCATGGCTCCGGTGTCTACCCCAGAGAGGATTTAAAGGAGAAGTAGACAAAATTCACAGCCCTAAATATTTCCACTTTATTTCCTTAAACCAAAGCCAACTACACAATTTGTGGTGTCCGGTGTAAAGTGAAAACGCAGGTCCCAGGCTAGGGGAAAGGAAGTCAGTCTCCCATCCCTCAGGCTTACCACCCAGCCTATGGTGGATGGGCGACCCTCAAAGGATTGTAATCTCTGCACCAGATGAACTTGTTACCTGGATCAGGGGCAGGTGAGAGGCCTCCGCCAACCTCTTGGCACTGCCAACTCAGGAACGAATGGCACTACCTTGCCCTACCCCAAGATACCGCAGGGCATGGTATCCACCCTGTACCCACCCCACCCATAGCCAGGCTCCCCCTTGGAGCTGAGAGCAATGGCAGAAGGTGGGCCCTCCCCAACCCCACTGACATGACCCAGTCACCACCCCAGGGAGAATGGCAGCAGTAACAGGGCTGAGACTGGAAGGAGGAAGCCGGTGGGACCCAGCCACCGGAGGGCAGCCATTGAGCAGCTGGAAACTCTTCCCAGGGGTGTGGGAGGGGGTAGAACCCAGCATGAGCCGAGGCTCCCAGCCCCTAGCACATGCTCCATGTCCCACTGGACTTCACTTACAAATTCAAAGACGCAATTACTAAGAATTTCCTCCTGGCAGTGACCAGAGAGCCCTTTCAGCGAATGGGGCCCTGTGCCACCGCCCTGCCCTAAACCCCTTGCCATGCCTTGGTTTTTACCTGAAGAACGTTTCTCCCTTCTACCTGCCACCTTCATTTGCCTTTTCTACTTTTTCTTCTCTACATTCTAGTTGCCCTTAAAATCATATTCAGATTACAGATTGTCCAAATAGGAAATTCATTTTTGATATACTATCAATGCCCACCTACTGAGGTTACATGAATGGACTTGAAAATAACCTACACTTTTTTATTAGTCTTCTTCCAAGATATGGGACTCTCTGTAACCCTCACATTTGGGCCTGGGACAGGGCCAGGGCAAGGGGGTGAGATGCACAAGTCAACTTTGCAGCTTCCATTGTTTGCAGGTTTGAGATGTATGCAAAGTCTCAGAACATCAGCTGTGGCCTGCAGTGAGATTGCATGTTTGATAAGCTCTCAGCTGCCCCCGGCCAGCCAGGCAGCTGCAGAAGTCAGTGTCAGGGAAACAGAAATAGGTGGTCTTAGTGTTCTCACCGGTATTACATCTGTCTGTAGAGAATATAGCTTACAACAGATTAACGGACTCGACACAGACTGAGACCGTGGTAAGAGTGATGCTTGCTGACGTTATCAGCAGCTCCTGGAGGGGAATTTTCTTCCTTTTTTTTCTTTTCTTTCTTTCCGGAATTTGTTTATTCGTTCCCATCTATACTTGGCTATCGTTTATCCCATTGCTGTTTATCTCCCTGAAATAGTTTTGCGTATCTAACCATATTAAATCCACTTATTTATTGTTCGTTTATCTCTGTTTGGTGTAGCAAATGTTTATTTATAAGCCACTCATGTATCTAAAATTTACCTGCTTGTTGACTGCCTATTCTATTTGCTGGCATGTGTCCGACTGGGCTGTGCATATATTTGCTACACTCAGATAACAGAGGTCTCTTGGTAAATATAACTATTTAGAAGTCTGAAAGAGAGGTTCAGAATATCTAAGAGGCAAATAAAACATTCCTGTGCACCCAGAATGTGCCCTAATACCCAAACAAAATGTGCCCTAGAGTTGACTTTGAGTGTATATTTGAACAATGACAAAATCTGGCAGTCCCTAAGAGTAGGTTAATCCCCTCTTCTAAACCCTCTCAAAAACCTACTCCTCCTTTTATGACAAACTGACTAGTATCTGTGTTTGTATAAGGCTGCTTCCCCTAACAGTACCTGCACTCTGTCAACTGATCCAGGAACATACACATTATCTGGTTCTCACTGAGCATCGGCTCTTCAACACCTAACACAACAAGAGGTCCATCAACATTTCTTGAGTGGATGATGGATGTGTGGCCCCATTTGGACCAGCCTAGTCTTACTTTTCTAACCTCATACATTTATGCTTGGGATTATTCCCATTTACCTATGTGTGGTCTCAGGACAGGTATATGCAGAGCATCCAATGAGAGGACAATCTCAGGTGAGGCTTTGGAGCCACACACACCTGTGTTCATACCTGACCGTGAGCCTTATTAGCTATTGAATCTGGGATATGTCACGTAACCTCTAAACTCCAGGCCTCACCGATAAAGTGGAAACAATACTAATACCTCCCTCACAGGTATGTTGTGAACATGCAATGAGATGACCCACGCAACTATTGAGTAGACAGCAAGCATTCAATAAACAGTAGCTGCCACTGCTGTTCCCATGGCTACCTGGTCAAATTATATTTGTTGGACTCCTCTGTCAGCATCTTAGAAAATTAGGTTGCGAAATGGACACCTCAGTGAACCCTTCTTGGCGTGCTGACTCTATAAACACTTTTTCCCATTCTAGCTCTTCCCCAAATTGCTGCTCGTGTCCAGACAGAGACAGCCTCTGGAACTGACGCAAACCCCACTTCCGCTAAATTCTCCCCGAGTGGAGGTGGTAAAAGAGAGGTGATTATTCGGGCCTTCTGCTTAAATTATTTTATGCCTGGGGTATGCATGTGTTTGCCTGCAGTGAATTCAGAAGCAAGCGTGAGCCATGCACCGTTCCCTAAGTAAGAGTCATCGATGTTTTAAAATTGTGCCCAGCAATTCTGAGTCTGGATCTGAGAGGCGGGAAGGGGCCTGAGTTAGGTCTCGCACATGGAGGTGTCTTCCTTGCACGTGGGAAACATTCATTCTCAGGGGGTTTGTGCCAGGATGACGCAGCCTCACAGGAGCCAAATCTTACGCATTTTCATGTCCCCCTTACCAGGTTAGGCTTCCTCAATCATTCATTCATTTATTCATTCAACAAATACTTACAGAAGCCCTGCTCTGTGTCAAGCACTGTTCTACATTTGAGGATAAAAGAAAGGTTTTTGCCCTTGTGGATCTTACTTCTAGAACAAAGCGAGGCCATAAATATATGCTCCAATTTTGCGTCCTGTTTGGTGCCATGAAAGAAAAAAATAATGCAAGGCAAAGAAATAGCAAGTGATGGGGAGTGGCAAGGGCATGCAAGTGTTTGAACTGTCATCAGAGCAGAGTGAAGTGGAGGAATGAGTCACGTGAGACAGAGGGAAGCTGCAAGAGCAGAGGCTACTGGTGGGGCGGGAGGGGTGTGAGTGAGGGGGACAGCGCGGGAGACCAGTTCTGAATGGGAGACAGGGGCTGGGTCAGGCAGACCTTAGGGATCAAGGTAAAGAGTTATGGGTTCATAAGAAATGAAAGAACAAGAAAGGAACAAATGGCTGTATGTGGGAGTACATGAGGGACTCAGTCCAGCTGTGGGGAAACCGCTGGGTTGCTGTTGTTATAGTCAGGGGAACACCGCGCTGCTGTGAGGCAGCCGGGGCAGGATCAGCCTGTGAGCATTCTCCCCTTTGCTTATGCCAGCTTACCGTGCAACCTTTCTGAGCCTCAGTTTCCCCATCTGTGAGATGGAGGTGATGATACCTACCTTTGATGGCTCTCATCAGAATTAGAGATTCTGTATGCATCAATAAATGACTGCTATTAGCAGATTATATTACATCATATCATGTTATTTTCAATTTTGCTTGCCAAAATGATAAAAGAGAACTGAACATGTAGGGGAGGACGGGAGCTGCCCCCGTATTTGGCTGTGTGCTCACCTTGCCTTTATTGCGTAGGCAAACCATCCTTGCCAAATAAAAACCTGCCTTATATAACCCGGAGGTTCTTTTTCAATGTAAACCTCTTTGAAATAAAAATGCCAGTGGCTTCCTGAAGTCTGCCTCTTTGGGATGCCCCGGAGGATCCCTCCTTTTCCTTGCTCCAGCCTCACTTTGTCGTCTCTCAGTTCTTTAAGCGCCTCAGCTTTCTACCCCGACCCCCACCCCCTTGACCGGTTCAAATGCCATTTTCCCAACAATCACAAGGTATCCTCGCACAATTTTAGGGGAAACTGACCACGTAGAATGCAATGTGAGTAGCATCCCCTGCAGCTGTAGACCCAGGGGTCCTGCAAGCTCTCTCCAGAGCTTGACCCCTACCTCCCACCCCGATTTCTCCTGGTTGACTTCTACTCCTACATAAGACCACAGCTCAAGTCCCATGTCCTCAGGGACCCTTGTCTGGCCTCCAGAATGGGCTAGCCCCTCATGATATGCTCACCTTGGCCATCAACCTTTTCTCTGTAGCACTTATCATGGTTGCAATTTTATTTTTCTTCGTGCTATTGTGTGACTGAAGCCAGTCTGCCCCACCAGAGCAGAAATTCCATCAGCTCAGAAACCACGGCTGTTTGTTAATTTGTTGGTTCCTCACCTTTATCGTTTCTGTGAGGCAGTTTCTGGCTCAAAGAAGCAATGCCATGCATGTTTGCTGAGTGAATCACTAACCTTCCAGGAAGCATCCATGTCTTTCATTGGTTCTTTAACATGTACAGTTTTGCTATCCCGAAGCCCAGCGGGAGAAAGCCAAAGAATCAGTATCAGGCTTCTCCACGAGAGAAGACCAGATCCAGACATGTGGCCAAGAGCAGGTGGTCAATAAATGTTTGTCGGATGAGTGAGCTAATGGGTGAATGAATAAATTTGAAGCACAAACTGATATTGCCGTTGTCAAAATGGTGAGTGTGAAGCACACCCCCTCCCCCACAGCCTCACACACATCCTCCTCCCACCGCTGCTGTCTGAAGTATCTTCAGGAGCACTAAGAGCTACTTTGTGGCGAGGGCTCCTCTGTCCTCTCACTTCCCTTCCTTCCTGGCTCTGACTTGGCTACTGGAAGTCCCAGCTCTCCTCATTGTCACCTCCCTCCTGTCTTGGGGCAAAAATGACAAAAGCAAGCTCTTTTGTGAGCCCCAGCCTGGAGGGCGGAGGCGCTGTGCATCTCGCCTTTCCCTTCCCAGCAGAGGATGCACAGCCACCGGTCTCTGGTTCTGTGGAAAGCCAGGCAAGCTGGGCCGTGACTTGAAACCAGGCTCCTGTCTAGAGAGCTTCCAACGCCACAGCCAGGGCCCCTGGGTCACCTCCTCAGATGCAGGTTTCAGCAAATTGTTCTAAGTGCGTGTCCCAGGGCCGCCAGTAGAAGGCTGAGGATGCAGCTGTCTGTATTTGCTTAGTGTCTTGGTGGTTCAGGCTGCTGTAACGAGCACACTGCAGACAGGGTGCTTAAACCACGAGATTTGTTTCTCACCATTCTAGAGGCCGAATTCTGAGGTCAGGATGCCGGTGTGGTTGGGTGCTGGTGAAAGCTTTTTCCTGGCTTCATCACATAGCAGATTGAGAGGAGGGGAGCAAACTTCCATGTCTCTGCTTAGAAAGGCACTAATCCCACCACAGGGGCTCCACCCTCACGACCTAATTACCTCCTAGTCCCATCCCACTGGGGGTTAGGGTTTCAACATATGAATTTTGAATCCCTAGCACCTAGTAAGTTCCATATTGAGATTTCTGGCCAGTGCCCTCAGAGCCTGCAATAAACCACATGAGGCATCTGCTCCTCCAAGAAGGACTTGGAGTCAGCTAAGATAATCTGGGTCATTCATCCACTTAACAAATGATTATCAAGCACCCGCCACGTGTCAGGCTCTGTTCTAGGCACTGGGGATTTAGAAGTAAACAAGACAGACAGGTGCCTGTCCTCAGGGAGTTTAATTTCTGGCAAGGGGAGACAGACAAGAGGTGAGTGTGTAAGGTAACCAGCCAGCGCTAAGTGCTACCAACCATATCAAACAGGGTTATGTGTTAGAGAATAATTCCAGGAGAAGGAAACAATTTTAAATTGAGGTGAGAACCAAATGATCCATGGGAGCCAGCCATGCAAATATTTAGAAGACAAGTCTTGCCAGAAGGGGAAGCAGCAAGTGCAAAGGTCCTGAAACTTAGTTCATAGCAGTGATCAGTCATTTGAAAGGCTCTTTTTTTTTTCCTTTTGATGAGGAAGATTGGCCCAGAGCTAACATCTGTGCCCATCTTCCTCTATTTTGTATGTGGGATGTCACCACAGCATGGCTTGATAAGTGGTGCGTAGGTCCGCACCCAGGATCTGAACCTGTAAACTCTGGGGCTGCCAAAGCAGAGCCCACAAATTTAACCACTATGCCACTGGGCCTGCCCCTGAACATCCATTTTTTTAAAGTCATCACCATGACAAAAAGCAAGCACACTCCGGGCACCACTTGGATTCTAAGTCGCTCTTTGTTCTCACATTTTGGCCAAGCAGTGAACAAATTCAATATGGTTCTCCCCACTTGATCCAATATCTTTCCAAGATTTCCCTTGATCCACCTGTCTTTCTATTGCTAAATAGCTGAGATGGCAGCCATCTGTTTGATCGGCATGCTCAGAGAATTTACTGGTGCATTCATGGGGCAAAATAAATATCTAGATAGAAAAGCCAGATGCCTTTGAAGGCTTCTGCTGTATTGGTAAATGGTTCTTAGGAAGCAGCATTTTGATAGTTGAGGGTTAGTAAGGAAAGGCATTTGGGAAAGATTTTGTAGGAAATAAATGGATTTAAATTTTAAAGGGGTAGAGTGGGAAGAAGAAAGGTTAAAATATGACAAAAGAAAATTGTAGGTTCTTATGTCAGGTTCACCAGAAGCAGAGCCTGAGGCAAGGATTTGGGTCCAGGTGGTTTGTTGAGACAGTGGTCTCGGAAAAACCTGTAAGGGAGTGAGGGAAGCAGGACAGTGTTGGAGAAGGGTGTGATCCCAGGTAAAGTCAAACTTTGATCTGAACCACAGACAGAGGGCTCTAGACCATAAATCCCAGTGGAGTTCTCTTTTGAGGCAAGGAGGATAGACTTTTATATCTCCCTGTCAGTCAATCATTGGTTGTGGGCATCAGGGAGGTGTCTTAACCTCCCAGATAAGGTGACACCTGTCAGCCTTGGAGGACAATTCTCTGGAGGGGGGCAGGTATGGGTGTCTAGCAGCCACCACTCACAACAGCTGTGGGATGGCTGCACCAAGGGGATCTCAGTGGGGTACCCATGTAGTCTCCTGCTTCTAGATTGTCCCCAACAAAGGTATATCTTTCCACAAAAGAAAATACATCCATTCATTCATTTAATTATTAACTCATTGATTCAGGAAATGTTTCTTGAGCACCTAGTATGTTTCAGAACTTAGTGTTACAGCAGTGAGCAAAATAAACCTGCTGCCAGTTGTCACCAAACTTAGGCAAACGAGAGACACAAGCAAAAAGCAATGACAAGAAATGATGCTAGGTTCCGTCGTAGGAGAGGTGAGGTTCTGTGGGAGCTGTTATTAGGAGCCCTAAATCCCGTCTGGGAGGGACGATCTAGAGCTGTGCTACCCAGTGTGACAGCCGTGAGCCGCCTACGCTTGTTGAGCACTTGCTGTGTGACTCCTTCCAATTGAGATGCGCGGTAAGTGGAAAGCACACCTGGAATTTTAAAGACTTAGTAGGGAAAAAAGAATGTTAAAGATCTCATTAATAATTTGTTGTATTAATTACATGTTAAAATGACAGCGTATTTGGCTATATTGGGTTAAATAAAAGATATTATAGAAGTTAATTTTACTTGTACTATTTTCTTCTTTAATGAGACCTCTAGAAAATTTTGAATTACACTTGTGGCTCACTTTATATTTCCATTGACTAGCACAGGTCTAGGGGCTTCTTGAAGCTTTCCTTCAGATTTCAGCATCACAGATAAGCTTGCTGGAACAATCCACTAGTTAACATGGATATTCACTCAGTATCTCCTCACGATAATGCAGATACAGCAAGTTGCTCCAAATTTAATATTGAGAGCTTCTAATTGTTTGAGACCACTATGTTTTGCTTTGTCTTCTGTTGTTTTTAGAAAGTCCCTTTACTTATGGATTCGTCTTTATCTCCCTCTGGAATCCACAGGCTACAAAAACACAATCTCCCCACCCCACACCCCTTTTAGATAATTGCAGTTTGACTCAATAGTATTTCCATCCACCATAGATACAATTCTCCTTTCATCCTTCCTTTTTTCTCTTCTCTACATGATATGAACATGAACATAAATCTATAGATTCAAAAGTGAAGAGGCAAAGAAATATAAATAGTTTGAAGTGAGTCTCTTTTCAAGTAATTTTTCCCCTAACCTAGTAAGATGTCATTCCACGAGAGATTTCACAGCACAGCAGCACTGGAAAGTATGATAATCGTTCAAAACATAATTGAAAGATTTCAAAAGTTAAACTGGAAGCATTTTTGTCAGAGTTTATTGCAAGTATTTTGTATCTTAAAAAAAAGTTTATGAAAGTTCTGTGACAAGAAGATAAATTATGGAACCGTAAGAACGGGGAAATAAATGGATTCTGGAGACTGACAAACAGGGCAAATGACGAGAACATATAATTTTAGAACACAAAAAAAGGTAACTAAATTTGAAAAATTGCATTAGTGTATCATTTTCTGTATATGAGCCATTAGAGAGAAAAAATGGAAATTACACCCTGTAACAAAGTAAAAATGTTTTCAGTGTTTAAAGGTAATTTTGTAATACTGCTACTATTACTTAAACTCTTACCTCTTATAAAAATCCAAAGACAGGACCCCTGGTGATATTACCTGTGTCTTAGGCAAAGAGCAACAATTTGAATTCCATTCAAATACATTTGTATTTTGCCAAGTGCTATCAAGCGCTGAGTTGCATAATTTGCCACCTAAGTGAAATAGATACTTTTCCTCCACACATTTCTCACTCTCCTCTGGGCTTCATTACTGACAATCAAAGCAGAGAAGATGTACAAAATTGTCATGATGCACTTATTTTCTCATGATATTCGATACAAATAGTACTTCTTTACAAATGGCCTTTTTTTTTCTATTTGCCACAACATTTTTGCTGTCTTTTCAGAATCTTACCAAAGTTCCAGTGAGAGACTTTTTCCCCCAGAAAATAAGTAGGACTCCTTGGAAAATAAATATTTCTATTTGGGGAAAAATTAAAAATAGACAGACAAAAGTAATATGGTTTTCTGTTATTCCCTGGATATGTGTGTGTATGTGTGTGTTTTTTTTGTAAAGGTGTTTGTGAAAACAATAGATTCTATCTCAAGTTTTCCCCCTTTTCAAATCAGACACATCCCACCACTGAATCATCTTAAGGATTAAATTGAGAGTCACAACGTCAAATGCCCAAAATCTAGTCAGGAAAAGTTAATGAGTTGGTGGACAAAAATACATAATCCGCTTTGTCTGGCTTGTATTTTTCCACTTTTAAAAGCATCATGAGTACAGAGAAGTTTCAGTCTACTCTAAGAGATTCAAGAGCAAGAACAATGATAACAGGCGATTGGCACTCCACATTCCGTTGGTAAGACCCTAGGGAGCAGTGGGGCCTGTGAACTGAAGGACGTGCTCTGCCTCTAGAGGGAGCAACTGCTCCCAGCTCCGGTTTAGTGCTCCATGATGGCTGCTAATTTTTTTCTTTATTTCTTTTCAAGAGAAGTCAGAAATCTGGATTTCTTTTGTATGTGTGGAGGAGACAGGGTAGTTCTTGATTTTTAAAGATTGATAACATTTTTTAAGTGGATAAACATCAAGCAAGCCAAAGAAAATACATTTCCTGGCCAGATACAGCCTGAAGACTGCCAGGGTGTGACTTCTGTGGAAGGGTCTTCTCCAAGGGTCTGGGGCAGCCAGGGTCATCATATAAGGATAATAGTCTGTCCTGAATCTCATTACCTCTGTTCTCTCCCTCCCAGCAGATGATCTATTGAAGATGAGGTCATCTATTGAGAGAGATTACTTAAAACGTCATCTACTTTAACTGCAAAAACGCCGCCACTTTTCTTACTCATATAGGTAGTATTTGGACCTTAAAGATGGTTATTTCCCCCATCAACAACTACCATCATACCATCATCAATATCATCATCATCATTATCATCTAGTGAGTATGAGTCGTAGGGCAACAAACTGAAGATCTATAAGGAATATCACTTTCATCTTCTAGACTTCAGGTTAATTCCTGTTTTCAGCAAAATGAACAGAACATTTTGACTTCAGTCTGTTACAGGGTCCTCATCCTCTAAAGCTGAACTAGAAATCCGGGTAGTATGCCAGTCCAAGATGTTTGGAGGGAAGAGAGGGGCGGCTCTTTGGGAAAGTGTATTGCCCCTTGGGTTACCATGACACATCTGTCACGCCAGGCAGGGGGCTCTCTGGGGCACCTGGGCCTTGCTGGAGCACAGACATCTTTCTGCAAGGCTGCCTCTGGATCCCGGCTGCCTGGACTTGCCAGGGCCGGTTAATCCCCAAGGTGTTGGCTTCTTTTAACTGAACGGTTTTCCCTCCTCCCACTTCTCTCCTCCTCCCAGCCCGAGTGGAGTCTCTTTTGTATCTGGGGTGGGGCTGGGGAAGGTAGGAGAGAAGAAGACCCACTCTTAACTCTCAATTCTGGCCATATCCTTTTTCTTTTTTACTTCTGTTACAAATTCTCTAAGTTTCTTTAGCGGTTCAGGCTTTGGGAGATAAAAGCAAAGGAGAGGAAGAGGGTATTTCCGCCTTCTACTCAGCTACATCCCTGCCCTGAAAACAACTGCTAACTACATAACAGTGTTAGAAGCAAAACACAGGTTAATATCTCACAAAAGTATCCCATTGTGTAACAATTCTAGCATCTCCAACCGCCTCTACTTCTTGGGTACCAGCTCTGTGCTAGTAGCTTAGTAGGTACCATCTGATTTATTTTTTAAGGCAACTCCATGAAGTAAATTTATCTATATCAGTTATCTATTGACAGGAAAGTACTGCATAACAAATATCCCCAAACCTCAGTGACATACAACAATAAACATTTATTTAGCTCACCGGTGTGTGGGGTCCAGTGATCTGAGCTGGGCTGGGCTGCTGATCTCAGCTGGCCCCATTCATAAATCTGTGATCAGCTTCCGGGTCAGCTCAGAGGCTCTGCTGATCTTGGCTGGCCTCACTTATGTGTTTGGGGATTGGCTAGCTGTTGGCTGATATAGGACAGCCTCGGCTATGATGGCTAGGACAACTTGGCCCCATACCAGGCATCTCTCATCGTCTAGCAGGCTAGCCTACACATTTTCTTCTTGTGGCAATGGCAGAGGGGAAAAGTGAGCAAACCCAGTCATCTGAGCATTTTTTAAGTTTCTGTTTTGCATCACATTTGCTAACATCCCGATAGACAACACAAGTCACCTGCCAAGCTGGGAGTCAGAAGGGGAGACGCAATACAGTTAGCTGGCAAAGGGCATAGATGGGGGGAGGGCTCAAGTATCGGAGCTCATAATGCAAACACTGCCTCATTTCCTGAGTCAGAAAACTGAAACCAGGAGCAATGAGCCTGGGAGTAAGGGGGCTGGACTTGGAACCCACGCATGGCTGACTGCAAGGCTGTATTCCTACCGCATTATTCTGCTGCCTTAATTTTTAAAAGGAGCACATAGGAAGGCTTCTCCGTGTGAAGGCAGCATCTTCCAGGCCAAATAGAGTGTTGAGTAATTGCCTGCTTAATATGGTTGATAGGGAAAGCAAACTTCAAGCCAAAACACTCTAATTTCCCCTAAACATATGTAATCATCTTAATTTTCTCTTTGCCTCTGTTGACAGAGCTTGGGGAAGATGACTCCTTTTTAGCAACAGCCACTGTTTCCCCGAGAAGCAGCATGCAGGGAAATGGGATTGGCATTCTTTCCTTCTACAAAATCCATTTTCTGTAATTCCACTCTCTTCCCTGGGCTGGCCCCTTCCCCGACCAGCGACCTCTTTGGCCTGACGTTGTTCTTTACCCCATACGCTTGAACCCTCACACTCCTTTGCAATCAGACTCCTGTGTCTTGGGTGATTTGTGACCCAGGTTTAGTTCCAATCACTTCAATCCATTTGGGGGCTGAATTTCACACATAATGAAAGAGCTGGTTGAGCAGTGCCGATGTCTCTGGAAGGACTAGCTCATTGATCAGGACTTGGCTCTTTTCAGAGGGCAGTGTTGTGCTAATGAGAGGCAGATTATATTTTTGAAGAATGAAATGCAAACCCAGCATCAGGATCCGTTTCTTCTGTGGGTTGACGTGACCAGAAATTTCCAGCTTGACTTTATGGACTGTTAAACTTTTTAGAATATGATGTAAGATCCTAGTTACAGATTCAACTGAAAATAATAGTAGTAATAACAGCAACCAAAAGTTGCAGGACCTTTATCATATGCCAGGAACTGTGCTAAACTCTTTCCATGCATTTCATGTTCATTACCGTCCTAAAATATCGATACTGTTATATGCCCATTTTACAACTAAGATACTGAGGATTTAGGTAACTTCCTTTCCCAAGGCCACATTGCCAGCCAGTAAGCGACAGGCACAGCCAGGAGTTGGCAAGGGCATGATGGTTAAGAGCAGAATCAGCAGACTCTGTAAAGAGCCAGACAGTAAATATTTTAGGCCTTTGCAGGCCATTTGATCTCTGCAGCAAAAACTCAGCTCTGCCGTTGGTGCACAAAAGCAGCCATAGACGTGCATTTACAAATGGGCAGGGCTGTGTGCCAATAAAACTTTATTTACAAAATAAGTACTGTGCTGGATTTGACATTGCTATACCGTTTCTTCCAAGCTGTATCGTATTGGACAATTTATCCAACTTCTCTTTCACCTCAGCTTCCACATCTAAAAAGTGAGGAAGATAATAATCATAATACCTAGCTCATAGGGTTATTTGGAGGAGTAAATGGAAGCTGCATACGAAGCAGTTGTTTCTGTTATCACTGCTGTTGTGAGAGGCGGTAGCGGAGAGAGATGAAGAGCAGTTCCTCCTGGGCTTAAACTTCATCTTTCCCACTTGCCAGCTGAGTGATCTTGGGCGTGGTACTTAACCTCTCTGAGTCTCAGACTCTCCTTTTGTAAAGTGGAGGATAATAAGAGGACAAATCTCACAGGATAGTTGGAGAGATTAAATGAATTTACCACGTGCAAAGTGTCTAGAACAACGCCTTGCACACGGCAAGCACTTCAGAGGTGCTTGCTTGATTATTGTTAATGAAGAATCAACCTCTAAAGCTGAGTGAGCCTGGCCTCCAATATCGTGCTCTTGCCCACTGCCAGCTCCCGCAGCGGTTTTCAACCATTTTGGACTAGCGACTGACGCCCTTGGCAATCTGGTAAAGACTATGGGCCCCTTATCATAATACTGTTTTTAAATTCATAAAATAAAAATATAAAAGATTACCAGAAAACCCCAATTATATAGAAATACAGTTACCAAAATATTTTTTTAAAGAGCGAATTTTGATGTAGTTATATACGTACTCCTCTATTAACATGTTAGATAACATGATCTAACATCAGGATGCCTAAAAACTACTATAATTTTGACATCATCATAAATGTCAGTGATATTTCAGTATCTCTGCAAGAGCTGAAATGTGATATGAAGATATCTGTGATTCACACTGGTGCTGAAGTCACGTATCCTGTGATTTGGTGCCAGCATTTGTAAATGAAGAAATGCTAAATTTCAGGTAAAGGTTGGTGAAAAGTTAAAGAAAATTTTAGGGCTGGCCCTGTGGTGTAGTGGTTAAGTTCTTGCACTCCGCTTCAGCTGCCTGGGGTTCACAGGTTCGGATCCTGGGCATGGACCTAGCGCCGCTTGTCAAGCCGCACTGTGGAGGCATCCCACATAAAACAGAGGAAGATTGGCACAGATGTTAGCTCAGCAACAATCTTCCTCAAGGAAAGGAAAAAAGAGAAAGATTGGCAACAGATGTTAGCTCAGGGCCTATCTTCCTCACAAAAACTCCAAACAACAACAACAACAAAACAACAAAAAAAGAAACAAAAAACAAATTAAAGAAAATTTTAATTCACATTCATAAGATGCAAGAAATAGAACCATTGAGATCCACAGGCTCCCAGGCCAAGAAGCCCTGTGCCCACCGCCGCCAGAGGAGCCATCGTAACGTAATAACAAAGCTGAAGGGCACGGGTTCTCAGGGCGCTGGATGTTCCGTGCGTCTTGATGTTGCAGCGCACACACATAGATTAGGTTTGGCAGAACAGGCGTCCACAAAGAGAGCAAACGCTTCCTGTGCCTATGCAATCATGAAGCATTCATCCACTGGTACGTGAGCAAGAAATCAGGAACTGTGCGGTCCCCTAATTTGATGCCCAACGTGGAAAAAGATTGTCATTGGGACTAAGCCAGCGAGAGGTAATGGAAACATGATACCACTGACCTCATCCCAAAAAATAGCTGTTGTCACAGGACAGAGATGCTGAATATTTGTAGGTTTGGGGAGAAATATATTTGTTAGTGAAATGGAGCTTACTGTGGAGTGAGTAAAGGTGAATTATTTGTCAGACGACTGGAGGAGGTTTATGCAATATAGTATTATTGAGCGGGGCTATTAACGGAGTGAATTGCTATTGTGACATGCCATTAAATTGTTTTTAGTGTCCACAAAGGTATCATTCAGGAGCTGGCAGGGTTACTAACAGAGTTGTATTTTTGGTGGACAGCAGCAGATCTCAAAACAAAATAGCATATTTTATAGAAAAGTGAAATATGGGCAAAGCCAGAAGTCTGTAGACAATAGAGTCTGGGGTCGTCATTTGCAGCTACTTGGCAAGAACCCCGAGAATCCAGACAAGGCTCTCTGGATCCCCACTGGATCTGTAGCTGAGGCTGAAATCTGAGCAATGCATCAGGAAGGGGAAGTGAGGAAGTGAGACAAAGAGAGAAAAGAGACATGAGGAGATGTTCTCTACTGTTCGTGAATGTATCCCCAGCATTTAGCAGATGCTGGGTCAGTAATTATTTGGTTAAAAAAAAAAAAAAAAAGGAAAGGAGGCGAGCATGAGGGAGGGAGATGGGTGAGGATCGAGAGAGAACATAATTAGCCATGCGAACTACTTGTGGTATGAACGCATGTGTGTATCCATATGTGCATGAACATCTATTTATTCATTTTTTATTTTTCAACAAATATTTATTGAGTGCCTACTAAGTGTCAGCCCATGTGCTAGGTACTGAAAATGTTTGTTAAATGAGACAGAAAAGATCCAGCTCTCAGATGACTTAACATCCAAGAGAAGGATTCAGAGAATAGACATGGAATCAAAGAAGCTTATTTTAAGATAGTGTTAAGTGTTATAAAGAAAACAAACAGAAATCAAAAACACTATAGTGAGGTAGAGGGTAATTAGAAAGAAGGGGCTACTTTGCGTAGGATGGTGACTTTGGAGCTGAGAAATGCTTGATGACAAAGAACTAACCTAACCGTGGAAAGATCAGAGGAGACTGACATTTTATTGAGGGCTTGCTACATGCCAGGCGTGTGCTACGTTCTTTGCATCCATTATTTGATTTAATCTTCACTTCAGCTGTGAAGGAGCGAGTATTTAGAACAACTTCACGAACGACAAGGAAGGAAGGGAGGCTCAGAAAGGCAAAATGACTTGAGCTGGTAACAGACAGAGGCAATATGTAACCCCTGCCTTGTCTGACCCCAAGCCTCAGAGACAACCAGCCCACCATGTCGCTTCAAGAGGAAGGGAAGTTCCTTGTTCATGATCATGCAAATTAGGAAAGAAGACTTTCTAGTAAGGTCTCTGTTCTTCGATTTGCAAATGAGGGTTATTTTTACGCCATATCGTGGCTATTTTCTGGCAGGTCTCCTGGCTTCATTCCTGAAACGTATTGGTAACCCATAGAGTGAATTTCATCTTGAGTCTGTTTCATAAATGACCCTGAAGAAAATGTGCCTCTTGCCCAGATGGAGAAAGAACTGAGTTATCTTCTTAAATTGATAGGGGAGGGGGAATGGGACGTTGACCTCAAGGAAAACAAATTCTTCTATTGAAGAAATTGTCTCAACCCCAGTTAGAACACATTTTCTCATAGCTAAGCTTTCGTGGGCTAAGCCGAGTCAACTGTTAGAAAAACAGTATAATTTTAGCATCAACCCGCCACTGTCTCTCCCACTTGTGTGTGGGTGTTTTGTTTTTCTTGTTTGTTTATTTTCTTGTTTGGTACTCACTTGGTCTACCAAGGCCATTGGAGTTCACATTTGTTATTATTGTTCTTTCTTTGTTTTTGTTTACATTTTAAGACAGTAGATTGCTATCAAATGTTGGTGTGTGTATATTAGTGTATCTTAATTGGTTGCCAAAGAAATGCAGCTCAAACCACAAAGTACCGTTATTATCACTATTATTATTTTGGCTGTCAAATCATTAATGTATTTTTATGTCAATATCTAGTATTGGGGGCTTCAAGAGTAATGGTCAGGAGCACTTTCACCTACTCCAGGAGAAAGTCCAAACTGGTACCGGTCTCTGGAGAACAATTTGACAATATCTCAACTGCCTCTGAAGGAACGTGGCCTGTGACACGTAATTCCTCTTCTAGGAATTTAATAGAAGGATCTCCACACTGAGATATATGTAAAATTATCTCCGGTGAAGTATTTGTAACACAGGGAAAAATTAGAAGCAACTGTAATGTCCAAGAATAAGGGGTTCATTATCTTCAAAAATGGTAAAACTGCACGGTGGATTATCACCCACCATTAAAAATCCATGCCCATAAAGAAAAAGGTTCCCAATATAGTAAGTAGGGTGAACAAATGGCAGATTATAAAACAGTATGTACATTATGATTCTGTAATATACCACATCCACTTACCGCTATAGTGTATCTATAGATAGATGTAACTATAGATAGAGCGGTAACTGTGACATTAGTTTATTAAGTAATATTGTTATATGATCATGATATTATTTATCATAGGGTTAGTTTTCTTTATATTTTCTTATTCCACATTTTCTACATGGAAGGTGATTTATTGTTATAATCAGGAAAAACACACACACACAGACACACGTGAGTGAAGGTTGGTGTTTAAGTCCGGCCTTTGGTCTACTCAGTGCAGCTCTGGCGTGTGCCCTCACCTTGAGGGCCTTGGCCCTCTGTTGGGTGGTCCCTCCACCCCAGCTCTGACTCTGGGCATCCTTCCGCTCACCTTTTGCTTTTCAGCCCAAATCCCTAACTTGACTTACCAGGTTCTCCGGTATATGTTGTGTTACCAAGACCTCGTCAACAGTTTCAGAAAAGCTCAGTGCTCGCTTTGTACTCATTTCCTCCTTGGAAGGGAAGCCGACAAAGAAACGTAGAGAAATGTAGTCCTGCTTCTTGTTAACTCCCCTCAGGGGAAGAGAGCAGTAGCAAAAAAGAAAAGAAAGTGTGTAGCTCTGTTTGGTTGACCGTGTCTCGAGATGTTTACTTGTTACTGTGGTTATTCACTTCGTAACACTGGCTGCTGGGAGTTTCTCCAGGTAAGCCTCAAGAAGCGGGTGTGTGTATCGTATGTGAATCTGTCTCAATGAAGCTGGAAGGAAAAGAAAGAGTTATGGGGCAAGGCAGAGCCAGAGCCAAAGGTGACGTTGCTTGTTTCCTTTTTCAAGTCACAGAGTTGACCGATTTCAGAGGAATTTATATGTTGAAGAGCAGCGAAGTTAGTGGAGAAGATCTCAGGTTCTGGACTCAGTAACTTGATTTGAACAGAGGCCCTGCCTTCATCAACTTTGCAACCTTGCACTGAGGCAGTGCAATTTACCAATTAAAACATGCTCTCAGCAGCCAAACACCCAAATTCTAATCTCAGCTTGGGAATTTCTAGCTGTGTGACTTTAGGAAAGTCACTTACAGTCTCTGAGCCTCCACTATTCTATGCATGCAAAATGGAGGAAATGCTCTTTTCTTCTGCAGGATCAGTAATATCATATATTAAGGCCCTGACATATAGATGATGCTCACTAAGCAATGACTAAGATTGTCACTTTGGAGGATAACGATTTTATTCTATTTATGCATCTTGCAAAGAGGGAGAAGAACAAGGGGAAGAGAGAGAGGAAAAGATAAACCAGATTAAGATGTTTATAGTGGTCCCTCCAAATCGAGGCCGCCTGCACGTTTGGGGTTGTTATGTGTTTTGTTTTTTGTGGAACACAAGGATGTTACCAGGACATCTGTGTAGGCATGTGTGTGCTCCTCTCCATATTGGATTACATGCTTTAGGACAATAAATCAGTGAAAGAAAAGTAATAAATAATGCATGCTGAAAATGTGATCATGTTTATTAAGAAGCAACAGCCTTGTCATCTTCATTTTCTTCTTCGGTGATTCTCTTCTCTGAGGATTTGCTCCTCAGGGACTCCCTGCAATTTAGCTGGAGGCCATTCTCTAATTCTTGTTTGCAAAAATACCTGCTTAGCAAAAATAAGTTAAAAGCTGAGCATCCGGGTCCTCTGATGAGGCTCTCATCAAATCCAGCGCGTCATCGGAGATGGCTTCCCGGCTGTGACACTTGGGGAGAAATGAATCTGCTAGCTTCACATCTGCCTGTTTTGTGCTTTCCCACACTCTGTGTTCTCGCTCCAGTCTTTCCGCAGAGAGCTTTTAAGAAGTCTCGCTAGGCTTCTGGACTTTGGAAAAGAAAAAAAAAAATACCAAAGAAACTTTCGTCTTCCTAGTAATTTACAGCTGCTAAACAATATGTTGACATTAGTGCGTTGTGACGTCCAAGGACCTTAATTGGAGTTGTATTTTAATCTGTTACTCTTCACCCATTTGCACTTGAATGACCCTGAAAAAAAAAAAAAAAAAGGAGGGGAACCACACTGGCAACCTCTGTCTTCCAGGGGTGGGAAACACAACTTTACACAGTGAAAGCAGAGTGAGCATGTTGCAGACTGAGAGTGGAAGAGAAAGAGAGAGGGAGGAAGTGAGATTGAGAAATTGGAGAGAGAGAAAGAACAAAAAAGGAGGGAAAGAGAGGGCAAGAGAGAAGGAGAGAAAAAGAGAATAAAGAATGAACTTGCACGGGGTAGTCGGGAGCAGCCTGGCTTGAGTGAAGGCACCCTTGACATGTTCTCTGGCCTCAGTCTTCCCTTGCTTTTCGGAGAATGGAATGATAAATCAGACCTGGGTAGCAACTGTTCTGCCCCTCTCATGAGTTAGTGTCAGTAGAACACCCTTCGCTCAAATGTCTTGCTTTCGGTGTCCTGGTTTCTGAGCAGGGGTTCCATCTTTTGAGAATGGCGCTACCTTGAGGTTTAAGGCAAGGGTGGGCTTAAATGTCTTGAAATACCTTGAGTCCTCCCTCGCAATCCAGAAGACTTCTGTTGTTCTTTCTGCCCCTCCTTATTTTTTGTTATCCTTGGGTACAGAAATTCACCTCCCTAAACTCTGATCTTAAAAAAATCAGACGGGCCGGCCCCATGGCCGAGTGGTTAAGTTCTCGCACTCCGCTGTGGCAGCTCAGGGTTTCACTGGTTCGGATCCTGGGCGCAGACATGGCACCACTCCTCAGGCCACGTTGAGGTGGCCACATGCCACAACTAGAGGGACCCACAACTAAAATATACAACTATGTACTGGGGGGATTTGGGGAGAAGAAGCAGAAAGAAAAAATAGATTGGCAACAGTTGTTAGCTCAGGTGGCAATATTAAAAAAAAAAAAAAAAAAATCAGAGTCCCCCCCTACTCCCATTTCTCTCTCCTTCTATTGATTATTTCTAATTTTTTCCTATTCTCTATTTCTCTCTAGCCCCCTCCTAGTGCCATGTCCTCAACCCAAGACCTGCCTCATCTTGCATCAGGTGTATGTGTTATAATGCTTTATCACTGTGTGCCAAACTCAGAGTGATTTACACAAACTCACTAAATAGTAGATTACTTGTGTACAGAATCCATGCTTAATTAGCTTGTCCTCACATTAAATATTTATTGGGATTTTATGCTCACTCCAATTTGCCTCTGAAATCCACTTTCGCTTTATTTTTCGACTCGTCACTTCCCTCATTCCCTCCCTTCCATCCTTCCTCCCTTATTCTCTTTCCAACACTCATTTTGTACCTTCATTGTGCATATCTCTCTCCGTTGCCCTCTCTCTTTCCTTTGTCTCCCTGCCCCTGCTAACATGTGATTATGATACAAAAGCAGTAATCCATGATTTTTATATCATTCATTGCATTGCTCGCCTGGCCTTCTACTTCCCTCCTGGGTGTGAGTCCAGCCCCAGAACTCCTTGATGAGCGCCCACGCTTTGAGCCCTTAGATTCCAAGTTGCTCACCTTCTTCCAACTGGGCTTCATTTCCTTCTGTTTTGACCACCATCATTGTTGACTTCGACGTGACCCCCATTTGTTTCTCAACTTGGTCCTGTCAGCCAGAAGCTCTGATCTGCTGCTTCCTTGCCTTTGATGTGTCTCCATTTCCTGTAATTAATCTCTTTTTTCCCATAGCCCAGCAGCTACATGGACAGCCCTAAGGATAATGTACCCAGTTTGAGCCAGCTCCACTATCTCCCCAACCTGTATCTGTTCCTCATGGTCTGCCACTTTGGTAGACACAATATTGCCCCAGGGGGAGGATGTAGACATGCCATGAAGAAAATGCAACACTGTCTTCTGCTGAAAGAAAGTCAGACTGCCTAAGCGCAAGGTAGTATAAGCAGCAGGTAGTTACATCCTGAATATGGCACTTTGGCAGGTAACTCTATTTAAAAATGTGTATTTTTACATTTTATTTATATTGAGTTCTATGTATATTCAATGTTCCGAGGAAAATCAATAAAAAGCAACCGAACATTTAGCCATTCCAATAAATCCTATCACATTGCCAAATACAGTATTGGGAAAATTGTCCTAACTTTGTAGACCTCACAGTATCAAGGCCAGTAATACCGTGTTCTTAATTTATCTTTATCAACATTCCTGACACTGACGATGGGGCGGATTCAGGACCAAAAGGTCTGTTTAGCCTAACCCTCTGATGACTAGAACAAATAGATTTGAACAGTCTGTCCTCTTAGGACCTTTTATAAGAATGTTGTCCTTGCATTCTTTGATAGATTTGTTTCCATTTTTCTTAAAAAGTTAGTCCCCATGTCTCATAGGCAAGTCCTTGATACTATCTGGCAGCACAGACACCCATGGAAATACTTTGAAAAATTAAAGGCATTCTACTGAGAGGAAAGGTCAGTGATGGCCCCCTCTGGCCTCAGTTTCCTTGCCCGTAAAGTGGGCATGACTCACAAGGCCAGGCTAACACGCGAATTCTGTGCAATGACATAAAGAAGTGCTCTTTAAACCCCAGGACACACTAGCAATGAAGCCATGCTGCTCTTCTCATCTCCATCTGGAAAATGGGGCAAATTATTATCTTTTCTTGAAAACTGTCCACAAGCAGTGTTTGAGTGGATAAGCCAATTAGTGTTAGCAAACCATATTGAGATATTAAATTGGAAGGTTTTGTACCAAAGAAAACAAGATTTTTTTTTCTGACACTGCAGAATTTCCAGTGTTCATTTACCTGGAGCATTACATGTCTCAATAAAGATTATCTGGCGATTTGACACTTCTTCTTCTCTCTGCTTACAAACTGAAATAAGAGGAGCTGGGCATTTAGAAAGGGAAGAGGTTATACATCTCAGAGCTTTTAACTCATCTGTTTATATCTTCCAAATGAGATGCATCCTCTACAAATTACTCCACAACTTGCTTTCCTGCTTGACAGTGTAGTATGGCCATGCTTACAAATCTGTAGCCACGTAGCCATATATGCAACTTTGTGCCATATATGCAACTTTGTGTCTTTATGCACGCGCATGTGTGCATAACTCTACATAATGGATTGTATTATAGTTGCTGCTTTTCTATTTCAGTTGGTCATCTTTTCCCTCTGTTTCGCTTGGCTCTCCCATGCCTGGCCCCACCCCATGCTCACTGTACTCTCCCTACACCACCCATGCCGTAATCCAAATCAACCTGGAGGAACCTTCACTCTTTACTCCATGCTCGTATAATTTATATATGATATCTACACTCTGTTTCTCTCTCAGGTTCACACACCCACACACACACACACACACACACACACACAAGTTTTGGCACTGCTTTTTGTTTTCATCTATATGTGTGAAATGGAACGCATCTTCCAAGAATGAAGACTTTATATTTAGGTTTGGATGCTTTTTATTGTATTTTTTAAGTTATCATATGGTAAAACTGACTTTTTCTGGTGGTGGACAATTCTATGAATTTTAATGCATGTATGGACTTGTACTGTGACCAGGACAGTCAGCACACAGAACAGCTCCATCACTCCAAAAACCTCCCTCCTCTTTCCCTTTAGAGTCACATCCTCCCTCCACCCCCACTCCCTGGAACCCACTGATCTGTTCTGCTTCACTGTAGTCTTTTTGGTACTGTATAGAGATAGACTCCTACAGCAATTAACCTTTGGGGACTGGCTCCTTTCATGCAGCATAATGCCTTTGTGATCCCTGTAGTTTTCACACGTGTCTATCGATTGCTCCTTTTCAATGTTGAGGAATGTTCCGTTGTATGGATGCACCACAATTTGTTGACCCATTCTCCCAAGAGGGAAGACTTTGTCATAGTGCTGGTTAAGTACAGTAGTCCCCTCTTCTCCGCTGTTCCACTTTCCACAGTTTAAGTTACCCGTGATCAACCCAAGTCTGAAAATATTAAATGGAAAATTCCAGAAATAAAAGTTTTGTAAGTTTTAAGTTGTGCACCATTTGAGTAGCATGATGAAATCTTGCACTGCCCCACTCTGTCCTGCCCAGGACATGAATCATGCCTTAGTCCAGCGTGGCCATGCTGTAGACGTTACCTGCCTGTTAGTCACTTAGTAGTCCTCCTGGTTATCAGATGACTGTCGCGGAATCACAGTGCCTGTGTTCAAGTCACCCTTATTTTACTTCATAATGGCCCCAAAATGCAAAAGTAGTGATTCCGGCAATTCAGATACGCCAAAGAGAAGCCATAAAGTGCTTCCTTAAGCGAAAAGATGAAAGTTCTAGACTTAAAAAGGAAAGAAAAAAAATCATATGCTGAGTTGCTAAGATCTAAAGTAAGAATGAATCTTCTATCCATGAAATTGTGAAGAAGGAGAAAGAAATTTGGGCTGGTTTTGCTGTTGCATCTCAAATCTGTATGTATTGGAAAAAACATAGTCTACACAGGGTTCCGTACTACCCGCGGTTTCAGGCATCCACTGAGGGTCTTGGAACATATCCCCTGCCGATCAGGGGGCACGACTGTATGTTTCCTTTATGATTCCATTTCTAGTACTTGAGGTTTAGGTAGAGAGTTTATACTAGTGCATGAATTTACCAAATTAAAATATTGAGCAAATCAAGGGATGGGGAGCTAGTCGCTAGGGGAAATTAAAATGAATTTGAGCCTAAATGGCAGATGAACTACCAGGAGTTAAAAATGACAGCTTCTTCCAGCATTTATTGGCTGTGTTCCGCATGCCTGGCACTGCGCTGGACGCTTCACTCCAATATCTCATCAACTCTCCTAAACCGCACGCAGTAGGCATTCTTACCCTGTTTTACAGAAAAGGAACTGGAAGCTTCTGTTCCGGTAACACCCAGTGGTGTTAGTAAGTGGTCCTACTATGGTCTGCAAAGCCATTTTCTACCCAAACTCCTCCCAAACCCGGAAACTTTCCAGCTGCTTGTTCTCCTCTTGGCTTTAGTTAGAGTTTCAAGTCTCTTTTCACTCAGTAGTTTAGATAAACTTGATATTATAGTTTCCTTTCATTCCTTTAAGTGATGCAAATTGCTTTACCCAAAGAAAGCCATCACATTACACCATTACATGAAAAAATCTACTGAGGAAGAAAAAGAGGTTTGGATTTTTTTCCCCTCATTTTTCTTTCCGATTAAAATGACTGCTAGGATAAATTTTTTTTTTCCTTTCTTCTTGTTGTGAAGATATTCAGATCTTATGTACAGAAGCAAAATGAAAGAAAGAGATGATTGGTCATCTGGTGAAATTGATTAATATAATCAAGCCTGTTGATGGGGATGGGGGTCTGTGTGGGGACATTTCTCCCCTTACTTGCCTGCTTCACACCACCACGCGTGTGGGGATGGGGCTTGCAGTTCTGAAAAAATAAAATAGGGGAAGTGAGCTAATTACCTACTTCAATTTCCCACTATAGTTATGTTCTGGTAATTATTTGTTTGCTTTTATCATTGATGATATCACATCAAAGTCAAAGACTTAGATTTACAAAATGCAGGGAGATCTGTTAGCAAAAAGTTTCCCTCCGTTAGCTATGGAGCATCTGCAGCTGGGCAGACAGATGGATGCATAGTCGTTTCTTTTTTTTCATCCTAAACACTGTATATAGAGTAAACAGTTTTCCTCAGGAAGGATCTTGCTGGCTCTGTCACCAAGAATTCAGCTCCTGGAGCTTACATAACTGTGTTTTATGCATTGCAGAGCTCAAGAGTCTAGCTTCCGTGAATGACTCTGATATAAATGGAATCACTTTGTAAATGGCTGGCAGGAACTGCCCCTCCATTAAGGAGCCACATCTAGCCCGTCACAAGCCATCATCCCTCTCTCCCCCATCTAATCTGCCACTAAATCCTGTTTGGTCTCCCTCTGAAATGGCTCTCAAATGGGTCCTTCTTTACCCCCACCACAGCTGCTTCATCCAGGCCTTTCTCACCTTTCCCATGCATTAGTACCATCCCCTCCTAGCTGGTCTCTGTGCATCCAGTCCCTAGAATCCATTCCTCTTTTTGGCAACAGAAGTATCTTGGCAAAGCACAGCTCTGATCTGATCACATATTTCTTAAGATACTATAGATCCCAGAATTCCAAACAATGTTTCCAGAAGTGCAGTGTATGAGATGATTTGGGGGAAATATGCAAATAACTACATTTTATTTGAACAGCTACATATTTATTTTTAGAGTTCTTTCTTATTTATGGTGATCCTGATTTTCCATTCATGATGTTGACTTATAACCTCCTTTTAAAATAAATTTAATGAAGTATTTTTTTTTTTAAGCGGGCTGCTTAAAAAACAAATCCCCAAGTCAATAGCTAGCTATGGCAAAAAATGTCAAGATGGTATGCAAATGACTGAAGCTTCGAAAACACTGGCAGAGATACAAAGTCCAAACTCCTTAGCCAATCAGTAAAGATACTCCCCATGTTGGTTTCATTATGTTTACATTCCTAATGACAATCAATGTCACATGCAAAACTTGGTCCTCTTTTCCTGGTTCCTTTGACAATTTTATGTCCAGTCCTTAAGCCATTTAACTGTTTCTTTGGATTCACACTATACCCTGTCTACTGACTCTAGGCGCCCTCAGAAGCTTTTTTGCATGTTTCTCAGCATTTAATATTTTAAAACACTTGCTACAAAAATTGTCTACTCTCACGCTCTTCATTTTCACTCAAGCATGTATTTTTTAATTGGCCATTGTTTGACCTAGCTGAATCTCAGGATTCCTAGTTATTCATTCATTCATTTGTTCACTCATTCATTCAGTAAATATTTCCTGAGTATCTGCTCTAGGCTCTAGGAGCACAGTGTGGAACAAGACAGACACAGCTCTTGCCCTCATAAAGAGTTCATTCAAATGGGGAGATGGACAGAGAGAAGAAAAAAGGAACAATACATAAAATATATATCAAGATAATGTGATGATATATTATATTACAATCTGTTAATGTAATATAATAATATATTATGATATAGGTATTATGAAGAAAACCAAAAGATAAAGAGTGGCTTTGACCTCAATCACAAAGTCAGTGGCTCCCTGGTCTAATTCCTCATTTTGACCACCCCAGCTATATTCCCTGGGTTTGCCAGGCACCCAACCAGACTTGTTTTACCTCATAACCCAAACTAGCTTCCCATTGACCTTTGCACATTTCCAATCTAATCAACTCCATTGCCCTTCTCCTTGGCGGCTCTGATCTGCGCCTCACTCTGGGTGCAGAGAGAGCCTTGAGGACAAAGCATGCTAGGAAGATTCAGCCCAGAGAAGTGAGTGAGTTGGGGGACAGTGTGGAACACCTGGCCCTCCAGGATCTTTCCCAAACTCCCTCTTTGCCATACCTACCTTTTTGCCACACCTACCTGTCAAAGATGAAGACTTATCTCTCTGCATATCAAAGGCATGTTTCAGCCAAGGAGAAGTTTCCAGAGGTTTCCCCTTGCACTGTGGAAACATTATTTAGCACAGTGTCCTACAGGAAGTAGGTGGGATGGGAACATTTGTGGCGTGTGTGTTTGGGACCATTTGAAGTTAACCGTCATGGGGCTCTGGGAGCTGAATTCCACTGGGGACGATATGCAGGGAGACATGTGGGTAGCTCTGCTGTCCCCACGGTGGACAGGGGAGACCCACAGCTCCCAAGCAGACAGCGGAACAGCTGCAAGGAGCCACTCTCGCCGGCATCCAGCCTCCGTTCAGTCGAGTCGCGTGATTCTGCACGGCCCTTTCCAGACTGGCGAAGGTTGGGAGCCCAAGGCCTCATTAGTATCCTTCCATCACTCCCTCATTAGTTCTTAGATAGTGTTTTAATGACAGCTTGAGAGCCTCGCATCCTGGCCTCCTTCTATTTATGATCCCCACCGTGTTAATGTGCACTTAATGAGAAATTCTTGTCTTGCTTGTAAATCCTGTAGCTGGCATTCAATTTATTGACAGATGTTTGCTTGGATCTCTTTAAAATTACTTCATAAATCTTCCAGGATAAAAGGCCTCAAGTTTGGTTATTAAGACAGGGCCTTGTTGACAGTTTCATATTTAACTGTTTAGAACTCAAGTGTCAGGGCTGTAATGGGGTGCGCAGCCGAGGGGCAGCGGGCCTGGGCGCATTGGCCGTGTTTTCCTCACCTATCAGGGCCCTCCCTGGTGAAGTGTGTCTACTGTCCCTTATAATCCCTTCAGTTAACTTCTCGGTGACCTCGCTGTGCTGCGTACTTATTCATTTAGCGTATCAGTGTGTCAGCGTGATGAAGTGTTCCTGCCCATAGGAGCTAAGGGCTGAGGAAGCCAGGGGCCTCCGTCACCAGGAAGGAGTGCTGACGGGAGCCGAAGGCTGGGGGCCTCTTCCCAGGACAGCCACCAGGCACCAGCTGGAAACCCGTGGGCTTCATCTCCACCTTTGGGTGGCAGACAAGTGGATGTGATAGGAAGGGGCCACCACCTTTTGTGCCCATGGACTTTTTAGGGCTATCCCTAAATCAGGAATTTTTTTTCTGTTGCCAGTGACAGAAAATGCACCTCAAAATGGCTTAAGGAAAAAGAAAGAGGAGTGGAAACACTTAATTGGCTCATGTGATTGAATTGTACAAGGTAGTTGCCCTCAGGGCCTGGCTTGGTCCAAGAGAGAAGATAACTGCTTCACTCTCTTTCTAGCATGTGCCTTCCTCTGTATTAGCTTCACCCTCAGAATTCCTGTGGCGGCCCCAGATTCAGGGGCCACAGGGCTTCCAGATTCAGACCCGAGAGAAAGAACACCACCTAATCCTCTTCCAAATGCCCAGGGGGAGAAAAGGCTTATTATGTCTCATTGGTCCTGATCAGGTCACATGGCCACTGTTTAACCAATCAGAGGTAGGCTATCCTCTGATTGGCTAGGTCTGGGTCACATGATGAGCCCCACCTAAGCCATAGGAATTAAGACTAAGGGGAAGGGTGTTCTAGAGTTAAAATGGGGTCTTGTTACCCGAAGAAGGAGGCATAGAGTCTGCAGCATTAAACAAATGGTCAGATGTCCCCATCAAGTTCAAAACAGCATCCTGCCTTGTCTAATTCTTTCATTTCAATCTGAAGAGTTGTTATACACTGGCAGCCTTTGTGCTAAACCAGTCAGGGTTGTGACCTACCTTGTTGGAGAAGGCAATCAAAAGATTAAGAATTCAGAAACCTGGAGAGGCCAGGCCATTGAGAAGCTCCCTAAACCCATCCACGAGCCAGTAACAGCAATAGAATGAAAACAAGAATCGCTCCCCTTAATGCTATCACAAATCAGCCCCTTTGCATGTAAGATGATAATGAGTGTTTGGGCCAAAAATAGAGCGATTTTTGCTTACTTGCTGGTGTCTTGTCACATCGCATTGCTTGAATTGTGTCAGATCGCATTGGGTAACGTTGCCTCCATCAGGCGCTGACGTGACCCACTGCTTTGCAACATTTAAGACAAGTGTTTGGGAGCTTTTCTCCCCAGTGCAATTTTTTGTACAAGTGCTGTTTACCAGATGAGGCATATGCGAATACTATTAGAATTGAAAACACATCTACCATTTAAGCCAGAATTTATTAAGGGACCTGTGGGAAGGAAGGCACGTGAAACATTTACTCACAGCCCTGGCAGGCCTCAACGAGGGGCCGATTCCTCACCCAGCATCCTCCGTGTTGCCTAAAATCTGATATTCATGGTTTCCTACATGGAAACGTCTGAAAAGTTGAGGGCACCCTTCACGGCTGACAGCTGGACAGTAAACTCGGCCTTAATTTTCTATGGGACCAACTGCCTGTGCCCCTGGGAAGCACATTCTTTACAGAAGTAATCATAAGAATTTTGACTTAGAGCGACCTTGTGATGATAACAGCGAACACTTATAAGCAATGTTTGCTACAGGCCAGTTACTGTTCTAATTAATCATTTCATATATTTTAACTCCTCAAAATTACAATAGCCCTGAATATTATTATTATTCCCTGTTATACCAGTAAGAAAACTGAGGCACAGAGACATTAAGTAACTTGCCTAATGACTTATATTTCATGGAGCTGAGATTTGAATTCACACAGTCTGGCTCTGAAGCTGCGCTCTGAATACGATGCTATGTTGCCCCGTAATGTGAGGTTATATGAATAAACACGTTGACTCAAGATCTGTGGCACTAAATGGCATTAAATGTATAACAGATAAGTTAAAAATTATATATCTATAATGCTATCTTTGTTATATATTATAATTATAATGTAAAATATTATCATACTTATTTATTATATGTGATCACTTATTATATATGTTAGATATATGTCGAGTATTTTATGTGTGTGCGTGTGTGTGTGTAGATACATATGTATAAAACTTTCTCCTCAAAGAATTGAGTCAAGATACAATAATTCACAGAGATTATAATGGTTTAAAGAAGATGGGAGAAGAAACAATGGCAAAATTAAATTTGGTTAAAACAATAAAATGAAGCTGGGAGAAAGGTTAATTTCACAAGAATGTATGTGACTAAAACTGGAGTGTGACAAAATTTGCATCATCCCAAGATTCAAGCAGCCTCATGCTTGGGTCTCAAGATGAGTCCCAGCGGGATTTCTCCCACAGTTCCTCAGATTGCAACATGGCAGAAGTAGAGAGCTGTGAGGAGCTTGACTTTCTTTTAAAAGAAATGAGCCAGGGGAGGACCAGGGCCGAGTAGAAATCCAAGCACTGATGTGAAAATAACAGAGCAATTCTATTTCGTGTACAGGCACTAATGCCTCTGCATTTCTTTTCTTCTCTATACAAATGTGCTGTCTTCCTTTACGTTCCCCCAGAATGAGCCCCGGAAACAAACATTTGATTACAGATACTTTATTGGGCTGTTGATCCTGGGAAACACCCATGGAGGAATGGAGGAGTAAGATGGGAAAGGGAGAGAAATGAGTACAGAGTGAGTGACCCAGCAAGTTCCCACTGTGGGCGCCTAGAACTTGCTGCTGCAGAGGCACACTGGCACCCAGTGTAGACACGCCCCTCAGAGTTGTCCTAGATGAGGGCTAAGGTGCTAGGGCGGTTTTCCACCAAATCTTCGTCTGCCATGGCTCAGAGCCTTCTTCCTGGCGCATTCCTCTCCAGCATTTCCAACTTGCCCTGCATGCAAGCCAGACGTGCTCCCATAGCCGGACAATTTCCTGCAGCCAGAGAGGCGTAGAGGTTCCCAGTAGGCATGCTTGGTGGGGAGAAGTACTTGCCCAGGAGACATGGACAGGGCAGTGATGAAGTCCAGTGTGGCTCATAGTGACACCTGTCTCCTAGGGCTGTTGTAACGATTGAATGAGGTAATGCACATAAAGCCCTTGGAGTACTGTCTAGTTTAAGCAAAAACTGAAGAGCTGGGGAGAAGTGTATTGGCTCACAAAACTAAAAAGTCTGGGAGAAGATCTGAAGCTTCAGGAAAAGGTGGATCCAGGTGCTCAAATGTATTGAGCCAGGCAAGAGTGTGGCAAGCAGGGAGAATAGCTGTGCAAAGGGGTCCAGAGTTTGAGCACCACCAGATGGCAAAGGCCATGTTGTCTCTGTGGTCTGTTTCAAATCTGGCATGTTAAGCAGATACTCAAAATGAACTCAAAGAATCAGTGAATGCAGTGGCAGGGTGGGGAACGAGTCAACATAGTTTGGCATCACGTAGCTAAATCTGCCAGTTGTGTGATGGACAGTTTCATTTCTCTACGGGCTGTTTTGGCATTGTGTAGACACAGCCTAAATTGGTGCCCGCACCTCCCACTAATCATGCTCTGAGGGAAAGAACATGGAGTTATTGAGATCCCCGGGCAGCACTTTGGCGCGCACAGTATCTAACAATATCAAGAGATGAAGGAGCCCTTTGAAATGAGCTTTCGAGAGTGAGTAATGACCTGCAGGATGTGGTGCACGGATTGTCTTTTGAAACTGGTATATCTTGATGGATGATTGAAAAGCTGCTGTCTTTGGTATAGTTTTCACGGTTTTATTTTTGGGGATGTGTAATAAATAAATGTGTAATTGCCCTCAACATGATGCAAGACCAGGAGGTGAGGATGAGACAGAAAAGTCCCATAACAGCATAAAATTTTATTAGGATCCCCATTGATAGGCAAGGCAGTGTTGTGTGAACAAAGAAAGGTCTGTCTTCGGTTGACCAAGATAGAATCCAATGCAATGAAGAAGAAATTCCACCAGCTGGTTTGTCGGGAGGCAGGGAGAGGGGGATAGAGGGTAGATACTCTCATTTTTAACATCCTGGGGAAAGAAGTTCAGTACCCATATTGATAACAGTAATGACAACCGAAATTGTTTACCCTGGAATTCTGCAAATTAAACAGTGTTTATCAGGCATTTGTGGTGCTTTTTTCAAATTGATGGAAGCGGCTACATTTCACAATGGCCTCTAATTCTTCCCAATTCATTGAGATCTTTTCTTCTTCCATTTTTGTGCTAAGGTGGTTTTTTTTTGTGCCCGATATATTAGTTACGTATTTTTAAGTGTTTATTGTTTGTGATCACAGCTCAGCTTACTACATATATATATAGTTTTTGTCTTCCATTGTGGTTCTCATTATTGGCTTTATATGGAAAACTCCGTTTGTGTCTTCCAAATTAACTTTGATTTCTGTTGGCAACAATTGATGGGTGAAAGCCTTAGATTTTATGTATAGTGTCTAGAAACTGGCCTCAGTTTTCTTTTCAGCCCATGTTTTATTGCGTAGGTCAAAGAATGTTTGTAATATCGCTATGTAAACTCTAATAGAATTTAGAAGATTTGTATGTCAGCAATTTGGTGTTATTATCTACAAAGAAGGCATAGACACGAGTTTAATTTTTTTTTTTTTAAAGATTTTATTTTTTCCTTTTTCTCCCCAAAGCCCCCCGGTACATAGTTGTGTATTCTTCGTTGTGGGTTCTTCTAGTTGTGGCATGTGGGACGCTGCCTCAGCATGGTCTGATGAGCAGTGCCATGTCCGCGCCCAGGATTCGAACTAACAAAACACTGGGCCGCCTGCAGCGGAGTGCGCGAACTTAACCACTCGGCCACGGGGCCAGCCCCGACACGAGTTTAATTTTAGTTGTACCTTCTTCAATCCAATTTAGAACCTTAACTGTTCAGAAAGGTTTAATAATATTATTTAATAAATGATCATTTATTATCAAAGATTTTATAATATCATTTCTTAATATCATTGGCAAAAAAAGAGATTTTTTGATTGTGGTTGCCATCTGCCACTGTTTTCAAGTGATTCGTCTGAAACTAAGTTTTCTTTTTTTTTTTTTTAACTTGCTGTGGCCTTTCAACATTTAATTGAGTGTGTATCTATACACAGGACGTTCATAAAGCAAGTGGTGGCTCTGTGTCTTACAACAAGATTTTGTTTTTTGTTATGCAGCTTAAATAGAGGCATTTGCACAAACCTGGTAAATGCAAACATCTCTTTTGGAAAGTCCCTAAATTCCTATAGCTTATATTCGCTATGTCACACTTAGCATTTAATTACCTACCAACTTCAAGCGTTCCCCTCAAATCCCATGAGGGTTATTTTTCTTTGCAGGTTTGATTTCAAACTTCTAGGACAGTAGTTCTCAACTGGGGGCAATTTTGTTTCCCGGGAGACATTCAGCATTGTCTGGGGACATTTCTTATTGTGACAATAAGCAATGGGGGGGTGGGGGGCGCTGGAAGGAGGGTGCTGCTGGCATCTAGTGGGTATGGACCAGGGATGCTGCTAAGCACCCTCCAGTGCTCAGGACAGCCCCACTGCAGAGAATGAGCTGACCCGAGTGTCAATAGTGCCGAGGTTGAGGAACCCTTTCCAGGAAGAATCCAGCCGTCTCTTTCTTGCTTTCCTGTTTCGGATCTAATAGAGACCTGACACCCAGTGGGTGCTCCGATTCAACTTGATAATGAGGCTGAGTTTGCCTCTTAAATCAGAGCCACAAGAGGATCTGAGTACAGAGGTTTTCAGTAGAAGGGAAAAAAAGGCTTGGAATTCAATATGTCTGGATCAGGGAGATGGGGGGACTAGGAAAGTGAGATACAAAGTAGGAAAAAAAATAAAGGCAAAGGAAAAGAAGCCACCTCCTGCTCTTTCCTGTGACTGCCATCAACACACACAGGCCAGGCTGTTCATCTGCAGGGACGATCTTTGCATGGAGGAAATCCCTGGGGGGAGCATTGGGAGTTTTATTGCTTTTCGTTGGGGGCAGTATAAAATGGGGTAATTTAGGCTTGACAAACAAATCTTGACTCACTTTTTTCTGAGGCTCCCGAAGGAAAACAGAATTCTCACAGAGCAGAGATCAACGTTTTCCTCCGTAAATCACCAGAGTAGGTGAAAATTTGGCTAATAGCCATGGCACCATGAAGAAATAAACAATGCCAGAACAACGTGCAGCGCACCTTATGCCCACTTCTCCACAGATACCTCTTTCTCCTTGTGTTAATTTCATAGCTCTTTTTCCCTAAGCTAAAACTTTTTTAGTCTCTCTTTCAGCCTATCTCTTAGGCGGGGCCTTTGGAGCAGGACCCTGACAATATCCTGGTCAGCTCTTTGGGGGTTTTTTCCTTTTTTTAAAAAAAAAGTTGATTTCCTGTTCTGGTGAGCCATACATCACTGACGTCCCCCGTCTGTGCTCCTTGTCTGTGACAGAATGAGAGGTGTCATTTATCACTGGGGCTTGCGGAAGCTGTGGGAAGAGGGATTGAAATTTTTTCTGGAAGGCCTCAGTGTCTACTGGCTGCCAGATCATTAAAAAGGGGGCTTTCCAAAGAAAGCTGTGTGCGATGTGATTGCACTTACTGTCAAGGAGAGGCTGAAAGAAAGAGGAAACATCAAAAGAGAGTGAGAGAAAGAAGGAGAGGAAAGAGAGGGGAAGCTTCTGCCAGGGGCATTTAAAGTTCTCGAGCTGCGAATGCAAGGATCTGCATGGCTCGGTTTTAGCATGTGCATGCTAAATAGGCCCTTTAGAGATCTCCACAGCGCTCGTGGTGCCAGTGAGGAAACCGAAACAGGAAATCTCTTTAATAGGACTTCTTCGCATCCCATATTATGTGGGGCACGGAGACAGACTTTGTAACGTACGGAGCATGACTAGCAGCGCAAACTGTGAAGAGCTGAGGCCGGAAAACCCATTTGGACAAAAGCAGAGGATCCCAATAAATCACGAGGCAAAACTGAGACCCACTGGCGGGCTCCTTCTCCAAAGAGACATTCGCAGCATCCTGTTTGCATAAGCACACTCGGAAAATGCCCAAGAATATCTCCTTGCAGCTCCTCTCCTTTTGGCGCGAAGTCTGCCACCAAATGGGTCCCAGGGATCAGAGATTAGACTCTGCTTGTCATTTCTTTGCAATGGGAAGTGTCCCTCCTTCTACTCTCTGTGCTAACAAAGTAATAAAAATAAGTTGACATTTACATAGTCCTGACTATATGACTATATGCTCTGCTAAGTGTTTTACTTATATATTCACTTTAATCTTCATAGCAATCCTATGAGAAGGGTGCTTCTATTTTGGAGATGGTGCCACTGAAGCACAGAGAGGTTAAGTAACTTGCCTAAGGCTGCACAGTTCTTGACAAAGCTGGGATTCTAGTCCGGGTAGTTTGGCTCCAGAGTCTATGCTCTTAGCCTCTGATTGGGTGGGTGAAGGATGGACATGGTGAGGAGACCCTATGATTTTTGAAGCCTCTGGATTGCAGATGCAGTCATGTTAATTTAGGAAATTAACAACTTAATGATGACCCAAAGCAGAGGTCAGCAAATTACTGCCAGTGGGCCAAAGTCAGCCCATGGCCTGTTTTGTATAGCCAGGGAACTAAAAATAATTTTTACTTATTTTAAAGGATTGAAAAAAATTTGTGGATATTTGTTTTCTTGCTTGTTAAATAAATACTTGCACAAGATTCTCAATTTTGCCTCTTGTCCTACAAACCCTCAAATATTTACTAGCTGGCCCTTTGCAGCAAAAGTTTGCTGACCTCTGACCTAAGGTAAAAATCAGCTCTGGGAAAAAACAAAGAAAGAAAGGAAAAAGAAAGAGGAAAAGAAAGAACAGAAGAATGAAGAAAGAGGAAAGGAACAAAGAAAAAAAATTAGAAAAGAGAAGAAAATAAGAGGACTTCTATTAAAAGAAAATAAGAAAACTAAGATTTTCATCAATGGAGTTCCGAGGCCAACAGACACACTAAAATTGGACTGGCTTACATATACTTATGTGGGAAGGTCATCCTTTCAAAATAAGTTTTCCTTGACTGCTTTTCCACAAAGCCTGCTGCTCAGAGAGACAAATTAGCTATTAGGTAATCTAGTTAATTGACAAGTGACTTAACTAATTACCCTAACATGCTTATTAAATGTTACCTTTCCCATTCTCAACACATTGTTAGAGCATCAATTTATTTAAGACCTTATCATTTCACTCTCTCTTGACAGCACACTCCTATTAAAACAGAGGGAGCATGGGGTGTGCTTTTTGTATCATTATTTCTCTCCCTCCATGGTTAGAGTCAAAAGAGAAAATTAGGAGCCGGGTGCGTAAGGAGCCCATCCCTATTCAGCGATAATGTCCAATTATACTGGCACATGGTCACTCAGATGGATCAAGAATGGATTAAATAAAGAAATAATGCATGTTATCAAGCCTTGCCTAATGGGTATAGCAAAAGCCGAGGGGAACCTAATTTGACTTTTGACTGTAATCTTTTGCAGCTGGGAGAGCTGGTGTCTTTATTTGTACATATCCACACAACGCGTCTTTGCGGCAGACACATCTGAAATTCCTAATATTTCAGATTTTAGAAAGAGGAAATGGTACCTGTACCATATATTAGATAACGCTTCCAGTGAGGCCGGAAATAGCATCCTATACTTAAAAATATAAATAATTCTGCAATGAAACTTTAATATTACTAAGTGAGTTTTTTTTAAAGCTTAAAAATATCTCAGATTAGTTCAGGTCTGATTTTCCTGCTAAATTAATTATGAAAAAAAACTTTTGGTTTTTAGAGCTTTTAGGATTTTTGAATTGTTGGTAAAAGATTATGAGAATATTTCCCTAATCTTATGGCTTTTCTACTAACTATAGCCTTCTAGTTATTTTATAGGTTTAATATTGGTCATAATTAATGCATATGGAAACAGTTGGTGATTATTCCTTAGAATAATGTGAGATTAAGCACAAGATATAGATAGATAGATCATCTATTACAATATATATAATGATATATACCATATAATCAGGATATATATAATAATATATATGAACCCATTTTAAAATTGATTCTTTTCTAAAATATGGTTCAGTATCAAAAGGCTGGAACTAAATACAAAGACTCCTTTCTGTTTAAATGGAGTCAGAGGACAGGGATGCTGTAAAAGATGTGAAGCGTCATCTGGTCCAAGGTTGGCAAACTCCAATTTCTGTTAGGGCCATACAGGTACCATTTCCAAGATCCCAAGATGCTCCTTTTTTGACATACAACATGGATGAAATCAGGATGCGTCCTCCAGTCTTCAGTGTGCCATGATTTCATTGGCAGAATTCTTTTTTTCACTTTTTGACTGTAATAAATGTAGCATTGAAAGCAGCGTAAATTCAATTCACTGCAGTAACAGGGTCAGACAGGGGACCCGTGTTGACCTGGGGAGGGAGCTCAAACTCCATCTGTAGAGGGCTCATGAGGACTTACCCTCATCCTAACCCTAACTGTCATGTGATGGTTACTGCTTGCTGGTTGTTGTTGCACAGAAACACAGACTGGAGAGGGCCAATGTGCTGATCTTTTGAGAGAAGCCAGAAATCCAGATGTATAGTCTCATAATATTTAGGTGTTAGCAATTAAACTACCATTTATTAACCCTATGAAGGCCAAACAAGACAGGTCTCCAGGTTGGATCTTGCCCGTGGCTCACCAATGCCTAGAAATGTTGCACAAGTTGATTGACCGAAATCACTCTGCTAATATATCATAGAGTTGCCATCTGAATCCAGTATATCTGACTCCTATGGTTTCAATTTTTGTTTGATTATTTGGAATGGAGGGTGAAATGATTTAAAAAGCACCAGCCTTGAAACTCATGAAGCTCGCAGGATAGGGGGAAGGTATTTGATGAAACAGAGATTTACAACATAATATAATCATGGATGTAATGATGTTTACGATATGGTGTGATGCTACTAAAGGTGGTGAGGACCCAGAGAAAAATGGCCCTACCCAGCCCTGGGCAGGCAGGAAAGGCTGCTCAGAGAAGGCATTCTGGTGCTGAGAGAGGAGCAGGGAGAGGGGTGATGGCAGGAAGGGAGGATAAGGATGCTCCAGGTAAAGGGAACAGAATGTGCAAAGGCCCAGAATAGATCATTTTAACAGCATTTTTCTCAGAATACCTTTTTTAAATGAGATTCTCCAATGCACAATCAGGACACATCGTGCAGCCTGGTAAAATCCAAAATAATTCAGTTGACTTATCAGGAAGTTGACAAGAGAGGGAAGAACAGCAGTGGCCATAGCTCTTGACACACCCTACAGTGCCACAGCGCAGCAAGCATTGAATGCCACCAGTCTGGGATTTCATCAGAGCTCTAAAAGCAATACCAGCCCAGCAGCCTAGCCAAAGCAGGCAGTGGCCTACACAGAGCTAGGCAAGGGGGCCCTCTCCCCCAGTATCTCCTCTAACAGCTGCATGTGACACATTTTCCCTCTCCTGCTTGGTCTTTGTCTCAAATTGTATAGTGGGCTCTTAGTGTTTCTTAGACTTACAAGCAAGACAAAGTGACTCTCAGTAACTTCAGCAGAAAGGAAATTCATTGGAGAGTTTACCAGTAACTCACAGAACAACGAGAAGGCTGGAGAACCAAACCTGGAAATGTGCCAATGTATAGACACCCTGAGTCTAGAAAGTAGGAACTGTAGACCAGTCTTTTTAGGTGCCACCATGGATTAAATGTCTAAATGTCTTCGTTTTCTTGTCTTCTCTGCTCAAGATGCAAATACCGTGGAGAGAGTATTAGTGTGCAGTATGCTCGACTGGAGCCGTTAGCTATTGCTGCGTAAGAAAACATCGCAGAATGTAGTAGCTTAAAACAAGGGCCAGTTAGTTAGTTCCTGATCCTACAGGTCACGATTTAGGCTAGGCTCAGCTGAGGGCTAGCTGCTCTTGCATGGCTTCAGATGAAATGACTTGATGCTTCTCCACATGGTCTCGCATCCTCCAGCAGACTAGCCGGGGCCTGTTCCCATGGTGGTGGCAGGGTTCTGAGAGCAAAAGCCAGAAAGGCTTCCAGTGGGCTGGTCTCAGAGCTACTATTGAGCAAAGTAAATCAAAAGGCCAGCTCAGACTCAAGCGATGGAGAAGTAAATGCCACCTCTTGATGGAAGGAACTTCAAAGTCACAGGGCAAAGCATGTGTATACAGGTAGAGCCAATTCACTGTCAATCCAACCACCCCCTGCTGGAGGGCAGGGGACTTGAAAAAGAGTCTTATTACACTGCATCCAATGGTGAATAAGTAGCTCCCCGAAAGGAAATTTCAGTTCTGTGAGGAAATGAGAATGACCTAAGTAATCAAAAAAAGTATACGTTTTTAAAAATAGTGCTGCTATGTGTGATTTGGTAGAGATAAATGTCTTTTCCCAAGAGAAAAATTTCGATTTTAGTAGTAAAATAAAGATAAATTATAAAGTTAGGTCTCTTCTCCGTGGAATGTCAGAAACTGCCGCCTTTCATGCGCAACCCCTGCTGACGCCATCTTGTGCCCAGTCGAGGAAACCAAACAGGGCGTGGTCCAGCGATTCTTGGGTCAAATGCCAATTTCTGAAATAGATGACGAAGTTAATCAATACTTACCTTTCTGGACTACTCTAGCCTCGCTTTCCACTCCTTTCTTTGAATTCTAAATACTCTGAAATTGAGAGGTAATTGTGAGACCTGGGGTTGAGTCCTGGGGCTGTCACTTACTTCCTCTATGAAACCATTTAACATCTCTAAACCTCAATTTTCTCCTCTGCAAAATGAGTATAGGAACGTAACTTTCTCAAAATGTTGTTGTAAGTAATAGACGAGACAATGTATGTGAAGAACACAGCATAGAACCTGGCCAATAATAAGCATCCAACAACTAAACTTTGCTTGTATTGTCATCATTGTTATCATCATTGACATTTGAGTCCTCCACCCACCTGCAAAATTATGGCATCTAAACCTTACCTTCCATATAAAAAAATGCTTACCACCCAGATAGAAGTTGGAAAAAAAAGTTAATGTTAGACTTTTGTTTCTTCTAAGACAGGTGTTTGAACATGTATTGATTTTTTAAGGTTTGTGAGTGACTAAATAAAGGTTAATCTCATTTTCTGGCAAATGTTTACCTAGTGCTTACAGGAGGATGGCTTGGCGAGTTCACCTGTGGTTCTGATTTCGAATTGGGCTCTCACTGTCTCACTCAAAATGGTCCATTCAGATCATTATGGATGTGAAATATTATTATATCAGTTGGTGACTGGGTAGGACACTTGTCATATTCCACTGGATATGGGAGGAAAGGAATAAAAAGTGGGAGAAAAAGTTAGAAGGTGGGAGTGGTTTTTAAGAAACCAACAAGGGACGTTGCAGTGACCTGAGACTAGTGACAGAAGGGAGCTTTCACTGATGGGGAACAAGGAGAGAGCGGTTTCCAGAACAGGGAGAGAGTATGGCCAGTTCCAGGTAATTTCGCCATAAACATCCTTGCTTCGAGCACTTTCGCCACACATGTTTTCACAGCATATCTAATTGGCTAGAAGGCAATTTTGTCATTTAAAAAGATAGGGGGCTGGCCCTGTGGCCAAGTGGTTAAAGTTCCATGCACTATGTTTCAGCAGCCCGGGGTCATGGGTTCAGATCCTGGGTGCAGACATCCTCTGCTTGTGAGCCATGCTGTGACGGTGTCCCACATACAAAGTAGAGGAAGACTGGCGCAGATGTTAGCTCAGGGCTAACCTTCCTCTCTCTCTCTCTCACACACACACACTAAAAATAGAATTAAAAATAAAATTAAGAACAATATTAACGAGTTGATTGGAAAAATGAAAGTACAAAAAAATTTGAATTTGTTTAAAATTTGTTTAGATTCATGGCAAATACTGTGAACAGAACTGATTTTATTTTGTGGATTGTACCTAAGCACTTGTCTTCCAGGTCTTTCATTCAAAGCATTATACTTTTTTTTGCTTGTTGATTTGTCTTCTTGCTCGGCATCGCACTTTTTTTTATTTTTTGCTCAAATTTCTTCCTTCATTTGGACAGTTATTGGTCTCCAAGTACTAGGCTGCACATTCGTGACTGAGCTTGGTATTGCGTTGTGACTGTCCTCACCCCAAGGATTTGCAAACTGATAAACTGATACATTATCATTTTCTAGTATAGTATGCAATCTGGCTTTACACTCTCTTATTATTTCACACTTGCAGTAACTTTTATCACAGAAATGAAACCAAACTGTCAACCAGTTATTTTATTTTTTCTACTGCAAAATTGCCTTACGGCCAATTAATTATGCGGCGAAAATGTTTGCAGCCAAAGTGCTTGCAGGCGGGAGAGATGTTTATAGTGAAGCTACTGGACACAGGTATGGCTTTGTGGATAGGCCTGCCTCGTAGGAGCGGCCAGTAGTAGAGGGACACAGGACTTGTGGCAACCTGGCCAGAAAGAGCCAAGGAAACACACGCACCACCACCCTCTCGTCCCACCACCTGTCCCCTTTGAACGACCCCAAGCAGGAGCCAGAGGACACAGGATCCCTGATCTCAGGGCAGCCTCCCAGGGCACAGGCCAGTGAAGGAGGGTCCAAAATAGAAGTGCATGGCAAGGGGAAGATGCCCAGGACAGATCACTGAAGACTGTGGGAAAAGTGAATTCACACTGTCTTCCCACCATGGGAAGCCCTCACTCTGAAAATGACCTGGACACAGGAAAAACTGCAAAGGGCATGGGAATTTTGTACACTTCACTTCATGAAAGGGGTGAGCAGGTAGAAAGTGAGTGCCCAGTTAGATGCTATGTTGGCCCCAGAAGACCATTAGGACATGATCCTTCGGTTAACGAGAAAACATCACATCACAGGTCGTATGGATCACAAACCGCAGCTCACAAGATGATACTCACCCCAGTTGCGTTTCCTGTTTTTTAGAACTTTAGTTAGTGAGTCACCTTTTAATTAAATATAGAAGGCTCTCTATATGGCTCTAAATGCCCGGCTTCTCTCCCAGTGGGAAATTTGGCCCCAGGAGTTCCATTGTCTCGTGGGAACAAGTGGCTACAACTGAGGGGATGAGCGTGCTGCCTGCCCCAGTGCTTATCACCCCTATTGTCTCTGATTGGCCACATCCATGTGGCCTTTGTCATTTCTATTTTTCTTGTATTCTAAATTTTATGTAATGCTTCTTTCTACCCGTATCCCTATCAAGCACAACCCAACAAAAGCTGGTTCAAGAGCGCTACGTGTGTTAAGCAAAATTGAAGAAACCATATGTCCCCGTGGAAGAAAAGAATCTTCCTACGTGTACATACGCAAAACGATAGTGTCTGCACAGCAAGATGACAGCCCGCTGGGCCTCTCGTGCTTGCCTTACTGGCCTGGCTCAGGGAGGCCCTTGAGTCTGCAGTCCCCACCTTAGAACCCTGTATCTTCACATTTGCACCACACTTTCCAGAAGCAAAGCACTTTCAGTACACCATCTCGCTTAAACCTCCCAATAACCCTGTGAAACAGGCAGAGATGAGCCTATGGCCCTCCCTTCCTCCATGAGGAAACTGACAAGTTCCGTGATTTTCCCAAGGTCACCCAGCGAGCAAATGTCAAGACTAAAACCCAGGTCTCACCATAAAGTGCAAAGTCCCATGATTCAGAGATGACCAAGGCTGGTGTAGCCCAGGAAGAAATGCTGAAGTTTGTCCTACGCTTCGGGATGAAAGAGCAAACACAGGGATTTCCACATGGTGCTGAATTAACGCTTATTCCTGCTTTTTTTAAAAAATCTATTTTCCATTTCCCCAGTAGGCTATGTTCTAAAGGTGATCAAAGATAACAAGATAACAGGGGCTGGCCCCGCGGCCGAATGGTTAAGTTCGCGCGCTTCGCTGCAGGTGGCCCAGTGTTTCGTTGGTTCGAATCCTGGGCACGGACATGGCACTGCTCATCAGACCACGCTGAGGCAGCGTCCCACATGCCACAACTAGAAGGACCCACAACGAAGAATATACAACCACGTATCGGGGGGCTTTGGGGAGAAAAAGGAAATAAAATAAAATCTTTAAAAAAAAAAAGATAACAAGATAACATTTCCAGAGGTAGGGGAAAATAAGAGCTGTTGAAATGACCCAAGTGTCTTCCCTACTTCAAGGGACGGATGCCATCTTCCAACATCCATCTATCTCAGAGATGGTGAGCATCCCAAACCTTTATGAAGCAGAGAAAAGTTAGACCTTTCAGGTGCTCCATACCTGTAACTCTGTGCATCACAAGCCAGCTTTATTTCTGCATGCGTCACAACGGTGCAGGACGTGCTCCAAACCCTTCCAAGTCGGCCTGCACTCAATTTCACTCCAGCTAGAATCCCACCGTCTATGGGCAAAGAAACTAATTTCCCAATTTATGCTCAAAATTTAGTGATTCCAGGAGCAAATTTATTTATTTATTGTTAGAGCTTAGATCCTTGTGCATGTAAAACATTCTGATTGTTTAAGGATTCTGCTTTTCATCAATGACTCTGCTTTTTATCAACGTCTCTGGTAGGTTTGAAAAGAATTACTTTCTTTTGCGGTTTTCTAGAAATCTCTATAGATTCATTTTGCTAAGGCTCTGTTAAGCAAGTCTGCTCCACTGCACAACACTGAGTTGGTGTTTTTAAAGAAATTATCCTTATTATGAAAATTTCACCTGTGCCATGGGAGGCACCAACTAAACGTTTCTACCAAGTGAAACTAGTATTATATGTAATCATACATGTCAACATATTTATTCTCTCTTTGATAATGAGTCTGATTCGCTTCTGGTTTAGAGAGAGGGAGAGATGGATGGATGATTCCCAGGTGTTCCACATTCGTTTATTTACTCAACGCACATTTATTAAACACCTAGTGCATGCCTACTAGGCATTTGGGTCATAGCAGTGAAGAATAAAAAGATTCCTACCCTGAAGGAGCTTATGTTCTAATGGGAGAGGTGGGAGGGAGGGGTCAAGCATAAACAAATGAATAGCAGGTAGTAGGCAATGTGATAAAAAGAGAAACTGCAAAACTCGAGTGGAGGATTGTGAATTGCCGTTACTCTGGATGGGGCAGGGAAGATCTTAGTTGAGGAGGTGATGTTAGAACAAGGCCTGAATGAAGTGAGGGAATGAACTTTGTGGATATTTGAGGGATAGCTGAGGTCCCAGGCAGAGGGAACAGCAAGAGCCAAGGCCCTGGGGCCACTGTGGGCTTTGGGTGTCTCAGGCACATCAAAGAGTCCGGTGTGGCTGGAGCAGGTCAGGGAGGCAGAGTGAGTGAGGTCACAAAAGGCCAGGTTGTGCTAAGTCTCTGGGCCTTGGTGAGGACCTTGGACTTCATTCTAGAGTAATGGATGCTGCTAGAAGGATTAGGGCAGGGGATTAGCATTATCTGACTTACGTGTGAAAAGATAAGATGACTGAGTGCTGGTGCATGGATGTGGTGAAGGGGAGGACGGAAGCAGGCAGCCAGGCTGCGGATGCGCCCTGGTCCAGGTGAGAAATGGTAGTGGCTCGTGCTGGGCCAATAGTGGCGGAGGTTGTGAGAAATGGTTGAATTGCAGGTGAAATCTTGAAGTTTGAGCCCACCAATGAGAGGGCAAGACACCCAGGAGGACATCAGTGACAGCATGTCTGCTAAACAAGATGTTCTAGATTCTCCAGAAAGTCGTTGCTCCCTTCAGTCTGTCAACATCCATTTCGCAAGAAACTTCTATGTATAACCTGTCAGTGTGTTGGGCCGTGGGAATCTCCAGGTGTGACAAGGCCTTTGACCTCAAGGAACTGCTGGCACTGAAGGGACAAGCTTCTTGCCTCCACGACCAATGCCGCCCAGGCCCGCACGGCTGCACTGCTGGCTTTCTTGCAGCAGTTTCTCGCATGGTCTTCCTGACACTGGGCTCTCCTGCCCACTCTCCACACAAGAACCAGAACAATCTTTCTTTAACCTTAAAACATTCTTTATGTTGACTCACTCTTTTTTCCTTTAATACATTTATTTTTTGAAAGAAACTGTATATCACAATCATAAAGGGAAGATCAGTATCACTGGCTATAGGTAGAAAGTAAACACAAAAACAAGTACGATTAATGCAAACCAAGGTGATTAAATTCTGGCTGATTTAGTTGATGGCCTCTTATCTTCACAACCAGGCTTTGCTGAACAATTATCCTCATTTTGTCCCTCAGTACACTGAGGCCCAGAGACACTGACTGATACACCAGACGTCACAGAGCAAGCTGGGGCCTTGTCCCACACTACTCTCCAGGGGTAAATGCCAGGCTGAGCCTATATTTTGCCCTTTTTTTTCCCAATCCTCTATTATAGCAGAGATCAGCAAAGTGTAGCCCATGGCCGAATGCCTCTTTTGTAAATAAAGTTTTATTGGCACACAGCCACGCTCATTTGTTTGCATCTTGCCTGCAGCAGCTTTTGTGTCGCAACAGCAGAGTAGTTGCTATAGAGACCATATGGCCCTCGAAGCCTTAAATGTTTATTATCTGGCCCTTTACAGGAAAAGCTCATTGACCTTTATTCTAGATAGAAAAACATGAAGTAAATCAAAGGGAATCAGTTAGAGATGATGGAGCACACGTAACATCTCCCTTTCCCATGACAGCAACAAAATGTCAGTTAAAGAGAAATAAACACTCCTTGAATGAATGATTTTAAAAATCTTGGGCACGCCCAGTGGCGCAGCAGTTAAGTGTTCATGTTCCGCTTCGGCAGCCCGGGGTTCACTGGTTCGGATCCCGGGAGCGGACATGGCACCGCTTGGCAAGCTATGCTGTGGTAGGCGTCCCACATATAAAGTAGAGGAAGATGGGCACGGATGTTAGCTCAGGGCCAGTCTTCCTCAGCAAAAAGAGGAGGATTGGCAGCAGATGTTAGCTCAGGGCTAATCTTCCTCAAAAATAAATAAATAAATAAATTAAATAAATAATAAAAAATAAAAATCAGGAGTTAAAAAAAGCACACTTAAGGGGCTAAAGTCAGTAAGTTGCCCAAATATGAGTTGTTGTTATGGCTTTAGTCTTACAGTGAGTACTGAAAGTAAATTTATTCATCTTACAAATATTTATTGAATGTCTACACCATACTAAGTCGGTACTTGTGATAACAACAGCAGATCCCATGCTGAGCAAAATCTCACACTTCCTGCCAGAACTGAGCTCACACTCTGGTGATAGAGACAGATATTCATCAAATAATGATAAAATGAGGGGCTGGCCCCGTGGCCGAGTGGTTAAGTTCGCGTGCTCTGCTGCAGGCGGCCCAGTGTTTCGTTAGTTCGAATCCTGGGCGCGGACATGGCACTGCTCATCAGACCACGCTGAGGCAGCGTCCCACATGCCACAACTAGAAGAACCCACAATGAAGAATACACAACTATGTACCGGGGGGCTTTGGGGAGAAAAAGGAAAAAATAAAATCTTTAAAAAAAAAAATAATGATAAAATGAAACCTGTGCAGAGGACTATGGAGTAAAGGATGTAATGTTCATAAGAACACAGAGTGGGGGGTTGACAAGTCAGGAAAGTTGGAGTGGCTTTCCTGGGGATATGATGTTCGAGGTGAGAACTGAAGGGTGAGTGGATAAAGAAGAGAAGGAAGACTATCATCCCAGGAGGAAGGGCCAGCATATGCAAAGGCCCAGTTGTAGGAGGGAGCATGATGGGCACCAGGAAATTCAAAGCAAGGTGCTTATGTGTCTGGAGAACAGTCAGGGGGCCATGTGAGAGAGGAGTGGAGGGGCAGGTGTTTCTGACCATCCTGGACTCAGAAGCCCGTGTCAAAAGTTACTCTCTCTTAAGAAAGTGGGCAAGAATAAAAGGGCTGAAGGGACTGATACCTTCTTAGGAGGTGACCTTTCATCTTCATGGGTCCAGGAGTTGGCATCAAATCCCTTATGGCTGTGCCAGGTCCAGTCATTAGCTGTGCAAAGTATCACTGTTCCGTATCCTGTAATCATCTCTGACTTTGAATTCAGATATTCACAGTACTGCTGGAGCCACGTAAAGCGTGCACAAGTACAGTATTTAAGATAGACATTTTTAGTTTCCCTTTCCTAGACTAACCATCTTGCAAACTCCATCTCTGGAAACACTTTTATCACACTCACCATGGGGCTGTCTCCTTTAAATTCGTCTCTTCATCCATTGCTTCTCTACCCTTAATCTATTTCTTTGTAAAGTGCTAACAAACCAGGCAAAAATTTCTACTAATCTGAAAGCAGATCGGCAACAAGATCTAAGAATAAAGCCATGAAAACATTAACAAATACATTTGGGCTTGTGGTTGAAGAGGGAAAGAAAGAACAAAATATCTTTTCAAGAAAATTGCTATTTGAGTCCATTAGACTTCTCTGATTGCAAGCAAAGGAAACCAATTCTGGTTATTTTCAACAAAAAAAGGAGGTCATGGAAGGCTTCCTGATGAGCAGTATTTGACTCAAGAGCTCAATATTGAGAAAGAATCAGCCAGACAAATGTCTGAGGAAAGAGTGTTTTAGGAAGAGGAATGGTAAGTGCAAAGGCCCTGAAGTGGGAGCAAGAGAGGTATACCAGAAAGATGGAGAGAAGACCAGTGGCCTGGAATATGGTGAATATGAGGGAGGGCAGCCAGAGACTGGTCAAATAGCTCATGGTAAGGAGTTCTGATTTCATTTTCTCTAATGGGAAATTACTATAGAATTTTAAGCAGATGAGTGATATTGAGTTATGGTAGAAAAAGGTCACATTTTAATAAGCAATTATTGTGTCTTGGGCACTGTGTACCCACCTTGAGCCATCTCCTTTCATCTTCACAACTTAATGAACAGGTACAATTATTATCATTTCTCAGATGAGTAAACTGAAGGAGATAAAGCGGCTTGTCTAGAGTCATGGGGAGCACATGGCAGAGCCAGACCGCAACCCGGGTCGTCCGCCTCCAGCTCCTGGCTCAAAACACCCAATAGATGCTAATTTTTGTTGCTGTTGTTTATTATGCTTATTTTTTAACACCTTCAAGAGTGTTTTGTCTACTGCGTTATTCTTTTCTGTTCAATTTTATAAATAAAAAAGCTTTGTCTCAAAATCGTAACTGAAGGAAAGAATAATAAACGCATAGTTTTCCCTGAAGAACTACACGGACACCCAGCTCGGAAAAATTTGGCTGGGGGCCGAGGGAGGACTGGCCGCAGCATTATTTTGGGTTCAGCCATCCTCTTTGTGAGAAACTGGAATGTTCTTTGGACAAAGGATCAAAGACAGGCTTATTCCTCTCTGGGTTGAGATGTGGCCCACTCGCCTCCTCTTTTTATCTTTCCTGGTAACTCTGCTTCAGTTTCTCTGATGGTAAAGAGATGAGATCAGCCACTGGGGGATCGGTCGATGGAATCAAGTTTCAGTAATCAAAAAGTTACGTCAGGTGCTAAGCGCGGGTTACCCTCCGTTGCCAGTGTCAGCGTGGGACTTGACTGCAGGGCCATCAATCCTGGCTCCCTCGCCCTTGTAGATGTTAAAATATAGGGTGCTCTGGGAATTTGGCAGGAAGGTGCGTGGGAGGGAGGGAGCTGAGCTCCGGGAAGGAGGGGGGATGGCGGAGATTTAGATTCTAATGATCTTAGCTAGCACATTCGAACTATTAACTGCGGGGACATCAGCTGATTGCTTGCTTTAGAAAAAAAGAAAAAAGGAAGATAAAAAAGTGGATTTCAGAGTTGGAAGGGGATTTAAAATGACCTTCGTCAGTTATGAATATAGCACCTGCGTATTCTTAACTGGATTTCTTTTTTCAATTAAATGACATTTATTGAGTGTTCCCATCATAAAAATTGTAAAAGATGTTCACTGGAAAATAGTGAGAGAATATAGGAAAAAAATTACTCCATCGTTCTACCGTTAAGAGAGAGCTGTGGTGGAGATCCATTCTGTCTGTCTGCCTCTCTTGAAGCCAATCTCTGTTTAGTGTTTCAAAGGTTGGCTACATTGTATAGTTGATTTTCGTGATAAGCAGCCTCCAAGATGGCCCCAAGGATCCCCGCCTCCTGGGATCCCTGCCCTTGTGTGATGGCCTCCCCTTGACAGTGGATGGACTTACTGATTCCCCTCTAATCAAGAGAATATGGCAAGCATGTTGAGAGGTCACTTCCAACATGAGGTTATAAAAAGATTGTGCCTTCCATCTGAGGTGCTCCTCGATGCTCGAGCTCTCCGCCTGCTTTTGAGTCATTCACACTGCGGGGAAGCCAGGAGCTATGTTTCGAGTAATCCCATAGAGAAGCCCACGTGGTGTGGTGAGGAACTGAGGGTGGCACCCCAATAGCCCGCCAACAATCACTTGCCAAAAACCACGTGAGCCAGTTTAGAAGTGGATGATGCAGCTGCAGATGTGAGAGGCCTGCAGCCCCGGCAATGGCTTACCTGCAAACGTGTGAGAGACCCTGAGCCAGGGCCACTCAGCTAAGCCACTTCCAGGCTCCTGAACCACAGAAACTCTGAGATGGTAAATGTTGTCATTAGCTGTTGAATTGGGGGGTAATTTGTTACATAGCAATGGATAACTAATAAAATTTTATACTCTAACTATTTTCCCATTTAATTCTATCTTAAGTACCTTACCAACTTGTTACATTCTATTTGTAACAATCACGTTTATGCAACATCAAATATGTGTACCACTGTTTATTTAATCATTCTTTATTATAGGACATTTACTTTGTTTTAAATCTTTCGCTCTTATAAACACCACTGTGGTGAACATCTTTTTAGGTAGGGCTTCTTCTGAGTTTTTACCTCTTATCTCGAAATAGATTGGAATTAGTAAGGGTTACAAATCAGCTTGGATTAGTGGCTCAAAGGGTGAGAATTTTTTATTTCTCTAGATTCTTATTACATAACTGCTTACTAGGGATAAATCAATACAAATGTCTCTTATTTGATTATTGGTAATATGATGGGCAAAGTATTTCATTGTTTTACAGATACTAAGATACTAAAAGAAAGAGACCATTTCCACAATCGACTTCTTAAGGAAACAGAACTTATGTAAGGATCGGAATACTGAGATGAGCAGCTAAATGTTCCTCTGAAGCAGTGCTGTCCAACAGAACTTTCCGTGATGACGCAAGTGTTCTTTATCCGCTCTACTCTAGGAAGCACTGGCCTCCTGTGGCTATTGAGTGCTTGAAATGTGGCTAGTGTGACTGACAACCCGAGAGTTTTATTTTATTTCAGTTCAAATAGCCGTATGGGGTTAATGACTACTATATTGGACTAGATAGTCTGAAGGGTTAAATGAAGGGTTAGCCTTCTATCAGAAGAAAGAAGTTGAAATTTGAGACACTAAAGTTTTCACCCACCCAATAATGTCCCCTCTTCCATCTTCGCTGCCTTAAATAGAATTCCCTGTGGGGCTGAGATTTAAACCATAGTAACATCATTTCCCTATGGTCTTGAGTAAAACAAGTATATGTTGCCTGCCATGTGAGGACAAGGCTGGGGGGATCTATCATCATTGCAGTGGGATACAAGAGGCCTTGACTGATGGTTACGTAATCACCCTTTCCATTTAATCCCTGCTTCTTCTCTCTAACTTCCCTACCTAACGTGGTCTCCCAAACAATAAGAATTGTTGCAGAGGCTGGAATGGATGCATGGATGGACAGGTGGATGGATGGAGGGATGGATGGATGGATGGATGGATGGACCTTATAATAATAGCTAACACTCACAGTGTACCTAATAATTGTCAGAATTTGGGGCCAAGGCTTTCCTTGTAGCATTTCATTTTCATTCTGTCCCCATAATATCCCCAAAAGGAGGATGCCCTTAATTTTTCCTGTTTGACAGATGAGGAAACTGAGGAAATAGCTAGTAAATGGCACAGCCCATATTTGAACCACGTCTGTCCGCCTTCAAGCCTTGTCCTTCGCCCCAATTCTCCCTCACACCATAAAGCCGTGAACTGTTAACACCATGCATTATTTATGCCTTGTCACACTGTCATGTTGGTGGTTGAAATTTTTCTCCCTCAGGTAGCTACGGATGCTAGGCGGGAAATGCTGGAAACTGACAGGCATCCCAATTCTCTCCAAAAAGTGGCTCTTTCATTTTTCATTGCTGACCAACTTCTAATGTGTCAGTGGTATACTAATGTGGTTAACTGTTTGCCTGGGGCAGAAAAATAAAGCTTCTGGCATGCAATTAAAACCTCGTCTTGCCCAATTTGGCAACTAATGGGATCAGCAAGAATGGAGGCTGCCTAGTTAAGGCGTAGTTTGTATCTCAGATCCATTTCATGGGGCAAGTGACATAGTGGCAGAGTGGAGCTGCCTGATGGTTCAATTTGGAACTTAATTAGGTGGTCCTCAAAGCCACCCTTGACTGCCCATGTGTGTTCACACGCAGGCTCCCACACAACTGTGATTGCCAGCCCTTGCAGGGATGCATAGATGCTGAGTCTCTCTCTGATTGGCCCACACAGCTTTCAATCATCCCGCACTCTGGCCCAAAAATGGAAATGCATCATGAATATGCCAGTTTCAGATGGTGGTGTGTGTTTAGTGGTCTCATTCCCAAATCTGAGGACTTATTCTACCGTAATTGGAAATTGATACAAGGTAAAGGTGTAATAAAAGCTAGAAGTCTCTGCCCTTTGAGGATGTTGCTAACAGCTTAGAGTCCATGCTAGTGGTCCCTGTCCCTGGTTTTGTTATTAAAAGAGGTATTGGGACAGTCTTAACAACTGCTGTTGATAAAGTTAGTTTTAGTTCACTTTATTCAAGAAGTGTTTATTGAAAACCGACTATGTGTGAAACACTCTGTGTTGCATGCATCCATCATATAAGATAAATTCCCTGCCTGCCTGCAGCTGACATCAGGGATGGGATAAAAACAATAGACGAGTAAGTAAATATGTGACTAAGATCCTTTCAGATGGTAATAAGTATTATAAAGTAGATAAAATTGGTAGTGTAATAGCAAATGACTAGGAATGGGAACAACGCCAGGGACAATGGTCAAAGAAAGGTGACGTTTAGGGCAAGATTAGAATGCTGAGAAGGAATCAGGCATACAAAAACTCTAAAGAAAGAAGGAAGAACATTCAAACAGAGAGAACAGCAAGTGCAAAGGTCCTGGGGTGAGAAGAGTTGGTTTTGTTCTTTCTGGAACAGAAAGATGGTGGCTAGAGAACAGTGAGTACAAAAAGTAGTGGGAAGTTGAGGGCAGAGGTCAGAAGAGGCTAAATCGCATATGACTGTGCACTCCATGGAGGAGAGTTTTTATCACGTGTCAGTAAATATACACTTTACATTTACTGTGTCCTGGCACCCAAGTGAGCACTTTATATACATTCTGATTCCCACTTGAAAGATATGAAGTGGACATTATTTTCTCCATACAGATGTAGATACTGGCCCTCAGGCAGGTTTAATAGTTGACTAAAACCACGCAGGTAGGAAGTGGGAAGATTTGTGTTTGACCCCAAAGCTTGCTCTCCCAGCCATCAGACTGTCCTGCTTCTTAGACCTTGAGACCAGCCTTTGTATCATGGCAGAGAATATTAGGGAACAATTTCTTTGCTGTGTTTGTGTGTTTAATAAGGGCCTTCTTGGTGTTTCTCAAATCATGTCAACTGGATGGCATTTTAATTCGTAAATCTCTTAATCACTGCATTCTAAAATTGTCCTCGGCAGACAGCGTGTATGTTTGAGTGAGAGGAACAAGAGGCGAGAAGGTGGCCGAGGCTTTGCAGCATTCTCTCAATGCCGCTCTCACTGGGTAGGCTGCTACACTGCCCAAAAGGATGCAGAGGGGTTGTGAAGTTATGACATTACAAGTGTGACTTTTGCCAGGTCTGGCGACAGCAACACCAACATTTGAATGCAGAAGACAAAGTTGAACATGTGAATGACCAGGTCCTTCAAGCTGTTTCTTCATGCTCAGGTGACAAAAAGCCCTTGGAACATTTCTGTTTCTCGTTCTGACAATCGGGCAGAAAGTGGCAGAACAGTCAGCTTGCTAGGAATGGGCAGTCTCATTGTTTGACTGTAGGTCTTAGCTGGTCCCAGAGGGCCACTGTCCTTCTGGACGTAATGGGTTTGTGATTATGTCCAGAAGACAATCAAACATTAGTCCCCAAGATCAAGCATACTTTGGATTTGGTTAGTCTGGAGTTTCTCAGCCTTGGGCCTTTGACAATTTGGGCTGCGTAATTCTTTGCTGCGGAGGCTGGCCTGTGCATTGTAGGATGTTTAGCGTCTATCCCCTAGATGCCAGTAGCACCCCACCCCCAAGCCGTGACAGCCAAAAATGTCTCCAGACATTGCCAAATGTCCTCTGGGGGCAAAATGTCCCCCTCCCCATTTGAGAATCACTGGTAATTCAAATAGTCTGATTTACTGAGAACGGAATTAATTCTTGGTTTAACTTCAAAAGAGCAAAAATACACTTAAATATACCAATGCTGAAGCTAAAAATAGCATCCATGGCTACTTAAAGACGTTACTTTAGGAAAAACTTAGAACACATTGGAAAAATTGATTGAATTTGTATGGCTTCGATGACATACTCTGGAAGATGTTTTTGTTTTTTTCTCTCCTTATATTTGTTAGGATAATTAAGGTAGCTGCTTTAACAACCCAAAAATCTCAGTGATCCAACACAGGAAATGTTTATTTTTCATGCACACAATGTCTTATGCTGCTCTCCCCCAACTGGTGGACCTTATTTACAGGATAGCTGTGCTATCTGGAACATCTGGATTTTGGCTTCCAAAGTCCCTGAAGATGTAATCACTTCTGTCCACATCCCATTGGTCAGAATTTAGGTCACATGGTCCCCAACGAAACTACAAGGGAAACTGGGAAATGTAGTCTTCCTGCGAGAACAGGAAGAGGAAGCAGGATTTAGCAAACATAACATTACCTCTGCCACAATCCCAGATATCAGATTTCTAGCTTATTGAATAGTGATAATATCCTATTTATTTGTTGCTTCCAGATGTCTGAACTACAAATAAACAATGTTTATTACAGCGCAGTCTTCTCAAATATGCTTAGCATCAGAATTGCAAAGACTCCCATCCGTTTTGCTTTTAGAGATCTATGAATAGGCTTTAAGAATCTGTGAGTTTGCCTGCCCCGGGTAACTATGATGGATGTGCATCTTGGACTTATTGGTCTCAGACCCCAGTAGTCTTCATTTCTACTGCACCCCATTAGGGTAAGATATTTAGAGTTGGTTGTCATTTCTGGACTTTCTTAAAAACAAAAACTGTATTGTTGTGTCAGCTGATTTTGGCTCTTCCTTCAACTTCTGGTAAACTCTACAAGCCCTGATTATATCAGCTCCTGGCTTCTTGATACCACTGCACCCCACCTCCAAGCTGCCACATTTCCTGGACCAAGGCTCTACATTACACAGTAGTTTCTTATGAAATGCAAATCTGTTGTTTTTAATCCTTTGCCTAAACCCATCAATGGCTTCCCAATGTCCTGGGGTCAAGTCCAAATGTTTTCTCATCTGCCTAAAACACCCTTTTTCTGACTCTCTTTTCAACTACATTTCCAAGGCTAGCATGGTCCCTGGCACACAGTAGGCCTTTCAAACTGTTGACTGAATGAGTTTGTAGGATGCACTGAGTTGTGCATGGATGTAAATATAAACTTATCAAAAGTGTTAGCTATAACTCCCTTCCCCTTTTTAAACAGAAATTAGTTTATGTCAGTTCTCCACAGTGTCAAGAACTCAAGTCTTAAAAATAGTTTCTATTTTCATGGGAACTTACACATCACTTAATAAATTTTGCACATGTGCATATTCACATATGTGCTTATATATACGTTGTATATTATATTTATATAAAGGTGCTCATATGTATAGTTATATATCCACTGTACAATATACATACTTAAATATACTTAGTGAATGTATGTATGTACAAGTGTATATATTCACATAGATGCTCGTTTTCTTTCTGATCGTCATACCACGAATGCTCTAACTACTGTTTGTAAGACAGGTGTGAAGACTGGGGCTTGCAGAGGAAAATTGACTCGAGCAGAGTCGCGCAGCTAGTGACCGCAGAGCTAGGTTTGCATGGAGATCTCCCCAGTCCCAGTGTCTTTCTAGTACACTGCCTTTTCAAAGCTACGCTGCTTCTAATTTCATGCTAACATTTATATCGTAAACAAAGTCACTGTTTCTCATAAATAAGCAAACGAAATTGACATCTAGGTGAAAAAGCGGAAGACTGCAGCCTGTCTCTACTGTGTTGTGATTCTGGAAGATTTCTGACCATCTTCTCTTAGGATATGGTTTTGTATTTTCTAGCAAGCATATGCCAAAATTTGATCCCTCTTTATTAAGAGTTTGGCGTTTTTTTCTTTTTTATATTTAAATGGAAACAAAATGTGGTCAAGCCAGCAGATTTGCTCAAGATCTGCTTACACATTTGGAGAAAACATGTGTTTTCCTTCCTTGCAAGATTGGCTGACCATTCTCTCTCTCTCTCTGTCTCCCTCTCTCTCCTCTCTATATGGGCCCGGGTTTCTCAACCTTGACCTTATTGGGCTCAATTATTCCCTGTTGTGGGTGCTCTCCTATGCCTCGCAAGATATTTAGCAGCATCCCTGATCTCTCCCCACCTCATGTGCATAGCATCCCCTTCCCTGAGTTGAGACAATCAGAAAATGTCTCCAGACATTGCCAAACGTACCAATTGAAAACCCTGGTATCTATGGTGTTTAAAAGGTTTCTGATCAAATAATGGTGAGATTCATGCTACTGAAATAGGAGACCTTTATATAACTAAAGAATGTTGGTTTAGCTTCCTCAAGGTGGAGGACACTGGTTGTCAGAATCTGGGGGGTGGGGAGGGGGGTGGCTTGGCTCTAACCACGCCAAACACACCTCTCTCTGGCTTTCCTTTCTCTAGTCTCAAATTCTGACACCTTTCATGAAGATTCTCTCAAAAAAGAGGGGAAGATAATAAAAAAAGAAAAGTTAAAAAAAAACACATGTAGTTTCAAAATTACATGGCCATACAGTCTGCCCAGCTAATAGAATTATGCGCCGCAGCTTAAATTTAGACATTGAGTTTCATCTCTTACTTAAATGTATCTGTGTGTTTTAATAGGAACATTCAGCTTTGCTTTTATTAATGCAAAAACATTAAGGCACCAGCCCTCAATCCGAAAGCCTTAAAGGGCTGTTTCCAACAGAACCTGTCATAAAATGTGCTCTCAAGCGTGTCCCCTTTAAGAGACTCCAGAATTAAATGTTCCCGTATGTGAATTTTATTTTGTACAGCACATTTGCTTTATGGCTACAATTAAGCTAGATGTGCCGATAACAATGTCTGTTTTCCATTTTAAATCGCACATTTCAGACAGTGTGCATTGTTTTATTATCTAATCCACATGCTTTTAATTGCAATTATGGTCCCTTATGAGTCCCCTGGGAGGGCATGATTGCAATTAAAAATGTAATTTAAATGTTAATTAATTACATTCATTTTCTAAACTGGGAAAATTTCATTTATTATTTTCATGTGTTGTGCACTTATCCTAAATGCATTACCTTCTAAATGTTTTTTTTTCTAAATTAAGTGTTATGTTTATAAAACAGGGTATTTAATATCCTTTAAAATTTTTGTGAGGGTGTTTGTACAAATTATTACTTTAAATTAATTGGTTCTGAGCTATATGCAAGAGCTATATGTTCTATATAGAATAAAAATAATTTTGTTGATTTTTCTCAGGCCAAAACATGGCATCAAAATATATATTTTCCTCATTTATTTTCTGATAGACTTTGATATGGAGAGGAAACTTCGGACTTTTTTTATTACTATCATTATTTTTTTTAAACAAAGAGAGAAAGGTATTGTCACGACAAATGATACAGATCATTAATATGAAAAGGGTTTTCCCTCCAGATGAAAATTGCAATCTAAGGAAGAAATTCATAGTTAGATTAATAAGTCATCTTGCCGCATATAAATAAATAAAGGGGGGAAAAAGGACCACAAAGATATGAAGCCTTAAAAGTCATTGTAATTTTCCAGAAAAAAAGTGATTGTTTTTTGCATACCTCAGTTTATCTGGCCAGGTCTATCAATTTTCTGTTTATCTTAGTTTACCTAGAATAAGAAAGTCATCTTAGAAATGAACAATTATAAAGAAACATCTCTGCTTTAAACTCTGAACCATATCAATTTGGTTAGTTTTAGTGAATTAAAGTGTATGTCCCAAGGGGACAAGAATTTAAGTGTTTTTCTCAGCTCAATTCCAAGTATATGCTACATGCAATCAATTAATAAAAGCCTTTTGAAGATTTTTTTCTTTTGGTTTCTTCTCCAATTTGCCAAACCTTTCTTTAGCCCTTTTATTTTAAAAATGCAGGCTATGTCTGAATTCTGAATTGTTTTTTTTCTTAGGTTCAAAATATTCAAAAGGTATCTTAGGAAAATTCTAGTCAGTCAACAGTTTTTATCTAGTACCCACTAAACTATAGGTTACTCTGGGTAGTTGAGGAAGAAATAAGAGTCAAAAGAACAAATTCAGGTTCTAATATGCTCGGCAAATATCTGTGGGGTCTTTAGTCTGGGGTCAAGGCTTGAATAATTTATAAAATTTATTTTGTGCCTCCTCTCGGCCAGATTATGTTGTTAAATCCTCACGAGAATCCTGTGAGGTGAGTGCTATCGTAATCTCTATTTAACCAAGGGGGAAACTGAGGCATGGAACATTCCAGTAACTTGCCAAGGCTCCACAGAGAGAAAGAGGCAGAGTCAGAAGCTGTGCCCTGGAAGGCTGACCCTGGACTTAATATTCCATCCCATTCTCTTAATCAGAGCATGAGGAAACACCGACCAGGCTGTGCAAGTTACAAGGGAGGAGCCCACATAGCCAGTAGAGAGAGTAGCGGGAGCCGGCTCTGCAATCAGACACCATGGCCTTGAAGCCACTTGGCGTCTGTGTCACCTCCGGTGAATTCCCTCCCCTGTGAGCCTCGACTTCCTCTTCCATGCAATGGCGTAATAACAGTGAGTGTCTCACACGGTGTTGCACGGATTCCGTGAGCCGGCGTCCCTGGAGCGGTGAGCACCGCGCCTGGCACATGGAAGTCTAAACTCTAGCTGTGACTGTTAGTAACTAGGGCCTCTGCCTTCAAGAAGCCTGTAGTCTGGTGGAAAACGGGAGTAAACGATGAAGAGCAAAAGTGAATGGCTTTAACCAAATAAAATAAAGCAAAATAAAATCACTTAAGCGTCCAAGAGCAGAAGATTGGCCAAATAAACTATGGCACAGCCGTAGATAGAATGCTAGGTAGATTAAGAAAATACTACAGCAGATGCATATGTTCTGATAGAGACCAAGCTTCTGAACTTATTGTTAAGTGGAAAAAAACAACATGCCGAACATTTGTGGAATGGAGGAGGGGTGGATGGACAGGTAAGTGGGTAAGTAGATAGAGACCGTTTTTGTAAATATATGAGCATGTTCTGGAGAGATGCACAAGAGACTATAAACAGTGATTGTTTGAGGCTTGGAATTGCCAGGAGCAGATTGTGTGGAAGGCAGAGTTAGGATTTTATTTTTTTGCTTTTTGCTTTATACCTTTCTATATAGTGTGCTTTCCCCCCCGAAAAGTTGATGTGGTACTTGTAAGTAAAACTTCAAATTACACACCCACCACTACACACACACACACACTCATACATATCTGTGAGAATAGGGTCCCCACCACAAGGCAAATTCAGGACAGAAGAGGGAGAATGCGAGGGAGCAGCATCTCAGGATGCTGGAGCCAGGCGCGGCTTGATCCTTGTCCACGTGTTTTAATAACTTCAAAAACAACCATTACAAGATGGTGGCATAAAAGCTCCGGCAGTTTTTATTAAAATTGCAGCCAGTAGGCTGGGGTGCTGACGGTCTGGGCTCGTTCTCAAGTTCCTCCTCTGCTAGCTGCGTGCCCGGAGCTCTCCTTCACCTGCAGGATGAGGATGTAATTCTTGCCTCAGTGGGTTGTCCTAAGCTCTGAGTTAGCCTGGCCCTCAAAGATTAGCTACCACCATGCACACCTTTGGGACAACCTCAGGCTCCTTCTCCTTCAGGAAATCTGAAATGGAATTTGCGGAGGTTGAAGTTTAAGGAGGGCATTCTTAGAGGAACGTATAGACAGATCCAGACTAATACTGCAGCTATAGTCTGGGTTCCAAACAAAATGACATGGTGATAGGAAAGTGAGAAGAAGGAAGAAGGAAAATGGAATAATGGCAGAAGAAAAATGAGAAGGATGGTCAGGAAATTGCATAGCATCCATTTCTAAGGATCTGAATGGAGAATGTTCTTTTGTGTCTTTTTTTTTTTAACAAATGTCTTTTCATCGATAAGCTTTCTTTTGCTGATCTTTAGAATCAAGCATAGTAATAGTGGCTTGCAGATGATTCTTGCCTGTGGAATAGTGACCTGGACTTTTTCCTCTGCCTTGGCCCTCGGTGGCTTTGGTGTGACGCTCAACAGTCAGAAGTAAACCGAGGCGGTGGGGAAGGTGTCTCCCTATTCTAATGTTAATCACTTTCTTTAAAGAAGCGTGGTCTTATTTCCGGAGCTACTTCATTATCTTGGCTGGTTCTCACAAAGCCCTGTGAGGGAAGGCAGGTCAGCTTCTCACCCCTGCCCCACAGGTGAACAACTGAGGCAGGGCTGGGGTAGTGGGAGTGGCTGCTCCAGGCCACGCAGTGAATCAGGAATTAGTACAGGATGAGAAATTCTGTCAGCCCATTCCAATTCCTTAAATTCACATCCGTGGTTGCTGTCTGTGGACTTGATTGGAGGGTGTCCCACAGATGGACTTCCTCCACCTGCGAATACATTCATTCTGCTGATGTTTATTGAGCATGTGTAGTGTACCAGCTGCTTGTCCAGATGAGGGGCAGTGAACGTGACAGGGCCCTCTTCTCATGGAGATTGTTTTCTAGCAAGGGAGATCCAGAGGGAAAAAAATTGTGAATAAACAAGGTAACTTCAGATTATTACACATGCTATGAAAGACACACACACACACACACACACAAACTCTTTAATTCCAATATCTGGCGCTTTAGACAGAGTTAAATTCTCCTCTTGTTTTTTGCTCTTTCACTCACAAAGTATTTGACCACAGGTGGGTTATCTGCTACCATTGGTTGTTACTCTTTGACCAGAGATCACTTTTTCAACTTCCAGGCTTTTCTCTCTCCATCTCTTCTTCCAACTTTCCTCCCGTTCTCTCTCCCTCTTTCACCTTTCTCCCCCTCCTTTCTTTAGCTTCTTCCTTAAAGGCCTTCCTTAAAGGCCTCTTAGGCTGCCACAGTTCCTTTTCCTCACTCATGAAAGTCATTGGATCCCTGTCGCCAGCAGGTGTCAGAGGGACAGACCTACAAAGCTCTTGGGAGGAGTTGGCTTCTGAGCTTAGTTGCCCCAATCCCCAGTGCAGGGAGCCAGCGAGCAGGTTTCTCAAAGCCTTTCTAATTGGAGGTTGCCGGGGAGCGTGGTTGTGATGAAAAACCAAGCGAGACTTCCACTTGACTGAGAGCTCCCTTCCAACCCATGCGCCCTTCCTACAACACGGATTACTGTCATTGGCGACCACTACCAGGATCAAACTCCCAAATTATTTCACAGGGCTTAAGTCAAGGCAACGGCATAGTCACCATTTAATCAACATTGTTATCTCAAAATTATATTTTTATTTAGGAGTGTATTGCTTTACGCATTTTTGTAGCCCACCTGCCTCACAATGGGAAAGAGGATACCAGAAGCAGTTACACGGAATAGCTCTATTGTCACCCAGCATGGCTTCTGAGTTCGTTGTAGGTTGAGACTGCGGTAGTGACGTGAGGATGAAGAGTTAGAATAAACCGTTGGTGAAGGGCTTAGTCAAGTGTGTCGCAAATTTTAATTTGCACATGCATCACCTGGGGATCTCGCTGGGATGCAGATTCTGGTTCGGCAATCTGGGTGTGGCCTGCGAGTCTACGTGTCCAGGGAGCTTCTGGTGGTGCAGATGCTGCTTGTCTTTGGCCCACGCTTCGAGAAGCAAAGCTTTAGACTTGATGCTTCACTCCAGTTCTGCCCCTCAGGGCTACATTATGACTACATTGATGCAAAGACAAAGGTACTAATCTCTTGTATTTAAACACATTCTTCTATCTCAAAGTTCATTTTTTTCTTCTGATTTTAAGAGGAATGAAAAAATTTTCATGAGTCCCTGAGTATTGTGGTTCCCACGCACTGTCCCTACAGTGCCCAACATAGACGTTGGCCCTGCTGTCCCTTACTGATATTGTGCCAAAATTCTCTGAGCCTCTATTTTTTCACCTGTAAAATGGGGATCATAGGACTCGCCCCACTGTTTTGTGCCTTTGCACAGTGCCTGGGCATAATAGACACTCTGGAATTGTTAGCTTTTGTTACTAAAAGTTGCCCGACTCCTGATGACTGTCATTGTCTCATGACCTATTCAAAGTCAGATTCTACATACATTATGGCTCCTCTCTTAAAGCTCTGCTTGATATGTCCTACTGGTTACATGACCTGGATAATTTCCATAAATTAACCTCTTTTACCTTCCATTTCTGTGCTACCCTGCTGTTCCCCTTCTAGAAGGGCCCCATCATCTTTGGATGAAGCAGACAGCAATGCCACGCTAACTTCTGCCGTGACACTCGGATCCTCCCGTGAATGCTCAGGCATTCATTTGCAGCTTGCTCTCTAAACTCATCATTTCGATAGGAAGGCAATACAGCCCCTGATGGATCTTGAATTAGCTGTCGATTTCTCTGCCTGTCACTCAGAGATGCAGAAGGAACCATAGGGCTAATCGCATAAGGCATCACCATCGCTGTTTTCTTGTTCTTTTGTTTCTTTTAGCTCCTGACTCCTCTTGTTTTTAGCTTGCTCAATTCTAAGACTCTGTCCATTGAAAGGCACACCAGAGACTTAGCAAAAGCTTTGTTTGGGGGTGGGGGTGGGATGAGAGGTGGGGAAGAGTCCTAGTATATTAATTGTACACACAAATTGCAAATTGCACCCCAATTGCATGTGAAAATTAAAATAAAGTGGTTTCAGAGTGGAGGAAATGCAGTCATATTTTATGAGGTTTGATAAAATCCCCTGGTCGCATTAAGGTGATAGACATCACTAGATCATCAGCCTCACTTTGTTAGAAAATAAAGCAAAATGACACTTAATTTTCCTTTGTAATATTTTTTGATACCTCCAAATAGTTACAGCATCCAGGCACCCAATGCTAGATACAAAATTTGCTATGAAGTTGGATTTTCAAGGTATACTGTAGTTTTATTTCCTCCTACAAGAATTCCTGTTACATGTGCTCTTTGAATTAATAATTTCAGATCATAAGTTTTCCTAGGCACTTTGCATAGCAATTCAAAGTGTTCATTCATTAAAAGCATGAGCTGAGCATTTAATATGAATTTTAGAAAGAGGAGACAAGTCAAAATCTTGCCAGCTGGTCAGACTGTTTTCTACTTGGTTCATCTTCATCATCATCCTCGATCTCTCTCTTTGATGTATTTCCTGATCTCAGTGCTTTTATTGATGGAAATGCTGACGCTTTTTTATTACAAGAGTATCTGTTTCCTCAAAAGGAATTTCCGTTTGAACATCTTTTTTTCATTCGTCCAAGTAATTCTTCCAAATTTACTCACACCACTTCCAACCCTGGTCTCCACTGCCAACCTCAATTAGAAAACGGAAACTGGGTGGAGGAATTTTCAAGCCTCTAGATGGGAAATGTGGAAAATATTTAGAAATATTCACCAAGCTTTACATCTAGTCATCATTACTTAACCACATGTGCTGCATCAGACATTTTTGTCTAACAGAAAGTACACAAGCAGACATGTCTGAAGAGCTGTGATGACAAAGAATCCAGCCATATCACAGGTGAGACATTAGGTGACAAATTGTCTGGATGGCTGGCAAAGTTTCTGACTGTCCCAGAAGTTGAAGGACCACCTGAGTGGGCTTTCAGAATAGACAGACCCCTGATTATGAATATCTGGACTCTCATCTCTTCTCTCCCCTGGTTTTTGTGTGACCCGTCACCACAGTGTAGGCTGCCTTTCCTGTTAAACATCTCTCCTTTACAGCAGCACTGCGCATGTATCTGCAGAGCCATTGGCATGTCCACACGAACACCTGATAAATTTTAAGTTCAAATGAAATCATACTGGGGGCCAGAGAAGATAAATGCCAGTTTTTTTCATCGTCAAGGTAACGATAACAGATTCACTGGAATTTACATAGCACCCAAGTCGATTTACATGCTTATTTACTCTGTTGTTCTCTTTTAAAAAAATGGAGTTACCCTAGCAACTGTAATATCACATGATGTTCAGACTAACCGTAATAGAAACACCTTCTGAAAAGAAAATACACATTTCACCAGATGCATCTTATAGATGCATAAACTGTCATTTATAGAATTTTGATCCATTTTAGAAATGATTGGGTGAGGTTCATGCGGCACTGAGTATTTTTCCCGTTAATTATTTCACTGGCTTCAGAGATGCTATAATGAAAGGTAGAGGCTGAGAGAGAGGGGGAAGGGTTTGGACCCTCTACAGAGCCTGTTGATAGAACTGGATGCTGTATCTCGTTAGCGCATCAGCTGAAAGAGCACATTACCGAATCTCATCTTTCATGATACTTTTGCATATGGGTAGAATTTATTACTTCATTCAAACTTTGTTCTAATTTTAAGAATGATGGCATTTTCCCCGGGGGGATGGTTTGCTTTGTCTAAAGTGGAATATTCTGAGGGAGCCACCCTAAAGTAGAAGAAACCACGAAGAAATTGAGAAGGCTTGGTCACTGTCTGCCCATTTGGGTCTCATTCAAGCTTTAGAAATTAATTTGCTTAAGCATGGGGTAAAATATAGCTTTGCTCAGGGATCACACCAGGCAGCTGTTGCTGATGTTGGTGTAGTCTGGCCTGCTCAGGATAAATGAAGCAACGAAGGAGAACCCCATAGTTCCAAAAACTCGTGTAAGAAGGTCCACAATTGCCAATGTCCTTCTCCTGCACTCTGCTGAAATTTGTTTGATTTGCAATGAAGAGCTGCCTTGCTGGGTCAGACATGTGGCTTGTAGGAATCAATGTTTTGATCTTGTAGAAAACAGAAATGAGATTCCATACTCCCATATTCCAACTCTCCACTAGCTGCCCACGGCCCTTAGCTCAAACCCCAACTACTCACCTGTAGGAGCCGACCTCTGACTGCTCCCTGTCCTCATTTCCTCGGCTCCCCCAAGACACCTAGCCCCTCTCACCTTCCCTTTTCTCACGAGCCCTCCCAGCTTTGCTGCCTCTGTGTCTTTGCACTTAGCTTTATCTTGACTTATCCTCCATTATCTTCGCATCACTAAATCATCATCTGCTCAGAGGGGCCTGCCCTGACCACCCTAAGCAAAGAGCCCCTTCCCCAAACTTGTCTTGTCTTTTTCACAGCTTCAGTGACTCTCTGAAATGCTTGTTTCTTGTCTGTTTCCCCGACACCATGGGTAGGGTCTGTGCTTTTCTTCTGCGCCACTATCCCAGCTCCAAGAATGCGCCTGGTATGGAATCGCTGCTCTGTACATATTGACTCTATAAATGAAAGACTGAAAGAAGGTCTGAATGAATTCTGTTTCTAACTGATCAGGGGAAAGAAATAGAAGCTCAGCGTCTCTCTTGAAAACAGACAACGTTGGGAAGAAAGAGAGGTCTGGAAAGGTGCACTGAGCTTGCAGAGGCAGAACAGACCTTTGACAAATGGGAAGCCCTGAGAAGTGAGGAGTGGAGGTCACTGCTTGTATTTAGAAATTGACACCTTTCTTAAGACAGCCAGTGGTGCTGACCACAGATACCAAATTGAGTAAGACGTGGTTAAAACAAAAACTGCATGGAAGTAGGTGAAGAAGTGATGGCTACAACACATGGACCTCAACTCTTTCACTTTGAACTTGATGTTATTGGGAAATTATGCATCAGTCACTCCATATTGCCTCACTGAAGGCCTACTGTGTGCCACATAGTATGTGTGACCTTTTCTTCCTTCCTTCCTCTCTCCCTGTCTTCCTTCTTTCAATATTTAGTAAGCCCCTACTGTGGCTCAAACATGTTTTTAGGGGCTTCATTCATTTATTTGTTCATTCATTCATCCATTTAAGAAATATGTGTTAAGTACTCTGATCCAGGCTGTTAATGCAGAAGTGACAAGGCGGGCAGTGCTGGCCTGCATGGTGTTCCCAGTCTGAACAGATATTAAGCAAATTGTTGCAAATAATTCACTAAATACTTATTTAATGGGATTAAGTGAATTAAATTGACTAAATTAGTTAATTTAACAATTAGTAATAATTAATTAAAATGGCGCACCTTTTGCCAAGGAGTTTCTCTCACTTCTGGTGATTCAAGGCTCCTTTTCCCTTTTTAAACGTGTTCAGAGTAAAAAGCAACCAAGTCAGGATGAACAACCAAGAGGGTTTTCCATCAACCTTCGTCCCCAGGTGGTTTGAATAGGAGAGTCTCTGTCTGCTGTCTCTCTCTCTGAAGAGGGATGGAGCCTGTGTGTGTTCAAGGTGCAATGCCCCCAAATGTGGCCATAAAGCATACTTACTGACATTTAATGAAGTTGCCTCATGCCTGCTTCCCGATTCCCAGCTAAGATGGAACTTTAAACCCCTCCTGAGTCAAGACAAGCGGGCTGTTCCCCCACCTCTCCTTGGACTTGGCGCAGTGAGCAAGAGGCACACAAGCACAAATTTCACGCTGATCTTTCACCGTTACTCAGAGAACAGTGTGTACTGGGTTCCTGGCGGCTGAGGGACGTGGCCCTGCCCCTGGCTGGGTGACAGCAGACTGACTCCATCAGGGCATTCTCCCGACTGGCCCGTTTCCACCCTTTGTATACGGTGAAAACGTTTAAAGGATATTGCAGGAAAGGTTCTCGAGATATGTGTTTCCCTAGTAAACATTTCAGGTTTCCCAAGGCACGAGGGCTTCTTTGAAAATTGATTGGAAAAGCAGACGGATGTGGTGCCCAAGAATTTCCATGGATGTGGCAACATCCTCTGCACCCCTGAGTAAAGTTGGTACACTGAAGTCGACATCCATATTGGCCTGACCCATCCCCTCCACCTGTGATCTTTAGAGTAACCCGAACACAGAGCAGTTGGAAATCAAAGTCTCATTTGTCAAAGGAGGGCGCCCTCAGGGATTTGGGGGGTTTGCAAAAGTGCTTTCTTCAATTGTAGGAGATGATTCTACTTGACAGGATTTAAGACTTTGAGCTGTGTATGAGCAGATTCCTCATAAGCAACCACACACATGCTCGCACGCACGCACACACACACTCAGCTCCTTCACATGTTTCTCACAGAAAAATGATCACATACCAGCTATCAGCCATTTCTTGGCCGTGCAGAATAAGACGCTCCACTGATCAATGCCTGACCTGCCTGGAACTCGATTTCCTCAAGTTAAAACCACGGCCTCTGTCTTGTATCTTGAGGCAATGCAAGGTATCATCTTTCTAAATTTCTATTTTCACAAAGCAGAGGGGTGAGTGTAGCCAGCGTGTGTCAATCATTTGAGGGAAATGCAGATGTGACAGAAGGCCACTCTGCTGACTTCATCCACCTCGAGGAATGCTTTGGGCGTGTGCATGGCTCCAGTCTCCCTCGTAGGCCTCGGAGTGTTAGCCTAAGAAAGATGAAGGCAGTCCTTGCTGGCGATACAACTGCTCGCTACCTTCTCTGGAAGACATGGAATGCCAATGCCAAACAGTCAGTTCCTCCTCGCTCCCTTCACCTACTGAATGGGTCAACACACCTTCAACTTGTTCTATTTGCCTCTCTGTTGCACCCTTTTTTTCTCCTTCTGGCCCACCACAGTACAACACAGCATTGTCAAATAAGTCGTATATCTATCTGTCCTCCCTTTACTTCACCCCATCCCAAGCACCAAGATCGGCTGGCCCTTATAGAATGTGAAACGTTTTATGCATTAGATTCCACCACCAGAATTGACTGGGCACCTACCATGAGCCATCACCCTGTGTTACGTCTCTGTGAACAAAACCAGAATCAGTCCAGTTCCTGGGATGAATGTATTTGACTTACTCTTTCTGAATTTTAAGATATCTTCATGTCAATGTTTTTCAGAGGTCAATACTTGTTTTTTCGAGCATTTTATCCCTTTAAAAAAATAACCTTTTTAAAAAGTGACAGGAGCGAAACGTGAATTGTAAAACATTAGAAAACAGAGACAAACAAAAATAAGAAAAGAAGCACATCTTATTTTCAATCACACAGAGATTACTACTATTGTAGGTGAATTTCCAGAACATTCTCTGTGCCTATATGTATATTTAAATAAAATGATATCATAATGTACATGCTATTATATAACATACTGTTTTCAGTCAATAATATCTATTTTTCATTTCAACGATTTTTATCTTTTTAATACCCAGACCATATGCATATTTTTCCAGTTGCACAAAAATGTTCTTTTTAGCTGAGTTGATCAAACTACTATGAAATCCAGGACCACATGTTGTATCCAGTTGTTTGGCCCCATACATTTCTTTTTAATCTAACATGGTCCCTTTATTATGACCTGGAACTGTAGAAGAGATTGGGCCAAGTGTCCTGAAGAGTGACTTCCTCCTGAATTTGTCTGAGAGTTTCTCGTTGTCGTGTAGCTTGCTCTTCTGTCCCCTGTAGAAGTGACACATAAAACCCCATGGATTCCAAATGGACTTGTTTTTACCAGAACACCCTGGAGATGTAGGCTCTGTTGCAATATGTCTGAAGACACATCATCTTTTTGCCCCAAAATTAGTGATGCCGAAAATAGCCCCTGAACTAAGATGATGGCAGTGTGATTGCTGCATTTTACGGGTCTGCTTACACCCTAGCAACTAGAAAGTAATCTTTATGGCTTTACTTTCTCACTAAATGGATGTCCAGTTCCCCATCAACCATCCACTTAATGGTTTTAACACTAATTAGTAATCCTTTACCTGAAGCAGTAATTTAATTAAGGGTTTTTAAATGATATATTTCTACATCTATCATCGGAGTACAATCATTTGATTGACTCTCCATGTTTATTTCTTCATTACGGCTCTTATGACTCAGGGTGGATAATGGTCCAAATTGAACATTACCACGAATGGTGCCATCCTAGGACCTGGCACTTGGGTGGGTTTCCCACCAATGTAAAGAGGACTTTGTTCAGCTCTCTTGTCACATTATCTTAATGTCCCCCCCTCCACAGTGACCACCATTGATTTGACTACTCCCTATCACACACTCTTATTAACTTATTCATATTTTCCTTTGATTTAAGCTGGTGGTGTGCTACAGCCAGCTTGAACTATCTAGCTAGAGCCGATGGCATATGTCTCTTTGTAACTCCCTTAGTGGTCTCCTGAAATTTGCCATGGCACAAGTATTTACACCATGGAAATTGGCAAATGCTACAATTTAGAACTTTTTTTTTTTTTGGAGAGCTGAGTATTACACATTCACCAGCCCACCACTGCTTTAAGTTATCGATTTTCAAACCTGGCTCAAAATCAGAATTGCCTGAAGGATTTTCTATAATACAAATTTCAAAACCCCACCTCAAACGTACTGAATCAGAAACTCTAGGCTAGAAGCTCTGCAGATCTGTGTCTTGGATAAAATCCTACAGGAAATTGTTTGAGGATTCGAGGATGGCTAGTCAGGTGGCCAGCTCTAGGAAGAACGCCCAGCATCTGTGCTCCAATGCATTTCACTTTTCCTGAGGGTTCCTGGGTCACCATCCTCACCGCCTGCATTGTTTGGGGGGAGGGACGTCAAACCAAGGGAGCCCCATTATTGAAGATGGGTTCTCTCCACCTGCCTGCACTCATCCATCCCACCACCTTTCTTCACTGTCACCGCCTTTGCTCTCAGTCTTTTATCCCACTTCCAAGTCATTCTCTCTCTGGCATCCACCTAAATTCAGCCACACGGGGGAGGGAGGCAGGAGCGGCGTATTAACAATCTTCCCTCAGCCGTCACTCAGTGGTGGGTCACTTCTTTGCAATCTAAACATGAAAGACTGCCCCCTTTTAGAGGCGGAGTGTGGGCAGTGTAGGGTTTTGAAAAAAACATTTTGGGGCCAGATCGAGAGAAACCCTAGAGCATAATGTCCCTAATTGCATGCTTGCCATTTGTCACTGAGCCTGGTAGTTCCAGGGGCCCCTGCCTTTGTGTGCATGTAGCCAAAATGAGTTTTAAGCTGCAGAGGGAGCTACCTCATCAATTTCCTTGGCCTGAGCCTCTTAGCATCCGATATAGCATAGATACAGGACGGTGATAATGGTTTGACACTCGCCACACGTCTCGGGGCTACACAGCGCCGGTGAAAAAAATGTCACACCCAAATGAGTATTGTTGGCCTCAAGTTCCAACACAACACCAAGAAAACACCGCAGTATTATGAGAATTTCTGTTCCCTCTGTCGATATTTTCAAGATGGTTCTTACTTCTGAGCAGGTATCGATTGTGTATAGGTTAGGCCCTCCAGTGCCATTTGTCATTTCTGATATGATATCGTGTTATCGTTTAAAGCCGTAATGGGAGAGGCGTCTGTGCTTAAAGCACACCGGTGTCTCGAGCTTTGATAAATGGCTGGATGGTCTTTGTTTCTGCAGCAGTGAGCAGTTGGCTGGCTATTTGCTTTACCTTTTATCCAAGAATAACTGTGTGATGGGTTCTGGAAGCGAGCAGCATCATTTTGTCAGATGTGGTTCACGGCGAGCCGGGTGGTCCTAGCAGAACAGCTGTGGGATTTTAGCACCCGACAGGATGTTAGCGGAGGGCCTGTGTAAATCTGAAACAACTCAAGCTCCACATGGCTGCTTTTGGTTGAAAAGTTCTCAGCACTGTTTTTTTTAAGGTGAGAGGACAGGAAATGCTGATGGGAAAGAAAAAAGAAATGTGCTTTAGATAGTAATTTTATTCAGACGCAGCCTTTCTGAAAGGGGCGATTTGGAGGGAAAAGGTGAAGCTATCAACAAGGAGCATCTGAAGTTGGTAATGTGTGGACGTCCTTAACACATGTGTGTCTCCCATCTCCGACAGTGCGACCACGCAACTCCGCTGCCCTCAGACTAGCTACCCACCTCCTGTAATCTGACTCTCTTCAGATGTCATTAGAACCCTCAGAATTGTAGCACAGAGAGAGTCTGGAAGGCTCTCCGTTCCTGTACCTAAAGATAGTCGTGGGTTGCAATCGTGGCACTTAATCCATCAGAACAGGCAGTTTGTCAGAACAAATAGCAATGGTTTTGTGCTCACAGTTCCCTTCTCAAAATTCATGAAAACCAAAACGCTCCCACAATCTGAATTCGACTTTGCATGGTGGCAATGGCTGTCGCTTCTCTCTGCCTTCTTCAAGGGGGGAGGGAAGGGCCAGTCACGTCTCGTGACGTAAATGGTACAACAGGCGGCTTCCCCAACTCTGAACCTGAAAGAAGCTTCGAAGAAGTGCCTGACAGGAATCTTTGCTCCTCACAGGAGGAGAGTCAAGCCATCCTTGGTTTTCAGGAAATTTCATGAGGTTTTCAATGTTAAGTGTGAAATGTGCGCTCAACCAGAGATGCGAGGAGACACTAAGAAACTTCATTTTCTCAGGTTTGTTCTTAGCTTTGATTTCTCCAGGAACAGGAAAGTTTTTTGTGTGGTGGGTCCATACTTTCTCAACAGTATCATTCTTAATCAATCAAATGCACTTGTTAGGCAATAGAGAGGGTTTGTAGAATAAACAATGGCTATGAGACAGAAAAAATTAAGTGCACAAGCCTCATTAGGATTTGGTGCCAATCAACAGAAGAAATAGGCCCAAATATGTATATAATTAGATACACGTTTCTAGATCCATCATACACACACACACAACATACAAACACACATTCATACTCTTATCAATGCAGCATATATTTGAACTGATTGCCTACAATGTATTAATATTTTAAAATTATATGCCTGTTGTATGCCAGGCATTTATGTATTTTAGTCCGTTTTATCCTCATAATGTCTTTATAAGGAACTATGATTATCCCCATTTTTCAGATGACAAAGATGACGTTGGAAAGAGCTGACATTATTTGCTCAAAAGCATACAGCTTAGAAGTGGCAGGTTCTCAGCTCATGCCATTTTTAATAGGTCACACAAGGATCTGCATGTCATTTATTGGACACATTGGGAATTATGACGAAGTGTGCAAATATGAAAAAAGAATTTCCTTCCAGATATTCTAAAATCAAGGACTAGCAGAGTTTGGGGAAAAAATTTTTCCATCTTTTTTAAGGAGACTCCCAGAGCAAAAAGATTTGAACCTTAGGATTCCTGTTACATTAAATTGGCAAACTCAAATGGCTGCAAGAGTCAGAGAGATAACATGAGTCAATGGAGGTGAGATAATAGGGAGTGGTGTGGACTGTGGTAAACTCCAGGGCACATGTCCTAACTGAAAGGGGATTGCTGCTTAGATTCCAGAACTCTGGCCGTGCAGGAGTACGGGCTCAGTATTGCCAGATTACTTGATTTTTCTGTTGTTGTTTTTTTTTCCAGAGAAAATTCTCTGTATGAACTTTTTGAAATTTTTCCATATCTTTATGATTTGTAAATATTGGCAACTAATTCACCCCTCCTAAAACTACTGGCAGTTCAAGCAAAACACATTTGTAGGCAGTATATCACCTGGGAGCCACCAGTTTCCAACCTCTGCAATGAGACTTTACTCGTCCTGGTAATCCCCTGACTCCTGTTTACTCCTCCTGCTGGCCTTGCTCCAGTTCTGGGGTTTGGAGGTAATATTCCTCACTGTGAATGAGTGGAATGAAATAAGCAGGGGAGGTTCTTCTCTGAAATGGATGGTCTTCATGCTGTGGCAGAGAGGGCATCCCCTATCTTCTGTGAGTTGGGACAACTTCACTGGTCCAGGTTTGTTTTGGATTATTTTTGTTTCCTTCAAGTTCTAAAGCTCTAGGATTGTTTTGCATTTTAAAGACATCCGTATGATAAGAACTGCACCACGTGGCCCCCACGGAGCAAATGCCCCCACAGAGCGGACCTTTCTGACCCTACAAGACACTTCGTGACCCAGCCTCAGTTGGTCTTAGTGACCTCCCCTCCTGCCACCTCTCTCACATGTGTTCTCTTCAGCTCCTTTGAGTTTCTTTCTTTCTCTTCTTCAAAGATCCCCTCCAAGCTCCTTTCCTTCCTTGGGTCTTGACACTATATTTCCCCAGCAATTCCAATTCCCCCTGGAATCACCTCCCATCCAATCTTGCTGACTCCTTCAACCGACTCCTTCTCACCCCTCAGGTCTCAGCTTAGACATCACCTCCTCAGAGCGGCCCTCCCTGACCCCTGAGCTACAACAGCATGACCCCCACCCCCAGCCAATCACCACCCCGCACTTCACCCTGTTTTGCTTTCTGCATATCAGTTGTCAACATCAGAAGTTATCTCACTGATTTCTTGGTTTACGTGTTTATAGAGCCTGCAGGTATGGTGATTAAAAAAAAAAATGGGGGATAGATTCTGAAGCCAAACAACTTAGATTCAAATCTCAGCTCTGCTTCCTCCTCACTCTGTGACCATGGACAGGCCACTTCCCCTCTCCAGGCCTCGGTTTCCTCATCTGGAAAATGTGAAAATTAGGGATGGTAATAATAATAGTACCTCAAAAGGGTGTTATGAGAACTAAATATATTGCTGTTGGTAAAGTGCTTAGAACAAATATTTATAAAGTGTTTGGAACAATGCCGGCATGGAGTAAGCACTATATTGGAATTGGTACTTATTATCAAGTAAGTTCCTCGTGTGAATAGACGCTAGCTCTCTTTTTAAACTCTGTATCCTCAGTGTGCTCAGGAAATATTTATAGAGTAAATGAATGGTGGAAAGGAAACTTTGAAGAGCAAGTACAACAGAATACACTTATCATTGCATGATTAATTTCTTAAGTGTCTCTCTTTCTTTGTGTATCCCTATCTGCGTATGTCTTTCTGTATGGGTCTCTCTCTCTCTCATTAAATTAAAATAAAGATGAGGACAAAGTGCCAGGAAAGCTGGTAAAATGGTTCCATAGGTCGCCCAGCCAGTTGTCTCCTTGTGAGCTGATATCTGAATAATCATGCCCCACTTGAACCACGCAGCCCCCATTAACAACTTACACCAACAGGGTTCAAACACGGGGAAGTGACAGAGGCCACAGCAGGACCACTTGAGTCCTACTAACGATGCAAGGTGGTGTTGCCTCTCGCTCCTGGGCAGAATGGAAAATGGAGAAGAAAGCCCCCAGTCGGTGTGCTGAGGTGCCGCTTTCAACAAAGAAATCCTGCCATTCCAAACTGTCGAGAACTTTAAAAATAAAAGATGTGCTGTATTTCCAGCACTATTCAGTATTCATGAGGCTTCACAGCTTGTTGTAAGGCAAGATGAAAACAATACTCAGTAGATTTTCATAAGTGACATGTAACTGTAAGATTGATAGATGATGCAGTTTTAATGTATGTGAAGTTCAAAACCAACATAAAAGCTGCAAGGGACCCGAACGTTGGATTCCAAACCCACATTTCTTCCAGTGATGAGCCCCAGCATCCCCCCAACCCTTCTGCATCTACAAAACAAAAGTGGGCATCGCCCCGCGTAGGGGTGAATTTCTACTGAATCTCCAAGGGCGGAGTGTTGGGGTGTCTTCATTGATGTAATAGGGGTCCTTGGGTACATCTTCCCCTGCAGATTAATGTGATGAATCAGGAATGGTTAAACATTGCTATTTACTTCCGCTAATCAATGACAAGGAAAATGGTTAATGCTCCTAGTGGTTTGGGGAGCACAGAAGGTTAGCTACATTACTAGTAGTTTCCTAGAAAGTCTTTGCTTTATACTTCATAGTTTCTTGGCCACTGTAGGTTTGTTATGCATTATAGACACACACACATAGTTATAAATTAGGTATTAACCATGTAATGTATACTATATATGCAGCTAATCAATTGTGGATATTATCTCTAACTATATGATATAGAGTGAATACAAGGTTTTAGAAATTTTTGTGGTCAGCCTCATTCAAGCAATATTTGTTTCCATCCTTTTCCCATGAATGTCCGTTCGTGGGATGTTATCAAAAGTTAAACTACATATCTTTGTTTTTGAACCCTTCTTTCCTTTTGTGTTATTACTTGTTGCCCAACATTAATTGAACATATGGACCTGTCAAGTTCTGAACAGAAAGTTCTGTAAGGAAGTCTGACATAGACACAGAAAGATGACACAGGCTAAATGGAACTACACACACACGCCAGCAGGCATTTGTACACACGTGATGGTTTCTACGTTGGTCAGCCTTCCCATCTTTCTTTCATTCTCATTTGAGGGAAGGGAGCTTGGGTTTCTGTTTCCTTCCAGTCTAGTTGACTCAAAATGGATAAGGTTAGGAAAATAAAAGAAAAATATCGAAACAACAGCAGTGATTTTGTGAGGACTTCCTGTGGAATAGCCAGTGCTGAATGGACTTTACAAGTAGATAATTCTCTTAGCCTAGTTTTATGAATGGGGAAACTGAGGCTCAGAGTGGTTAATCAACTTGTACAAAGTCACACAGCTAGCAAGGGGTATTGCTTTTCACTGTCCCTGCTAGATAGACATCAGCAAGATGCAAGTGTCAGCGCAACATTATGGGCCATTTGGAGATCAATGTTGTTCTAACCCTTCCCTGGTTAGAAAATGTCATTTGTGTATGTCAAACAAGGGGGCTTCCAAAGGACAAGGACCTCCTCCTTTGTGTGTTATATGTCAGCTCCTGGCACAAGGTTTAGCCCAGAGCAGCAGCTTGGTAAATGTAGAATGAGGAAGAAAGGGAGAAAGGGGCGAGGAGATCAAGCCCCCCGTGGCGGTTCGGAGCTGGGCAATAAACGAGCTTTTCCCATTCTAAGATAAGCACAACAACAAGGACAAGTTGCTGATTGAAAAAAAAATGAGACAACCTGGTCCATGGATTGAATGTCCTGAGAAAAGGGCAGAGCAGACTGTCAAGACCAGGATGGAGCCACCCTCCTGCATGCACATCCTGATAGCAGCAAAGACGAAAGTGTGAGAGGGGAAGGGATTTATCCCGAGGCAGCCAGCTCATCATCGGCAAAACTGGGATAGGAAAAAAGCTCGGGTCCTTCTCCCACAACTTAAGATCGCATCTTCTAATTTTCATAATTGAGTGATTTTCCCACTCTTTCCATCATTTTGGCTGGATCCTGCTGAGAAAGATGGCTTTTTTTCAGAGCTGGAATAAAGACTCTTCAAGTTGATATTGGGTTTAAGCCACAGATGCTAAGATGTCATCAAGTTCAAAGTCGGAATCTTCTAGAATCTTTGCCTGCAGACAGAGATGCTGAGCCAGCTGGCAGACGTGGTGGTGAGGACATGCAGAGCTCCCATACACTCCACTTGTCCATGGAATTGTACGGAGGCCCCAAACCAGAGTATGGTATTGACCTGCATACATCATCTATAGAGAATTGTGAAGAACATTCCTTTTTGGGACAAAGAGTTTTAAAAATAAGCTTAAAAAAATACTGCATCTGGTTCTCTGTGATTCAAAAAAAGGATCTCACGTCTACTCCAGAGCTTTAGAGAAAAATGAGAACAAGTTCCAGTCCCCTCCTTCCTGCTGTCTTTGTCTTATCCCTTTCTCCTAGGCTTCCAACTGCTCCAGACACACTCCCTGCTGGGATGGGAGTGTTGTGTCCATAGGACCCTCACACACAGGCAGTGGCTGTTGTCATCAATGCTTTACGCACCTCCCTTGCCCCTCAGCACACCCCCCTTTTATAACATTTGTCATATTTGATATCTCTTTTGTTTGTTATTTATCTCCCTATGACACAATAATCTAATTGAGGACTGGGACCAGATCTGTCTCATTCATCACCATATTCCCGAAAATATGCAACAATCTACTTATAACACAGTGGATGTTAAATATTTTTTAATGGAATGAATTAATATAGGCACTCATCCTTTCTCTTCCAAGCCCTTGGCATAGGAACATCGAGAACCTCACAGGTGCACAGTAAATATTTGTTGAAGGATCAAGGAAGCACATCTCATATTGCTTCCACCACCCACTGCAGGAAAGCTGGTCTCTTCTTGAGCTAAGAGGAAACCCATCTTGAGTTGACAGTGAAAGAGGAGGCTGCCTTCCTCCCCGAACCTGAGCAAGGGGCCGTCAGTGTCTCTTGTATCCCAGGTGAAAGACAACGCAGATGAACTGGCAGACATCTCCTTTCCCTCCCACTCAGGGCTCTGACTTCAGAGCACAAGTTAGATTGCTTGACCTATTTGTGTGTTCCGGCCACCGCTGATGATTCATTTATCTGTTCTGGGTGTTGTCCTGATGAAAACACAGTTTGTTGGATTGTATTCAGTTGAGCCCCTCTTGATATTCACCATTTCCAATGATGGCCTTCCAAGGCGTGGTTCTTGACCAGGTGCCTTTTGTTTTGTTTCTTGGTATGTTTGTTTTGTTGGGAGCTTGGTGTTGTTCATATTGAAAGTCTTCTGCCAGTGGCAGTGACCTTCGTGAAAGAGTCTCAAACCCTGATTTGTAATCTCAAAGAACAGCCTCACTGTTCAAGAGGTAGGATCGCCCCACTGAGGTGAATACCTCGAGTTGGCTTTTTTTAATTAAGGCTCCGCATTGTAACTAGTCAATGTACATTATTGGGAGAGTGAATGTCAATGCCACTGCTTTTTCTTTCTCTCCTTTATCTTTGTCAGTGATTCAAAGACATGATTTATGGTTAGTCTCCGACTTTCAGCATCATCCATCAAGTCCTGGTTTCACTGCAGGGCTCCACGCTGTAAATCATGCCGAAGGGTTGTCACTCATTCCCCTTAACCCTTTAGGGACGTGTTTCAGGGTCGCTCTCCAAGAAGGAAACTTTCTAAGATGGCAGTTGAGGGCGCCTGCCTGGGCAATTGCTGGGGGCTTGTGCAGCCAGTAGCATTAATTGCTTGGCCTAATGCAATAATTATTAAGACCTGGGTAAAGCCTGGGCCCAGCTCCACCCAGCCCATGCAGGATGAGAAACTCAACACCGGGTGACTTGAGAACAGATTCCTGAACCAGCTCTACTCTGTTTTGAAATGTCCCTTACGGAGGTGAAGTGCTGACTTTCCCTTTGGAATCAATCACAGGCTAGTTCTGATGGTGACCTTGCAAAGATTCCAGAATGAGTGTAAAGACCATCAGCAGCTGCGATTCCAGGCTTTGTAAGTTAACAGTCCTCTCCTCCTCCTGCTCTTCCTTTCACGTCTCCATCGCTCTCTTACTCTCTGTCCCTTTCTCATACTTGGGAAGGTGGGGAGTGATGGCAAGGGGTGAGGTTGAGGACCGGAATTTGCAGGCAGAGGCTCACGACTTTTTGTAAGAGTCAGATCTCTTCTGGCTGGTTCCTGGCAACGGCCAAACTCAGTCTCCCAGCCTCAAGCCTTTGAGACAGGAAACACTTGACAGAGGCAGAGATTCAGCCACGTGGCACTGAACGAATAGAGGGTGCTCTCCTGTTGGAAGTCTGCAGCTAGTAATCGAGGGTCATTAATGAAAAGTATATGTTTGGGATCTATTCGTTCAGAGTCTGAAGACAGTGGGTAGCAATTTTATTCCTGATTTATGCATAACTCTGTTTTGTCCGGGTAAGCTGATGAAAACAACAAATATATTGGCGAAAGATATATAGGTAAATAAAGTGAAAGGTTGTAAAATACTAACATTCGTTATCCAAACAGTGCTCCCCTCCTGCCGTTTGATAGGAACCTTCCACAGATAGTGTTAGAGCTCAGGGCTTGGGTGTTTTCAAACGCAGGGCACAAAGTGTGGCTGTCATCTTCCTTTTTGCAAAAATTTGGGCTGATTTAATCCAAAGGGTTAATGTACCTCAGTTTACTCGGACAGTGGCCCTCAAGAGCCCCTTTGTTACCTGCTGTTCTCGCTTTCCAGCATACAAAATGGCTAGTCTTAATATTTTAGCTTTCTTGGAAAGAGCACAAGGATCTTTTCAAACTTTAAATGACCCAGAAGCTATTAATCCTCCTAACAGCCTTGGAAGGCAGGTAAACTGTTGCTGAACTAGTATTTCACTGAGAAAGGCTTCTCCTACAGCCCACCCTCCTGCTCAGAAATCAGATTTATACGGTATACACAGTGTCTACAGACCTAACTACAGGTGACTTAGAAACGGGGAGGCTGCAGATTAATGTGCCCATTCAGGATGATGTATTCTATTTTTTTGTGTTGAGAGCAGCGCTGATGGCCTGCTGGTAAGGCATAACAAGGAGGCCGATGGCATCTCCTACTTGCAGCCTGTTACAGAAAGGACTTCTGTCGGGTCTCTGTTGTGAAGTCAGCCACTGCTGTTTGAATTCCGTCAATAAGATATCTTCTGTTTATGCTACATGGATTTTGTTATGCCTCTGATCAAAAGAATTTTCAAGGTGCTGCCAATAAGGAAGAGAGTTGTTGAGCTCATGGGATTAACAGACAACTTGAAGAGTCCCTTTCTCTCTCAATGAATGAGAGAAATTCTCCTTTCTCAATGTTGCCTGTTCCTGGAATAATTATAAATTTCTGCAGACCTTATTCAGACCCAGAGACAACATCCCAGAGGCACCGAGAATCTGCTGCTAAATGTGCTTTCAGCAAATTAGAATACGCCACCTGGTGAAGCTCTTAATTAGCATGCCGCCTCGGATATAAGGCTAGGAGGCCTAATTACAGTCAGCTTACCTCAACCTCTTACTTGAAGGAACCCTGTGTCATCTGCAAGACTCTAGGAAGAAAAACAAAATGTAATTAAATTAAAATAGTCCAGCTATATCTCTGTCTGAACCCAGGCATTGGTCTGATACCTGTTTTCAGCATGTGTGGTTTGAAGCTTCCGAATGGTGAATTACCCACCTTTTAAAACCAGGAGGACAGGAAAGTTATCCCATTCACACAACATGTGGGTCAGTGTTTTCTGGTTAAATTCCAGGCAATACTAATGTATTCAACTCTGAAGGGCGCAAATCTTTGCAGACCTGTATTTGGTGATACATATTTTCCAGATTTGCAATAGTGGCAAATTTAAATAAATTGTCCAAATTCATACACACCAACCCACTGGCTGGAAGCCAGGAATAGACCCTTCAGCTCCTGCTTTCCCATGTCCAATTTCCCTGGGGCCTTCTTTTTACACAGAAAATTCTGAGCCGTGTGTGTTTAAACACAGAAGTTACATTCCTGCCTACTGCCTTCTCTCCGTATCCGTAATTTTTCCTGCTCTCAACCCCATCCTCGTTTTCCTTTCTGTTTTGTCAAATAACAGTGTGACTTTGTCTTTGACATTAAACAGTTGTATATACTTTTAGCAGAGTTTGTTTACTCCATCTGTATTTCCAATCAGGGTGGAAGGTTTACCAAAGCGGTTCATTACTGATTTATTTATGATGTATTTAGATAGCAAATATGGAACTGTCAGCAGTTGCTGGCTAAACAGTGTTGACAGACATTAATAACATATGGTATAGCAACGGAATTATGATCTTTATTTTTTTTTTTTAATTTTGATCCTCCACATGCAATTTGGGGTTTTGCATTTCTTAGGTAGTTGGGTACAAGAGAAGACTTTTAAAGGAACTATGTTTTCTTTTTATTTGTAACCTTTGGGGTTTCCTGGTGGTGACATTAACATCTTCTGTGTCTGTTTAGCTGTTCAATTTAATGGAAGACAAATCCTCCCAAAGGTTTAATTTACTCTTGCAAACTGAAATCACTATATTCACACGGTGGGAAATGGCCCTAATTTTCTCAACCTTCAGTCGCCATCAAGCATATAATTTATTTCTCCCCCTTCAATACATTCCTCGTTAGAAAACAAAGTTTTTGATATTTAAATGTTACCAAGTTCAAATGGAGGAACCTAGTCTCCCATTTCTGCCAAATGCTGTTGCAGGCATGGCTGCATCTACCTGACAGCCACCATTTATACCTTCCAGAACAGACAAACATTTGAATTTCTGACTTTAATTGGCTGTTCCTTTGAGCTTACATGGCTTTCTCCAGCAGCAAGGGGGAACTGTTTGACCAGGCGACAAGGAAAAGCAACTGGTCTACCTGGGTTGGAACAGAATTCAGCCCATCTATTTTGAAGTAGGTCAGCACATTTTAGCGGGACAGAGACCCAATAGGCAACAAAGTTTCTCTTTGGCCAAGAACTGTTTCATGGTTCTGCAAAAATGATCCCTTTTTCCAGAATCCAATTCTTTCTCTTGGGTTGGATCTTGAAAAGCAGATCCAAGGGACATTATAGTTCACATGAGATAAAACTAGGAGTTCTCTGGAGAAGTGAATGTCAGTGAGGGACCCCCACTGAGAATTTGGTGAAAGCCAACACCTTCTGCTCAGACAGCATACAAACAAGTGTCATCTGCAGTGTCAGGGTTCTGGCATCTTGGGAAGCCTATCTTCCCATGGAGGGAAGCCAGTTAAGTCCGAGCGATTATTCAATTCATCCTATGATACTTGTGTGTGAAGACGGAGTGCTTGCCTTTGTTTTCTAAAGAAAGGATGGAAGAAAAGATGGACTGTGGGGCTCACAGATTGAGTACCTCTCATGTACTCAAAGTTCTTCTAGTGTTTGATACACATTATCACACTGGATCCTCAGAACACTCTAGGAAATGGGTATGAGTATTATTGCCAGTTTTCAAATGCAGAAATTGAGGCTGGGAGGGTAAATGACTTGCCCAAGGTCGCAGTCACATAGCTGGCAGGTAAAGGAGCCATGAGTCAAATCCAGACAGTCTGATTCCCGAGCCAATTCAAATGGGAGATTTTGGTTAAAGTGAAGGATATAGAGAAACTTCTATGTTTTTACCTTTCTTGTTTTTTTTATTTTAGAACTGTGAAGCATATTAGAAACTTTCCAGTCAAACCCCCTCATCTTACCTTTGAGATAACAGAGCCCAGAGGAACTCCGAGACTGGCCGCAGGTTCGGCAGTTAGGCGCTGACCTGGGGCTGGCTTATCCCGACCCCAGATCCAGCTGTGGTGGTGTGGTGGTCACTGCCACAACAGTTCCTCAGTGGACTCAAAGCTTGACCTTAAACATATCAGTGGCTGATTTTGAAATATATACAATACTTTGGGCATATGAATGATAATAGAAGGTAAGGCTCAGAGGAGCCATCTCTCTCACTCCTAAAGTCTCCACTGCTGAAACTACAGGAAATAATAAGCTGCCACGGCCAGAGGACACACTTCCCCAGATCTCTGTTCAAACCCCAGTCTCTCTGGGATGGATCTCTGATGCTCTCTGGCTGCGTAGTTTCAGACAAGCTCCAGCACCCACCTGAGTGTCACGATTCTCCCATGCAAATGGCTTAAATGAAAGATTCTAGACAGAGCCACCATGACAGAGCCTGGCACAAAGCTGTCACTCATTAAATGGTCATTTGTAGAATTATACTTATTATGAGCCTATGTAGAACTAAAATCAAATGCGTGAATGTTGGCTAATTAGCGTAAACATCTTCAAAGCCCCCCCATCTTTAAAGCCAGGCACTCGAATCTCTCTTGCATCACATCCCCCACACATCACGTCTCTTACTTCCCTGTCTCTGACCTCTAACCCCAAATTTAAAGGGCTCACGGGACTAGGTCAGGCCCACCTGGATAATCTCCTTATCTTAAAGTCATCTGATTTGGGCTCTTTATTGCATCTGAAAAATCCCTTCCCAGCAGTATCTAGATTAGGGTTTGATGGAACAACTAGGAAATGTATATAATGTACACCAGGGGCCAGGAATGTTATTGGCCATCTTGCAATCCTGCCCACCGCAGCCTCAGTGTCCTGACCCACCAAATGGGGATGTGCAATAGTGCCTATGGCACAGGTGTTTATGAGGATTAAATGTACATAAATCACTTACCACAGTGTCTGGCCTAACAACATGCACTAAATCATAGCTGTTGGTCCCTGGAAGGGAAAATAAAGCTTAGACATGGAGTAATTTACCAGACTAAGGGAGTTTAGAGCTCAACCCTGGGAAGAAACTATCAGTCAACCAGCAAGGACATTTTCTTGAACACCAAGATACTTTGCTAGGATTGGGTGACATTTGCCAGAAGCTGCGATTGAAGGAAAGGCAGAGCCGCTTCCTATGGGAAGACGAAAGGGGACTTATTCAGAGGACTCATGGTCTCCTTGAGAATCTACTATCTTGCCTCTCATCCCTGCAGAAGCTGTGACATTTGAGCTGTGGCCTGTAAGAGTGAAAGCCGTGTGACCAACCTAGGGGTAGGCTCACCAGGCTGCATGAACAGCAAATGCAAAGGCCCTGAGGTGGGAGTTCACCAGAAATGCCAAGAAACACCAAGGAGGCCAACGCGGCCAAGCACAGAAAACAAAGAGGAGAGGGGAGGAAACTGAGTCAAATTTGTGAGACAACTGGAAATTTGAACTTTGAATAATTGAAGACATTAAGGGATAATTATTATTAATATAGTTTGGATGTGAGAATGATTATGTTTCAAATAAGGAGAGTTGTTTTCTTTTAGAGGTACATACTAAAATATTTATGGATGAAATGGTGTGAAGTCTGGGATTTGCTTCAAAATAATACTAGTGGGGACAATGTTTGGAGATTTAGATGCAATATGTCTGTCTGTGAGTTGATAAACATTAACACTGATTGAAGGTGTATGGAGGCGTTTTAGTCAATTGGGTCTACTTTTAGATATGTTTGAAATTCTCCATTTAAAAAGAAGGTATGGAAAAAAAGAAATTAAGGCAAAAGAAATGGCGAGAGTCAGATCATAGAGGGCCATCGGGCCAGTTTAAGCAGCTTTTTTTTCTAAGAACAATGGAAAACCCATGAAATGGTTTTGAGCAGAGGAGTAACCTGATCTGACACGTGTTTTCAAGGCTCACGTAACTGCTGTGTTGAGATGGACTGTAGAGTGCTCGATTACTTTCTTATTGATGCAGTGATGAATTATTACCAATTTAGTGGCTTAAAAATGTAAATGTATTATGTTACTGTTCTGGGGACCAGGAGTCCAAAATCCGTCTCACTGAGCTAAAAGGAAGGTGTTGGCGGGCTGCGTTCCTTCTCGAGGCTCTGGGACAGAACCTGTTTCCTTGCTATTTTCCAGTTTCTAAAGGCTGCTCCTGTTCGTTGGCTCATGGCCCCTTCCTTCATCTTCAAGTAGGCAACGGCATCACTCTGACCTCTGCTTCCACTGTCACTTCTCCTTCTCTGACTCTGACCCTTTTGCCTGTCTCTTACAAGGCCCCTTTGAGTCCCGCCCATTGGGCCCACCCAGATAATCCAGGATAACGTCCCCATCTCAAAATTCTTATTAATCACATGAGCAAAATCTCTTTTGTCATGTAAGGTAACATAGTCACAGGTTCTGGCGATGAGGATTTGGACATTTTGGGGCCATTATTCTGCCTCCTGTGGGCAGAGGATTGAGCAAAGTGCCCAGGGTGGAGGCTCTTGCAGGCATCCATATGAGGGAGGGCTGTGGGTTTCTCAACCTCCACACTACCGACATTTTGGGCCAGATACACTTTTGTTGTAGAGGGCTTTGCATGTGTTGTAAAATATTTAGCGGCATCCCTGGCCTTGACCCACTAGATGCCAGCGGCACCCCTTCTCCCACCAAGTTGTGACAATTGAAAATGTGTCCAGACATTGCCAAATGTCCCCTGGTTGAGAACCCCTGGATTAAGAAAGTAACGGCCAAGATGGGGAGAAGTGATGGGATCCTGGCTATAGAGAGAAGGCAGCCCTGGCAGCCTTTGCTAAGCCTGCCTCTCCTCACATTGCTACGCATTGCCAGTAACGAGAGAGATTTCCTTTAGGTATGTGGAAGCAGAAAAGTGGCGACAGTCTACTCTTGCTGTGTGTCTATTTAATCTTCCCCCCAACTAGTTATTGTGCTGCCCAAGGACAAAGGCAGTGGCTGTTACTCCTTTTACCCACCACCTACCCCGGCGATAGAGCGTTGTAAGACCTCAATGAGTACCCACCAGCTTTGATTTCATATTTATAATCTCACTGCACCCTACTTCGGCCTTGTGGGAGAGGAACTCAATATCCTGTGTGTTGCTTTCTCCTCTAACGAAATTTAAAACTCCATGTTAGCTAAGTGCTTTGGAATCCTTGCACAAAAGGAATAAATCAAAACACAAAGACTTTGCAAGTTGGTCTATGGCTCTCTGCAGTGTATTCATAATGTAGATACTCATTATTAATAATTTTATATGCTTTCTTAATCATTGCGAACGTTCACTGAGCACTTACTATGTATCAGCACTGTGCGTGGTGCTCTCTGTGTACTATCACCATCTTCACAGCAATCTGAGGAAATGGGAACTAACACTAAACCAATTTTACAGATGAGGAACATAAGACTGAGGGAGGTTAAGCAACTTATCCGAATTCCCATAGTCTAGGCAGATGATACATTTCAGGACTGTCCGAATTCTAAAACTTTGCTCTTAAATTCCTTACCATGTTGCCTCAATTCTACGCAGCCTAGGGTGCTTTCATCCATTGAAAGGAAGTCAACTTTAGCATTAGAAGCTAGCAGGCCTTAACTGTTTTCTTGAGGGTTTTAGGCTTTGAGTTTTGATGTGTGATCGAGCTTCTAACACTTCTGACCTTGGGGAGGGCCAAGGCAGGGGGTGCTCTTCTATTTCAGGAGAGGAATCAGCCACTCCCTCTATTCTCTCTGCCTTTTTCCCTTGGCTGCTATGACCATGTAAAAGTCATTCCAGATGAATCATACATAGGCAGATCAAGGCACACAATATGAGCTGTTTCGTCTTTTCCATCCTTTTCGATATGAATCATTGTCATGTTCTGAGCTGTAGCTGTCCTTACATAACTTTAGCTGCTTCCTCCGATGAACCATGGGCACAACTTGCCTCTAAGTTAATGGAGAGAGGACAAATGAAGTTCATAGGTGGAAGATAGGCAGCTGGCTCCAAGCAGAAGCAAATTTTAATTTCTGCTTTTGGGGTTCATTGTTTTTGGCATGGGGGTCTCAAACTCACAGGTCTGCAGGGGCCATTCAGGTTTGGTAAATAGCAAAGTGGGCTGCATGTGAGATGCTATGAAGTGGAATGGACACAGGTGGATATTCCAGCATCCTCCCACCACCCCAGGAGGGCAGCTGTGACTCAGCTCCAGAGAAGGATGCCAGGTAGAATGTGGCCCTGTTGCTAGATTTAGGCTTTACCAAGAGAAACTAGAAAAGTGAATTTTTATGCGAAATCTCCTGATTTTTAGATCTTGGTAATTCATTTGTTTTAACTGCATGCCCCAAACCTAACCCATCCAGAGGCTGAATCCAGTTGACTAACTCTGCCTTGGGGATTTACTCTGACTCTCCAGGGCTGCGTTGTCCAATATGATAGCCACATGTGGCTATTGAACACTTGAAATAGTGCTAGTCCAAACTGAGACGTGCTCTGAGTGTGAAACACACATCAGATTTCAAAGGGTTAGTCCAAAAAAAAACCAGAATGTAAAATATCTCATTAATTTTTATATTGACTACATACTGGTATGATAATATTTTGGATATACTAGGTTAAATAAAATATATTATTAAAATTAATTTCTCCCATTTCTTTTTCATTTTGTAATGTGGCTACTGGAAATTTAAAATTGCATAGGTTCACATTCTCTATCTATTGGCCAACACCACTTGAGGTCTTCAGTCGCTCTCTACACCAGATGATGATCACAGCTACCATTTACCGGACACTTACCATGTGCCACTGGATGAAGCCCCTTTTGAGCTTTCTTTTATTTCATTCTCAAAATAACCCTTTGTTGTTATTACTACTGTCGCCATATTATAGATGAGAAAACTGAGGCTAGCTGGAAGGTTAAGTAACTCGCTGAGAGTCCCACAGTTAGCACATGACATATTCGAGTCTGGATTTGCCTACAGGTCTTTCAAATAGTGAAACCTGAACAATTAAGCACTATGCTAACCTCCCTCAACCCCCCACAAAAACAGAGAATTTGGACGTGTCTGAGGAGTGTTGGTAGCTGGCTTCAGACAGGTGCCTGAGCTTAAAATAGCACACATTCTAGCCCAAGAAACTATGGTTTCTCTCCAACTTGGAACTTGTGGGCAATGCTTTATGTAAATTCAGAAGACAGAAAATATTTCCATACAGGTGTATTTTGCTTTGTGCAGAATGTACATATTCTTTCGATGTCAAGCATCGACCAAGTATTTGTGACTTGAAACACATTTGAAATGCACAAAAGGAGTTCCAAATGTTCACAAACCTATCTTGAGTCCTTTTAATACTCCTATAAGAGGATCTACATCTTTGTGCTTTTGTAAAGATGTGGCCACACTGTCGGTTTGGCAGAGTTATACCTCTACCTACTGGATTCTCCTAGTGCACTCATCTGTCCCTGATGTTTGTCCGCATTTTCATGCAATAGACTCCTGGGTGCATTTGGGGTCGGGTGGGGCTGTGAGTGGATACGCATCCTGCTCTGTCCCAGTGCCATCATCTGCTTCCAAAAATATTAAGTACCCACTGTAGACGGCAGTGTGTATCAATGTGAGCTTTGGGTTCAGAGCGTCCTGGGTGCAAATCCTGATGGCATAATTTATGGGCTGTGACCCTGGTCAAGGCATTTATATTCTTGGAGACTTAGTCTCCTCATGTGAAAAATAAAGGCAATAACGGTCCCCACATATGATTGTTCTGAGAATGAAAAGAGGTCAGGTCGAAAAGCACTTAGCACAGATGCTGGCACAGAGGAGGTCCTCAAATACAGTAGCTGTTGTTAGTATTAAATAACAATGAGGATGATGCTGATACAACTTCTTCTCAGCCCCTGCCTTTGCTTGCCTGAGCGTAACTCTCAGGACTAAACTTTATCAAAGAGTTAAGACAAACAGAGGGGAAAATATTTCATCTACGAGCCCCCAAGGTCACGGGTATTTGGATGAAACACTTATCTCTTCAAGGCTTTGCAGCTGCGTCTTTTGTCTCCCAGCTTTTTTGAACAGTTTGTGTGAATGTACAAACATTTGAGGAGTCTCAAGCCCTCCGCGGGTAGTGGCAGTTGCAAGAAGACTGGTCCATTTTTCTACCTTTCACCCTGTCAGTGCCCGAGACCTTGGGATTTTTATAATCCAAATTGATACTCTCTAGGAAATCTCTTCCATTCCAGCTCCATGCACTGGAAAGATTCATTTTCTCGTGGGCACTTCTCCAGCCCAGTGGATAACGGGTGACGGGCGGTGCTTTCCTAACCTTGCCTTGACGAGGTTCGGGTCTCGCTAATTTGAATCTCTCCTATTTTGCTCCCATCCACCTGGCGCTGTTTGATTGATCTGCACTTGCTTGTGGATTCACTGATCACTTTCTTATTACTCTTCCACCTCCATCCATTTCGGTTTGCGGTGCCTTTCGGGTGATTTCTTACGCCACCCCTTACCACCTGCTCCAACCTGACAAACTATCGACTCAAACTGTTGCTCCTGCCCTGGCATGGTCTCTTCCCAGGGATATAAATGATGCAGTTCAGAGGGATAATGATGCCCTAATAAACATACAGTTGTTCCTCTTTCAGCCTGCCCTGTTTGAAATTCAAGCATGCCACGCCTGCTCGCTGCTGCCCTGGCTAAGGCAGTGAGAAGGAGGAAAGAGAAATTGGAAGGCAGCTGGAGTGGCTCAGAAATCCGTGCACACCAATAATGAGATGAGAGAATTCACAGAGAGCAGTCCTCTTTGGGGGTCCAGCATCTTATTTTGCTGTAGTTAAAAATCAGGAGGGAATGGTAGGTCCCTTCTTGAATCAGGTATGTTTTGAAGTCCTGATGTTTGGTGGCAAGGCGCTGTGGCTGAGGTCCCCGAAGCCTGTGGTCAGCAGGAGTGCGATGGCCTCGGCCCCTCCCTTCTCCCATCATGACCCTCACTTGTAGGGCCAGTTCTGACTCCCAGCTTTGCCCACTGCCACATATTTGGGTATGAGCCCCCTAAATCCCACTTTTATAACTTAAACTCTGGAAATCTCTCTAGGTCCCAGACTCTGGGCTAGAGTTCTTCTAATTGGTACTGTTACTCTTGGCTGGAGGATCAAGTGAAAAAAGTCAAAGAAAGGCCACAGAGGCAAACAGCCCTGACCTTTGAAGGATATTCTGTGGTGTGAGAGTTCAACCACCCATTTCCCTGTTAGCTACCAGTGAATTGCATTAGCCCCAAGACCAGTTCCTTTGGAAAATGTAAATGCTTACTTTGAAAAAATGCAACTTTGAACCAAGATGAAGACCAACCTAATGTGAAAGTTAAACATCACCCTAATTAATGCCTTTCCCTTCACAAACTCCCCAGGGGTGCTAAGATGTGGGGTTTTCCCTCCTTCTGGCTACCTCTTTTGCTCAGGACTTCTTCTCCCTTGGGTAGATACAGGAATGGAGAAGATGGGAAACTCAGTTGACTGTCACCTCCTCTGTGCTAGGCATTCGCCTATCTTTCTCCTTTAGTCTTGGGTCCATTCTTTGAAGGAGGAATTATTAACTCTGACTCGCAAATGAAGAAGCTGAGACTTGGTGAAATAAAGAACTCTCCAAGTGTTGGAATTTGGATCAAACCCTCTGGGTGGACCTCCCACATGTGGCTTAATAACGACACCCAACATTTAGTGACTGCTTAGAAGGTGCTAGGCAGTCTGTGTGCTAGGGCATGCAATACCCAAGTTACCGAGTTGTTCTAATTCTCAACAACCCTGCAGAGTTGGTATTGCTGTTATCCCTGTTCTACAGATGAGGCAATGAGCTCAGAGCAGTTAACCAACTCCCCAGAGGTCACATAGCTAGAAAGTGGCAAATTCTAGAGCCTCCTTCCCCATTCCCTTAACCCCTCTCTGTGCTGCCTCCACTGTTTAGCCACTATCTGTGCTAACTCGGTTGTTTGTTGGGTTAATTTCCTTATCTCAGCAAGCACGTAGACGATGCTGAAGACCTCTAGCCATCTCAGGGCCCCCTTTGCTGCTTTGAAGCTGATCCAGGAGCTTCTCTGGATTTCCAGCTAAGCCTTCCCTTTCCCCCAAGACCATTACCCCCATGAGGGCACATCTGTCACTTGTTCTACCTACCCATGTTGGCTTGGCATGAAGTCAACTTCTCTGAGCTGTGAAAAAGACATTTAGAAGACAACAATGACACAACGATGCCAGTACTTATACGCACTTAAAATGCGTACATCGTTTAGACCCCAATTCAACTCTCAGTGCCCTGCTCTGCAGTGCAGAAGGATTCATGGACTGGCCCTTATCATCAGAGCTCTGTTAGGGGCTAGGCAATCTTGGAAACGACGTAAACATCCATCATTAGAGATCTAGTTAAATTAAGATACACAATACTATCTAGCTGCAAAAAAATACCGACAGGTAGCCCTATATCGTTGGGCTATAAGAGTGCTAATCAGAAAGCCCTCCCATCCTAGTTCCAAGCAGTCCAGAAACAAACACCCAAGTCAGAAGGAATCACAAAGGCAGCTTTGCTTGGGAGAAGCTGGCTTGAAGCTGAGCCAAATAGGCTTCCTAATATTTCCCCCTGCCCTTCTGGGTAACACTTGAAGAGGAAAAGTAAGGCATGGAAGAACATGAGATGAAACACTTGAGCAATGGCCTTGAACACATGGACCCTTTGAACAGAAAGTTCTCCACCAGTGAGGGGAAGAGAGAATGACAGGTCCTTCTCCATCCTTCCAAGAGAGCGGAAGTGCCTATTTCATGGGCCAAGGCAACCACTGGGGGTTGTAGATGGTCCCCTCTGCAAAAGTGCTCTGACTTAGAAACAGTGCTGTGATTAGAGTTCAGCGAAAAAGAAGCGAGTTGATAAGACATAGGGATGATCTCAATTAAACTACGTGTGAGTGTCTGTGTGTGTTCACATCAAAACTCTTAAAAGGGTTTATTCCGGGCAGCAGGATGAAGAAAGGGTGTGTGAAATTGGGCTTCTAACTTTAAATATTTCTGCAGTGTTTGGATTTTTCACAAGGAATATTTCTTTGGTAATTAAAGAGAAAGAGAGAGGAAGAAAAGAAGAAAAGAGAGAGAAGGAGGAGAAAACAAATGGCCAATTACACTCTCAGCGAATCCATCTGGAAACAGTCAAACAGCAGCAGCAGCAGCAGCATTAGAAGCTGGTATTTATTAAGTGATTGTCTGTGTGGGCCAGACTCTTCTAAGCACATTACTTGAATTGAGTCATTTAATTCTCACAGTAACCTATGAGGTAGGGATTATTATTATGCCCAATTTCCATATGAGGATACAGGGCTTCAGACTTTAAGTAACTTGCCTGAGGTCACTAAACATTTATCCCACATCTCCATTTAAAATTAAACCCCTGATGAAAGATAAAAGCTCCTTTTTGTATGAAACAAAGCAAAGCAAAACAGGACCTTCATAGACGCCCCCACCCAGAGACCCCAGGTCCATCAGACACAGCAGACCTGGGGCCCATGAAACAGTCAGGGCCCTGTAAAAATGTCTTAATTTCTTTTAAAATGAAAGGGAAAAGAAATAAACTGTTAAGGTCAAAGAAAATGCTTGACTGTTTTCTCACATCAGAAAAACACGAAAGTTTGAGAGCCCATAAAAATCTACTAAATTTTGCCTAAAGTAGGAAAAATTTAAATGTTGAAGTATTTAAAGCAATAGCAAGAATAATTTTTAATATTGATATTTTTAGGGTGGGAAGGGTCCCCTAAGGGAAAAGTCCTGAGGGCACCTTTTTTTTTACAACCAGCCCCTGCCCTCCTGTACTGCCCGGTCCACCTAAGCTTAAATGGCATCAAAGTTTAAATGGCATCCAAATCGCATAAGCTAGCAAGTTCGAAGCCATTCCCAAGTGTCACTCCTGGTCAGGAGGTCTCACTCCAGGTCCTGTTGGCAGAAGGACTGGGTGCCCACCCAGCACGCCCCCGTCTATGTAGGTTGTCATCTTTCTAGAATCTCCCGCATGAAGTCCCTGAGGGACCAGGCACATGGGCAGAGAAATGAAAGAGAAATGACTTTGCAATAATTTAAAGTGTTACATAAGCAATGACAAGATACTGGCAGACGCTTGAGCTGCTTCTTTAGGGGGAAAAGAAGGTTGGAGAAACCTAATTCTTGTCACCTGGTTTCTTTAATGACGATACTAGTTTAGGGTGGGTTCCTGTTCACGAAAAGCTGCAGCAAAATATACAAATAGATCCTTGCTGGAAAATTCTTTCTTGTAATTCTTCACTAGAACACAGGGTAATTTTTAAAAGCAGGTGATGGACATTAGTCCTTGAATTGGTAACCCCCCCAAGTGGAACTCTGAATTATTAGGACCCATTTGAGGGGGATATAATTTGTGTAATAGTCACGACTGTCTCCATTTCAAAGGACAGAAAGCCCAACTCAAACTGGCATCGACAGAAACCTTGTTGCATCTTTCAACTGATTAGTGTGTGGGTAAATCTGGTCCAATATGGCTGGATTCAGGATTCAAACTGCTTTCCTTTGTGCTGGCTTCATTCTCAGAAGGTTCTCTCTTCACAGAGGTGGTCCCCACATTCTGAGCCAGCAGGAAAGGAAGGACTGCTTCCCTCCCAATGATTCCAATGGAACTCTGCGTCTATTATTTTTCATAATTGGGTCAGGAGCCCATCTTTGGACCACTCACCGTGGCCAGGAGGATAGGGTGCTCTGAAGAGTTGGGCTTGCATCACATGCTCATCAGGTGGCTGGGGGGGTTAGTGTCCCCTGCAATCACATGGAGTGAAAGTAGGGGAGTGGTGGGTTTTACTCCAAAGGAAAATCCCAACCAAGGTGTTGTCAATCAAAGAAAGAGCAGTGGGTGCTGGGAAAAATAAAAAAAGATGCCAGGTGCAATATGTAATTGATGGTATGGAGGATAAAACGTCAGTTTCCATTCATTATAGAGCTCTGCATTGTATTGCAAACAGTCAAAAAAAGCAAAAACAAAAACTTTGAAATAAATTTTCAAGTGGCTAGAAGTTTAGCCATGGGAGAATCCTGGTTGAAAGTTTGTTACCATTTTTTTGTTCGTGCCTTGAAAATTCATGCAAAATTGTACCTTTTGGCTCTCTCTGAAGAAACATGACAATTGGGAGTCTGGATGAGTCCTTGAAGAAAGCTGGTCCCTGAATTCCTTCTGTTGCTGCACCTGGATGTATGATTATAACTAGAGCAAACGTGGGCCGCCCAGCACTCTTCAGCGCCTGCACTGCGCAGACTGCACGGCGGATCAAATCACAGCACAAAGGGCTGGGATTTTAATGAATCAGTCAATAAGAAGAATGGAGCTCTATGCCATGAGTAAGCCGTGGTGCTAGGCTTCACACTCACACACAAACACACACACACACACACATAAATTTTGATGGAGAAATATTTCCTATAGAAATGGACTTCATTTCTTTTGATAACACCGTTATTTGGAATATGCTTATGAATTCAATCAACAAACTAATTGGACGTTTTTGCAATTTCATGCCAATGAACACTGATAAACCAACCTCAGTGGTTGCACTTCACACGAGATTTGAATAGTATCTGAAAAAAGGAGTCAAAAAGAAACCCCTCTGCATTCTTGACCTCTAAAGGGCAATGCCACGCCTCCTAACAGTAAGTCCAGACTGGCTTTACAGTATCCTATGGTCCCCAACAAACATTTCCAGAATGCCGAGTAAAGGGAGGACATTGTGCTGAGCTGGACATTATTATGTGCGGGGGGGGGGGGGGGGGGAGATGCACACATGGATAAGCCACGGTCTTGGCCTTCCATTGCTTCAAATCTGGTATGAAGACATGATAAAATTCAGTGCAAAATAAAATATGATACATACCATATCAGATGAAATTACTCAAATTGATATACTTAAATAAATGCTTATTTAAATACATATGACTATGTAACAGGCTCGGTTCAAAGTACTAAGGAAATAACAATGAACAAAACACATAGGATCCCCACCCTCATAGAGTTTACATCCTAGGGGGGAAGCAGACAAGGGACAATTAAATAAATTCCAAAATACATTAGATGACTAAATGCTGTGCAAGAAAAATAAGCAGGGTTAGGGGGTATTTGGGGGTCGATGGGGATAAAGAATATTCATAAAGAATATTCAGAGCAGGTCTCCTTAAGAAACCAGCATTTGCGCAGAGAAAGGAAGGAAGCCAGGGGGACAGGCAAAGGGCTTTGCGCCCCCTGGTGCTTAGTAAACACTCAATAAACGCTATTGTTATTATGATCATTATGATGATAAGGAGCCTGGATCTGAGAGGAGAGTGTAATTGCAATTAGCTTGATTAAAGAAAGCTTTGTAAAAGGGTAAAGGGGCACCTATGTGTGGTGACAGATAATTATTGGACTCTTGGTGGAGAACACGGTACAGTCTATACAGAAACTAAAATAGAATAATGTACACATGAAATGTACAGAATGTTATCAGCTGATATGACCTGAATAAAGCAATTTTAAAAAAACAGAAAGAAAGCTTTGTGAAGGATGTGGCATTTAAAGGAGAAAGGCAGGGTGAAGAGTCCAAAGGGACCCGAGACCCGGAGATGCCAGTGGGCAGACCCATTGCTGTTGACCCTCCAGCAGAAACAAGGCTTTGGTTTAGTGTTTTGTTTTGTTTTAACTTATCTCCTCAAAACCTGAATTTCAGGCTCCTATGAGCAAGATGATAAAATCTGACAGCACTGAGCCCACACTCCACATGGCAAACATTTGTCTGGGCTCTTCCACCACCGCCTGCCTTCATCCTATGATTCCAATACTAATTTTCAGTATATTGTGCTAGTTACAGACCCAAAGAGCAGCGCTTCTGAGAGTTATGAGCCATATTAAAAAGCGCTGTCACCACACCCCTCCACTGGTTAAACCCCCCTGGGTATTCTGCGGCCATTTTAATTTTCGTTTCCTGGTGTACAGAGGTTGAACAGGTTTGATGGGACATTTGCCTTTTTCCCAGAACTACTTCGGCTCTACAACGGGATTTCCATAATGGAGGTATCCCAGATGTTTTTCCTGCAGGAGGGGAGAATTTATTAAAAATATAAGAAAATGGTGTACTAGGGATGGGAAAGAAGGTTGCTACAAGAGGTCCTACACCTAGTGGCCAGGCTTTCCCTTGGGGCTGAGCACCTCCCTTTGAGGCGCTGGAAAGAGTCCACCCTTTCTTCCCCAGAATGAGATATCTGCCTTGTCTGACTCCTCATCTCCAAGGATTCTTTACTTTAACCAACACCTGCTTCTCCAGTCAACTTCCCAGAGATTCAAACCTATAGGACAGAAGGGCAGTAGCTCTGGTCTCTGGCTTTCTCCTACCGGGAACAGCATCTGAGAACAAAGAATAGAACAGTCAGGGTCGTGGCTCACTTTTTAATAAGACACTAGTATTTCAGGGTTATTTGAAATAAATATCAAAGTAATGTCACTGTCACTTGTTCTGACATTGCGATCACAGTCCTGTTCTCTTCCACCCCCTCACTCATTCTTTTACCAGCCTGGCTATCGCTGGCTCCTAAGCTTTTCCATTCCAGCTGGGGGAACAAGAAAGGCTTCAGGGGAGGTTGCAACCAAGAGTATAAATGGGGCGGGGGGTGTGAGGGGAGTCCCTGGCAAGGAGGAGACGATGCAGAAGTAGAAGGAAAGGTAGGCCAGGGCCAGATTTCAGAAGGCCATCACACCTAGCTAGAAAATATCGTTTTATGTCACACACAATCCGGACAATAAATGGTTCTCAAGCACTGGTGTGACCCAACCAGCTCTTACTGACCACCAACATTCTTCTGGTGTCAGCGTCTTCCCAGAAAATGCTGTTAAAAGCAACTCACACTGTGCTAATTCCTCCTCTCTGATGTTTACACCTCTCAAAGGTGCGTGGAGTTCCACAGCATGTCACTCCTGGATTCGTCACCCGCAGAAGACAGCTCAGACGTGCTGGGCTGCTTTAATCTTTCCCTGTAAATCAATCCTCTCTCCTCTTAATCATTGGGCTGCTCTTCTCTGAACTTGCTGCAATTTGTCTACAGCTTGCTGGGCCCGAGTTGTCCAAAAGTGAGCACGTTGTGCAAGAGCAGAGAGCTCTCCTCCTAGCCTCTCTCCACCACCCAGAGAATTCCACGCAGGGCTCCGGCGGTGAGCTGAGCCGAAAATGGCCCGTCTCCAGTTTCCAAAGGGGCCATTTCTTTCTGTTCCAGTGCCAACCGTTCGTTATTTTTAGTGTCTGATTGTCAGGCTGCGGCATTAGAAAGTTTGTGGTCCCATTACATATTCCAGAAAGTCACATTGCTGGTGATGTGCGGCTGTATCGATAGATGAGTAATGGCTCGCTGTCATGTCCGCTCGGCAAAGTTGTGTCCTCCCAAGTTGGGAAAGGCAGAATCTGAGCGCGCCTACCTGCCCGGCTGCCTTACCTGGCTGTTCCCTCCCGGGTCGATCCACCTGCAGCCTTTTGCAGCAGCGCCCTCTGCTGGCCGGATGCCCCGCAGACTGGGAGCTCTGAGAGCAGAAGGGGCCTCGCCTCGCCTGATAGCCCCTGGCTGCAGGCAAATGAGATATTATCATTCCCATTTTAAAGACCAGATAACTGAGCCCCAGAGAAGTGACTATGTGGTTCACAGCCAGTAGGGGATCACGGATGGAAAAGAATAACAATAACCAGAATCACAACCCAAGCAGACATTTGCATCGCACTTCAGATTTCCCAGAGCACCAGGGCCGGCAAATTTGCATGGCAGACAGGGAGTGTGGAGAGCTGAGTGTGAGACAGGGTGTGGGTGGGGACCATGGCTGACCCTCCTGCTCCGTCTAGAGGGGCAGCAGCGGTACAGCTCTGCTAGTCAACAATGCAGGGCCAGTTCCGTCAGAACTTCTCAGTTTTCGGGAGACAGACCACATCTATACTTAGATGTGAAATTTTTCTGATTTTAAAACAATGCGTGGGCCGAACGAAACATATCTGTAACCCCTGGTTTCCACAGAGCTCCCCTCTTTATTATCTCATTTAAATTTCACAAAATCCTGTGATATTGCCGCAGGCTTAATCCTCATTTTGCAGACAAACAACTGAGATGGAGGGAAGTTATGCAAATCTAGTCAATGTTGGAAAAGAGACTCAGACTCATGTTCTGAATCACAGGTTCTCTCCACCCAACAACACAGCCTTGTGCTTTACTCCGGGAGAAACTGCCGAGAGCTGGCTGACCAGCCAAGGCTCCAGTGAGGGATGGGCTCATGGCCGATTGCACGAGGTCAGCTGTCTCAAGTCTGGCTCTTTCAAAGCACGTTGTTGTCTTTTATTCTGCACCAAGTTTGTTTTCTAAAGACTGTGTCTATAGGCTGAGGGCCTCTGACCTGTGATTAGAACATTTGCTTTGAGTGGCTTTCAAGGAACAGAGCTGTGTGTGTGCTCAGCCATCCACATGGTCTCAGCTGGCACCTATTATGATTCAAATCGAGAGATGGGAAACACTGAGAGGCATTAAGCAAGATCAAACTTCAGAACAGTTAGCAAAGGGGACAACCAAATTTGGCCCTGCAGAATTATTTTTTTGACCCACAGAAAACAATAATAATAATAGTGAACACCCTTGCCAAAATTTAACAATCAGGAGATGGTATATAAAAATTCAAATTCTCCTATTCTTTTGCAAAATCCAAACATGTGCCACATTGGTTCTTTATTTGTGCAAGGCCAAATTAGCTGGAGCTGGGTTGTGGCTGCCCCCTTCCCATGGGGCGGGCAGTCAATGATTCTTCCTGGTCTCTACCTATTTCTGTTGTCTCCCTGAAGCCAAATATCAGTACCTATTTATCACTGTGTTTGTGTTATCCTTTTCATAAAGAAAATGAGATATCTCCTATAACAATGTCCCTTAAAAGTGAGAAAACAGACTGAGAGAGCTTGGAAGAAAAATGGGAGAGAACATCTTTCTTTATGGAGGTGAAGAATATTGTAACATTTATTCAACGATGTAGTGTTACCTTCCTGGTCTCTGTTCAGCATTGAATTTGTCCCCCCTCATTTTAGAGGCTACCTAATACATGTTAGTCTAGTAATATGGACTACCAACTGTAGACCTAACGAGTTCAGTATAATGAATCAGCTGATTTGAAACAAGACTGTTCAAAATGAGAGTTGCAGCCTGCTGAGCCCAGCTCCATGGCGGGTGGCCATTTTCAGGGGAATGCTTTTGGTAAAAGAAGCTCTTATCACGTCCCTCCCCCTGAAGCCTTTTCTCAGCATTTCCAGAGAACGCCAATTTCTCACTTCTCCATTGGCCTAAGACTTCCAGGTAAACACAAAGTCTATTTGAAATGCTGTGGATTCCCACATAAAAACTGGTGTCCTCATCCGTCTATTTCTATGCCCCACCCCTTGGCTTTTTAAACACAAGAGCAATCTTGAGCAGGTTAGCCAGCAATAAGAGATAAAATTTGTGAAGTTTAATATCCCCAAACAGAAAGCAAGTGTGGTTGTTGCTTTTTTCTCCTGCAGTTATAAAGGGCTGAAAATGGAGGGTTCGGCCCCGTTGCCACTTCATTTTGCATTGGATTTGGAACTGAAGCACAATCAGCTGTGTAACTCCCTACTGGCATTGATCAGGTCATCATCGTTACTCATCCTTGAATTGACAAAGTTTGGGAGATGTTATGCGCTGGCAATTTGTGAGTGTTGCCTTTGCTTAGCTGGACTAGAACCCTAGGAGTTGAGTCGTAAAGGAGACCTTATAAATTATCTGGTCCTTGGGTTACAAACTCAAAGACTTACTAGGACACGTAACTTATGTGGGTGAAGCAAGCCCAGTGAAGAACTCATAACGATCAAAGAAGGCACCGACACTCAGCCTCAGCCAATTATATCCATGGAGGAACGTATGTCCAGTTTTACCAGATTTTCAAATTGTTCCAAAAAGACAAAACTCTGATTTTTTTGTGTGAAATCTTATGATTTTCCAAGGTTAATAACTAATTTGTATTTAGTTTTTAACTACTCTCTACCAAACTAAATATGTATGTGGACCAGATTTGCCCCCAAGTGGCCAGTTAGACACGTCTGGTCTGGTTCTAACTCTTCATTTTTGAAAAAGGAAACTGAGGATCTGTTCAGTGATGCACAAAAGACCGTTAGGGAGAGGGAGCTGGCATTCACACTCACAGCAGCTGGAAAGCCAAGGTGCAGCCTGACTGTGAGATAAGACAAGAAAACTATTTCCCTGTAAAATGAAGAAAAATGAAGTCTCTTGCCTTTTGCCTCCCCATGACGATTCATTCTCATGGAAACTCCTGCTTATCCCCACAGTCTGAATAACCCATCTTAGCTAATTTTCCATGAAGGAACAGATTTTAAAGTGTTTCCATTTTCCTTGGGGGAAAGTCTTTTGTGATAATTATTCTAGGAGCTGATAACTATTTTTAGAATGAACAAAGTGAGGAATGAGTTAAACACACACACACATACTTGTATCTACACACCCACACATGCTTGAAGATGATGGACTTGGTGTCTGAGCACTGCCTTTGGAGGGTAGGTCCCACATCTATTGAAAGCTCTTTGTTGATGAAAAATTCCTCAGCAGAGTTACTGTTTGAGAGCCAGTTTTTCTCTTTTTTCCCCCTTCTATGTCAGGGGTCAGCAAACTATAGTTCATGGACCAACCTGTTTTTATAAATAATATTTTGTTGGAACACAGACACAATCATTCATTTACGGATCATCTGTGGCTGCTTTCACACTACCACAGTGGAGTCGAGTAGTTGCAATAGAAACGGTATGAACCACAAAATCTAAAATGTATACTAACTGGTCCTTTACAGAAAAAGTTTGCTGACCACTTCCAGATGTTATGGATCAATCATGCACGCCCTGAAGCACTACGGGGCACAGTTAATGTTTGTGTCTGAAGGACTAGGAAAGTGATATTGGGTACCAGGAGTCAAAACCTCAAATGGCTACAGAGGAAAATTAAATACAGCCAGGACTGGGGCCGGCTCCGTGGCCGAGTGGTTAAGTCCTCACGCTCCGCTTTGGCGACCCAGGGTTTGGATCCTGGGTGCAGACATGGCACCGCTCATTAGGCCATGTTGAGGTGGTGTCCCACATCCCACAACTAGAAGGACCCACAACTAAAAAAAACATACAACTATATACTGGGGAGATTTGGGGAGAAAAAAGCAGGGGAAAAAAAAGAGGAAGATTGGCAACAGTTGTTAGCTTGGGTGCCAATCTTTAAAAAGGAAAAAAAAATACAGGCCAGGAGAAAACTTTTGTGAATTGGAATGCCTTTTCTCCATCTCAAGGTAACGGAATCTGCTCAGCCCCAGGGACTGTCACCCAGCAAGAATGCTGGTTCAGTATTGCCAAATCCGCTGACTTTTCAGGAACATCCATAAATCTGGATTTTCATGTGAAATCTCCATTTTTAAAATGTTGGTAACCGTATTTAAAAAATAAATAAACCCTCTTTAGGTAAATAGAAGGGGCCACATATTAGTAACATCTATTGTGGTCAGCAGCAGATGATCTTATCTTTCTCATTTCTGACCAGGCTACAGAAAAATGGATTGATGGAGAACCGAGATTTTGTGACAGAGTAGTAATAAGAAGGACCTGATGGCCAAGGGCTCATTACCAGGTCTGTTTTAAATGCCAGCATCTTCTGTGTTTGCCTTCAAACGACACCAAACACCTAAATCACCATAGTAAACACAGATAGAAAGAGACAGAAAGGTTAAAAGTATACTCATAGTCTTCTGCTTTTTTATCCCCTCCTAAACGTGTTTGAGAGCAATATTGTTTCGTAAAAACAATATGACCCCATTTCTAAAGCAATATTCATGCTAAGCTAGTCAGCTGTTAAATATACCCAGCAGTTTGCATTATGATGAAGCTAAGCCAGAATTTCAATTATTTTCTGGACACATTTAAAATTATAATACTTTACTGGGTTAGTGTTATAGTTCATCCAAATTACTCACAAACTATCATATCAATCTCTTGCAACTGCTAACCCCTTACAGATCCGTGAAGTTAGGCGAAATAAGAGACTGGCCAGGGAAACGACCTTCATGCTGGTGTTGTGTTTTAAGGGGTACGCATCTCTAAGAGTAGGGATGGCTAATGGTCAGCAGCTAGCTTTTGCTGCCCTTGATATTTAGGCTAGAAGACATAAGACTACTCTTTTTCCTATTTCCAGGAAAATATCCTGTTCTGTGCAAAATTTTCCAACAGTCTACTCCACCCCACCTCCCCACACATTTTACCTCTTCTGCCAAATGACTTTTTAGAAATCAGTTCCCAAGTGCCCAAAGTTGTCATTGCTATTTTTTCCCCTCGCTGTGACACTGCTGCCAGTAACCCCTGAAACCTCAACATTCTCCCCTCTGCCCGGACACCCAGCTCTCAGTGATGCACCTTGTTCCAGACCAGTGGTGCAAGTTAAATTCATCAAGAGCAGGCTCTGTTAATCAGCAAGGATTTATGAATATTACCACCAGCAGTTGCTTGAAATGTGCACCTTCCTGAAGAAGGCATGCTGCTCTGAGCCCCTCGTAACCAACAGGAGCTTTACATGCCCTTCACTAAGTCCAGAACGGACGTGTTAAATATGTCTGCGTTAATTTATGACTGCGTATCCAAAGGCTCTGTCACTTGGCCCTGTGTTCTGAGGGACACAGTGTCACTTAAAAGCAGGAACCTCAGAGCAGGCTCTCTTGGGCTCTCTCTGAATGCTAACGGGTGATGCAATGAGCTTTGCCAAACGTCCAGAATCAGCAAGGGTGCCTGGAGAGCTAATAAAGACTTAGCCACCTGCAAACTTCTAGAACAAGGTGAGATCCCAACAAATAAATCCATTAGGAGACCATTTAAAAAGAGTTCTTACTTTTTCAGATTGTCGCTGCATTGACAAAATGAAGTATAGGAAAATAAGAAATTTACCTATTTCTATCTAATGCTTACCCTTAATATCTAGAGTTGCACTGTCCAGCAAAGAAACCTCCTATGGCGATTTAAATGTAAATTTGAATCAATTAACATGAAATAAAATGAAAAATTCCTTTCTTCACTCAAACAAGCCACATTTTAAATGCTCAGTAGTTATATGAGGCTAGTGGCTACCATATTAGACAGTTCAGACATCTAACATTTCTATCATCACAGAAAGTTCTAGTGAGCAAGACTGAGCTAGAGATTTTTGTTAGTCAAAAGCATCTTTATGGCTGTATCATCCATCTGTCTGTTTGTCTATCAGGTATTATTACAGCTTATGGCAGGGCTTCCCAAAGGATGGTATGGGTACCACTGGTGGCACTCAAGATAATTAACATGAATGAACTTCTTTTTGTTTTACTTCTAAAAGCTACATAGTTATGTAAGGGTGAATTAAAAAATATATGACAAGAATTAAGCTGAGTGAAAAAAGCCAATCGCAAAAGTTTACATACTCAAAAGCTTACCTACTCTGTTTATATAACATTCTTATAATGACACAATTAGAGAGAATGGGAAACAGATGAGGGTTTACCATAGGGAAAGGAGGGAGGCGGGGACTGTCGCTATAAAAGGGTAAGCAGAGGGGCTCTTGTAATGGAACTCTTCTATATTTTGATTGTAGTGGAGGTCACACAAATCTACATTTGATAAAATTGCACACACGTGAATGTAGGTAAAACTGGTGAAATCTGACTAGTCACTGCATTATACCAATGTCCATTTCCTGGCTGTGGTTTTGCATTCTAGTTATGCATTGGGGGAACTGGGTAAAGAGCAAATGGGATCTCTCTATTATTTCTTAAAACTGCGTGTGAATCTACAATTATCTCAAAAATAAAGTTGAAAAGTATATATGAGCAGCCCATCAAATCCAAACTGTTTGAACAGAATTTCCTAAGATGAAGCTAAAGGAACAAATGCCGTGACAATCATTATTCAAAAAAAATATATACAGCAAAAAATAGTAAAAGGGGTGTGAATATGAAACTAAATTATGGGAATGGTACAGGGGAGACTGAAATTTGGAGAATTCTGCAGACCCATCATGATTAAGAAAACAGGCTCTGGACTGAGACAAAGCCGGGATCAAATCACACTGACTACCTGTGTGACCTTGGGCAAGGTACTTAACTTCTCTGAGCCTCAGTTTCCTCATCTACAAAATGGAGATAATAACAGTACTATTCTCACGGTGATGTTTTGAAGCTGTGATGTGAGAACATAGGTAAAATGCTAGTGCATTCTTCAGTTCTCACCAAGAACTTAATAATGGCTCTTACTATCGGATATGTGCAGCTCGTTCCATAAGAATTGGAGATTAATTATTTGTGTGATTGCTTAAATCAAGGTTGGCAAACATTTTTCTGTAAAGGGCCAGGGAATAAATATTTTTGACTCTGCAAGCCATATAGTTTCTATTGCAACACAAAAGCACAAAAGCAGCCTTAAGTAAACGAGTAGATATGGCTATATTCCAATATAATTTTATTTATAAAAACCGGCAGCAGGTCAGACTTGGCCTGCGGGACATAGATTGCCCACCTCTAGTTTAAATCTGCTGCTTCTATTGAACTTTGAGGGGAGTGACAGACTATCGAAGGCAGACCCACTCTTTTCTCCCCCTTCCTTTTTTTTCTCACTCACCTCCTCCCATGCTTAGGGACCATTCCATTACTACGCCAAGCAGAGGTCAAGTCAGAATCCACTTGCTAATTGTCCTGCAGCGTGTACTTCTATTGATGGGAACCCATCACGGGTCCCCGGGGTCTTGTACATAGTAGGCTCTCAATAAATATTGAGTGATTGATTGATTGACCCATCAACAAAGAGAGCTGGGTCCTGATGAAGGTTAACAGAGATTGGAGGCCAGCACTCCCCGGGCAGCCTCACCCTAAGCACAGAGGGGAACGCTTCCATTCACATGACCCTTGCATTGATTCAACACCACGGAGACTGCAAGGCATTTTATCAGATATCATGTCATTTAATCATTCAAATCTTCATGACACTGCTATGGCAACTATTTGTCACTTTGTCTTATAGCTAAGGACACTGAAACTCAGAGAAACCAAGTAGTTTTCCTAAAATTGTGAGACTTATTAATTGGCGGAACTGAGCCTTCAACCCCATTGTCCCAGTTCCAAACTCGTCTCTTTCCACGATGTCGCAACTGCTGCTAAAGAAATTTTTAACAAATGGAAAAGTGGCCTGATTGCTACTCCGGTAATACTGCAACGCACACTCCAAATTGTGAAAGAGCAAGAGGGAATAGCTTGAACTACATCCAACTTTATGTTGTTTGGAATATAAGTGAAAAGTTCCATTAGAGCAGTATTTATGATATAATCCCATTTGTATCAAAGTATACATAATACTATAAAATTATAATATATACTAAAGAATATATATGATATAAAGAATAAATATATGCATATATGATGAAGTGTATATGTGCACATACACACACATATCATCTTGAAAAGGATGCAAACCAGGAGTTTGAAATAGATGGCTCACACGCTGGACTTAACCTCTCGACTTACTTAGGTCGACCTGACAAGTGTCAATAAATTTGAATGCGTTGCCTTCAGACAGGGCGAGTGCTTTCCAATTTATTACAGGTCCCGTTACTCCTAAATAGCTTTCCGATTCTGCCTGTCTAAGATTCAGACAACCCATGTGTTTTTCCTTAAATTGGGAACACCTTTCTCCTGGAGATGCGTTAAGGAAGGTGGGATCCACCTTCTATCTCTGTCTCTGTCTCTCTCTCTCTTTCTTTCCTGGCTGGAGAAGGCTGCACCATCAGGCGGTTCCCTTGCAGACCCAGCAGGGCCCACCTGGACTCACCGTTGTCCCTACTCCCACCCGCACAGGCCCAGTGAAGTTCCAACCCTTGTCCACTCTCCCTGCATCACCTCCCTCCTTTTCCCTCCACGGCAGATGACCTAGCTCCCTACTTTACTGTGAGTCTTGAGACTTCCCTTATTGTCTCTCCAGCTCAGTTTCCCTGACTCTCCCTGCAGCCATTTCTCCTAACTTGCTGGCTCAGAAGGAAAAATAAAAGTCTTCTGACCAGCTGACATCCCCGCCTTCTTCTGCGTGCTCACCTCTCAATCTCTTTCTCTCTCTGTGTTTGTCTCCTTTCACTTCCTTTTCACCTGACCTGCAGCAGCCCCCTCTCTCTCTCGGCACAGAGCCATCCACATCCTCCCTCTAAAAGCAAACAGATGAAACAAACAACAGCCCCTGCCTGAGCCCTCCAGGCAGCAGTACCTGCTCCAGCTGCCTGCCTGCCTTTCTCTTATCCTAACCTCCAAACTCCTCTGAAGTGAGGTGTGCTCTCCTCCCCTCTTCCCGAGAGTCATCCTGCACTTATTCCTTGCCAATGAACAGGTGTGGTGTTTGCACGCTGGCACGACAGGCCCATACACACACACACAGACACACGTACACACATACACACTCACACACACACTCACTCCTAGCTTAGCTACTGTAGGGGAGAAAGACATTTCCCCTACCGTCTCTGGGTTTGTCTGGCCGGAGAACGAATTAAATTCACATGAGACAGAATAGCAGGAGAAAATCAAACAAAGCTTTCTGAGGACCATGGCCCAGGGCCTTTCTTCCTGAAGGAAGAAATGGCACTGAAGAAGTGGGGTGCACAGAGTGGTTATATACCCCCAAACAGGATGTTTCACATATGATTGAAATGTCCCTCCCACAATAGTCACAAGATTGCTCTGTTGGCACAGTGCTTGATGGACACAGCAGGTAGTGGTCTGCTATCTCAGTGGGCGTAGCAGGAGGCAAGTCTATTGTCTCGAGCTGGGTGATCACAGGTGAGCGCAGCAATCAGTTTCTAGCCTAAGGAAAGATGCTTAATCCTTAAGGAAATACCAATGTTGGGAGGGGGAGGGAAGTTGCACCTTTATCTCAAGGGCCTTTGTTCTTGTCCTAGTAAATGTTTTAAAGCAGATATACAATACATGCTCAACAGCCTCGGTCAGGCCCTTTTGGAAAGAAAAGGTCAGGCCGAATTAGGTTTACACCAAATGACTTCCTCATGTACTCCAACACATCCCATTGCTTGCCATTTCTATTTGTCAGTGTACAGATGGGAGAGGCTCAGGCAAGCCGAGCAACTCGCCAAAATGGCCGAAACCACCACCCCAACCATCACATCCAGCTAAAGACAAAGGAGGACGCTGGGGGTGGGGGGAGCCAGCCACAGGAGGGTACCAGACAAGCACAGTAAACAAATGCAGACTTAAGTCCCTGCCTTCCCCATTGATTAAGAGTTTCTAGAGAGAAGGTCATCTCCCCTTCTTCCTGGTAGAGAGGGAGATATCTTTACAGATGGAGAGTTCCTTTACAATGTAAATGTCTCTTGCAAAGGGTAAGTAAACTCTACTTTTCAGTTGCTTTCCTGTCTGCAAAGTAAGGAGCCACAAATAATCCTGATGCCAAAGAGACATATCTTGGGGTGGCCAATTCCAGGCCCCCACACTACCAATAAGCCCAGCAGCCGGGGGAACTTTGGTGACAGGCCCAGGGTTTGGGTCTCAGCCTCGCCATGGCCATATTCTGACAATGACCTTTGGCAATGTCTTCTTTTCTGTAAAAAGGGTACAATAAAGTATTTCCCCTCCAGAGTTATCGTAAAGGTAAAATGAGATATTGTATGCAAAGCACCTCTCATGTGCTATGTGCTCAGTAAATAGCAGCTCTTATTGTTACCAAGTGTGTGGATGTATAGGCGTGTATGTGTATGTATCATATATATAAAATCTCTCCTTTTAATTAGAATGGTCTGTGGTCAGTAACCGTGTCAAATCCTCACCGCCTTTTCCAAAGGACGCAGCCTTGTGAGTTTCACTTAGAAGCTCTTTAATATGCGTGTGAAACCAGCACACGCTTGAGAAGTTAGGGCACCATATTAATAGGGCTATTGTTATTACTTTAACAAAGCTCAGATGTTCAAATGGTACTGAACAGGGTTTCCCAACCTCAGGAGCACCGCCATGTGGGGCCAGATCATTTCTTTTTTTATTGTGGGCCGTGCTGTGGGTTGTAGAGTGTCTGCAGCTTCCCTGGCCTCTACCCACTGGATGCCAGTAGCATCCCCACCATTCCCACCCCATCCAGTCAGAGACAAAAATGCCTCCGGAAGATTGCCAAATGTCCCTTGGGAGGCAAAATTCGGCTCGTAGAGAACCACTGATCTAGAGGTTTCTGAGAGCTCCTCCTCCTGTGAAATGTGAATAAATAGCAGGGTCATTGTTGAGGGAGTTGAAGCTTCAAGGTTGAGAAAAGCCAGGTGAGCTCTCGTGGTCACAAAAGTATCAGTTTTGAAAATGCAATTTGCTTTCATATGCAGAATTTTTTACTCCAACAAAGGACTTCGGGGGAGAAAATGCTGAGTTCACACTGGCTTATTGAATAGAATTTTGCAAGCTCCAGGTCTACCTCTGTAAATCTTCCAAAAGAGAAAGCCAGTCGCTCAGCGTCCTGAGTCTTACCGGATAATAATATATGTATGAGATCTGGGGTAACCCACGCATTCCTAGGAAATACTTCAAAGTTATTTTTTAACATCAAAACAAACAAGGGTCAGTGGGTCTCCCTTGCAGCCTCTGTCTATTTATAATTATATTTTATATAAACATATTTTGTGACCGTGGAAAAGACTTCCTGGGCGCACAATGGCAAGCGTTCTTCAAAACTGTCTTTAATTATTCATTTGGCTGTGCTATATTTTATGTTTCTTTTCATAAATGTTAATCTTTATTATTGCCTTTTGGGGGGGGAGGAAAACACATACACAGTAATACCTGTTATTAAATGACCTATCACAGTGACTTGGATAAATGTTGGGAGCGGTTTAATTGTTTCCTATCTGCAGTTTTATACAGTTTCTATCAAACTGAAGGGTAATTTTTTTTTAGTAGCTGCTTATTTTAAATGTACAAAACCCTTGTGTGTAATTCCATTAGCTGCCCTACAGCATTGCAATCTACAGTTTCCCCGAGGCTGTTGTGAAATATTGATGAAATCCTTGCTTTTGTGGCTTCCTCTGATACACTAAACATTTGTCTGATGTTAGTTGAACTTGAATGGATCTGTTCAGAGCTATATCAGTAGTGACTTCAAAGGGAGTAAGGCTGTTACAGTATTTTTTCCTCATTTTTCTTTCTTTCCTTCTTCCATTTTTTTCCTTTTTCTTTTTTTTAACAAACTGAAGTTTCAAAGCTTCACCGTGGTATACTTTATAAAAACAAAGTTCATATCAAATGGTTCCAAGTACCTAGCAGTCTGCTGATCTTTATAATTGTAAACAGTGGCATTTTTTTCTTTTGATTCTGAATCACTCTGGATATTTTGATATAGAGGTGGACGCTGCCCCCACAGCACTCGTGTACATGCACGTGCACACACACGCACAAACACATACACACAGGAGTGGAGGAGGATGTAAAACAATAAACCTGATTTTCTGAAGTTTCACTCAGAATTCTGTGCCTCTGGAAGTCTGCCACTTAGGAACTCCCTCCCAACATCAATGAAAGGGCACCATGAATGAGAAAAAATCATCTATAATTGACTTTTTCCAGCTAAAGCTGTTTGCATTGAACTTCACAAAATTCAGGGCTAGAGCTCATATTTATCCCTGTCTTTTCCGGTCAGGTTATGAGTTATAACTGCTGGGGTTTATTATTTTTTGAAATGATAGAATAGTCTTTTAGGACCTATAAGCAGTAAAATTGTCTCTCAAGCAGGTTTCTCAACCTCAACAATATTGACATTTAGGGCCTGGGATTTCTTTGCTGGGAGTGGGGGGGGGGCGGGGAATGGGGGGAGCATCCTGTACATCATAGGATGTTCAGCAGCATCTCTGGCCTCTAGCAGATGCCAGTAACAACCCCTCCCCAGTTGTGACAACTTGAACGTCTCCAGACATTGCTACATGTCACCTGGGAGATGAAATTGCCCCCCACTTTTCCTGACTAAGGATCAGTACTCTAAAGATGTGGAAGTTTGCCTCCACTGGGATGGAAAGAGACATGGTCATTCTCTCTTAACAGGTGCTATAACAATGAGGAGTTCTCCAGGGGGGCATCTCACAGGGTCATTCTGCAGATTGATTTTCTAGAACAGTCTGGACCCATACTCAGGAGTCTGGACACTGTCGGCACCTTTGCTTTTGGAGTTCCCCTCTGGAAACAGGAAGCAGAGCATCAGCTCACTGTCTTGAAACGAAAATCGTCAGAAACCAACTAGAGGGCTCGACACTGGGCCAGGGGGCGTTGGTTTGGGAAGCATCATTTGTCTACGAAAACTCAGTCAATCATAATGAACAGTCCACAGAGTGACTTCAGTCAGTGTTTCCCCCACGAGCCCCACCCTATGGAGGCACAGCTGACCCAGTAATTCACCTTTGCTCTGGGTCACTTAGCACAACTTTTCAAACAGAAACTCTAGTGACACCACATTGCCATTGGTTTCATGCTTAAAATTAGCAAAAAGAGCAATATGTTTTTATATCCATAGCTGACCCTTTGTTATAACCCATTCAAGACAGATAATCTATCATATACCTAAATTAGTAAATTGCTAGGTTGTATTTCATTAATTTAATGTCAATCTCTCCTGAAAAGTTCTAATCTCCATGAGGTTAGATCACGTAGCGCTTCTTCGCTGCTGTGTCTCTGGCATCCAGCCCAGTGCACACAGTAGGTGCTCAGCTTTTCATATTAAATAACTCATTATTTAATGAGGGGGCTAGCAGCATCTTCACCCCCATCACCCTGCCTCCTTGGGAGCAGCACTCTCTTCCCCACCTTTCAACCTGGCAATCTGGAAGAAAAGAAGGAAGGGGGACCAATAGAATAGAGACAGACAGACAGAAAGATCTCAAGTCCCGCGCTCTCTTGTTTTGTCCTCCCACTTGCCCCAGTGTCAACACTCAAAGGATTAATGTTGTTCATTCATTCACCTTTTTCATATCTTTCTTTACTGATGATGCCTCCCCATACTGTGCTAAAAGTGGACACAGTCAATAAAACCACAATAACAGAAATAAGTTAACACTATATAAAATTCAGAATTGCGGTTGTATTGCTTCCCCTGAAGTAGATGACTGAAATTATTATTTGAGGGGTAGTGGCTTTCTTTCTCCTTCCTTTCCCTCTCCCCTTCCCATTGCCCTCCCCAGAATGTCCATCCACATCAGCAAAGCAGCCGCTGAACAGTGGCTATGTCTATACAATGCATATACTTGAGTGGACCCCACGGTCACAGCTGGAAAGAAATGCCTGCTTCCTCTGTGGAGTGGCACAGAGACCACGAATGGTGTGCCCGCATGCACAGGGAGACACGGTGCCCTGTCTTCTGTAAACAGGCTGAAGGGAGGTGGAAATCGATGTCGGCTAAATGAAAAAGAAGAAAATCAATAGAAGAAAAGAAAAAATATTTTCAAGTTCCTACAAACAGTCATGGAGATTAAAATTAAGTTAACCATAAAGATCCAAAGTAAAAAGTGGTTTTAAAAGTCCTTAACCACGCGTCTCCTTCCAGCGTGGAGAAGCTGGACATTCTGTCTGCGTGGCTTTCTTGAGAGCGGGAGGGTATTTGTCAAAGCAGCAGCAACTCCACTTTGTCTCCATTGTCAGTGTATCTAGAGTTGAAGAGGCTTATTTTCTGCAAGTGCCTTCAGTCCCAGACACGTCTGCAGTCTATTTATGTTGGCTAAAACAAACGGAATAAACAGTTGAGAGGAGATCATTCATATCGTGACGGGAGGGAGAATATAGGGCATTCTTGACATCCTGCATACACAAATCATTGAATGTCTTTCTAACTAGCTGCGCTTGTAAATCAATCCAGGCACCCCTTCAGAAAGAATCTGCAGTAAAGTGATTTGACTTCAACTGGCAATAGATGAATTGGATTATTGAAGAGCTGTTCTTCTTGGGTTGTCTACAAAGGCAACGCTAGTATGTGAAGGTAGTCACGACAAGAGACAATCCTGGAAGCCACCAAACCCAGGCCTCGAAGAATACTTAAGCACTGGGGTGGGAGTACAATGGAGTCTCTGGAGGGGCTAGAAGAAAAGCAGAAGGCAGAAGGGGTCATCAATGGGATAGTCATGATCTTGGCAATGATCTTGACCCTTGTCCCCAGTTACTCAACGCATATTTATTGAGCACCTACTTATGTGCCTGGCATAGGCCCACTTTCCTAGTCTTTAAGAAACTTCCTAACTCAGGAGGGAAAGGATAGTCAGCAGATAACATCCTTCCTCATGACTGCGACCGTCCGCCTCTACAAGAAAAGGCAGAGAAACACACACTCATTCACGATTTGTTACTCACCTTTCAGCTAAGGCATGGAAAGTTTCACGATCTGAAAGTTCGAGTGAATGTCCTGGAGTATTTTCATCACGTGTAGTGAATCCCTGAGAATTGGTATTAGAGGCCAAGCAAAAAAATAATTATTGAGCCCATGCTCATACTGAGAAATGTCTCTGACTTTCTCCCTGCAAAACAAAGACAGTCTTGGAGCTCTCACTCGGTAAGCTTCCTCTGGACACTCACCTCCAGTGATTCATACATTGTTTTTTTATTCAGTTATCTAACATTTATTGCGCCTGTCATCTTCCAGGCCTTGGGGAAGCAGCGGGGGACCCAGACTGCAAAGACTGGGTTCCAAGGAACCTACAATGAGGGGGAAAAGATGGAAGAAAAATAGCAACAAGGATCACACTTCCAATTGAGGCTGATTTTATCCATCCAAAAGACTTCACTATCGAACATTTCTGCAAAAACTATATGATATATAGCATATCTATTAGATATGTAGCAGGAAAATCCAAATCATTAAGTAAGAACCTTAATGCTGTTTTAAACACCGAATTAGCCAGATATTCTCTATGATTGTCATCAAAATGATAGCCCAATAATTTATTGAGCACTTTCTATGTGCCCAACACTATGTGAAACACTTTTACCTTTGTCATCCATTCAACAATTACTGTATTTCATCTACAGGGTCATTCAGTAAACTGCACTACTCACGTTTTGTACCACTAAGAAAGAAACATGCGTGGACCAGTCCGGTGGCTCAGCAGTTAAGCCTGCACGTTCCGCTTTGGCGCCCTGGGGTTTGCCAGTTTGGATCCCAGGTGCGGACCTACACACCGCTTGGCAAGCCATGCTGTGGCAGGCGTCCCACATATGAAATAGAGGAAGATAGGCACGGATGTTAGCTCAGGGCCAGTCTTCCTCAGCAAAAAGAGGAGGATTGGTGGCAGATGTTAGCTTAGGGTTAATCTTCCTCAAAAGAAAAAAAAGAAAGAAAAACGCTTGTAATTAAACCATGACACATTGCTCTCCTTCTATTATGTAGAATTTCTATTTTGTACTTACTGAAAGACTCTTTTAGACTTATTTTAAAACAGATCTCTATAATGTAACACTTATGTTTAGAGAAAAAGGAAAAGATAAGCAAAATAAATTGGTTGAGGCATTCCTGAAATAGCTTCCAACTGCCCCCTGGCAGCCATTTTAAGATACCATTGATTGTAAGATGCGCCCTAATTTCTGAGATGTTAAAATATAAAAGAAAGGTCTTGGAATCAATGAAATGCTATTTGTGAAGCGTATGCTGTGCTCCAGGCTCTCTGAAAAAATGCTGAAGATGCGGCAATGCACAAGACGCGAAATCTCAGCCCTCACGGAGTCTAAATGGCATGATCCAGAATTTAACAATTGCACATATAATTGTTGGAGTGCAATTTTGATGCGAACCACAAGAGAATAATCCCATGAGACTATGTTGGAGGATCCTTACCTCATCAGGGGGCCAGGGAAGATCCTCCAAGGATCTTTATGCTAAAACTTGAAAGTTGAGTAGGAGGCAGAAAATGAAAGAAAGAGAACTGTAGCATTTTCTCATTAAATCCTGTCTACAGCCATACCGGGTTGATGCTATAATTATCCCCATTTTACAGATGAGGAAACTGAGACTTGGAAAACCTAAGTAACTTGCATAAGAACACGTAGCTAATAAGTGTTAAGATCTGCAAACTGCCTCCAACAATAAATTGTTGTACTTATTCAAACGGGCAGACTCAGTTCTTGCTGCCTTACAGAGAGCGTGACGAAGGACTTCCAGAGAGAGACAGCCTTCAGTGTAAGTCCAGACATTATCAGATAGTTTCAAGGCTAACAAAGAAAGAAGAGTTTACGTCACAGACTCGGTGTGTCCTGGATCCAGGGATTGCAGTATCACAGGACCCAAAATATAGAAGGATGCAATAAAAGAACATGCTCTGGAATTTCCCTCCAGGCTATTAGGATGTTTTAGATGCCTGGCTTAAGTAACTTTAGGAAACGTATTCAATAACCCTGGTTGTGTATTGTTCGTAGCTCAGGGCTTGTGTGATTACAGGCCCAATGCAGCTGAAAGCAGGGGCCCACTAAGTATTTTTTTGATTAAGAGACATCTCTAACTTTAGAGCAGGAATTTCTGTGTTTCTGCTCTTCAATTTACTCCTAAATATAGAACCAAACTGGAATTATTTTTTTCACTTTTGTTGTTGTTGTTGTTTTGAGGAAGATTAGCCCTGAGCTAACATCTGCCGCCAATCCTCCTCTTTTTGCTGAGGAAGACTGGCCCTGAGCTAACATCCGTGCCCATCTTCCTCTACTCTATATGTGGGATGCCTGCCACAGCGTGGCTTGACAAGCAGTGCAAAGGTCCGTACCCAGGATCCAAACCGGTGAACCCCGGGCAGCCAAAGCAGAACATGCGAACTTAACCACTGCGCCACTGGCTGGCCTCTGGAATTTTAAAAGGCCAGCATACTGAGCAAATGTTGGAAGACTAGTTCCAAGGAACCACTGCTCATCAGCGAATAGAAATGTAGGTGCAACCTCAGAAGGGTTCTGGTGAATGGATATGTTTTACTCACTTTGTAGAGTTAAAAATGGACAAGCTTCTTAAAATAGCCAATGATTCATTCACAGAACATTTATTGAGCACCTACTGTGTGCCATGCACTGCTCTAGGCGCATCCATCACAGCATGGAGCCAACAAGACAAATATCCCTGCTCTTATGGAGCTTACAGACCAACAAAGAAAGATTACCATAAACAAGAGCTGTAATAAAGAAGTCAATTCTGCAGTAAGTTGAAAGGTGGTGAGTGCCATGGCAAAAGAAAAAGCAGCACAGGATAAGGGAAGCAACCGGGCGTCCTGAGAGAGTGGGGAGACCATTTTAAACAGGGTGATCAGAGTAAGCTTCACTAGGAAATGATATTTAATCAAGGAATTGAAGAATGTTGAGCTAAGAATGGAGCATTCCTGGCTTGTTTGAGAAATAGCGAGGAGGTCAGTATGGCCAGAGCAGAAAGCCCAGATGAGAGGAGCAGGAGACAGAGGGAGAGACAAAATGGAGAGCTGACATGCGCAGAAGTCCGAGGGCCCTGGTGAGAACGCTGGCCTTCTCCGTGAGGGAGATGAATCTCCCTTGCAGAGTTTTGAGCAGGGAAGTAACGTGATCTGATGTATATTTGGTTCTGACTGCTAAGAGTGTTAAGAATTGACTATAAGTAGCAAGGATCGAGACCATTTTTCACTTTCAATCTCCTAGGACTGTGCTTCATAACTTACCGTCTCATTGCAGAATGTCCACGTGGAAGATGCGTGGGCCTGGGGTCTGTGGGCTTGGTTTCATACCCTGCTTCTGGCAGTTTCTACCAGAGCACCACCTGCATCTCTTCTGTTCGCCTCAGATTCCTCACCTCTAAGACGGAGATAAAAATGCCTAGCTCCCAGGATTATTTCCAAAATAAAATGCATACCAAACACTTTGCACTATATCAGGCACACAGTAGGCGCTTGAAGAAGTGAAAAAAGAAGCTCTGGCTTCCTACCTTCCCCAAGAACAAGAGATTTCATAAGATGCTAATTCTGTAGGCTGGAAGATATTTAGATTTACCATCTTTATTTTAAGTTGGTTTGCTTGAGTAATGAATTCAACGTTAAGATTGGATTGGTGAGGTGCCCAGGATTTTAGCAACTGAGTTAGTGGAACATGAAAAGTCTTTGAGGATGAAAGATAAAGTCTGTTACCACTCATGTTTCTGTACAGATGAGCTCATTCCTGAACGGTAAATCGGTCAATGATATGAATATAATGAGGACGTCACAGCGATTCACATGGAATTCTTTCCAACACGTTACTATTTAGCACCACTAAGTAACAGCAGCCCAATATGAAGGTCACCAACACAGAGAATGCAGTCAGTTTATAGAAGGCCCTTTGACTTCTTACCACTCCTCTTGCCTCAGATGGTTGGCTCTGGAAATTTTATTGTCACCTCTCCCTGATCATTTTAAATTTCAACCCATCTATAACCCCACAATCTCACTACCCACTTGAACTCATTTCTACCCAACTATCATCACTTCTTTATTTACAAGGTGAAGACCTTTATTTGCTGTAGCATTCCTTTATTTATTATGAATTTAACAAGTGTTTTTCACTGGAGTGGTAGTTTTATTCCGTTTGTTCTGTTCACTTATGCTCTGAATACCTACTGCTTAGTTTTGAAGTGGCCTACCCTAATCTTATTTCTCCCACAAGCACTATAATTTTAATGCAAGGTTTTGCAAAATACAAGATTTGTCAAGGAACATATATTGCGTTATAGCAGAAACACACACACCTTCTCCATAGACGCCAGAGCAAAGCGGGGCACAGCTGGAAAAGGGCATGGACGTGGATTTGAGCTGGAACACACAGCTGAGAGAGGGCAGCCCATGAGCTCAATTCAAAGTCGCAATCTACCAGGATCTGGGTGTGTGACCTTAGCAAAGTGGTTTAAGCTCTCGAAGCCTAGGATTCCTCCGTCTTTCAAAATGGAACTAATCATATCACCCCCACCATTGGAGTGTTGTGAGGCTAGAACAAAACAATGCGTGTAAAGCACTTCCTAAGTGGCAGCTAATAGAATGTTGTACACACAGAAGCAGTCTATAATCACACACGGGTCTAATGAAGTGGCGTGGAATAAGTCGTCTTCACAGCAAAAGGAGGTCAGATGGAGGTCTCAAAATCAATGCCTCTAATTGATTTTAGCAGGACTGTCTTTGTGCGTTTGGAGCCCGGCTTAACTCTGAATCACACCCAGCTGAGTGATGGGAGAACCCTCCGAACCAAAGAAAGAAATGTGCTCTCTGGCCTTGACTGCATACATCTGCACAACTCAGCCCCCGTTATCTGTGCAAGAGGATATTGAGCACACACGTATGCCTCTGTGTGTGTGTGTATGTGTGTGTGTGTGTTCCTCTTCTCTACGTATGAAAAATATAGCCGAGGCAAAGATAATGCTCCCACCGCTGGAAAAGATGAGATCATTTGTAAGTGGCTTGTTAAGGCGCACATCATTTTCCTGATCAGCGGTAGCGAGGCTGCGTCTTCAGGAGCTGATACGATTTATCATGTTATTATATATTTAGGGGCTTTTTGAAAATGCTGTTATTTACTCAACCGACTGTGTATATAGACTATTTAAAGCAGATTTTTGACCCAGTAGACTGTGCCAGCCCCATCTATCGTCTCAATGAGCATGTGGGGACTCTTAAACATGCAGATTATTGACACTACAGAATAGGAGCGCTGGAAACACACTCTAGATGGGGACGTGCACGTCACCGGGGGATGATACGTTTCTAAAAAGCATTTCAAGGCAGACCCATACATGTAGGCAGGCTCGATGGAGAAATATACATCTGGATGGTGGAGAGTTTGGCTTTGGAGGGAAATTCTTGGTTTCTAGAAATAGGGTGCTCTTATTAGCACTGCTTTGTGATCTTCCTGTTTGTCTATAAACATTTAATGTTTAAATTAAATGAATGCCAAGCAGTGCCACCAAGAGCCTGAGCTGGCATTATTCTAACATGCAAAGAAGCCATTCTGTTAGAGTCAGTACAAATTCAGTCTTTGATTCAAAGTATGCATCGAGCACCATCTATCAGACAGTGGGGCCTTTGGTTGCAAGCAACAAATATTCTCTCTGGCTAACTTAAGTCAAAACAAGGAACTAGTTGGACGGAGTATGGAGTAGCTCACTGACAGGGGAGGAGCCAGAACACCTCTGATGGTCAAGGGGACAGAATCAAAGGGTAATCTCATCATGATGCTCTTATCAAGATGGATCCATTTTCTATCCTTGAGCTCTGGGTCAGAATTTACATTCCACACACAGAATTCACATGGAGAATGGAGCAAGAGTCTGACTGGCCAACCTGGGGTTATATGCCCATACTAAAAAACAAAACACCAAAAAGGGCAAGAAAAGAGAAAGTTTTTGTTTTTCTTTTACCTCTCTGCTCTTTAAACAAAATATCAGATATTTAAACACACACACATGTTTTCTGGATTGTTCTTGTTGGAAAATAGTCCAGATGCACTGGAGTCTCATTAAATTAATCTCCCAATGACCAGAATCTATATCCTGCTGGCTCCTTTCCAATGTGCCTGGAAGGGAGCAGATTTATACAGTCTGGATCTGACAATGTTCTTCTCATGTCAGTCCCACCCAAATTATCGTATGCCTTAAAAGATAAAATCAGCTATCCTCCCTACTTTAACACGAAGAGAGGAGATGATTTCAATTATTAATTCACCCAAATTGCAAAAGCAGAGGGAACGATTGGTGAGGGAAGGCACCCCCACCAAAGATGGCCCACCATGGGGAATGGATGATGTTCTCACAAAAGCAGACAATAGCCACCTCAAGAACTGTGCTTGGCCCTGGGGATGCAGCAATGAACGAGACAGATAAACCCCTGCACTCGTGGAGTTCATGTTCAAATTGGGGAGAAAGATTTCCAATGCAAGGTCTTTCAGTCTTGGCACTGTTGACATTTGAGCCAAGTCACTCTTTGTTGTGGGGGCTCTTCTGTTCGTTGTAGACATTTAGCAGCATCCTTGGCCTCTACCCACTAGATATCAGTTGCGTACCCACCCCAGCTCCCCAGTTGTAACAACCGAAATATTTCTAGACATTGCCAAATGTCCCCAGGGAGCAAAATCACTCCGAGCTGAGTCATCAGGAATGTTTTGGGTATTACTGGGGAGTGGCGGGAGCCCACATGTGTCTCTAATTCAGTGTGCCCTTGGGAGCTGGGACCCTCCTTGGGTAAACATTGTCTCAGTCGTTCTATTTACCCTATGTAAATATGCAAGCATCTATGTAAAGTCATAGAACACAAAGCAGGCAAGGAGAGAGGACTATTTATGGAATCCTTGTGTGCCAAAAACTCCAGTGCTGGACACACAAAGATAAACACCAATAGCCCCCTTGCTCTTAAAGAGCTTACCAGCTGAGAGATGGGATCAAGAACACAATTTGATTTGTCCAGTAGTAGATATCAGTAAAGTCCCGTGAATCACAGAGAAAGGGAGATTCTATTTGGGTTGCTTGGAGAAGGCCTCTGGAGAAGATGGCATGTAAAGTGGGCTTGGAATTAGAAATAGTGAATGTGTAAGTAACATGGATTAGGAGCTTGACTATGAATGCCAACTCCAAATTTTACAGTAGTGACTTTTTTTATCACGTGGCTAATTAATGGACAGAATAGCAAAAGGAGATTACCTTATACTTTGTCAAACAAGAAAATGTTATAATATTTTCCCATCATAATTGTTAGGGGCCAAAGAATATACACACCAAGGAATAAACGTTGTATATCATGCAAAATGTTAGTACATAGCAAGGTTAATGTGTGCATGTTAATAAAAATATATCTAATTTGTAAAGTAACAGCTACACAAAACTATGAAATGTGCATATACTAATAGATATATCATGAAAGTCTCAGTTGAAAGTAACCCACCCCAAACTATGTTAAGCAAAGGGAATTATTTGCTTACGAAATTTAAAAGTACAAAGACAGTCAAGCTTCAGGTGGAGTTTGATCAAAGTTCTAGCTTCAATTCATTGCAATTTTCTTGGCTCTGTGCTCTTGTGTATGTTAGCTTACTCTTCAGGCTGCCTTCTCACATGCTTTCTCTCTCTACTTGCTATTAGCAGTTCATGAGATGAATACTTATGTATAAAAGCAGGAAAAAGAAAAAGGAGAGACCCTTACTTTCTTAACCATCAAATCAAACTGAGAAGGCCAATCACTTATTAGCTTAGATTAGGCCTGAACCAACTAAATAAGCCACTATTGCAAGGTGATTCACTGAGACAAGTCGGCGCTCACACATCGATCTGGGTGGCACCAATCCCAGCCACGCTTAACAGACTGGAGAGCAACCATATTGTCTAGATATAATCCTGGAATACTGATGATCTTTTTAGCATTGCCCACAAATTAGCAAAGTTAATTTTTTTTAATGATTTTATTTTTTTCCTTTTTCTCCCCAAAGCCCTCCAGTACATAGTTGTATATTCTTCGTTGTGGGTCCTTCTAGTTGTGGCATGTGGGACGCTGCCTCAGCGTGGTCTGATGAGCAGTGCCATGTCCGCGCCCAGGATTCGAACCAACGAAACACTGGGCCGCCTGCAGCGGAGCGCGCAAACTTAACCACTCGGCCACGGGGCCAGCCCAGCAAAGTTAATTTTTAAATGTTGAAAATTAGCAAAATATTGACAAGACCTGGAAAGGTCACCAATGTCCTCTTTCAACTCTGTCTTTAAGGATGACTGCTAATTCCCTTTACATCTCCCAATAGTCATTCAAAGGTGTTACAGGCCTCATATAAGAAGATGCTTTTCCAATAATTCAGCCCATACCTAATCATCCTCCTCCAGATCAGAAAGCTCTGGTTCTTTTTCTTATAACTTCTCCAGCAGAAGAAAAATATCTTTGACGTCCAAAAGCAAATTCAGTAATCAGTTAGCTGAATACTGCCCCTTTTTCGTTAAGAAAAAAAGATACATATGTTATTATTTCTTAGGAGAATTCAGCTTTCATGGGAGTGGTTCGGGAGCTGGCTGAGAACTAACTTCGGAACATTTTAAAAAGCAGAGGGAAATGCATAAAACAGAGAAAAAGCCAGAAAGTATATTAAGGACAAGACAGTGGATGTCTGGTGAGCCAACTATCTGCTCACCATTGGAGGATGTTCGATACGCATAACTCTGTCCTCTCCCACTGGCCTCTCCTGGGAGAAGAGCCCATTTGGTCCTATTTGTGAGAGGGGAGTACTGACGTAGTGACCTCAAGACTTTCCCTATTTACCCATCTCCTTTAGAGGTAGGGACAGAGAAAAGATGAGAAGCTTTGAAAAGACCATTCTTAAACTAGCCTAACCTAAAATCAAAGGGTCAGAAAACCCTGGAGGATTTTCCATTAGATTATTCAAACTGTCGATTCGAAAAGATCGAAGCCCTCTCTGTATCTCCCAGAATTTGAGCCAATTCCAAGAACTGCTTCATCCAGCTGTCCAGTGCGGGTTTGGCCCCAGCTCAGACTTGCTGTTTTATCTAAGCTGCCTCCTTTCAAAGGTAACCTAGTTAATTAAGAACTGAAATAGGTCAGGATTTATTTGACGGAGTTACTGGAGTTATTTAGAAATGCTAATCTCTTTCATCATTAACTTTTTTGTTTGTTTGTTTCTTGTAGTGTAAAAATGCTCAATCTGATAAGGGGATTTAAATGAATCCAGAAGGAATTGATTGAGAATAACGCTAGGAGCCTGATGGATTTCTTTTTTTCAGGCAACACTTGAAAGAGTAAATACAAAATATCCTGAGAAGTCCAGCACCATAATGTTGCTCTTCATGACTCAGCCTTTGTTCTCATAATAATAATGAAGAGGGGATATATATCGAGGGCTTATTATTCCCAGGCATTCTGAGTTCTTTGCAGTTATCTCAATTCCCATAATCATCTTTGAGGCAGGTACTATTATCATCTCCAATTTGCAGATAAAGATTTGAGACCCACAGAGGTTGTTAGTTTGCTCAAGACGACAGTGTAAGCCGTGGCAGAGGTGGGATTTGACCCCGGGCAGCCTGTGCCCCAGACCCTGTGCTCTTCAATTCCATGTTGTGACATCTGTGAGGCTGGCACACACCCTTTCTTGTCTAGTTCTCTTTTACCAATACAGTGTTCTCCTCCATGCAGCCCCCGGCTTCATTGACAACTAGAGAGATGAGGAGTATCACCCCTCCTCATCGCCAACTCCCAAAGCTACAGCTGACCTTGACTCTGCAGCATTTCTCAAGTACTGACATTTGGGGCTGAACAATTCTTTGTTGTGGGGGCTGTCCTGTGCATTGTAGGGTATTTAGCAGCATCCCCAGCTTCTCTACCCACTAGTCGCCCATAACATCTCTTCTCCTGTTCTAACAATCAAAAATGTCTCCAGACATTGCCACATGTCCCCTGGGGTGCAAACTCGCTCCCGGTTGAGAATCACTAGATTAGAGTGTGACAGTGATCCAGTTGGCTCTTAGGCCACGTGTTCTTCTACAGAAACAAGCTGCCGGGAAAGGGTCTAATAAACTCATTCACCCTGAAGTACAAAGGCAAGATAAGAGAATAAGTCTTACAGAGATGAGTTCTTTGTCTGCCTCATGCCCAAAGAAAGTCAAATTGTAGGGTTTGCGGCAAGAAGAAGCAGAGGGTTAAGAGGTTTCAGGGGTTGGCTCGGTGGCGTAGTGGTTAAATTTGTATGCTCTGCTTCAGTGGCCTGGGTTTTGCCAGTTCAGATCCTGGGTGCGGACCTACACACCACTCATCAAGCCACACTGTGGCAGCATCCCACATAGAAGAACTAGAAGGACTTATAAGTAGGATATACAACTATGTACTGGGGCTTTGGGGAGAAAAAAAAAGAGGAAGATTGGCAACAAATGTTAGCTCAGGGCCAATCTTCCTCACCAAAAAGCATTAAAAAAAAAAAAAAGAGCTTTCAGAATTGAGGGGGAAAGAGTCTTTCTGATGCCCCTGAATCCACACTCCATTGGTCCTTGACTTTCCTGCCTCCAGGAGGACCAGCCCATACTGTGCGGATTCCTCAACCACCCAAGGCTGTTTTGTTGTTCTTGATGGTGTGGATATGGATTGGGACCAATGAGGAAAATTTAAGTTTGTCAGCTGGAGAAAACCATGCCTTACTGATGCAATCACTCATTCATCAATCAGTCCAATCAGTCATTTATTTCTTTCTATATTCAGCAAATATCTGAACAAGATGGCCCCGGATAACAGGATACAGTGTTGAACCAGATAGATTCAACCTGCCCTCAGGAAACTTACAATCTTATTGGGAAGACAAACAATCAAATGAATAGGATAATAAAATAATTCAAATTAAGATAAGGACTATACAAGAAAAAAATGGGGGCTGAGATGGAAAATAACTTTGGCCATAGGGGATTCGGGGGGAGTGAGCAGCACTTAGCTTATTAGGGATGACCCCTCTGAAGCTGGGCATTTGAGCTGACACTAAAAGAATGAGAAAGAATTTGGCATAAGAAAAGGGGAAAACCTTCCATGTAGGAGAAACAGAACTTCAAAGGCCTTAAAGGAGGAAAGAATTCAGTGAGTTCAGGGAACAGGCAGAGAATTTTGGCTTTAGAGACCTCAGCAAAGGGGACAGTGATGGGTAGGTCTGAGATGGAAGCAGGACAGGTCACCTAAGGGCCTGCAGGCTGCATTAGGGAGCATGGGACCAGAGTGCCAAGGGAAGCCATTGAGGGGGTAACACAGAAGAAGCTGAGCCTCCATTTAGCAGGTCACTGTCACTGCTAAGCAGGGAAATGGACTGCAGGAGAGCAAAACTGGCCACCAAGGAGGAGGCAACGGCATTTACCAGAGAGGAGATGGTGGCAGCCTGGACCACCGTGGCGGTATGGAGATGGATGACAGATTTATTTTGGAAATCAAATTGACATCTCTGGCTGATGAGTTAGATACAGAGAGTGAGGGAAAGGGAAGAATCCAGCATGGATTCTGGAGTCCAATGGACCCAAATTCAAGTCCGGATTCAGCTATGTGGTTCTGGAGATTTAATTAACATTCTCTGCAAGTCAATTTCATCATCCGTTAAGATGGAACTTAAAAGACATACAGCGCTATTGTGGGGATCAAATAATGTAAAATATATAAAGAAATTAGCCCACTGGCTCCTAGACATACATTTGCTCTCAGTGGATGTTAGCTATTAGTGTTTTTTAAAATAGAGATTAAGCTGCCTCAAATCTGGGAGTTCTCTATCACTGAAGGTGTTGAAGTATACGTTGGGTGCTTACTTGACTGAAGCGTTGATAAAAGGATGACAGTACATCGCAAAAGCTTAAACTAGAAAGTTCTCCCCAGTCCTTAGAACTGATCAGACCGTACCACGGTGGAAACCCTGCCCAATTCCCGGAATGGGAGGAATGGGACGGAGTGCTGTACACCGTGGTCCTCAGGCAGACTGGTCACAATGGTCATATTGGTGGAGACTCCAACATGAAGAATTGGAAGGTCCAAAATCTGAGCCATTAATCGTAGAACTGAGGAATACCAGGGCAAGGAAGCCTTTGCCTGGCTGAGGAATTGGCCATAAGACATGAAAGGTCTTTGACCTTGGACTTCTGTGATTCCAGAGACAGCAAAGACTTTTCACCACAAAAGCAAAGGCCAGATCGCTTTCTGACAGTGCCAATTTAGCTTCTCTGAGGAAAGAGTGAGCTTTTTTCTCTTCTTTCTTTCTTAATGGGAAGTGGTCACAGCCATGAACTTAGCAAAAGAAGCAGGTTAAAATTTGTCCATTCTTGGCTAATGCAGTTAGACGTTTTCGAGAAAAGGCAATGAGAAGTGGTCATTATCCATTATCTGCATGAAATATTTCAGAGAAAGAAGCAGCCTTTGCCAAAAAAAAGAAAAGATGTTTGACTTCAAGCCAGGCAAGAAGGAAAGAAGATCACCTTCTCGCTCTGTGGGATGGCTGTGCTAATGATGTTATTTCAAGGAAAATGGGAATATATATCTGAAAAAATACAGATGGTGCATCGGCTTCATAGACTTTCTGAAGGTCGTTCTGGACAATGATTTACTGTCCCTTTTCTTGGCAAAAAAAATTCTCCAAACTTTCCAGTCTTGGAAAGAACGATACGTGTGTGAGTGTGTTTATATATCCCTATGTGGGGAAAATGTATATAAAATCAGGATGCGCATTTTTCTGAAAATAGCGGCTACCGCTTGAAAAGTCAAAGCCTAAAACTCTTAATTTGGTAGGAAAGTATCAGTCTGATTGTGTAGTTTCTTTGTCCCTGCTTCATTTTGCTTTGTTTTATCCCCTCTTCCTGATTTATGGCTCTCTTGGAGTGAGGATAATATTGGGATAATGATTTCTGAACTGGAACTACCAGAAAGCTTATGAAGTGGCCCCCTCTCACCCTTCCCCATGAATATTCTCTTACTCTGCTTTTTAAAATTGTCACCAGGACACCTCCCAATAATAAGACATGCAGGACAGAAATTCTAGGGAGCTGAATATGAAGCATTTTTCCAGGAGACCTTCTGCTTTGAGCATTCGTCATCTCTCTCAAAGCAAGCCCCAGGCCTCCAGCAAAGACCTTTTCCCTCAGATAGTGGGTTGCTTTATTTCTTGAAGATTGCAGACATTGTCGTTACGGGTAATGACCTAATAACTTGCTGTCCGATGTTTGCACATCACTTCTGCAGAAGTTCCCAGCACACATACCGCTGGCTTCTTGTATGAATGATTTAATATTAGGTAACAAACCCCAAACTGGAGGAAGCTCTTTTCTTATGCATGACACATACAAAGCTGCTTTGTATCTAATGCGAATATCATCTAAAAGCTATTGGCTTGGAACAGGATTTAGGGACCAGAGAGATGGCCAAAATCAACAGATTTCAGCCATCTGTGGGTTCAGGCTGGAGATCAGGATGGGCAGTGTTCATTAAGTGCCAGAACAGGCCTGGGAAGCTGGGAGGTAGTCCTGCCGCCTTGGTGTCTTACACACTCTATCATAGTTGATACTCTTAACTATCCTATGAAGTAGATACTATTTTTATCCTCACTTTATAGATGAGAAAGCTGAGCCTCTGAATGTTTCAGTAATTTTCTCAAGATCAAGTCTAAGCAGTAAGTGGCAGGTCTGAACTGAAGTCTGTCTGAGCCCATGGCCAGTAGGCCGTCGGATCTCTTCATTAACTGATCAGCCCTTGAATCAGCGACCTTTATTTCTCTATTGCTCAGTGTTTCCCAGTGTAAACTGGGAGCAATTGTCTAAGTCACAGGTATTTCATCTTTTTGTCCCTGGAGAGGAAAGGGGCTGGAACTCTCAGAGTTGTATTGTCTTTTCACAAAGCTGGTACCCACATACACATAGGAACGGAAGCAGAGAGAAGTAGATTGCTGAATAGCCTGCTACTAATGAACAGTTTTGCGACTTACAGCAGAGCTTCTCAAACTTCGTTGAGCATAGGAATCCCCCAGAGATCTTTTGAAATAGGACTGGGTGGGGCTGAGAGTCTGCATTTCCAACAAGTTCCCAGGTCATGCTGCCGCTGGTCCAAGGACCATCCTTTGAGTAGCAAAGGTTTACAATACACCTTGCCTTCCATTTCCTCCTTTATCCTGACAGGACCCTGTGAGGTAGTCAGGAAGGGGATGGCCACTCCTATCTGGGATTGACGGATGAGGAATCAAGGTCAAAGAGCTGGCGTGAGAAAACACCAGAAGAGTATGCCAGATCTTCAAACTCTTTGCCTCCCTGACTCCCTTGGTTCAGAGCTTGCAAATGGATGGGTCCCAGACACATTTGGTTTCATCTACACGGTTTGACCAAACAACATACCTGACAACTCTAAGACCCCATGCCTGCTCCTTGAGTAGCAGCTGGATTCTTTCAATGTGGCATAAACTTTCCAGTCACGCACAGCTCCTCTGTGTCTCTCTATCTAGCCGAGTGCCAGCGCTATCTACCTTTGCAACTGAGGACTATTTTTCTCCCATCTGGCCTACTTTGCCCATTTAAAGTACCTGCCTTCCTCCAGTCATCCATGACCTTTCCATGACCTTTTCCTCCCCGACTCTGGTGTGTCCAACTTCTCTCCATAAGTCGTCTCCCTACCCTCCTTGGCCTGTGGAGAACCCCTGTGATGGAGCTCCCAAAGAAACTCAACTAAAGTATCTTGCATGTGATAGCTGCAGAATAAATATTTCTTGATTAAATGAACAAACAGATGAACCACAAAGAGATGACAGAGTGTCCACTTCTCCTGACTTAGACTAGCTTAATCCTTTTTTGCTCATGACCAAGATGTGGAGAAAGTCACAAAGCATGATTAGAAAACAGTTTTATAGTCCAATGAGTTGTGACAAAGGCCCAAGAAGTGCCTACAAACAAGACCATATTAAGTCAATGGGCTTTTCTTTTTTCCATACAGACCCCACCTGATCTGCATCCATCATACATGTAAAACATTCCAATTGTCTGAATGGTCTGCAGGAAATAATAAAAGAGATGTTGTTGTTTTTAATGACCTTAAGAAAGTTCTCCATCCATCTCTGCAGAGCACTTATGGGCTCAGGATAAGCTTTCTGTCATTGCACTCACTCCATCTTCAACATTCCTTTAAACAAAGAATTCTATCTGTTTGGTTCCAACATTTAGAGAGAGGAGAGAACAAGCCCTTCTCACTTGATCTGTGCATACAAGTCACACTTACGTTAATGAGTTCTATGTGGTGTGGCAGGAATAAAAATCCGTATGCCCTGAATTTTGCTTTTCCTCTTGAAAATTGTCCTGTTTAGACATGCGCATGACCTTAGATGATTTCTCCAGACTGAAGGGAGGCTGAGCTCTGGCTTGTGGTACCTGGATTTTCTGTAAAGTGAAGTCTGTGCTCAGGAATGGTGTCAGGGATCCCCACAGCCCTCTAGTCTACCACCTCCTGAAGTAGACAGATCCCCTCAACACAGCCCTCCAAGGGGCCTTCACTGTGGGACCAGCCACCACTGAGACGTAGCTCAGCCTCCTTAAACTAAATCCTCTATCACTTTACTCAGCCTGCCAACCAGAGTGCCAATTAGTGCCAATAACAATATACATATTAACAGACATCTCGACCGCACTCACCAAAACACAAGGGACTCTTGACAGGGAGGCCTTCCTCCGTGTCATCATTTAGTGTACCTACTGGGTATACGGTGAGAGATTTTTGCAATCCCCTTATTTATGTCTGCACCGTACACTGTGGAATCTTCATGTGACATATTTTTTTTTTTCAAGAAAGATTAGCCCTGAGCTAACGTCTGCCAATCCTCCTCTTTTTGCCGAGGAAGAATGGCCCTGAGCTAACATCCGTGCCCATCTTCCTCTGTTTTATACGTGGGACGCTGCCACAGCATGGCTTGCCACGTGGTGCCATGTCCGCACCCGGGATCCGAACTGGCAAACCCCGGGCCGCCGAAGTGGAACATGTGCACTTAACCACTGTGCCAACAGGCCGGCCCTCTTCATGTGATTTTAAACTGTCACTTAGTGGGGTGGATGGGCAAAAATGATCCTGTCACCGCCAGATATGTTTTTAAATGAAGTCTTGGTTGAATTCTGGTTTGGTTTTTGAAAATCAGCCTTCTTGAGTTTTATATTCTTCTCGGATTATAGCTGTTCCACCTCTACTGCCACTTTAAAAACTGTCAGTGTTTTTCCTATAAACACTCTATTGTGGATTTTCAAGGCAACTACAAAAACGTATGCTGGGCAAAAATCTGATATCTAACATCATGCCCCCCATGAATTATTTGCACAATTTCATTTAAATCATTCTGACTAGACATTTTTGGAACAATTGAAGTGGCAATTTTTTAAATTGTTTCCCTTTTGGTTTTTCTAATCTTTGATTTAAGAGGAAATTTCTAAAATTTAAGAGTTTATTTCTGAATTTTACCCATGTACTAATGGAGTAAAAAATTTGCAGCATATACAACATATTTCTACAGTGACATTTCTCCTTTTTAAAATCAGAATTCTAGAGAAGACCACTCTAATATCTGTGTAACATGTTTCACGGAACAGCTAACAGGCTTTATCCATGACAAAATTAGTCCATCCTTTCCAAGTTCCCGTGTGTGAATCTTTTTTGAATCAAAGTCTGCTCAGAGTAAGAGTGTATTTTCTGTTGCTTTGCAGTCTTGATACTGATTTGCAGCCTTCATCCTTAAAAGTTGAGATCCATAGCTCAAGGATTTCTGGCAACAGGAAAGCTGGTGGCTGCGTTGTTCTGAAAAGATGATTTATGGAAATATTCTGATTTTATCATGGAGAAAAGTTGATCAGGATGGTTGTAATTCACACGTGATCTATAGGGCGGGGAGGGGAGCTTTTCCCATCACAGGTGCTAACAGCATTGCTGAGAAGTGGAGCTAGAGTTTGCAACTGGAATAAACACCCTTTCATTGCATGATCTATTCATCCTTCATGATCTATTCAGGTAGTTGTGGATATTGTTCTGTGCCGGGGTGTGATCTGAGTGCTGGGAGAAGCAATGTCTCTGTCTGCTTGGGGACAGACGTTTTATCTTTACATTTAGTGGGAGGAGACAATCAATAAACACGCAAGATGATTGCAGAGTATGTGAGTGTCACAGAGGTTTCAGCCAGTAGGTGGATGTGATCAAGAGTTACACAGAAGAGAGACTGGTCACGACAGGCCTTCTGAGAAGGGGCCGTTTGAGCTGAGAACTGAAGGATAAAAAGGAACCAACGATGCGAGGGTCCAGAGGAAACTCTTTCCAGACAGAAAAATCGCAATTATGAAGAGCCACAGTCAGGAAAAGGGTTGGCAGTTTTGAGAAGGAGCAGGTTGGTTTGAGCCTTAAGCATGGAAACCAGGGATGGGGCAGTGAGGACACAGCAGGGAGGAAGAAGCCGGCTCCCACAGGCTCTCAGAGACCCCACCAAGGGTTTGAATTTTATCCTAAGTGCAGCAGAAGACACTGCAGGAGTTAAAACAGAGCAATGTCACCCCCTCATACCTTCAACTAAGAATATTCTAGCAGTTCTCTGAAAAACAGATGGGAGGAAATAGAAAGAGGAGGCCCGCCTTGTCACCCTAGTGAACCATAATGGTGGCCTCATCAGAGGGGTGGTCCTGGCGTGGAGGAGAAATGGTCTCTCCAGTCAGTCACTTAGACACAGAACTGACAGGGTTTGCGCCTGAGTTAGCTGCCCTGGGCATGGGGATGCTTCCTGGGGCCAGAGCCAGGCAGCGAGAAGGGATGAAATTAGAAATTTAGGTTGGAAAGGGAGACGTTGGCCACCACAAAATTTGGTCTTCAACCAGAAATCAGCAAGGAGGATCTACAGAGGACAGTGCTTTCTCACTGTGCCTTCGCATCACTGTGATCATTTTCTTTTGTTAAATAAGTACTCATAAGAATAAACTTGCCACTCATCTACTTTACTAAGATTTACACACGATGCAATCTGATTAAACAAATCATCGATCGCGAGAGACACAGAGACTCATTATACACCCAGATCGCCCATATTCTGGCTGTCTTTTCTCTCTCGCCTCGGCTGCCTGTGGCAAACAAAATCACTTAAGTCAAGTGAACAGTTTTAAATGTACGATATTAAAATGTGTTTTTAAAAACTCCTTGGAACCTTCAGCCATTGTTGAAATACACTGACGTTGACGGATGCTTTGGCACTTTTTTTTATGAGGCTTTTCAATGCGTTACCTTATCGGGCGCAGGAGATTTAGTCTGTTCTGCAGAAGAAAACAGACAAAAAGGGTCTCTCAGCACGAGTTCCTCTTCTGTAAAGGTTATAGTAAACATGTCAATGCCTAATTAAGCAGAAAATTTTATCTGTATTGTGGGGGAGGCTTTTGCTGTCTCCGACTTTTCTTCTGGGGAATCCATTTAGAAGGACAAAGTAGATTGTGAAGTTGAGCTGGTCCGGAAAGCTCAGCTTCCAAATGGCAGCAGAAAAAAAGAACACTCCTTTTCTCCTTGTGTGAAAGTGACTGTATTGGCTGGGCAGGTTGCGTTTGTGAGCACACGCACATGTGCCCGTGTATACATGCATGCATGTATATTTCATCAACACACACACAAAATAACATGAATTACTTCCCAACTTCCTACTGAGGGTCAGGCCCTGTGCTAAGCACGAAAAGTACTGAGAGGAATAAAATCGATCAACCCTGTGCCCAATTGAGATGACAGAAAGCCCTCTTTCTTCCCCCAGAATCACCCACTTGCTCTGTGTGTGTGTATGCGTGTGTGTGTGTGCACAAGTGTGTGTATGTACATGCACACACACTTTCCTTTGTTTCTGTAATCATATGGCCCATCGGTGACTACATGTCTTAGTAAGCCTGGAATAGTCCTGGCTAATGCGTGTGGTCCTAGTGTACAAGGAACAAAGCCCTTTTAATTCTCAAAAGTGGCTCTGTTCAATTGATAAAATTTGCCTGATTCTTTGGAGTATTTTGTTTGGCTCTGTAACAATTTGTTTATTAATTTTATAGCAGACTTTCTCCTTGAACTTAATGGTATGACTAACATACATACCAAATACTAATTTGCAGACATACAAATTAGTCCAGGAAAAAGAAAATGCGATGAGGATGATGGGATGGTCTGATTCAGCCAATCAGTTATTTTAAACTGGGGTTTTCTTGCAAGTAGTGACTACCTCTTAATGGTTGTTGACTAGACTGAGTAGCTTTTGTTTCTTCAAATCAATTTATGGAACTAGAGATCAGCAGCACCAGTTTAGAATCCCCTTGTCAGCTTGCTGGGAAAGAAGACAACACAACAGCAGTAACAATAATGAAACCAGTAACAACCATGAAGCTGGTGGCCGGACTCAGTTTTTACATTTCATCTGTTTTATGCTCTCGTGCCCTTAAAATCATGGGCTCCAGTCTCCAGTATCCCCATAATTCCCACCTGCAAGGTAGTTATCTATTTAGTGACATTTCAATGAAATTCCACGGCTTAACCTTTAACGTTTGGGTCTCTGTAAAGTTTTCTTATTCACTTGGTTGGTAACAGAAAGAGAGTGGAGCCTAGTGGATGAGACCATGGATTCTCTCATCAAACGGACTGGGTTCAGCTGACTGCGATGCCGGTTGTGCGGCCTTGGGCAAATTTCTTAACCTTAAAGCCTGAGTTTTCCCATTTGTGAAATAAAAATAATAGTTTCTACTTCATGTGTATATTAAATGAAATTAAAAAATATATCTGCAGCGGTTAGCAGAGTTCCTAGGATTCTTCAATAATGGCTCAATAAATAGCCTTCACCCTCAGCAGCAGCAGGAGCCTTTGGAGTTCCTGACCGCAGCTGCCTTATTTCCAACAACCCCCCTTCTCTCCTAACTCTCTCCCTGCCTCGCAGGACAGACCTCCAATGCATGATCACCCCTTTTCCAAGCTTCATCCCTGGTGAATGGAAATAACAGCACCGCCCTGGGGTTTCTCCCAAGCGCACCTGCACTGAGAGAGGAGATAGGAGCTCATAAGGAAAATAACGTATTGAGATCATGCAGGCCTTGCAAACCGAAGACTGAATCTCCCTTGCTTTGGGTACTTCTTTGGTTGCATTTTATCCATGAGGCTCTGAAAAGGCCAGGTGAAGAAAATGAGTGCATAGGCATAAATAGTCACATTCCTCATCTCCATTGATGGATATTTGCCCATTAATTCCCTTTGCACCCGCTCTCTCATGCCTTCATTTTCCCTATGCAATTACTGGTCCTAAATCCTTTCAGAGAAGGGAAAGCGTGCATCCCCAATAGCATTTTGCATCTACAAATCAAACATATAATTGGCATCTCATGACGGGAACCCACAAATCACACTGCATTTGAAATTACAGGCACAAGATCGAGAGGGCATTTTCAGCCTTGTCTGAAAAGGTCTTCATAAACCTGTTTGAGAATAATAGGATAGTCCCCAAATCTCCCATTCTAACACCATTTGCTATTATTTTAAAATCATTCTATTTGCTGAGCTTACATAATTTTTCGGCTATCAATGGAAGATTTTATTTGATATTCCATCATTTCTCTTCCTGCTGTGCCACTCTCTGCAAAGAGAAATGTTATAAGAAAAAGACACTGGCTATCAAAAATATAATGGCTGTGTATTCAAATTACTTCTGAGAACTCAATAATGATTTATTAAGACAATCGTATGCCAATATATCCAAGTAGTTGGGTAAACCTTACCATGGAGATGCCGAGGGTCAAGCCTTAGTTTTCCCATAAGCCAACCTCCTTCTCTGTAGAGATGTATCTTTGATAGGATTTGAACTTCAGTCCAGCTTTCCTGAAAATCATACATGTGAATTTAGCGACTGTCCCGTTAGAGGAGTATTAGAGTGATATTCCTTAAACATGAAAATTATTAACTTGGGATTCTAGGCATTTATAAAGAATTACGACTCCTGCCAATTTTTTTTAAAAAGGCATTAGATAGCACAAAAGACATCATTTGGCTTTTTCCTGCCTCCATTGCTTGCAGTTCATAAAAGTGTGGATTAAATTGCTATTCAGTTCGGTGTAGGAAGCGCTTAGTCTAAGTGGGGAAATTGGGATGGAATATGTAACCCGTTTTGTGATTTCATCTCCTCTTCTCTTGCAGGCTACGCCCAGGAGGAACAGCTGAAGGAAGAGGAGGAAATAAAAGAAGAGGAGGAGGAGGAGGAAGACAGTGGTTCTGTGGCTCAGCTTCAGGGCAGCAATGACCCAGGGACAGACGAGGAGCTAGAAACGGGCCCAGAGCAGAAAGGCTGCTTCAGCTACCAGAACTCTCCAGGAAGTCATTTGTCCAATCAGGATGCTGAGAATGAGTCTCTGCTGAGCGATGCCAGTGATCAGGTGTCAGACATCAAGAGCGTCTGTGGTCGAGATGCCTCAGACAAGAAAGCAAGCATGCACCCCAAGCTTCCAAATGAAGCCCACAATTGCATGGATAAAATGACTGCTGTCTATGCCAACATCTTGTCTGATTCCTACTGGTCAGGCCTTGGTCTCGGCTTCAAGCTGTCCAACAGCGAGAGGAGGAATTGTGACACCCGAAATGGCAGCAACAAGACTGATTTTGATTGGCACCAAGACGCTCTGTCTAAAAGCCTGCAGCAGAACTTGCCTTCCAGATCTGTGTCAAAGCCCAGCCTGTTCAGCTCCGTCCAGCTGTACCGGCAGAGCAGTAAGATGTGTGGGACTGTGTTCACAGGGGCCAGTAGATTCCGGTGTCGGCAATGCAGTGCTGCCTATGACACCTTGGTCGAGCTGACTGTGCACATGAACGAAACGGGCCACTATCAAGATGACAACCGCAAAAAGGACAAGCTTAGACCCACGAGCTATTCAAAGCCCCGGAAAAGGGCTTTCCAGGATATGGACAAGGAGGATGCTCAAAAGGTTCTGAAATGTATGTTTTGTGGCGACTCCTTCGATTCCCTCCAAGATTTGAGCGTCCACATGATAAAAACAAAACATTACCAAAAAGTGCCTTTGAAGGAGCCAGTACCAACCATTTCATCGAAAATGGTCACTCCGGCAAAGAAACGCGTCTTTGATGTCAATCGGCCATGTTCCCCCGATTCAACCACAGGGTCATTTGCAGATTCGTTTTCTTCTCAGAAGAATGCCAACTTGCATTTGTCCTCCAACAACCGCTATGGCTACCAAAACGGCGCCAGTTACACCTGGCAGTTTGAAGCCTGCAAGTCCCAGATCTTAAAGTGTATGGAGTGTGGGAGCTCCCACGACACCTTGCAGCAGCTCACCACCCACATGATGGTCACAGGTCACTTTCTCAAGGTCACCAGCTCTGCCTCCAAGAAAGGGAAGCAGCTGGTGTTAGACCCCCTAGCTGTGGAGAAAATGCAGTCATTGTCAGATGCCCCAAACAGTGATTCTCTGACTCCCAAGCCATCAAGTAATTCAGCTTCTGACTGTACAACCTCTACAACTGAATTGAAAAAAGAGAGTAAAAAAGAAAAGCCAGACGAGATCAACAAGGAAGAGAAGGTCCTGAAAAGCGAGGAATACGAAGACCCTCTACAAAAACCTTTAGACCCTACAATAAAATATCAATATCTAAGGGAGGAGGATTTGGAAGATGGTACAAAGGGTGGAGGGGACATTTTGAAGTCCTTGGAAAATACTGTTACCACAGCCATCAACAAAGCCCAAAATGGGGCTCCCAGCTGGAGCGCATACCCCAGCATCCATGCAGCCTACCAGCTGTCGGAGGGCACCAAGCCATCTTTGCCTATGGGGTCCCAGGTACTGCAGATTCGGCCCAATCTCTCCAACAAGTTAAGGCCAATTGCACCAAAGTGGAAAGTCATGCCACTGGTTTCTGTGCCCACGAACCTGGCCCCATACACTCAAGTTAAGAAGGAGCCTGAAGACAAAGATGAAGTCGTGAAGGAGTGTGGGAAAGAAAGTCCCCATGAAGAGGCGTCCTCTTTCAGCCACAATGAGGGGGATTCTTTCTCCAAAAGCGAACCCCCTGCAGAATCCAAAACGGCTGAGCCCTGTCTCCTGAAAGAGGAGGACAAGCTAATGAAAGAGGGCGGTGAGAAAGAGAAGCCCCAGCCCTTGGAGCCAGTGTCTTCTCTTAGCAACGGATGTGCCCTCGCCAACCATGCTTCGGCCCTGCCGTGCATCAACCCGCTAAGCGCCCTGCAGTCTGTCTTGAACAATCACCTGGGCAAAGCCACGGAACCCTTGCGCTCTCCTTCCTGCTCCAGCCCAAGCTCAAGCACAATGTCTATGTTTCACAAGTCGAATCTCAGCGTCATGGACAAGCCAGTTTTGAGTCCTGTCTCCTCGAGGCCGGCCAGCGTGTCCAGGCGCTATCTGTTTGAGAACAATGATCAGCCCATCGACCTGACCAAGTCCAAAAGCAAGAAAGCTGAGTCCTCGCAAGCACAATCCTGCACGTCCCCACCTCAGAAGCATGCTCTGTCTGACATTGCTGACATGGTCAAAGTCCTCCCCAAAGCCACCACCCCAAAGCCTGCCGCCTCCTCGAGGGTCCCTCCCATGAAGCTGGAAATGGATGTCAGGCGCTTTGAGGATGTCTCCAGCGAAGTCTCGACTTTGCATAAGAGAAAAGGCCGGCAGTCCAACTGGAACCCACAGCATCTTCTGATCTTGCAAGCTCAGTTTGCCTCGAGCCTCTTCCAGACATCCGAGGGCAAATACCTGCTGTCCGATCTGGGCCCACAAGAGCGAATGCAGATCTCAAAGTTTACGGGACTCTCTATGACCACTATCAGCCACTGGCTGGCCAACGTCAAGTACCAACTTAGGAAAACAGGCGGGACAAAATTTCTAAAAAACATGGACAAAGGACACCCTATCTTTTATTGCAGTGACTGTGCCTCCCAGTTTAGAACCCCTTCTACCTACATCAGTCACTTAGAGTCTCACCTAGGTTTCCAAATGAAGGACATGACCCGCATGGCCGTGGAACAGCAAAGCAAGGTGGAGCAAGAGATTTCCCGGGTGTCGTCGGCTCAGAGGTCTCCGGAAACAATAGCTGGCGAAGAGGACACAGACTCTAAATTCAAGTGTAAGTTGTGCTGTCGGACATTTGTGAGCAAACACGCAGTAAAACTCCACCTAAGCAAAACGCACAGCAAGTCACCCGAACACCATTCACAGTTTGTAACAGACGTGGATGAAGAATAGCCTGCAGGTATGGGTTTGCTCCCAGGTGATTGTGACAGTGGCCTTGTGAGGAGCTTCTCGAAGGGAGATGGGTCTGTTTAGAGGCAGCTAATGTCTCCCAATACCGAGAGGACAGTAGCCTGCTGGAATAGGACTTATTTTTACGAAAGACTAGAACATGACAAATAAGTCCTAACCATTCTCTCAATTTCTCCAGTTTAGTGTTGGGAAATAGAATAAGATGGGTTTAGAGAGATGGAGGTCACAGATTACTGCTTCATGATATGTGATCCCTTCAGTTACCCAAGGCCCAAGGTTCAAGGTCCAGCCAAGGCTACACCTCATTTTAATTAATAAGTACTAACTTCCCGCATTGTCCCATTTCTCCATCTCACCTTCCCACAGCAATGCTAATGACTTATAAAGTGATTTTTTTTTAAAAAAAAAGGTGAGCGACAGAATAAAGACTATAGATTTCCTGGGGGCAGCTGCTATACAGAGATTTCTGAATCAGCTCATGAATAGCTTAAAGTTGTCTTTATCATTATTACTTGTAATTAATGCTTTTTGCAGCTTACTTTCAGCAATTGCTACCTTCCGCTCCCTTCCCTTTATATCTCCATTAGGGTTCCTCCGAAAGAGCATCTACCCTGTAGTCAGATGGTAGAAAAATATTCTTCTCTGCAGAACAATGAGATGAAAAGAGAAGAGGCTTAGTTTCTTCTCTCACTTTTTGGTTTTCCTTAGAACAGACTAATATCAGAAGTCACTTTTAACAAAGATAGATGTAATGCATGCCCTTGAGATTTTATTTTACAAAAAGAAACAAGTGGCTTTCAGCACACCCATTGCCAATGCACATGGGGTCCCACAGCTTCAAGATAATTTGCATCACGTATCATAGGAATTCTATGCCTTGTAGAGTCACCAGTGCCCAGACTATCTATGTCACCTCCAGGAAAGAGGACAGAGACTGAGGTCAAATACCTTGGCAGACTAGTCACACGGGCCATTTTCAAATGTTAAACATAAGCAAGTCTGGGTCTTAATGAGTCTGTTTCATCTCCCTTTTTGTATTTTCTCTACTTCCTTTTCTCTCCCCTCCAGCATGATACCCCCACGTGCTAGGGACTCTCTCACATATTCAGAGTGTGCTCCACCCCTGGCTGTAACCCAGGATGAAGACCCAACCTGACTTAAGCCTTCGGCACTTGCCAGTTCCATTTATATCACGCTGGGTTACAGAAGAGCTCTTTTGGTTAATTCACAATAAGATATGAACAACTAGTAATAACTTAACACAAAAGCCCTCACGAGCCCCTATTATCAAAGCATTTAAGTCGGAGACTTTTGGATCAAGCTGCAAAAGTATAGGCACTAGTGGGGTTCCAGGTGGAGAGGGGGCTCCACATGTTTGGTTTTAGGCTCACTTCACGTCAGGTGGAGGGATTTGTTGAGAGTGAGGATGGTCAAAATGAAATAAAGGGTTAAAAACCTCTGATCTGGGACTTTTCCCTCAGTGAGAAGATCTAAGAGCTTCTGATGGAGGACACCATCCTATAACTTTAACGGCTATCTGGGCCCAAATGAAGACTATTGTTTTGTTTGCATGTTTTTATCATGATAATTAAAACGTGTTACTGGCAGATTTACCTCTTGCTTTCCAAGCATGATTTGTTCAGCTCACACTCTGGGAAAAAAAAGCCAAAATGCATCTGTTGAATCTATACGTGAGCTTGGGGCTTTGCCACATCCTACTTATTTGCTATATAACATTTTAAATTTATGTAATTTGCTATTATGCTTTTCCAGTCCTTCAAAGAAAAGAAGGGTGGATATATACATATACCTAGAGAGAAGAGAAAGATTTCCAGTCCCTTATTGGTAGATCCAAACCGTGGTGAAAAGGACAAATAGGTACTGTTTATTTGTGCTACAATAAAGACCAATTTTCCACCTGTTAGGTTTGTAATCATTTTTTTAAAAAAAATTAATATCACTGCCAAAACATTGTGATATGTAAATAGAGAGGGAAGAAAAAGAAAGCCTTAGTCAAAATCTGAAATGTACACACCTGTTGTTCAAGGGAAGTGCAGGTAAACCAATAATTTGGAAAAACCTACACAAAAGATACTTACAAATCTGTTAAATACATAGATAGGATAGCTCTTTTCTCTTCTCTTTGCTTTTGTACAGAATAAATATTTCTGATTTGGAGCTTTGAAGCACCAGATTACAGAGTTATCATTATGTGAAACCAAAGCTCCACCCTTATTTAAACACCGAGATGTTGTGATTCTGAGAGAGGATTGCAGAAAAACAGGTTTGCGTATTTGAGACTCATTCAAATCGATGCGAGTGCACGTGAGTTGTGTGTATACAAAAAATGGTGTGGATACTTGGTGCGTTTGTGTTAATACTAAAGATACTCCAGTCTGCCTGAGCTGCACACAGGTGCCTTTCTGATGCTTCGGTCACCTCGGGAAGAATTCTTCCACCTCGGGGCCATCTTTCAGAACACCGTTCTTGTAATACCTTGCCCACTGCTTATGATCATGCATATATATTTTTAAATGATCACAGATTGAGATCACTGGTATCTGGAACTCTAGTTTTAGTTGGTATGCATGATAGCACAAATTGTACAAAATGACATGACATTTTAGAAAGCATGGTCAAGATTTTACGGAAAATTTGGCAGCTTTACCATATCTATGTTCCCTGTAAGACACAAACTTTGACCTGAATTTTCTTTCCTTTCTTGGCCATGTCTTAAATCCTGCGAAATTCTCTGCCAAATATGAAATTCAACTTCTCATTAAAAAGTAATTAGAAAATATTACATGTGCATCCCTATTCTTGGACATAAGTAACCTAAAACAATTCAATAGGTATTTGTATATGCCTTTTAAACCACATGCTCTTGAAAAATAGAAATTATACAAAGAGAAAATTAGGGAGTCTAAAATACATAAGGAGTTGAAATTACAGATATTCCTGTGTAATACAGTGTACAAGCTTAGCAGCACACGTAGCCTTAAAATCATTGGCGGGGATGAATTCTAGTCCAATAAGCTGCCACCTTTGTTGTGGATGATTTGATAAAAACATATGTTCATGGTGAACAGCATGTAAAGTTGCCAGATAAAATACAGGCTATACAGGATGTCCAGTTAAATTTGAATTGCAGATAAATGATGAATAAGTTTTTAGACTAAGTATGTCCTAAATAGTGCATGGACCATATTTATACTGAAAAAGTATTTATTATCTGAGATTCAAATTTAACTGGGCATTCTGTATTTTTATTTGCTAAATCTAGCAATCCTAACAACATGGATTATATGGCAGTCTGGGGAGAGCAAAATGGGCTGGACCAATTAATGTCTATAAGAGGCATCAACCATCCTTCATCCAATAAATAAATATTCCTCACTCCCTCCCTTCCTTCCTTTCTCCTTTCCTTCCTTCTTGTCTTCCCTCTCCGCATTTCTTTCATCCTTCACAAATGTTGGTTGTGCTTTCACTATGCAGCAGACTATTTAGCAATGGAAATATAATGGTGAACCAGTAGTCATGCTGATTATAATAGCCAAATGTGCCGGGCCTGCAGCAAGCACTTCACCAACGTTATTTCACTTTATTCTCACAAATAGTCCTATGTGGTAGGGATTGATTCAACCATATTACAGGGGAGAAAAAGGAGGCAGAGAGATTCCACGTGACTTTTCCAAGCTCCCATGATCTTTGAGCCTCACTCATTCATTATCGTCTATCTAGAAAGCCATCACTCCATGCCAAGCACTGTGCTAATCCCAGGGAATAAACCAGTGACCAGGATAAGAGGCTGCCTTTGAGGCTAGTGGCAGACATGTTGATGGGCAGCTCTGGGGTAAATGCTGAATGGAGCACACAGCAGGGCATCTGCTCAGTCCTGGGGGGAAGCCCAGGAGGGGAATGGTGGTTTCAGAGGCAGTGTGATGTTAGGGGAAGAACTCTGGCTGCTGAGGCCCTCGGGCCTGGCTTCAAACCCCAATGCATCCACTCGCTCCAAGATGTGCCCCACTTCAGTGTCTATAAAATGCGGACATAATCCTCCCCTATGGGAAAGTTGTGAGCATTAACTAAATGTATGCAATTCTTTTCTATAAAGCCTGGCACATAGTAGGCTCATAAGAAAAGAAAGATCTAGACGGTCTCTACAGGCCCATACTGTATTCTTCAGCCTCACCTGAAGTACAGAGAACCCACAGCATCTTCCCTGGTTGACCTAATGAATAACTTAGGCAGGGGCCCCCATGGAAACCTCCACCTGCTATTTGATTCTAACGACAGCAAAGACAGCAAAGCTACCAGGTATTGGCTTCTTCCTAGGAGCCAGGCATGGTTCTTCATATCATCCTCATTTTGCAAAGAACTCAGAGTTTCATGATTTGTCCAGGAACATACAGTAAGCATATGGGTGGGATTTGAACCCAGGACCGGCCAACACTCATCAACTTTTTTCCGCCTCTTGGCTTCTCCTCCACCTTGCCAAAAGGTTTCTAGGCGCTGCGTAAAGCTAGGTGTATATCCGTTCTACAGAGAAAAGGCTGTAAAACGTGGCGCAAGAGTTGACAGATGAGCAAGGGCAATCCTGGGCCTCTTGGAGGCTCCAGCTGCAAACCAAATATTGCAACTCAAGGACCTGGGACTGACCTGCGGGATGAAGCAAAGCGTCCTCACTCTATTGTCATTTCCTTCTTCAGTTAGGTAACTAGACATTTACCATAAGGGTCTAACCAAGAAATGACCCAAATTCCAGTGAAAATAAATGTGTAACAATTTTTTTAAAAATCCTCATCCTGACTCTCATTTTGGGGAAGCAAAATGAGAATTCAGAAACAGGGTCAGCTACGAGACTACAGCATTTCTAACGCAGTGAGAAACAAATGCGTCATCTCTTTTAATGTTTTCATTTTATCCAAGCGATCTGCCTTAACTCCCCTTGCGCATCGACGCATCTCCGTCTCTGTGGCACTTTCCCCCCTCATTTGGACTTCTGAATGCTCAATCCTGACGTGTATAATTTGGTGCTTTAATATAGAGTAACATTATTTTTCATTTACTCCAATCTGCCATCAGTATCATCTTTTCATTTAACCAGATGCAATTCTTTTTTCTTTCGCTAAATTGAAAATCCATGAGCGACAGGGAGTGCAATGTTTTAATTAGCTCATATTTTTTATATGGATTTATGTCTTTAAAATATATTTGTGTAATTCTTCAGCTAAATTAAAAACGTCTTTCTGCAAAAGTGAGGAGGGGAAAATACAGAGCTAAATTGCGTCATTAGGTTAGGTGGATACAGAGGGGGAGCGGGGGTCCGGCGGAGGGACACACGCGACCACTGGAGCTTCTGCCTGGGCCGATTTTGAACTTGCCCTTCATGTAAAGAAGTCATTTTCTCTAAAGATTTCTCAAAAACCACTTGAGGAAGGATTTTTTTAAAAGGCTTCTAATAAGTAAACAAGCAGTTACTTTTAACGAACTAATTTGAAACCCAACCTACGGCCAAATAAAACAGGAAAAAAGAAAAGAAAAGAAAAGAAGTCACAATGATAAACAGTTTCCCCTACATTTCTCTTTGTCTTTTTTTTTTAACTATCAAGTTTAAAGCTTTCCACGGTGCTTTTTTCCTACTTTATAGGAGACAAGTGACATTCCGTGGTAAATGGGAGAAAAAGCCGTGCAGAACTGAGATCTCTCTAATGCATTGACACTAACTTGCCCTCTATTGTTGGAAATGAGCAGGCGCTCATGATTGTTCATCAAACGGCTCCTAATGCAGTTAAAGCATTCAGCTATAATTTCTCCTTGCATTTATAATTACTGTCATAGACTGCACACCTCGGTGAGCAGATTAAAGCTATAAACTATTTAGCCGAGGCTCTAAGACGAGGAACTTGATTTGTCTGGCAGGAGTTATTTGTTAGGGAGCTTGACACTTCACATAAAAATGACTCAACTTGATGAAGAACAATGCAGTTTTAGCAATGCGGGGATTTTAAATCAGTCATGACGCCACGCCCTGCAAGAATCGCCGGGCAGTTTGTTAAATGATATGTAGGCCACGGAGATAAGGGAATGTGTTAAGGGTACCAAAATAGAAATGGATTTGGTGTGCAGTTGCTTTCTTCCCTGAGTCTTCCTCTGAAAGAACAGGAGTTTGTTGAAAATCAGCGCATGTCATGTTCTCCTATTAAATCCAGTGTAAATGTTACATGAGGCTCACCTGGCAGGCAAAAGGGATGCCAGGAGCTGAAGGCGCACGTCACATTCAGGGGGGTTAGAGAACTTTGTGCTGCTGTTGAGACATTCACTTCCCAAAATCCAGGGATCCTGGGCTATATTGCAAGTGGTGGTGGCTATTTCTCCTTGAATATTCTTTCTTTGTTTATTTCTTTGTTTTTTACTTGCAAGAGGCATATGATATATTTAGGAATAGAGGGCATTCCAACTGGGCTAATCTTCTAGTGATGCTGTGAAAACTCAAAAAAATAATCTGTGTTCAGATTGATAAGGAAGACTGGCACAAATGGGGTTGCAGCCACTGCAGTCCCTTCCCCCCCGCCTCAGTTTGCATGGAGGATTACTTGCCAGGCCAGTGCTCAGCACTGGGTCTGCCCACAGAGCAAGTGCTTGACGAACTTCACTCCTCTCTCTATTCTCCACCTTGATCGCCTGCCTCCCAAAAAATCCCCTTTTGTTTGCTTAAGGCTTAAATCAAGACGTGAAATGGATTGTGCCATTTTACTTGAAGAACTAAGGAGAGTGAGTACAGATTTAACTAAAATACCTCTTGGGGAAGATGGAAGTACTGGGTGGTGTTTGGGTGCCCCAAGAAAGGATAGACTATATAGCATTCACTGGTCATTTCTTCCCCTCTGACTTCCCTCTTTCTCTCTCTGCAACCAGCTGCCTTGAAAAGTTCCATTTGCTGTGGTCCAACATCCCCAGTGGCTGTGCCATACTTGGAAAGATCTGCATTGGAGTTTTCAGTGCAGATGATGATGTTGATGATGATGAAGTCGATTAAATGTGGGAAGAAAAGGAAGGGCTTAAACAGTACCGGGCACAGTGTTCACTCTTAATACTGTCCTGTCATTGATATTGACAGAGGACTGATATTTACTGAGCAGTCAGTGTCCTGGCTATGGGTGCTCGGCCGTCCCCGTATGTTGTCTCAGTTAATCTTATCCCTGAACTCCATGAACAAAGAACCGTGATTGCACCAGCTTAGAGGTGAAGAAACCAGCCCTCAGACAGATGACGTCATCAGCAAGAGCACACGGCTAGTAAGCGGCAGAGCTGAAAATCAAGTGTGGACAAATGAATGATTTACCTCCAGCCAGAATTTTAGCCAAAAATTCTCTCGGCACCTCTCTGGTATCCTTGGGGTTAGATTCTATTGGGTGATACACCAAAGTGCGAGGTGTGAACACCATCCACAAGTTACCAGCAGGGTAAAGAAGATGAAAGGGCAAAAAAAAAAAAAATGTTTAAATATGCTGAAAGCCCAAATCTTAGACACAGATGACTTTCTACCACTCAGGCCCTCTGGCACATTGGTACTTTCAATGTGCATGGTTTTATCTGGTGTTTTTTCATCTATGCAGGAAAAAAATGATGTTTCAGGTTGTGTTATTTTCAATGCTACATTACTCGATTTCACAGTCAAATAATCCTATTTTTGTTCGCCAGGGGATTTTGTCGTGTTTAATTGTTTATGACTTCCCCTTCCCCCCATATTTGCTGTAGCCTCCACTTCCCCTTTGTTCCTTCCTGTGGATTCTCTGGTGTGCAGTAACCATGGAGATGGGCCCCTATTGGATAGTGTTTGCTCTGGCTTAGAAGTCAAAGAACCAATCAGGACCTCATCATCCCAGGCATGTAAGAGGATAAAAAGTGGGAGGGCTTTGGAGGCGGAAAGAAGACCTGTCATGAAGTCCCGGGAGACGAGGACTTCCTGATGCCTAAAAATTGCATGCAGGAAGCATATGGCGGCTATGCTCAGAGGGGAGGAACATGGCCTGGGACTGATGAGGCCTGGCCTTGGGGCTGGGTCTCCACTGCCAGCTGAGGGACCTAGAGCAGATCACGTCACCACTCTGAACCTCAGCTGCCTCTTCTGCCAAGTGTCCGCATGAAGGCGCACCTCACATAGCGTTATTAGGATAAAATTAAAGAAGACCTACCATTATTCTCCTTGTGCAGTATCAGGCACATAGAAATCCTCAGCTAAGGAGAGCTGTTCTCATAATTGCTACAATACAGCCCCGCCAGAATCGAGGTTGGGTGAATGTGTCTAACACTTATAATAATAACAACAGCAGCAATTATAACGTGCTGGAACCGAGTCACATTTCTTGTCTTGGGAACTTCCATTTGGGAAACACAAAAATGAAACCTTTCATTAAAGAATAAATGTCTGTGACATGTTGGGGGCTGTGGCTGGTGCTAGAACTAGTGGCGAGCAGCCAAGAGACTGGCCCTGCCCCCAGAACGCTGACAGTCCATCACGGAACAGAGACATTACACCATCGAGGCTTTAACTGTGCTCGGCGCGACTACACAGAAGTACTGGGCTGGTGGGAGACCAAGGGGCACAAAAGAGTGACAGTATCTAAGAGGCAATCATAGCTGAGGGACCTTTTGACATCCTCCATGTCTGAAATGACAGTAATACCTGTGTCATTCATCAACCAGGGGATCAAACAGATAAAGTATGTGAAATCCTTAGCACAGCGCCCAGAGCGTAACAGAAGCCAATGTGGAGGAATCTACAGGCTTTGCACAGCCCGGAAAAGTATGAGGAAGTGAGAAACGTTCCCAGCCGGCCGTGAAAATGATTTGTCCAGAGGACCCACACCGCCACGAGGCTTGTGCCTCTGGCCTAAGAAATGTCTTTTCTGGAGGTGCAAATGCCTGTGGGAGCAGATGCCTTCAGCTGAATGAGTCCAGCCGTTCTGCGTTCTCTGCGGCCGGAGGATCAGGGACCTCCATTCAGTCGTCCTTTGATTCACGCTCTTGGAGAACCTGCCATGTGCCCGGCTCTGCTCTAAGTGCTGGGCTCCACTGGAGAAGAAGAGAAGCCCAGACTTTACATTCTAATCAGAGGACACGGATTGACAATAATACTAACGGTTAACCTTTATTGAGCACGTAAATAAAAGTAACAACAATTTCCAAGAATGAGGGGCTGCCAAGGAAATACAGGGTAGTGTGGGGGACTGTGACAGGGCCACCTACCTTAAATGTGGGGGTGCAGTCAGGGGAAGAAGATGAGAAGCTTGAGAAGGAGCCAGTCATGTGACAAAGTGGGACATCCGAGTGTTTGATTCAGGAAAAAGCTGGAGTGTTGAGAGCTAGGGCTGGAGGGGTACCACATGAGTCAGGAGGTGGGAGGGGGCACAAGGCCCATCAGGGCTTTGTAGAATGTCCGAAGAACTTTGGATTTTATTTCCCTAAGCCCACTGGGAAGCCATTGAAGGGGGTTAAACAGGCGAGTAGCATGATCTACTTTGCTCTTTTAGAAGGGGCCTCTGGCTTTTGAGTGTGGAATGGACGAGAGGGGTCAAGAGCAGAAGCAGGAGGCCACTGAGGAGGCTGTGGGAGGGTAAGCGGAAAGACTGTTGATCTGGACCGCAGCGGAGACAGGAGCATGGAGAGGAACAAGCGGCTCCAAGGGGATTCTGGGACACTCAGAACCGTGCTTGTCTAGGAAGGAGAAAGGATGTCAGACAAAGGAGACATGCAGGGCATTAGGACAAATTCTATCGGCTTCATATTGCGGGACCCCCTGTGGGCTCTGGAGGGCCTGGATACAGGTGCTTTCCCCGCACCTCCCCTGGGCCACCCCCAACTCCCAAGCATGCCGTTACTGTCTGTTTCCTAAGAAGAATCCATTTTGATCGAAGTAAACCACTATTTTTATGCTTCTCCAGGAATTATGAAGTACACCACGAAAGGTCCCCGCTGTGCTCGCCTTCCTATTTTTCAATCCTAATTTAATTCCTCTCTCCGTTCTGTAATTCAACCCCCTCCTCTGAGCATCAACACTAGGTGGTCCCGACTTCAACAGAAGATTTACTGGCAAGATGAAATGGTGGAACACATTGTTTTTTCAAGATGATTTAATGACCTTTTTGGCATCCCCGTGACTGCTGAAATCTTCCGTAATTATGCAGTTTGGCAGCAGAGAGTCCTGTTGATCAGAGGAAGGCTGATGTAGATGTCAAATGTCAATAAATTTGCAATCCGTAATTGTAACCGCTTGATGCTGGAGCAGACCGGGAAACGACTTGGTCACGAGGCCATGAATGGTTGAACCAATCCAAGCAGAAAAGTATCTCAAGCATTACACATGCAAAAACATCACCTGATTTTTCCTTCTTGCACAAGCTCACTGTCTCCTTCTCTGCCTGTTTTTTTTTTTAACCTCTGTCACCGCCACTGCCCCCTTCCCCGGAGATGGGCATGCTACATATTGTCCTGTGCAAAGTCCTCTAGCTCCATCTCCACCAAGAGCCAATGATGCTGTAAAGGCAGCCATGGGGTTTCCCCAGAGAACCCCCAGAAGCTCTTTCCGTTCTTGCTGTTGAGGTCTGGTTGGCCCCTGCTGGAGATCAAGCATTGATTTTTTTCTGCTTTGCTTGCTTTCTGGCAGCATGTTTTATATCAGAAAGGTCTGTGTCAGGAATTAGAGAATGTTCCTAACAATGGGGAAAAATACCCAAATATAAATATACATTTGTGGGCTTGCACTTTGACAAGTGCAAGTGAACTGGAAGATGCTAGAAAAGCTCTGAAGTCATGGGAACATGTAGCAGAGGCATTTGCTTAATAACTCATCTCATTCCTTGAGCTCACCTTATCAAGTTTTAACCTCTGAATCCTTTAAGTTCCCAGTTCAAAAATGCAGAGCCTCCTCTGTCCTCGTGTTAATTTTTAAATTATACATCATTGTAGAGAGGCCCTTGTGGTCAATATGATGAGCCATTTTCGCATCTGAAATGGGAATTATAACTGAACATTAGCGATTGCTTATAAATCACCGTGAGCCAAGTGACGTCTGTAACCACACAGTATTAACTGGGAAGAAACGCAGTGCACAAAACAGGGCAATCGGAAGGGGCAGGTGATTTTCAAGAGAGGAGGTTGCGAACTGATAATCACAAATTCCTCCCTGTGCCGAGCGATCCCCGAACCCCAGTGGACCTGAGGTGAGGTTTGTCGGAAGCTGGGATTCTGCTTTGTGACTGCCTTTCATTTTTCTTGCAATCTTTTTTTTTTAAGTGGAAAGCTCGTTGGAGACTGAGAAATGTGTGGCTCCCTAGGAATCAGCAAAAGGCAACAGGACATGTCAATCTGAGGCAGCGTTTCTGCCAGCCCACTGGAATGTGAGCCAGGCACTGGGTTTGCAAATACGAGCACTGAGTGGCTATGCCCACCCTTCCTGGAGAGCACTAGAGAGCAATGTGGGTCAGGCTGCTTGAGTTTGAATCCAGGTCCCTCTAGTCACTAGCAGTAAGAGAAAATGCCCTAACATCTCTAAGTTGCAGGGTCTTCGTCTATAAAATGGGGATAACTGTCCTATCGAGGGGTTGCTGGGGAGGGTTGAAAGAGATAATCCAGGTAACACTTTAAGTCAACGGTTCTCAAACTTGAGTGTGCATCAGAATCATCTGAGGGGCTTGTTAAAACCTGTATGGCTGAGCCCCATCTCTGGAGTGTCGTATTCAGTAGATCTTGGGTGGAGCCAGATAATTTGAATTTCTAACGGGCTCCCGGATGATAACATGATGTTGGTCCAGGGACCACCCTTTGAGAACCACTGCTTTAAGCACAGTACCTGGCATATTGTAAGTGCTCTAAAAAGTTTGCCCTCATTAGCTTTCATTCAGTCTTTGAGCCTGTCTGACACTGTCCTGTGTGAAGACGAAGCACCAACTATCAGGAAGATTCTAGCTTAGTGCACAAAATCAAGTCAAACCAAGATGGCGAGTCCATCCAGATCATCCATTAGAGGCCTAAACAGAGAGCAGAAGCTGGAGTACAGAGGCAACCAAAGGAGAGAACCAAAATCTAGGAAAGCGGGAGGTGGTCCAGAAGTTTGCATGACTCTGCTGAGATCACTTCAAGGGATAGACAATATCAACTCAGTTGTTTCCACTTATCAGGAGGAGTTTCCCATCTGAAGAGCCTTGATTGGTGGTCAAGGGAATAGGTCTTCCTCTTGACTTAGCTTCATACTAACTCTGAAAAGATGGGGCCATACAATTATTTTGGAAGCAATGGTTTTAACAGTTTTAACTGTTTAGCATGTGAACTCTAACTTGTGTTTCGCAAAATCTCTTGTTTATAATTGACTGCAGGTCAAGTCAAATTTAGTAAAACAGGAAATTGATCAGCTCATCCAAGGATAGGGCTGGTTTCGTGCACAGATGGATCTGGATTGAAAGAAAGTATGTCATCAGAACTTGAGCTTTCCTGGTCTTTCAGCTCAGATTTCCTTGGTGTTGTCTTCATTTTCAGGCGAATGTCAAGATTGCCTGGACCAGCTCCAAGGTTATAGCCCACCAGCTTAGGAGTTTCCATGAAAATAGTGCCTGTTTCCCAAGTGTGCCAATCAAATGTGGAGATTGAATTTAATTGGCCTTTGGGTCACATACTCTTCAGCGTGGATCAGACGCACACTCCTGGAAGCATTGGGTAGAGTCAACACTTTACAACTTGGGCTGAGATTGGTATGCCCAGAGGGCTTGGGACGCTACTGGTTTTGCGGGGAAGATGACCCTGAATCCAATTCATCTTGCTCAAGCTTGACCTAGGCCATCTTTTCACTCTCCTGACATCTGCTAACTTTTTGATTCTGAAATGACAGTGAGTGGCCCCACTATTTTCTTGGTATCCCAGCTTAGGATCTATGGACTCGCCTCTTTCTCTCATCCCTCCCACTTCTCTCCATTTCGTCACTAATTTTTCTTGATTGGACCTCCATAATGCTTTCTCCACTTCACCCCTTCCACTTTTGTTTCCATAGCAGTTAGGTTAGTTGAAGCACACCCTATGTCTTGCAAGGACTGATGCAGTAGTCACCTTTAGATCTGCTCATCTCTGCTTACTACCCTGCACCAGTTTTCCCAGCAAATAACTGCCAGATTAAAAGTCAGAATTCAAAGCTCATATCATAATAAGAACTACTATTTCTTGAGTGTGTATTCTACCTCCAGGACTTCAAATATCTTTCCAATCCTTATGTTAACCATTCTCACCATTGAAATCTCAACGTAATATCATCTTCCCTGAAAATCTAAATCAGGAGGCATCAAACATTTTTCAAAGGGCCAGATAGTAAGAATTTTTAGAGTTGCAGCCACAACAGTCTCTGTCACAACTACTTAGTCTGCCACTGTAGCAAAAAAGCAGTAACAAGTGATATGTAAATGAATGGGTATGGTTATATTCCAATAAAACTTTATTGATAGACACTGAAACCTGAATTTCATATAATTTTCATGTGTCATAAAATAGCATTCTTCTTTTGATTCTTTTTCAACGTTTTAAAAATGTAAAACCCAGGGCTGGCCGGGTGGCATAGTGGTTAAGTTCGCATGCTCTGCTTTGGTGGCCCGGTGTTCACGGGTTCAGAACCTAGGCTCAGACCCACACCACCTGTCAAACCATGCTGTGGTGGTGACCCACATGCGAAATGTAGAGGAAGATTGGCAACAGATGTTAGCTCAAGGCCAATCTTCCTCACCAAATAAATAAATAAAAACAGAAAAAAATGTAAAACCATTCTTAGTTTGTGAACCCTACAGAAACAGGGGGTGGGCTGGGTTTGGCCCACACGCCATAGTTTACTAAGCCCTGATCTAAAGCCATCCAGCCCTCTCATGTGTCTCTTTCTCATCACTCTGTTTTATTCCCTTTATCACATCTACAGCTATCTGAAATTATGTTATTTGTGTATTTCTTTGTGTGTAGGCACTGTGCTAGGCTCCAAGGACATAGCGGTGAACAGACTGACATCTTCCTTCCCCTCACAGATCTTATAGGAGGACAAAGACAAGCAGCTAGAAACAAATGAATAAACAAGATCATTTCAGATCCCATGAAAGAAAGAAATAAAGTACTAACAGCCTGGGCAGCAGTGGTGTTAATCTACTTTGGGTGCTCCAGGAAGGCCTCGGTGAGGGGCGACATCTGAGATATGAAGGGTTGAGGGAGCCAGTCCTGAAATGAGTCAAAAAAGGATTTCAGACAGGGAAAGCAGGTGCAAAGGCCCTGAGGCAAGTATGAGCTGGGCATGTTGGAGGAAACTGATAGAAGGCCATTGTCGCTGGAACTCTGTGAGCTCAGGGTGAAATAAGTTTGAATGTTTAGCACAGACCCAATTGTGCAGGCCATGGTGACGAGTTTGGATTATTCTAAGCTCATTGAGGGGTTTTAAATAGAGGAATGGCATGACCCAGTTGGTACTTCTAAAGATGACTCTGGCAGCTGTGTACAGAATGGATCGCAGATGCACGTGCATGTGAATGTGCCTTTCTTTCCCTACCAGGAAGCTCCTTGAAGACCTCAGACACGGGCCCTGCCCATATTAAGCCCTCAACAAAAAACTTTGTGAAATTAATGCGTTAATTAAAACCATTAACACAACATAACTTTTTCTTGACCCCTTGGCAGTGAGGCTTTTTACAGCCAGGTTCCTGAAGCAGGTCAATTGATATCATAAAATTCAAAAATTACAGCTTATAACATAGAGTGACCTCCCATTATATAATGTGGCAAAACAAGCAAATTAATACCAGAGGTAATAAATGTCTAGGCACTAATGTAGCTCGAGGATGAAATATGCTCCCCCTGCTCTGGGAGTAAGGATTCAGAATGAGGATCGAATTGCCCAGCACCATCTAAATGGAGCACCTGGTTTCTAGAACCAGCTCGTTTGAATGCAGCCCACGGAAGTATTTTCCATTCTTCCACATCATTCAGTCGACAGATATTTTTGGATGCATGCTCTGTACAGGGACGAGGCCAGGCACTGGAATCCCGAACTGAGCGAGACAGAGAAGGTTTCTGCCCCTCATCGAGCCTCTGTACTGGTTGGTCACGAAGGAGGGCACAGCAGCCAGTAAACAAAGGCAATAATTTCAGTGCTGTAAGTGCTAAGAATACAGGGCATTGGAACAGGGAAGCAGAGGGCGACTTAGATGGGTGGACAAGGAAGGCCTTTCTGAGAAAGGGACATTTTGCTGAGACCTAAAAAGATGAGAAGCAACTTGACCATCCACTGAGTCAAGGAATGAGAATGTCAGGCAGGAGGAATAGCACGTGCAAAGTTCCTGAGGTGAGAAAGGGCTGGGTGTGTGCAAAGCATTATCCAGCACAGCGGTTGGCCAACTTGTTTTGTCGTAGGACCAGTAGTAAATATGGCCTTTGCAGGCCATGCGGTGTCTATTGCAACTACTTGACTCTGCCTTTCCACCAGGAAAGCAGCCATAGATGATACACAAACGAGCAGGTGTGACTGACTTCCAGTAAAACTGGAGGTAAGGACTGGGCTCTGGGCCTCCCGTCTCGGTCATTGGTGAAGGGCCATCGGGGGCATAAACTTGCAGGCACTGCGGGCACACTGCGCGTGCAGGCAAAGCAGCTCCAGTAGCCGTAGGCGGTCCACGGCAGAGGGTTGCAAGTGCATCAGTCAGAGGGGAAAACCTGCAGAAGCCAGGAGAGGGGCGTAGGATGTAGTACAAGGAAGCCAAAGGCATCTCTACAGCGCCCTCTTCAGGTGGGCTTCACTTGTGTCTAGGTTCTTACCCCATCTGAGGGTGGGGACACCCCCTGCAAAGCCTGTCATGACAGCAGACAAATGAGAGGCATCATGTGCCTCAGCTCAGGAATGCCACCTTCAGATACAAAGAGCAGTGCACACAGCAACCAGCCAGCCATTTTGTATTTATTCCTTCTGATCTCCAGCCTGAAAGGTGCAGCTAGGAAATGCACATTCTTGGGCGTCAGAACTGAGCTCAAATCCCAACTCTGTCACTTATTAGTTGTGTCACTGTCAGCAGGTTACGGACTTTTCTGAGGTCCAGTCAACAAATATGAATTGAGCATTGTCTATTTTGCAGCCCCTGTTCTGCCCTCGAGGGGCTTAGAGTCAAACCTCAGTTTCCTCACCTATAACATGGGGATAACACTATCCCACTGAGAGTCTGTGGTGAGGGTTAAATGAGGAAGCTCCCAGCACGACGCACACAGTAGGTGCTCAGTCCAGGCCAGCTCCCCCTCTCTCTCTGGTTTGCGTGGGAAGGCTGTTCACCTGCATCTCTGATGGCTTTCAAAAGCCTGGTCTCCGTATACTCGCAACTTGGATCAGCAACAGCCTCCTGTGGGCCTTTTGCCCTGTTCCCGGGACTGAAGCTGGACCTTGCCTAATAGCACAGTGCTCTCACTCACTTGTGCAATCAGCAAATATTTATGGAGCACTGATTATGTGCCAGGCACCACTGAAGCCCTGAAGACACAAACTTTAATAACAATGACTCTTAACATGAACATTGAGGGAGCACATGACCGGTGTTCTCCCCTATGTCCTCCCCGAATCCCGGGAAGTAGGTTCCGTTGTGGATCCCCGTATCATAGAGGAAAAAACAGAGCCTTAAAAAGGCTAAGGAAGCGACAAACCAGAATTTGAACGTGTATTTGATAGATTCCACGCCCCCTTCCAGAACACATACACTGTCCTGATCCCCGAAGAAAATAAGGGTTAATACTTCTCAGTGCTTCCTATGTCCAAGGCACTCTTTTAGACACTTCTATGCCTTCTGTCATTTTATCCTCCCTGCCGTCACACCACCTGTGTCCCTGGGGTCACCCCCATTTTACAGAGGAAGTAGCCAAAGGTCAGAGAAATTAAGTGACTCGCCCATGACCACAGAGCCTTCAGTGAGTTCGGATTTGAACTCCAGATCTGCTTGATTCCAGGATCTGGGAAGCAGCCTTAGAAATTTTTTAAGTTACCAAGACAAAAAAGAGGCAGAAATAAGATAATAAGTATAAGCATATATTCAGAGCTTGCTATGTGCCAAACGCTGGGCTCACGCTTCTCTCTTTTAGCTTCTTTGAGCTTTCTCCTCCTGTGAAGTAGGGAATAGGCCCATTTACAGAAGAACTGGAGACATAGCAAGGTGGAGTCACTCACCTGGGTCCCGCAAGTGTTATGCAATGGGGGCAAAATTCATGACAGATTGACATGCCTCCTGCAAGTAGACGTGATCCACCCTATTCCCACATAAAGAAGGTTTTCCTGAGCGGCTGCCTCGTGACCTGGGTTAATGAAGAATGAACACGCGTTCATCTTCCCCTGCTCCAGAGGAAGCAAAAAGGACTTGAGTGTGGAGTCAGGAGGAGTTTGGGGTGAAAGGAAGGGGAGGAAGGAAAGGAAACGTGTCTGGCCTTCCCCTGGGCTCTGTGTCAAGTTCTTGACTGAATGCCCAGGGCAGGGGCTCTCTTCTTCCTCTTCTTCTTCTTCCATTTCTTCCCTCTCTCCTAAGAACTTCCCCACCTCCAACCACAGGAAACGTGTAACTTGGGCTTGTTGCGTATGGAGAGTGTCTGTTAAGTGTTGCTTCTTGCATGTTGGACTGCCACCTCCATCTTAGTCACGCCTGCCCATCTTTTTCAATCTAATGAACTCCAACCATCAGTGCAACTTAAGTTCGGCTGTCTGTTCGTGCATAGTTAATATTAAAAATGTACTAACAGTGTGGCTGAGAAATCAAATTATGCACATAAATATGCTGGCATAGCAGAGGCGGCGGCAGAAGCTGAAGTTAGCAACACTGATGCCAGTTCACATTTGCAAATCTCCCGTCAATCTGTCATTAAACATGTTATCAAATGATGATAAGTGTATGCTTCTTGCTTGCATTGGTGAGCCGATTCCCGGTGTTGATGCACATTAATGGGATAATACGCATTAACATAGTTGTGCTTGGATGAACACAAAACATTTTTTATCTGTCTCAGTTTGTTTCCCCCTGTGGCCCCCAAGTAAGTGTTTTGCGTTATCAAATTGCCAAAAAAATGGGAAAACATATTACTTTTAATTAGCGAACCTTGGTGGTGGTGGGTTTTCTTTTCCCTACCCCCACCCTTCATAATTCCTGTGTTGGCAATAAAAGAGAGAAAGACGGAGAGAGAGAGACAGAGAGGAGCTCCACTGTCTTCTTTCAGTAAAACGATTAATGTCAGAAACTCAGAAGCTGGCAATTATGCTCTGTCTTAATGCACTGGCCTTTCATCTGGGGCCCCCGCTCTTGACAGGTCTGATCGTTTCAGTTCAGTGATATGAAAGGCAGCAGAGGAAATGATCGTAGACATCCCAGGTCCATCACAAGGGCCAGCGCTGAAATGCAGTCCTGGCTCTGTCTTCTGACGCTGCGCAGCCAAGTCATAGGAGAGGAAGACAGATGGTGGCCCCGGGCGTTGCCCAGACTTATGGGTGTCACCATGCTGAGTGGAGAAGATGTAGCTACAATCATTTTCCAAACTTGGGAACTGAGAAAATGTGCAAGCCTCCACAAAGTGAGAAACACTATGTTAAAAAGCCAAGCGATGCCCTTTTCTTTGATCACTGGGCACCCACTCAATCACGAGAATAAACACACATGTAGACATTGATTTCACGCAGCAGTATTCGTTAGAAGTCCATTATCCTGGAGACTCAGGATATAATTGGATTAATTTTTTATCAAAATGAAAATAAAATTTAGAAATTCCTGAATGAACATTCCGACCTTCACGGCCCAAACACTGGGCCAGTTCCATATTTGAGACAAGGTACTGGTGCCCAAGTTTCTTTGTGAAGCAATGTTGCGAAACATTATGACTCTATTCTTTCACAGGAGATCTGTTAGTACACTTTTGAGATTTAAATAATTCATTCATTCAACACAGATGTATTGGACACCTACTGTGTGCAAAGACCACTGTAGACTCAGGGAGCCACACAGACCTGATTCCTGCCCTCATGAAGCATTTGTGGAAAACGTATTTTTTTAAAAAATTGCTACATAATTAATTAATTTCCATTATGAAAAGTGTGAGTTGGAGCATAATGGGGTGCAATTATTATAGCATTTACCTCTCAAGCTCAGTGGAAAGCGCTCTTTGCTGTTAATAATGCCAAGAGGTGATGGTGTTTGGCCTTCCTAGATTCTTGTTTACATGTGTTTTAAAATTAACATTGACTCCTTGCCATTTGGTTTGTTCCTAAGTGCAGTGAGAGACTTATTAATGATTAGAATTATTGTTGCTGTTATGAATGTGCTAATTAAAAGAAAATTCTGTCACGCAGCTTTGTGAGGCAAGCACGAAGCTTTACAGTTAGAGACGTCAGGACTGGAAATGTGGAGATAGAAGTGTGAAAGAAGAAAAAAGGCAGAGTTCAGGATATGGGAAAGAGTTCTCAGGAGTCCTCCCATCCTCCATTGTAGCTGAGTTTTCAGGGTGTTTTCCCTAGTCAGGGCATGGAGAGAATCCACTGGTTTTTTGAATGGAGGTGTCACCTTTTTATTTTCTTTGTCTCAAGGTGGAAATGGCTAGCCTCTCTCAGACTTGAGCCCTGAGAACATCTTGTCTTCCACAAGCTCATTCAGATATGTAACACTTCTGAATTGATCATCCGTTGCCAGACGCTAGGCTGAACACTGAGGGTGCTAATATGGCCATTCACTGGCCCTCCCTTGAGGGAAGCATGACATAAGGGACAAGGAGAAGAAGCAAATGCACGCTTTTGGTGCCTGGGCATGAGTGCCACCATGGGAGCCATAGAGAGACAGGAGAAGGACACTCAGCCCTGTCGGTAGCAAGAACAGACTATTTCTTGACATCATTAATAAGCGTTTATTAAGCATACTCAATATTCTGAACTTTGTCAAAGAGACCGAAATAGATATAATAATAAAAAGAGCTTATATTCATTGAAAATTATGTGGCACTCTTCTGGTTGTCCGTTTTAACTCTTGCTCATCATTCTCACTAGACCTTGACCTCCGCCAGTACAGACACTGTGTTTATCAGGACACACTCAGGATCTGGCCCACAGTGGGTGGGCAATTACATGTGTGTTGGCATATTTTTCAAGAATTATAGTTCAGATGTTGGAGATTAAAGGGTAGTGTCGTTACAAGTGCAATGTAGGTAGGATGTGCGGCCTAAGAGCTGCCGTGGATTCAGAAGAACGAGACCGAGCAGCTGTTACTTATCAGCTGACCATCCTCAGAAGAGAAAATGTTGTTTGGTTGCCTAAAAAGTTAGTAAGCTTGCATCAAGACTAAGAATGGCAAGAAGCTTGAGAGACACTGAGTCACCATGCCAGGGTGGCAGTATTTTGGATTTCTTTCCCTTCTAAAATAATTTCTATGGGCTAATGTCACTTTGACAACAAATAAAATTTATGGTAGACAAAAGTAGAAGTCACTTTTTAAAAGTCAATATTTTTCTTACTTTACCTGAATTACTCAACTTGAGCCTTGAAAACTATTTTTTAAAAGATTTTTTCTTTTTTTTCCTTTTTCTCCCCAAAGCCCCCCACTACATAGTTGTGTATTCTTCGTTGTGGGTCCTTCTAGTTGTGGCATGTGGGACACTGCCTCAGCGTGGTTTGATGAGCAGTGCCATGTCCGCGCCCAGGATTTGAACCAAGGAAACACTGAGCCACCTGCAGCAGAGCGCGCGAACTTAACCGCTCAGCCATGGGGCCAGCCGCGAGCCTTGAAAACTTTTAATGGCTTCCAGCTTTTATTTTCTCCAAGAATATTTCAAACTGAAAAATCTTTATATTCTATGAAGAGATTTTTGAAATCTTCTCCTTTCGTTTCTTGGAGCAGTTTGCAATCTTTTGTCTTCAAGACTACTTCTATGGAGTCATCATAAAATTCCCCTCAGCCATTACCAGGAGACGGGCCGTAGGAAATGACTGGGTCTTAAACATGATGTAAAAAGCTGGCTTTAGGCAGATTTGCAGATTTTTCCCACTGTCAAAAGCAAGTTACTGGCCAAAAGCTTTTAGACTTATATTGATATTAAGATTTCTGTTAATAGAAACCTGTGTTTGCACATCCATGTTTTTTTCCAAAGTCTTCGGGAATGAAGTGTCTTGGCGTCTCATCAACAGTGATCAACAGGAGCCCTCATTTATTCATTCCACATATTGATGAGGTGCCTGTTGTTGCCAGACACTCTAGTAGGTGCTGGGGATTCAGCATGGAACAAAACAGAGACGACGTCCTTACTTTCAGGGAGTTGACCTTCTAGGGGTGAGGAAGGATCGTAAACAAAAATAGAAAATGTCACGCTGAGAAGGACTAAGAGAGGGAAAGGGAGCGCAGTGGGGAGTGAGGCTGTTTCAGACAGGTTGTTTAGAGAGGCCTGTCTGAGGAAGGGATATCTGAGCTGAGACCTGAATAAATGGAAGGAGGAAGCCATGCGGCTTTCTGGGAAGTTGGAACAAGTGTCTAACGTGTCTAACGACCATAGCAACTAGGTAAGTCATAAGAGGACTAATACCATGATCCAAGAATCATTGAAAACTGAAATGACTGAAAAGTTCACAATGGGGGACAAAGACCATTCATTACAACCAGTGAATCAAAAGACAATGAAATCTAAGAATTTTCTTAGTGTTATTTTTCAATTAGAGCTTTCATTTGTGTCTTCTAAAAATTACACAAGGAGTTACAAATGGCCTGAGAGCCAGGTGCAGAAGTTTTTAATTCTGAGGATTAGTTGCCAATGTTTAAAAATGAGAGAAATTTACTTAAAAATTCAGATTTTCAACTTCTCTTGAAAAATTGGAAAAATTGTCAGTGTCGTCCCACATTCCCACATGGAATCAGTTGGAGCAAAGTAACATTATTCCATCAGTCAGGATATGCTCTCTTCATTTAACCACAGCCCCCACCACCAGCCCATGGCATTCATTTATAGTTTTTGCTTAGCTTCTATAAGTATTTAAGTTTGTGACCACAATTTTACAGATTTAAACTAACACTTAGCTGCTCATTTTGGTGGATTTGTGATTTTTCAAACATTAGCTTACATCTATCACTAAGTTAAAAAGTTCTGTAAATCAAGAACTAAACGATTTATTTATTTAACAAGCATTTATGTCTATTGTGTGAAGTGTAATGTTCTAGAAAATAGCAGTTCAGAGTTAAAGACACAGAACTTCTCATGAAGTTCACTGTTTATTGGGGAATAAAGATATAATTGTAATAATACACACTCTATAATTTTAAAGTGATTTTAACACATTCAAAGCCCTTTGAGATCTGTTACCTCACTTAGTCTCTTCAGCAATCCAGAAGAGAGGAAACATTCATCTGATTGGTTTTATTACTGGTATATGCAGAGAGATAGGTACTGAGAGGTGAATGTGTGTGTCCAAGATAACACAGGCACCAGTGTCAAAGCCAAGACTAGACCTGTAGTTGATGTCCACTCTCAAAAGTTTCTGTTTTGCAATTGTAATCTCCAAAGGGCTTCTTTTGGTCGGGGGTCAACAAACCCAGCTCACCGCTTGTTTTTGTAAATAAAGTTTTATTGGAACACAGCCATGCCATCTGTTTACATATTGTCCAAGGCTGCTCTCCTGTTATAATGGCAGAATTGAGTGGTTGTGACAGAGACTGCATAACCCACAAAACTTAAAATATTCACTATTTGGCCTTTTACAGAAGAAGTTTGCCAATCCTTGCCCTGTGGGGTAGATGCTTGGTTGGGGTAGGGATGGGGAAATGGGGGAAAGCTGCATTGCCATGGCCCCCTAAGAACTTGAAAATTGAAGGAAATGTCACCAGTCCATGGTGGGGGAAACTGTACAGCCCTAAACACACCAGTCAGAAACATTAAGAGCAAAATTGGGGATTCAATCACGATTCCCATTTGTGTATCACAGAATCTACACCAGCTAACAGAAAAGAAATTCATTAAAGTTATTATATGGTTCATGGAATCACCCAGAGGTCCAGAGAATCAGATGTGAAGGCCACGCAGCTAGGATCCAGGCCCAGGTTAAAGCCAGGACTGTGCTAGTGAAGCCATGCCCGTACAAGCAACGCACACAGAGCCCTATCTCTCACCGTCTGTGCAGGACGTTGGACTTTCCCTCTAGAAGCTCTGAAACAGCTGCCTCTGAAGTGCAAATGGTTTTTGCCTCATCAGAATGAGGCTGCCCCGCACCTGCTTCCTCACAGCATACCCTTCTGCATCACAGCCTCATGTCGGGGCATCTGACGGGGGGACACTGGGTCCTATGCCTACATTTTAGCTAGAAGAGAAGCTGGGAGGGCAAGTTTCTGATTTCTGCCTTGAGGAATGCCCTTTCTTCCAATCAAGTTATTGAGAGGTTGACCCTGTGGCACAGAGCATTATTAATTTTTCAAGAGAGACATATATGTCACAGAAAGATGGTCAGTATAGTTTTTTTTTTTTTAAGAAAAAAAGGAACAGATTTGGAATTTTGTCAGGGTGAATCCAAAATTGTCCGTGGAAAAGGACATCGTTGGCCACTGGACACTGACTATCTGGTCTATAATGGGAAAAAGTCTCATATGTAATAATATAGATAGTAATAAATACTAACTGCTGAGGCTTTTGGTGCATTGGTTTAGGAGGCAAGCGTGAGTATTGTCCACATGGTATGGATGAGAAAACTGGAGCACAGGGGCCTGTAAGTCTACACCTGCAGGTGATGGAGGCAGATTCAATCTGGAACCATCTGTACCATAAACCTCCACATTGGCAATGAGGAGGTTTTTGACCATTAATTTGCAGCATTTCTGAATCCAGTAGCAAAGCAATCATAACGGCCTCTCTAGCCTCTCACAAACTCTTTCTGATGTCCATCTGAATTCCATCCCCTGGCCAGTAAAGGCACATCAGCTGCTTTCCGACCATCATTTGCTTTCCCACACTGTATGTGTATTAATAGTAACTACATTACCCAGAACAGTAGCTGACAACTTATTCAGGGTTTATGTTACATCAGGTTCCACGACATCAGCTCATTTAATCTCCTCGGCAGCCCTATTGTCATCTTCAGATTCAGACTGAGTCTTAGAGAGTTGAAGTAACTTGGCCAAGTTCACACAACTAGCAAATGGCAGAGCTGAAATCAAAGCCACAAGCAGCTAACACTACATCCTTCTTCTTTGTCCCCTCCTGGACATGGATTTAGGGACACCTTTGGTTCACGTCTCATTCTCATCATTGGTCCATTTACAGTCAATACCTTAATTGGCTTGGTGGCTTTCATGATACCGTTTCAGAATTACCGTTGAGAACAGGAGCAAGGACTTGAAATCCACATCCATTTAGTGGAAAGCTCATGCTCTTTAGCACTCATTATATGCATATTTTTCATCTCTATGGTATTTCTATACTTTTTCCATATGAATTAATAGATGAGAATTCCAGGTAGACTTTGGACCCCCACACCCTGAAGAAAACAGAAGGCTAACCAGTCCTGGTTGTTGTTCAGGGTGAATAGGAAGTGTGAAGGGAAAAGTCTGGAACCAGACTGCTTGGCTCTGGATCCTACTCTGCCGGGTACCAGGTAGGTACCCGGTGTATGCTGGTAAATGTTTAACTGCTGGCTCTCCAAGGAAAACCAAGCCCTGATTTACAGAGTTTCCTGATTTCTGTGGTGTAAGTACTCCCGCTGTGGGAACAGATGTGCATAAGCATCTCTCGTGAGCTCCTGTGGGCTGGGGTGAGCTGGCCCTTGCTTACTCAGTGCACCAGCAAGTCGCTTAACCCCTCCAGCCCGCAGAGACTGGGTAAAAGGCGGGTAGCTACCTCAAAGGTCCTTAGAAGGATTAATGACAAAACGTGGCAAAGCAGTTAGCAGTGTGGTAAGGCTTCACTAAACGTCACTCTCACTCACCGGGATTCTGTTAGGCGGAATCCTAATGTCTTGTGCCTTGATTTTATTATTTTAAAAATAGTAATAAAATACTTCCCCTGCCACTTTCACAGGATTATTGTAAAGATCCAGTGAAACAATCTACGTCAACTGCTTTGGAAAGTTACAAGCTTATTAAAAAAGAGGGAGCATTTTATTAAAGTCAAGTCAAAACCCAGAGAATGAACTTTTGCTGAGAAAAAATTATACAATGGAGTTGTCATTTTTAGTTCTTCTGTCACCGTTTTTCCCTGAGCTCTCAGGCTCCCCTCTATCCCTGATACTAATTCCCATTTAGAAGCCATTTAATTGAGAGGATCTGGAAACTCACCAACTCAGAAAAAATTCAGTCCATCAAGAGGTTCGGAGAATCTTCTCCATTTACGTCTTTTTGATCTTTTACCCCTCAGTCCTCTAATCCCTTTTGTGAGGAATCTTCAATTATCCCTGTTTTATTCTCATTTCTCAACTTTCCCTTTGAAAAGCAGGATTTCCATCACGTCTTAAAGGTGAAGCCGGTATAAAGCCTTCCGCCAACGACGCTACCTTGACGCCACAGAGACGCCAGTCATCTCTGCTGCTTGAGGCTCCCGTGGGGGAATTCGCTTAGAGTTGCTAGAGTTTTTGGCCCCCTCCTCCCTCCCCAGTGATCTTAGAGAGTGTAATATTTAAGAACACCATCTTGGTATTTTCCATTTAGCACATTTCTGTGTAGTTGCCGGGTTTGGGTTTTGTCCCCCGTATCCTCCGTTTACAAATAGAAATTCTTCTCTGATGCTTCCCGCGCCAAACTCATAGACCGGCACAGGGGTCACAGGCCATTTCTGTTCACAGGCACAGTCAGGCCCCTGGACTGCAGGACCGCACAGTAGTTACGAGCGTGTGTCTGCAGTCTGAAGTCCTCTAGTTCAAATCTTTACCCTGCAACTTGCTAGAAGCTAATTCTGGGTAAACCACTTCAACTCTGTGTGTCTCAGTTTTTCCTATAAAAACGTGGATAATAATAAGACCTACCTCAAAGGGTATTCGAGAAAGTTAAATGTGTTCATATACATATAGAATTTAGAATATGTCCTTTGTTGTTGTTAGTGCCATGGAGTGGATTTCGACACCTAGTGACTCTGTGGACAGCAGAGTGGAGCCCTGCTTGGTCTTTATGCACCATTCTCTCACCTTCCAACCCTATATCAGGCAACGTTCTGCTGCTCTTCACAGGGTTTTTCTTTTTAAAGGTATGCCTTTTTTTCTTTTGGTGAGGAAGATTGGCCCTGAGCTAACATCTTTTGCCAATATTCCTCTCTTCCCTCACCCCGAGAGCCCCAGCACATAGTTGTATATCCTAGTTGTAAGTCCTTCTAGTTCTTCTGTGTGGGATGCTGCCACAGTCTGGCTTGATGAGCCGTGTGTATGTCCACGCCCAGGATCCGAACTGGCGAACTCCCGACCGCCAAAGCGGAGTGCAGGAACTTAATCACTGAGCACGGGGTCAGCCCCTATTTGTAGGGTTTTTATGGCCAATTTTATCAGAAGTGGGTGGCCACTTACTTCTTCCCAGTCTGTCCAGTCTGGAAGCTCTGATGAAACCCGTCCACCATGGGTGACTCTGCTGGTATTTGAAATACCAGTGGCATGGCTTTCAGCATCACAGCCACACACAGCTGCCACAGTATGACAACCCGCAGACGAGTGCGATGTGATTCCCTGACCAGGAAATGAATATGGGCCATGTGGTGAGAGCGCCGGATCATAACCACTAGACCACCAGAATTGGCTAGAATATGTCCTGGCTAACACTAGGGGAAAAAAATGTTAGCTAAATTATCATCATAAAGCAGTATTCCCCTAATTTCATTCAAGTGAAATTCATACTTTTTGCCATATCTACATACCCCTTATGCTATTATTTACTTATATAAACACTTTTATTAAAGAGGAAATTTAATTACTTACAAGCCTAAATGGAAAACCAGTATCACGTACTGAAAAAAAGGAGCTAATAGCAAAAGATAGATATATAGATAGATAAATAATAGAAAGACATATAGATAGATAGATGGTAGATAATAGGTAGATAGATGGTAGATAGATGATTGATAGATAGATAATAGATAGATAGATGATAGATTGATAGATAGATTAAAGTGACAATCAATGTTTTTACATCTGGCCAGCCCCAGGCCCTAGTCTTTTTTTTTTTTTTTTGAGGAAGATTAGCCCTGAGATAACATCTGCCAATCCTCCTTGTTTTTGCTGAGGAAGCCTGGCCCTGAGCTAACATCCGTGCCCATCTTCCTCTATTTTATATGTGGGATGCTGCTGCAGCATGGCTTGATAAGCAGTGTGTAGGTATAAGTGGTGCATGGGTCCTGCACCCGGGATCTGAACCGAGGAACCCTGGGCTGCTGAAGAGGAACATGCGAACTTAACTGCTGCGCCACCGGGCTGGCCCCATCCCAGGCCTACGTCTTGAAGCTGAGATCCGCTCTCTCTTTGCTTTGAGAGAGGTTATGAGGTGTAAGTTAGGGGTTAAATCCTTGAACTTGAGACTTGAACTGAGAATTCCTTCTAGAGGGGTCAGAAGAAAGTCTGAAACAGAGCTGTCTTTCATGCAATGGTTCCTTTCACTGCTGAGTCGATGTACCTCCTAAAAGCTCCTCACAGACACCCAAGGGTGTGCACCCCACACTTTGGCTAAGATGGGGCTGCAGAATGTATTACCACCCAGTTCTGTGATGACCGCAAAAAACTCCAAGTAGTTTGACAGATATGATTCTTGAGGACTGTTTCTCCTCTCAAGCTCGTTCTCTTTATCCAGATCTTGCCTCTCCAAATTTTTTTAAAAAGCTATGCTTCCTTTATAAGTTCTTCAGATCTAGGTCTGGATTCATCCCTCCTCTGAAGTCTGGAGATTGATGTCTCATTGAGGAATTTGGAAATTTGCTCAAGGCTGCACCATGCTGAGCAGCCCACCCCTGACTCAAGGGAAAGACCAGACATCAGCATCTATTAGCAGAATAGGGTGAGCATGTAGCTTAGTTGCTGTAAAGTTTTATTATTAAAAGACTGCAATCTGTCCTATAGCACGGTCAGTCAACACGCAATATGCCTGCAGTTTCCAATATTTAAGAATTAAACTCCAAATTAAGCTCTGCATCGTTATGCCCCACGTCCATCAGGCCACCAAGATGGGTGAAAGCACTGTGTGAAACAGCTGGGCCAGCTGTGCTAGCATTTCCAGGGATGTCTCATCTCCAGCCCTTTCCCTCCCGCATCCTTTATCTCTTCCTGAAAACACAGGCTCTGAAATATCTTTGCCCTTTATCGTAACTGAAGTTTGTTCTGTTCTTCCTTAGTCTGAGGTCAAAGCCATCTTCCTAGAAACTCTGTTATTTTCTTGGTCCAAGGTTAAGGTTACAGCGATACAAACCCAGAAACACAACTCTTATCTTTTCCCTGTTCAAGGCAATTGAAAGTTGTGCATAATTACTCAAATTTCTCATGCAAGCTTTGGATATTTTCCCCAAGCAAAGGAAATGAGATGAACCAAGTTTGGGAATTTCTGCAGGTCCAGGGACCCCACCACAAAATGTACTTCAAAGTCTGCTTATTGTACAGATGAGAAGAATGAAGCACAAAGAGGGAAATGATTTGCTCAAAGCAAATCCAGGGTCTTTGATTCCCAATCCATTTACCCCAGACAACTCCAAGGCAGAGAAAGGCACATGATATTTACACCCCCCATAAAACTGCTTCATGATCCCTAGTGATTGAGGACACTGGCCGTTTATATCACCTTTTCTTAAGAGCTATCATGTTCTTGTAATCTCTTCCCAATTCAGTAGATTTCACTATACTTTAAGTAATAGCAAGAGTAATAGCAACAGTGAAATAAATTCACTATTAATGATAAAGCCTCAAATTCAGAAACGTTAGGAGGAATTAATCCAATGAGAGAAGCCACAGCGTCCTGATACAATTTCTAATCTATCGAGCACTGTATTCCTTGGGCAAGTCATTGCCAAGGGGTAGCGGTTTCAATAACTTAGTTTGAATCTAGATTCCATCACTTATTAACTGCATGACCTTGAGTAAGACTTAACTTACCCAAGCCCCAGTTTACTCGCCTGTCAAATGGAGACAGTAATGGCATCTACTTCCTAAAGCCGTCGTGAGGGTTAAATGTTATAATTAGCTCCATGCCTGACACACTGAAAACACTAAATAAATGTTGTCTGTAATTATCATGTGACCTATTTGAACAGCCTCAACCTTGGATCATCTACTGTAGAATTTAATGGCCTCTTACATATATCAAGCAATTGGCTATGAAATTATAAAAATCTTGAACCTAATTCTTGTTCTCTCCTTTCCAGGCAGGCAAGCAAGAGAAACTATGCAGCCATAAAGGGGCCTCTTAGATGGATGGGGTTGGGATCTATTCTCCAAACTCTTGCCACCGCAATCCCATCACAGGGGATCCTCTTCCTTAGTGGTGTCGTTCATAACCCAAAATCTGTAACCCCACTCTTTTCTTCCAATTAGAAGAGCTATTCATACATTCATTTAGGCAAATATTTATTGAGAACTCACCATATGCCGGGTCCTCTGCTGTGCACAAGGACATCAAGAGCAAATAAGATAAGCTCACGGCTCCTGCTTTCTAGAGGAAAGAGGCAGACAACCAACGAATAACAAAAACACACAGGGTCATTTCTAGAGCGGAGCCAGGAAGGCTATCAGGCACGGTGTTGGGATACAGCATGTAAGTGGCATGTGCTGGGGTGTGAGTTGAGTAGGTGGGCTATTTTGATAGGGTCATCAGGGGAGCCCACGCTGAGGAGGTGACTTTTTTGCTGAGACATAAATAACTAGAAAGTACTGGCTTTGGAGATCTGGGGAGACCATGTTCCAGGCAAAGGCATAAGGGAGTCTCTGATAGAAGAAAGGGCTTGGCTTGTTTGAGAGACAGAAGCGGGGACTGGTGTTGGGAGGGGAGGCTGAGGCTGGAGAGCTGGACAGAGGGCTGAGGATGGAGAATCTCGTAGGCTGCCAAAAAGAGGACACTGAGGAGTCACTGTGAACCCAGGAATGGTGGCATCGGATCTACCCTTTGAAAGAATACATTGAGATGCTACTGAGTGAGGAGAACAATAGTATAGGGCAGCTTAGAATCTGGTCTTTTTTTTAAAGCCAAACAAATCAATGCATATTTTAATCCTTTCAAAAGAATGGATCACAAACTGCTTGCAACACACCTGGTAACTGTCCAAGACTTACCTTTGTCTCATTCTGGAGAATTCCTCTGATAAGGCATGAAGTGCCTCTGTCAAAATGTGAGCCTGTCTATCCCATAAGGGTTTGTGGGAGTCATTCTTTGGCTTGTAGATAGACTGTGTCTTCCAGCACCTGTGAATTGCACAATCCCACGAGTCAGTGGTGACAGCGTCCCAGAGTAGGCGGGGGAGCTTGGAGCCTGGGAACCGTCTTATTCCTGGGCAAACCCCCAACTTCAGAGATGATGGATAGCTAACTATACTCCATCTGTTCCATAAAAGAGCTAAGCCGCACCCTGTTTTATGACAGAACTGGAGTGTTTGAACACAATTTGGAACAGTCACACTAACAAGGTCAAGTAAAAATTGAGACAGCTAATCAGATAATTAACCAGATAACTCACATCTTCCCCAAGATTTTACGTCAAATATCTTGAACTGCTATTTTCCCCTTAAATTATAATGACTCATCTGCTCACCACATAATGTGAGTCCACATAAAAACATATTCCACATAAATATTATGAATCTGATTCTCTTAGAAAAACATATTTTATCATAAAATAGGTTAATAGGTTTTCCCTTGATTTTACCCCTTTAAAAATGTATACTATTTTTCTTTTTTATCTCAAGCATAACTGCTGTTTCTTTTGTCATTTTGTTGTTAATGTCCTCTTTTTTGTTTCTGTTTAATTCTAAGTCTAACCTATTCTCCACCCCACTTCATCTCAATTTTGCTTTCTTAATTCTCCCAATTGCTAAATAATTAGTCCATACGGCTTCACTATACCTACAAAGCCCAACAGAGAAGCAGCCATTGGCCTTTGGCACAGCTCAGCAAGCGAGCTCTCAACGCTGAAGTTGAATTTTGGCCGCACGTCCTCATTTGCTGGTAAACATCTAAGAATTTAATTAGGTGACTACAATTTGAGAATCTTTACTTGAACAATTCATTTTGCACCTTAATTCCCAGATTCCAGAGGACCCTGACTTCTAAACATTACGCAGAGTTCATTAGAGCATGACATACCGCCCAACGTCATCGCCTATTTTTTATTCTTGAAAACTTAATCTTAAAAAGTAAAATTCTGGGCCGGCCCCATGGCAGGGTAGTTAAGTTTGCACACTCCACTTCGGTGGCCCAGGGTTTCACTGGTTCAGATCCTGGGCGAGGACATGGCACCACTCATCAGGCCATGCTGACGTGGCGACCCACATAGCACAACCAGAGGCACTCACAACTAGAATATACAACTGTGTACTGGGGGGCTTTGGGGAGAATGGGGAAAAAAGAGAAGATTAGCAAAGATGTTAGCTCAGGTGCCAAAGTTTGAAGAAAAAAAAGTAAAACAAAATAGGGGCTGGCTTGGTGGCACAGCAGTTAAGTTTGCGTGCTCCACTTTGGCCGTGTGGGGTGTGCCAGTTTGGATCCTGGACACAGACCTACACACTGCTTATCAAGCCATGCTGTGGTGGGTGTCCCACATATAAAATAGAGGAAGGTGAGCACAGATGTTAGCTCAGGGCCAATCTTCCTCAGCAAAAAGAGGAGGGTTGGCAGGGCATGTTAGCTCAGGGCTAATCTTCCTCAAAAAAGAAAAGAAAAGAAAAGAATAAAACTCAAGCACGTTTTCCTCTCCAGGGTTTATCTTCTTCCCTTCTCATGTGCTGCTCAGCTAATTCCCTGCCAGGGAAGTATTACTGTAACCAAGCCATTACACAGAGACATGCCAAAGACACTTGCGAATAAAGTGTTTATTTCTCTCCACAACAGAGCCAGCAATTTTCAGATTTTCTTTAAGTGCAGCCCCCAGCGAACCCTCACTACCTGTTTTAGTAACTTCCCACCGACTTTCACATTTTGGTAGATTCTGTGGCATTGTTTCGTACCGATCTTTAGGAGATGGGGAAAAAAGCAGCAAATGTCAAACCTCAGGATGTATTTAAGAGGCCTCCTGGTTAGTACCGATTCAGGACCTGCAGAGTCCCTGAAGCACTTACCCGCTGATGTACGCCTTTCAAGGTCAGAGGTACCATAAAATCACTCAGGACATCTTGTTCTGTTCGAGTTCCTTTTCATTTTCCATCCTAATGTCAGTTGCTCAAACTTCTTGAGAAAGGCACCTTTTGATTTCCACCTGGAAGAGATTTTCTTGACAAAAGATTTGAAGTGTTCTTGTTTTCTTTCTTATCCTCATCTTCTCTCTTTTTTTTAATCTGAAACTTAATACTTTCCATCTCAGATACGCCAGATATAACAATTTGCCCCATCTCCTTTTGCGTTTAGAATGAGTGGCATCTGCCTGTGTCGCCCTGGTTTTGGTGAGTGAGGGAATATAATTAGTCTCAGATCAGCTCAACACGTCAGTCAACGTGGTCAGCGGGCCAAACATTCTAATTTTGAGTTTGTTTCTGAGACTCGAACTGCTGAAACCATAGAGCTTTGGCTACACCTGTTTGGGGATTTGGAGAGAAGGCGGGGAGGAGGGAAGGGCTGAGGATTGGAGATTTGTCCCCTTTGGTCCCAGGGGAAGGTGCAGTGTACCTGTTTCTGTGGATTAAATAACTCTAAGGGTAAAAGGTACTGTAGACAGTGATTTCTAAAAGAGGAAAAGAAACAAATATTAGAAACAAAGAAATACAGCAGATAGAATACACACTTCGAAATCAATAAGACCAAAGTTCAAATTCCGCCTTTCTCAAGGACCGTGTGACCTTGGGCTGGTGGTTTACCTTCTCTGAATCTTATTTTCCTCAACAATAAAATGAAGATAAGGGGCCGGCCTGGTGGCACAGTGGTTAAGTATGCACGTTCCACTTCAGCGGCCTGAGGTTCACTGGTTCAGATCCTGGGTATGGACATGGCACCACTTGTCAAGCCATGGGGTGGTAGGCGTCCCACATATAAAGTAGAGGAAAATGGGCACAGATGTTAGCTCAGGGCCAGTCTTCCTCAGCCAAAAAAAAAAAAAGAAAAAGAGGAGGCTTGGCAGCAGATATTAGCTCAGGGCTAATCTTCCTCAAAGTAAAATAAAATAAAATAAAATGAAGACTAAAAAGTATCTACACTATTGGTTTGCCAGGAAAAATAAAACATTTGGTAACGCTATTCTCAGGATGTGGGAAATTCTCAGTAAATGTTATTCTCTGCCCACCCTCAAAGTCAAACGAAGGCTTGAATATTTATACGTGTAGAATGCATCAACCAGATGCCACAGAAACAAGACAGTAAAAAGAAAACCTATGCCACTTAAAGAATAACGGACAAGCGTTTGCGGAAAGCAACGTTCTGTTCAGCGGCTGCCCCTTCTCTTTTTATCATTCCTTAGCTGCTTGGCAACTTTAATTCAGTCATCCCCAAAAGCACAATGCCACCTTCAACCACCAACTTTCAGGTTTTTTAAAAAGGAACATTCTATTGTGGCAATGCCTTTTGAGGGAAGAAAAATGTATCTTTCAAGAGACACCCCAGCCAACATGCCAACACAAAGTACATCTCCCATTCAGCACTTGGAGTTGAGAATATCATATTTAAATCAGTTTTGAGAACTTTCCTTGAAGAGAAAAAAGGGGAGGAAGATCACTAGTTGAATACCCGGGGAGGCCACAGGGAGTTGTTGCCATAGAGATGTCGTGCTGGCAAATGGTGTTGGGGAGCAGATTGGTGCCTGTTAATTTTTTTTATTTGTAATTTATGTGTGCTGGCTCATTCTCTGTGCCAGATTTTCCTGTTTACCTGCCATTCTGCATGATGTGAGTGAGGAATGACAACGCCAGGTTTCAGCCGTTTCCTGCATCTGTAAACATTGTCAAGGGTCAGAAGGATGACAGAGAGCACAGAGAGAAGTTTCCGACTTGGTTTTTGCCTGAAATTGGCAGAGTTGGGAAAAATTGTGTGGGACTTTCTATGAGTAGAGAAGAGCCTTGCAAAATTCTCTGCAGTAATTCAGAAATAGTTCTGAGGTCCATTTTGGTCTTATAAATTCTGGTTTTGTAGAACCTTTTTAATGACATTATTATTCTTTGGTGAGTGCCAAAAATGAGATGGAATTCTTTCTGTCTTATCCTTTCACCCCGTGGCAAACACGATCCGTGAAATTAAATTGTCTTTGTTGCCTAAACTGCTAAGTAATTGTCCTTCTGACAGTGCCGGCGTGCTGGGTGGGACGGTGGATATTAATGCTGTTTCTTGAGCCCTCTTCACACTTCCCTAGTGTTAGGCTACAGGAAAACGTCAGTCCCTCTGACAATTAAACAGAAGCCGCTCCATATTCTCAAGAAAGGAGCAAGGAAATTAATAGTTTATAGACACCATCCTTTAGTCTCCGTGAGCTGTGGACTAAGAAAGGCAAGACTTCGAGATGGGCTCCAGTGGATGTCAACTAATAAATACTCATTTCCATAAAATTTAAATGAACTCAGTAAAATCTACCTCTTGCTGTGCGAGAACCCCATCTCATTACTCAAAATAGCAGCAATGTAATTATTGGAAACCACACCCTCCATACCGAGGTGGCTGGTAGTAGAGTCGTAGATAATTTCCACGCACGTGGCCACCGAGGTGGGGGAAATAAGTAGCTAGACGTCTTGAAGTTCTTTCTGCTCTAGGCCATGTCCCCTTCCAACCACACGTACCTTATAAAATAATTATTTTCAAATGCAGGGCTGCATTTTGATTAGCCAAAAGACCTAGCAAAGATTTCTTTTTCTTTCAGTACGCATGGGCAGCAGCCCAAATACATACTTCAATACTTTGAAACTGCATGTGCAGCATCCGAAAAAATTTCAAAACTGTAGACACCCACAGAGATGGACCAATTTACCACCCCAGCTGAGTTTGCATCCTCTGCATTTTAAATGACCTGTAAGCAATGATGAGGTCTTGTTGAGACTTAATTGCTTGATTAGTGAAGCCATTTTTCAGTAGACAAATATTTCCTTTAAAACCCATCTCTTAGTTTTAAAAAGCGTTCATTTGATTTTAGGCAAAATTGGAAGGTGTTCCACGTTTTCATCTTCAACAGCAAAACTGGAAAATGGTTTAAACAAATACTGGGATAAACTGTACTTTTCTAGGAAGATTGAGTTGTATCTCAGACAGCTATTACAGAAAGTATTCAGTTGATTAACATTTCCTCAGTCCATTGAGTATGCTCAAACTCCCACACCATTTTGAAATCCAGAGCCTCTTGAAACTTTTGTGAGCTTCCCAGAGCCTTTATTTTTCTTTGTCACTTCTGGGCGTGATAGGGAAGCAATATGGCGCCATGACAAAGAACATAGATACTAGATACTAGAAAAAGACTGCTTAGAATGAACTATTGTGTGAACTTGGACAAGGTAAGTAACCTCCTTGTCCCTCAGTTTCCCCATCTGTGAAGTGGGGGGGAAATCTTAGGTCCTACTTTATAGGGTTATTGTGGGATTTTGTTTAATTTTAATTTTACTTATTTGTTAAACTTTTCAACACCTCAAACAGGGCTTGCCACATAGTAAGTGCTTAATAAATGTCACCTGTTATCATTTTTTGCTTCTCACTCTTTTCTTTGTAGTGATCTCTTTATCATATCCTAGAGTTGTCCCAAGGTGAGCACAGCCCTTTCTCCTTGATTATTGACCACCCCAACCCCTGCATATTATTGACCACCCCAACCCCTGTATATTATAACTCAAACAACACAGTCTCGTAGTAAGCTTTTAATCAAGGGTGGAGGTGATTAGAGCAAATACTTTAACATTCAGCTTTAGAGTTTCCTGTAATCGTAATATATATACCGTACGATAACGTCATACTACTTGTAGCATATATAATACTATAGGGTAATTGACAAGTCCCTCTAGCCTAGTCTGTTGCTTGTTTCTCTTCCTCACCATCTCACTGCCCCATAGAAAAACAAAGCAAAAAATGTCCCTTGTAATTAGGCAGACCTATAAAATTCTGTGCCCCAAACCTAAACTTAGCCTTCAACTGATATTGCACCACAAATCTGTGTTAATGAACTTCTTAAAATGCTGGTAATGCCTCCTGGATCTTATTCTTTTCTGCCCCCATCAATCTAGATAAGAGGAAGGGAGTAGACAGAGCTGTGCGAATTATGCTCGACCCCAATAGAAGGCCACAGTCTGTTCCAGTTTTAAATACCTAAGTGTTTTTTCTTTCTTTCCTGGTTCAGCGGTCATTCAGCTTGCTGGCTATAGGAGTACCTGCACTGGGGCATTCTGAGCTATCCCAGACAGAAGAGAGTGACTGGACATGTGGCTCCTTCACGAATTTCAGCCAACTGCAGATTCTCTCCATTCCTTGCTTCCATCCTTTCAGCTCTGGTTTTAAGTTGGCCACAAGAGGATGCCTTGAAGATTTCCCCTTGAACATGGTTTGATCTCAGGATCTGGCTCCTCATTGGGCATCACACATGTTCAGTATAAAAATGTGTTTGGCTGCAAGTAACAGAGGCCCCAGCCCTCATGGGTATCAAACAACAGGAGCTGCTTTTTCTCACCTAGTAACAGGCAGCCACTCCAGAGGTTCTGGTGCTCGACCATTTTAAGGTCTCTCTGGCTCTCATGGCCTTCCCCTCATGCTTGTCACCACAAGCAAAGCGCCACCCTTGCTCTGTGCACATCGCAACTGCGTGCGTGGCAAGAAGGGGCACACCAAGCTCATCTGCTCTTCTTGCCAGAAAAGCAAATCTTTTCTTGGACCATCCCTCCCTGCTTGGAAGAATTCCCTTAGCAACTTTTTTGTCAGAAATGTGTACTTGGCCACACCTAGATGAAAGTCAGGCTGAGAAAATGAGTATTTTGCTCTTCCAGTCCCCAACTCTCGAGGAAGCCAGAGCAAGGCCGATGGGAGTGGTGGGGGTGGTAATGACTCTAGAATTAGCTACCCAATAAGATCAGCCACAACAGAGAGAGAGGTCTGAGATTTACAGACTTGAAGTGACTGATTTCTTGCTGCTGAATCTCTCTGCTTATCAGCTACACAATGCCAAGAGTCTGCATGAAACCTTGGGGAGAAAAAAATCAGTTAAATATTTAGATGATTTGCCGACGTGGGGAACTTGCCGTTGGCAGCAAAGATTTATTAAGCAGGCTACAAAACAAGATGTCATTAAACAGTTTGAAAGCATCCCTCGTAATTAAGAAAGGGGAAGGGTTCTAATTTGGGTGATGAAATCTGTGGCTCAGGGGAGCATTCGTTTATTAATATCTACTGTGTGCCTACTATGTGTCAGGTCCTGCACAGGCTGACCCCGTGCAACAGAAGAAAAAGGTCTCCCTATGCAAACGTACTGGTAGTAATAGCTGTCATTTATCGGATACCGGTGCCATACAAAGCAATGTGCTAAGCTTTTTACATAACAAGGGTTCATCCTCACAGCAACCCTAAAAAGTATTATTGCCCTCAACTCATACGTGGAACGAGCATCCAACTCGGTTTGTCTGGAACTAAAGGGTTCCTCAGGCCACAGGACTTTCAGTGCTAACCCAGAGAAGTCGCAGGCACACCTACTAAGACGTGAGGAAAGTGAGGCTGAGGATGGTGCGATGACCTCTCCATGGTAGCACAATTAGCACCTGGATTTTCTAGAATCCAGTCCAAGGCTGTCTGGGGCCGTACCCTGCCCCTCCCAGGCTGCAGCCTGATCCCTAAACCTCTTCTTGAGTCCAGAACTCTGTCCGACTTCCTCTGCTCGCCTCTTCCATCCTTCCTTCACTTCTCCCTCCAGGTCCAGACACAAAAGAGCTGACCCTCTCCCTTTTTGAGCAGAGCTATCAAGACGAACCTCTACCCTCAGCGGATGAACTTGGGTGGTCTTTTAGAGGCCAGCACCATTGAGTAAGAGCAGCTCTGTTTTGACCCCACAACACAAAGAGTTGTGTGCTCCCCTCGGGCCCCTTCTCCCGGCCATTAGTATTTAATCGCCTGCAGGCTGTTCCTCAGCCCTGGCTGCACATTAGTGTCACCTGGGGAGCTTTTACAACATCCTGAAGCCAGGCCCGTTGAAAGCAGAATCTCTAACACCAGGCGTGGATATGGGAATTTTTTTACTTTTTCAAAAGTTGAGTTTATCTTATCTGCAGTACAGTGCATAAATATTAAGTATAAAGTTAATGGATTCTACCCTTGTAACCACCCCCAAGATCAAAATATGGACCATTTCCAGCCCCCCAGGAGACCCCCTTATGGGCAGAGATATATTTTTTAAACCCCCATAGAGGACTCTAATGTGCAATCAGATTGGAGCACTGCTGGTTTAGGGCCCAGATCCTTGGTGGCCAGAGATGGCAGTGGCTACATGTCCCCTGTCTCAGTGGACAGAGAAGGAAAAAGAAAATAATCCTTAATAGTGTGTCCCATCATACCTATTTGCACATATGCTTCTCCCATGACATGCTGAGCGCCTAGAAGGCAGAAGCTGCATCTTGCCAAGAGCCTAGCAAAGTGTCTGGTCCTTCATAAATATGCATCAGATGGGGAAAAGAAAGAATGAAGAGACCCCTGTCTTGGGGAGTCATGCTGGTCTCCATTTAGAAGGCTGCATGAGGTTCTCTGGGAAGACAGACAGACACAGCTTCAATTCCTTTTGCAGTTTCTGCCTTTTTTCTTGGCGCTAAGAAGGGCAAGTTGGGGAAAATGTTGATTCCAGGTCTCGCTCTCTCACAGAGTTCACATTCAGTCTGTGCATAGGTGACACCAGTGACTTGCAGTGTAGTTCTGCAGTGTGGAAAGCTGATGTCAACTGCTAAATGGGGAAAAACAGGGCTTTCAGTGGTGGTGTGTGTGTGTGTGCACATGCAGCCGGAAAATAAGCTGAGGACTCGGGAAATTGATGTTGTACCAGCAAAAGGCCAGCGACACTTAGGAATGATCCATGTCGAATGCACAGCTAGCTGCCCTGGGTCACCAGGGGAGGTCTTTCTTTTTTTTTAATGTATAGAATGTACGAGTTTGAAAAATATGTATTTTGCCTGGAGGGCAGTTAAAAAGACTTTATTGTGTCAGCATCCCCAGATCATTTATATATTTTTCTGCCCACATATTTTATTCATAATGTCTATTTTATTCTCCTTTCTTTTGTCAAGTTGGTGTTGGACATTACCGCGTTTCTCTTAGAAAACAACCCATTATCAGACCGAGACCACGTGACCGTGGTTAAATTCAAGAGCATTGTTGGGCAGGTTTGAAAATCAGGAACGTGTTTAAGCAGCTGAGAGGGCTTCAGGGTTTCGGCTTGAAGTTCATTATTGTGTCGTTCCTGAAGCCTTACACTGGGGAGGGGTGGATAGGAGAGAGCGTGGTTGTAACAATGACAGAGAACTCAGGGGGCAAGAGACTGAATGCCATTACAGCTCGTGTGAAGTGAGGTCCTAGGCTCACTCACTGACGAGAGAGACAAAGCAGAACACTCACATCACACCGCCCCACAAAGTGGCTAATCGAGCAAAATACAAATTACTTGCTTCTCATGAATTTTCTGGGCAGCTCAGGAGGTCTTGGGAAATGACTGCTCTGAGATGAGGGCTCAAAACCCTATACTTATTCAAAGAATCATCATTCTGTTGCTGTTAGGCTACTTCAAGAAGGGTTTCAACTTCTTGTTGGGTTCTGGACTCCAGATGTGAGAATCAAAGGATATTAGCTCTCCCTCCTGCCCACCCCACTCCCATCCCAGAACAGGCATGCAAAGCTCTTTATCGAAAGCACATAGAAGAAAGCTTTAATCAAAGAGGAATGAGAAGGGAAGGGAAAGGCATGAGAGAGAAGGAAGGAGAAAGAAGAAAGAAAGAAAAAGAAAGGGAAGGAAGGAAGAAAGGAGACAGGGAGGCAAGGAAAAAACCATTGCACATTAGAAAAATAGTAAGAAGGCAGCTTTTAGTTCATGAGAAGGTAGTTTACAAATAAGAAAACAATTTGTTCTCCAAGGCAAGTAGCATGGTATATATTTCTAGTATATTTCACATACATCTCTCACTGGCATGCTACCAATAGAGTAATATCACCAGATTAGTATCGCTTGCTCCTCAACAGTGTCTGTCTGGCCCTTGCAAGGCAAGGTCAGCCCCATTCCTATGTGGGATCTCAGTGCACGAACCTTTCTGTCATTCAAAGTCATTCGAGAATGGAAAGAATATGAACCCTCTTCCCTTGGATTCCTCTTTCCATCTGGAGGAAAGTTTTGATCATTATAAGGGAGGTTGTAGGCCTTCCTAAAGGATGTTCTAAGTTCTATGAAGCATGTTCTATGAAGCAGTAGTCCCCAAACTCAGGGGACAAAAGCAGGGAGAATTCATAATCAAGCAAGTTTGGAAAATGCTATTGACTCTCTCTCATTGTTAGTCATTCCCAATGGACACGAGCAAATTAATAGCTCTGGGAGGTCCTGAAGTAAAGAAACCCGCTAAGAAATGTTGTTTAACTCAGCATCCCCCAACTGTATTTGACCACAGAATTTTTTTCTCCACCTAGAATCCTTTAAAACAAGTGTTCTGAAGAACATATTTTGAAACAAGCCAAGTGCTCAGGAGACACAAGACCTGAGTAAAGACTAAACTTACAAGTCAGCTAGTCCAACTTTTCATTTTATTGACAGGAAATGGATTAACAGAAGTCACATGGTCTGTGGAGGGTCACAGAAGCAAAATTAGAACCACACGATCCAAGACAAATGAACTCATCTCTCGGGCCTCAGTTTCCCTGTCATTATTGGACGAAATCAGAGGTTCTCAACTGGTAGGCTATGAAGTAGTCTCAGATGTGTCATCAAATTCTGATTCATGTGTATACAGGTATCCATTGATTTAAAATAACACATGTGTATTATTTCACATTTTCTGTGCATCAGGAGTCCAGCCATAGGTTAGCTGGGTCACAAGGTTGCAATCCAGATGTTGGCCAGGGCTGCACTTTCATCAGAGGCTTGACTGGGGAAAGAGTTGCTTCCAAGCTCCCTCAGGTTGTTGGCAGAATTTATTTCCCTGCAGCTCTAAGACTAAGGGCTTTTAGTTTCTTGTTGGTTGATGACTGGTGGCTACCCTTAGCTCCTAGGGACCACCCACAGTTCCTCGCAATGTGAGGTTCCCCAACCTGACCACTTACTTCATCCAAGCCAGGAAGGGATAAAGTCTCTTGAAAGATGGAAGTCACAAAGCTGTGCATCTTAATCATTGAAGTGACATCTCAACACCGTTGGCATTTTCTGTTGGTCAAAAGCAAGTCACAGGTCCTACCCACGCTTAAAGGAAGGGAACCACACAAGGGCATGGACACCAGGAGGTGGGGATCATGGGGACCATCTTAAGAGTCTATCTGCCACAGTGTGCAAATTTTATTTTCGCTGCAAATAAGTATACCATTACAGAGATATCTGGTCAGGTGGAACATTATGTTGAGATGATCATCTGAAATGCTGTAAAGCAAGACATATCTTGCAACAAGCTAAGAGTGAGAGTTATAGCACAGAGCAGAATTGCGTCTCACAAGGTGTAAACTTCTAAAAGCAGCTCGTAAGAGGAAAATTGCCCATACACAAATTTACCATTAAAAACTCCTTAAGCCATCCATAAAGTACAGTGTACTTGTTTTGGTGTATTGCTGTATTGTGCATTACCTTGAACTGTAATTCTTATGCAAGTTGAAGTTTAAAAATCATTCAGCCAGATTGGAAGAATGTCTATACTCAGAATCTGGGCATTCAAATCATCCTGCCTTAATACAATTTCCTAACAGTAAAGAGAATATGGATGAAAGATATTAAAGTATTTCTTCTGGCCTCCAAAGATTATTCCATTTTGTTTATAAGTAAGCTTCAGAAAATTTATAACATTCTAGTAGATTTGTTTTGTTGGTGAGGGTTAAATGAGATAATAATACATGAAATAAATCACCCCTAGGCCTGGCACATAGTAGGCACTCATTGAATGTTTGCACACTTTAAATGTGTGTCTTGACTGATCAGATACTCAGATTCGCATACACAGTCTCTTAAAGAGATCTAGAGAACTTGCCATGTGTGTCCTGCTTGTCCAAGTTGTCACTTCCTCTTGTAGGTCCCCGGCAACTCCCATCCTCATGGGCCTTGGGCTCATCTTCATAGGGTGAAGGTTCGACAGTCAATGCTTTAGTTGGATGAGTCTTATATAGGCATCTTACCAGGAATGATGCAAGTTCACTCAAATGACGAGCCTACAGTAAAAAAATATAGTATCTTTGGGGACAATGCAATAAGTATGTCTCATGAGTATCTAAGAGAGTAAGGTCAGGGCACTAGACATTCCTACTTAGACAACGAGACTGCTGGAAGGCACTCTAGCACGTAATGCAATCACCACAAACTCTCTTACAAATACTGGGAAATATGGATACGCTATAATAGTGGCTGCCTCGTACTAATCGCCAATTTGCTCGGTTTGGGCTAAGTTGGCCATTGGCATATGTGGCTTTTGATGGTATGTCACACACCCAAAGTGTTGCAAAACCCTGGATTGCAGCGAATGTTCCCTTTTCCTTCTGGCCCTAAAAGAATTAGGGTTCTAAGTCTGGTGTCAAAAATTCAAAAGCCACAAGAGCCAGGCCCGTATGTAAATGAGCAGAGCAGGCAGAAGACGAGAGAGTGAAATGGAGTGGGATGGAGCGGCCAGCAATCGCTCCATCTCTGTAAAGGAATTCAAATCTGGATACTTCTCCAAGCACCGTGCGGATGAAACATAACAGGCCTGCAGCTGGATTCCACCAATGAGCGTATTGTTCCACATTCTTAAGGGCCTGCAGGTGGCAAAGTCTATTTATATTGTCCCCCAAACCCTAGGTTTTTAAAAAGGAAAATATTGCTACCCTGTATGGAAACAAGAGAGTAGATTTTATGTTGGTCTCACCACATTGAATCATTTCAGATTTTGGCTAATATAATGCTCACTCTAGAACTTGTAGCCACAAACCTCCAGGCAGGGTTAGGAGGAGGTTAGGTTTTCTTTCCATTATTTTTCCGTGAAGGACTGTCTCTCAGTTACTCTCACTACTGTTATCCCATCTGGTTATGAGTGAAATACAGATTTGGAATATCATTTTTATCTGCACATATTTAAAATGTAATGTCCAAATATTATGCTGTTTGAAAAGAGACACCTGTCCAAAAAATTCCCAGGAAGGTTTTAGAGAGTGCACTTAAGCTCAGATTTAGACACAAGTAAAGCTCATTTTTCATTTAGCAGAAACCTTCAGACTAGCCAAGACTTGGAATACATGCTGAACGTTTTGCAAATACAGCAATGCCTCATTTGTCTGACGCGGACGGTTCCGTGTAAATGCATTTTCCACATAACTGAAGCTTATCCCTTTGCACATCAAATCGTATATTTATTTTAACCATTTTCCATAGGAATATTTCTGAGAGTGCATTACACACCTCCCTACCTCCTCAAATAGAATATGAGAAACATAATTTAATCTTTGCTTTCTGACTCAGGGTCGTGGTCATGAATACCAAGTATTGGACTGCTCTGGGCTCAAATACAGGGAAGCCTCTGCATTAATGGGCCTGTTTGACTTCGCTTTGCAGCAACTGGGGTTTGTCATGCTTTTGAGATTGCGCCCGCCAGCTTTCCATCTCATCCTGTAGTGTTCTCATCATAGCTATGTGTCTTTTTGTTCCCTACCCATTTAAAGTTGTCTCTTCTATGGAATAGAAAGGTAAAATGAAGAAAGTACCTTATTTGGATGACCAGAAATCCTGGATTACTTTCCTGTTTTTAATACATCCTTTTTCTTCGTTAACCTGAACAAGTTACTTGACCCCTGTTGGCTTCTGTTCCACCATCTAAAAGTGAGAGGATCAAACATAATATTGTCTAAAATCTACTAAATTGCTTCCAATTTGCGTAATGTTATACTTGTCTTTTACTCCCATATGAGATGAACAAACACATTAAAATTGTGCATAAACATAGAGACCATAAGTCCTAAGTGAGGACTTCAACATCCCTGCCGGAAGCAAAGCGCATGGGCTGTGTGGTACCTTATTTGTTTATCAGTTCTCAGTTTTATTGTATATGATAGAGGCTGTCAGAAAAGTGACCGCTTAGTAACTGGAATATCATGTTGTTTCAGTTATCTATGGCTGTGTAACAAATCAGCCCAAACTTAGCAGCTTAAAGCAACAATGGCTTGTTATTTCTCATGATTCTGTGACTCAGGAATTCAAGCAAGCTTCTGCAAAGCAGTTATGCTCAACGGGGTAAAACCTGGGGGAGCTCCATGGACAGCATTCAGCTGCAACTGGGCTGGAGTGGGAGGTCGAAGTCCTTACCCACATGTCTGATGCCTCAATGCTCCTCCACCTGAGTTCTCTCCTACCACCTGCTCTCATCATTCTACAATCTAGTCCTAGCTTTTTTAAGGCATGGTGGCTGCCTTCTCCCAGAGAAAGCAAAAGTTGCTAAGCCTTTTAACAGGTAGGCCAAGAATTGGCACAACATCAATTCTGCCACATTTTGTTGGTCAAAACAAGCTACAATTCAAGGAGATTTAAGAAAAGGGGAAATAGACTCAACCTCTTGATGGTCATAACTGCATGCATGTACAGGAGAGGAAGGAATTAATGGTGACTGTGTTTGGAAACTCTCTACTACACCTTTAAATACATCTTCACATTATATCTTAGAAGCCTAAAGGTTTTCTTTCAATGTCAAAAGTATTAATTTGTTTTGAGGTACCTAATCATTCTCTTAAGTCGTATAGGTTCGGCAGATAGCACTTTTCCTCTGGGAAAGGAATAAAAAGCAAATCCACACTTTTAATTGGGTACTTCTCTGAATTGCATTCCGTCTATACTTTTCTCTTGTAAACATACAGCAAAGGTTCCAGATTTTGATTCAGTATTTGATGAATCAAAGTTAAATCATGTGAAAGGAAATATTACCTCTTTCTGAACTTTCTGTATAGCTGTGCTTGCTCTTGGTTATTGTCAAAATTCTATGAAAGTGTTTGCCCAACAAATCAAATTACCCAACTGCAATGTTCTATTTGCTTTCATAGTAAGGGAAAATAGACTCCTTTCTCCTCTTGGTTTTTGTGGATTTCCTTTTGCCTGTCCTGATGTTCATTCATTTGTTTATTTATGCAGATTTGCTCAGCATATTTTATGTGCCAGGCTAAGATAGGCAATGAATAAGGCAGACATGGCCCTGCTCTCATAGAGTTGACCTTTTAGCATGGAAAATGGATAATAAAGAAATAACTAATCAATGACAATTGCAATGTATGCTAAAAGGAAAAGTATAAAGAGTTAGGTCCTTGTGATACATAAAGACTTAACTTAGTATGGGAATTTGTCAGAGGCCTCCCAAAGGAAGCGATGTTCAAGCCGAACTCTGGAGATGGGTGGGTATCCACTAGGTGAAAGAATCATGGAGGAAGGAGGAGAGGTGGAGGGTGTGCCAGGCAGAGGGAACAGTAAGTCCAAAGACCCTTTGGAAGAGAATGCAATATGGTGGGTTCAAGGAACTGAGAAAAGTCCAGTGTGGCTGGAATGACAAGAGCAAGGGTGAAGATGTGTGTGATATTGAAACTAAAATAGTCACTGAAGAGCTGTGAAACTTTAGGCATAATATTCAAACTTTTTGAGCCTTAGAGTGAAGAAGACAAAAGAAGATGGTGACTCCTCTTTCCAACAACCCCCGGCCACAAAGAGGCACATATAGGGATCGCACCTGCCATCTGGCTAATCGTTGTTGTTGTTGAGGATTTAAATGTCTCAGTAGTAACTTCGAAGTGCCAGACACTGGGTTACAAGCTGGCAGTAGAGACATGAATAACAACAGTGTACAATAAAGATGAAATAATTGAGAAAAACAGACAGCGCCCTCTAGGAACCCTCAGCCTATTTGGTGGGGGGTGGAGGGGTGTGGGAGGATGAAGGGTTTCCCTGAAGTACAATCGGAGCTATGTTGAAATACTTTGGAGGGGTACAGTCAGGTTAGACTAAGATCTTTACCACACCCAAGGACTGAGATGTTACTATGCTCTTCTTTCCATCCAAATGCATTTCAAAGTAGTATTTTATGTTTAAAATGACAAGAAAAGGACATACACTGAAAATAAGAAATTATTTCTAGATTTTTTGATTATGCAACTTTGGCTAAGATGATCAAAGCTGAACTTTACTCATTTTGTTATATATTTACATATACAATCGGCCTTCTGTATCCATGGGTTCCGCATGCTCAGATTCAACCAATAGCGGACAGTGTACCACTGAGTTTACGATCAGTCGTTGGTTGAATCCCCAGATGCAGAACCCACAGACACAGAGGCTCAATGAAGGGACTTGAGTATCCATGGATTTTGGTATCCACAGGGGTCCTGACACCTGAAACCTCGAGGATAGGGACGCCTGTACATTCCTTTTGGTGTCCTCACTTTGTCAGTCATCTAAGCACTTGTTCACTCTACCTTTTGGGTAATTTCACAGTGACTACAGTGTAGGGTGTGACAGAAGAAGTAGGTTCATTTTATAGGGGTGTAGGGTGGGGGGGCAGAACAGGAGAGGAGGAGCAAATTAAGCTATGCCTTAAAAAGTGACACACTAGTTAGGAAACAGATTCTCATTGCTTTTTTTTTTTTTTTTTGAGTCTTAAATAAAAGAGTTTACTTCTTTCTCACCTTAACTATACAAATATAAGCAGTCCCAGGACCGATATCATGGATTGACAGTGTCCGGGTCCCTGGCTTCTTCTGTTATGGCTCTGCCACCCTCAACACATGGTTTCCATTCCATGGTTTAAAATGGCTTCTCAGCTGCCACCATTGTCTGCATCCAGTCTGCAGAAAGGAAGGACAGAGGTGAAAAGAAAGCATGCTCATTCTTTCTTAGGGTGCCACTCACTTTTGCTCACATCCTATTAGCCAGACCTAGTCACATGGTTATACCTACCTGCAAGGAAGGCTGGGTCCTGTAGTCTTTAGCTGGGTGGCCACATACCCAGCTACAACTCAAGGGGTCCTATTACTAAAGGAAGAAGGGAAGAATGTATATTGAAGAGTGACCAGCAGCTGCCACCACAGATGGCAGGTGGGCATGTGCAGAATGGGCAGCCAAAGACAGGAGCTTATGAAAATCATGCATGAAGTTTTACAATGTCCATTTATAGAAGAAGAACATAGAAACACAGAGAGGTTAGGGTAACTAAAGTGGCATACCAAAGTGGGTGGTGGGAGTGGTCTCACCTTGGGACAGGTGATAAAGAAGTGCATTGTCTGTATAAGAATAACAAAACCCATGAAAAGCTCTTACACTTTTCATTAACACCATCTACAAGTGATTCTAATGAGGTCAGGGGTCAAACACTCCTTCCTGCTAGAGTAGACCATTCCCACTGCTCCCCAGTCCCCATGCCATTGACAAGACAGAAAGTGCTGGAAGAGAAGTCTAAGATATCTTGAGCCTGAATGAACAGTGGGGAAGGAGAAGGGCAGTGGGGCAGACCTCTTTCCTCACACACACGCACACACACGCACACACACACACACACATTCATGCTTCTCTTCTTAGTCCCGCTGGCTCCATTGCCATGGGTAAATAAACCCTGTCTTTGAACTCAGCATGTTCTGGAATTTAAGGTCTTGTTTAGACCTTTGTTCAAATCCAGGCTCTGTCACTTCCTAGGTCTGTGACTTTGCACAAGTCAATGAGTTTACAGTCTCTCTAGACCGGCGATTCTCAAACTTAAATCCGTGTGAATCAGAATGACCTGGCGGCTTGTTAAAACATAGGCTTGTGGGACTGCTGAGTCAACAGGTCTCGGGGGTGCTGGAGAATTAGAATTTCTAACCAATTCCCAAACGATGTTGATGCTGTTGGCCCAGAGACCAACCTTTGAGACCACTGGTCTAAGAAAAGGGAACTGTGTTTCACCTTTCATTTTTGTAACCACAATGATCATAAAAGAACCTAATGTAACGGGAGGCTGTGGGAGTTTTAACTGTTTTTGAAAACAGAAAATACACAGTAATAACAAATTACATTATCTACTGATTTACAATTTTCACTTCTCTTTCACAAAGCCCAGGCATTATTACTAACAACAGTTTTATTAGTAATATAATAATATTATAATAAACTAATAATAAACAGATACTTTTCATCAGCTTCACTAGATTTTAAGCCCAATGAGACAAAGGACCATTATAAATACACCACCACCTTAATACACTGCCTCTCCCATTTGATTGCTCAATAAATATTTGTTGAACACATGAATTTTTTGAACTCTTACTATGTCCTTGGCATTATGCTATGCACTTTATGGGCATTATTTCCATTAATCCTTAAGATAACCATGAAGTAGACCCTATCATTAATCCCACATTACAAATAGGGAAATGGAGGCTCGTAGAGAGTACGCATCTTGCCAGGGGTCAATTATCAAGAGGTGGGCAAGCCAGGACTTGACCCCAGTTCTTCTTGACCCCGAGGCCTGTTCTTAATCATGACTCTCTGTTGCAGGGGTCAACAAACTATGGCCTGCCTAATCCTGCTTACCACTTTTTTGTAAGACCTGTGCATTAATAAAGGTTTTACATTTTTTAAGTCATTGGGGAAAAAAAAGGGATCCAAATAAAAAATATTTCATGACACATGAAAATTGAAATTCAAATTTCCATGTCCCTCAGTAAAATTTTGTTGGAACCCAGCCCCACCCATTTAGTTACAGATTACCCAGGGCTGCTTTGTGCTGTAATTACAGAGTTGAGTAGTTTCAAGAGAGCCCATATGGCTCACAAAACCAAAGCTACTTACTATCTGCCCTTTACAGAAAAAGTTTGCCCATCCCTGCCCTTTTGGCTCATATCATCCCTTTCATAATGTTAGATTCAAGGAGAAATTGCTTCAGGTGAAAGTCATCCCAATTAATCATTTCTCGTATTTTTTGTAAATGACACCATTTCAGTGAGCTGCCTGCAATCCCGCACTAAAGCTCCAGTGTGCTGGCTTAATGCTGACCTCAAGTAGGGCCTTTGAAGAGGCAAATACCCCTGAGAGTGGTAGCTCATTATTTGGTTAATAACAGTGAAAGAAAACAGTGTGGTGTTTAGCAAAAAGCAGTGGTCCAAGAAAAAGGCCACCGTTATTCCCAAATGCTGCAACATCTAGTTTTCCAGTCCAGTTTCCCAGAGTGAAACAAACTCATGTAGCCCAGGCCGTGGTATCTGAAGTTTCCAGCCAGGCCGGAATTCCCTGGTGCTGGGCAACATATGTTGGAGACTTAGCCTGTCTGCTGCGATCCCAAAGAATCAAAGATAAGGATTAGAATGGTCAAGTTCACGCAGAGAATTGTTGATTGCGTTTTATCCTTTTAAATATGTGTAAGTCATAGAAAGCTCTGCAGTCAAAAATATTGACTGCATTGATCTCTGCCAACCACAGACGCAGCTCCTGTGGGCTGCAGTGGAAAGGCTGTGAAATGCTTAAGATAAAGATGTTATCCGATGGAGGATGCAGCGCCTTGCCTCCTTCCCCTCCCCCACCCGGAAAGCAAGTTCGAACTGAAAATGCACGAATGCCAGTCAGCAAAAGGAAAAAGTACTTTTGCAGCCCCGCTTTGACATCAGCATGCAGACCTCGAGTCCAGTGCCACATTCCAGGGCAGTGAGAATACAAATTTCTGCAGCCCGCATAGATTTTACAAGGAGTGTGTCGGAGTGAATCGTATTACAAGGCCTGATAAGCAATGTTGGTTTTCTTACAGAGAGTAGCACCTTCATCACTCAAGGGAAAAAAGACATTGCTCGTCAAGAGCCCTCCTTTTGCACACTCCACAGTCCGTGTTCCAGAGCAAAATCTTTATACATCCTTCCCTTTATTCAATTAATCAACTTTCTATTCTGCAAGGTCAAGCACCTACGCTGGGCCAGCCCCTCTGCTGAATTTTGGGGACACGTCTCTGCCCTTGAGAAATCTATGGGGAGAGATGGACATCCATTTCAAGGCATCCTGGTGGCAGAGATTTTCATCTTGCTTGTCTTTCTAAGAGCACAGGACCTGGCACATCTGGGGACTCAGCTAGTATTTGTTAAACAGACGACTAGGTGAATGAGCTGACTGTAGAACAAAGAGTGGAGAATGAGCCAGGATCATAGAACAACTAACTCAGCCAGACTCCAGAGGAGAGGGGAGATTTGAGCCGGGCCATGAAGGATGCGTAAAAGTTCAGAAAGCAGAGAGAAAGGGCATCTTAGAATAATCTTTCTGGCAAAAGGGAGCAGAGGATGGGCCTTCGCAAGACCCTTCCAGAAATAGGCACTGAAAGAATCAATGTAGCGGAGTCTCTCCGTAAATGCACCCAAACCTTCTAGAATTCAACTTGTAAACACCCTCCAAAGATATTGAGAATGTACCAAAGCTTGCTTCTGCCGCCTTTTGTGGCATTGCTCTGGGCGTGGCGTTGAGGACAGTTGTTTGTCCTGTGTAATGATCTGGAGAGGATCCAGTGAGCGGCAGCAAACTCCCAGGACTGGACGAGAGAGCCTAGCACACATGCCGCCCAGGATCTGCCAGGTGAAAGGCGGGGGGTGGGAGGGCGAGTGGTGGGCTGGCATCCGGGCAGGAATGCTGTGAGGCTTCCCCGGGCGTAGAAGAAGGAAGAGCTGCTGGGATCAATTCTGCTCATCCTTTACTGGGCGCCCCCCTCGCCCAGGGCTGGGCACCATGCTTGGCAGCGGGTGTAAAACAGCGACCTTAGCAGAAGGAGCAGCTTGGCACAGCAGTGAGAAGCGTAGGCTTTGGAGTTAGACGTTCATTCATCTAATATTTCTTGAACACCTACTGTGCGCTAGGCACTGGATACAGTTGTGAAAGACCAAATAAAGTGCTGCCCTTGTAGAATTTACATTCTCATAGAGAAAGACAATAAATAAACATTAATGTGTATTGAGTGCTTACTATGTGCCAGGCACTGTTTTAAGTACTTTATATATGCATTAAATATAACGTTTAAAACTCACAGGAAACCTGTAAGTTACAATTACACTCCCACTTTACAGATGAGGAAACTGAGTCACAAAGAGTTTAAACAAGAGTTAGAACTGGGATCCAGAGCGCAGGCATCCGTCTCCAGAGTCTGCTCTTCACTGCCACATTGTGCCGTCATGAGGTAGAGGGCGACTGGGCTTGGGAAAGGGGACAGCTGCATCTGCCAAGGTGATCCAGGAAGGCTCCTCTGAGCTCTGAGTGACATTGGGCTGTGACTCGAATGAGAAGGAGCCAGCCCTGCTGAGATCCAGGAAAAGCGTTCCAGGGAGAAGGAACAGAAGGGGCCAAGACCCCAAGGAAGAGACAAGGTTAGTTTGCTCCAGATCACAGGCAGTGGCTGAGGTCTCATGAGCAAGGCAGAGAGCATCATGGAAACAAACCAGAGAGGTGGGCTGGCCCGATCTCACGTGGACTGTCACTTACCACTTGAGAATCAAGCACTTAAGCTGTTTAGCTTCTCTGAGCCTCGATTTCCTCAGCTGAATCAGAGGCACAAAATTTTTTTAAGAGAGTGGATGTAATGTGCTCACCCAAAGCCTGGAGCAGAGCAAGCACTCGATAAACGTGACTGTTATCCCTGTTAATAAAACAAATGCCTGTCCTCCCAGTGGAGAGATGTACAGTTAATTAAGATATGGTAGGATCTGGATACAAAATATTTCTCATTCTCCGGAAATCTTGACATATATCCTGGATGGGGCTTACTTCTTGCATTTGCTTTTCCTTCTTCAAGAGAAAGCTCAGCCACCCTTTCTGGGCCATCAGCCTAAACTTCAGTGGCCAAGAGCCTTGCTGAGCGGCCCTCCCTCCAGCTCATCCCAGACCCACAGAGCAGCCCCCATTTCCACCAGCACCAGCCAGCCGGCTCCCGACAGATGGGGAGTTGTCCTGGGGACAGTCGGTGTGGCAGCCACACCTCCCCCTGGCTGTGGCTGTGGACCCCTCAGTGCTGTCACCGCCGTGGCAGAGCCAGGATCACTCTGAGGTTGGGACAATTGCTTTGTCACGTGGAATAATCCAAAGAGGAGCCAAAGAGAGGTGGCAAGTGAGTCCCAACCTTTCACACACGAGGAGGGTCTCTCACATACATCACCCTGGAGAACCAGCCAGATGCGGGGATGCTCACAGGTGGGAGGAAGGGGAGAGAGGAAGGGTTGGTGTCCTAAACAAGAGTGCTGTTGGCTTCCCTGACAGTGGAGGCTGGATGCCATCGTTACCATCACCATCACTGTCAACACCATCATCAGCGTCACCATCATCATCCTTTATAAAGTACTTACAACATGCCGGGCTTTGTTCTAACTGCTTGATACCTGTTACCTCACTCAGTCGTCATAGCAGCCTCTAAGATTGGTTCATTGTTTTCCCTATTTTTCAGATGAGGAAACTGAGGGACAGAGAGTGGTGTAACTCGCCCACAGTCACACAGCTAGGAGGTGGCTCTGAATCCAGGCAGGCTGGAACCGCAGTCCCTGTCTGGGACCATGGTACTTCCCACCATGATGACTTTTTTGCCTCTTGGCACTATTTTCCTGCCACTATTCACGTCAAACTTTTTCTTTGCATCGACTCATGCTTTTTTACCTAAATCAAATGAACACTTTGTAAAACTACTACCATAAACAAAAACCAGTTTTGCTTGTCATAAATGGAGGACCACTATAACAATGAAAACGCAGTAATAACAAAACTGTGGCATTAAAAGCCTCGGTAGACATGTTGCCCAGAGGCTCTGAGCCCAAGGCCGACTCTTTCTCCACAGAAAATGGAGATTACAAGTGTTAAAGGTGTGTTAAAAACACAGCAGCACAAAGCTCACTCTGACTTCAACAGAAAAAGTAAGAGAATTGAAAAGAAAGTGTCCTCTTCAAGTACCACATAAAAGTCTGCCTCCTTCCCCAGCGTTTCATCCCATTTCAGGAGAAACTGAAGGAGGAGGGATCCAGGGGCCCGTGGGTCGGGAGACCTGTTTGTAATGAGCTGTGTGTCTTTGGGCAAGTCAATGCCCCTCTCTGGACCTTACGCCTACTCTGAGTGAGTGATGAAGATGTTGTTCCAGATCAGGGTCCTCAAGAAGCAGTGGGTAGATTAACTCTGGTCCATGATAAATTTTTCTCTTAAAAAATTAGAAAAATAAGTCCCAATATAAGTGAGATTTCCGTAAAGCTAAGTTTATTTAATTTGAAGGACTCTTTCTTGCTCTGAAGCTCATCCAACAACATGCATTCGGTATTTGTGGAGCAGCCACTCCACGCCATCTCTACACTGGGCGACGGGTTTTCAGTAGTGAGATTTGCTCCTCTCACTTTGGGAAAGTTTAAATGTCCTCTCTTTTTGTTACATGATGGTCATAGGAATTCATCTTTCTTGTTTTGTGTGTCCATCCAAAGCAAATTAAAAGTTTGGTCCTATATATAGTTTTCTTTCCTGGAAATTTCACTTGTGTCCATTATATCCCCAAATCTGGAAACTCCTTTCCTAGTGGTTCCCTCCGAGCTCAAGAAGGCTGGCATCCATTTGTGTGACTGCAGAAATTCCTGCAAACACAAACGCCAAGGGAGCCAGCAGACGACAAGTAGAATGAGGGGGCTGCGTGGGGACTAAGCAGGCTGGGCTGCCGATCCTTGTCTAGAGGGATCTCTGCTCCTCACTTCCGGGGAATCCTTGCCATGGAGAATGTGGACCCTGTAACACCTGCTCTCATGATGTACGGAGGGAAGGCGAGGCCTGACATTCGCGCGAAGTCCCTGTGAGCTGAATCTGGTGGATGGGCCACAAGTGGTGACTTGCTCACAGTTTACAAAGCCCTTCTGCTCACCCTCTCATGGTGCAGGTAGCTGGGCTAGACAAGAGGAGCTAGTCCCCTCTTTTTTCCATTAATCAACTTGCCTGAAGCCATGTAGCAAATGCAGGTAATAAAAGGATGGAGCAGGACGTCATGGGAGGGGCTTAGACTCGGTCCACGGAGGCTGAGCCCTTGCTGTTAGCTGGGTAACCTGGGATGGAAAGACAACCTCTCTGGGACTGTTTCCTTATCTGTAAACAGAATTTTATCCTACCTTGACAATTTTATGGGAGATTAGAAATATCATCTAATTTCACAAAGCAAAAGACAGCAATTTTATTTTATAAGTAAAAGACTTCAATCTACTTCTTTTGGTATTGTCCTTGAGCTATACTTTTGGGGGTTGCTGGCTGGCTTTTACTGCCTCTCTGCCTCCCCTGGAGCCTGTGGAAGAGGCACCAGGGTCCCTGCCTCCTTACCGTCCAAGGCCAGGCTCTGCCGCTCGACTGCTGCCACTGGGGAGGCCCTGTGGCAAAGGCAGGCTGCTGAGCATGTTTCCAGGCCCGGCTCTCCTTGGGCCCAGAATCCAGTATGAAGGAGTTTTCTGGCAAGAAGGCTAACACTCACTTGAACTCTGGTCTGAGAAACCATGAGCTCCCCATAGAAGCGAAACGTCATCCTGCCCATCTTACTGAAGCCTCAGTGTTTGGTGTCCATAGAAACGAGTGTCTTAGGGGCCGTGAGTATATGGGCCCAAGCCTCGGCAGATTTGCCTGGAGGATGGGGGACCAACCTTCCCGGGTTGTCCAGGATGAAGCGGGTTACCAAGATGCCAGACTTTCATTCTAAAACCAGGAAAGTCCCAGGCAAACCAGGACAAGTTGGTCACCTTACTCTTTGATCTGGAGTGTGATCTAGAAGAAGGTGTCGGATCGGGGAAGATTCTTTCTAGGTCTAAAATGTCAGGGTTGTGACTCCAGGAGTGTCTGGGAACCTCAAGCCACTTCTTGGGGTTGGGGCACTCACCTGAGCCTCTGAGCCCATGTTAGCGATGCAGACGTTGGCAAACATCAGCCAAGGTGGCCTCATGAATCAGCCAGCCTTTCCCGCTGAACCCAGACTGCTCCTCACTCTCTCTCATCACAGGGTTCCAGGTGACTCTTACAAAATGAACTTCTTTGGTTCACAACATGACACTGATGCGCCATTGTAGTCTCAGTTCCTGCATTCTACCCTTTGAGAGCCATACAAGGTACCCTGGAAGTATTTGTTTAATGAGTAAATAAATGACTGATTGAAGGAATGACATAGTTAAATGTTAAAGGCTTAAATGGATCAGTAAATAAATGAAAGGATGACAATTACAGTTTAAGGATTCCTTCCTTCCTATCAAAACCACCCCTTGGTGTCTAGATATCAGGGTGCGTTATCACATCCTCTTGGTGGGATCCTTTGAGACCAACTGACATGGGGTAAATCCCTGACACAGGGCAGAAGGGCTGAGGTTGGAGTCCGGGCTCTGGCTCCTGGCCCCTCCTAACCTCTCCCCCGCTCTGTTTAGTCATCTGTACACATGAGTTCCAGCAAGATACTTCCTGTTTCTCCTCTCTAACTTCTATGACCATCTCTCTCACTGTGCTCATGTCACCCCTTCCCCAGGAAACATTTTCCCCTTAACTCAAACTTCCTCGAGAGAACGTTTTCACCGCACAGATGGTTCCAATGGTGGGAAGTTCAAGTTCGAGGGCAGAGGTGCATGAGTGGAAGGGACCTTCTCACCTCTCTGAACCATAGCAGGGAGCAGACGGCCTCCTCCATTGCACATAGCACTCGCTGGTCTGACAGCGGCAGGTCCAGTGGAGAAGCTCGGGGTGGGAGAGGGAGAGACAGGCAGATTCCTTTCATCCTCCCAGCCTCTGATCAAACGTCGCCTCCTCTGTGAAGCGTTTGCTGACCTTCTCGAGCAGAGCTAGTGGCTCCTTCCCCTGCAATCTGCTGGCACTTTGAACGTCCCTCTGCCATAGTCTTGATTTCGATGCATCACAAAATGCGTGTTATTACCATGCTCCTCTGTTGGATAAAGAGTACCTAAGAGCAGGAATCATGTGCCCAGGGCTCAGGCCTGTGTTAGGCAGCCAGTTTTGTGCTCAACAAAAGTTGGCTGGTTGAATTCAGGAACCATAAAATGACCAAATTAGCAAATGGAGTGGCAACAGTCAATACAGGTCCAACCACATCAGAGTACGTGAGTCTGGAAGAATTGCTGAGGCCTAATTATTGGGAAAAAACTTGCCAAGGGGAACAGAATAATCCAGAAGCAGAGTTTGGTCTTAGTTAAACTGCATTATGAACACAGGGACTGTGAAAATTGAGATTCGTGTTTTTGCACCTGAAGCATTGTATTTTTCCATGTTTTGTCTGGGGTTTTAACGCCTATGCTCATTATCATTTACCCGAGTTGAGATCTCAAGCAGTTAGTTAATTGTCTGGGAGCACTGTTCTGTGCAATTTCACCTGGCCTACTTATATCTCTGAAGTGAGAGTTTGTTATAACTTGGGTGTTTTAATGACTTTCCATGAAAATCTAAATCTAAAAAAAAAAAAAATCACTAGTAAAGAGGAAAGTTGGGGGCACTGGAGAGGAAGCTGTGTTTGGACCTTGGAGCAGGCCCAAGGAGAGCAACTGGCCATTGTGTGTGGACACCACTGCCCTCCAGTGGAAGAAATGTCAGGTCCACTCAGAAGGGCCACTGCTTCCATGTAGGGGGCCTGGGGCCATGGCCTGGAGCATCCACATCTGTATTCCTGCCAGGAGGTCTGCCTTCTGGAAGCTCTCCCAAAGGGCCACACATCCTCTAACTCAGGCAAGTATCTTCATGAGGGGAGAGGGCACTGCTTTGTTTGTTTGTTTTTAAGTGTGTGACTCTTTTTGTATCAGTGGATATAAGAGAAAGAAAGAAAAATGGGCATGCCAGTCCTAGAAATGGCAGCCTTGGTATCCTGGAGGAAGTGCCCTATACATGTATCACTCCTGCTTCCTCTTTCTCAGCTTGCTTCTTTGAGAATGGGAAAGGAAGAAAAGAGCTTGCTTATTACAAGGGAAGCCTTGCTAATGGTGAAATTTCAGGTATTAGTGGAAAAATAACTGTGTGTAAGTTTCCATCATTCATTCAGCAAGTGTGCAGCAATTGCCTTCAGTGTGTTGGGTAGTAAGGAAAGAAAGACTAAGGCAGGGGCTTCTATCCTGGATGAGCTCATAGTTCAGTGGGATAAACAGACCTGTAAACAGATAATCCAACCCAATTTGTAGGTAGTTGGGATCTCAGCATTTGTGGATTTACTTGTAATTTCAGCCATTTATTCCTCTGCAACCCACGTGGTAAAGATGTAGTAACTTATCTTTTTGCTGTGGCATAAATTTGATTTGTGTCGCAATGTTAATGAGAAGGCACAAGTCAACTGCCCACTGAGTGCCCCTAGTCAACCACCCGACATCCACCTCTCAACAAGGGTTTGCTCTCCTTCATTTGTCATTGTGTGTGCCATAATGCTGAGGATGTGACATCATAACTGTGTTTAGTCATAGAGAGGTGCCATCAAGTTGAAGAAGAAAACGTTACTACTAACAGTTGAAATAACTTGTTGTGTAAAGATATTTACAGAAAATATGTGACTCCTGAGGGAAATAAGAATTGGGAGAATCCCAGGCATGTATCAGCAAGCTCATGTTCACAAACTTGGGAATCTGGGAAAATCTTACACCATATGCCTTGCCAATTGGCAAAAGTCAGCAGGTCTACAATTAGGATGATCAGATTTTCCAGATGAAAATTAGCTCTTGTGGTATACAAGCTCAGCTGTCCTTGGAGGGATCAAAGGGGAGAATATTTGAAACTGAGCATGTCCTGGAAAATGTTTGGAACTGAGAAGGTCATGGAAACCTGATGCCACATGCACTGTACGTGTAGCAGGGATATGTTGTATACAGGATGATGAGGACACAGATGAGGACAGCTGCAAGCTCATACTCTCAAGTCACACAGGTACACAGCATCTGAGAGCTAAGACCACTCCAGACAATGTGCATTCATTCAGTCTGTTGGGTAGAACATGCCAAACCAGAACACACAGGACACAAGTTGCTCTTTCTATCAAGGGAGGGCCCCGTCATCCGGGCACTGGCTGTGGGACGTTAAAGGGTTCTCAGGTTCCTGATTAATTACCGATGCACAGCCACTAACTCTGTTATTCCTTAGAAACAAGAAATGCATTGGTCCAAAACCTGGAGCTCCAGCAGTAGCTGGAAGACCCTCCCAGTGGTGAGTCAAGGATTATCTTCAATATCAGCTCTTTGATTGCCTGTTGATTCATTCATTGATACAGTAAATACTGACTAGGGGCTTGCTGTGTGCCAAGAACTGTACCAAAGCAGTGAACAATCAGAGAAAGCTCCTACTCACAGCAGGACTAGTTTATAATCTGGTACAAAGAGAGAAAGTAAACGGGACCATTGCCGGGTGTGATAAGGACTTTGAAGGCATCAAAACAGCCTGAGGAGCTTGAGACCTGGGATGATGGTGAAATTAGTGTCGACAGGATGATCAAGGAAGTACTGGCCAATGTGAAACCTTTGCAATAAGCGATGGTGAGCTGTGCAAAGAACACCCCAAGGCAAGAGTGAACTGTGCACCTGAGGGACAGAAAGGACTTGAAGCTGCTGCCTCATGAACTTGAAAATAAGTGGGAGGAGGTGAATTCAAAGGGACGCAAAGGGGCCAGATCATTTAGGGACCTGAATTCCATGGCAAAGGGTATGCAAAATGAAGTCATTGGAGGGTTTTAAAGAAGACAGGTGGGGTGTGTGCTGGTGACCAGTAGGGGAAGAGAGAGAAGACAGCGCTGCTCACCCAGAGAGCCCAAACTTGCTATTGTACCGTGACCAGTAGGAGAGAATGTGCGCCGATACAGCTAAATTTCCAGGAATTGCATATACTTTGCAGCACGCTCTATCCAGGCTGCATCTTAAAAGAAAACCCACATAAAGAGGTACTCCAACTCTATTTATAAGTAGTTTGGATCTCAGCTTTACAGACTTATCATTTATAATTTAAGCTAATTATTCCTGAGCAGCTCACATAATGGAGACATAGCAACTTGGACTTTTTGCAATGTTGATGAGAAAGAAAGATGTCCCTGCGAGTATGTCAAGCGTGGTGAACTTTCCCTGACACCTGTGCCCTAGTTGATAAATGATTTATTATTGATAAGCCAATGGTAATTGATCATTCTTCATGTAGAATGTGTGGTGAGACATTTTTATTTCTAATTTAGTGAGGAATTGGCATCTTTCTAGTCTGATCATAAGAAGCTTGAAAGTTGTATTGTCCTTTTTATTACAATGGCTGCCAGGAAGCTCATAATCAAAATGGATGGTTAATCACAGGAACTGTGTTAATTCTTCTTATTAAGATATTTCCTTTCTCTTCCTTTTCTTAGCCTTATTATTTATTTTCTTTATGTGTCACCTTACATCTTTTTGTGGCTAGACGTGATCAATAAAGAAAATTACATGCTCCAAGCCATAACCCCATAGTCTGCTTGATACATACTTCAGAAATTTTTATACCCACTGGTGGCAGAGTGTGAATAGTTAGTTGAATTAGCAATTAAATACACTATTATTGATAATTTCTACATAATGTCAAGCTTCTGGACTTTGGTCAAGAATTAATAGCCAGGCAAGCATCATTTCTGCTAGAAAATCAGGTTCTACCATAAATTCAAGGTCTGACTATTGCCATCAGAAAGGTTTTAAGCTTAATGTAAAACAGGAATGTTTCTCATCACTGGAATTCATTTGCCAAAGAACTTCAACTTCTGTCTCCTTTCCTGTTGAACTTTAAAAACCGGAGAGACAACTGTCTGTTCAGACTGTTTTGTCTAGAGCCAGGCTTAAGGCAGCAAGCCAGTGTGATAGCTTTTCATTCTTGGTCCCCAACTGGAAACTTCAGGAAGCACCTTGATTGTACCTTGTTAATTGTAAAATTAACTGAAAATAAAAATAAAAGAATAAAAGCGCCCCTTCTCTCCTTTGCTTCCTACGAAGCAGGAAGCGTGGGGGCGGTGGTTACACACAGACCCGAGGCCCACATTTCAGTGACCTAGCCCCGAAAACCGTTTGTGATCAAATTTAACTCCAGAAAGCCCTGTTTTCTCTCGCCCTCTGACCATCCATATCAAGTTCAGTCTCCTGACTCTGGCTTCTACTGGCACAGCTGGCTAGAACCACAGTGGGGTTATGAACCAGATAATGCCACATGTGGGATTTAGTCATAAACACGGGTCCTGCATCTAGACTAATCACATGGATAAAAGTTGTGGGGAGGGCAGAGAAAAAGGCATCGTATTCTGTAGGATATTCTGGGTAGTTTTCCATATCTCTTCTAAAAACAAAGCCACAAATCATCAGAACCAGCAAGAACCTTATTTTTTAATAATATAAGTAATATACGTCCACTGGAGGGAAATTAAAGTATCAGGTAGAAAGAGAGAGAGAGCTGGAGGGAGGAACAACTTTTTGTTGTTAGTGCCGAGTGGATTCCTACACCTAGCGACCCTGGGTACAGCAGAGCAGAACCCTGCCAGGTCTTTTTGCCCCCTCTCTCACCTTCCAACACTCTATCAGACAATGCTCCACTGCTATTCATAGGGTTTTCCTGGCCAGTTTTTCAGAAGTGGGTGGCCAGGTCCTTCTTCCTAGTCTGTCTAGTCTGGAAGCTCTGCTGAAACCTGTCCACCATGGGTGACCCTGCTGGTATCTGAAATACCAGCAGCATAGCTTTCAGCTTCACAGTAACATGCAGCTGCCACAGCATGACAACTGACACACAGTGGTGTGGTTCCCTGACTGGGAAACAAACCCAGGCCATGCCAGTGAGAGCGCCAAATCCTAACCACTAGACCACCAGGCCAGCTATTAACATTTTAGTAGACGTCAATGTTTAGTACACAAATTTTTATCAGGGGTTGAAACAAACTGAAGCCCCAGGCCAAGTCTAGCCCACATCCTGTTTTTATTAATAAAGTTTTATTGGACACAAACATACTCATTCGTTTACATATTATCTTTGGCTAATTTTATGATTCAATGGCAGAGTTGAGTAGTAGGAACAGAAACCACATGGCTCACAAAGCCTAAAATACTTATTATTTATTATCTGGCCCTTTACAGAATAAGTTTGCCATGCCCTGATCTCGACTCTTTGTCTCTATGTATTTATATTTATACATAGTCTCATATGTATTTTTTTTTACTTTTTAGTTTGAAATAATTATAAATCCACAGGAAGTTGCAAAGAAATGTAAAGAGAGGTCCTATGTACTCTTCCCCCAGCTTCCCCCACTGTTAACATCTTGCATGTATTTTTAGTGTGTTACATATCAAATTATAGTACAGGGGCCGGCCCGGCGGCACAGCGGTTAAGGGCGCACATTCTGCTTTGGCAGCACAGGGTTCACTGGTCTGGATCCTGGGTGCAGACATGGCACCGCTTGGCAAGCCATGCTATGGCAGGTGTCCCACATATAAAGTAGAGGAAGATGGGCACAGATGGTAGCTCAGGGCCAGTCTTCCTCAGCAAAAAGAGGAGGATTGGCAGCGGATGTTATCTCAGAGCTAATCTTCCAAAAAAAAAATTCTAGTACTATCAAAACCCAAGCGAATTCAGATTTCGGCAGTTCACATGCACTCATTTGGGGTGATACACACACTTTTTAAAATGAAAGTGATGCAAAATATGATGCCCTTAATGTTAAGAATGACTCAACTGACAGAGTAAGGGGAAAGAAATGTGACCATGGTTAGTGTATCCTGAGGAGTCCTCCGACCGGTGAGCCCTGAGCAAACCGGGACAACTTCCTCTGCACCCAGGAGTCACTCCTGAGTCGTCCTGACCAAGACTTCTGGCGGGGGTCAGATGTTTCATCTTCACCTAAACTTATAATTCTTTCTACTTTCTCCCTCCGGCGCCCCCATCATCTTGACACTAAAAAAAAAAAAAAGCATGCATGAAATATGACTAGGGAATCAAAGATGACAGCGCACTGATAAGGTCCAGAAAGTCCCAGCCCTTCCAAAGCCAGCGATTAAAGAGAAAATTGACGTTCAGTTTATTCAAATATGTTTATCTGACATCTGTCTGGGATTCGTCTGAAGTATGTAGGGCTCCAGCCCAGTCCTTTCCCACAGTGTGCCGGGCCTCACTGTAAGACGCTCCTCAGTGGACGAAGTTCTCCAGCCCCAACGGCTGAGAAGAAAAGCTGCCAGAATTTCTGTGAATTGCATTATAACCTGTTTCCCCAAGGACAGAGTTACCAAGCATCCACGCAGATTCTGGATGCATTAATATTTGCGTCGAGTGAGGCTGAGTTAATGGGCCTAGGTTTTAGGTCTTTAGGAAATGTATGAATAAAGGTGGTAGGGAAGAGAAATAAAGTGTGTTTTTAACAAAGATTATTTAAGGAGCTGGAATTATAAAGCAGTATGATTGAAAAAATTTAATTGAGCAGCTTGAATGGAAGATAGTAACCAACCAGAGAGAAGCCAACGAAAGGTATGAATCCTCGTCTAGACGCCAGGGAGGGCTGCCGGAAAGGCAGACAGGGCTGAGGCACTTGGTTCTCTTTCTGGGACCTGGTGCGAGCCAGGAGACACGAGCAAGCACAGCTGGGCCATGGGAAACCAGGATCCTGATGGGAAGATAAACTCTGAGCAGCCAAGGCTGGACTCCTAGAGGCCAGTGAGGAGGCTGCTGCAAGATCCCGGGCAAGAGAAGCAATGCCTTGGATCAGTGGTTGACAGTGTGGTCCCCAAGCAGGCAACAACAGCATCATCTGGAAGTTTGTTTAACGGCAAACTCTTGGCTTCACCAGAGATCCACTGAATGAGAACCCCTGAGGATGGGGCCCAGGAACCTGGGTTCTGAGAAGCCCTTATTGTGATTCTGAGGCATGCAAGCGTTTCAGGCCCACCACTGCCTCGGACTAAGATGTTAGCAGTGGAGGTGATAAGGAGTGCTCAGACTCTGGACAGAATTTAAATGAAAAGCGTGGGTAATAGGCAAAGACTCAATAGGGTTGGTCCCTTAAGACAAGACCAGGGTTCAGTTTGCCCCAGTCCCCACTCAGCCCTTTATGTTCCCTCTCTGGACACTGCAGACATTTGATTTTGTCCCCTGCCCTAGACCCATGGTTGAAGGAGGTAGAAATTTCGGTGATGGGAATCCCAGAAAATTCTTCTGTTAGACAAATTGCCTTGAGTCATTTCCTTTCGCGTGGGAGAATCATCTCAGTCATTCTCTCTTGGAATTGTGGAGAGAGGAAAAAGGAAAGCCTGCTGAGGTTGCGAGGAAGGGTGTTGGAAAAGGAAAAGAACGAACGGAACGCATGCTTCCCTTTTTCCACCCTGGCTCACCCTCCCCAGAGGCAACCCTCGGCACCTGCCGTGATTTCCCACAGGCGGGAGAGAGGAAAATCACTTCCCCACCTCATTTGCCAGCGGCCAGAGTTTTAGCTGCAAACTGCTGTTCCTAAATGCAGCTCTTATTAAATACTGCTATCACATTAAGCCCAGACAGTGACCCATTCTGTCGCCTGAAAGAATCCGCAATTAACATGGGGAGTCTAATCAGGATATTAATAGGTTTGGTTTTTAATTCCTATAATATTTTCATCAGTTTAAAAAAAAACTCATTTCAACCTGCATTAAGCTTGGGAAGTGGATTCTGTGGGGTGAAAAGTGACAGGATTTGGGAAGGCTTTTATTTTCTCATCAGGTAAAATGCAAGCATATGGAGGATTCCATTTATTTAAAAGGAAAGCTTCGGGAAGAAAAGAAAGGTTGAGCCTGTGGCCACTTTGTTCCATGTTGGCTGAGCCGCAGGAGAAAAGACAAGGGCGCTGGGAGGAGAGGGGTTTTCATGCACTGCTGCTAAATGCTGAGCCTTCCCAGTGCCTCCCAGGGCTGGTTAGCTCACAGCTTCAAGCCCAGGGGGGTAACACACTTGTGTGTTGGACACGCCAAAACGGACAACAGCTTAAATCGTCAATACGTGGTTTGCAGTTACCATAGTTTATTAAATCAAGATACCACTGATTATAAGGTGCACCATTATTTAAGCACCTGCAAGGGAGAAAAAGACAACCACCATCCCGCCAATTAATTGTAAGATGTCATTGATTGGAAGATGCATTCTGATTTCGGATATATTAAGATGCCCAGAGGTGGGCCGTCCAAGCTGGTAGGTAAGCACAGGGACGCCATTCACAAACATGTTCTTTCCATCTCTTTCTGCTCCATCGGGCTTAACATCCAGGCGTTGTCCCCCTGCTTGTCACTCACATAGCAGCAAGATGGCAGATGCATCTTCATACCTCACGTCCCTTTTGCAAAAGGAAGGAGGAAGAGTGTATCAGTCAGGATTATACCAGAGAAACTAGAACAGTGGGAGATAGAGATAGATAGGTAGATAGCAGTGGGATTTTATTTATTCATTCATTCATTTCAGGGAATTGGCTGACACGATTGTGGGTCTAGCTGGCCAAGTCTGAAGTTTGTAGGGCAAGCCAGCAGGCTGGAAACTCTCTGACAGGAGCGGAGGCTGCTCTCCACAGGTGGAATTTCTTCTTCCTCAGGGAAACCTCATTTTTACTCTTAAGTTCTTCAACTGATTGGATGAGGCCCACCCACATTATCAAGGGTAACACCCTTTACTTAAAATTGACTGATTATGGACTTCCATCACATCTCCACAGCAACACCTAGATGAGAGTTTGAATAACTAGGTACTAGAGCCTCGCCAAGTTGACATGTAAAACTAACCATCACAAAGAGGAAAGTGATAAAAGAATATCTTCTAGCAAGGTTTTGCCTTTTCAGTCAGGAAGGACTCCATCGCCACACAGCTCCTCGGCAGGACAGCGTCACATGACCACCTGAAGCTGCAAAGGAGGCAGGAGGTGAAGTACCTTGTTTTTCAGCCTCTATAGGAGGGAATGTATGGGGACATCAGCTGTGAATGGAGAGTGACTGAGCCAACCCATAGGGTCTCCCACGACCTATTTACTGGACATTTACTGAGTATAAGAAGCTGACCAACCGTGTGCTCCCCAGATTCGACACAGGTCACCATTACCAAGGATGACTAAATAACATTGCCCCCCAATGTGAAAAGCGCCTTCCCCCTCCATGAGTGCCCGTTGAAGCTGCTTTTCAATCTAGAGGAGCGCTATAAAACGTCTTTTAAAATACTGAGTCCAAAAAGTTAATCCACTTGAAGAAAAATATTAAATGAGTAATAGGACTAGTGGTATGCTGAAGCAACCTTGGGAAGCCGGCACGTGACTCGCAGAAGCGTGACTCACCACATCAGAATACGGTCCCTCGGTGCGGTGATTGGCTCAGTCACAGGTCCACGGCCCCCTCATGTAGCTAAGGGTGTGATCCCAGGAAAGTTAGCAAACCTCTCTGAACCTCCGTTTCCTCACCTGTAAAGCAAGGATACCATATGTGGCCACATCGCAGCACAGTCACGATGTCCAATGGGATCCCGCACACCTCCTCACAGGCGCCTGGGCTCTAGTCAGCATCCCCGATCATGGAAATGTTTTTATTACATTCAGAATTTCCCCAAGTGGAGGGGATGCTTTCTTAGTTCTTTCCATCTAAAATTGAAGGATTTTATCAGAAAAAGAGCCATGGGCCTGGGTTGGAGGAAGTCTCTTCACCCCGCCCACCAAGCCTTAACATTCTCTATCTCTATCGTGGGACCGGGAGAGAGCGAGGGAAACATCTGTGAGGCCCACTCACCCCCACCAGGAGTTCTCCTACCGTAACTCACGGGTCCTCACCACGAGAATGAACAGTTAACCCAACCGCTACCTCCTCTTCCAAAAGGAGTAATTTGGGAGCGTATGGTTAAATAATTTATCCTGGGTCAAACTTACAGTAACTGGCCATGGTGGATTTGCAAAATCACTGGCAGGGGTGGTTTTACCCCCTAGGGAGCAGTTGGCAATGCCTGGAGGCATTTTTGGTTGTCATAACTGGAGGGGCTGCTACTGGCATCTAGTGGGCAGAGGCCAGGAGTGCTGCTAAAGGTCCCACAGCGCACAGACAGGCCCACAACAAAGGACCATCCAGCTCCGAATGTCAGTAGTGCTGAGGGTGAGACCTGCTGCCCCAGATTCTCAGCCAGCCTTACCTCTGGGGTTTTCGTGAGGGTCACACAGGGTCATGGCGGTGTCAGTGCTCTGTAAACTGTGGGCAAGAGGTAGGCAAGCGTGGGCAGGACTCAGAGCCCTGATGAAGCCATCGTGGTGAAGGAGGAGCGTGTTGGCCAACACCTGGGCTTATGGGAATGGATTCCAAATTCTTCCTCTCTGAATCCCTGGCAGATAGGAACAGAAGACGGGAGTAAGACCTAAGCTCAGCTTAGTCACCAAATAGCCACGTCATCCCTGTAACAGGAAAGAATCCCGGCCACCAACTCAGGTGTAGAGAGAGGCAACTTTCTCTTCTGTTCTTCACCTGAACTAAATTCCTATTTCAAGTCTCTTTTTAGTGGCAGAAACTTAATCCTAGTTGGTTCAGGACACTTCCCCTTTTCCCAGGGATCCAACTAATCTGGGGGGTGGACTTGTCCCGGGCATGGTGGGCGTGTGCAGGCAGGGAAGGTGGGGTCCTTCACAGGGGTGGCCATGGTGGCACGTGCTGGCCTCAGCTCTCACAGCGTCTTCTGTTCCTCTAAGGCCAGGGCCATCAGTTGGCTGTTCCTGAGCCACTTTGAACTCTGTGAGGTCTCATCACATTTATTCTGCCCTCAGACTTGAGAGGTGGCAGTGACATCCTCACCCTGGGGCACACGGGAACTCTGTGAGGCAGTCACCGCCAGCTACGTGATTTGCAAGGCCCAGGGCAAAAGGAAAATGCAGGGCCCCTTGTTCAAATATTGTTAGGAATTTCAAGATGGCAACGGCAGAGCAGTGAACCAAGCACAGGGCCCTGTGTGACTACACAGGTCAGCCGCCCATGAAGCGGCCCTGGAGGGACCCCCAGCCCCGTCTGCCTAGACACCCCTCTCAGCCTTTTTGCTGCCTTTCCTTCTCAACTGCTTCGGAGCCCAGGGCATCTACAGGGACTTGCGACTTTCCTAGATGCCGCTGGGAAGGGGGCCTGAATCCACTCAAAACTCAGAATTTCTACCATGCCTCTTTCTCAGGGACACCTGGCAGCATCTGACTCCCTAGCATGCCTCCAGCTCTCTCTGCCCCCCATCCGCGTGTTTATCTAGGTGGGTCCAGCAGGGAAGATGTGCTCTTTAATCGTGTCTTGTCTTTTCCCTGACTTGTCTCAGGAATCATGCGTTTGCAAAACATACGTTTGTTAAACTCAGATTTCTTTTCTTTCATGTTTGGTGCCATCATCTCTCCCCCAAGGCTGTGAATCCCGATGCCCGGTGAGGGGAAGAGTAACCGATACAGGAATGCTAGGAAAAAGCAAGGTGACTTTTCAAACGTATTATCCCACACTTGCGGTGGATCACACATCATCATCCTCTCAAAAGATCCCTACGTAAGTTATTCATGAAGATCAAGATACTGAGGATCACGTGGCAGAAATTACGTTGGTGGGCTCCTGGGAAGGATCCCCCTGTAGCCTTCAAGTCCTCAGATTCCATCTCTTTCAGGAAGTCCTCTCTGGTTTCACCCAACTTGCGGTAGCTACTCCTTCTGAAGCCCCCATTGCACAACAGCTGTGCCTCTTATCCTCCATTCTCCCTTCTTTGCCCCGTAGACCTGTGGCAGGCAGCTGTGGGGTAACAGGAAAAACACAGGGCTTGGCAGATGGACAGATGCGGGGTAGGTCCTGAAACTGTGTTGGCTTGAGCAAGCTGTTTGACCTCTCTGAACCTCAATTTCCTGATCAAAAAAAATTGAGGATAACTATACCTACTCTGCTGGCTTGCTTGTTGTGTGCTTGCTGTTGTTGTTTTAATTATTGTTATTATTGTTGTAAAGGTTTAAGTGTCTGTTAGACAGCAGGCTCCTTCAGGCCAAGGCCTTACTTGTCTGTGTCCCCAGCCCCTTCCGACCTCAGCACAGAACATAGTCTGTAGCACATAGTAGATGCTCAATAACACTTATTGGGTCCGTGAGTGAACTCCCTACCCTGGTTTGCTCTTCCTTAAGGAGGTACCTATGAAGTCAGAACTTCCCATAGGATCCCTCATTCACCTTCAATCACCAAGCTTCCAGAATATTCTGTGCTAAGGGTAGGGTGACCCCTTGTCCCAGTTTGCCTGAGACTGAGGGGTTTCCTGGGACATAGGACTTTCAGTCCTAAAGTTGGGATATTCCCAGGCAAAGAGGGACAAGTTGGTCACCTTAGCTAAGTTTTTCGTATATTATCTCTTATTTATTTTTAAATATGCTTTCCTTTTCCTTTTTTTTTATGCAGGGAAGGATTCGCCCTGAGCTAACATCTATTGCCAATCTTCCTCTTTTTCTTCCTTCCCCAAAACCCCAGTGCATGGTTGTATATCCCAGTTGTAAGTCATTCTAGTTCTTCTTCGTGAGCCACTGCCACAGCATGACTACTGATAGACGGGTGGTGTGGTTCCACGACTAGGAAACAAACCCAGGCCACCAAAGTGGTGATCACCAAACTTTAACCACTAGGCCATCAGGACTGGCTCTAAATACACTTTACCTTTTTAGGACAATTTTAGATTTACAGAAAAATACAGAGAAGCTAATATAGAGAGTTCCCATGTGCCCTGCAACCACTTTCCTCTATTCTCACCATCTTACATGAGTGTTGTACATTTGTCACAACCAATGAACAAGTATTGATACATTATTATTAACTAAAATCTCTACTTCATTCAGATTTCCTTAGTTTTCCCTAATGTCCTTTTCCTGCTCCAGGATCCCACCCAGGACACACAGGACATTTAGTCTTCACATCTCTTTATGCTCCTTTGGGCTGTGACAGCTTTTCAGATTCTCCCTCTCGTGGATGACCTTGAGAGTTTGGAGGAGGACTGGTCAGGTGTCCTGTGGTATCTCTTTTAATCCTCACATAAATCTTAAGGGAAGGATACTACTGTTCCATTTTACACATGGAGCCACTGAAGCTGAAGTCCAATGTGGTAAGCAGTAAAAGACTGAAGGAGAAATCTGAGTTTCCACTGGAGCCAATGATTCCTTAACAACATCAACAACAATATCAACTAAGCTTTAGTGCTTGCCATGTTCCAAGTGCTCTGCTAAGCAGCCCACATGTGTATCATTTAATCCTCACAACCACCCTATTTACAAAGACTAAAATCATGCCCATTTTACAGATAAGGACTCTGAGGGCTGAGGAGGGTAAATCCCTGGCCCAAGTCACACAACTGACAAAGGGTTGTGTGGAGACCCCCCCACCAGGCCGCTGGAAGTCCTCTGTGCTCTGTAATTCCAGGAAATTCTTCCTTTCTGTAGGAAATTGCACAGTTCTGAGGAATGTATTCTCTCGCCACGTGGAAAATCGATCTTGTTAAAAATGCGGGTTCTGACTCCATGGGTCTCGGGTGAGGCCTGAGAGCCCGTCTTTATAACAGGATAGCAGGTGAGCCCACGCTTGCAGCCACCAGGCTGAACACCACCTCCTAGTTCTCAGCTTTCCTTTCTTTCCAGGACAAATAGAGTAATGGCCCTGGGACCACACAAGGAAGTAGCCAGACTTCCTCCGGTCACTTTCTGACCCTCTGGAGCAGCAACGGCCAGCAGATAGGAAGAAATCTCAGAGCTGACACTATCATTCTGGATGACCAATTGGCAACTCCAACCTCTCCGGCAGGGTTTGTAAAAAATGTAATTAGCCCAGGTGAGGCTCATTAGATCCAGCCTGGAATTCTGCCAGTGCTACCACGAGCTTTATGCCAACCCCTTGATTTTCATATCAATGGCAGTGCTGACAAGGAAGCTAGAAGGCACAGCAGGCTGGGAGGAAGCCTCGTACCCCGCGGGCTGGCCCGCCCTCTCCCTCCTCCGCTTCCTCTAGCTCTCCCCATTGGCTTCATCAAATCAGAGCTATCACATGAGTAATTTCCACTATCCTCCCCTTTCGAACATGCTGGGCCTCAGGTTATCCTAAAAATTAAATGAAGGTCAGAAAATGAGACCAATTGGAGAGCCAGGCATTAAGAGCCCTGCCTGGGCTCCAGCAGAACTCTTTACCCCCCCTTGTCAGTTTCCTTGGAATTCCTCTGGGCCTGGCACATGGCAAAGTTTCACTCCAGAACCTCGCAGCTCTGGAGTGTTTCTGCCAGAAGGTCCCAGTCCCCTGCGTGTTTCCTTGTTCTCATGCGAAATTTAAAACAGGCAATGCTGTCTTTTCCCCCTGTAAATTGAGATATTTATGCTGATGCAATATTTGCAGAATAGGACCCAAGGCAGCCTCCCAAGCTTCTGGATACTGCTCAGATACCAGCTCACAATTCTTATTATCATCATCATCATCCTACCCATCTTCATCACTGTCTTTTATTGGGGATTTATTATGTGCTAGGCGCCAGCTTTGCATTTCACCTCTATTCTCCCAATTAACGCATGCAAGGAAGAAAGTTATTCGCACATTAGCAAGGAGAAATCAGACTTAACCAAAGCCATCGTATCACTTAGTGGATTGTTCTGTCTGCTTGGTCATTATAGTGAGACTAAGGTTATTTTCCACCATGCAAATCCCTGAAAGAATTTGGATAAAAAGTGATTGCCTTTTAGGTTTGGTCAAAAACCAGGAGCTGATCACGGATATTTTATAGAGAGTGAGAGAATGAGAAAGAGAAAGAAGAAAAGCAAGAAGGGGAAAAAAGAGAGGGAAAATCAGGTACATTCACAGAATAATGCCCTAGTGGTGTATATGAGTGAGAAAAAAAATGGTAGCAATGATGTGTCATACCCTGTTATTTACACTAAGCATTAGAGAAAATGAGTTCCAACTGGCTCTGTTAGAAATTGATGCATGCTGATGTATATGTGTTCATTTAACATGAGAAAAAGTAACCCCATTAAGAAAGGCTAGAAATAAAGTTTATAACCTTTGCTTTTTCTTCTCTGCCTAAAAAATAGAACTTACATCAGGATAAAAATTCGATAACCTGGTCACTCATTTTTTTAAGATATATTTGATGAGTACCTTCTCTGTCCCGAGAAATGGAGATTTTTCTAAAAAACAAACTATAGAATTTACCACCTACTGGGTAGATGGACAATGGAACTAGGGATTGGAATGCACTGTAAGAAGCCCGGCAGTTTGAGTGTGTGTGTTAGAGTTATTTAGGTACAAGCAATAGAACCTGACTCCGGTAAATTTATGCAAGTTCAGGGTCCCGTGAGAACAAAAAGGGCATCTAATGCAGATCTAAGAGAGCGGGTCAGGGAAGCATTCTGGAGGAAAGCATGTTTCAGCTGAAACTTGAGGAAGTAGCCGGGGAGTGATGCAGCCAAGTACGGCTGTGAGTTTTTGTGGACGTGAAGGAGTGGGGAGCAGGGCAGACAGGTGGAAGGTGAGTGTCCCCAGCAGAGGAACAGCATGTGTGAGGTTCAAGAGAACATTCCACAAGGGGGTGACTGGAAACCCCCGAAGAGGTTTCCCCTCTGCCAGCCGGACACCTGGAAATTGCTCTTGGTGGTGGCGAGGAAAGGGGGCTGCTGGGAAAACGTCAGGGGAATAAGTCACACAGAGGATGCGTCTGTCCCTCCCCTTGTGTAGAATGTCATAGGAAGGGTGTGCTCTAAGAAATCACAGAAGGAAGAGGCAGCACAAATTAAAACTCCTGCCACTAGGATCTAACAAGTATCTTACGAAGCTGCCTTGCGAGGAACTACTTCACTCTAGGAAAAGCTTCCTGGTTACCGCGACTCGGAGAGTGATCTGCAAAATAATTCACCAAATTAGAGTTTGCCGAGTGTAAGTTTGTAAATCTGATCCCCCCCTGCCCGCCCCCCATTACGTTGATTATATCTTTCATCCCTAAGAATGAGGCCAAGAGCCTCCTCCCCTCCCTCTGTAATCCTCACCCCTCATTTCTCTCCTCTCTCCGCTCTCAGCATCCTGCCACCCCTAAGGCGCTGGCATGATCCCTGCGAAGCTTCCAGGGAGTTCATTAAAAACCACCACCCTCTCCATTGCCCACCGGGCACTCCCAGCAGCCCCTGGGGCCATGGTGGTGGCAAAGAAAGCCAGTCACTCAGGAGGGGCCGGCCCACTCTGAGGACAGGGACCCCTGCACAAATGAGAGGAGCCAGCAAACAGTTAATGGTTTAATCCTTTACAGAAAAAGTCAAGGCAGACTTGTGATTCTTGATGTTAATGAAGGTGTCACACATTGTCTAGAGAAAGTTGTGCCTGGCAATCTTCCCTTTTTCGGATGCCTACCCCAGTGACATTTCATCTCACATCCACCTTAATGAAATGCATAATTAACATATTCTAATTGTGCTGAGCGCTGCGATGATTTTGACAGAACTCACTTTCCATGTCTAATTTGATGCTAATTTAATCTGTTCCTCTCCCGCTGACATGACCTTTCTTGATTGAGTTTCACTGAGGAAATTTTTTGATGGATTGATTTATCAGCATTGCAGAGACAACAAAGGCTCAGGGTGCACGACAGAAAATAGGAAGGGAACAGCCCTCGAAGCCAGCGCGCTCTGAACTTGCCGGCTGGAATGTCCTCTTTCCAGAGACGGCTTGTCTGATCTACTGATGGAATTTGAGAAATGTGACATCTGTGTGCGGGTTTGATCTCTCAGATAAAGACAGTAAATATCTTATTGTGGTTGTGAAGCTTTGCATGGAAAACTCCTCTGGGGCTAGTGGAAGGAGGCGTAAGCCCCTCCTGTTGACAAAAGCCGGTCCTGCCGGGCTGGTCCACCAACGCATGGCAGCATCCTGCCTGGATTCTTCGGTAGGATGTTGGTCAGTTGGCTTCAGCCACGGAAGGCATGGGAGGTGGGAAAGTGCACATCTTACCTTAAAATGGAAAAACGTTGCATCTACTTGGGTCATTAAGTGCAGATTTCAGACTTTCAGATGTTTCCCAGTCAGCTAAAGGAGAGGTAAACCTTGACCTTGTGGACTTGCCTGTGGAATGTTCCCCCATGCCCCGCCTGCCGCCACAATCCAGTGTCTAAAGGCTATTAATATGAATGTGTCTTTGACCAACTTCAGTCTATGCAGAAGTATGTGCTTAGGATCCGTGCAGACAGTCTTGGAGTTACGTCAATCCTCACAGAGTCAAGTGGCTGAGGGGGTGTTAGTGTCCATCATGCTGTAGATATAGGGGTCAAAGCCAGACTCATAGCTAGATGGAGGCCTGGGAAAGCCGTCCTCCATCCTGCATTATACAAAAGTGGCTTCTTTTCAACAGCAGTTAAGGTTCGGATTTGAAGAGATTAGACCAGGGTTTCTCACCTTTGGCGCCACTGTCACTGGGGCCCAGATCATTCAGGGGGGCTGTCCTGTGCCTTGTAGGATGTTTAGCAGCATCCCTGGCCTCTACGCAATAGAAGCCAGAAGCATCCCCCTTCCCAAGTCTTGACAACTAAAAATGTCTCTGGACTTTGCCAAGTGTCCCCTGGGAGTGGAATCACCCCTAGCTGAGAACTACTGAGACAGAGGACCAGCTTGTCATGCCTGTGACCCCCACATGTCTGCATTGCCTGCCTCCTCCCACACTTCTTCTGCCCAGTGTCACCCCCCCATCTGGGCCTTGCCTGACCCCCATCCAGGAGCGAACCCTCCACACCTCTCTATCTTCTTACCCAACTTCCCAGTTTTCTTTTCAGTTGTGGTAAAATACACATAACATAAAATGCACCATTTTAGCCAATGTAAAGTGTACAATTCAGTGGCTTTTAGTATGTTGACAATGTGCAACCATCACCATTGTCTAGTTTCAGGACATTTTCATCACCCCAAAAGAAAACTCTGTGCCCATTAAGCAATGATTCCCCATTTCCTCCCACCCCTTAGTCCCTGGCAACCACTAAGCTGCTTTTTGTGTCTTTGGATTTGCCTATTCTGGGCATTTCATAAAAATAGAATCATACCATAGGTGGCCTTTTTGTCTGGTAATTTGTCTGGTAATTAAACATGGAGTTACTATATGACCCAGCAATTCCACTCCTAGGCACCCACCTGAAAAAACTGAAAACAGGTGTTCAACAAAACCTTGTACATGAATATTTTAGAAGCTCTAGTCACAGCAGCCAAAAGGTGGAAACAACCCTCGTGTCCAACAGCTAATGAAGGAATAAACAAAACGTGGTAGATCCGTACAAGGAAATAGCACAAAAGAGAACACAGTACCGATACGTGCCACAACACAGATAAACCTCGACTGTCTTTTCATTATTGCATCTTCGGGGCCAAAAACAGGGCCTGGCACACAGTAGGTGCTCAGTAAACACAGGTTAAATAAGTGGAAGGCATAGAAAGTGAAGTGAAATAGGGATAGTCAAGAACTGTGAATAAACAGTAAAAAGTGGGAGAGCCATTGATATTAACTCTTGCTTTCAATTTGGAAAAAGAGAAAAAAGAAAGAAAGAAACAGACTCCAAAAAATAAGAGAACAAAAATGAACCTGATACTGAGTTGATTTTCTATTTTTTTGGTTCACCAGTTTGTGGAAAATAGTTGAATCACAGATGGGGGCCTGTGATGAAAGTGACAAGATAAATTCCTAAAAACTCCTGGCTGTTTTCTTTTCTTTCTCAGTGTAAAGACTCTATCTCATCTTTCCAAATGTTTCTCTTAGAAGAGGATGTACTCAGAATGTCCGCAGTAAATACACGTTTCCTTCCAAGTGGTGCCAGGGGAGGATGAAACATTTATTCCAACATGGTTGCTGAGACTGCAAAGATCTTTGCAAAATTTCTTCAGGAGCTGCCTGATGAGCCCCACAAGGATAGCAAGCTAACGAGATTATAATCATTATAATTACACTTCATCATAGATCAAAAGCAGTTTAACTCAGCAAAATGACCTGGCCTGCTCACTAGCCTTTATTCTAAGTGACTTCTGGCTTTGCTCAAAGATCAAATCTCTCTCTGCAAAGCCCAGCTGGACAGTGTGTCCAGGTGTACTCCCCAGGTGGCAGGCACAGTGGAGCACGGTCTCAGGGGCCAAGCGCCTTCGGTTTGAGTTTCTGTTCTGCCGCTAATGGGGAAGCTGCCTCAGTTTCCTCGTTGGTAAAATTGCACAATCATAGTCCTACCTCCAAGAGTTCTCTTGAGGATTAAATTAGTTAATCATGTATCTGCTAAGCATTGAGAACAGCGCCTGACACATAGAATGGCTTTGAGGTGTGAGCTCTTCTTACAAGAAATGTACCTGAGCCTTTCCGACAACTGTGTGGCTTTCCGATAATTGTGTGGCTTTCCTAGCTGAAAGGGGCTACGCTTCCTGTTTTCTGAAATAATTATTAAGAAATCAGATGTACAGTTTTAAGGCACATCTTCAATAATGTGTCCATTTCTACTGTTGTTGTAACAGACTACCACAAACTTAGTGTTTAAAACAGCACAAATTTATCATCTTACACTTCTGGAGGTCGGAACTCAAAATCAGCCTCTGAGTTAAAATCAAGGTGTCGGCAGGGCTGGTTCCTTCTCGAGGCTTCAAGGAAGAGTCTGTTTGCCTTTTCAGCTTCTAGAGGTTGCCTGGGCTTCTTGGCTCGTGGCCTCTTCCTTGAATTACTCCAACCTCTTCTGTCCTCATAACCTCCTGTTCATAGTTCTGACCCACCTGCCTCCCTTTTATAAGGACCCTTGTGATTACATTGGACCCACCTGGATAATACAAACCTATCTCCCAAATCTTAAGATCCTAATTTACTCCATCTGCAAAGTCCCTTCTACTATGTAAGGGAACATATTCACAGTTTCTGGAGATCAGGACATGGGCATTTTGGGGGCCATTATTCAGCTTACCACAAATGACTTAATTTTCGATGGGAAGCGGTGGATGTCAATTCCCTTCTGCCTCTCAGTGCAACTCTGCTGTGCTGCTGTAAGGGAAGAAAATCAGTCTGGAGGAAGGAACCAGAATCCGAGATGGGAAGGGACCTCTGTGATGGTGCAGTCTTTTGCAATTCTCGGCCTCAATGGCTTTGTGAGGATTTTGTTGTTTGGCCATCAACCTCAGGCTTGAAGCTATTCAAGGATTCTAACTCCAAGAACGTCACGTTGGCGAATATCAATTTCGCAGCAAGTTTGATCATGATGTTGCACCCTACTTAATACATTTATCAAGCAGTGTCTCCTAGTCCACCTGGCCAAAGCCTTTCTTACGCAGCCTCCACCAAGTCGGGAATTTTGTGGTTCTGTTCTCTGCTCTTTCTGCAGCAGCTAGAGCAGTGCCCAGCACCTTGCAGACAATAAGAGATAAATACATGTGTGAATGAATGAGTGAGTGAAATTGAGGACTTCAATAGCGTTTGGCAACTATAGCTGTTTTTCACAAAGATAAAACACATTTTGTCTATTCTGCCAATATTCCACCTGGAAATTCTGTATTTCTCTGAATATTATCACAATCTATGGTCACCTGAAAACTTCAGGTTTTTCCCACATGAAACTAGAAGAGAGACTGGAAAAGCAAGGTTGCTTAGAGCAATGCCTGCTCATCAAATCTTCTTTCTCATTAGAATAGTTCACTTCAATAAGATCCTGGGCATTTTTGATAAGCCAGCATCCAGGGAACAAAGCTGTTGTGAAATGACTGACTTAGAGGTTCCAGCCATAATTTTTGGCCTCAGAATATTGCTGGGTGTTTTTTCTTTGTCAGTTTAACATGAAAATGTAACATTTCAATGGCAATCCATTAGAAAGAAGCAAAGAAGGGGCTATTTGCATTTGATCCACAAATTGGACCGGAGTAATTTTTGTCAACTTCTGATCTGCCAATACTCAGGTTTTTAAAAAATTAAGCTAAATACTCATTAATTCACTGTTTTCCCTTATTGAGTGAGAAGATCTTTTTTTCTGTCAACTGTGTTTTTATCTAGAATCAGTGATAGACTATTTTGCATTATTAAGAAATGGGGAGGTGGGAAGTGACATTTCCTTTGAACTCCAAACAAATTGCGAACTTCAAAAAATGTTTGATGAAACAACAGAGTATTATAACCCAAAGAGTTTATGACGGAGAAGAAAATGAAGGAAATAAAGAGATTTTTGGCAAACAGGATTCTAGTGATACCTAACTTCAGTGTGTTCGTTTTAGTGTTTACAAGTCTTAATTGATTCTCTGTCAAAAGAAGTGTCACTCCAGGTCACATAAAAAATTAACTCAATTATCATCAATCCAAAATTTTGAAAGACTATATGTGGTAGGCAAAATTCTAAAGATGGCCTCCCAGGATGACCATCTCATGTTTATTCAATCAAACACTAATCTAGGTACTGCTGTGAAATGATTTTGCAGATTTAATTAACATCTTAATTTAGTTGACCTTAAGATATAGAGATTATCCATCTCAGGAGGGCCTGATCCAATTAGGTGATCTCTTTAATTTCTCTGGCTAGTAGCAAAAGGACAAGTCAGAGAGAGGTGTCCCTACTGGCCTCAAGGAAGAAAATTGATGTCAGGCAGACTTGAGTTCAAATCCCCCACTTACTGGGTTTATGACCTTTAGCAAAGTGTCTTAATATCCTGTGCCTCCATTTCCTGATCTATACTACTGCCCCACCTCAGAAATTTGTTGTGAGGCATTAGGAGAGAGAATGTACACAAAGTACTTAGAACAGTACCTGACACATACTATGTGCACAGTAAAAGGTAACTATTATTGTTTTTTTTAATGTTCCCTTCAAAAGATTATCATTCATTGACTCTTTTGCAATCGGGGGTTCTAGTTCTAAAACCACATGAGTCCACATGAAATAACATAGAAAAGCATAATCCAAGTATGGAGCATTGTATTATGTTGAGAGTTGGGTTGGGGCCAATTCTTCACTCTTTTTTTTTTTTTTTTTTTGAGGAAGATTAGCCCTGAGCTAACTACTGCCAGTCCTCCTCTTTTTGCTGAAGAAGCCTGGCCCTGAGCTAACATCCGTGCCCATCTTCCTCTACTTTATATGTGGGACGCCTACAACAGCATGGCGTGCCAAGCAGTGCCATGTCCACATCCAGGATCCGAACCGGCAAACCCCGGGCCGCTGAGAAGTGGAGCGTGTGAACTTAACCGCTGCACCACTGGGCCGGCCCCCTCAATTCTTCACTCTTTTATGTTCCATTTTGACCCTTCACCTAAACTCAATTTTTTTCCTTGATTCACTGCCTAGCTGACCAACCCCATGTGTTTCCACAAGCCCAAACCCTTATCACCACAACATTCTCAGCAAAAACTAGCTAACCTGTGTTCTATTCTTACAGGGCCCCACCAGGTAACTAGAAATAATCTTATAAATTGATTTATGCCAAGTTGATGATGACCCATGATGACTTAGCTTCCCATGTGCACTCCATTAGAGTCTTCTGAGGCCGGAACTCTAAGAAAGAAGGCGAGAATTTTAGGCATCAGCTTCAGAGCTGACGGGAGGATAACTGGGGAGGGTGTGTGCAAATTCTTTTGGTATGACTGAAAATTGCCCCACATGGACAGCAGTCTATACCACGTCCAGTAAATGGCATCTTCTTCTGTTGCCACCCTCTCTGCTTTATATTTGCCTAATTTCTCTGCTTACCGTCAGGAAAAGTTCCTTTCTCTCATATTATTTGTATTGCTTAGAAAAAACAAAAGTAATACATGTTTATTTATAAAGGAATAGAAAACAAAGAAAACCAAAATAGAAAAAAATAAAAATCATCTATGATCCCACCATCCAAAGAAAATGATGATCCAGGAATGTCATTAAAGGGGACACTTAGGGTTGGTAGGTCAGGTTGGAAGAGAGCCTGGAAGATTTGCCCTGGAGCTACGTTGCATAGCAAGAACTTGTGACACCTTGGGTAGAAGTGAGTTGCTAATGGAGATTAAGACGGGGTGAAGCCCTGTCTCCCAGCTATACAGGACCATTCCTGGATACTGCAACTACCCAGTGTCAATATTTTTTGGTTTGTAAATATTTATCATGTGTGTGTACACGTACAAGTCATAGAAATTTTTCCCTTGGGAAAACTAAAGTCGTACCTGCATACGGTTTTCTAAGTCAGTTTTTCCTAGCCTAAAATTGTAAACATCCTCCCCATGCCATTAAACATTCTTCTATATTCATTTTAAAGGGCACACAAAAATATTCCATGAACAGATAGATGCTTTATTTTACCATTAGCCTATGGTTGTATATGTAGGTTGTTTCCAAGTTTGATTCTAATTAACAGCACAAAACCAAGCAGCCTTGTAACCAAATCTTTGCACATATCCCCGATTAAGTGAAATTTTTGGATCAATGGATTATATATTTTAGGACTTTTCCAAAATAACTGCCTCATGCACTTCATCTCAGAGTCATCATTGGGCAATGGAAACAAGGGTATTAGAAATCTATTTTGACCAATATAAAAGGCTAGGCTAATGAATGGGTACCAGTAGTCCTTGGCATAAACTTTCTAGAAACCTGGGGGTAGGGTAACCAACTGTCCCAGATTTCCCAGGAGTGAGGGATTTTCTGGGATGTGGGTTTTTCAGTGCTGAAATTAGGACAGACTCAGGCAAATCAGGACAGTTGGTCACCCGACCTGGGAAGACCTCGGTGACTGGCTGGCCGCACTGGAAATGTACTGGAAATACACACTGGAAATTCAACGTATTGGTAACCACTGAGAGGCAGTGAACCAGCCTGGACATCTGACCTGGACTAGAGCCATGGTCAGAACAAGGTGAAAAGTTTAACCACATTGTTAGAGCCAAGACAGTAGAAGGCAAGTCATGAATTAGGTCAATAGCCATGGCCAAGAACTTTGAAATGTAAGGGTGTAGTCAGAATTGTGTAGAAGGAAACGTAGGTTGGACAAAACCAGAGCTTCTAGGAGTTCCATGACAATTTCAGGAGACATAAGGAAGCATGGCGTTCCTCCTGTGGTGGCCTCTGTTGGAGCCTGGTTTGCCCTTTAAGTGATGAGCAATGTTTTTGTTTGCTTGTTTTTAGATTTTCTTTTTTTTTTTGAAACATTTTTTTATTTTATTTTATTTTATTTACTTGTTTATTTTCAGATGTACATCATAATATATTTCAAATTCTGTGTAGATTACATCATGTTCACCACCCGAAAACTAATTATAGTGCATCCCCTCACATGTGAGCTTAATCCCCCCTTTTGCCCTCCTTCCTCCCCCCTTCCCCTATGGTAACCACCAATCAAATCTCCGAGGCTGTGTGTTTGTTTATTGTTGTTTTTATCTTCTACTTATGAGTGAGATCATATGGTATTTGACTTTCTCCCTCTGACTTATTTCATTCAGCATAATACCCTCAAGGTCCATCCATGTTGTCACAAATGGCCGGATTTCATCATTTCTTATGGCTGAGTAGTAGTCCCTGGTGTACAAATACCACACCTTCTTTATCCATTCCTCCCTTGATGGGCACCTAGGTGTTTCCAAGTCTTGGCTATTGTGCATAATGCTGCAATGAACATAGGGGTGCAAGTATCTTTACACCTTTGTGTTTTCAAGTTCTTTGGATAAATACCCAGCAGTGGGATAGCTGGATCATATGGTAGATCTATCCTTAATTTTCTGAGGATACTCCATACTGTTTTCCATAGTGGTTGCATGAGTTTGCACTCCCACCAGCAGTGAACAAGGGTTCCCTTCTCTCCACACCCTCTCCAACATTTGCTGTTTCCTGTCTTGTTAATTACAGCCATTCTGACTGGAGTGAGGTGATACCTCATTGTAGTTTTGATTTGCATTTCCCTGATAGCTAATGATGTTGAGCATCTCTTCATATGCCCATTGGCCATCTGTATATATTCTTTGGAGAAATCGCTGTTCAGATCTTTTGCCCATTTTCTAATTGGATTGTTGGTTTTTTTGTTGTTGAGCTGTATGAGTTCTTTGTGTATTTTGGATATTAACCCCTTATCTGATATATGGTTTGCAAATATCTTCTCCCAATTGTTAGGTTGTCTTTTCGTTTTGTTGATGGTTTCCTTTGCTGTGCAGAAGCTTTTTAGTTTGATGTAGTCCCATTTGTTCATTGTTTCTTTTGTTTCCCTTGCCCGGTCAGACATGGGACTTGAAAATATGCTGCTCAGACTGAAGTCAAAGAGCATACTGCCTATGTTTTCTTCTAGAAGTTTCATGGTTTCAGGTCTTACATTCAAGTCTTTAATCCATTTTGAGTTGATTTTTGTGCATGGTGTAAGGGAATGGGCTTCTCTCATTCTTTTGCTTGTGGCTGCCCAGTTTTCCCAACAACATTTATTGAAGAGACTCTCCTTTCTCCGTAATATGCTCTTGGCTCCCTTGTCGAATAGTAGCTGTCCATAAATGTGTGGGCTTATTTCTGGGCTCTCAATTCTGTTCCATTGATCTGTGTGTCTGTTTTTGTGCCAGTACCATGCTGTTCTGGTTACTATGGCTCTGTAGTATACTTTGAAATCAGGGAGTGTGATACCTCCAACTTTGTTCTTTTTTCTCAGGAATCCTTTGGCTATTCGGGGTCTTTAGTCGTTCCATATAAATTTTGGGATTCTTTGTTCTATTTCTGTGAAAAATGTTGTTGGAACTTTGATAGGGATTGCATTGAATCTATAGATTGCTTTAGGAAGTATGGACATTTTAACGATGTTAATTCTCCCAACCCAAGAGCATGGAATATCTTTCCATTTTCTCTTTTCATGTCCTGTTTTTTGAGGAGATATTCTTGATAATTACAGAAATTATGAATGAAATAGATGGATAAATCTTGTCATTTTGGCTTATTTAATAGCAATATGAAATTCCACCCCTTTTTAACTTGAGAAAGCATTAGTTTAAGCACAAGAGGATGAGTCAAAGTGGCCCATTGCAAGGCAAGTGCAATGCTCAAAACATCATAGTGGTTTCTAAATTTGACTCATATTTTCATTCTTTTGAACCAAAGGGCCACTCAACAAGCACATGTTTCCATAATATATATCTTGTCTGCTCTCTAATATTAAACAGAGATTCAGAGATCAAAATTCTAGAAAGATGTCATCAACTTGAGGAAGATGAGGACAGAGTTAGGCTAGCACCTAGACACTCTGAGTGCAGTTTCATATATAAGCAAGTCCTTCCCTTCATAAATATTTATAAAGAACTGAACATCATTTATACATTCCCTTTTATTATATGTGCTTAGTTCTAAACTATTTTCCTTGGCAGGTTGATATCTACATTTTTCTTCTGACTTTTTTCCTCAAGTCTTATGCTGCTCTTAATGACTTTGCATTTTGGGAGGGAGGTCCTAGGAGAATAGATGTTCTATTGAATAGATTTTGATGGAATCCACATAATACTTAAATCATACTTCTAACTCCCATGCCCAATCAACAAATGGGGAACCATCATTACAAGGCAACATCTATTCAGAAGAAAGAGATTCAGACACTAAAGATCATATATTGTATGATTCCACATGTCTGAAATGTCCAGAAAAGGCAAACCTTAGAGATAGTAAGTAGAACAGTGGTTCCCTGGTGCTGGAGGTGGGAACGGGGAGTAACCGCGAATGGGTTTCTTTTTGGGGGAGTAAGGTGGATAAAATGTTCTAAAGTGAGATTATAGCGAATGCTGCACAACTCTGAAAATATACCATGACTCATTGACTTCTACCTTTTAAACAAGTAAATTTTATGGTGCGTAAATTATATCTCAATAAAGCTATTAACAAAACAAAAAGAAAGAAGGATGGCCATAAAGAAGAAAGGCCTTCCTGAAGAGATGACATTTAAACTGATGTGGGGCTTATGCAAAGAGGAGGCTTGGCTGGGATTGGAGAGAACACTGCAGGTAGAGAGAGTCTGTGCAAAGACCCTGAGATGAGAGAGGGCTTAGCATGTATCATGAGCTACTGGAAGGCAAGGATGGCTTATGCATGTTGAGCAAAGAACAGAAACGGTGAGACGAGAAATTGGGGAGGCAGGAAGTAGTAAGTTCATGCAGGACCTTGTAGGCCTGATACGGAGGGTGCCCCACATGTTGTGGGACCATTGAGAGATTTTAATCAAGGGAGTGACATGCTGTGATTTATAATTGACAACATTTTGAAAAAGAATAACAGCAGGCAATACCGTGTCCTTACTAGTCTAGGGAATTTTCATGTACTAATTTATTCTTCACAGAAACCCTATGAGATAGGTACCATTATTACAAGTAAAGAAAGTGAGACACAAAGTAACTCATTCAAGAAATCTCAAGGAGAGCTATGATGTAAGCTTGGTGAGTTCAGCACCCCAGAGCTTGAAATCTAAACTACCACCCTACACTTCAAAGTAGGGCTGGCTTCATGGGCATACAACCTGTGCAGCCACACAGGGCCCCATGCTTATGAAGAGCGAAGAGCCCCACACTTGGTTTAATACTCTGAAGTCACCACTTTGAAATGCTTAATAATTTTTGAACAAGAGACCTTTCATTTTCATTTTGCACAAGACCCCATGAATTACGTAGCCAGCACTGCTAGTATGGCCTTCTAGAGTTTTTGCTACGGGAGGAATTATTAACCCATTGAAGGTCATGGATAGGCTAGCCAAGGAGGAAGGGCAAACCCTTAAACACAAAATCTCTCATGCATGTCCATTTTGGGAGTTGGAACTTCCAGCTTCTAGTAGATATTCAAAGGGATCTATAAATCCATAAGGGATATGACTCATTGATTTACCAGTGGCCACCCATTCTGATATTTGGGAATAGCTAGATGATGGAATGAACTGTTTTTTATCACTCAGCTTCTTGTTGTCCTATATTTATCAATAGAGAGTCTTAGCATTGGCAACACTCTTTCCAGAAGACAGGAAAAAAAATAATAATAAGGATGAATGAAAACACTGGAAAAGAAAACATTATAAGCAAAAGATTTTCTTCAGCATGTTTTTTTCCTGAAGGGCACCTAAAATTGTGTCTTTGTCTTTATCAACACATTTTTTAAATCCCTTAAATAAAAAAAGCAATTCTTCTGAATTTATAATAATGAATTCAGTCTAACAATTGCACCAGTTTGCATGAATTTAATTTCTCTTTGTTTCAGCTTGGATTATATGAATATTTTTCAATAATCATTATTACACAAAAAAAATTCTGCACACAGAATATATTCATAATAATCAACATGAATATATTCTATAATGTGTGAATTGCTCATTTTAATATTATAATTAATTTATTCAATAATTTGTTATTATTATCATCTTATAGCCTGGGCTTATTTGTAACTAGAAGAAAACCAAATTTTAAAGGTAAGTTTTTAATTCCATTTAAAATAACCCCCAATTAATTTCTAAGCTGCTGAAGGCAAATGATAAAATTTTTAGCTCCTGGGGCAAAATTTTCTGGAAGTTGTTTGTACCTAAAAAACAATTAGCTACCATGAAAATGGAATTATCCATTTTAAGAATAATAGGAGTGAAAACAGGCCTCTGAATTTGTAGTGAAATGATTACTTCCTGCCTGTCGAGGTGCTGATTTCTCTGTGTGCCTAACCATGCAACGCACGAAGTCCCCAGACCTCTGAGCTATCAGACAAGTGATATTTGTGTCTCCTGGGGTTCTCCCAGGGCGACCCCACATGGGGACCTCCTGACTCTGTTTATTCTTAGAGTGAGCAATTGCATACAAATGGAAAATATTATGACATAGGCCACCAAAACAGAATACAGAGACAAGAAGGAGATATTTCTGTGAAAATAAAATATTAACTCTACTCTAAATCCACTCTGGATTTTCCAAAATGGAAAACTATTCCTGGAAAGAAGCAGGGTTAGTCGGTTTAGTTTCATTTTCACATTTACCACCACAAACTCAAGCCTCTATTAAGGACCATAATGCACCCAAGACACAAAGACTGTTGCTGTGAGACAAACATAATGTTTTCTCACTTGCCATTTAATATGTTTTTGATTTACCAGACAGTTTTCTTCTCTATGTCTATGCAAAAAAGGCAAAACCAGCTGCGGATTGTTTCCACGCGGTCACGGAACCTGGGTAAAGTGGAACAAAACCCTAGCAACTGAAACCAGGTAGAAAAAAAGTTCTATTCATTTTTTTTTTCATTTCCAACTCTTTGATAAGAAAACCCACCAATTTATGCATAAAATAAAACGGTAAATTAGGCTTATTTGGAGAAATAAATTGTAGAAACTATTCATCCATTAGATTTTTTTTTAACCGTCTTTTGCCACTTGATGAAGCAAAAATAAAACTTCATTCAGCTGGCAGATCATACGGGCAACAAAATTCTTCTGCCTTTCCTTGTGAGATGATGGCTTTGAATGTTGCGTTTTCATTTTTAAAACCAAAAATCCTTTGAATGTTGTTTTTTACTTTTGAAACGAAAAATCCAAATATCTATTGTGAATTTATGTCTAACAAACAGCTACACTAGCTGGTCTTTCCAAGACGGCATACTTTTTCTGGTTAAAATTATTCCCTTGCTAATATTATTCCCCCTGGCTGCTCTCTTAGCCCATATCCATAGGCACTATTTACTGAGTGCCTGTTGTGTACCAGATGTTTTGTATGTATTATTTCATTTGATCTTGCCAACAATTCCATAAAGTAGGAGTTTCAATCCTGCTTTGAAGGTAAGGCTCAGCCTCAGAGAGCATCATTCATGAAGAGGCACCCAAGAGAGGCTGGAGTCAGAACCTGGCTTTGCCTCTTTCTCGCTGTATGACCGTAGCCAAATTATTCAACCTCTCTGTGCCCCAGTTTCCAATCTGTAAAATGGGGAAAATGATACAGAACCACAATCCCTTAGACGTAATTCTGAGGTCTGCGGGACATGCTTATACAAAAATGTTTTCGTGTTTATCTGAAACTCAAATTTAACTGAGCATCCTGTATTTTCTTTTGCTAAATCCAGCAACTGTAGCTTGGCACCAACACTAGTTTGGCAAAAAAAAGATTGAACTGTGTTGGCATGAGGTTATTATAATGTTAATTGCCCCATACAGTGACGGTCTGATCTGGGCGGCCAGCAAACAATGGCTCCGAGCCATGTGCTGGGTATATTTGAGAGACAGAAAGAAAACCACTGGGGATGGAACAGAAAGATGGGGGTTGGGGTGGGAAAGGTACAGGAGATAAAGTCAGAGAGGTGAACAGAAGCCAGATCACGTGCTAACAGGCTAACAGCGCCATGCCAACAATGCTAAGTGGTATATCCAAGATCACACGTCATGTAAGCAGCAAAGCCAGGATTCAACCCTGGCTCAGTTCTATCAACACATTGGCCAGTCTCTCAACAAACACTGTGGGGCAAAAGTTATCTCTAGGACATCATTATAAAGACGTCTTCAGGCTCTGGAGCTAATGAAAAGATTAATGAATATGGCAGCCACTTAATTCCTACATTGACTTTGGTACTGGGAAGGGGTGCAACTTTGATAGATTTTAGTTCAACGTGATAACATTGATGAGCATGTCAGAACCCTTGGTGGGTTTCTCTGTAACAGGGAAACTTCTCAGTGAAAAACCAAGATTTTAGAGTGAGACGAGAAATGATATATTTTGTAAGTATAGTGTAAGTAAATATAACACAATAATGACAAAATAATTTAATATAAGACTGTACATCATTTTATCCCTAATCTGATACACTGCTTACTACACACATCACCTTTTTTTATGTCTAAGATTTCATTTACATGGAGTTAGAATCGATGGAAGGTGGTTATCTGGTCAACCTCCTCTGTCCTCTGACCTGAACTTTCTGCTTCTGCCAATGGAAGTCCACAAACATTTCTTGAGCTTCTAGCCTGCATCAGGCACAGGGCTGGCCACTAGAGTCCTAGAAGTAGATAAGATGCTCTCTTGAATTCACCAGGCTTATAGTAACTACAATTTGTTTTATTCCTAGGATGCCAAACAGGTGATATTTCACTGCCCCAAAAACTTGTGATTTTTGTCCCAATTTTAATAACACCAACATTTATCACATTCTTACTATGTGCTAGGCACTGTGCTAAGCTTTTATGTAGATTGCCTTGCCTAATCCTTAAAAGGCCTAAAATTTAGCATTATCCCCATTTTTCAGATGGGGAAACTGAGGTGTTGGAGATTATCTTATTCAAGACCCAGAGCTTGTAAACAACGGACCTGGGCAGCAAACCTCAGCAAGTCTGACTCCAAAGTCAGCCCTCTTAACCATTGTGCCGTGATAAAATTTCTATTAGAAATTCGTGTGTCCAGTCCAATGCCGATAGCCAATCTCCCTTCCCCTTTAGCTTATATGGTCTTTTGCACAGTGGGGCTGCCACAAGCCTTTCCTGTGTCTCTCCCCAGAGAGCTAATTCAGGCTTTGCTGTTGAACCAATGAAGCACAGAGAATCCACACGCACTGAATTCTCCGTGTTGGCTCTGCACCTACCTGCTCCTCAGCCCCCAGGATTTGCCCAGCATGGCTATGTTCACTGGCCCTTTCCACACTGTCACCGCTGAAGGGTTAGGAAATAGAGAACACACCCAAAAGCCTGTCAGATTCTTCTGCACTGTTGCACACGCCCTGATGACGAGCAAAGTCCTCTATCATTTGCTCAGGATCTTTGAATTTAGATGCTGGGTCAAGAAAGAATGACACCTTTGTAGAAAGCTGTTCTTCAAGAGAAATGATATTTTTTAGCATCTTCCCCAGGCCTGCAACATAAGAGGCAGGTATTGTCCTGGTGATAAATGATAGTTCCTCCAGAAAACAATTACAACACTGTGGGTCATAAGCTGAGGCTTCTCCAGCATTCCTCTGCTTGTGGATAGGGTAGGAATCTGGCCACAAAATCAGAGGTACCTGCAAAACCAACTCTCTTTCCTATAACTCAACTTTTTATTTTAAATTCCCATTCATCTCTGTTAATAGGAAATCATGTCTCAGTCATTCTTGGAGCTTCCTGGCCATCCTTTCTTTGAATCAGCAGTTGATAAAATGGGAGTGATACTGCCCCTACCGGGTTTTCCAGAAATTCTTTTTGGAAGTCAGTAGTCACAAAGATTGAGATGTGACATTGATATTTAGTGGTCAGAGGCTAGAAATGCCCACTATTCTGTGATGCACAAGATAGTCCTGCACCATGAAGACTTGTCTGGGTTCCTGCCTTTTGAATGTCCAATAGACATTCATGTTGGTGAAGCACCAGTCCCTAATTCTCTGAGCCTAGACCTTAAGTCTATTTGACATGCACACACAAAGTAGTCTTCACACAGTTGTAATACGCACTGAATTTTACAAGAATGTAACTACCATATAGATTGAAGAAAGACTGTACTTTCTCCTAACCGTAACAAGACTTGTTCCATATATCAGAAAATCATATTGTAAAGGAAATACCATGAATGGCATTCAATTCTTTGATGTGCAGTCATGCGCCACATAATGACATTTCAGCCAGTGGTGGACATCATATACAGTGGTGGTCCCATAAGATTAGTACCATAAAGCCTAGGTGTGTAGTAGGCTATACCACCTAGGTTTGTTTAAGAACACTCTATCATGTTTTCACAACGACAAAATTGTCTAATGGCGTGTTTCTCAGAACATATCCCCGTCATTACGGGACACATGACTGCAACACACAAGTCTCAATGTGTATTTGTGGTTGTTGAGTTCAGTGTTTCTGTGCATAAAGGCAAATGTCTGTTGCTTTATCGTGTTCTTGTGTACCAAGCCTGAGTATTTAAATGTTGACATACATATTTTATTATAAATATTGTCCTCCTATTTGGTCTTTAGAAAATTATGATTGTAGATAAAGGATTTGTGGTTTTAAAGGGAGTGTTTAGCAGACTCTGTCAATGTCACACTGGGAATATCCCAGAGCATTCCTCTCCACACATAGAAAGATGTCCTCTGCCATCGTTTGCCACCCTCAGCCTCAGCGTGTTTCTGTGTCCTAGAAGCAGCCCTTGCCCAATGACACGTAGCGATTGGTGGACAATACCCTCTAGGTGAGATAACCCTGAGGCTTCTTCTGCACGTCTCCCAGAGGTCCCCACTGGGAATAAGCCTCCGCTGCTCGTGGTGGTAACTCACCTGACCATGCATCCTAACTTGGCTCCTCGCCCTTCCCTGTCTCACTCCACCATCCCTCCAGCAGCGCTTCCTGGGATCATCTCCACGTACACTACTTAAACTCATGCTTTCGTCTCAGAGCCAACTTCTGGTGAGCGCAACCTAAGATAGGCTGTTCCAAAGCATTTGTTTGAGAAAGGGGACATTGCGAGTGATAGTGTTGAGAGTCACTGCTCCAGGCTCTGGCAAGGATTGGAGCATTGTGCAGTCCCAGGGAGTGCATCATTGGGGTATTGATTATCCCTCCTCATGTGGCTCCTTCAGGCCTGAGATTCTCTCTCGACTCTGGACTAATCTTGAGATACAGTCGATTCTCCAACATTGAAGAACCCAGCCCTATAAGCAGTATCTGGCCTCCAGGGGTTGCCGCATCAGACCTATACACATAAAGCAGACAACACGGAAGAGCAAAGCTGTCCAGACATGCAGATAGAAACATTTATTGTTTCCCACTTTTAATGAAACATTCATCCTTTCATTCTACAAACATTCATTGAGCATCTACTCTATGTCAGACGCTGGACATACAGTGATGAACAAAACAGACAAAATCATTTCCCTTATCAAGTTGGGAGAGGCTGATAATAAACAAATACATACGTATGGATTTTATTAAATGGTAATAATACTATAGAGAAAAATAAAGCAGGAAAGGAAAAAAAGGTGGCTAGAGGTAAATTTGTTGATTTTTTTAAAAGGCAGGTCAGAGGAGACCTCTCTTAAGAGGGCCAAATGGCAACAGACACTTAGCCTTAACCTCCAGGGTTTGGTCCCTTGCTAAAGGAGCGGTGGGCACGGCGGAGAGGTGGGGAGGGTCCAGCTCGCAGAGAAGTGCTTCTGCTCAGCTGCAGCAAATAGCGCCATGTGGAAAGGCAAAGCCCAGAGTTGCCAGATCTTCTAATTTTCCAAGGGAAACCTAGGGATTTGTCACCTCCCTAGAGGGCTGCCAGCAAACAGGACAAAGTTCTTGGCATACTTCGGATGTTCAAACTTTCCTTTTTCCATAATATTTTTAAAACAAATGCCAGGAAGTCATGCTGGTGGCCTGTCTTTTACATCCTGCCTCTACCTCCCCTGAGTGATTATTTCCTGCCTGAAGGAGAGAAAGGGAAGAGGGGAGGGGAATGCAGAGAAAAAACATATCATAAATTAGTATTATCTAGCCCCACTTGTTTTCTCTTCCTTTCAACACACCCAGAATGTTGGAAGCATTGCCTTACAAAGTCAGTAGTTGACAGGAAAGGATGTGATGTTTTCTTTCTTCAAACGCTTCAGAATGGCATGTTGCTAGAGATCCCAATGGGAAAGCCCCAAATAGGAAAGCCATATTGGCTCATGGAGCTTTGGGCCTTGGCATAGGGGCACTGCCTTGGCAGAGCTGTGCCGACATGTAGAGGATGCAATTGCCAACCCCAGTGGAACTTCCAGCGGGAGTTTTACGACCCTCTTTCATCCAAGCTGCTATTTGGGCTGAGGCCTGATTACTTCTAATGACTCCGTTTCTACAGCGATGGCCAAGTCCTCTGTCATCCTGCCGTGGCCTGGAACGGCTCAGGTTTTAGGGGAGAGATGCTCCTTGTAAAGCATGGAAGTGCTGACGGCCGCTCTCCAGGATGCTGGCTCCATGTACCAGGAGGCAGAGCAGCCAAGAGCAACGATGCGAGCATGCAGAAGCCATCCTGGAGACAGGGGGGTAATTAGTTTGCCCATTACTAAGGATGCCCCAACTCTTCACCAGTCAAGAAAATCTTTGTCCTTGAATGTTTATGTATTTCTCTGGCTCCTGAAGAAGCCAAGACCTGAGAATGAAGGGAGCTTTTGTCATGAAGAATAATGGTTGGGCAAAAATGATTGGCCTGTTTTCTGGTTCCAAAACATTCTCCTAAGTGGCCACTTGGCTCTTAACCATAGGCTCCTGGCGTGTTTCATGCACATGTAACAGAGGTGTTGTCGACAGCTATCCCTGGTTGGGTGTCTCTAGCTGGGTCATTCAGTGTGCACTCCTAAAGTACGTACACCAGGGTTTCTACACTACCGCTTCACTAGATCGCCACTCCACCCCCTTTTGGGGAGCTCATAGTGTCTGGGGCTTTGCAAGTGGGATTCCTACATAGAGTAAGTCAAATGGAAACTGGGCAATGTCTTAGGACATGGATGAATGCCACTTTGTCCAGGAGCTGACCAGCTAGCTGCTGGATTCTGACAAAACGAAGGTGTGGTCCCCCACCGCAAGTGACAAACAATGGTCAGTGATGTGAATACAGGGTGGCTTGCTGACAATGTCTCCACAGCCTCATGGCTTCTGGGCTTTCACCCAATGCGCTTCTCTGCTGTTCTCTGTCAAAGGCACCCATCCAACTCCTCCAAGCATCAATGGGTCTCTCTTCTTGAAAAGCCCTCCAGCTCAGCAATCAGGGACCCCCCCCTCCCCCGGGAACACCCTTCCCTCTCCACCAACTCAAATCCCTTTTCAGTCTGATGATACAAGGATATTTTCTTCTGCTGTCTTCTCCTTTTGCCAGAGAACAGAGTTCCCTCTTGCCGCCACCACAAAAGCCTGACTTCCTCTTTGTTCTCTCAACAAGTCTAAATCTTAAAGATCCTTTAGGACCAAAGCCAGAGTCAACCAAAATTTAGTTTCCCTTTCCTCAAAGGCAAGGAGGGCTTAGCATTCAAATCTTCTGATGTAACAAAGAAAGGGAAGAGGGAATACAAACTGCCAAGTCTCTACTCCAGAGAATCTGAATGCCTATATTCTGCCTCACCTAGAGAGGAGAGTTACTTGGTCCATTCTCCTGAAGTGTCATTTCAGAGAAAGTGACAAGGGGCAAAAGGATTACTGTCTACTGCGGAGGCAAAGTTTCTTGGACCCCTCTATCAGCGCCAAGAGTCAAGTGGCCAGGCCCGCGGTCCACAGTTTCACTGAGAATTTTTCTGTAGAGTTGATACGTTGTTGTCTTTCTGTGTGTCCGTGTGTCTGTCACTAAAATGAGGTAGTGGGAAGGAATTTAGCCTATTTAAGGAAATATATCCTCTAAAAATAATTTTGGCCTTTTTTGTGTGCAAAAACATGAGTTGATTCCAAACATGATAATAAACGTTTCGGTGCTGAATTCCAATTGCCTGGGATGTGACGCCAGCTCCCCCTCTCACTGCCTCTGTGGAAAAGGGCTCAACCTCTGCTGGTCAGTTTTCTTCTCCTGAATGCAGGTGGCAATAGGCTTTCTGTCACAGAGCTGTCATAAATGTTAGATGAGAGAAGCTACGTCAAGGGCATGGCGAACAGGAGGGACCTCTTACATAATAGATGTGGCTATTGTCGTTATTATTAAGTTGATAGACCAGACACTGTTCCATATTTTTTTCCCTTTGGCCAATAGCTTATGGTCTAGAAAGCAACAGAACCACATGTCTTTTCAAATATTAATAACCATAGATATCAACATTCGGTTCTTACTCTATGCCAGGTAATTTGCACCTATTATCTCATTCAGTCCTGGCAACAATTCCATGAGGTGCCACCATTGGTAGCTCAGCTTGGCATATGAAGGACCTGGGCCACACAATTGGGTCAGGGACTTACAGCTTTAAGTTTCGGCACCCGGGCTCCAAACCTCGCTCTGACCCCATAGCCCATACCCTCAACTAGCACTTCAGAATGCCTCACTCTTCAAATGCCAGACAGTTCAGGCATTTACTAATTCTGCAAGAACTTTCTTCTACTTAACCCAGTTAGGCTGGCTTTCTGTGTGCCTACGTTAGCCGGCAGTCCTGAGATGGCAAGCACTGATCGGGGTGAAGTAGTTTTTCTTCTTTTTTTTGACAAACCAACAACTAGAAACGAAAAACAAAGACAAACCTGTGTATTTTTATTGTTTCATGAGCTTCAGATATTAAAAAACAATGACCACTGATGCAGGAAAGCAATTTCTGCACACTTCTTTAGAGCGATGTCGTACCGATTTTACGGTTTGGACACACACACTGGTTTGCCCCCTGCCCTAGGACAAAGGGTCGTTAACAGCAGTTTGTGGAAGGTCCTAAAAGGATTGCTGTCCAATGATTTGTTTGGTTATCGTTTTTTTGGTTTACCTATTTTTCATTGGAGGCAGGGTTTCTTTTAGAGGACGTTGAGTCATTAAAGGCTACAAAATCTTCACACAAAATCGTTACCATTAAGCCAAACCAAAATACCAGCAGATATAAAGCTACCTGGTGGGGGGCCAGCCCGGTGACGCAGTGGTCAAGTTCATGCTCTCTGTTCCAGAGGCCCAGGGTTCGCCAGCTTAGATCCTGGGCACGATCCTATGCACCACTTATCAAGCCATGTTGTGGAAGGAATCCCACATATAAAGTAGAGGAAGGTGGGCATAGATGTTAGCTCAGGGCCACTCTTCCTCAGCCAAAAAAAAAAAAAAAAAAGGAGGATTGTCAACAGATGTTAGCTCAGGGCTAACCTTCCTCAAAAAGAAAAAAAAGATTAAAAAAATTTAAAAAATAAATAAAAAATAAAATTACCTCGTGGTAATTTTATATATAAAATCCTATGGTAATTTTTATCACCATGGTGTTATCCAAAAGTCAAGCCACAAACTGCTAACAATATAAGATAACGTTTTCACTTCTCATGAGGAAAATGAGGGGAAATAAAGATGATGTTGGGGGGTTTTCAAGGGAAATTTAATTGATATAGAGTATTACATATTATTTGATCCAGTTCAATAAAGTTTACTAAGTATATTCTATGTGCCAAGCACAATTCTAGGCATGATGAAAATAGAATCCTTGTTCCCATATAGTTTTTATTATAGTGCAGACAAATAATATGTAAATAGAGATGGACAATGGAGGTGGTGATAAGTGTCCAAAGAAAAGCATGCATAGGAGCCGGCGTGGTGGCGTAGTGGTTAAGTTCAAAGCTCTGCTCTGGCAGCCTGGGGTTCATGGGTTCAGACCCAAGATGCAGACCCAGTGCTGCTTGTCAAGCTGGGCTGTGGCAGCATCCCACATAAAAAATAGAGGAACATGGGCCTAGATGTTAGCTCAGGGCCAATCTTCCTCAAGCAAAAAGAGGAAGATTGACAACAGATGTTAGCTCAGGGCCAATCTTCCTCACACACACACACACATACACAGGCACACAAAATAATAATAATAATAATAATAAAAAGAGAAAAGCATGCATGGGGCATGGAGAATGCAGTAGTGTGAGGGAAGATCCGTTGAGGAAGTGACATTTCAGGAAAGACTTGAGTGATTTGAGGAAGTGAGCCTCAAAGATGTCGGGGAAAGGTGTTTCGGAGAAAGGGAACCATAAATGAAAGTCCCCAAGGCAGGAATGACCTTGTGTGTTCAAAGAATGGCACAGAGACCGGTGCAGGGCAGAGCGACCACGGAGGCGAGCAGAAGGAGCGAGGTGAGGTTTGAGAGGATGTCGTGAAAAGCCTGTTTGAACCAACACAATTTTTGTTTTTACTCAGCTTGTGTGTTTCCTGTTTTGTTGGTGATAGAATCACTTTTTTTTTTTCCAAAAGATTTTATTTTTTTTTCCTTTTTCTCCCCAAAGCCCCCTGGTGCATAGCTGTATGTTCTTCGTTGTGGGTCCTTCCAGTTGTGGCATGTGGGACGCCGCCTCAGCGTGGTTTGATGAACAGTGTCATGTCCGCGCCCAGGATTCGAACCAATGAAACACTGGGCTGCCTGCAGCAGAGCATGCGAACTTAACCACTCGGCCACGGGGCCAGCCCCTAGAATCACTTTTTTTTTTTTTAAAAAAGATTTTATTTTTTCCTTTTTCTCCCCAAAGCCCCCCAGTACATAGTTGTATATTCTTTGTTGTGGGTCCTTCCAGTTGTGGCATGTGGGACGCCGCCTCAGCGTGGTTTGATGAACAGTGTCATGTCCGCGCCCAGGATTCGAACCAATGAAACACTGGGCCGCCTGCCGCGGAGCGCGCGAACTTAACCACTCGGCCACGGGGCCAGCCCCAGAATCACCTTTTTTAATAAAAAGATGGCAAAGGTAGTATTTTTTTTTAACATTCTTTCTCAGCAAAATAAAATGTTGAAAACTCTTTGTCAGTTCCTTGAAGTTTTTTGAAGCTGGTCTGTGAAATCTAGAAATCTGGATGTCTGCTCTCAGAAACATCTTGCGGCATTCTGTGGGTGGAGGTGGCACGGTACAGTAGGAAGCGCGGGTGCCCAGCCCTCCCCTGTCACAGACACGCTGGGTGACACGAGGCAGGGAATTTCTATTTCTGGGTTTCACTTTTCTAGTCTCTAAAACGAGGAGAACAGTTTAAAAGAATCCTGAGTCAAGGCAGGCCTAAAAGGGCGAAGAGGGCAGGCAGGTGCCATAAACGGGGCCAGCAGACCCGGCCTCGAGAAGTGACAGGACGCACAGCTGGACTGGGCAGCTCTTTATAAAGAGGCAGCTCCACTCAGCAACGTGGGCACCACACGGGAAAGAAATCCCAGGGTGACTGTCACCTCCTTGGGTTTTTCAAGAAAAAACAGAAATCACGGTTGTTATGTGAAATCTTCCCATTTGTAAACATTAGCAACTATTTCAGTATTCAAAAAACAACGCTCTCTGAGCCCGCAGAACGCTTTCGTGGGCTGGGTTTGGCTGAAAGATGGTGTCTTGGTTTCCCAGGGCTCCCATAACATATGACCACAAACTGGGTGGCTCCAAACAACAGAAATGAATTCTCTTCCAGGTCTGGAGGCCAGAAGTTTGAAATGAAGGTGTTGGCAGGGCCACGCCCCTTCTGAAGGCTCTCGCGGAAGACCCTTTCCTGTCTCTTCCAGCTTCCAGCATTCCTTAGATTGCAGCTGCCTCACTCCAACTTCTGCCTCCTCCTTCATTCCCGTGGCCTTCTTCTCTTCGTGTCTCTGTGTCTTCTCTGCTTCTGTAAGGACAGCAGTCATGGGATTTAGAGCCCACCTAATCTAATGTGACCTCATCTTAATTTAGTCACATCTGCAAAGACCCTATTTCCAAATAAGGCACCCTCCACAGGTACCACCAGTTAGGACCTGAACATATCTTTCGGGAGGACTCAGTTCAATCCACTACAGATGGGTATGGCCTCTATTACGAATTCTTCGGGATGGAGATTCTGGCCTGGAAATCTGGGAAGCATACAATGATTAAAACCTATTCTGCAAAGTTTAGGATGCCCATCTCTCCAGGAAGAGAACAATAAGTGGAAGAGAGCTGGTATGGGCTGCCAGACTGGTTTGTCTTGGCCCTCACACCAAGAGCAAGTCAGGCACACACTGTTCTTCGGACGAGTGCTGGAAGTTTCCTAGGGCTGTCACACAAAGGACCACACATTGGGTGGCATAACAAAGAAATTTCTTCTCTCACAGTTCTGGAGGCTGGAAGTCTGAAGACAAGCTGTCAGCAGGGACTCACTCCCTTAGAAGGCTCCAGGGAAGGGTCCTCCCTTCGCTCTTCCTAACTTTCTGCTGGCTCCCGGCAATTCTTCATGTTCCTTGGCTCATCGCTGTATCATCACTCAAACTCTGCCTCCTCCTACCCTGTGTGTCTCTATGTCCTCTCCTCTTCTTATAAGGATACCAGTCATTGGATTAGGACCACCCTATCCAATGGTCATGAACTTGGGGGCCACTCTATTCAATCCAGTACAGATTCTACTACCAATAAGGTCCCCTCCATCTTCCTGACTCTGTGACTCTAATTTTTCTAGCTTTCCTTGAGAGTCAGTGCTGGTCAGCCACTTCCTTAAGGAAAGTTTGTATCAACTTCCAAACATCCATACCAAATTAAAGTTCAGCAGCAACTTGAAAATGTCATTAGTGGTAAACTATTTCAGGAGAAAAAAGGCTTTATTTCCTCTGACATTTTTAAACTTGGTTTCTCCTCACTTCTAGACTTCAAGCTCCAGTGGACCCCTCGGAAAAGCTCCCTATAGGAATCACGACAGAGAGCCTTCAGGGCAGAAAACCAGTCCACTTTTTCACTTTCTTCATCCCAGGGAATAAAGAATTTTAAGAAAAGTCCTCCACGCTTTTTCACTCATGTTCCTTTATGGCCTTTTCTAACTACTGTTCTTCTTGAGTTTCCCTTCCATCACATTTCTGATGAGTCTTTTTACTGCTTTGCACGACAAAATACAGCCAACCCTAAAATATGGATGTCTTGTTCTTGTGAGAAAATGGAAAAGTTCACAAGAAAAGAAAATGACATAAGATGAGTGAGTCCATTCTTAGCAAAGGTATTCAAAAGTAAGGAGATTAGATAATGATGCAATTATAGCCCATTTCTATGGTTTTCTATAATTCTGAACATTTGCTGACTTCTTTGACTGGTTTGGTATTTATTCTTATATCATATCAATTTAAAATCACCCTGTATGCTATGTCTAAGACAGATGACAAATTATGAAGAAAATGTGTTCAGTGGGATTTTAAAAGAGGCTATCTGATTTTGACCTGAGATGTTATTATGAAGCCATCGAATCATTTTGGTCTTTTTTATTCTACCATTTGTGTTCCAAGTGTTTTAAATATTTAAATTGCCTTTCTTATTTCCTAATGAGAGTTTACTTGTATCCAGTACATAATAACCAACTAAAAATGGCTTTCCTGTTCTTATACTTTCAACCCAATGGAAACGGGGAAACCAGTTAGAAGGACAAGGTAGTCAACCCAAAGAGAGATGATGATAACTTACAGTAGGTTGGAAGTCACGAGAAACAGCAAGATTCGGGACATATTTTAAGTCTGAGCCAACAGGATTTGCTGGAGGCTTGGCTGATGGTGGAATCTGAGAGAAAGCCATGAGTCAGGGATGTTGCTAAGATTGTGTGAGTGAGATTTTTATAAAGTCAGAGCTGCAGGTGAATAGCACCAGACTTCTGGAACGAGGATCCGGGTGGGTTCAAGTGAAGCCTGGAAAAGATTCTTCCTGGGCCACAGGCTCGTGTTGCAGCAGCAGTTCCCAGTTGGCTTCCCGTTAGAAGGAGACCAGATCACCTTGGACTACATCCCTGTTTCCCAAAGTGTGGTATTTACACTACATATACCAACAGGATTATTTTAAGTTGGAAAAAACCTACTTTTTAACATAGCTTTATTCCAAGTCATAATTCATGAAATTATGGCTTTTATGAGCATATTTTTAAATTATAATTTTCAGGCATTTATTTCACTGAGAATTATATTCATATACATGCACATGTGCACAGGTACACATAGATATGCACACACCAGCCCATCACCCATGATTACACGGATTATGACCTGGGGGTGAGACTAACTTAAAAAAAAACCTAGTCAATTTTTAAAAGGGGATAATAATAAAATAGGTTCTAGAATATGGCACAAATAGTGAAGGTGGCCCACAAATGATCGCAGTTTGAAAAACACAGAATTATATCAACTCTTATCTGCATGAGTATGAAAATGACAGAAGAATAAAACTCAAATTCATTTCGTGAGAAATTCTTCCGATCCACAGTCTATATACTTCTACAAATCAAGGCGACAAACTAGCATAAAGCAAGGAGATGAAATGACAGGATCTGAGGGGTGATATGAGTGGTACTTATTCCCCAAATGAAATAATGACTTACTAAAGGAAAGTTGAGTGAGTAAAAACATTGATAATTGTCCAATAAATCTTCCTAGAACCTCCCATTAGTCATCACTGCACTTCTGTCTCCTTTGAACCTACCAAGGAAGAGAAGCACGAGAAAGCGCACAGACAAGCAATTACTGGAAGCCGTGCACTGGAGCAACAGAACTGCTCGTTTTCCCATCCCAGGAAACCATGGGGTTTTCCCTTCCCATGACATCCAGACCACCAGATAGAATATTAGACAATTGTAAATTGCCATTTGCCTTTGTTAGAACCATTGGGAAACACTGTTGTGCACTGACATCATGTTTCCCGCCCTGGCCCTGGCACCTGGATCAAATCAGGTCATCACCTTACCAAAAGGATTGAGCAGTTCTGACCCTTTCTGCCTTTTCCCTCCAAATGAGACATAAACTGTAGTTCTGGCTACTCACCAGCTTTGCCACTTTGTCTTCTTTCGTTCATTTATTCTTTCATTTATTGAGTGCCTCCTATGCCAATACTGATATGATAACAGCAACAAGAACAAACACAATCTTCATAGGCTTGAATCTCATCAACTAGCAGAGGAGAAGATATTCATCAGATAAATACATAAATAATTGGCAATCGAGTTTGGTGTTACTAAGAAGTAGAAAGTGTTGTAAGAGTCTGTGTTAACAAGAGTCTATATTTCCTAGTCTTGGAAGTTAGAGAAGACTGCTCTGAGAAGATGAGGTTTGGAGAGAAGTTAGCCAAATGAGGAAGGGATACAAACACGTACTAAGGCTCCAAGGTGTGAAGGAACTTGATGGATTTGAGGAAGAGAAGAAAGTCACCGGGGCTAATGTGTAGTAAATCGGGGGACCAACTGTTCTGGTTTGCTCCAGACTCAGGGGTTTCCCAGGATGCGGGGCTTGCAGTGCTGAAACTGGGAAAGTCCTGGCAAACCAAGATGAATGGGTCATCCTAATAGTAAGCAATAGAAAGAGTGGTGTTAAATTGGGCTGGAGACATGAGCAGGAACTATGTGTTGAAATGACTGCTGGCTACTGCTGGCAGATCCCACCATCTTCTGGGACTCCTTAGGACCTCGGAATAACGAGGACATTCTGGTGATCTATTGCTGCATAACAAACCTCCTCAAAACTTAGTAGCTTAAAAAAGTAATTTATTGTTACCTCCCACAGTTTAGGAGTTGACCTGACTCAGATAGTGGTTCTCACTTGGGGTCACTCATACGGTTGCAGACAGATGACAGCTGGGGCTACAGTCACCTGAAGTCTTTCCTGGGATGAATATCCAAGCTGGACTTTTCCACTGATGTCTGGCATCTCAGCTGGGATGGTTGGAGCAGCTTGGAACTAGCTTGGCATCTCTTCTATTTCTCTCTCCCTCTCTCTCTCTCCTCCCTCTCTCTCCAGCCTCCCTATGTGGCTAGTTCAGCTTCCTCACAATGTGGAGGTCTCGGGGTGGTAAAACCTCTTATGTGGTACTGACTTTCCCCACACAGACATTCTAAAAGAACCACAGAAGTTGCAAAGTGTCTTATGACCTAGATGGAAGTCACTTTTGTTGTATTCTGTTGGTCAAAGTGAGTCACAGGCCTAGGCTAGATTCAAAAAGAGTGGAAGTAGGAATAACAAAGAATTTGCGACCATCTTTATTCTTCCAGAGATGCCATGGGTCAGTATGCCTCACAGAATCACAGTGCACTTTACTGAAAACATGATGTCCTTGGCCTCATGGAAATAGCCAAGAAGTCATCACAAGTTCAGCTCAAAAGTATATATTTTGACCAAGGCTTGTGGAAGTCAAGGTCTTGTTCTCACAGAGTGACATTTTATAATCCCTTTCAAGAACATTATCATTTCTCTCTTCACACCAGCAAAACATCCCACAGGATGGGACAGAGAAGGAGAAAACCTGTGAATGGGACCTTCATCCCAGTTGAAAGATGAGTGCCTCACATCGTAGTTAGTTGTGCCTTCTTCTTGCAGACTCTTAGCATGTTGGGGAGTCCTACATCCTCGTGTGGCCCTCTAAAGGTTCCCAGGCAAACGGGGCTCTCTCAGTAGCTCGGAAGTAAGACTATTCCTTGGCACTTCCTTGTTTGGTCAGAATCTATCAATTATAGAGGTCAGCAAACCTGTTCTATAAGGGCTAGATAGTAAATGCTATAGGCTTTGCAGCCCTTACCATCTCTGTTGCAACTGCTCAACTGTGTTGTTACAGCTATAGACAATTCATAAATGAGTGGGTTTGGTTGTGTTCTAATCAAACTTTACTTACAAAAACAGGCTACTGGCCATATCCCATGGGCCATAGTTTGCCCATTTCTGGATTTGATGACTACCTCAAATATATTCTCCATTTGTACAAAAATATCCTAAGATGAGAGAAACTCCAGCTTTCTCCAGGTATTCTGTTTCAAAGCTAAAAATACTAGGACATAATGCAGAGACCAAAGATGCAATATTAGTGAAGGAAAACTTCCTTCAAAATCTCCCACATCTGAAGCTGGAAGGCCAAAGTAAACTCTTCAAATTGATACTGACCTTTTACTTTTAGGTCCCAACAGGTTTGCCTCCCTGTTAAGACTCTGAACGTTCATGACAAAGTTAAACCCCTGTCCAGTCCTTTTCTCATCCTGGGACTTCAATTAATGCATTTGAGGATTAAACCAGTGTTTTCCAAAATATAAAACGTACACCTCTGTAATAAGTGAGATTTTAGGTAGTGTAATTAATGAATACTTTTTATTTGGATTGCCCATTTATGTATTATAAAATTAATTTTAATATGTATTTTAAAACTCTAACTGCCACATGGAACCTATTACTTCACAGATGCTGCTAAAGACAAGCTAAAGACGGTATTTACATTTTTTAAAAGTGAATTGATGTAAATAAACTTACTAAAGAAAATAATATCAGAGATGATCAAGAATATGGAAAGTTGTGAAGACAGTAAACAAATTATTCTTTCTCGGGAAACACTGGATTCAATGTTTCCTATCTCACTCTGGCTACTCAAATACTGGACTAACGACATGGGGCAGACAGGTACTGTGTGATTTTTTTGTTTATTCTTTAGCTTTGCTTTTTTCCATCTCTCTCACCTAGGACAGTGCTTACCACGTAAAAGGCCTTCAATAAACATAGAATGAGTGAGTAAATTGATTAAGTTGCCATTCAAACTATTAGGTTAATTTTGAGTCTCGGAAAGTAACCTGACACGAACTCAAGGATATAATATTTCCGATGCTCCTAAGCACAGTCAGACATTCTCAGAGCAGAAGAGATGAGCTTGTTTAAAATCAGTCAATTAGAAGTGGACAGCCTCCTGGGACGTCTTTGCCAAGAGAAGCCCAATGGTGCCATAAATCAGGATGTCTAATTGAAGCAATGTTTTAGGAATTAAACAGCAATTAAATCAAACGGGAAAGTTTCTAAGGGACACCTTTGACACCGCGGGGGGAAAAGTCAAAACAACCCCAAGAGTCTACGGGAAAAAATGGCTTTCTTCCAAGGGGCTTGCTGGTTAATAATTATCCAAGACATCTGTGATTAAAATCCTCTTCCTTCTACAGGCTTTATGATCTTGCCATAGATTTCCCTCATGGAAGGTCAGAAGGCAAAGCAGAAAAATCACTGAGGTGTCACAAATGTAGCAAACCGTGGAGAAAGGGCTGGGACAGACAGTGCGCAGCAAAGGCTGCCGAAAACTACTTTTGAGAAACCGGTTACCAAAATGGACAGTATAATCTGTGTCTGCTTACCCAGTGAATGTCATTTAGGTCATTTCAACATCAGTGTCACCAACTTTGAGGGGAGTCTAACTTGTAGGTTGATAAAGAGTGTGTGTGTGTGTGTGTGTGTGTGTGTGATGAAAGTTTTATCGAAAACTACGCTAAATTCTTCCATTCTGGTATTTCCAAAAATGTGGGTCTCCTACTACTATCTGCAGTAGAGGTGATTTTAGGTAATATGAGAGGAAAAAAGATTTTCTTTAGCAATTATGTACTATTTTGTATAACTAAATGAGGTGAAGTTTTTTAAAAGTATGTTAATTTTTCTGAAAAGACGATTAGGGAAATAATGGAACATATGGATAGCTCTCAGACATGGTAAAATTCATGAAGCCTGTTTCCCGATGACAGAGGGCTGCAAAGCTCTGTTCTGTCGCAGAGCTGTGACTATTTCTAACATACAATGCAAAAGGAGTCTGCATCCTTTATTTAATAAAATCCGATGAAAATATATGGGGGTAGCTGGTGGGGATGCAGAATTCATTTTTCAATCTTAGATTATCTAGGTTGATTATCCAATTGATTGGTTTGATTATGACATTCTTGAAAAATCAACTTCATTGCCAAGACTTAACTGGAGAAGCAGGTAACCCCTTTCTGCATATTTAAGAGGGATTAATTTGGGGATGGTTCAAGAGAGCAGAGTTGTGTACATCTTTATTTTTAATAATGGTAATAACCATAATATTATTATCATTATATATTATTATATTTATATAGTATACAATAATTTTTATTATATTAGTTTTATTAGGAAATCTTCTCTATCCCAAAAAACTAGGAAACATTTATAATAAAAGAGATACTATAGTGATGAATATGCTGGTCTCACCAATTCAGATTCTATTTCCAGCCCATGACATGCAGAATGTTGTGTGAGTGATGCTAATCCAGGATGCATCACTGAATAGCTACGTGATTTTGTGTGACTCGTTTATCCACTAAGCCTTGGCTGTATCATCTGGAAAATGAGAATAATGATTCCCACCTCCAACTGGTGATTAAATCAGAGAATGCAGATAATGTGTGTAAAATACCAAGCATGAAGCCAGTCCACAGTACATGCTAATTTTTCCTCATTCTTCTTCGGAGAGAATTAGTACATAGCAGACCCTTGATTATCCAAAAGATACGTTGCAAAATCTTTAAGGATACTAGTACCACACAAAATCCTCTCCATCAATCTTTGATTTTCTAGATGGTTTTCTCCTTTCTCTTTACCACCATCACTCACTTTAGCAGTTGGCTTCCATGCGGCAGCAATTTTCACAAATTAACAATGTCTCATACGTTAAGACTTACCTATGTCAGCCAGCTCTTTCTTCTCAGCTGAATTCTCTGCTCTTCTTGGGGACAAGGGAAGCTTGGCTGTTTCCAAAAGCTGCTCAAATACCATGAAAATCAAGACAGGGCTGGCTCACACTGCAGGAGAGGATGGGGCTCTGAGGGGCTTCCCAGGGCTGCAGGGGATGCTCTCCTTTTGACCCTCAAGTTTTCCTGGGGGCATTCTTTCATTCCCTCCCTAGATCTAACCCCACAGGGGAGGGAGTCAAACTTCAGAGCACTCCTCAGAGACCTGCCCCAGCGTCTTTCTCTCCTCTTTCCTGAGATGCTTTCCTTCCCCAAAGCCTGACCTTTCCTTCCACCTCCGGTGCTGGGGTTGGGGATGAGTGAGGACAAAGACTGGCTCAGAAAGTATTTTATCAAATCCATTGTTTATGCTAGGATCTTGGTTCCTCAGTGACGGAACCCCAATGAAATGGGCAACATTCACAGGGGTTAAAAGACCTGGAGAAGGGGGGAAAAAAATCAATGAATCATCACAATGTTATCCCACCATGTGAGCCAACACAACGCAGGGTGCTAAGGTGTGGGTGAGTGTGGGGGGCTTGAGCAGCACAGAAGGCTGTGAGGGGAGGTCGGGTGAGATAAGCAATAGCAGGTTCAGGATAATGCTATTCCAGTTGCTCTCCTTGTGCCCTGTGGCCTTTCTCAGGTACTCCATGGCTCCCTCGAGCCTGCAATTTCCTGTCTGGGTTATATCATTCGGCCCTTCAGAGACTGGGACCACAGACTCACACAAGATTAATAGTAACTGCATATGTGACCCCCAAATCCAAAACTCTCAGGACAGAGACAACCTGCAATGAGGGGAAGGACGAATCCCATGGCTTAGGTTCAAGATAGGCCTCTCCATTTCCCAGTTCTGTGGCCTTGGGCAAGTCACTGCTCCTCTCTTGCCTTCAGTGTCTTTATCTGTAAAATGGGAACTAATCCCTACTTTACAGGGCTTTCGAAAGACCGTCTATGAAAATGCTTTGAATACCACAAAGACTACACAAATGTTAGGCATCATTTTTATTTGTAGCCTGCAGTCAGCCTGAATACCCTAGGATGGACCCTGGAAGTTCTATGGGGTGGATAAATCTATGGCTTTCATAGCTATTTGTTACTTACCGAAAACATGCACTATTTTCATTTCCTCCTAAATTTATGTGTTTGAGCTTGCTGGTTATTTCAATTCTGGAAGTTTACCATGATAAATGATTAGCTGTTCCTTAATATAATGTCAGGAGGGAAGTAAAAAGCCGAGGCTTTCTAAAGAAGCCAGATCTGACTTTTGCAATTTGAAGCTTTCCCAGAGCGCTCCTCAGGACGACATGGGGATCCCGCCCGAGGCCCAGCTCTCCGCCCTTCTGCTCGTTTGGAAACCTGAACCCGTCCGAATGGTGCCCCTGGGAAGGCCCCCGTGACCTCGGCCAAGGGGAGGTGTGAGAGCCAGCCAGATCCCCGAGGAGCTGTGAGGTGGAGGGACTTCTTCCAGAAATACGGGGAAATTTATGTGGGGAGCACACAGTTGGGAGCTGGGAGCTGGCTCTTGCTTACAGACAAATCTCAGGAAGGGACGGAAGGGGGAAGAAAGGAAGACATTCATTACTGCAGGCGAGAGATGTGACCGGGATGGGAACCCCAGAACGAAGGCAGGCAGAAGTGCAGTCCCAAAACTGCTTCAGGAATAAAGCCATTTGCTTCGAGCCACATGCAGACGTATTTACTTAAATCAAATTAAGATTAGAAAACAGCATTTTTAACAATTTTATTTGTTGGTGGAGAGGGCATCCGTATCATATCTTCTTTCTTTATGGCCTCACTTTTACGACATTCCCGAAATCCTGCCGGGGAGTAGTATCTGTGAAATGTGTGTTGAATTTGCCATCTACAGTCCCAACCTCACCACTTCCCAGCTGTGTGACTTCAGCAAGAGACTTGACCTCTCTGGGCCTGTGTTCAATTTGATAAAATGATCGTCATGCCTGTTTCACCTGGTTGCAAGTGAAAATACTCCCTGACCAGAAAACAAAGCAGTGAAGGGCCACATGGTAGCCGCGTTACTGAGCACCCTCAAATCAGTTTTTTAGACATAAACAAAGGATACATCTAAAATTGCAGTTACGTGACATTATATTCTCTCCTATTAAAAAATAAAGGGATCAATCCAGATCTGGTGATACAGGAAAAATATTCCATGTGTAATAGGCATTATGTGGAAACAGGAAGCAGAAAGGCTAGAAGCCTTTCGTAGAAGTAATTTTTATCACGTTGGAATGTCTGATGACCGCCCTAGGATATTTCAGCTTCTCAAAAATAAAGGAAAACTCAGAAGTTAGTATCACACACACACCAGCCAAGGAAATATTTTCACCCCACAAGAAGAAAAAAGGTAAGCTAATGTGCCCTCGCACTGCGCTCCTCAGGGCGGTTCCCATGCTCCCTCGGAGGAGGAAAGCAGATTACAGCCGTACAACGGTGAAGGACATGCTCCATGCTCAGAGCCGTGGGGACACCGGAGACCCCATTCTCCATTCACGGGGCATGGCAAGCCTTTCTCACAGTTCGTTCCTAATATTTTTCTTACCCCCCTGTCACCACAGAGATGTTTTTAAGGTCACTGGCAGACCTTGAGTTTTCATCCAGGGACCCCCAACAGAGTCTTCTCAATTAGGCAATAACTTGTCCGCGAGGAGCTTCGCTCATTCATTCAATCAATGTGATTTACCTCCTCCTCGGTGCTGGGCCAGGTGCGAGGGATGACTAGGAGGAACAAAGCCCATCCCTGCATAAGGCAGGAAGGAGCTCGGAACTTTTGAGATTCTGAAAAGAAAGCTCTGGAGGCCAGAATCTAGGAAGCAAAGCAGAGAGGAAAGCAGGGGCAGTCACACTGGACACCCCCACCCCATGGCAAGGACTTTGGCTCCCAAGAGCCAGCCTCACCTCCATCTTTCAGAGGATATTTCATCCGCTGTCCCCACCAGCCCGTACATGAGCCTGCCTTCTCGCCACTGGAGGAGCTGGACCTACAGTCACGTATTTAGATGAAACCCACGCATCAGGTCTTGGCGTGGCCTGAGACCCTCAATGGCCATGACAAGGCTCTGTATTTATATAACAAGCCCGGCTCAAGTATTTTTAGGCCCACTGTTTAGAAACACACGAGAGCGAGGAAGAAAGAGAATAAATATGGAAATCAAATGTAAAAACTTCTGGCTCTCGCAACCAGCTTCCTGGGGGAATTTTCCTCTGTGTTCTTTCCACTTCTTCCACTCAGTGGAATGACTGCTAGTCATTAAGGAAATCTGTGAGGAGCTCACGGTACAGGAATTGTACACCAAGGCTCCCATCCTCATTTGCATATCCCATTTTTTGATTGGCAGCTGTACATGAAATGCCATATCAGTTGAAAGTATGTTGTGAGCTGGCACTAATGATCCTATGGCTCCAGGGAAACCTGCCATATTGTAATTTGGCTATCAGGCATGAAAGAAATAATTCTAAGTGCCAGGAATGCAAGACTGAATAAATGTTTCAGTGCTGCAGGTTGCCAAGGGTGACACTTCTGATTTAGTATAAACGAATGCCCCGTTGCCTTTGGGGTGCCGGGAGTTTGCATTGTATCTGAGCCGTGTGTATAAAACATTAGTCTAGGAAAATGGCTTCGGTGTAAGATGGGAAACAGAGGCCTTCTCCCAGAAGGCGCTGGAATGTTTACAACCAATCACTGGAGGAAAGGATTTTGCTACCTTCTATAATGACAGGCAAACAGGATTTGCTTTTCCTGAGATGGAGAATAATGGTTATGTTAACTCTGCCTCGCCTCGTCTTTTTTTTTTTTTTTTAATGAAATGCTCTTTTGTAAAGAAAATCACATCTGTTTCTTTTTATATATGAAAGGGATATAAATTCTTTTTTTCCTCACTCTGTGTGAATAGCCCGTTGGTTTTACCTTGGAATTAAATAACCTTTGCTGATGTCATCCGGATTTCAGAGGTCTGGAAGGATGGCTGTCACTTCCTCTCGTTGGCTTCTGACTTCACATGCTTGCCTCTACCTAGAAGGCCTTCAGAAGTGGGAGCAATCACTCTCACTTGAATTTTCATTAAGGCCCCAATGCAAATTCCAGGCATATCTAGCTCCATAGGGCCTCACTTTCTGTTACAAACCCCCGTGCATCCACCATCTGAAATGCAGAAAACAGTTGTCTAAAGAGGAGGGCCTTCCTAGGAGAAACGACAGGCAGTTTGCTCTGGCCCGTGGTCTCAGTTGACCATCTGGGTCCCGGCTTCGGGATCATGTGCAGATCTGTTTTCTTTCCCCTTGATTCTGTGTGGGGATATTCTTCAGGGATGGTTTCTGCCTTTGGACTCCCTTCCTTGGACATCATTAAAGTACAGGTACCTGTTTAGACAGGACAGAACAGCAGTCATAGAAAATGCCATGGTCATTTGGCACTGTAGTCAAAAGCCAGAGCGGGTAAACCATGTCAGGGCTGGGGGCTGTCCAGATCTCTCTCGTTCTCAGGTCTCCAACTGGGAGGAATCCAGCCTGACTCTGGGTCCTCTCTTGTTGGGAACTTCATTAGTGCCACTCGCCTCCAAGCTGGTGGATTTGACAAGAGCAGTAGCAAAAAGCTAAGGCTGTGTTAAAAGATCATTAAGAGTAAAGTCAGGTTTACCCTCTCTATCAGAGCGACGGAGAAAACGCCACACCGGTCCCTGGAACCATTCCAACACTGTCATGTTGCCCTATGTTTAAAACATTTTAAAGACTCAATAATAAGATGACAAATATTTTTTGAGCACCTCCTGTGTGTCAAAAACTATGTTCTGTGCTTGCGATAGAATTCACAGATCCCCTGAGCTAGAGCATCCTGCAATATTTCCATTCAGCAGGGGGAGGGATTTTAAACTGGACGTAGGACATGCTGGAGATGTCATTAATTCAAACTCACATGTTTTATCTTCAGTTTTCACATTGTTATTGCGGGCCACAGGGAGGGGCCTCCTCCGTGTCAACGGAGGTGCTCACAGTTTCTTTGGCCACTCTAAGCTTGGGCCCTGGGGGTGCTCTGGCTGGCTAGGCACATCGGGCATGTTCCCATCATCTCGGAGGGGCGCTCGGTAGTTGTAGGGTGTGGCCTTGTTGACCAGGCTGGAGTACTTGGTGCGGGTGCTGAGGTGGGCAGACTTACAGCGAGGCCCCAGATGGCAAAGGACACAACCAGCACCAGCTCCTTGGCCCAGGCATTCTTGGGGAAGGTGACAGGCCTTGCGGCCATCTTGGTCTCCCAAACTCACATTTCGTATGCCTTCATTTGACACGCAAATTATTGAGCATTCGCTGTGCAGCGGGCTTTCGGGATACAAAAAGAAGTGAGGCAGGGCCCCTCAAGGAACTCCTAGTCCATTGGGAAACGCACGCCAAAACGCTCAAACAAAAAACCCCAATCTACTGTGAGGATACAGGCGTTTACGGGGACTTGGGGCCAACGGTCAAGAGCCTGACAGCTGTGGTCACAAGAGAAGAGGCCAGTTTAGAAATACAGGAAGCAAGTGGCCAAGTTCTTCTCTGTAAATTTCAAACAACAGTGTCGGTTAGATTTAAACTGAGACAGCCTCCACGTGCACCGGCCCTGCGGCAGGGGCTCCAGTTAGGACTTTCACGTGTGTTACCTGGCTTAATTCCTCCAATGCAAATTACTCACGGAGACGAAGATTACAGAGGTTCAATATTCAAACAAAATGAGGTAAACCCTGTGGGCAATTAAGAATGTACTGGAATGCTTGACCTTTTCCCCATTTGTTCTCAGAGATTTCCTAGAGGAAGAAATGTTTGAAGACCCAGACGTCCCCATGTAAAGTCCCCCAGTATTCCTGCCTTCAGTCTAACTCAGTGCTTAAATATTAGCAGGCACAAAAATGGCTAAACACAGCTGACTCTACAAAACCATTCATGCTGTATTTAAGGGGGATTTCAGGGATTTTCCAAGGTAATTTTGTTCGATGCAGTCTTTTCTTTAAGCCCTGACTTAGAGCTCAACTCCTGTGTGATACCGTCTCTACTGCCTGTTGAAACGGCCACGAGAGCCTGGAGGAAACTATCTAACTTCACATTGGGCCTGGAGGAGGGTAATCATGGAAGACTTCATTGAGGAGGTGACTTTCCATACTGGAGAAATTAGGAGAGAGAATTCCAGGCAGGACAAGCAAATGCCAGGAGGTGACAGAGAATGCACGCTTTGGTTGAAATGCTGGAGGTAAAGTAGTGACAGAGATGAAGCTAGCAAGGTAGGCAGTTGGCCATGCTCTGCTGTTTGGACATTATTGGGTTGGGTACCTGCTTTTTGCAAGGTCTCTAGATCTTATCTTTTTCAACTGGGGGGGAGTTGACCCCCAGGGGACGTTTAGAAATGTCTGGAGATATCTTGGTTGTCACAACTGAGAGAAAGGTGCTACCGGTATCAGTGGGTAGAGATCAGGGGTGTTACTAAATATCCAGCAAGGCACAGGACAGGCACCCACGACAAAGAATTATCTGGCCTGAAACGCCGTAGTGCGGAGGCTAGACCGTTTGCTGCTAAAGCGTTGCTGCTTGTTTTCATGTTGTCCTGGTGTCTTGGAGGTAAATGAAAAGCTGGTTAAATTTTGTATCTTGGAATAAGAATGTCTCAGGACAAATATTTATTTGAGATTCCTGTTTCCTTTTGAGCCGGGGGTGTCGGGGGGGCGGGGGCTAGGCAGGGGAGAGAGTGACTTTAGAGAGAAATATTAACCTTGCAAATGCGCACATTTTCAATTCACATCCTAGTGACAGGCTACAACTTGTAATCAGTATAAAATGATTTTCCGGGAGAGTAAATGCTTATTTTCACTGTCTTGATGTTGGCACTGGATTACTTGGTATTAATCCCAGGGTGACACAGTCACATTTGGAAGCCGTGAGATTTATTTGGATGTCTTGTGGGGCCAGGAGCAGCCTTCATTTTACATCCTTGATCTTGGAGAATTTAAATAACAGAGCTGCTTTTCTATATACACCAGTAGTGTGAAAAGGAAGTTATCCACCCAGGACCAGTTCCAGGAGCCACGCAAAGCCAGGAGAAGGGAGGATGGGGATGTCACCATATTATTGTCAACCCCATACTTAGCAGCAACAATTCTTAGTACAGCAAATAACAGGCACTTATTAAACATCAGCTGTGTGCCTCTCCCCTGGCACAAGAGAGCAAAAAGTCTGAGAGCTTGGACAGGTGGGCTCCAGGATACACTGTAACAACCTCTTCTCCTATGCATGCCCACACTACAAAGCTATGCTTGGTATAATGGTTCTGACCAAAGTTGCCATCGTTATCTCCTATCCATACCTTTTATCTCGGGCAGAAGCTAGCAAACTTTTTCTATAAGGGGCCAAATAGTAAATATTCAATTTGTCAACCATATGGTTTCTTTTGCAACTACTCAGCTCTGACATAGTGTGAAAGCAGCCAGAGACAATATGTAAACAAATGAGCATATTGTTTCCGATAAATATGCTATGTTCCAATAAAACTTTATTTACAAACCAGGCAGCAGGGCCGGATTTGTCCCGGAGGCTGTAATTCACCAGCCTCTGATTGAGAGTAGCTCTGCCTTGTTTGAAAGACATTGCCTTCTGAAAATTTAAGCAACACTATTAAGAATCGTAAAACTATTCTTATGTTTTGACTCAATAATTTCACATCTCAGAATCTAGTCCTAAGAATATCTTTGGATTTTCACATGCAAGCTTTTGTATAGAGGTGTTCACTATGATAGTACTTCTAATAATGAGAGTTTGGAAGCAATTTTATTGGCCGATGAAAGGGCATCAGAGAAATCTTGTTCCATCATAGAACAATGGAATATTGGGTAATCTCTAAAGTAATCATTCTGGAGCGTTTTAATGATGTATAAAATGTGATATTAAGTCAAGAAAAAGTGAGATAGAAATTGTGCATACAGTTTAATTCTATCTAAGTTTAAATTTGCATATTCATAGAAAAAGACTAGAGAGAAATAGACCAAATTGTTAAGTATGGTTATCCTTGAATGGTGATATTACTGGGTGATTTTTCTTAAAATTAATCCCAGCATATAGTTATTAAATGAGGGAAAATGTTAGCATCCAACAGATTTAACTTTGCTATTCACTCATCAGACAGGAGACCTTTGCAACATTACTTAAGCATTCTGAGCCTCAGTTTACTTCTTTGTGAAAGACAAACAGCATCTGCCTTGCCAGATTGTTGTGAAAATTAAGTAATGTAATATATATAAAACGCACAGCTGAGTGCTTGTGACATAATAAGTACCCAACAAATGGTAACTGTTAATACCATGATGCTTTGTTCTAAGTAGTTTTGTATCTTGATTGTAGTGATGATGACACAAATCTGTACAAGGGATTAAGTTGCACAGAGCTACACACACACACAAATGTAAAAATTGTCAAAACTAAGGTCTGTAGCCTAGTTAACAGTACTGCACCAAGGTCAATATCCTGGCTTTGATTATCGTACTGCAGCTCTGTAAGATTCATGCCACCACTGGCAGAATCTGGGGGGAAAGTACTTGGACTCTACTCTGATTGCAATTTACTGCGAGTCTATAGTTATTTTAAATTAAAAAGTACTAAAAAAAAATGAAGTCTTTTAAAAATTCGATCTGCTTCCATAATTTCCATCTCTTCCATTTAAGTGAAGTGGGGAAAGGAAGAGGTCATTTTCTCTCATTTAGAAAAGATAAAACAGAGGTGCTGAATGACCCTTCTCCAGGTCAACCAGAAAATCAGCAGGAAAATAAATCAAGTCACTGGACATCCAGGACTCCTCCCAGTTGCTGGCCCTGCTCACAGGTTGTCCTGTGTTTCGTGGGGTTGATGTGCCCTCCACAAGGAATGTGGCCTCTGAGGTTGAAGGGTAAACCTGCTGTCCTCCCTTTAGGTAGATGTGTGTAGAAGGTGTTCTCCGGGAAAGGGTTTCAGAACAGAAGCTAGAATGCCATGAACAGATATTCCCAGTGGATATTTGGAATAAGGAGAGCCAGGGAGCAAGCAACAATTTCAAAGAAAATCATAATTGCTCAAGCGTTTTCATATTCGTATTAGTTTTATTATTTTTATGTATATTATTAAGACTGAAAATAAGTTTTATATAAATTAATAAAACTGGCTTAGAGTTGGCAGAGTTACAGCTATCCTTGCCAAAAACTCAATTTATTAATTCAACAAATATTTGTTGAATGTCTACCCTGTGTGGGCACTGTTCTAGAAGCTGGAGATGTGCTAGTGAACTACGCTGATCCACTTTCTGCTCTTGAGGAATGCAGCTCAGGTAAAAAAGCAATTGATTTAGCCTGAGATTTCCCACATGCTTAACATGTGCCTTAAAAAGCTACATGGGCTTTAATCTCCCCTTCTGCGAAATAGGTTTTTGGCCTTATATAGAGACAAAAAACACATGTGCTTCCTAACTCCACCTCTTGTATCCAAGGCAGACATCACTAATCAATCATAGCATTCTTTCCCATTGAGTTTCAAGGAAAATACAGACTTCAAATCCTTCAGAACAAATTGGCACTATGGGCATTTTGGGTCGGTAATCCTTTGCTGTGGAAAGCTGTCCTGTGCACCGTAGGATGTTTCATGGCACCCCTGAACTCTACCATCCATAGGCCAGTAGCACACTCTGCCTCCATCCCTGTTGTGACAGCCAAAAATGTATCCAAGCATTGCCAATTACCCCTGGTGGGAGATGAAAATTACCCCAGTTGAAAACAACTGCTCTAGGTAGATGCTCCCAATGATTAGAGTTAACAGCTAATAAAAATTATTTGCCATCTCAGGGCCAGCTAATTTCTTCAGATCTCTTCTGATCCTTCTATTCTATGATTCCGTCAATTGAGGAAAAGTGGACCAATTGCTCTCTCTTTCTTTTAATGTCTAATGGAAACAAAATTTTTTGAGAGGGAAACTGAGGCAAAAAGAAGTTCAATAACTTGCCCAGCTTGCATAGTTATTGGGGGCAAGGTCAAAAGGCAAATACACAGTTTCTGAGCCCAATGCGCCCCGTCCATTGTGTACTCTGGGTCTAGCACAAAAGACTGGCCTGAAAATGTCAGTCAGACAGACGTTCCCAAAGACATTCAAGAGCTTGAACTCATTAGGAAGCATTTGTCTCCAAGACATGGACATCAGCATTTTTCGCTGAAGAAACCAATCAGGATCAAGGCCTCATGGGTAACCTGAATAAAAATGAGACCCGAACCCTGCATTCAGGAAGCTTCCTAGAGAATGTGAGTGCCGAGAGAGTGGAGAGATCCGTACATAAATTCTAGTACCAACCTCAGTTCGTTAAGGTCCGGCCCGTTTTGGCCCGGGTGTTGTACGCAGGAGAAATGCCATTCACATAAAGATGCTTGTAGAACAGTACACGTCTTTCCTGCAGCCTCTCCCAAAATGCAAGGGGTGAGGCACCAGTTTAGTAAAAATCACTTTTCAATTATTTTTACCCACCCGCTTCCCGCAAAGCTCCAATCCTCATGAAGTGCCAATTGTCCCTAACAACTCACCAAAAAAGTGCTCCCTGGTCCCCTCCAACCCTGCCTCCCAGCTCCGTTCCACTTTGCCACGTCCCAGGTCCCTCCCCTCTGCTTCCCATGTGTAACTTCTCTGCCCTTTAATTGTAAACGAATCAAGACAGCACTGGCTCCTTTAAACACTTCTCTCACCCGTGTCCCTGGTTTAAACAACCAGGCCTAAGAGCCACGCTGGTGGAGCCACGTTCTCTTTAGCACGCAGGGAATAGAGAAGCTTTAAATACCATGGGGAAGGGAGCGTTCAGTCATAGGAGACAGAAGGGGAAGAATATGGGCAGATAACATTCAACCAGATTAATGAGTTATCTGTGAAAGCACTTCAAAAAGTGTAAAGCATAATATAAATATGCTGTATTAGAAAAGTAGTTTCTGGAATAAAAAAATGTGACTTCTAGATGAATCTCGAAGAATTGATAGAATCTGGAACTATGCAATTAGAATTGATGAGTGAGCAAGCGAGAAGTAGGTGCAGATGGCAGCACTGTTAGGAGCAAAGATTCCACTCGAGAAGGGGTTGAGTGTGTTTGAAGAGCCTGGATTGGTCTCCAAACTCGGGATCCTTAAGTTTATTTCCTGTCCGGGGCATTCTGTGACACATTTCCAAATGGAAAAATCATTCCCAGTTGAGCTAGCCAAATATCTTCAATAAATAATGCAGAAATTATTAAGACATTTTCCAGAGGACCCAGCATTTCCTGTCTTGACAATGGGGCTGGATTTGACATCAGCTAACTCAAGAGATTAAAAATAAAAGCTGTGGCCAATTCAAACTTCCCTTCCAACTGTTTTTCAATAATCTGAGATTGGGCTGCAAGACAATACTTGTAACCAAGTTCTTCAAACCACGTTAACAGCGTTCATTAATTCATGAGCACGGCCAAGTGGACATACCATTGACTGATCACTGTCCTGGGTGTGGGAATAGGAAGGGACATTGAAATAAATTACTACATCATTGGTCAAGCTACGGGATGTTACAAGAAGTGGGGGCTTTAAAAAAGGAAATGCTCCAATAACATGTTAAATGACTTCGGATTAATCAGAGAGACGAAAGTTGAAAAGGATTAAGAATCTGAAAGGGAATAATACAAAAATATTAGCTCATACGCACACAGTGCTTCCTATGTGCCAGCTGCTACCTAGTTGATTCTATCTAATTTATTCATGACAGTGACCCTAAAAGAGGGAGGTACGTGGGTATCCCCGGTGTACAGATAAAGAAACTCAAGTGGTAATTCGCCCAAGGTCATTCACAATCAGTAAATGAAAGTCAGCGTGTGTCTTTCTAAGGAGCCTCCAGAGATAGTGATCAAGAGAGAATGTTGAGAAAATCCTGCCCGGAACCCTGAAATTTACAGAAGCCATAGAGCAACCACCTCACCATCTCCAGGAAAACTGGTTGTCCGAGATCAAGTGGAAGCTTGAACAACTCAAAGCAGGGCTTAAACAAGGGTCTCTCGCTCCCAGGAATCACTCAACCTCCTGGGCATTAGTTTTCTCATCCGTACAATGGGCATCAAAATATCTACTTCCCAACTGATAGATTACCTAGGAAACCTCTTCAGAAAGTAATAGCATGGTGAAAAAACATTTTATAATTAGGAGCATCTGAAGTCAGACAAATTGATTTGAAGCAGCACCACCAAAATTATTATGAGTTTTATCCATGGGCAATTTAGATCCCTCCCTAATTATCAGTTTTTTCACCTGTAAAATGAGAATCCTCCTCCTCATACCTATCTCATCAGGTTCTAGTGAAGATTAAATAATATCATGCATGCAAGGATAATATCCTTTCACTCTGCTTCACACATAGTAAATGCTCGATAAATGTTAAATAATAATAAAGAAATCATAGCTACAACATGTGTTATGCTGTGCTTAATTACAAGATTGCAATACCTATTTTGATGAACCAGGGCATTATAGCTTGAGTAAGAAATAAGATAAATATGCAAACAACAGAACTTTAACCTAATAACATGACCACTCTCAAAGTTTAGCATATTACTGGAAATCGCTAATGGAGCGCTGCACACTCTCCGTGATGCGAGCAGCAAGGAAGCATGCATAATGGAACAGAGGCCCCGCTAACAGCAGACCCATGCCCGATAATTTAAACTTGTTTGTATGGAAATAAAGGAGGAATCTTTGAAGTGAGCCTTAATGAGATTCCGCTTGATCTTCCATGTATCCTGGGAGAAAGAGTTCAATTTTTCCTCCAGCATCCAGCTCTTGTTGGTAGCGTGTAGGAAAGAAAGGGCCAACTTAAATTATGAATGGCCCTTCTTGTCTTTGTGATAGCAGATGAGGAGCGGGGGTGCTCATCCAGGGACACGGGGGAGATGGAGAGAGAGGACCACACTCCTCCCCCAAGGTGGCTTCTGAATCAGAAACTTACAGGAGGGCTTGGTGGACTGGAGCCTCAGGAGGCATTCATCACGGAAAGGAGAAAGTTACCGACTCTCGAGATCGAAATGAGCTGGTGGGCCCTGGGGGGAGATGCTGGTGTATTAGCATGGCCCTGGACCTTGTCACGTCCACTGGTACCCAAACGGCCACATCTGTGCGGGAGGAGACCTGGCAAACAGTCGACACTGCTGAACCACTGCTGAGCTGGCTTCTGCCGAAGTCTGAACATTCTGGGGTTTGGTCAACGCAGCCTGACTGTCAGAAGGTCCCAGGAAAGGAGCTTGTGTCTTGGCTAGCAGGCGACAAGTGTATGGTCATTAAGTTTCTCAAATCAGTAATAGGAGAAAAAGCTCAAGTGAAGCCATGGGAGAGGGGCTGCCTCACTGGGTGGCCGTTAGATTTGTAAGGAGAAGATGTGTGTAGAGTGCTGGGCACAGGCTGGCCACACACTGTTGAGCACTCAGTACGTGGCAGATGTCATTTGTTCTGTTTTTACCCTTATCATTGATCTAGGGCTTTTTCACGTCTGCAGCCTTTCAGGCTCAATGAATTGCAGCTAAGCCTCTGAGACTGAGTGTTGGTTGAATTCCTTCTGCCGTTTTGACGCGGAGATGCAGCCTGACTTGAAGTCGCCGTGGGTAACGTGTGTTGAGACTTTCTCTGCGCCACGCTGCTTGCTCAGGGCTCTCGTTCCATCACCTCATTTAATCCTCACCACAGCCCTAGGAGGAAAAACATGCTTTTTTAGCCCCATTTCACAGACGAGAAAATTGAGGCCCATAGGGGCTTCATCCAAGGTCATAAAGCCAGTAAGCAGTGGATTTTTGAAGATTTGGGGGACTTTTAAAGCCAACACCTGTCTGATTCCTGGGTCCGCTTTCTTAGTCATACTCCGCATGGGCTCTCCCGTGACTCCCCCTACAGGAGAAGGCTGCCCTGTCCTTAACTAGACTCCCAGCCGGGCACAGGGAAGCACAGAGCTCGGTGTATGCTAGGGAGTGTCTCAACCCCTCCGCGATCTACAGCGGAATTACACAACTCCAGCGCCAGGGAACTCCAGCACACAGCGAAACCAACCTCCACCATCCCCCGCAGCTGTCTCTGCTCACACAGCCTCAAGAATTCAGTTCCCAGCCTATTTTGTCTTGACTTTCTAAAGAAGAAGCTCTCATTTGTAAGCTAACGTGTACTGAGGACCTATCACGTGCCAGGCTCTATGCTAAGAGGGTCTCATGCATTCAATCATTTAATTCTTAAAACTCTTGATTCCCATTTTGCCAATGAGGCTGCTCTGGCACCTACAAATTAAGTTAACCAGCTCAAAAACAGGCAGGTGGTGAATAGGCGCCAGGACCCAGTCCTACACCGTTCAGGGCTTGTGTATGTGTTTACCTCTCTCTGCCTGATGCTATTCTCAGTAGGAGAAAGGCAGTGATCAAGACAGATCAGCTGCCTGCCCTCAGGGACCCTACATTCTAGATGGGAGAGAGGGGCTATGAATAAATACACATCAGAGACAATACAAAGATCATTTCTATGAAGGAAATCAAAGCAGGAGAAGGAACTAGAGAGTACAAGATGTGGGAAGGGTGCTGGTTTACATGGGGTGATCAAAGAAGGCTGCCAGAGGAGGTAATATTTGAACTGAGGCCTGAATGAATGGAGGGAAGCGGGAAAAACATATTTCAGGCAGTGGGATTATCATGTGCAAAGGCCCTGGGGCAGGAGTGAGTTAGGGATATCAGGGAAACATCAAGAAGGCCCTTCTGCCCCAGTGGAGTAGAGGGAGTGAGTGAGCAGAAAGGGTTAATCATGCAGGCACACGTCAAACTACACAGAATCTGTATCCTTTTCTCCTATCTACCACAGTGCTCTTCATCTCCAAAGCTGCAAAATATCAACTCCAGTCCAAAAATCTGCTTTACCTGAGTGTCCTCCTCTCTGCCAGTTCCCTGAGTCTCTCTGTCCTTATGTTTAACTTATTACCAAATGCAGATGTTCTGAAGTCCATTCTCTTTTTAAATCATTTGAATTAAACTAGGATAAATGTCCACCAAGAGATGAGGAATGAAGAGAAACTCTCTGAAAAGTGTCTATGCAGTGTGTATTTTCATATTCACAGCTGTCCCTGCGGACACAGGCACCAGCCTGCGGGTGTATGTGGGGACAATATCATGTAGGAGGAGTATCGATGTGGCTACTCCCACAGAAACTTTCCCACCTCTGAGAGCTGTAGAATGAGAGGACACATTGGCATTTTTAATACTGAAGCATCTCAGTAGTCAAGTCGCCAAATGAGCTTCATATTCAGGCGTGAGTCTTAAACATTTCTAGCTGGAGGTCTGAGGCTCTGAGGTGCCTTGTGCATCCTACACCTCCTGTAGCAGTAACCTGAGTCTAGAGGGCTATTTCCTTCTGCTGAATGGATGCATTCTTCACACGTTTGATTACTAACCACAATAGTGAGCCAAAAAATTAGAATTAAATAAAATAAGCAGGTCATAGGATAAGTCTTTGAGGAAGAAGCAGTCTTTTAATAATCAGTCTCTATGCATTTCATCTCATCATTATGCTAAGATGCTGAGAGAACCGGATTTTTAGAACATGATCTGGTCTTTGAGCTCAGAAAAAAACACATTCTCCCATTTTATCTGGCCCTGACTTTGTGTCTACTCAATTACAAGTTCCAGCTCAACATCTTAGGGATGGCCTTTTTTTCCCTTCCTTTTTTAAAGAGCAGGATTGGAATTTCATCGTATTGAACATAAACGGGAAAAAGTACATTGCAGAATAAAACTGAAAATGCTTTTATGGAATTTTCATTATAAGGCTGCCTATAATGGAGTTGACCTCATATTCACCTAAGATTTCTTTGGCTCCAAGTTCAGATTTCATACCGATTAACATGTTAATGACATATATCATTTAAAGAGCCCATCATAACTTTTATCACATCATGTTACATCTATTTCCTTGTAATTAAATCAGAATTACAGAGTGTAATTACTTTTCTTTTCCTGAATACTCACCCCTTTTCAGACATTTAAATTCAAGTGCAAGTACTAAAAGACACTTGAAAGTAACAACCTAATAAAAACATTATCAATTAATGAAAGTGTTGGGTTTCTCCTATTATCTGGTTTCTTTTTGACAAATTCCTTTCTCCCCGTGCACTTTGGATGTCAAGTTGTGATTGGTCATATCCAGTCAAATGTTTCATGAGTTCTTTGAATCCTTGGGTCTCTAGTCTCCATTAATATGCAATGTTCTCACACATAAATATAATTACATATAATTATTAGCGGAAAAGGATCAGATAAGGTTTATTGAGGAAATATCCTATAATTACCCAAGTCCAAGTCTTCCCTTTACATGTTAATTCAACCAACGGTTAGAGCCTGCAATCATTCCACCTATAAAACAGCTATTGACTTTGACGTCACTTTGGGAAGCTGATCGCTGGTGGCAAGACCAAAAAAGGTTACACCTTTGTCTAAAAGACCTAATTACAATAATTCTACAAAGACTATAGGCCCAGAGGTGATTACCTGGCCACTTTTCTTCTTCCAAACCCTCCCAAACATAGAATTTAAAACTTATAGTTACATCATACTTAATTTTTAAACCTTATTGTAACTTCGAGTAAAACCTAAGAACATGCAAGTAATTCACAGGCATGTGATTTTCTATAATGATCAGTGAGAATTATGTGGGCAAGGGCCGCCCAGTGGCATAAGTTCTCATGCTCCACTTCAGTGGCCAGGGGTTCGCTGATTTGAATCCTGGGTGCAGACGTAAACACCACTCATCAAGTCACGCTGTGGCGGCATCCCACATACAAAATAGAGGAAGATTGGTACAGATGTTAGCTCAGCGACAGTCTTCCTCAAGCAAAAAGAGGAAGATTGGCAACAGATGTTAGCTCAGGGCCAACCTTCCTTACCAAAAGGAAAAGAATTATGTGGGCAGAACTGCTAGGGACTAACATATATTATTTGAGTATATGGGCACCGGAAGGTGAGTGGAAAAGCAAATCCTTTGTCAGCAGGAAGGCCTCCATACATAGATCAATTTGATCTTCGTTTGACTCTTGTTGAACATCTTGTTGAACCATCAAGGGTCAGGGTCCTATTGGGAACTGAGTGTGATAATTTGGAAGAACACCCAAACACATAGATGTGTGTGTGTGGCTAGAAGAGAGTGAGCAAGAATACAAAAATGGCAGTAGAAAGAGGGAACCATTTAGGTAGCTCTGTGGGCCATGAAAAGTCGTATAGATTTTGTTCTAAGAGTGAAAGGAAGCAATAAGAGGGTTTTAAGCCAGGAAGTGCCACTATCCGCATTACATTTTGAAAAGGGTAGTCTGTGGTGTGGAGCCTGGATTTAGAGCCAGGGCAGGAATGGAAGCAGGTAGACATTTAGGATGCTGTTGGTGCCCCCTAGGGGAGCAAGGGCACTGGTGTGAGTTAAGGAGGCGCCGGTACAAAGGGACAGCCCACAGTTTGGCAGCTGAACAAGCAGCGGCTACTCTGCAGCCTTGTGGCAGCTGTAGGAACCCCTGCATCCTCCTGACCGTTTACTGAACAAATGTATCTTACCTTCTATGTGCCAGGCATTGTTCTATTCCCTAGGAATGAAAAAGGGAACAAAACAGACAACATCCCCACTCTCATTGACCTTAAATAAGGAAGAAAAACATCCAACATAAAACTAAATCATTACACAATATAATGTCAGGTGATGATAGGTGTCTTAAAGAAAACTGAAACAGGGCGTGGGGGTTGGGAAGGATGGAGAATGAGGGAGCGACAGCTATTTAAGGGTATGCACCCAGGGAAGGCCACATGCAGGGTGTGATACCTGCTCAGACCTGAATGAGGTGACATCAAGATGTGACCCACATGTCAGCTATCCCCACATCTTCCTAATCCCAACCCACAGCATCTGTTTTCACTTGATGGCACCCCAAGCAGAACTCGGCACCACTTCAAGTTCCCTCAAAAGAATGCTCTCTCACCAGAGCACCAGTGAGTAACAGAGACATCGGTCAATCTTCACAAGGGAAACCCAGCATGGGAGGTAACATCACCCTGCCGCAGCAACACCTGATGAAGCCTCTCATGCAATTCTCTAAAAAATCACAGAGATTTCTTTTCTGCCCCCTCTCCATGTGGCCCCCAGCTTTCTTCTTGATTCCTTTTGTTCCCACCAATGTCCAGTCCTGCTTTCCTCTACTAAGAGGAGCAATTCAGCTCAGCCCCGATTGCTCCCATAAATACTCCAACATCCTCGGCAAAACAAAGGCCTTCTCTGAAAAGGTGACTGGGGACCATTTTTGCCACCAAGGGGCCTCATCTCCCCACTTCTCTCCCAAGCGACTCAATAAAGTATTCTCCTTAAAACACGCAAGGCCTTCGCAGAGGAAAATTCTGGGGAATGCAATTGTCACCTTGCAAACGGGTTGTGGATTGGCACACCCCTACAAGTTCCCTTCTTATTTAGCCCAGGATGTGGAATCTTCTGGAAAATGAGCAGGAACAGAAGCCACCTATCTGTACAGCTTCTTCCTGTCCATGGTTTTCTATATTTATTCTCTCTCCACATGTAAAGTCAGGCTAAGATGAGAAGGTAGCTGAATTCTTGCCATGCATCTATGGAGTGTTTAGGCAGAGGTTGGCAAACTATGGCCAGTGGAAAAGTTGTCCTGAAACACAACCACACCCATTTGTGAGCAGATTCTTCGTGGCTGCTCTTGCGCAGCAAAGCAGAGCCGAATCCTTACACAGCACAAAAGCAGCCATATACAAGACAAGCAGGCGTGGCTGCGTTCCAATGCAACTTTATCTCTGGACACTCAGATCTGAATTTCATGTAATTCTGACACATCCCAAAATATGACTATTCTTTTGATTTTTTTTTGTCAACCATTTAAAAATGTGAAATCATGCTCAGCTTGCAACCCTTCCAAAATCAGGCAGGGGGATAGATTTGGCCCGTGGGTCCCAGTTTGCCACCCTGATTTAAGGGGTTGTTGACAAACATCAGGGTCTCTTGGTTCTTGACTCAATCGCAGCATTGCAAGGTGTCAGCATCCTCCTGGGAGAAAGCAGATCCAGGGTCCAGCTGTAACTGGTCCCTCCCTCTGCCTTCTGGTTGCCTGAATGCGTGTCCTCCCACAAGCGATGTGATCCCTTTCAGTTCTCAGAGCCTGGAGTCTGAGCTCTTTGAAGGAAGGGCATGCCTGTTCACCCCGGGATCTCCAGCATTCAGCACAGAGCCCAACATCTAGCTGGTACTCAAACCACATTAGCGGAGAGAAGAAACCAAGGAATGTAGGAAAGACAGAGCATCTTTTGTGCCATTCTCAAGTCAGTCTCTAATATTGTTAATGCTTATGACAAGATAAAACCATTACTTACTAGCAAAATGAATAATTAACCATTTCTCAAAACCTAGCGGGATGGACAAGAAGGAAGCCTGGGAGCGATGAGCACCTATGAGTGATGCATCTAAATGACTTCTTGAAATGCAGAGCCCAAACCCCCCTCTGCAACATTGCCGTCGATTTCCAAATGAGTTGAGGCCATTTCCTGACAGTTTGGGGGAAAAGGGCCAAACCGTTAGGCTCCTAGCCTGTCTTCAGCGTTTTACAATTAAGAGCTGGCCTTGTTTAAAGCTCCAGCTGTCATTACCTTGAATATTGAGAGAGGCCACTTTGATCCAAATGGAATCTGACTGCCTGATACAACCCAAAGTTAAGCTGCTTCCAGACGCATCATTCACTCTGTACATCACCCAGACCACTGATGTCTGTTTCAACTGAGCAGCGGGCTGTTCTCACGATGGCGCAATGGAGAGCTGATGTTGCATGAACTTTTCTGCTGTTGTTTCTTTTCCAGCTGACAGCTTCGCCCTGCACCCTGGGCCTGCCTGTTCATCTCACGGGGATGGTCCCTGATTTCCCTCTCTTGCGATTAGCCTGGGCAATGATTGGGATAATTTAGGACGAGCACCGCCTGATCATCTGTACTGTTACGACAAATAAAACATTTTAATATGAGCAGTCACTGCATGTTTACTGTATCATATTGCTGAGAGCTGAACGGATGCCAAACACTGTAACACGAGGGGGGATGTGAACTCCAGAATGATGACACTAATAAGGAAATTACAAAGGGCCCAACAAATGGCATTTGTGTTAAATCAATAATGCTCTGTTTGGTTTTTTTAATTCTAATCTTTCTTAGAAAAAAAAAATTATCTTTCTAAACAGTTGGCGATTCCTATGCTTGTTCGTCTTCCTGAACATAATTAAAAACATGTTGTGGCGTCTACTTAAGACATCAACTTTCCCAAGGCTGTCTCGTCCACTGCGTTTTAAACAAAGACACTTGTTTTGGCATTGTGCCCTTAATTAATCATTTGAGGCTTTGTTGCTGTACCAAAAAAAAGTGTCTTTGTTTAATGATTCATCACAAGCCCAATTTCCGTAGAACTTAATCAAAGACAGAACCAAACCAACTTACAAAAATAATAATAATAATAATGTAGGCCTTGTTCTCAGGATGTTATTTGATGAAAGAAATAGTGGTATATAACACCCTGTAAATAGAGGCTGCTTAGGAATTCTTTCATGGGGATGAGATGGACCCTTTGCTTCCGGAGTTGAGAATGGAAGCCCTTTATCGAGAAAACAGAACCTCTGATGATTCAGTGAATGTCATTTAGCTCTTGGGCCTTGCCAAGGAGGAGGGAAAGCCTCGAGTGGCCCATTTGAAAGGGCCTTAAGAATTCACATCTTCCTTTGCAAATGTCAAGGTTCACTCTGAGAAGCAGATGGTGCATCACAGGATAGAGACCCCGGGACTCTCGCTGACTACTCACTCTGAGCTGGCCAGGGACCCTTCCCTACTCTCCCTCTGCCTTGAAACCACTAGCATCCTTCTTCACCAAACTTCGCTCTCCGGGGACATCCCTGAGCAGAATCCACTTAGAAGTCCCTGACATAAGAAAAAGCAAAACAAGCTGAGCCATCTAAATGACACCAAGTCAGGCCTAGGATTTTGAAACAAGTCTCAATAGGATGGTGAAATTACTGGAGGAGGAGGTGTGTCATTTCAATGAAATCGACTTATATAAAGCATCCCTTTCTGAGGGTGGCGTGTGTGACGCCCTAAGAAGGAGTTTTGAGCATTCTGTTATCGTTATCACTTTACTAGTAGGATTACTCTTGTCTAGGATCATCTCTGCTACATTTGTGAGAATTTAAAATGTGCGATGTCGATCGTTGGTACTGTTTTGAAAACACTTTCTTACGAGCTGTAATTCAATGTTCCTTAAATCCTGTTGCTCCGAGTCAAATATTATGGTAATTGTCATTTATGGAGCACTTTCTTCATGCCAGGCACTGTGTTCAGCACTTTTGGGGCATCTTCTCCTATGAGATGGGAAGTGCTGTCCCCATTGTACAGATGAGTAAGTGGAGGCCTCCTTTGACCCGGAGTTCTTCTACAGCCAGGACCATGGCCTGCGTCTCCCCTCCACCTCCCTCGACCTCCCTCAACCTTCTTAACGAGATGTTGAGTCCCAGCCAGTCTCCAAACTCAGCTCATCCCAGACTTAGCACGGATTGATGTAAGAGGAAGAAATCATGATCATCTCCCTAAAAACCATCGGCAGCTTTGGGAGTCTTAGTTCCCAAGAGACCCTGCGTCTTGACTGTGTGGTGGGGATCAGGATACAGTCGGGAAGCGGAGGGCTGTAGAATCTGACAGGCCTGGCCTCAAACCCCAGCTCCCGCTGTGGGCCCCAGGGCACTCACATAACCTCTCTGAACCTGTTTCCTCACCTTAAAAATGTAGCTCATCACAGTACCTACCTCATAGACAGGATTAAATGAACTGATTCAGGCAAGAGCAGTTAACAAAGGGCCCACGCATAATAAGCCTTGAATGATAAAACATGGAACCGTTTGTGGAGTGGGCATGTCACCTGAACGGTGATCAAAACATCCTTGTACTTCTTTCTCCGTTTAGAATCAGAGGGAGTAAACTTTCCCTGCCCCCGGATAAAACTTGAGCCGCCCAAGACTCCTCTGCTCATTCTTAGGGAAGGCAGGCTTGCAGTCACTGTAAGACTTGACTTAGGGACTCGATTCCGAAGTCAGACCGACCTTTCCCTCCTTTCGCTTGTCAACTCAACTTCAGATCTGTGTTCCTACTCTGGGCTGGAGGCCTCCTGCGGGAAAGCGGGGAGGGGCTGGATTCTTCTTGATTTCCCTCCTCCGGCTCCCCCCACTGCTGATAGCAGCTTCAGCTCCCCCAGGGGCCCCTGGCCGTCCGGGGGGTGAGGCGGGCGGTGGAGAAAGGGACGGACCAAGAAGGGAGTTCCCCTGCTGGGTGGCTCCCAGTCTGCACTCCAGGCCAAGAGTGAAAGCTGACTCTCTTTTTTTTTTTTATTGGGGTCAAATATACATAACACAAAATTGACAATTTCAACCATTTTTAAGTGTACAATTCTGAAGCATTAAGTATATTTATATTGTTCTATAACCATGACCGTCATCTATCTCCAGAAAAAAGCTAACTCTCTATCTCCTGGTGCCTTGGTCCACTTGGGCGGCTGTAACAGAACACCATGGACTGGGTGGCTTTTTTTTATCAGTGGGTGGGGAGTGGGAGGGCGGAACCTTACAGCGTGTGGTCCAGGCACTCACTCAGAGACCCAGAGAGCAGCACGGGCCCTGGGAGGACTCAGGGGGCAGCTCTTGGCCCCCCGGAAAGCAGAGCAGGTGCCTCAAGCTCCATACTGGTCCTCATGCCTGCCCTGCTCCTGGCCAATCCTGGCCCCGGGGTGAGGGTCCCAGAAGAGGGGCCAGGCTGAGGAAATAGATTTATTTCTCACAGTTCAGGAGGCTGGAGTGGGAGGTCAGAGTACCAGCGTGGTCGGGTTCTGGCGAGAGCCATCTTCCCAGCTGCACATGGCTGTTTTCTCCTAGTATCCTCACACGACAGAGAGGAAGAGGGAGGGGGGATCTCTGGGGTGTCTTATTAAGGGCGCTAATCCCATTCACGAGGGCTCCACCCTCATGACCTCAGCACCTCCCAAAGGCCCCACCTCCTGTACCATCACATTGGGGGGTTAGGATTTCAACATACGGATTTTGGGGGGACACAAACATTCAGTCCACAACTCCTGGATTTTCACAGGTTATTTGGACGGTTCCTTCTGGGCTCTCTCTCCTGCCATTCTCTGATCCAGGCCCACACCTCCATCTCCCAGGGGGTGAACTGTGACTTTCCGCTCTGCTCCCAAGCGTCAGGGCCCCGTGGCTAAAGGACAACCCACACCTCAGCACCACCCCCACGGGCTCTCTGCCCCTCATGGCCCACAGCAAACACTCACCCTCCCCTCCCCGGACAAATTCTCAGAGGTCAGGCTGGTCCCAGCCAGCAGCTTCTTCCTGCAGTGTCACCTGAGCAGTTAGAAGCCCCCTGTCCTGGGTGGGTCGCAGGCCCCCACCACACCCTGCCTCAGCTTCCTGGGTGGGAGTCACGTGCCAGTCCTCTCTGTCCCCCTGAGGACAGCTGAGATGTCTCCTTAACCACTCCCCACCCCTGTCCCAATTAGACTTGCGATTTGTCTTAGTTTGGGTTCCCCCAGAAGTTGCCACTGAGACGAGAATTCCTGATCCGGGGAAACACCAGTAGGAGAGTGAGGCGAGGAGCCAGGGAAGGGAAGGCAGCCATCAGGGGACCTCATCACACAGTCTTCATGTGGAAAATGAAGTGTGCGGGCACTCCACCCCACGGAGAATCTGGGTAGCCAGTACAGGACACAGGCCTGTGCTATTCCACCCAAGGGGGAGAAGCCAGGGTGTTTGCTAACCCAGTTCCATCTATGATTGATGGCTGGGAGGTGTGTACACACAGGGGAGGCCAGGGTGTTAATTCCCATTCATTCACCCCTGCAGGGGTACCCAGTGGGCACTGGAGGCCTGGGAAGCCCTGTGGTGAAAGAATGCAGGGGGCCGCCATGGAGATCCCGCAGGGGATCTTCTTCTACTTTATCTCTGTTGATACAAAGCCAGGGTGTTCCATGTTAATTGCACAAGTAGGTTTGGCCACCTAGAGAGAGGTGGCAGAATGAGATGACCTCAGCTGATCTTCCACATGCCAAATATTCTGTTCATCCAGAAGGAGCCAAGGTTCTCCTTGTTTCTACACACGGTGTAGCCCCTTTGCCAGCAGCCTTCCTCTTCTAAGTCATCCCCTCCCTTCCCCATCTTCTTACACCTTCAGCTAATTAGTGTGACTCAATGGTAAAAAGAGGCTCAGGTGTCCGGCCAGTGCTAAGCACCGTACGAGTAATTATGTGTGTCCTGGTAGGGTTGCCGGGCAACTACCACCGGGACAACACAGAGAGAGAAGCTCATAGGATGCGCTTGTTCTGCCAGAGGGTGATGAATTCAAGACAGTTGTCACTCAAGATGAACTCATGTGGCTTCTGTGCTGTGCAAAGGGAGATACTCTCACTGTTAGACAGGACTCCACTCTGTTTATCCCGTGTATTAAGAAAGGAAGTATCACTTTCAAAGACGGCACCATGCACTGTTGATAGGAGTGTAAATGATTCCACCTCTTTGGGGGAGGAATTTGGCAGTAGCTGAGAAAATGTTTTCATTCTCTTCAACCTGCGAGTGCCTGGCTGGAAATTTATCTTTTACATGTATCTGGCCATGTCTGTGAAGACACGTGCATAAGGATATTGCCTGCACCTACTGGGCAATGGCTAGAACCGTAGACTCTGATGCCAGACTTACTAGGTTTGAATCTTAGCTCCACCACTTGCAAGTTGTGCAGCCTTGGGCAGGTCACTTCCCCTCCCTATGCCTCAGTGTCCTCATCTGAGAAACGGGGCTGTTAAAGTACCTCTTTCATATGGTACATAGGCGATTAAATGAGTTAATGTAAGTCAAGCACTATTTAAATGTGGGATGTTCTCCACGCATTAGAACTGATATGCATTTTTTAGTTTTCCGTACCGGGAGATTCAAAATAGCCTTTAAAAAGCATGAAGTAAATCCCAACTTGTTGATACAGAACAACCACAAGATTTATTATTTGATGGATAAATCAACTGTTTATAGTATTTACCTTTGTGTTAAAAATAATATATAAATTATATCCATCACAATTGTTTCTCTAAAAAATTATGCAGGGGGTCAGCCCAGTGGCATAGTGATTAGGTTCACAAGCTCCACTTAGGCTGCCCAGCGTTTGTGGGTTCGGGCCCCAGGCATGGGCCTACACACTGCTTATCAAGACATGCTGTGGAGGCATCCCACATAAAAAACGGAGGAAGATGGGCACAGATGTTAGCTGAGGGCCAATCTTCCTCAGCAAAAAGAGAAGGATTGGCAGTGGATGTTAGCTCAGGGCCAATCTTCCCCACACTCACACAAAAAAATTATATGTGTGTGTGTGTATTTATACATACACTGTGTTTATCTATGTAGAAATATATCTGGAAAAATCAGAAATGAGCACTAGGATTGGAGGGGCACTTTTTATTTTTGTGGTGTTTAGATTTTTTTTTTTTTACCAAATTCTTGTGCTATTTTTTTTTCCAGGAAAAATCTTGTTTAAAAGAAAAAGCCAGGACTATGCTCTGTGGCTAATAGCAGTGGACATGAAAACAGGGCTCATGAACTCATATTTCCACGTGGACCTAGGCTCCCGTGTGGGGCAGATCTGTGGGAAGCCCCGACTCTGCCACTTTCCAGCTGGGTGACCTGAGACAAGAAATGTCACCTCTCTGTGCTTCCTTCTTTTTTCCGGATGAAGAGGAGCAGCTTCTGAAGGGTTTTTAGAGGGCTGATTGCGACGATGTTTGTAAAGTGCCGAGGACAGGGCCTGTCATATATAAATAGGGGTTATCATTGTATATGGTGGCTGATTTCCAACCCCAAGCTTTAGAAAGGTGGCAGTGAATCAGGACGTTCACTATTGTCATTTATGCAAATTAAGAAGACAACACCTAGAGAAGAAAATATCTTTCCTGTCTCTCTCTCTCTTTTCCTTTCGTCTGTAACATAGCCCATTACCAAAGCCCTGAAGGCTTCTGTTGATGACTTAGACAATAAACACATTAAAAATCAGCAAAATGCCAGGTTGGCTATTGTCTAAGATCCATCTTTTTAGTCCAGTGCACAGCTTGGGAAATGCCTGTGGGAGGAAAAAAATTAAAATATGCAATGATAAAATTATCAATATAGTTGATTCTAGAGAAGCAGGCAATGCAGCTCGTACTGGTGTGCCCTCAACCGTGGCTCAGGCCCCACGGCTCCTTCCACCTTCTCTGCTCCTTCCTCTGCTCTCCACCCATGCCCATCCCCACGCACCCCCACCCACACAATCTTCTCCTTCACGGGCCTCCTGAAGGACGCTGCTTTTCTTACCCTCAAACTGTTTTTTAGGTAATATACCTACCTATACAATTACCCCCAAATCCATGTAGTATCTTAACCTCATAATATAAATAATAAACAAAGATAAAGTACATTATGGTAAAACAACATGATATATATGTGTGTTTGTATGTGTGTATACATGTACACACACACTCAGGCACTACCGTATTAGGAGATGTAACAAAAGTCTGGATTTAAGAGAAGTAAGACAGTATTTAACTGACAACTATTTGCATCTTTTAGTTACACTGACATTTTGAAATCAAGGCTAAATAATACATGCGTGTGTGTGTGTACATCAACGTGAATCCAACAACTACCATAAGGGCAAGAGCCAGGGAAGGGTTTAAGCAGGGAGTTCACAGGGTCCAATTTGCAGTGCAGGAAGGTTACCCTGGTGCCCACATGACAGGCAGACTCGTAGAGACACAAGTGGAGGCAGGGGGCCGTCTGGGTCCATTGCGATCACTGTTAGTGGAAAAGGGATCACAGGAAGAAGAGAGAGTGAAGACTCTCGGTGGCCCTGCCAGTGATCCCAGCAGGCACTTCGGACATTTGTTGGAAGTCTGAGTGGTCATCAGGATGGCGGTGGTGGGAAGTGGAGCAATAGAGGTTCAAATGTAGAAGGAACACGTGATTTGTTGACAGCAGCAGGGGCACTGGACATAATAGCAATAGCCAGAAAATCTGCTCATCTGGCCTCATTTCTTGGTATAGCATTTGAATTTTATTCACTTGTAAATAAAACCTGGACTATGAGTTCCTTGAAAGCTGAGTCTTTGCTCTTTTTATCTGTACAGCCTCATCATCTAGAACAGGGATTAGCATACCAGGTCTGTGGGCCAAATCCCGCCCACCACCTGTCTGCGTGAATAAAGCTTTGTGGAACACTGCCACACCCATTCATTAGCATGTGACCTGTGCTGCCCTAAGATGGCAAGGTTGAACACTTGATACAGAGAGCCTGTGCCCTGCAAATTCGGAAATATTTACTATCTGGCCCTTTATCAAAAAGTCTGTGGGCCCCTGATGTAGCATCATGCAGAGAACACTGTAGATGCCTCATTGATATCTTCAAATAATGATAGGACTTCCTTTCATCACAGAGAAAAGTAACCCACTGTTTCCTTTTTGGCTGGCACGCCCCTTGAACTACATCCCCACATGGGAAACTTTTTTTTCTGAGTCACACTCAATCTCTCCTTTGGTCCAGTCCTTTGGAGAATCCCTGAACAGCACTGGATTCAGGGGGACCCCTGAAGACAGCAAGCTGAAGCATCTCGAGCAGATGTTTCCTCAACCTTGGCACGATGGACACCTTGGGCAGGGTACTTCTCTCCTGGGGGCTGTCCTACGCATCACAGGATGTTGAGCAGCATCCCTGGCCTCCACCCACTAGGTGGCAGGAGCACCCTCCCCTCCTCTACATGACCATCAACAACGTCTCCTAGGAGGCAGAAAGCTCGTACCAGTTGAGAACCGTGGCTCTAGAGAGAGAGATTGTAGATAAGTACTGGGGACCACTTGCAAATGTCCCTGAGGATGTTCCCCACATTTAAAAAAAAAAAAATATTTGACAGGAGTTTACACAGCTTCCCCCTGTAATATATTCTAATTACACAACTCAGCCTATCAGGAAATTTCTGATGGGATGGACCCTTAGCAAGGATGATGAGGAAAGGCCTCACTGTGGAGAGAACATTTAAACAGAGGCCTAAATAACTCTATGGAGCAAGACGCGAGAGAGAAGCCGGTGGAGAGGCCTGGCTTCAGTGTGTTACCCGTTCCGAGTTTGTGTTCTGAAATGGGTGGGGGAGGCCTCTCTCTTGATCGTCCTCATGTTCCCTTTCTTCTGATGTGAGGTGAGGAGCCTTAAAGTGGTCCTGGATTCTCTGAGCACCTTCACGAAACAGCCCTCTTGATTAGCCTGACGCTGCCTGAGGCTCTCCTATGGATTTCCTAATGACTGCAGTCAGTGCCACGGCCGAGCGACTCCCAGGTTCTCAAGGAGGTTTCGCTGAACCTGAAGTCTTCTCCTGCCCGTCCCTCCCAACCCAGCCCTGTCCCCAAAGGCATCAACAATAAGACGAGTTCCTGGAAGGGAGTGAGCAAGGCTAGGATGGCTAAGAGGATGTTCGAGTGAGTGAGGCCTCTGATTACCTCCTCTATGGCCAAAATATAAATCTCTGGGGTTATCATCCTCTCTCCTCCGGCCCCTCCAGTCAGCTCCTTTCTTTCACCCAAAGGATGAGCCATCTGTACAATGAACCAGGTTATAGGTAAGCAACAACTTGAGAAAAAAACAGACATGTTGGAAAGTTGCAGCTAACTGTTGGAACGAAGAGGGAAAAATCAATCATCTTAGGCATTTAGGCAGATTTACGGACCCGGATGTTTGTTCTTCTTGTACCTGGCCTCTTAGACACACAGCAGGTGGGAAGCTGAGGCGTGTATGGGTGGGCTCTAGGGTCCTGTAGACATGAGCACGAATCTTGGCTGCCCTGAGTAACTGTCAGATCTGGAGGAGGCCACTTAAACTCTTTGGGCCTTCATTTCTTCCTCTGCAGAATGGAAGGTCTGTTTTGGAGGGTTGCTATGAGGATGAGAGAAGGTGTGTGTTAATAATAATAACAAAATATCCACCATGCATTGAGCTTCCACTGTGTACTAGACACTGCGCTAAATTCTCAACATACATATTTCATCCTCATAGTAGCCCTAAGAGGAGGTCCCTTATCACTATCCCCATTTTACAGGTGAGAAAAGTAAGGCTTGGAGATGTTAAACAGCATGTCCAAGTTTGCCCACTTTGAAAGGAGCAAAACTAGGATTTGAACCCAGATTTATTAGACCCCGAATCCTGGCTTCTTAACCACAGCCCCCCCCATGCTGTGGGCCATCAGTAAAATCATTGTCACCGTGTTATGATGCTAGTCATCGGGAGAATAGGAGTGTGAGTGAGTGGACACCACTCTGCCCTCACTCCCAACAGACCTGGGCACTGTGAGCTTCGGCTGCTGCCACGCTGGGGCACGAGGCTTGAGTGTGGCTGCTACTTGCTGATGTACAGTATCCCAGGACATGCGAGACACCAAGCTGCTGATTTCCTAAACCCACTGATGAGCTCAATGACTGGTGTATCCATGCAGTGCCGAGCTGTTCACTCCACCCCACTCTGGGTCGCTGCCCCCGTGTAAAGCAAGGGTGCATAAATTTATTCATTCATTCATTCAACTAGCATTTATTTATTAAATGCCCACCCTGTGCCAGGCACTCTCTGTAGAAGAGGATGTAAGATGGACATAGTCCTGCCCTCATGGAGCTCACACTTTGGAGGAGCAGGAAGGCCAGAAAGTAAGACATGTAAGCTGTCTAGGGCCACACAGGCAGAGTCAAGTGTCTGTGCTGGCAGGAGGGGAGGGGAGGGAGCAGCAGGTGCAGGAAGATGCTCGGTGTGAAATAGGGGTCAGAGAAGGCCTCACGAGGAGTGGGAGAGGGGAGAGAGTGAGCTGCGCAGACAGCTGGGCGAGAACATTCCAGGCAGAGAAAAACAGCAACGGCCTCAGTGGCCCAGAGGCGAGGTGGCCTCTCAGGGAAAAGTTTCGCAGATTGCATTCCTCAGAAAACCCACAAGATGTTCATTAAGAAAATGCTTGTGGGGTCCCCTAAGTTTGCAGATACTACCTTTTGAATATCCCATTTTTGGTGTTTGTATTACCCACTAGCATAAAAAAGGGAAGACTATGAGAAGTCCTGCAGTAGAGTCTCGTTCAGTCCACTCTCACCGCGACATATCTGACTACACAGTCATCCCTTCACGTAACACCTGTTGGCATCCCGCAGAGCTCCGTCTCCATGGGAACCAATTTGGGAAACTCTGGTTTAGACTAAGGGCCCTTTCTCTACAATGGTGTACAGTTTCTTGATTCTCTGTCCCACGTTGGGTCATCCAAGAAACACTCGTTGAGTGCCTCCTTACTAAGTGTGAGATGCTGAACTCGAACTAGCTGGAGATGGAGCAGTCACGAGACCCACCATCTCCACTTCAAAAGTCACATCCACGAAGCAGGCGCATGCAGGCCAAGAAAGACCAAAGCGTGTGGATACTGACCTCCCTTGGGATTCAGTGACCCCAACTTTCCAGGGGACAGTTTTGGGGAATGAATGAGAGAGCTGTTCAAACCCCTCCTCTTGTCTCTTGTGAGACGCCAGCCCCATATGAGGGAGGTGTAACTGATTCTTACCAGATCCGAGTGGTTTTAAAGGAAAGAAGTGGGGATAAGCCAAAAGCAAAAACGCTCGGTAATTGGTCCGTTCTCAACACCTTCTCAAGAGGAAGGGAATCGAAAACTCTTCAGAGCCCCCCTCACGGATCCGCTTTCAGACACACACCCATATACAACACCCAGCCTTACGCGGCCTCTGAGTTGGAATGAATTGACTTCCACCACCACATACACACTGGCTGGCTAGGTCTCATTTACCACCTGCAGAGGACTGATTTCCAAAGGCTGGGCTTTCCTCATAACGATCTAGAGTCTAAAGGATAGGAAGCAACGCCGCGGAGAGGCACAGGGAAAAACCTTGTTTATTCACTGGTGAAGTTTACTTATTTTAGTCACCTCTGAAGGCACTCACAGTTAGTTCAAAAAAGGAAGTCTCCTTCAGTTTACAGTCAGGACTTCCGGAGCAACGTGACACAGTGTCAAGAGCGTAGATTGGAAGTAATAATACTATACTTATCAATTTGAGTAATTTGAGTTCCTGCTTTGGACCAGCTCGTGTTAAGGGCATTCTCTATGTAACGTCCTGCTGTGTTCTTAGCCCCATTTTACAGATGAGAAAACAGAGGGTTAAAAAGGTGCAGTGGTTTGCCCAAAGTTACACAGAAAGGCATACAGCCGGATTTGAAACCCAACGCCGTGTGTTGCCTCTTCGTAGAAAGTACATATTTGGACCTTGGTGCGCTTGAACGTCAGCCCCAGCACTTTCGAGCTGGGGCACCCTGCGTAGATAATACGTTTTTTCTGAGCCTCAGCTTCCTTACCTGTGAAAATAGAGATGGCCTTCTCTACAGCTGGGCAAGAGTGCCCTCTAAGCCCAGAGTAGGGCCTCACTCAATTCTACACTCTCTCCTTCTTTCAGTGTTTTCTCTAGACTTCACCGACTGCTTTGTTTAAGGAAATTTTCCAATTTTAGTGTGTTCTGGAGACTGCTCTGAGAACCTGCATGCATCACCTCGTTCCACCATTTAATCCACACAGCAGCACTGAAAGGTGCATGGTTCACCTCCTCTTTGACGGGTTAGGCAACCGATGCTTTGAGACAGTCCATAGCGGTCTGAAATGACCATGCCAGCAAGTAACCAATCCATGCTTTAACCAGCTGTTCTCAACCACGGCGACTTTGCCCACCAGGGGACATTTGCATTACCTGGAGACATTTTGGGTTGTCACAGCTTGGGGGATGGTGCTGCTGGCGTTTAGTGGGTAGAGGCCAGGGAGGCTGCTACACACCCTACAATGCACAGGACAGCCCCCCATCCTACTACAAATAATTATCCAATCCAAATGTCAATAGTGGCAAGGTTGGGAAAGCTTGGTTTAAATTCAGATTTCTCTATCATCAAAGTTGATTATCTTGCACCATTTTACTTCCCTAACTGAGAGTTTCTAAACGTCCACCGTATTGGCATTTGGGGTCAAATATTTCTCTGTTGTGGGGGCTGTCCTGTAGGATATGTGTAGGATGTTTAGCAGCGTCGCTGGCTTCTGCCCATTGGATGCCAGGAGTTCTGTACCCTCCCCAATTCGTGGCAACCAAAAATGTCTCCAGACATTGCTGATGTCCCCAGCACCCTCCTTGTACCCAGGACTCCCTGTCCTCCTTCCCCGGGAGAGCAGGGGGGCGAGTCACCCCCAGCTGAGACTCATTGCCCTAACCCAAGGAAAATCAGTTTAGCTATGAAATCAGAATAATAAAACTGCCCTGGAAAATATTGAGAACATTCTAGATAACCATTATTTAAATATGTAAAAAAAGACCCTACATGCATGTGTGTGTAGATATATTAAATACTTGGGCATGTCTGGCAGAAAGAAGTATTATCTCTCATGATTTCCTGCCATAGTATTGTTGGGGCAACAAATTGACCAACCTCTTTATTTCCCAGCAAACATATCATCACTTCCATCCCTCTGGGTTTCAGGGACTATACACCAGAACAGAAATATAGAGCAGTGTTCCCTTTTCTCTTATTGTCAGGGTTCTATTTTTGGAGCCCCATTATTATTCCAAAATGAATTAGATCTTAATTTGAGGCAACGTTACAGGGAGAGGAGAAGCCAGCAGCACCAGAGGCTCCGTGATTGACCCCACAAGGGGAGGCTGCAAATCTCTGTCACTTAGAAAAACTGCCTGTCCTCAGACCCTGGGGCAGCAGAAGGGGTAGGAGAAAGCAAGACAAGCTCTGACATCCAGAACCAGGTGAGTGAGGCACTCATTTCCCTGGAAGGAAGCCCGTCCTCCAACAAACTAAAAATTTACGTCTGAAAAACCTGAGGCATCTTCACTGGTGTTCATTGATTAAAAAGGTCCTTACAACGAAATAGTATTCAGCCTTGAGAAAGAAGGCAATTCTGCTGTTGGTGACAACATAGATGTACCTGGAGGACGTTGTGGGAGGTGAAATACGCCAGACAGAGAAACACAAATACTGCGTGATCTCACTTAGACAGAGACTCTAAAACAAAGCCAAACTCATAAAACAGAACGGTGGTTACCAGGAGCAGAGGGACAGTAGAAACAGGGAGATGTTGGTCAAAAGGTACAAACTTTGTTACCAGATGAATAAGTTCTGGTGATCGAATGTACAATATGGTGACTATAGTTAATAATACCGTATTGTATACTCGAGAGTTGCTGAAAGAGTAGATCTCAAGCATTTTCACTACACCCACAAAAAGGGTAACTAAGTGGGTTGATGGATATGTTAATTAACCTGATGTGATAAACATTTCACAACGTATATGCATACCAAATCCTCACGGGAGCCGGCCCTGTGGCTGAGTGGCTAAGTTTGCGCACGCCGCTTCAGCAGCCCAGGGTTTCGCCACTTCAGATCCTGGGCACAGACATGGCACCGCTCATCAGGCTGTGCTGAGGTGGCATCCCACATAGCACAACCAGAAGGACCCACAACTAGAATAGACAACTAGGTACTGGGGGGCTTTGGGGAGAAGAAGAAAAAAGAGAGGAAGATTGGCAACAGATGTTAGCTCAGGACCAATCTTTAAAAAAAAAACTCATCACATTATACACTTAAAATATATACAGTTTTATTTGTCAATTACACTTCAATGAAGCTGTTGGAAAAAATATCTATGGTTGGAGAAATTGAGGGAAGACTGAGCAGACTTCCCATGATGATATAAAATAGGGATCAGCAAACCTTTTCTGGAAAAGGCTAGACAGTAGACAGATATACGACCTCTGTGGCACCACTCACTTCCGCCATTGCAGTATGAATGTGGCCGTAGAGGGGATGTCAATGAACAGGCATGGCTGTGTTCCAGTAAAACTTTATTCACGGACACTGAAATTAGAATTTTGAAATTTCAAAATTTCATGTAATTTTTCACATCGTGAAATAGTCTTCTTTTCATTTTTTGCTCAATCTTTTCAATGTCAATCCATTCTTTGCTCATGAGCCACACAAGAACAGGCTGAGGGCTGGACTTGGCCCACCCACCTCTTACATGGAACAGGACCAAGGAAGAAAACTCTACTGTCTCCAAAAAACCACAAATTCCCACTTTTCTGTCCTTAAGATGAAGGAGACCACCCTGGATATTTGGAACTTGCTTTGGTTAGCACAACAGGAATTAATCTGCCAATACCTGAACTTCTGGAATGTTCTGTCTTTATAGCATGATAAACGTTGAAGGGCAAACTTGAAGTAACACTGCAGGCTCTTTTCTTTTCCTGCTATGATTTAGTGAAATAGGTGTTTACGGTAGAAAATAACCAATGAATTGGAATTTCTTCCAGACCTCCTGGTTAAAAAAATAAAATAGAGAAGAAGAAAGAAAAAACACTCAGGTTCAAAGCTTTGTAAAAACAGAAAGCTCTCAGGTCCCGTGTGAAACAGGATGTGAAAAACATGCCTCCAATTTCCATCTTCTCTCCCTAAGCACAGTCCGGCATCCCAGCTGAGGGGAGAAACGCTTGGCCCAGAACTTCTTGGTGGTTATCAATTCTTCATCAACCTCGAATTAACTTTTTAAAAGGGATTTTTCTGCTGCTTCTTTTTTTTTAAAGTTACTGCGATCACAATTTTCAGATTTTCGACTACTTAAAAAACTTTTTTTTCCTTCCCCCTCTGACGGAGAAGGTCAGTCACTTTAAAGATATAAGAGAATTTGGGAAGAGATTAATGACAAAGACAAATGATGATTTTTATTTTAGCGGAAGTTTCGGTGCGTTTTCTGCCGGGTCCGGGTCCTGATAATAAAGTACACTTGACATATAACTGCGTAAGTTCTTTGCTTTAAAGTTCAACGATGGATCAAAAGAGCGAATTCTCTCTTTAAAAGAAATATCCTAGAAGGAAAAATGAAAGGAAGGTTGAGGGAACCTCATACATCCCTTTTGTCTTTTTCTCTTCTCTTTGTGGCCCAGAGACAGAGCATTGAGTGACTTCTTCAGAAAAGAGATCAGTGAAATTGTCAGTTGATTACTTCTCCTTGATTAGCATTTATAAGAGCCCTGTGATACAGTATTTGCATTCCTATTTAGCCGTGATTTTTGTGGGGCACCAATGATTAAACTTGTCATGGGGCTTGATTGACGGGGTCAGATCTTCACTTTCTACTCTTTTGAAATTAAAAACAAATGTGTCAGCTCCCTTCATGGGCCGGAGCGCCGTGAAGCTCGCCTGCCTTGTCATTGCACATAGGTCAGGAATGTTTTAATTTTAGGGACGGATTCTGCTTGTCAAGTAGAGTGTGATGGCGTGCGGTTCTGGAGATGAGATGTGAAGGGTGTAAAACAAAGAAGGGGAAGAACAAAGACAAAGACACTCACATTATTAGACAGATTTAATTAGTCTGAATGGATATTATGCTAGATGAAGCAGTGAGCTGTGAAATTAACCCTTGATTATGGATTGGCGGATCCTACTCATAAAGAGAATCAAACCTTTGTGGGGAGACAAGAGGTGTGATTTCAGTTTTCCCTGCCCTTCTGGGTTGCGTGCCAGGTCCCCGCCCCCACCACCCACCCCTGTCTACGTAAACACCAGAATCTGTGGAAGAAAGCACGGAAGTTCATCTTTAGCTTGTGCAAGCAGGTGTACCTAGAAAAGGAATTCTGTCTAGCTTTCCTCTCCTCAACTTTAGAGAAAGCAACAAGCCAGCAGCGCTTGGATGTGAAGCTAAGGGGCTCACAATGATACCGGTTTCCAAATCCGAAATGGAGGCTACAAACAGCTAAGTCTGAATGAGAGTTGTTTATTTTGAGTATCCGCGTTGAATAGCTCTTCAACTTCAGTAGACGATCACGGCCCAGGAATGTCCTTAATACAATCTTCACCTGACATTGCCTGCGTCTCCATGGTCTTCTCCACTGAATCCCAGCTTCATAGTGATTCCCAAGAATTCCAGGCATGTTAGGAGAGGAATAGGAGGCCGAGAGATTTGACCCAACATTGGTGTCCAATTAAGCAAAAGTCACTTATAACCGAGGACTTCAACGAGGAGGGGACAGTTGTGAGTGACAATGCACATAGGAAGGTATGCGGGTCTGAGATGATGTGGCCTTCCAGAAATCCTTTAATTTATCCAAATCATCAAAAGGATATGAACTCTGCTGAGAAAGTCCTTGTCTCAGCTGCATGAACTAATGTCTCTTCTTTTAAGAGATCCAGTCTGGAAGATTATTCCCCAGCACCAATTCCAGGAAGGGGCGGCTCTGCAGGGAGGTGGGGGGGGATCACACAGCAAAGGAGCGTCTGTTAGGCTGGCCCAGAGTCTCATGTGGAAAGTCAGCAAATTAGGGATTAAGGAAATGGAGTTATAGAATTTGCTTTGCGGTCCATCCCAAAACTCAGCTTCTTATCGGTTAAGGGGAGTACAGCTCTCTTTCTAACAAACTCCCACGACGATTGTGCTGAGGATAAAGTCCGAACTGTGTACTTAAAGTGCTGGAAAGGCATCATGTGTTATTACTATAGCTCAGAGTAGAAAATGAGGTATTAATTCTAAGTCACTTTTCTGGCTCTGTTCTCCAGTTTCTCACCTTGATGTATAAGTGGCTCCAGTGTAGGAAACTCCTGGTTCAGGAATTCCCTGAACAGTAGTTTTCAAACGTGGTCTTGGGACTCTGGATCAATTGCAATCAATTGCAGATCATACATTCCCAGTCATTGTTGAAGGCTGAAGGTAGTCAATGAACTCACTGGCATTACACTGGAAGTTTCTGCATGTTAGAGACAGAAGGGAAACTGTAACCCTAACCCTGGCTCTGCTTATGAGAGCGTCACACACGTGAGCAATATGCTTCGTAGCCAGGGTGCAGAAACTGTGGAGAAGCACTGCTGTACCAGGGAAGGTGAGGGTCCCGTTGTTGGCATGTGCATGGGGTGACCAGACTGTGGGACTCAGTTGCTCCAGGTGAGTGGTTGTATCTCAAGCTTCTTTGGTTTATGATCTCCAGAAAGTCAAACTATTTCTACAGGTAAACACAGCCACGGTTATCACTACTGGAAACAAGGATTGTTTTCTCCCCAAAGATGATGTTTTGTTTCTGAAGAAACTTCTTTCTTAGCCCTAAGTAATAAGAGAGAGAGCCTGCTGTCTCCAAGTTAACCTCACTGAGTTGTAGAGGAGGAAGAGACCTTAAGAAATCAGCTTATCAGGGGATTCCCAGAACTGAGCATTCCTACCCCTGACCATGCACAGAGTGGTTTAAATGGTACTTGGATGATCTGGTTTTTGTTTTGAAGACAGTTATATATTTGTTTTAAAGAGTATTGAAATGCACATGTGTGTGTGTGTGTAACAGTGTTTCTCATGGACTTCGTGGGCTGGATTGTTCTCTGTGGTGGGGCTGTCCTGTGCATTGTAGGATGGCCAGCAGCGTCCCTGGCCTCCACCCACTAGATGCCAATACCATCACTGCCCCAGCTGGAACTCAAATGTCTCCAGACATTTCCAAATGTTCTCTGGGGGTCAAAATCACCCCCAGTTGAGAAGCAGTGATATCTATCTTTGACTCCATGGATGTTATTGCTTACGATAAGGCTAAAGAAAAAAAAGTGACTCAAATTAAAGAAAAACATTAAGTTAAAAAGCTAGTGGAAAGAATACAGGCAATTGTGACATAGCAGAAATCAAGAAGGTTGCATGCGACAGAAAGGGGTTCAGGAAACAGCGCTTTAGTTTTCAATCTACATTTTACAGATGGGGATAACTGACCTCCAGAACATGGGATGGAACTGATCAGAACCACCCAACTGTTTGTCCCTGTGTTAATCTCACAAGACAACTCGAGGAAAGCTCTTAACCCAGGGCCCAGCCCATCGCAATAGTAATCATAATCCCTAAATATTGAGCACCTGCTGGGAGACAGGTACCGTTTTAAGCTCTTTACAGGTAGCAACCCATTTAATATTTACAACAACTCTGTGAGGTAGGAATTATTATCATTCCCATTTACAGGAAGACATAAGGAAATGTGTGAAACAAATTTATGGTGGGGGAGGAAGATGATAAGCCATTTGGTGGAGCTGTGGCTAGGAATATGTGATTTATCATTTACGTTTTCATGCTATAGCTTAAAATATTTCTAAGTTATATACCAATGTTACCTCAATTTTATATATATGTGTGTATATTTTTCTCTTGATGCCTACTATGTGCCAAGTAATAAGCTACACCTGACCCAGAATAAATACTTAATTCATGTCAGCTACTATTATTAGCTATTATTCCCACAGTTTTGTGTGCTGTTACTGTATTTGTAGAGGGGGTGGATGGCTGCCATTTCTGCATATTACTCATGACAAACTGGAGAATATGTTTTTTCAATTCAGCTTCCAGAGTTTCCTTTCCTGTCAAAGAAAAGCAGGAAGGTTATACCTTAGGAATGGTTTAGGCTCCACATAAAGGACAACTTTGCTTAGGGGTTTGGTTTGATTAGGGGCCAGCCTGGTGGTGCAGTGGTTAAGTGCACACGTTTCGCTTCTCAGCGGCCCAGGGTTCGCCAGTTCGGATCCCGGGTGCGGACATGGCACTGCTTGGCAAAAAGCCATGCTGTGGTAGGCGTCCCATGTATAAAGTAGAGGAAGATGGGCGTGGATATTAGCTCAGGGCTGGTCTTCCTCAGCAGAAAGAGCAGGATTAGTGGTAGTTAGCTCACAGCTGACCTTCCTCAAAAACAAAAACAAAAACAAAACAGTGGTTTTGTTAAATAGGGATTTTCTTTTCTCTCCATCATGACACCCAGAAGTAGACAACCATGCCACCGGGTCAGTGGATGAAGGATGTTAGAAGGTGTCTCTGTGAGTCTCTTGATTGTTGCCTCATAGTCGCAAGATGGCTGCTGCCACTAGACATTATTTCCACATTCAAGGGAGGAAAAGGAATGAAATAACTGTACTAGCCACCTTTGTCCCCATTCTCCAGGGGGTAAATCTTTCCTAGAAACCCAGCAGAATTCCATTTAAACCTCCTCATTCAGAACCGTGTAATTTTGTCATCCCTAGCTGCAAGATCCTGCAATGCAAACGTTCATTTGGGCACATTGCCACAGAAAACAAAGCCAAGATTTTATGAGCAAGGAAGAAGAGGGAAATGGATATTGGGGACGCAACCAATAGCATCTGTCCCAAGTACTATTCCAGGGGCAAAGATGCTCTGTCAGCTCTCTTCTCCTTTCCTCCCCAGTCCCTCCTGGTCCAGCAGCCAGCAATTGGTTGAAGATCTGTTTTCCATTGTGAATTAGCATTAATCAATCACCAAATGTGGACTAAGGAAAAACGGTTGGCCAAAATCATCCCGAGTGCAATGGGCTATGTAAACAATATTAGATGTTACCATCACCACCACCACCACCACCGAAACAAGAACAAGAATGCCCAGTTGGGCACTTACCTGAACGCTAACTGTTTCACATACGCTAGCTCACGTCATCAGCACCATGACCCCATAGGTGTTACCATCATTCACATTTTACAGAAGAGGAAATTAAGTTTGCAAAAGGCAAGGTGGTTCGTTTGAGGTCTCTCCAGTTGGAAGTGGCAGATCTGGGCTTGAACCCAAGCCTGAGGAGCTCCAAAGCCCTCTGTCTTCACCTTTGAGGTGCTAACAATACAACAAGGATTGTTGTCTCGGGGTTAACTCTCCTGAGAAGCAGTTTACCAGCACTGCAAGACAGAATAATAGTAAGTGCTCAGCTACACGGTCCTGGAAATAGGTTTTGGAAGAATAACAAGGAAGCCAGTTTTCATGAAGGCCAGATGTAGTCAAGAGAGATGCTTGAGTTGTCCCTTTAGAGATATTTGACTCCATTTCCATGTGTAGTGGTTAGGAAGGTCGGTGCTGGGCTCCCAGCTGCAACAAACACAGACACACAAACAGAACTTGGGAAGTCTGGACAGCCACAAAGCAAGCAGAAACCATGTACTCAGCATAGATCTTTTTGGAGTTTGTGGGCATTTTTGAGGTTGCTCGGGGCCCGTTGACAATCCTGTGACCATCTGTCTGGCACCCAGGCTTCAGTGGTTGGCGGTGCTTCGGCTGAGCTGAGAGCAGGCAGATCTGGAGGCACAGCTGCCGAGGAGGCCGAGGGGCCGACTGCTTCTTGGGTGTGTTTGCTCAGCCCGGTCTGCCTGAACCCAATCCAGATTCCCTCCAGGCTGAAAAAGGAGAATGTGTGCTTTCTTTTCACGTAGTATTTCTGAATGCCCGTGAATGTAAAAGAAAGAAAACAAAACCAAAAAGACCAGGATATGTGATATTCCCAAATCACAAAAAAGACAGGACACTTCCTGAATCAGGAATCCGGCCCTTTCTTAAGGGATTTCCCTGTTGTTTGGAGATCATACTGGTTCTTAAAAAACTTAGATAAGAAAGAAGTTTAATTCAGTGCAGCTCAGTTCGACCCACAATTTCTGAGTACTTACTGTGTGCCAGGCCCTGTGCGAGATTCTAGTGCAAGATGCTAGTAGATACAGACAAGTAAAACCAAGAGGGAACCTGATGGCAGAGGAAGCGACAAAGATGTCCCTGAGAGAGGACAAGAGGGTGACATGGAACATTGCCACGATGACCCTTTTCTGATCTACGTCTTTTTTTCTAGAGTCCTGAGCACGTGGTGCAGAAAGAACTTTAAACAAAAGTTAAAAGCTGATCTGCAAGAGAAACCAAAATAAGGGAAGGCATTGCATTACAGTCTGTGGCCAAGAGTATCTATTTGAGAATCAGATTTTCCTAAGATCTAGGCCGAGCTCCCCTCCTTACTAACTGTGTGACTTTGGGTGACTCACTTTCCCAAGTTTCCTCACCTGTTAGATGGGCGTGGAAATACTCCCTACCTCACAGGGCTGCTGGGAAAATTTATGGAGATAATCCAAGAAAAGCCCTTGACACAGTACCTGGCACATAGGAAGCTCTCCGTTAATTTCTGTTTTCAATAATAACAATTATGGTAATGCATTATTATCATCATTGAGCTTCATACGTTGTCTGGAATATAGTAAGCACTTAATTAGAGTTTGTTATGGTTTTTTTATTGCTACCATTAAAGTATTCAACACAGTGTCTGGCGAAACATAATGACTGAATAAGCACCACCAAGATCCTTCTGGAATCGAGAAATGTAAGTGTGAAGCTCTTCCTGTGGGAGACTGATCCTATGGATTCCCTACTCACAATTAATGATGGAAGGTAATGTGCCTTCTTTTCTTTCACCTCCAAGAAACTACCGGAGTCACCCTGATTCTTCCCAAAGTCATGATAAAGGTAAAATTCACAAAAACAAAGCCAGAAGCCCCAAGACTGTCCTGGGTAGGACACGCGCTACCCAATGGTGTATCTATGCTTCTCTACCTGACACCACGTATGACTTACTGAGGTGAAAGATGCGAGGGGTCTGGCCCCATGGTTTATTTCAGCCGGTTTTCCATCCTCTCCGGGTATTCTTGGCCCAATAACTCTGTGTGATCCTGCCACCAGCCGCAGACTTTCCTTGAAATTCCTTCTTCGTGCTCTCTTTCTCCTCCTCACCTCCTCCCATATGAAGTCTTCCGTTGTTTCAAAGCCCTTCTGAAACGCTGTCTCCTCTAGAAAGCCTCCCGTTTATCTTTCTTTTCCCAAACTAGAAAAGATGCCCCCCTCCTCTTGGCACCTATGGAATGTTCTCATGCGACATGTGTCCATCTGTATCTTGATTTAAAATTATGTTGTGTTAGTCACGACTGTGGACCACACGACAGAAAAGTCACTCAAACCAAGTTAAGCACAGAGGAAATTTATTGGCTCCTGTGGAGGTCAAGGGTGTAACTAGATTTAGGCAAAACTGGATCAGTGTTTAGATGGTGTCATTGAAAATCTGGCCTTCCCAGCCTCTCAGATCTCATTTTCTCTGAAATAGCTTAATTCTCAGCCAGGTATTCCACCATGTGGTGACACAGAAACCCCTAGAAGTTCCTGGCTGAGCCTCTCCAAAGAAGAGCTCTGGCAAAAATCTTTCACTGGACTGACTTGGGTCATGTGTCCACCCCTGGACCAATCACTCTTCTGGTCTCCTTTTGCAGGAGAATAGAACACAGGGATTGGCCAGACTGGAATCACATGCCCAGCCTTGTAGCTTGGAAGTTGGGGGAACGCACCCCGCCGAAGCCCCCGACCTGAGAACAGAGAGGTGGTTCCCCAAAGGCAGATCAGGGTTGTTCCCCAGAGGACGCAACAATTAGCTATGGCAGGTGTAGAATTCCTGCTGATTCATCTTTTGGTACCTCATAGCGCCCAGCTTTTTGTTCCTCATAAAGTAAATGCTCAATAAAATTATCGAATGAATGGGAAAAAAAAAAAAGAAATGACGAAACTAAAGAACTTACCTATTGGCTTTGCATATTTCTTCTTCTGACACTTACAGTTATACTGGCCAAGCAGAGATCACACAGCCATTTGAGTATTTCTCCAACTCACTCTTTTAGAGAAAATCTTAGTGAACCAGACATCACAGAGCCTTCCATCTGGAGTCAGAAATTATGCAGACGATACCAATGTTTAATAATCCGAAGAGCCAAGCTCACTATAAAAAAAGAATGTTGTTTTTAGCCTAATAACAGAGAATTCACCATGACCTAGTCCTTGACCTATCGGTATCTTTGCTTCCTAGTCATGAAAAATGGGCAGGATTTCTGGCATTCTTTATGCTTCTTTGTTATTAAAAGCAGGATCAGTTAATAAATAATTACGATGCTCAGTTTCTAGGGAACAAGGAGATAAGGACAGGAACACTTGAGTCTCACAAATTACGTGCTATAGTATAGATTTTCACCCCGAGTGGGGAACAGCCTAGCGTTCTTTTTCTTTCCTGTGGCATAAATTGTTCTAATTATACGTGCAGGATCCTCTATCCCCAAAGATATGAGTTGGAGGCACTGTGTCTGTTCTTTTAACTCCAAGAAGCATTTGCAGTTACGTTTTCCCACCCCCTTGTTTTCAAACTGAATTGTTTCAGTGGTAGCTTGGTGTGTCAGCTTGTACGTCTATAAAACAGTTTTGTACCAGCTGGAGATTCAACATGCTACATGAATACATAACAGTGCCTAACCAAGAAGGTTTGTAATTCAGTAATTAGCTGTAATTAATGAACACAAAGTGAAGACTCATTTACAGTTTAAATTATCACATTAGCTCCTGTCACCCTCTATGTACACAAAACAGCAGGAATTCAATTATTTTTATTCTTCAAAGCTAATTTAAAATTTAAGGGATGCCATTACATGAAATAATAGGTAGGAAATGTAATCGAAATCACTGGGAACAGTTGGCCGTCCTTAGAATAAAAAAAAATGCCATCGCTGACGATTTGGAAATGTTTTTTCATCTGTGAACAGATGAAGGATTGAAATCTCTGCTCTTTTCAGTATATTTAATTTAAAAGAGGAAGCGAGTTTGGTGGTTGCTGAATCTTGGTGCGGGGAGAATCATTGCGCATAATTGTAAAAGCAGTTGATAACTGATAATGCTGTTGATAGTAACAAGATGACAGCCTGGGAGACTCGCATTCCATTATCCTTAATGGGGGCTGAGCCGCCTGCAACTGCCCGGGGTTCCTGGAATTGTCACCCATTTTTGATGCATAACTTCAGCTTGGAAGACGTTACGTCATTGTCACATTGCTGTCGTCCTCACTTCTTTATACTGATATTTGATAAATCTTCTTTAATTCATTCACCGAATATTGATCCAGGCCCTTCTGTGTCTCAAGCACAGATCTAAGCACCAGGACCACAGCAGTGGGCAAGATGGGCCACATTCTGGGTCTCATGGGGCCGACATTCCAGTGGGAAGAGACAGACAATAGCCAGGGTTTCTCAAGCGTGGCTATGAATAGAATCATGGAAGAAGCTTTAAAAATATACATATACCAGTGTCTGGGTCCCCACTCTGACTAACGGAAGCAAACTCTCTGGGAGTCAGGCCTGGGTATCAGTATTTTTCACAGCTTTCTGAGCGACTCTAATGTGCAGCCGGAGTTGAGAACCACTGTGACCAACTAGTAAATCAGCATTCATTGGTGATGATGCCGTGATAAAAAATGAAGCAGAGGAGTGTAGAAAGGGACTGCGGGCTGCTCTGGAGGGAATTCGGGGAAAACATCTCCGGGAAGTGACCTGGGAGGAGACCTGAGTGTAAAAAGGAGCCTGCCCTGAGAAGATCTGTTCTAACCCAGGTGTCAGCAAAACTTTTTCTCTTTTATTTATTTATTTATTTGTTGGCATTATCAACCCTTTAAAAATGTAAATGCTTTCTTAGCTCAAGGGCTGTACAAAAACAAGCTGCAAGCCAAATTTGGCCCACTCAAACCATGTTCTAGAAAAAAGGACCCACACATGCAAAGGCCCTGAGGCAGGTGTGAATTTAACGTGTGAGAGGAGCAGAAAGACAGCCTGAAGTAGGACTTAGTAGGTAAGGAGGAAGAGAAGATGAGGCTGGAGGCATGGGTGGGAATTAAGATTTTATTTCTATATGATGAAAAAGCATTGGGAGATTTTAAGCAGGAAATGAATGAATGTGTGGGTGTTTGTATGTCAAGCAGACACTTATGTTCCCATACTCACCACAGTGTCTCTCCCTGCAACTGCCACTGATGTCCTCCCATGGCAGTTCCTGGAATGGAAGGAAATACACACCCCGGGTGGAGAGAATGCTGTGTCTGTTGCTTCAGACTTCTCCCTGACTGCACTTTCCCCCTCCTCTTCCCACGTTCATTTTTCTTTTTCCTTTAAATAGGCCACTCGAAGCCACACTGTCTAATTTTTCATAGGTGATCGACTGCTGAGCGGGGGTTTAGGTAGACAGAGGGAAGGCACTGATAAGCCGGAGCACGGATTCTATTAGGGAAATGCAGTGGTAATTAATGAATCCTGCCAGTAATTGGGAAGGTGTGAGTCCCCGTAATGTCGTAATGATAGTCATCCGTCTGCGCGCCCCCCATCACTCTGAGCCATCCCTCATCGCTCTCTGATCTCAGACTCTTAGCCATGCAAATCTCCTTGACAGGATGCTGCGTCTCTGTCTCCCTAATTGGGCAGTGCAGAGTTGTTTATGGATATTGTCGGCATTTAGGCCTCAGTTGGAGGTTGTTCAGAAATCGTTAGCAAAGTTGCCTTAACAGCATTGTCAAATATGTATTTCCCTGTTTCAATATCTGTTTTTAAGCCAGCGGAGGTTTATGAAATGAAGCTATGCATTGTGTGGACTGGAGCTCTGTGTGCGATTGTTATTAAGCCGTTTTCGAAGTAAAAACCAGTTTCCCATAATTTCTCATCCTGCTTAAGATAAAACTTCAGCGTGTGAGCAGGAGCGAGATGCTTTTTAATAGCACATCCCCAGTTCTGTAGAGAACATCGAGTATGTTAATGCCATCCTGAGACACAACCATTTGCAAAAATTACGGTTTTGCATCGAGACTGGTTTCTAAACATCCATCACCATTTAATTCCAAATGGGCACCTTTACTGGAAGCATTTACCACGTTTTCTTGCCAATATTTTTTCTTGCACACAAGTGGCCACCCTTTTGTCTCCTCCAGCAAAACAGAGTAATGAATTGTTGGAAATGCCATGAAATTAAAAAAAAAAGCCCTTACAAATCTGATAAGTAAGCTTAATGTTTCTGCCATGAGGTTTAAGAGCGATCTTTAAAATATTTAGAAAACATGGGAAGTACCGTTTTAAGATATAATCAACACACTTTGGAAGTATTCAAATACGAAATAGTACAGCTCAGATGGCATCTTTATCAATTCCAAAGAGGAGGGAAACTTAAGAAGCTTGGTCTCCATTTTCACCCCCATGGAGGAAGAGAGAGACTTAAGTGCAAAGGGCAGCACAGAATTAGAAGTCTTCAGTCTCTATCTTTCCACTCACTACTTCTGTGTAGCCTTGGTTAAATTACGTAGCCTCTCTGAGCTTCAGGTGTCTCATCTGTGTCACCAGCACTCAAATGAAGTCCTAAGGCTTAAAAAGACATGAATGTGTGGTCGGTGCTGTGGCCGAGTGGTTAAGTTCACGTGCTCCGCTTCGGTGGCCCAGGGTTTCACTGGTTCGGATCCTGGGCATGGACATGGTACCACTCATCAATCCATGCTGAGTTGGGGTCCCACATGGCACAACCAGAGGCACTCACAACTAGGATATACAACTATGTCCTGGGGGACTTTGGGAAGAAGAAGAAGAAGAAAAAAAAAAAAAGATTGGCAACAGATGTTGGCTCGGGGCCAATCTTTAAAAAAAAAATGACAGAAATATGCATAACATGCAGAAAGGGCTTTGCAGGGGCTGGCCCCGTGGCCAAGTGGTTAAGTTCATGCACTCCACTTCATCCGCCCAGGGTTTCGCCGGTTCGGATCCTGGGTGCGGACGTGGCACCACTGATCAAGCCATGCTGAGGTGGCGTCCCACGTGCCACAACTAGAAGGACCCACAATTAAGAGTATACAGCTGTGTACCGGGGGGGCTTTGGGGAGAAAAAGGAAAAATTAAAAATCTTTAAAAAAAAAAAAAAAAAAGAAGAAAGGGCTTTGCAATCAGACCTGCGTGCCACTTACTGACTGGGAGCACTTGGACAAATCTCTTGACCCCTTCTGAGCCACGGTTTCCAAATCTGAAAAATGGGCTAGATAATACAGACTTTGTCAGGCAGGTCTGAGGAGCAAAGATGATGAGTTGAAAGTAAGGGTGAACTTGAGACCCAGCGGTTGCTCCACCAACGGTGGCTCATGCCCATTGAAACCTGTGGAGAGCTCGGCCCGGCATACACGGGCACTCAGTAAACAGCGTGGAGTGAATGGAGGAACTGTATGGCACCATCAGCATTTAAGAGATGGTTACCGCTGTTTTGCCTGCCTCTGCAATGCCCAAACTTGGCCTTCACAGCTGTTGGGGAAAGCGCTAAAGCAGAGATGCTGGCAGTGTAAGGCCCAACGGAAGGACCGGGGTAGGAGAAGCGTCTCTGGGAATCTGCATTCTAGAGTTTAAATAAGGTGACCAACCATCCCGGTTTGCCTGGGACCGAGGGGTTTCCTGGGACAGGGAACTAAAACCAGTACAGCCTGGGCAAACTGGGATAAGTAGGTCACCCTAAGTTTAAACAAAACTCCTCTTCCAGCCTCAGGCTCTGGCAGGCTGTGGTTTACTAAAGCCCCAGGGTCACAGAAAACCTTGTCTTCCATTTCCAACTCTGTTTGCGAATTAGTTGTGCTTCTCTGTAGAACAATCTGGGACGTTCCAGATACTCTCAAGTAACAGAAACAGCTGCTAGGCAATGCTCTCCCTCCGCAGAGGGCTCCACCACAACAGCTCTGGAATGTTCCATGGGTACCAGTGACAGAGCTATCAATGGCTGCCCCTCTCGCCAGGTGAGGCTGTGTTTGGCGTTGGGGACAGTACGGCGGGAGAAGGCAGGAAAAGGCGAGAGTGAGTCCACCAGTGCCACCACTGCCGTGTTCTACCGGGAACAGCCAGGAAGCAGTTGAGAGAGGTTGACGTGACTGGGAGGAGACTCTGGGAAAGTCAGTTTGGCAGGAGGTAATCAGGGAGGCCTGTCAGCATTTCCGGGAAGGGCTTGTGGCTTCCTGTCCCTCCATAAGTAAACATCCGGAGCCGCCTCCACCGTCCAAACCCACTGAATCTTTCCTCTACGGACATCCTAGCCGAGAAAGTGTCTAGGATATGTCGAAGGGTCCACAAGCCCTATAACCTTTAGTGCTTTCGTCACAAACCTCCCAGGGTGGTCTGGTTCGACAGCCAGGACATTCTCACCAGAGGCTTTATTCATCCCAAAGGACAAACCAGCTGGATCATCTTTAAATTAAAGGTTTTATTTTGCAACTTGGCCCCCCAGCCCATCCCCTAAGGTCTTTTTCTTTTTTTTACTCACTATCCCTTGTCCCTTGGATCTGAATGAAAAGCTGTAACGAACGTGTCTGCCAATAGGCCTCTGTCATGAGCACGGAGGCCGACGTGGTTGAGTAAACTAAAGCCTCAGACTGGAATGACACACATGCTAGAGCCTCCATCCTTGAATATGAATGTGATGGCATTTCACATTATAAAAAAAGGAGGGGAGGAAAGAGAGGGAGAAACTTGAAGTGTAAGGAACTTCTCTGAATGTAGAAGCTCCCAGCCCTGGATGCAAACTGCTGTGCAGAGTAATTGTCAAATGCTTGCGTAAACACATAAATAAGATAAATTTATTTTCATTATTCATATTTGGTGCTCTTTCCTTCCACTTATTTATGCTTTAAACAACAGTTACAGTAAATATAACGATAAAAAAGTGCCTGCAGTGGACAGGAAGATGATCAAGAAGCCCTGATATACAGCAATTCATGTTTCTTCTTTACAATCACTAACGAATCTTAACTGGAGCCATGTTACATTCCCATGTGAGTGATAAGCAATGATTTATTATGAAGTGTCATGAAATCGGAATGCCATACAGTGAGACATGAGCTAGTGGAAAATGTTTTCCCTGTTTCCCAACCTCATTACTCAAAGATGCAATGTCCCTTTACCAAGCCTAATTTAACTAACTTTTTTGAGTACTCTACTCATTGGTGATGGAAACTGGCCAAGGAGAAGATGCCCAGCAAAGTCTGGTGTCTAATGCCACAACCCAGGTCCAGCTGGTGCCAGGGCTGGCTGACTACGCTGGAACTGTGCAAACTGGCCAGCTTCCAGAAGTATGATCCCAAGAATTGTTTCAGCTCTTCGCCAAAGCAGCAAGGATACTAATGCACTCAGGAAATGAAACCCACAATGGGAGGAGGAGCCCAAAGAGCCACTTTGATGACTTTAGACCTTGTGTTATCCGTATGAAATGCCATGCTATTTGGAACTCACACCTTGATCCTTTAAGATTTGCCCAACGATGCGAGGGAGCCAGCTGAGCCTAGAGAAAGAGCACAGGCTTTAGAGCTGGAGGGAACCTGGTTCAGTCCCAGTTCTTCCATTTACCTCCACAACTGGCGGGGTAGATTGCACAAATAGCCCCGGTTCTTTACCTTTCCCTATGTGCATGCCCTCACCATGTCACTTCCTGCTGTCCTCTCGTTCTGATTCTAGGCTCAGCTGTGTGACTCGCTTTGAACAATCCAATGTTAGCAGATAGGCTGCAAGCAGTGGCAAGGAAAGAGCTCACACAATGGAGTTTGCTCACTGTCACACCTCTGCCAGTGCAATCAGACCATGCCCACGCTAGCCTCCTGGAGGATGAAAGAGAGGTGGAGCAGAGCTCTGTCACTGTAGTTGTCCCAACCTTGGTACAGGAAGGGAGGAAGATGTCAGCTCTTTCATGCTTTCTCTGCTTCCTCCTCCTTCTCCTCCTAGGCCCCTTTTTCTTGGACATGTTGGGTCTTGAAAGGAGGGTTGGTGAAAAGAGGGACGACTTCTCATATTAATGAAGTGCTGTTGCAATCTTCTCTTGTCAGCCAGTGCGCCTTGTAGGGCAGGCATCCAGGGACTGACTCTCTAGTGGAGGCAGGAGTGGGGTCTATAGAAGTCCCACATCCTAATATAGGAGAGTGCTCCACTGGGGATGACCTCTAACTCCCCTAAACATCTGCAACTCATGGTTCGCCCTTCATCCTCTTGCCGGGTACCCTCCAGGGCTGGGTACCCTCCAGGGCTGGGTATCTTCCGGGGCTGGGTACCAGTGGGCAGCGACACAGCTCTTGACCTACTGAAAACTTACACATCTTTTTTTGCCCCACCATCTTTCTCCAATATCTTTTCTTCCTTCTCAGTATTCACAGAGTGTAGACCAGAGAGTCTGCTGCATAGACGTTGTCCAACTGGAAGTTAGATGCCAATCTCCCCTTCTGGCCAGAACCCCTTCCCTTCAAGTGTTCTTGCCTGGCTTCTGCAGCGCCTTCAACAGTTTTTCGATGAATTCCTTTAGTCTTTTCCTAGCTAGGCTGGTGGCAGGTGGGAAAAATAGTGATCGGTGGCCTGTTCTTCTGCTACTTAATAAATCTCATGGGAATGTGCCTAACAGCACCTCCCCCTTCTTTATAGCTTTTTATTTTGAAATAAATTTAGACATAAAGAAAGTTGCAAAGGTAGTAGAGACCAGGTACTGGCCCAGTAGTGTAGCAGTTAAGTTCGCACACTCTGCTTCAGCAGCCCCAGGTTCACAGGTTCGGATCCTGGGTGTGGACTTATGCACTACCTATCAAGCCATGCTGAGGCAGGTGTTCCACATATAAAGTAGAGGAAGATGGGCACGGATGTTAACTTAGGGCCAATCTTCTTCAGCAAAAAGAGGATGATTTGCGGTGGATGTTAGCTCAGGGCTAATCTGCCTCAAAAAAAAAAAAAAAAAGGAGTAGAGAGAAGCTTCATGCAGCTTCCAGTAATGTTAACGTCTTACCTACCTATGGTACCATTATCAGAACCAGGAAATGAACATCGGCTTGGTACTATTCACTAAACTATAGACCCTGTTCAAATATTACCCAGATTCCCTTTTGCTGCGCCAGGACCTAATTTAGGATCTCACATTGAATTTAGTTGTTGTGTCTCCTTCTCCTCCCCTCTGAGAAAATCCCTCGATCTTTCCTTGTCTTTTGACTTTAGCACCTTTAACAAGTACCGGTCAGTTATTTTGTAGAATGCCCCCCAATTTGGGTGTGTCTGATGTCTTCTCGCGATTAGATTGAGTTTATGCATTTTTGCAAGAATACCATAGAAATGACACGCCCTTCTCAGTGCATCATGTCAGGGGTTTCATGACGTTGATAGGTCATTACTGCTGCTGTTAACTTTAATCACCTGGTTATCTGGCAGCTTCCCTTAAAATATAAGGGATGCAGCTCCTATCATCCTTAACTTTGTGGCGTTAGCCAAAATATCATGAAACAAGAAAAAATTCATTCAATATCCTGTTACGCTAGCTGTGTGACTTTTGGATGGACATATAATTTAATGTTTCTCTAGACCACATTTTCCTCACCTGGAAAAGGAAAATAATAACAACCACCTTTCAAGATTGCTGGAAAGATTAGTGGTCATATAGACAAAGTATTTGGCTGATGGCCAATAGACCCTCAAAAGTGGATACCTCTAAAAACATCTTGAGGCGCCGGCCCTGTGGCCCAGTGGTTAAGTTCATGCGCTCCACTTCGGTGGCCCCAGGGTTTCACCGATTCGGATCATGGGCACGGACCTAGCACCACCCATCAAGCCATGCTGAGGCGGTGTCCCACATAGCAGAGCCAGAAGGACCTACAACTAGAATATACAACTATGTACTGGGGGGCTTTGGGGAGAAAGAAAAAAAAACGAAGAAGAAGATTGGCAACAGATGTTAGCTCAGGTGCAAATCTTTAAAAAAAAATCTTGAGCAATTTGCACACATTATTGTCAACACTCACAAAACACAATGTATATAATCATCACCTACTTATGAAGAAGAAGCCTGGAACTTGGGGATATGCAGTGACTTCCCAATAACATCATTCTCCTCTATCAGGTTAACACCACCCCCACCCCAGACACTTTACCGTGGTCCCCCCCAGACCACCCCAGACTGCGTTGTTGATATCGGTAATGACTCCTAACCACGGGGCAACACTGGAGGAAGGGATCACATGGCAGTTAAATGTGCGGTCCCCAGAGTTAGAGAGCTCTTGGTTCAAATCCTAACCGGGATTCTTTGGGCAAGTCACCTAGATTTTTCTCCACCTCGGTGTCCTCTTCTCCAAAGAACCTAACTCATAGGCTTGTCGTGAGGATTAAATAAGTAAATAAATAAAAGCTCTCAGCATAGTACAGAGCACCTAGTAGCCATGTAATCATTATATAATTAGCTATAATTACCATTTATTCACTCCACAAATATTTGTGAGGCACCCACTATGTGTCAGGCACTGTTGAAGTCTCTGGCAATAGTCATTGAACAAGGCAAGAAATGTCCCTGGCCTTGTTGAGTTTATATTACAATGAATGAGATAGACAAAATAATAAAGGAACAAATCAGTAGTGTAATATCACATCTCTTAAGCAATGTCTTGGTTAAATGAACTTACCAAATCTTCCCCAAACAAGCCTGTGTCCTTACGCCTGGTTGTTCCCGCAACATGAAATCCTGCTTGCTCCATCTTTACATATTAAAGTCCTGCTCCCTTCTTCCAGGCCCATCTCAGCTTCCCTCTATCTCATTATTCGTTTCCTGATTCTTTAATTAGATGTGATTGCTTCCTTGTGGGACCCACCCCTTCCACTAAGAGTCTGCTCAGTAATGCTATTATTTATGTACACATTAATCACCACCTCCTACAAGGTTCGGAGAGTCTTTATTTAATCCCTTTAACTGCACTGATCTATTTTTTGGTACGTGATCTGTGTTCTACCTTCTTTACCAGAGTATAAGTTTCCCTGAGGGAAGAGATCACATCTGCCAAATGCACTTGCTGAGACACTCACTGAGATCAGGGTCTGACATGAGTAAGTGTTCAAATGTTTGTTGATTGAACAAATACATCAATAAATAAATAAATGTGTCTTAACTCTCTTGTTGAATTGTGATTCTTAGAAGGCAGTGGCTATGCCTTTCTCATTTAATATTTGTTGCAATGAACTGAAACATAGCAATATTGGATGTATTTGCTCCGCCAATTATTTTGCTTGTGCTTTTGGCCGGGTCTCTCTTTTAGTGTCCCCATCTCACATTCTTTAAAATACATCCCTCCCTCCTTGGAGGATTTTTGCTGCATTGCAAGAGTTCTGTGAAGGTAAAAACAAAGAATATTTGTAAAGCATTTTGGTTGCCTGGACAATGAAGTGCTTCGGAAATCACAGAGATCACTTTTTGTTGCCAGTATATCGTCCCTGACTTTTCTCGCGCTTATGCAAAACCCAACTGCCTTTATCCTATTATTATTGATGCTTTAATAAGGGATTGTTACTAATTTTATTGGAAAGGAGATTCTGAAGACTTCATTTTTCTCCCTAGTACTCACTCAGGCCCCCAGGAAAAGAAAACAAAAAGTGCCAAATTGTGGCTTTAAGAGTTTATCCTCTCCCTACAATGTCCTTCTCTTCTCTCCCCCTTAATACCACTCTCCAGGCTCAGTAGCCAAAAGAAAGACCATGAGGGGCTGGCCCCGTGGCCGAGTGGTTAAGTTCGCGCGCTCTGCTGCAGGCAGCCCAGTGTTTCGTTGGTTCGAATCCTGGGCGCGGACATGGCACTGCTCATCAAACCACGCTGAGGCAGCGTCCCACATGCCACAACTAGAAGAATCCACAACGAAGAATATACAACTATGTACCAGGGGGTGTTAGGAGAAAAAGGAAATAATAAAATCTTTTAAAAAAAAAAAGAAAAGAAAAAAAGAAAGATCATGAATCTTACTTCCCCAACCTAATGTACACATCTTGGGAGACAGATTGAAAAATCTTTCTGGAAAAGGTTGACTAAAATTCCAAACCAATACACCGTATTGTTTATGCCACTCATGAAAAATTTTATAAAGCTATTCTGGATAAAGCACAGTTTCAAGTTTTTACGCAGCATATGCTGAGGACCTCAATGATGGTTCTTCTTTAGGATAGAGTGTAATTTTCTCTTTTTCTGGTTCACAATCCTCTAGATCTAAAAGTTGGCCAATCAAAACACCCAAATGTGCTATAGGGAATAAAGCATTCATATTTTCTTATAAACCATACATCCCAAACTTGTTTTGGAAATCATATCTATTGGATACTCAATATGCTGGACCAAAGCAATATTTTGTTGAAAATGTATGTGCTAACCTCTATGACTTAGAATGCTTTGGTATATCTTGCCTCTGTGCTCCAGTCACACTGGCTTTCTTTTATTTCCTTGAACAAGTCGAAGTCCTTCCAGCCTAAGGACCAAATATTTTGAGACTTTTCCTAAGAATTCTTTTTCTTCAACCCTTTATCTGCCTGGCTTAGTTTTAACCAATTCTTCAGATTCTGGCATAAAAGACCCCCCTCACAGAAGCCTATTGTGACATCCTCTCTCTTCTCCAAGATACACGCAAGCACATGTGCAGCCTAGATTAAAACCCTCTGCTATTCTCCCTCACGAATCTACATGCTTTTCTGCTTGATGTTTGACCCCACTGTAGTGTTTTTACCATTCGCGTGAGTGTCTGCCCCAAGGCATTTTCCTCACTAGACCATAATGACAGGAATCATTTCAGTCTTGATCATCACTTAATAGAGTAAGTGCACAGTAGAGACCCAGGAAGTAATTAAGTGAATTCGTTATTGGATTGAGTGAATAAATGAATGGATTTGCCAGCAGGGTCTGGGAAAACCTAGGTAAGGCGAGCCTAGGAAGCAGGTCGAACCTGAAGATGGATAGACTTGGAGTTGTTCAAGAGAGTGTAGTCTGAAAATAAAGATCCAAACTATAGTCAAGAAGAGTAGCCAAGATCATGAGCAAGAGAAGAGTTCCTCATCAAGTATGAAGAACAAAAGGAAGTCAAAGGATGCAAGCCCTAGATGAGTAATGAAGGGGGTAGGAGTCGTTTCAGATGCAGTTTGTGCAATGCGTCAGGGTAGGTGGTTTAAGACTTAACCTGTGAAAAGTTTGAAGGACTTTGAGGTCCTGCTTTTTGAAACCCAGGAGCCACACTTAGAGTTGAAAGGAGAGTTTGAGCCCTCACCAACCTTATTAGCTACGTGAACTTGAGCCAATCATTTCATCTCTCTGAGCCTCAGCGACTTCACCTACAAAATGGGAACATCAATACCAATTTCTACAATGGGATAGTGTAAAAATAAAAGAATATTATGTACGTGAACATACACATGGTTTTCCGAGTTCTTCTACTCAGTTCTTCCAAGAAGCTTCTACTCAGAAATGACCTCTGCCTCTCCTTTGTGTTTTTCTCAAGGCACGTGTTGTTGTATTGCTATTAGATGTGTCTGTCTTATTTATCTTCTACAGTCTAGAAGCTTCTTAGAGGGAGGAAACTTTTCTTACCATTAATTCTGTTGGACTCCTGGTAGCACACAAGTTGGGTGGTAGACAGAAATGGCAGCCATTCGAAGGGTCCTATGCATGAATGAAGACCACAGGATTATCAATCAGCTCCCAGGTTACACATGATCCTTCCACAGGGATCCATTCCTTGGAAGCTATCTGACATCACAAAAGAAATTTATAAATATTGAATGAATGGATGGATGAATGAATGAATTTGCCTAAGTTATGCATAGCAATAAAGAAAAAGAAATTTAACTTTGTCTTCTAGACTTTGAATGCCTCTGCCAACAACTAAATCTCTTCCAGGGAGGGCAGATGGCGGCCTGTACAATGAACAATTTAATCTTTAGAAAATGGAACAACTTTGCCAGCAAACGCCATTTTTCTCCACGAACACATTGTCAATAACATGTGCTCTCAAATATGTGGTGAAATTGATGACTGGGCCCTGATTTATGGAAACAACAACAAATTAAATGATTACCTTTCTCTTTCCTAGCTTGGGGTCCTTTGGACCAGCCATGATTTTTTTTTCTGTGCTCTAATAATAGAGGAGGTCTAATTAAAATGCCTCACTGGCTAGTTGTGTGCGTGGAGTAGAGAAAAGAAAGGAGAGTGTCTAGGGTATCTTAATTTAAAACCAGGAAGGGAAAAGCCACTTATGTGATAATGAAGATTAACTTAGGGAGCCGCTGGCGCTCCCTCCTCACACAAAAGCAGATATTGAGGGAATCCTTCACACAAATACTTTTGTGGCCACTTATTTAGCCCCTTGTAGGACATTTTCTTGGTTGGATAGACTTGCAACTTTGGATTTGGGTGAAAATAGACCAGTGTTAGAGAGGAGTGCTCGGAGAAATGGGACTCTCCAGAAAGTAGCCACATTGTACATTTGGGACTATTCCCACATCACAGCCTGGTTTAGAAGGAGTCCCATCCTAGGATTCCTCCTTCTAGAATGGTGGTCCTGAAGTCGTATTTGGATCAAGAACTTTTTGGAGAATCTGATGAGAGCTACAGATCCTCTCTCCAGAAAAATTAAATATACAAGTGTTTGTTTACAAATGCATACACACACAAACACAGAAATGCAAAATTTTGCTTATGGTGTCATCTCTCGTCTTTGCCATAAACTTGAACGACGTGAGTAACAATTGCTGCTCAAAATTCCAGGGATCACCAACCCTCCTGTGATGCTCATGGAAGGTTAAGAATTGCTTGAAGAGCCCTTGGTTTCCTTAGGCCACAAAAGTTCTTGGTCGTTTCAGGCTGTGGACCTCTTTGGCCATGTAGTGAAGCACATGGAGCCCTTCTCAAAACTAATGCTTTTAAATACATAAAATAGAATACATAGGGCTAGAAAATCATGGAAATATGTTAGTTATCAAATATTAAAGAAACCAGTTTGTGATATAGTAAAAAATGAATTTCTTTATACACATTAAATAGCATGACCAGCACCAAGGCCAATAACCACTATAATTTCAAAGTAACGCGTGTACGTGATATTCAAGATATTTGCAACAAATGTAATGTGACGAAAATATCTGTGACATTTTGGTGAAAACGGTGATAAAAATCACGATGCTGCTACTACTATTGTGATTTGGTGTCTGTTTTCATAAGTGAAGGAAATACTAAATTTCAGTTAGAGTTTCGTGAAATTGAAGATGTCATTTTCTTTCCCATGCAAGTTCATGGATCGCCTGAATGGCACGCATGGACGTCAGGTGAAGGTTTCCTGCCCGGCTTTCCTCATAGTGTGGAAATGACCTTATGTGTGTATAGCCTCTCCTCTCACTTTATCCTCAAGCCTGCCTCACTTTATTTTCTCATAATTATTGATTGAAACATCTAACTAAGAGGGCACTGATGTGAATATGGCATGCATGTGATTGGCTCGGCTTTGAAGCTGTCAGTCAAACATCCTACCACGCCAGGGTGCAGAGGCAGCTAAGAGGAGCAGAAGAAAAGCCTGCCTGTTGAACTAGAATGTAAGCTGCAAGAAGGCAAGGATAAAACCATCTGGTTCCAGGTTGGACATCCAGCACCCAGCCCAGCGCCGGCACAGGAGAATCGTAACACATATGGATTCAATTAAGGAGTAAATATCGGCAGTCAGTTAAGAATAAGGTAGAGCTTCCTGGAGTGTTTCATTCAAGGAGCCAACATTTCATGGACGTCTCTGTCTGGAGACCTTTTGAGGAAAAGGGACCCACTGCTAAGTGGAGAAAAGTCACTCCCACGGGTATTCAAAAAGAGCTATTTCCAAAGAAAGCAGAGGATGGGAAATTTTTTCTGTAGAGAGCTGGATAGTAAATGTTCCAGACTTTTCAGGCTGTACAATCTCTGTCACAGCCACTCAGCTCTGCCGTTGTCGCACGAAGGCGGCCAGAAATAATTCATGAACAAATGTGCATGTCCATGTGCCAGTGAAACTTTATCAATGGACACTGAAATTGGAATTTCATATAAGTTTGATGTGTCATGAGGTATTCTTCCTTTGATGCTTTTCAGTCCTTTAAAAATGTAAAACTTATTCTTAGCTCATAGGCCATATGAAAACAAGCAACAGGCGAGACTCGACCGGAGGCTGTGGGATGCTGGATGCGGCTCCGGTTTTACTCTGGATTGTTGGTGGGTTGGTTTGGCCCAGTCTGGGCTGAGCCTCTGTCTGCTCTGGCTTTGTCATCTTCCGTTCGATGGCCCAAGCCCTTTGCCACGCGTAGGGATTTGCACCTGAGGATACTCCACCTAGATATTTACTCTTCCAGGTGTCCCCATGGCTGACCCTTTCTCATCTTCCAGGTCTTCACTCAAATGCCACCTCCTAGAGAGGCCTTCCCAGCCCCTTCTCAAAGTAGCCACTTTGATACTCACCCCAACAGCCACTCACTTTTCCATCACTCTACTGGATCTTCACAGACTTACCTCACCTGCCCTCGTCTCGCATTTGCACGTCTTCTCTCCCTCTGCAGTGCAAACTCCCCGAGGGCAGAGGATCTGTCTGTTGTGTTCCCTGCTGTGTCCCCTTCTTGAAACAGCACCCAGTGTCTGGCACCAAGCAAATGTTTCCCTAATACTTCTTGAATTTGTTAAGTGTTCACTGGTATGGCAAGAGCCGAAAAATATACAAAGTTTTGCTACCTGACCTGGTCCAATGGGCAACAGCCTTTATGATTATCATCATTATCGTCATTATTATTATATAAATTTATAATAATAATTTTGGTAGCAGTTGAATATGTTTTTCAAATACAACCTTATATGGAGCCCTCTATACAAAACAGATGAAATGAAGCTACTGTGCTTGAGATGAGGGTAGGAAGTCCCCAAAAGACTCTGAGGCAGAACCTCTGGTTGCCCCTTCTGGAAATTTCCACAGTCTCTTCCCTCTTAAGAAGCTTTCCGGGAGTCCCTGTGCTGGTCTAATATCTGAGACAACTGCTCCCTAGTTGCTCCAGGTTCCTGGCAAGCTCCTCTTACCCTGCAGGCATGAGCTAAAGAATTAAGGAGTTAACAATTTCTAAGAAATGCCTTTTGAGGCATCCAGAGGGTTTCCTTTCCCAAAAATATTTGCAACTCTACTCAAAATAAAATTCTGAAAGAGAGCTGTGGTGCCAGCATGGCCATCCAATTGCCTTATGGTTTTGTGGAAATCTGGGCCTCAATTTATTTTTTCAAATGGCCTTATTCCCTTCCCAGCTCACCCCACAGGCAGGAGGGGTGACGGAGAGAACCGGCTGGAATACACTTTCCAGAACGTGGAAGAACAGGCTGCCTGCTGGCCAGTGCATCAGTTTCCGGCTTTGAACACTTGTCCTTCCTCCCCGGGCTGTATGAGTCAGCGCAGGCTGCTGTGACCAAAGACCACAGACTGGGCGGCTTACAGAACAGAAATTTATTTTCTCCCAGTTCTGGAGGCTGGAAGTCCAAGATCAGGGAGCAGGTGGGGTTGGTTTCCTCCAAGGCCTCTCCCCTCGGCTGACAGATGGCCACCCTCTTGCTGCCTCTTCACGCGGTCTTTCCTCTGTGTGCACACAACCTGGTGTCCGTGTCCTCATCTCCTCTTCTTATAAGGACGGCAGTCAGATTGGACTGGGGCCCACCCTAAGAGCCTCGTCTTCACCTAACCACCTCTTTAAAGGCTCGATCCCCAAATCCAGTCAGGTCCTGAGGTACTGGGGGGGCTTAGGTCATCAACACATGAATTTGGGGAAGACACAATTCAGTCCATAACACTGGCTTCCATGTTGTCTGTCAGTAAAGCTTTCGTCATTATTACTTTAATATCAGTAGTTGCTTCTCTTTTTTTTCTTTTTTTTTACAGATTGGCACCTGAGCCAACATCTGTTACCAGTCTTCCTCTCCCCGCCCTTTCTTTCTTTCTCCCTAAAGCCCCCCAGTACATAGTTGCATATTCCAGTTGTAGGTCCTTCTGGCTCTGCTATGTGGGACACCGCCTCAGCATGGCTTGATGAGCGGTGCCCGGTCCACACGTAGGATCGGAACCAGTGAAACCCTGGGCCCCGGAAGTGGAGCGCATGAACTTAACCACTCGGCCACGGGGCCGGCCCCGGTGGCTGCGTCTCTTGACCACCGTCCTGCCCCTGCCCCTGGCCTCAGAGGAAGAGGCTTGTGGCTATGGGAACCCTCCCTACAAGCTTTCCTTTAACTTCCTTTACACAAAAGATGAGCGGTCCACCTACTGCCTCACTGATAGCTCTGCTTGGAAAGACTGAAAGTTTTCTAGGAAATTTTATAAGAGAGACATTTAAAATACACATCACTGCTTCTGAACAGCTGATTTCAGGGTGGAAGAAAGCCTTGAATTCCGTCGAGAAAGAAAGCCCGGTTTAGTGTTTTTTCAGTGCACAGCCGGGATCACAGGGTGGTCTGAAGGGCCTCCTGGCAGTGTGGTCTAATGGTAAAGGTGCAGGTGGAGGTGGGCGAGGGGTTCTGGCCCCGGTGCCCATCACTTCACACTCCCGTGAGCCAGGTGGCCCTTTGTAGAACGGCACTGCTGATAGCACCCACCTCTCTGTCCCCTCCAGCCTCACGCAGCACGGGTACCAGGTGAATCCTCATTATCTGATAGTAGCAATTGTTGTTATGACCAAAAAGCAAACAAATAAACAACCCCCAGGACTGGAAGATCTCCTATGACCTTCATTTGTTTGGAGATGTTGTTGCTCACTCTTATTTGAGAAGGAACTAGACCGTTTTGGCTGGGACTTGGGAATAAGGGTCGCTGTCTTTTTAAACAGTGGCTCATTGCATTTTTTAAAACATTTGTCTGTGTTGTGAGGGAATTTCATCTACATAGAAAGGCAGATTTTGGAGTGGGGAAGGGAAAGAGCGAGGGAGGGGGAGAGAGAGACAGAGAGAGAAGAAAGCAAGGAATGCTGTAGTGGAATTGTACAAGCTGTATTCTATGGAGTCTCTGCACGAAGGGTTAGTTGATTAAATGGCAGTGATCAATCAATCAATTGTACATTCGAGCAGTAGCTCTCAATCTTGGCAGCACATTACAATCCCCTGGGGAACTTTTAAAAACCCAGTGCCCAGGCCGTAGCCCGGACCGATTAAGGCAGAATCTCTGGGAGTGGGCCCAGGCATGGGTGTTTTCAGGCTCCCAGGTGACTCCCATGTGGAGTGGGCCCAGCGTGGACAACCTGCCCAGGGCACCAGGCGCGATCAAATAACTCTGTGACACTTTTTAGCTGTGAACTTGGGCAACGTGCTTAAATCTCTGAGCCTCAGTTTCTTTCCTTGTCTGTCTTGAGGACTAAATCAGATATGATTGGTGAAACACTTAGGCTCTGGGTCAAGAACATTCTGGGTTGATAAATAACAAGTGTTTCTTGTTACTATTCTCATTATCACCCAATGCATGCGAAGTCTGGACCTCTGGGTCACCATCCGCAAAATGTTGGGGGCAGGAAGGATCCCTGACTCTACAAAGGAAGAGCCAGGACAAAGGACAAAGAGCAGCTCGCGTTTCTTCCCTGAGTGACCCCCGTGGCCCAGGCCCTGGGCTGGCACTCTGGGGACTTGAACAAGGCAGGTGCCACCCCTGCCCTCGTGCAGGCTAGTGGGAGAGACAAGAAGAAACCAGTATTCACACAAACCAATATATTATTCATGACAAGTGGGGGTGAGAGAGAAGAAATCTAGGATAAGAAAAGGTCTTTCTGAGGACGTACTGTTTAAGCCGGTGGATGAGCGGGGAGTGAGAGTGATCCAGAGTCGTGGGAGGGGCCCTCCGGGCGAGGGGTAGGGCAGATGCAAAGGCTGTGAGGTGGGAAGAAGCTTGACATTTTTGAGGAGGTTTTGTTTAAAACATAAATAAATGAATAAAAGACCATCATGTTTTTGTTAGAGCATCTCACGGGGCCTGGACTCTCCATAATGTGCTTTGGGAAACAGTAGAAGCGCCCGATGAGACTAGGTTTGAGATGCAGGCAAATCTTGATTTCATTGCAGCTTCACTAGGAAACAGCTGTGTGGGCGGAGGGACCAATTTACCCTCCTGGGCCTCTGGTTCCTCATTTGTAAAGAGGAAACAACTCATATTTTGCCAGTCCTTTGTGAGGATTGGTAATTATTGGTAGCAATCAAGTTGGTAAAGGGTAAGGGTTATTATCATGAAGCAGTATGACACTTTGGTGACAGGGCAATCTGAGTTCAAATCCCAGGTCTACCGCACCCCAAGCCTGTGATCTTGGTCTCCTTACTTAAGCCTCTGCCCCTCAGTTTCCCGACCTCTAAAAAATGGGTTCATAGAGCTGCTTTGGGGGATTATTATAAGAATTGAAGAAAACAACAGCAGTCGCGTCAGGCGAAGAGTAGGCACGCAATGAATAAAACCTATCTTTAAAATGAAAGGAGACTCTTCTTGGAAAGTGGGAGGGTTTGCCTGAATTGTCTAAACATGTGTTCCACCCATTAACCCACTTTTCCAGTGTAGACACACCACCAACAGTGCCAGCATGGGCTTAGACACAGAATCACAGTGGTAAAAAAAAACTCTGCCCGTTCATTTTTCATACTTGGAGGGCATGCTGTTCTTCCCAAACGCCAACAACTCACATTTAGGCCGCAGTAAAGTCCCCTCGCTGTGTCCACGCAGTGAATCTTGTTTGGTTGTAAGTTAGTTGTAATAAATAACATTTGGCTCGGCACTCCACTTAGAGAAGATGGGTTCCATTGTGAATCATGTCGCTGGCGGTTTGGACTTTAAACTGTCCAGGTTGTTTATGGTGGTGGTTGCCAGCATCTAGACCCCTTTCAAACAATTTAAGTGCCCTTTTGGAGTATATGAATGTGGCTCAATAAAAATGGGTACAGGGAAATTGCTTCCTTTCTCTCGTCTATGGCCACGCACCAAAAGCGACCATATATGAGAACTGTCAAATGTTAAATACATAATTGCCGAACATGAAATTATAATTAACATTGAAATCACCAGGGACGTTTTCCTTTTCCATTGTCAGGATGTTGTCCTGTTCTTTGCCATCCTTTTAATTTATCTCTTGAAAGGACGACAACAGCCGGACAGTTTTTTAGTCCTTATCATTTTTCATTATACTGTATAGCTTTACTGAGCAATGTGCCTTTAGAAGATTCTAGTTAGTTCCATTGACAGCAATAAATACTGGCTACAGAAGAGGCTTTGAAGTCAGACAGACCTAAATCCAAATGCTGGCTCTACCACTGTGCTTGCTATCTGACCTTGATTACATTTCTTAAGCAATCCCAGCCTGCTTTCTCATCAATAAATAGGGACAATGAAATATACTGCCAGGTGTTATTGTAAAGCACAGAACTTATAATGAGCACTTAATAAAAATGGTAGATATTATGACTGCTTTCTACTTTCTTCTTCTTAATATCCACATCAAATGTCTTGAAACGCTATTTTATCCTTTTTTTTATAAAAGGGGAAAACTTTTCTTAGCTTCACATCTGAATTGACAACTGATTTCTTTTCAACGTTTGTTTAATGCATGAACTAAAGAGCCTCTCTTCTGCTTGGTTCTTTAAATTTCCAGAAGGAAAGAATAATCAATTTTCCAAGACCCAATAATTACTTATTTCTAACACATAAGCAGAATTTTATGTATTTATTTTTTAATTTATTCTACAGCAATTTTAAGGTATTCTATTGTATGCAATGCAATAAAATCATAAAAGAAAAGAAAATCATTTTAAAAATCTACATTTTATTGAGCAATTATCATGTGCCACATGCCATCTGTGGAAGGTACTATCATTACCTTGGTTTTGCAGATGTGGAAACTCAGGTTCAGAAGCAGTGGGTCATTTCCCCCAATGTCACACAGCTAGTAAATGACAGAGCCGAACTATTAACAAATATGCCAAAGGAAAATGGAGAGAGAACACGAAGAAAAGTTAATGGGTATAGACTATGGCCTTAAGAAGTTAGACAGTTGCCGAAGTTGGGCCTCCAATTTGCCTCTGAGCTTCCTAGTAGTGAAAGCAAAAATGGAAACATGATCCATCCCAAGTTTGACCTTTTCCATAGGAAAATGTATCCCAGGATTCAAGAGTCAGCAAAGCCTTTCCTAATACGTAATGTCTGGCAGAAGCTTCTTCCATCATTTTTGTTGTATTGACAATAAAGACAATAGGAGTTTCCCATAGTAAAACCAAATATTTAAAATTGAAAGCATTCCTTTCTATAAAAAAATGAAAAGCATTCCCAACTGCAAAAATATGTTTGACTTAACACTGGGCTCCATCTCTTTTTGATAATTATTCACTCCAAGCTTTGTCAAAGCATCCTACTGTGAAGAGATTCATGTTAGAAAGCTAGTGGGGGGGGGGGGTGGAGAATGCCCCCCTCTCCCTGCCTTATCATTTTTATTTAGATTGACGTACCTTTGATTATAATTAGGGATAACTGCAGCAGTGAAGACTCCATAATCGCATCGTGAGTTGTCAAGAGATTTTCACAGGGCAAGCACTCATGCCAGTTCTTTCATTTCTGTTTCTTAACTACTTGGGTAGCCTGCAGTTGAAGAATGTGCTTTAAGGAAAAGATTTTCTGCTGCCATTGAAATCTTCTAAGCTGACACACAAGTAAGGATACAAATGACACCTAGTGACAGCATTTGCACCAGTCTCAGGGGGCCCCGCGTCTTCGTGCCTGACATTCTTGTTGTTTTTCTCCAAGATGTCACCCTGTTTCTGCCAGTTTCATTCAACAGCCATTTTGCACACAATGGTGAAGAGAGTCTAAACCATTTCAAGGGTTTCCCATTAAGTCGACAAAAAAGGAACTTATTTTTTTAATTATTTCCAATTCATCCACCCTGTTGGATACCGGAAGTTGGTGACATAGGGCGGAAGTCACTTTAGAAGATGTTCGCTCTGGCACTGATAAGAAAAGCCCTACAGCTTTAGAGCCATAGGCAGTTGACTGTCTGGCTTGTGTCAGGAAACCTGTATCATGCATTTGAGACACATGGTTGATGCATCACACATCACGCTTTAAAAGAGGAAATTCAAAAGTTGAGATTTTTCCAGTGTGTTGATTATGACCTACATGCCACCTGTACTCAGATGTTCTGAGGAGAAGACCATTAAGATCAATAATAGTACTGCCTCCTATTCTTCCAGGGGATCAAGCATTCCTTGGACAAGGAATTTGTGGTCTCAGCAGTACAGATTCGGTGTCAGGAATAATTAGTTTAGTGATTAAGAGTCAAGGCTCTAAAATCCAGAAAGTATACATTCTAACTGAATATTGGCATATTCGGTTCCATTTATAGTCATGTCACCTTGGGTAAGTCGCTTTATCTAAACTTCAGCTTTTTTCTCTGTGATATCGGATACTCTGTCGGACTGTTGAGATGATTAATGGAAATAGTGCATCACAGGTGGGTCTAAAATTAACAGTCACTGCCCGGATGTTACCGATGTATAACTTAGACATTTTTTTATTGACTCAACCTTTGTGAGGTTTGATATTAGAATGAAAAGCGTTTCTCACCATTCGGAAACGCAGCCGCTTGGTTCTATCTGGTTTATTTTGTGACCTCCCTTTCCAAGAGAAATTAGTCTCAGTCTCTGTTTTCAATGATGGAAAAACTACACAGAAGAAAGGAGTTAAGAAAAGGCAAAAATACATCGGGTGATATTTTAAAATATCATCCGCCTCCTCACATGAAGCTGTGTCTGGTCTATAAACAGTATTCAATACATTTAAGCAATTGTTTTATTCATTCTAAGGATTAAAATTGGCCACCCAAAGTTTAAGAGTTTCTGCACAATGAGATTTCTCCCAGGAAAAATTAAGCGAAGCACTAACGAGGAAATTCAGTAATGCAGGTAGGCCAATTTGGATTTTCAAATTGTAAAATCAATTGGAAAAAATATTAACTGCACGTTTCTCCCAGGATTACACGGTTAAAAATCACAGGTCTCCATAACCGCTTTGCTTCCTTGTCACACTCTTTTTTCACTAATACATTTTCTATATTTAGTTATTTATATTTCACTTTTTTTTTTTTAAGAAGTTCTAAATCAGGAGTCAGGTGTCCCGACTCCATCACTTAATTGCCAAGGGAACAAATTATTTAAACTCCCTGTGGCCTCAATCTCTTTATATTTGGGGCCACTAATATTTATCCAATATATTTCAGAAAAGCATATATATATGCTTTGAAAATGTAAATTACTTCAAAATGGCAGAATAAAGTATTCTTTGAAGTTGAAAGTACCAAACAGATGACAAAACTCCCTGGTGTCCATTTATGTTTTCTTGGACTAATTTTTCTAGTCTCTTCTCTTTTTTCTTTACATGTTCTAATTGTCTCTTTCGCAGAATTAGAGAAGTAGGATTCTGGACAAATCTTTTTTTTTTTTCTTTTGTATTGTCTTAGTATTAAATACCTGAAAATTCTGTTGTTGTTTTTTTTAAAGATTGGCACCTAAGCTAACATCTGTTGCCAATCTTCCTTTTTTTTTCTTCTTTTTCTCCCCAAACCCCTCCTACATAATTGTATATCCTAGTTGTGAGTGCCTCTGGTTGTGCAATGTGGGACGCTGCCTCAGCATGGCCTGATGAGTGATGCCATGTCCGCGCCAGGGATCCAAAGCAGAGAAACCCTGGGCCACTGAAGCAGAGCACGCGAATTTAACCACTCGGCCACAGGGCCAGCCCCGAAAATTCTTTTTTCATGTTGTCTTTAGGCTTCATTCACTCTGCAAATATTTATCAAGTACCTACTATATGCCAGACGTTGGTTTATCTGCTTAGGATACTGTTGTGATCAAAATGCACACAGCCCTCACCTTGTTGGGGTTTACAAGCCAGGGTACGAGGCAGACACTAAACTAAAAATGATCTTCAGGATTATGTTTATAAACTGCAGTGACTCCCATAAAGACGATGCAAAAGGCCAAGATTTTAACAAAAGAATAAAAGTCAAGTCCAAAGGGTAAGAGAAGATTTCTCTGAGGAAGTGACACTTAAGGATGAGAAGGTGCTAGGAAAACAAATAGAAGGAAGAGCATTCTAGGCAGAGGGAACAGCCCCTGCATGGCCTTGAGGCATGTTTCATATACCGTCAGAAGGCCAGTGTTCTTGGAACACATCAGCAAGGGGCAGAGAGACCCACACGACGTCAGAGAGGTGGCAAGGCCAGATCAGGCAGAATGTTTTAGAAAAACGGGATTTTTTTCTAAGTGCAGTAGAGGTTACTGGAGGATTCTAAGCTGGGAGGAAATGGGGATTGACCGTCTCAATCCAGCTTGACTTTTCATAAGGTCACCTTGTTGACCATATGGAAAATGATTGGCAGGACACGAAGTACAATAAAGGAGCCCAGTGAGAGGGGACTACAGTCAGCCAGGGAAGATGTGCCTGGGCCTGAACTGGGGCATTAGGAGTGGAGATGGAAAGAGAGTTTGGCCAGGAATTTTATGACTCGTAATAGAGCAGTTTGAGCTTCCATTTCCTACGGATAGAAACGTAGGCGAGGAAACAGGCTGGGGGCGGTGGGGGGGATTTGGGGATTCAAGTGCCCCACTTTCAAAAACTTACCTTTGACGTACTTGCAAGGTAGTCACATAGAGATGTCAAGAAGCCAGTTGGATGTAGAGATCTGGAACTCACAGTCACCAGCATACAGATGACATTTAATGTTACAGAACTGGATCCTGACGCCTAGGAAGGGCTGGTGTAGAGCAGGGGTCCTCGCCCTTTGCAGATCCGGTGTGGACGTTTCCACACAAACATTTTATAATTTCCCCTTTGCTATTCTGAAATAAAATTTATAGACCAAATAACCAGCCTACACACATAATTTCAAAAAGAAATTATCTAAGGCCATGACTGTACGATAGGAAAGAGAAGGAAAGCCTTTGGGCACAAAAATTCAGTAGAATAGGACTTCTGAAACTCAAATGTGCATAGGAATTACCTGGCCATCCTGTTAACACCCAGCTTCTCAATCAGCAGGCTGGGATGGACGTGGCATTTTGCATTTCCAACAATCTCCCAGGTGACTCCAGTCCTGCCGTTTGTGGACCACACTCAGGTAACGAGGTCCTCGAAGGCATAATGAGGTGGTCCGACGTGTGCCCCATTGTGTAGACTCACCTTGAACACGTCAGTAATAAATGAAGATCAGCACAGGGGTGTTGAATGGACATCTCAAACACCATGAGCAGCGGTGCCAAAGATGAGTTGATTTTCTAAAATGGCAAATAACTCCCATTAAAATTCCAGATAAACAAAGTACAGTTTCTCCTTGTTGGCAAGATAGCTTTATTTCTGGAAAATGCAGTCTGTATGAAACTGTGCATAAAAGACTTTGTGTTTATACGTAAAATGGCAGTTAGGTTCTAGGCTCAAATAATTATAAAAATGTTTTCCACTACATCAGCGGTTCTGAACCGGCGATCATTTTGCCCCACCACCCTACGATGGGACATTTGGCAATATCTAGAGACGTTTTTGGCTGTCACAATTCAAGAGTAAGGGGTCGCTACTGGCATCAGTGGGTGGAGGCTAGGGATGCTGCTAAAAATCCTACAATGCACAGGACAGCCCCTACAACAAGGAATTATCTGGCCCAAAATATCAAGAGTGCCAAGGTTGAGAAACCCCAACCTATAGAGAGATTTTCAAAAATGAAGCAGCATTAGGGACAATACCACCTTGTGAGAAACTGTCCAACACATTGCAAGGTGCCTAGCATTCCTGGCCTCTAACCGTGAAACGTTAGTGGTGTCCCCGTCATTGTAGCAATCACCACACACCCCCTGGGGACAACAGAGCAGCTCTGAGAAGAACCGTGCAGACTAGAGAAAGAAGAGGGCAGGCAGGACTGAGCAAGGACAGGGAGAAGAGGAAGAAGCAACCAAAATGATTTGCCAGAGGGATTAAAAATTCTAGCACGGCCAAATTAAAGTATATATAATTCTATGCATCTGTTGGTGGCTCTGTAATTAATACAAAAATAATTACATCTTTTCGCCTGGCTCTCCCTCACAAACTCTACTTAATGAACACTGCCAATGACTTTTTAGATATGTAATTAAAATTTTTATTTATTTCCGTTTTATTTTTATAGTAGTAGCTTAACATATTAGGAAAAAACACCCACGCAGCAGCAAAGCTTGGCCTCAACGACCATTTGAGAGGCAACCTAGAGTATTTGCTTTCTTTTTTTCTGAATCCACTCTACACAATTTGTTCTGAACAGTGAGAAATAACGTCACCAGTTCTCACTCTCCTTACCTTCATTATCTAGTTTTAACTTTCTGCCAGGGTGTCATCTTTAGACCTAGAGAAAAATAAGGTTTTTCTTCTTCTTTTAAGATAAGAATAATAATAAAGGGTATATTGTCCCAAAGTGGCCCAAGATTCAGGGTCTCCTCTTTACCATTCTCTTCTACTATAGGAACACTGACCTTCCAGAAGAATCCACCACTTCCATCACTCATGGTGGGATATGAAGAGATCTCTCAGATGGAAATAGCTGCGCAGTCAGGTTTTCATAGCAGACACTTATATCTGGAATTTAACTGAATAACTGTACAGATGCTCTTGAGCAAACGCCTCTAAGTTATCAATAATGATAGTGTTTAACACTTTAAGACATTACCAAACCATCACAGGCAATATAAGAAGCTGTGGTTTAAGAGAACAGAAAATCCTGAATCTGAATACATTTTCTCCCAGATGGCCGCAGGCCAAATGGCTTCCCCTCTCTAGATTTCTATTTCCTAGTCTGGAAAGTGTAGACAATATTACCTCCTGCATTGCAGCTTTGTGAAGCTGACATGAGGTGAGGCAGAGACTTAGCATGGAGAGCAGAGAATAAACACTCAGGAAATGTCAAGTTACCTAAAGCACAAGCAACAAAATGAAAATAAACATGTGGGACTCTATCAAACTAAAAAGCTTCTGCACAGCAAAGGAAACCATCAGCAAAGTGAAAAGACAACCTACGGAATGGGAAGAAATATTTGCAAACCATATATTTGCTAAGGGGTGGATATCCAAAATGTATAATGAACTTATACAACTCAATAGCAAAAAACAAATAACTTAATTCAGAAATGAGCAAAGGACCTGAACAGACATTTCTTCAGAGAAGATATATGAAAAGCCAAGGTGTTCAGCGTCACTAGTCATTAGGGAAATGCAAATCAAAACCACAGTGAGATATTACCTCACGCCTGTTAGAATGGCTATTATCAAAAAGACGAGAAAGAACAAATGCTGGCTTGGATGTGGAGAAAAGGGAACGCTGGTGCACTGTTGGCAGGATTGTCACTTGGTACCACCACTATGGAAAACAGTATGGAGAACCATCCGAAAATTAAAAATAAAACTGCCCTATGATCCAGTAATTCCACTTGTTGGAATATATTCAAAGGAAACAGAAATACTAACTCAAAAAGACATCTGCACCTCTATGTTCGTAGCATTGTTCACAATAGCCAAGACATGGAAACAACCTAAGCATCCATCGATGGACTGGGTAAAGAAGTTGTGATATATATATACAATGGAATATTATTCAGCCACAAAAAATGAGGAACTCCTACCATTTGCAACAACATGGATGGCCCTTGAAGGCATTATGCTAAGTGAAATAAGTCAGACAGAGAAAGACAAATACTGTATGACCTCATTTATACATAGAATCTAAAAAGAAACTTCAAACTCATTGAAAATAAGATGAGACTTGCAGTTACCCGAGGCCAGGGGTTGGGGCACGGGGAACTGGAGGAAGATGGTCAAAACGTAGACACTTCCAATTATAAGGCAAATAACTGCTAGGCATGCAATGTACAACACGATGACTATAGCTAACACTGCTATATGACACACGGGAGGGTTGTCAACAGAGCTCGCCCTCAGAGTCTTCATCACAAGGAGAGAATTTTTTTTCTCTTTTCTGTTTTTTTTTTCTTTTTTTTTTATCGTATCTGTATGAGAAAACGATGTTAGCTGAACCTATTGTGGTAATTATTTCACAATATACGTAAATCAAACCATCATGCTGTACACCTTACACCTACACAGTGATGTATGTCAATTATTTCTCAATAAAACTGAGGGAAAAAAAGAAAATGTCAAGTTATCACTAAGCAGGATCGTTTCATGCTGAGGCCCAAAAAAGCCAAATAAGCTGAGCAAAGAATCACAGAAAGTCACTAATGAAGTCAGGCCTGAGATCTTAGGAACTGAACAACTTCCTTTGTTTTTGCACAAGAGTCTGTCATGAAGGAGTTTTCCAGAAAACAACACTCGAATATATTTGTGTGTTTTGTACGAAGGAAAAGAGTCCATGAAAAATCTGGGAAGCACTGGGTTAAAGAAAGATATGTCTCGTTTGGTTGGGTGGGGTTTTAAGTTCAGGACTTCTCACGGTCTTGAGTTTGCTAATGTGAATGGCAAATTTCCAAGAAGGGGACTACAATACAATAAAATTATTATTTTCTTTCTCCTTGCTCCCCTTCCCAGAACAAACTTTGTCCTGAGAGAAACCCAGCCAGAGAAGTCTGGGTGTTGATCAAATCTGGAGCAGGTTCAAGGAGGTGATAAATGAAACGAGGTTCTCTAAAACCGGTATCACTTAATACCACGGGCAGGGAGGAGAAAATGAGGGCCTCAAGGAGACCGGCTGTGCCACGGCACCCTCACCCAGGACTTCATCCTGTCTCACAATGTTCACTCTTTAGGGAAGAAAGGCTTTGTCATTCTTTTCTCTTCCCGTCTTTCATTCTCTCCTTCCTCCTCCCCCTTCTCCTTACACCTTGCAATTTCTGACCTCTACTTTCTTTCTCTTTCTTTGACCCATCTGTCTTCTTCCAACCACAAGACTATCATCCTTCGAGTTTCTAGACCTGCCAAGGGGTTCCAACAAAGTCAGAGGAATGGCTACTAAGGACCCTCTGTCTCTGAAATGCAAACCTAATGTCCAAGGGAAATAGCTCCCTCCACTGATGGGACCATCTGTAATCCAGACAGGGTGGTGCCTAAAGTGAGCATGGAAGCTTCTGACAGGAAGGCCTAAATTTAAAGCCCTCCCCTGCTTTTTATTGGGTATGTGACCTTGGACAGGTCACTAACCTCTTTGAGACTTTTCCTCTTATTTTTAAAATGAGATTGTTTCCAGGGTTAGCGGTAACGTGTGTAGAGTCCCTGGCATCTGGTGGGTATATGACAACTGGTTGCCAGGATTGCAATCATACTAATCCTTACCAAGGAATCATTTATGATGTCTGCTATGATTATTTTGCACATAATTTCTGCACACACATAAAATGTCATACAATTTTCAACTTGTTTTCGTTGTTCTACTAGAAACGTGGAAGTTTTCCTTTTCCAAAAGATTAATTATATATAAGTCCAAGGTGTTTTCTCTCACTAAAATGGGCAATACCACTAAATAATAAGATGTAAACAAGGAATGCCACCCAGATTGAGCTCATGGAAATTATATGCATTCCTACAGTAATCCAAATAGCACATATCTGAAAAAAATTCACCGCAAAGCACACTTTTAAGTAGCACTTCCTCATCACAAAAATGTTCCTATCTTTTGACTCAAGAATTCCACATTTCGGAATTTAAGCCTATGAAAATTTCCAAGCATGCTGAAAGCCTTTATGCATAAAGATGTTCATCACAGTGTTATATGTTATCGAATAATATTGGAAGCAAATTAAATGTCCAACATCACCAGAATGGTTTAGGAAACTCTGATAATGTAGGTGATAGAATTCATATAGCTATTTGCAATGATGTTTCCAAGTGAGAAAAAACAGTGAGGAACATTAGTTGGTGGGCACTTGTAATGCTATAAACCTAACAAAAATGCATAGTAAAAGAAAACACTAGAAGGAAATACAGCAGATTGTGAACGGGACCTCTCTCTGGATGGTGGGCCATAGGTTAATTTTTTTTATTTTTCAAAATGCTTTATAGTGGAAAAATCACACATTGTATTTTTTATTTTTAATTGCGGTAAAATACAACATAACATAAAATGTATGATCTTAACCATTTTTTAGTGTACAGTTCAGTGGCATTAAGTACATTCACATTGCTGTGCAACCAGCACCACCATCCATCTCCAGAACTTTTTCACCTTGCAAAACGGAAACGTTATGCTCATTAAACAACAATATCCCACCATCACCACCCCGGCCCGTGGCAGCCACTGTTCTGTTCAATGTTTCTATGGTTTTGGCTACACTAGGTGCCTCATATAAGTGACAGCATACACTATTTGTCATTTTATGACTGGCTTATTTTCACTTAGCGTGATATCCTCAAGGTTCACCCATGTTGTAGAATGTGCCAGAATTTCCTTCCTTTTTAAGGCTTAGTAATATTGCATTTTACGTATAAACCACGTTTTCTTTATCCGTTCATCTGTTGGTGGCCATTTGGGTTGCTTCCACCTTTTGGCTATTGTGAATAATGCTGCTATGAACATGAGCATACAAATATCTCTTATGCACATTATATTTTAAAGTTTTTTTTCCCAAACTGGCTCTCCCTTTCTATGTCCCATCAACTGGTTATTTCATACTTTAGCCAGATTTAACTATGACTCTACCCAAAACATTAACATCAAACGAAACATCATAGGTGGGCAATTTGACTACGTGGGGGAAATAACCACCTGAGCTATTCCTCAGAAAATAATGGATCTTTTTCTGTTGTTCTGATTCCCATTACAGGACAAATGCCTTAGTTTCAACTTTCCAGCCTGGATCCCCCTCACACTGAGTCCTTCTTCGTGGCACCACCGGCTTCTGACATTGAACTCCTCCTGACACCCTGCTCTGAGAAGACTGCCAAAAAAAAAAACCACCCCCGCCATTTCTCTTCATCCTCACTAACAATTTGGTAATGAAGTATTGATTTCCACTTCTCTGGTTACGGACGATATTAGATTTTCATTGATAAACTGCAATGGGGCTGTCTTGTCTCCACGGTCCCCTTTTCACTGTCACGAGAAAACAAAGTGCCACTGAAGAAAAATAACGACCGAGAACATTGATGTACTTACTTTGTCAGTTTGTAACACTTGACAGGAAAGGGTGGGGAAAGTGTAAGTCTTCCTAGTTTAATGTCCACGTGGGCTGCACTATATGTAGAAGCTTGGGAGCATACTTTTCATGGTAATGTCCATTTCCTATTTATAACCCCTCTGGGAACGTTTGTCTAAAGGAAATGTTTCTGTTCAGTGCAACAATTACAGTTGCACCTGGATTGCCCAGTCCTGCCCCTGCACTGGGGAGCCATTAGTCACCACAAAGTGGAAGAATTATTAAGTTAAACCATAGTTTGAGCCAAGAAAACCTCTGAACAATGTTCATCTTCTGTGAAAGTTGTTCAAATAGTTAGGCTTAACCATGTCGCTGCCAAAGACTTTTTCCCATGCAGTGGTAGGCATCTCTACTATCATCATTATCTTAATTGGTTAAAAATAATAATTTTAAGCATGCATCACTGTCATAGGAGACCCGCATATCGGGAGAATTGGGGAAATTGGTGAATCCGAGAGAAAGCAAGAAGATGAGATCACCGCAGCGTGGAAAGTTCAGCAGCAGCCTTTCCTGGTAATCTCTTTGTGCGGGACCCGCTGTTGACGAGCTCTAACACGCTGCTCAGCTTCCGAAGCAACAGAAAGCATGAAACAGGGTGTCCATTTTAAATGTGTTCCTGCAACTTTTTTCATTAAAACTTTGAGGGCCCAATTTTAATTTGTGGAATATTCCCGTTAATAATGAGATCTAATTAAGACATCCATTAAAAGCCCGTTAAAGTTAATTTAACGTAAAAATTCCAATAGAACTGTATTAGATTTTCTCCATTAAATTAACGTTATGGATTTTTAACGGATGTCTTAATTATACGTTATTATTAACGGGAATACTGTATTACACAGATTAAAATCAGGTCCTAAGTCAACTTGGAAAAGCTCAGAGCATGTTTTAATATTAAAAGTCTTGCATACCTAGCGCACAGTTTGGAAATTGCAGGGGCAGATCTGTTTACTCTAGATGAGCATTTTCTATACAACCAAAAGCAACCTATAATAGATAAATCCATCATTGCATTTAAACAATGAATTTCTTTATTCTCAAAGGACAAATAAGTCTGGATTGTGTCGTAAACTGCTACTCAGCTATCGGTGAAAAATTTAAACTATTCTAGGCACAACACTAGGAACTAGATGATTCTGAAACAAACCAACTATTTTCTGTTGTTGCTTTAATTACCAAGGTTATCACAAAAAAAAATCTCAACACTAACAAAATGAAACCAGATATATCCAAATATATCCTTTTTACCATTTCTCGTAGAGGCTGCCTGTTGGAATTGTTTTGGAAATTTTGACATGATCCCTAAATTCAACATTGGGATTAAAAAAAAAAAAAAAACTTCTTATTTACCTCCTAGGGAAAGTGTTGCCCTTATGCCACATATAATAGCAAATTGCTTTTTTTATGGCTTGCATAACCTAGATGGGAAAAAATATGGCGCTTCGGGGAAGGAGGGAAAAAGTAAATGAAGTTCCAGGAATGTCATTCTGAAGTAATGAGGCATGGACAGAAAATATACCCCTCACATCATCGGATTGAGATGGCAGTCGAAATAGCTTCATTGAAGTGTCAGCACTCATCCATCAATCAATCAGCCACAAGGAAAAATAGCAACCGTACAACGGGGCGGCTTTTATGGGATTTACTCATGGGCATAGGGAATAGCGGCTCAAATGTAGTTCTGACATGAAAAGCAAGGTGCTGATATTATTTTTTATGATGGGAGGATCATAAAGTGAATTGAGAACAGCGAGGTCTGTCTTTGCTTAACCTATTCAACCAGAAATGAATGGAGCTCAACTGGAAAGGGACCATCTTCCGATGGGTTAAGATTGAAGAGTGGACTCTACCGAGCACTGTCCTTCGACATTGCAGTTCTATTAAAAGAAAATCAATGCATTGGCGTTGGGGTTCTTGAAGCTGTTAAAAATTGCCTGCTCCAACCCAGGGTTATTAGATAAAGTTACATAATTCAGATTCTGCCACAACCGTCCAAAAGCAGATTCTTGAGCTCTTCCTTCAACTGGGGGGAGACGACACAATTCTCAACTCCGTGGAAATTGTTTCCCTTCTAAGAAAGAAAAAATAAATCCTCTGCTTCAATATATAATCTATATGGTTTTGTTAGCGCAATTTCTTTGCAGGGGTGGAGTGGGAGACAAGAGACAAAAATATTGATAAATTTGGTAAGACTCATGAATTGTCGCTTGGTAACCGTAAATGTCACTGCTGAGGGACAGCTGCCAATGTTCTCCTTAGGAAACAAGATCTGGGCTCGCATTGTGAGATACACACAGCTCTCAGTGTATTCCTAGAGAACAGGCCTGTCTTCATTTGGTAAGCCCTGTGAGGCTTCTAGAAACTTCTTTCTGGATGGAAAAACTAACATGAACTCAGGAAAATGTTTTTACCTGCTTTCATACCATTCTTTTCCTCTCTCTGAATAAACGTAGTTCTGATAAACTGGAACTTTAGATGTGGAAAGGAAGATGACATGCAAATAGCATGCAAATTACACTCAAGTATCTCCATTCCGCCACCAGCTCTTAGTATCAGTGAAGATGAGAGATCGCCTTTCCCTCTCTATCCCTCTTTCTAGCTAAGGCCACCAACCAGCTGCAAATTGAAATGTCCATTGAAAAGACTGTACATAAATATTTAAGTGCTATGTATTTGGCCCCATTTTGTAGTTCAGCAAATTCACCAAATATACAGCATGTTGCAAAGCACAGGGGACACAAGGCAGAACAGGAAACACAATTTATTCAACAAATTTATTCCACCAATATTAGTGGGCACCTACTCTGTGCACAACACAGTTCTAGGTGCTGTGGGACACAACAGTGAACAATTCAACAACATCGTGGTCCTCCTGTGGTTTACAGCAGCACCTCAAGGTAGCTGAGACCAGAGACCCAGAGAGGCGCTCACACGGGGTCTAACTCCCCTCGTGTTTTATTCTTGTTTTTCAAAATAATGATATTTCAGAATAGGGAATTCTCCTTCTGAAAAGCATACAGGGAGGAAATAGCTTAAAAATATGTCAAGGCCTAAAAGCAGAATATAATCATAGAATAAATTGCATAGCCTAGACGGTCCCCACAGAATTTTTTTAAGGTCACAAATAGATTTCTTAAAACTCACCCCCAAAATGTGCCTGCTCCATTGTTGGAGTCTTGCATAATTAATGTCACAGGCACAAGCTGCTGAACTGAGTTGAAATGCAGAAAACAAACAAATGAAATGACATATTTGGGAAGCATTTATGTAACTCTGGTTAAGGAGTGAGGAGGTATGTGTGAGAGTGTGCGTGTGTGTGCGTGCGTATTCATATAGATATATGAATCTCACTATTGTTTTCCAGGGTCTATGCAAAGTCCACAAGTAAGAGTCTATGATTTTCTGAAACTTTTCACAGTAAATCCAAAGATTGCAAGGCCTGACGAGGTGCTTGCATTCCGTGGCTTTTCCATCTGTCACTTCCCAGGTTATTTGACTGTTATTTGGTATTCAAAGCTTTTTCATCAGGTTTCATTTTTCTAAGCTTGTTAAATGTTTTTGTTAAAAAAAACATTAAAAATGTCATTTTCACTTTATCTTCTATTCTCTGCAACAAGAATAGAAGTGTGTTGATGAATGCTAAAATAATAATAAGGAAATCTATCGCAGGCTTTAAACACACACACACATATATGTAATTCTAAAGAGCAATAAAAGCAGTATCTTTTTTGAACATGCATTAGGCAAAAAAAAAACAAATCACAGCTAAACTTTCGCTTTATTATTTTTCCCCTGTGAGATGTTAAAATGCTAATTTCATTTTCTCCCTTCCTATATGTGGCACTTTCTCAAAATATCCATGAAATACTTTTAGACAAAGATTGAGCAGGAGAAAGAGATACAAATTTCCATCCCCCCAGACAGAGAGACATGTTTCCATTGTAAGGAAGCACTGAACATTTTGAAACTTGTGAATCATCTTTAGAAATTTCTACAGGGGAATTTTACCTCTTCATCCAAAGTAAAAGCCACTTAGCTCCTTTGGTTTCCTGTGACAGATCCAGAGGCACACGCAGATAGACAATTTCCAGGCTCTGGTTCATCTTCCAATAGTTACGAACAATGGGCTAACGGGCGTGGATGTTTCTCCAAAAATTATTCATGCACAAGGCAGCCCAAAGCTTCAGGGAAAACTGGAAATGTTTTATGGATTAGAAAAGGACTGTTTTAAAATGCTAGTACCAGGTGGAACGTTATTTCTGCGACAGAACTCTGTCCATTTCCTTTGGAAAAATATATTCCAAGTAAAATGGCTCTTCCAAGTAATGGCGCCCTGATCTGACAACTTTCAGCACATCAATGATTTTACCAATAGCCATATGATTATCATTAAGGCCTTTTAAAAAACGATCTGTTTGAAAAAGACAGATTAAATACAGCCCTTTGTACGATGTTTATTTGCTTAAAACCTCTTTTGGAAGTACAAAGAATAACTCTTTTGTGAGAACCCCCAAGAGAAATTGAAAAATTTGAACAAACGCATTACTTAAAAAAAAAATCTACCACTCCCTTCAACCCCTCCAGAAAATGAATTTCAATGTGTTCACTGAATTATCTTGAACCTGGAAACCACATTTGGCTATCGGTCCCCAAGCAAAGGCTTATATTTACAGAACTTGAACAATCCTACAATTATATCTCAAATGTGAAGGTTTCGTACAGTAATATTTTCACTTTCTAAACAACCCACACAACATTCAGGAATTATTAACATGTATGTATATTTTTTAAATACACAAGGTTCACCAGGTCTGCAGAAAAGACATAAAAACTTTTCCCACTCTACATTGAGGTAAATACTACAGAAACATTCCAGTGTTTTGCGATACAATATTTTGGCTTATCACACATCAGATGCTAGAATGTGCAATGCAAGTCAAAAAAAGCTGACATACGAAACAATTCTCATTTGGCTCAGGGTTCTTAAATGTCATACGATCTCGGGATACAATATACTTTTTGGTCTCTGATGTACTGGTATCCTTATAATCCCTTCTGGCTTTGGTTCCTAACAGCCAGGCACTGTCAGCGTGAATTATAAACTTCCAACCCCCTTTAAAATCAAGACGGTAGTTGATCATACTCAGTCTTTCTACTGGTCAACCAGCTCTTACTCTGCGGAGTGCTCATAGCTTTTTAGGAAATTTGCGTCAACCATGTTTACATTACATATTTGCCACCTTGCGTTAATTCTAGATTTTTTTGTCCTTTTAGAAAAGGCAGTGAGGGAGGAAGGGCGGAGTGAGTCAGGAGAATTACATTCATCCTTGCTCTGCAGGAAAGTGTTTATTTGCCAGCGAAGAAAGGCGAACACATTTTTATATTAGGAGAGCAGACTGGTCATTTTCAAAGAAAAATGGCTGTAACCATACCTGTAGAATGTTTCTGTGCAAGCGCACTAATTTTCTATCGCCTGCATGCTGTATATAATACATTTGCCTGTATACTAGGAGAAAAAGCCAGGCCGTTTTCCTTGTGTACAATGCAGCTTGGGTGGCTGGGAACCTAAGCCTTCCATACATTTTTATACTGTACATATTTGTATATACTAACTATATCGCCACGTATGAACACAGATTTTGTTATATTTGCTCGTTTCTGTTTCCTACCAAACTGGCCCACAATGGGGATTCTTTTGTACAGAAAAAAATATGCTTGTAATTTTTTTCCTGATCATTCTCTTTCAATAGCTTATGAAAGAATTAGATCTGAGTTTACAAAGAAATTATAAGAACCAAGTTTGTCTGTCTGCATGAGTCCCATCCAATTGTTGGATCTACAGAGGAACCAAGTCGTAATTCAGAGTTTTCCTTGAAAGGCATGCTTTACCCCTTGGGAAAACTGCAAACTCATCCATGTAGAATTATGCTCTTTGTATTTTATCTAATAGTGCCTGAAAATTTTTTTTAAATGTCTTCTTAGAGGAAGAATTCATAATTGTCAAAATTTGAAACATTAGCTTAATTTTGTTTTTATGACCTCGCAATCCTTCTCCTTATTTATTTGGTTGCTGTTGTAATGGGGCCCCAGGCCATTCCTGACATCGGCGTGTTCTTCTCCTGCATTAAGGACGTTTTTAAAATTACAGAGATTACTGAGCCAACAGGCTGTTTTAATCAAAATCATGTTTCACTTGTTTTTGATGATTATAAATTGTCCTTGCAATGAAAAATAATAAGTTTTCTGCTAGGAAAATTATACCACCCTGTGGCCAAACAGATTCATCACAGATTGGCATCTATGCTCACTTCTCTGGGATCTGGAACATTCTTCCCTGGACTGGCCACACTTTCTTTTACTCCCCATCGTCCCGAATGCTACTGCTCAATGCAGTCACTATTTGCAAATGTCCAAAGGCTTGGCCGCGTCGTCGTCGCTGCCCAAAGACGAACCACCCAGCTGGAAGTGACGGCTTTCCAGCTTGGAAAAAATGCAGGGATTTTCAGAAAAGGTGCTCCTGCTTTTGGCCCTTGATGCCACCATCCTGTCATCCCTCCAAAATTACCAACAATCTGGTCTTGATATCTCATATAACTTAAATCAGGTCAAAAGAAACATTCGGATCAGCCCCTTGCTGAATAAAAATCACTTTGTTTGGGTGCATTTCAGATGTATGCCTGTGTAGGATGCTGCCACATTGAAATTATCTCTAGAAGGAGAGGGTTTTTTTAATATAATTTTACCACTAGAAATAAATTCTGATGGTGGAGATGAAGAAAATCCTTAGATTATATCACAGAAGCCATTATTTTTTACATCTAAAGAGTTTTCTTTTTTTTAAGGAAAAATCATTCTACTTTGAGAACTGTAATTAAAGCCCTAAATAATAGATGCTACTTCTTTTAGCTATTGTGAAAAAATGACAATACACTCGCCAAGGATATATGGAGCCCCTCATTTCCATCAAAAAGGTTTCTATAAGTGTATTATTTACATTTTTTAACATGATAACTCTTCTTTGTGACGAAAAAAGGTCTTTTTTCTCCCACTCAGCAGTTATTGGAAACAGACTGTTCCCATCTGAAACCTTATCATAATTTGCATCAGGAAACCCAGCTGCCGACATTAAGGACCTGGGTGTGTTCAATTATGATTTTGCTGGAGGCTGTCCCTCATTTAATGCTGCAGACGTTGAACCACCTTTCTGAAACCTGGCTGATACAGTGGAGCAGAGACAGGCCTCCCAACACCATTAGCTTTGCAAATGGCTTCATTTTAGTCAACATTGACTTCCACTTTGGCCGACTGAAAAACGAAAATTAAAGAAGAGAAGAAGAAAGAAAAAAAACACACACAGATGCACTTAAAACATGAAAAGAATTATTTATATGATAAAAATATATTTAGATTTTCAAAGCACAAGACTGAATGGAAGTGCTCTTTTTATGCTTTCTGAAGATGTTACTGTTAAATGTCTTTCTACATCAGGCTTAATAAATCTGTAATGACATTTGATGGATTGATTTCTGCCTATGTGTGTTTTTGAGAGATGGCAAGAGAGGAGAGAGGCAAGGGAGGCGGGGCGGAGGAGTGGAGGAACAGCGCTGACCCCCAGGGAGGCCAAGTGAGGAAATTATTGGTGGGCCTCTCTGTTGCTTCGACCTAATGACCCACTTCCAGCATCCACCCTCATCTCCACTGGATTTTGCCTTTTTTTTTTTTTTTTTTTTTTGCAAATGCCAGCACCCCTTGCTTGGTTTCTGGGCTGCCTTTACATGCTCTCAAATCTGGTCAACTTGCACCTGAGTAATTTATGATGAATCTCAACAAAGGCAGTGGGGAGCTGTCTCGCAAATTCAAGGATGCAAGGCACAGGGCAGACATGATGGAGATGGCCTGGCCTTCTCCACCTCAGAGTGATGGCCCTGCCCAACACCCAGTTTCCCTATGGACTCTCCTCCATTTCTGTTAATGTCCTGGGAGAATTGGACCATGTTTCACCCACAGCTGCCCAAACAGATGCTGATGCCCCAGCAGAAATGATTTCTTGTCTGCGCACAGCCAGCTTGTGGCTTCCATGGTTGCATGAGACCTGTACTGGTTAAACGATGATGGCTGGGGTATCACCTGTTAGCTCCATGTCATTGCCATGGCCCCATGTCCGGGCCATAAAATATGAGAAGCCGGGCTACAGAAAGCAAGACAGATGAGGAAATGAGGAGGCAGCGAAGGCTGAGCGTTGAGATAGGCAGTTTGGACCAAACCAAAGGGTTCTTGACCTTCATTCACTGAGTGACTATTTATTAAGCACCCACTATATTCTAGATCTGAGGGTTACACTGAAAAATCCCTGTGATGATGGTAATGAGAACACAGTCTAGAGTCAAATTGTGTTAAAACCTGGGCTCTGTCATGTGTTATCTCTGTACTCTAAAACGAGATTAAAGAAAGAATAGAACATTGTGAGATGGTGAGTATTGAGACTGAAGGGCACAGAGGTGGCCCCAACCAACCTGAGAAGTTACGGAAGGATTCCTGAAGGAAGTGATGTTGAAGATAAAGTTAATTTCTCAAAGGGGCGTTAGAAGGACCAAAAGTATACAACACATCCCTTTACTACTCCCTTCCTCCAATCCCATCCATCAGCTAGTCCTGTTGTCTTTTACTTCAGAACACAACTGAGATCTGTTCACTCTGTGTCTCTCCTAGACTTCTGTGGTGGCCTTTGAACTGGTCCTTAAGCCCTCCAACCCCAAATCCATTCTCCACACAGCAGCTGGGGTGATCTTTTAATAAAGTAAATCACATCATATCATTTTGTTCCTCAAGACCAAAGGTCAGCACACGTTTTCCATGAAGGGTCAGATAGCATGTTCAGCTTTGTGGGCCAGTTGTTCTCTGATCCACAACTCAACTCTACCATTTTGGTGCAAAAGCAAATGTAGACAATACTGAAAAAAATGGGTGTGGCTGTGTGCCAATAAAACTTTATTTAGAAAAACAGGCAACAGGCTAGATTTGGCCCAGGGGCCATAGTTTGCCAACTCCTGCTCAAGATCCTCCAATACCCAAGACTTCCTATGGAAACAGGCCTTGAGATGAAATGAGAGGACAAATCATTTATATGGGAGGTGAATCCAACAAACACCTCCCATGGGTGCATGGGGAAGGGAAATGAGAGAGAGAAAGATGTCAATAAAAGGGCTTTAAGAACAATGACCGTCATGGGCAATGGGGCCCAATCCTTCTGGGAACTCTGAGAGACAGGGCAGAACATGCCTCAGTTATTTTGCCTGCTGAGTAGGGAGCTGGGGTATTTATACACCACCTCCGCTCAGTTATTAGTGGAGCGCTGCTGCAGGGTAGGGTGTGGGGACTTCAACTCCCCAGCATTTCCAACCTGCCCGAAAGGGTGGGAGAGGTAGGCTTCAGTGGCCAGAGAATACCCCAAAGCACAGAGTCACGGGGGCTCAGAGCTGGAAGTAGACGTGAATGACACGCAGGGAATGACTGATGCCCAGGGACTTGGGCAGGGCACCTATCATACACCATCTCACTTAAAATAAAATCCAGCCTCCTCGCCAGATCTGCCTGGTCTGTCCCCTGCCTGCTTCCCTGGCCTCATCATCTCCTCGTGCATCCAGCTCTAGCTACACTGCGCTCCAACAGTTCCTAAAGGACATCACACTGTTTCCTCTGGTGGGAGTTTGTCAACGTGCTGGGCTGAAGCATCTCCAGCATCTCAGCCTTGAGTTTGCCTCCTCCAAAAGGTGCTCCCTGGCCCCGATGTACAGCACCCTGTTATTTCCCCCAGAGCCCTGATCACCACCTGTTGTTGTTGTGTTCATTTGTGTGTTGTCAGTTTCTCCCAAGGACTAAAGTCTGTCTTGTTTGCATATTCCCAGTCTGAGGCATAGTAACTAGCAGATAGTGGGTGACCAACAAACATTTGTTAAATAAAGGGATGCCATTTTCTGGGCTGGCCCCGTGGCTGAGAGGTTAAGTTCGCGCACTCCACTGCAGGCAGCCCAGTGTTTTGTTGGTTCGAATCCTGGGCACAGACATGGCACTGCTCATCAAACCATGCTGAGGCAGCATCCCACATTCCACAACTAGAAGGACCCACAAAGAAGAATATACAACTATGTACCAGGGGGCTTTGGGGAGAAAAAGGAAAAAAATAAAATCTTTAAAAAAAAAAAAAAGGAATGCCATTTTCCTGGAGACCTCAGAGCTCCCCAGTCACTCTCTCTGAAATGCTCCCTACCTTACCCCTGCCCACCCAGTGCCTGAATTGTCCAAGATCCACCTCTTCCATCGTGCCCCCAGCGCAGCGAAGCATTTCTTAAGAATTTCATGGACCTAAGATCATAAACGGCTGGATCTAGGAAGATACTTTTGAGCCATTTGAACTTTCTGGGCAGCCAGGGGCCTCAGAGAACTCCACCTGCGTTATCAGGTGAGGTCTCAGGGAGGAGCTGGGGAAAGGGGGAGTTAGGAGGGTGAGACCCCGCCCCCAGCAGCAGCCCCATGCTAAGAGCCTAAGAGTGTGTTCGCTCTAAAGCCAGAGGACTCAAGGTGGAGCCTCAGAAGTCCAAACTCAGAAGCCAGACACAGACAAGCCCTGGGGAAGCAAGACACGGCTCCTGAGGTTTGAGGGGCCAGGCTGGACAATGTGAGGTCCTTCAGCAAGCCCCAGATGAATCCAATTTGTCGTACATGTTGCACATTGCAAATCTGAATCCATATTCAGCAAATTGAGCATTTTAAAAACATTACAGTTGGGGGCCGGCTCGGTGGTGGTGTAGCAGTTAAATTTGTGTGCTTTGCTTGGGCGGCCCGGGGTTCACCAGTTCAGATCCCAGGTGCAGACATACATGCCGCTTATCAAGCCATGCTGTGGCAGGCGTCTCACATATAAAGTAGAGGAAGATGGGCACAGATGTTAGCTCAGGGCCAGTCTGCCTCAGCAAAAAGAGAAGGATTGGCAGCAGATGTTAGCTCAGGGTTGATCTTCCTCAAAAATAAAATAAAATAGAAAATAAAAACACTACAGTTGTATTCAATTTTTACTAAGTGCCTGTACTGCCTTTTCAAGAATTAAAGAACAAATAAAGATAATGGAGTAGCCAAAAAATACATATACATGATGAAGGAATGTCCCTATTACGTATGAAAATATAAAGCTATGATAATTTTAAAAGCTGGACTGGCATAAGTGTGAGCAAACAACTCAATGTAAACAAAATAATGCCCAGAAATGTGTTAAATATTTAAAGAATTTAGCATGGTATAACAGTAGAATTTTAAATTTGTAGAGAAAAAGTGCATTAACAACCAAAAAAATAGTGGTCAGACAACTGTTAAACTTTTCAGAAAAAGAAGTTAAGTATCTGTCTTATGCTATAGACTAAATTATATTTCAGATGAATCAAAGAATTAAATCTGGAAACAAAATCACAAGACAACTAAAGGAAAACATAAGTCCATAGCGACCCGACACAGCCAGGGAAGTCATTCCCAGGTACCAATCCTAAGGACGAAATCAGAGGAACTAAATTTCCAAAAGTCAAAAATAAATAAATAGAACCACTGTAAATATGACAAGTCACAAATTGGGTGGAAATTATTTGTACTAATATATTATTAATGATGACTGGTAGAAGTAATGATATAAAGAGTGTTTAGATATCTCTAGAAAAATGAATAAATATCCAAATGGAAAATTTTTTTTCTTTAGTGAGGAAGATTGGCCCTGAGCTAACATCTGGGCCAATCTTCCTCTATTTTATATAAGAGACACCACCGTAGCACAGCTCAATGAGTAATGTGTAGGTCTGCACCCAGGATCTGAACAATGAACCCCGGGCCATCAGAGTGGAGCACGTGAACTTAACCACTATGCCACTGGGCCAGCCCCAAATAGAAAATTTTTGGCAAAATTCATAAACCAACAGCATGCAAATAAAGAAATACAAATGGTTAATGAACATTTAAGACAATATTGAGTTATGGTAATAACCAAAGAGATATATATTAAAACAAGAAGAAACGATTTTCACTTATCATACTAACAAAAATAAAACATACTGTTTCCATTATTGGAGACGGCTCAGGGAAGAGACATCCGCACGCATTGCTGCTGGGAGTGAAAATGGGTCAGAACTTTCCAGATAATGATTAAGCAATACTTATCAATTTCTCTAAAATGTGCATGCCCTTTGATTAATTACTCTTCTAGAGAGTTTTCTCATGAAATAATTGAAAATGTACAGAGATTTATTTAATAAGAACGCCCAAACATAACATTGGTTATAATTGTGAAAAATTGGAAAGAAGCTAAGTGTCCTAAAATAGGAGATTGATTAAATAAATTACGGTCCACCTCCATGGTAGAATAACACACAGTCATGAAAATTCATATGCTTTAAAAACAGCCACAGGCTAGTTCAGCATGCAAGCTTGGAAGTCGCCACTCTATCCCAACCACAAGTCAAAGGCTGGACAAACTGAAAAATCAACAACTCTTCCTGGATCCGTAAGAGAGGGGAGGACCCAGTGCCAACCTCCCCCCTAAGACTGGAGAGAGACAGACAGGCAAATATAGGAAGTCGAGGCAAGAAAAGGAAATGAAATGTCTACAGGAAGACATAAAGGAAGAAAGGAATATGAAGGAAGACAGAAAACTGTAATCGTTCACTGATGACATGATTGTCTATGAAGAAAATCTGAAAGAATAAACCAAAACACTCCTGGACTAATAAGCAATTATAGCAAAGTTGTAGGACACAAGGTTAACATACAAAAGTCAATGGCTTTCCTACATACCAACAATGAACAAGGGGAATTTGCAATTAAAAACACAATACCATTTACTTTAGCACTCCCAAAAATGAAATAGTTAGGTATAAATCTCACAAAATATGTATAAGATCTAACTAAATAAAGGCAAAGATATTCCGTGTTTATGGATAGGAAGACTCAGTTTTGTCAAGATGTCAGTTCTTCCCAATTTGATCTACAGATTCAACACAATCCCAATCAAAATCCCACTGTTTTTTTATAAATATCGACAAACTGGTTCTAAAGTTTCTATGGCGAGGCAAAAGACCCAGAATAGCCAACACAGTACCAAAGGAAAAGAACAAAGTTGGAGGATTGATGCTACTCAATTGTAAGACTTGCTATAAAGCTATAGTAATCAAGACAGTGTGGCATTGGGGAAAGAATGGACAAACAGAACAATGGAACAGACTAGAGAGCCCAGAAGCAGACCCCCGTGAATCTAGTCAACTGATCTTTGACAAAGGAGCAAAGGCAATGCAGTGAGCAGATAGTCTCTTCAACACATGGTGCCAGAACAACTGAAAAGCCACCTTCAACAAAGCGAATCCAGACACAGACTGTACACAGGTCACAAAAATTAGCTCAAGATGGATCATATACCAAAACATAAAATGCAAAATTATAAAATTCCCGGAAGATAACATAGGAGAAAACCCAGATGACCTTGGTTATGACAATGACTTCTTAGATACAAACACCAAAGACATCACCCATGAAAGATATAATTGATAAGCTGGATTTCATTAAAATTAAAAACTCTTCTCTGAAAAAGACATTACCAAGAGAATTAGAAGTCACGGTCTGGGAGAAAATATTTGCCAAAGACGCACCTGATAACAAACTGTTACCCAAAATACACAAAGAACTCTTAAAATTCATCAGACAACCAACCCAATTAAAAACTGGGCCAAAGATCTTATCATACACGTCACCAAAGAAGATATACAGATGGCAAATAAGCACATGAAAAATGCTGACGGTATATGTCGTCAGGAAAATGCAGATTAAAACAATAACGAGATCCCACCACACACCTATTAGAATGGCCCAAATCTGGAACACTCACAGCAGCAAATGGTGGCGAGGATGGCGAGCAACAGAGACTCTCGTACATTGCTGGTGGGAATGCAAAATCGTACAGCCATTTTAGAAGACAGTTTGGCAGTTTCTTACAGAACTAAACATACTCTTACCATATGATCCAGGAATCCTGCTCCCTGGTATTTACCCAAAGGAGCTGAAAGCTTTTGTCCATATAAAAACCTCAACGCGGAAGTTTATAGCAGCTTTATTCATAACTGTCAAATCTTGGAAGCAAGCATGTCCTTTAGTAGGTGAATGGAAACTGCGGTAAATCCAGACAAACGGAGTATTACTCAGCACTAAAAAGAAATGAGCTATCAAGCCATGAAAAGACATGGAAGAACTTCAGATGCATAGCACTAAGTGAAAGAAGCCAATCTGAAAAGGCTGTACGCTGCTTGATTCTAACGCTATGACGTTCTAGAACAGGCAAAACTATGGAGACAATACAAAGATCAGTGGTTGCAGGAGTGGCGGGGGGGTGCGGTGGGATCAATATGCAGAGCACAGGGATCTTTAGAGCAGGGAAAATACTCTGTATGGCATTATAATGATGGACAGATGTCTTTATACGTTTATGCAAACCCATAGAATGTCCAACACCAAGAGTGAACCCTCATGTAAACTGTGGACTGGGGGTGATTATGACATGTTAATGTAGGTTCACCCTTGGTAAAAAATGTACCATTCTGCTGAGTGACGTTGCTAATGGGAGGGACTGTGCATGTATGGGTATACGGGGTATATAGGAAATCTCTGCACCTTCCTCTCAATTTTATTGCAAACCGAAAACTCATCTAAGAAAACAAGCCTTAAAAAAGAAATGGTCACCGGGCCAGCCCTGATGGCCAAGCAGTTAAAGTTCAGTGCTCCTGCTTCAGCAGCCCAGGTTCGGTTCCCAGGCGTGGAACCACACCACTCGTCTGTCAGTAGCCATGCAGTGGCAGCGGCTCACATAGCAGAACTAGAAGGACTTACAACCAGGATATACGACTATGTAGTGGGGCTTTGGGGGGGAAAAAAAGAGAGAGAGATTGGCAAGAGCTGTTAGGGTGAATCTTTCCCAGCAAAAAAAAAAGGAAAAACATTTTTACAAAAAAATAAATAGTCACAGTCTATTTAGCAAAAAGCAAAGAAGAGAAGAAAAGCAGGTAGAAAAGGAATGCAGACAATATGCCCATAGGTGGGAAAAAAGTACACCAAAATGTTATTGGTGGTGGAATTATGAATAATCTTTATTTTTATATTCTTCTGTATGCTTTTCTTCCAAAATATTCTGTGATAAGCATCTGTTAGATGCATAATTTAAAAATCATATTATAGCACCCCCATGTTCATTGCAGATTATTTACAATAGCCAAGATATGGAAACAACCTAAGTGTCCATCAACTGATGAATGGATAAAGAAAATGTAGTCTGCATGGAGTATTATTCAGCCTTCAAAAAGAAGGAAATTCTGCCATTTGTGAGACATGGATGGACCAAGAGAACATTATGCTAAGTGAAATAAGTCAGACACAGAAAGATAAATATGGTATGAATTCATTTATATGGGCTGAGGTTTTTTTTCCCAAAGAAACTTCTCAATGTAGCATGACCACAATGTGTGAAAGAAACAAAAAAAATTGATAAAAATTCATTAAAATGAAGTAGCCACAGCAGGTTTTCTACTCAGGGGACTGAGGAAAAGTTCTCTGGGCACATCACGACAATTGCCCCTAAATTAACTGAAGTTCTTCTAGGACCTTGTCATGCCACACCTAGGACAGTGTACTTTACCCTCGATTGCATGATCCTAATTGATTAACCCCTACCTTCCTCGCTTATGTGAAATTAACAGCTAACACCATTTAGAATGGTATGCGCTACATGCGAAACTTTGTACCAAACACTTTACATACGTTATTTCACTTAATCCTCACAAACAACCCTCTGAGGTAAGTGCAATTTTCACCTCCATTTTACAGATGAGGAAACTGAGGAACAGAGACAGCAAGTCAGTGATTTAAGGTCAGCCAGCTAGTAAGGGGCAGAGCTGAGATTCAGCCAGGCAAACTGCCTCCAACATCTTGTGTTCTTGGCCAGTTCTCCACCCAGGGTCCACAGACTGCAGCCCATGGGCCAAATCTAGCCCTTCACTTATTTTTTGTAAATAAAGTTTTATTGGAACCCAGCCACACCCATGTGTTTATTTATCGTCCATGGCTGCTTTCCCACTACAACAGCCAAGTTAAGCAGTTCCCGCAGAGACCGTATGCGGTGTTCTCAGCCTTCCACACGGCTGCTGGGCACCGATCACGTCACAGGGACATGTGTATAACTCGATTTTTGTCTCTTGGCCCCCCAAAATCAAAAATATTTACTATCTGGCCTCTTACCAAAAATATTTTCCAACCCCTCTCACACAATCACTAGATGGTAGGTCCATGAGGGCAGGAACCAAATCCTGTTTGGGTCACCATGGTGTCCCCAGACTCCAGGACCCCCTATCATGCCTCACACAGCACAGATGCTCAAGTGATGTTTGTTGAAAGAATCAGTGGACGCGTGAATGAGTCCTAGATAACACATTAATTCGTGCTATGTGTCGATGCTTACCTGTGAGTAAGAAATGTCCCAGTCCTCGCAACGACCCCAGGAGCTACCTCCTCATACCCCATTTTACAGCCAAGAAGTTGCCCCGGATCCCATACCACGGGACATATTGGACCTGGAATTCAGACCTAAGATTGTGATATGGGAAAGCCACACTCTTCTAAGCCCCTATCACCAGGCCTGGGTTTATTCACCATATAATGACCACTGGGCCTAAGTCCTGTGGTCTGAGCAGAAAGTGTCCAGGACTTCCAGAGGCCAGCAGCGAGCTCTGGAGTGCTGCGGGATGAGTAATAGAGCCACACTTTGCGGTGAAAGCAACTCTGACAGGCGAAGCTCTTTGAAACATGAAGTGGGGTCTCATTCTCTCCCTGTGATCCAGCCCTCCTCACACCTTGGTCTGTCTCCCAGGGCCCAGAACTGAGCTCTTTCTGTCCTGAGGGAGATGGAAAGAATCTGGGAAGACACATGATGTTCTAAGACGCAAGAGCAAGTTTCCTACGGCCCCACCCACTCCTGGCCGCCCTCGTCCCTTGACGGATTACTTTTAATCGCTCCCCATGGCTCCTGGAAACAGTCCAATGGCCTCAGCCAGCCTGAGACCCTGCCTGGTCTGGCTCCGGCCATTCCAGGCACTCGCCTCCTCTAGCACATTCTACACTCCACCAAACCGAGTCCTCTCCACTCCAGCACACACGCCAGGCGCTCTCCTGTCCCAGCGCCTGCGCACGTGCTGGGACCCTGCCTTCTTCTCTGACCCTCAGTCTAGGCGAACTGAACCTCACACCCAAACCTGATTTCAAATCCTGAGCTCTTGTGTCACAGCACACGGTCACCGCAGCTCACTTCCGTCTCTGCCTCCTTCTGCGCCTGCGTGCTCCCATTCATACCTGATATGCAGGTAACAGACTGAGAGAGAGTAAAACAATATAATATAATATAATATGACATAATACAATATAATATGACATAATATAATATAATGTATATATTGTATTAATAATACTGTGTTATCTTTAATATAGTTTGTAGAACACACATTAATATTTAACCATTATTGAGCATTTAACTCTGTATCAGGTTCTCGACAGAAATTACCTCTCTTAGCCTTTACAGTTTTACCCTAAAATATGCATTCTCAGCACGGTGATATCACTCCCAGGCGGGCAAAAATTGATTCTTGGGGGTGAAGAATCTTAGCTCTTACAATGCTTTGTGGCCCTCCAAAGGGCCACAGTGCGTGCACAGATACACTGTGTATCTGTGGCATTAAGATTTCACAGGGAGGGAGACAATTAGGGAGAAAACAATTCGAAAAGAGTTCCTCAAGGGGGCAATTTTTTTAAAAGATTGAGTAACGCTGCTCTAAAATCTAAGTGTTCTTGTTAACTCCGTGGTGCAGGCTCAGAGAGGTGAGCTCACTTGCCCAAAGTCACACAGCTAGTAATTTGGACAGCAAGAAATGAAGCTCAAGTCTGTCTAACGCCAAAGCCAAGCCCTCCATGACTTCTGAAGGCCGTCTCTGGATGCGAGGCTAGAGGTGGCCGTAGGCAGGTCCTTGTGGTCTCACCACTCAGCGTGTGGTCCTCAAATCCGGGCAGCAGCATCCCCTGGGAGCTGGTGAGAAACGCGGGGTCTCAGGCCCTGCCCCAGCCCTGCTGAGCCAGAACCACAGCGCGCCCGCACCGTGCACGTCTGGCCACTAAGGGAGCCGGGCTGCCCGAGGCCACAGGTGAGTGACCCTCCTCTCCCTGCAACAGCAGGGAGACAAAGGCTCCTGCACTTGTTCCCACATCCTAGGTCCCCAGCCCCAATCAGAAACTCCCTTGTCAAACTAATTATGCTTCAGGGTGTTCTGTGACGTGCTGTATTCCCAGAAAAAGAAAGAAAAATGAAGTTCTCATTCAGGTTTGCAGGGTAGATCATGTCAAATATTTACAGAGCAAATATCATTCTGGAGGCACGCCATTCTCTTCCTGCTGATTAGGGGGCTGTCAATCACGCCCCGAGGAGAGGGCTTGTCAGCCGTTCTCTCCATGGGAGCCACCTGTCACCGAGCTCTGCACTCGCCTTGCCGGGTAGCAGCAGAGGGCTCCGAGGCAGGAGGGCCGCGTCAGACCCACCTCAACGGAATGAGACGCTCGAGGCTGGCTGGCCGGTGGGGACGCCGAGGGTGGCAGAGAGGCCTTTAGTGCGGAGAAGACTGGCGCTCTCTCGTAAACCAAGGTTTGCAAACCCGAGCACGCATCACAACCACCTGCAGGGCTTGACAAGACAGTGGTGGCTGGCCCTGGCCTGGGAGTCAGCAGCCCGGGGATGGGACCTGGGAATGTCCGTGTCTCCGCTGCTCCCCGATGATGCTGCTGTTCACAAGACCCCTCTTTGAGAACCAGGTCTGAACCTTTCACTCCTAACTGGTCACCTCGCTTCTCCTCTTACCGCTTTATAGTCTTTCATGACAAAGCAGCCAGTATGATTCCTGCTCAAAACCCTCCAGTGGCCCCCATCTCGCTCAGAGAACAATCCCGAGACTTTACCATCGGCTACTACTTGAGCTGGCCCTCAGCTGACATCTCAACTCCTACCACACCCCACCTTTTCTCTTAACCACCCGGGGCTCCCTGCCCCTCCTCCTTCATGCCCAAGTCATCCACCACAGTGCCTTTGCACCGGCTGTTCCCTCTGCCCAAGCTGTGGCTTGTTCCCACACTTCAGTTATGTCTCTCCTTAAGTGCTACCTTATCAGTGATGCCTTCCTTCTCTATCCCCTTAACTCACTTTAAATTTTTCTTCATAGGACACATGACTACCTGATATGATGTTATATAGTTATTTGTCTATATCAGTGGTTTACAACTGGACAATGTTGCCCCCCAAGAGACATGGGGTAATGTCTTGAGACATTTTAGATTGTCAGGACGAGGGAGTGTCACTACTGGATCTGATGGGCAGAAGCCAAGTGTGCTGCTAGACATCCTACAGTGCGTCGGAGAGCCCCACCGCAGAGAATGACCCAGTCTCGACTGTCAATAGCGCTGAGGTTGGGAAGCATGGCTTACATGTTGTCTCCATGTGGTTAGGGACAGTGTCTGCCGCATGGGAGAGGCTCAGGAAGAATTTGTTGGATGGATGGATGGATGGAGAAATCAACAAATGAATGAACAAACAAACAGTAGCTCAGTCTGAGAGCTCAGCAAAGATGCTACTCATCCCTCATCTCCTCGCCCTCAACTCCTACCCATCCTTCAGATCTCAGCTTATAAGCTTTCTTTGACTCCCTCTCCATACACACACACCTCCAACACACACACGCACACGCACACGCACACGCACAGTGAGGTTCTCCTGGATGCACCTCGACAGCACTTCTGCTTTCCCTAGCGGTGCTGATCCAGCAGGCGGTAATTTTTTGTTTGGTTGTCGGCCCTGTCCTGCCTGCCCCACTCAGCCATAAATTCCATGAGAGGAGGGCGGTGTCCACCTGTTCACCAATTAATCCCCAAAGTGCCCAGCGGAGTAACCACTCCCTCCGCTTGTTGAATAAATGAAGATAATTTAGGGAAAAGGGCTTTGAAATATGGCAATAAATATATCTGTGGAACAAATGAATTTGTGGAAGGACTATTTATTGAAATATTAATTTCTCTTGTTCAGCCTGAAATATAGAAATAGACAGAAGATAGTTCCGCTGCCCCCATCCTCTGAAAGCAGCCTGGGCCTCAGCGTCTCTTTTCCCCAGGAGAGAATGCATAGGCCTTTGTTTCCAAGTCGAAGATGCATGCTAGAAGGGTCTTGACTGTCCAGAGAGGGGACCTCCAAGGCTTGGGGGAGGAGAGTAAGGCATCAGTGGCCCAGCCCTAGGGACGAAGGAATGGAGAGGGCAGGGGGCTGCTGCAGTGATCGGACACCTCCCCCAACCATCCCAGAGGGACTGACCATCTCATGGGGCAACAGCATGGAGGCCTGTAGATTTCTCTAGCTGGGTGAAAGGTGCTGTGACCTGACAACTTTAGCAAAGGGACCCTGTGGTCAAGCTTGGAATGCTGCCACCTGGCTTCAAAAGAGTAAAGATACTTTGGACAGTAAGTATGTCAGTCTTGATCACAACGCAAGCAAGACCAGAGGCCCATTTCCCCAGTTTTCTAGAGCCTTGAAGCTTTGTTATCTCTAGGGAGGGGAAGAAACTCCCCCTACATAGAACAGAGTGGAAATATCCCAACCTATAGAGCAATAGCCCCAACAGAAATATAATGCAAGCCACATATGCTTAAACTTAAATTTTCTGGTAGCCACATTACAAAAATAAATTAAGGGGCCAGCCCAGTGGCGTAGTGGTTAAATTCGCAGGCTCCACTTCAGCGACCCAGAGTTTGCAGGTTCAGATTCCCAGTGTGGACCAAGCACTGCTCGTCAAACCATGCTGTGGCAGCATCCCACATAAAATAGAGGAAGATTGGCACAGACGTCAGCTCAGTGACAATCTTCCTCGAGCAAAAAGAGGAAGATTGGCAATCGACGTTAGCTCAAGGCCAATCTTCCTCAAAATAAATTAATTAATTAATTAATTAAAAGAAACAAGTGAAATTAAATTTAATAGTATATTTCATTTAACCCAATATATCCAAAATATTATTTCAACATAGAATCAAAAATTATTGATAAATATTTTACATTCCTTTTTTTGGCATTCTAAATCTTCAAAATCTGGTGTGTATTTTACACTCACAGCACAGCTCACTTCACACCAGCCACATTTTAAGTGCTCAGTAGCCACATGTGGCTGGTGACTTCCATATTAGACAGCTCAGTTCTATTGGATGGGAACTTATAATATACTTTGGGGTCTTTTTTTTTTTTTTTTTTTTTTGATGGTACAGCATCTATTTTCCCTTTCTCCTAATAATTTTGCCCACATTTCTCTTTGGGATTTAACTCTCTATACTACTTATCTATTGCTGGTTGTTGGGTCGAACCATGTCCCCCCCAAAAAGATATGTTGAAATCCTAACCTGAAGTACTTGTGAATGTGCCCTTATTTGGAAACAGGGTCTTTGCAGATGGACTCAGTGTAAGACAGGAGTGGGCCGTAATCCAATATGATTGGAACCCTTATCAAAAAGAGAAATGTGGACGCAGACACAGACACGCGTGCAGAAAGGGAAGGTGATGTGAGGAGACACAGGAAGATGGCTGTCTACAAGCCAGAGAATGCCTGCGGGTACCAGACGCCGAGCAGGAGGCCACCATCAGGCACTTCTCTAGCACCTTCAGAGGAACCACGGACCTGCTGACATCTTGATTTTGGACTTCTGGCCTCCGGCACCATGAGAAAATAAATTTCTGTTGTTCCAAACCACCCAGATTGTGGTACTTTGTTATGGCGGCCCTTGGAAACTAATACAACATAAGAAATTGTCCCCAAATTTAGCAACTTACAGCAACAAACAAGTATGATCTCACAGTTCCTTTGGTCCAGAAATCCAGGCGTGGCTTAGCTGGGTGCCTCTGGCTCAAGGACTCTCACAGGCTGCCATCAAGGAGTCAGCTGGACCCGTGGTCTCATCTCAAGGTTCAACTGCAGCAGGATCCACTTCCAGGTAAAATCGGTGGGTGTGGGTAGGATTAGTTCCTCTTGGGCTGTTGGCCTGAGAGCCTCGGTTCCTCATTGGCTGTTGGCTGCAGGCCTCAGTCAGTTCATTGCCACATGGAATTCTCTTTAGAGTGGCTCACATATGGCAGCTGTTTCATCACAGCAAGCAAACAAGAAAACAAAGGAGTGCAATAAGACAGAAGCCAGAGTCTTTTGTAACCTACTCATCAAAGTGATATCCCCTTGCTTTTACCTCCTTCTGTTCTTTAGAAGCAAGTTTTTAGGTCCAGCCATACTCAAGGGGAGGGGATCACACCAAGGCATGAACACCAGGAAGTGGGAATCAATGGGGCCATCTCAAGGCTGCCTACCACACTCTCCCCCTGTGCCAAGGGGTGGGCAGTGTGCAGGCCTCTCACTCTTTCTCATCCAGGAGAGATTCAATTCACTCCTACTCCCTGGACCCCCAAAGCTGCCCTGTTCCCTGCCCTCCCCAAGACCAGTCCTTCAGCTGACAGTTTGTCAGCTACCTGTGCCATTTCAAAATTGAAGAGACAATTTTGTTTCTTGCATCCATCGAACTCTAACTATTAAGGGATAAGACAAATTCACCCAATTTAGAAAAGCAAAGAATTATAAACTTTGAATGCAAGTACTGTAAAGTAAATGCCTGCCTCCTCAAATGGATGGGTGGATGGATGGATGGATGGATGGATGGAGGGGATGGATGGATGGATGGATAGAGGGGATGGGTGGATGGATGGATGGATGGATGGAGGGGATGGATGGATGGATGGATGGATAGAGGGGATGGGTGGATGGATGGATGGATGGAGGGAGGGAGGGAGGGAGGGGATGGGCGAATGGATGGATGGATAGATGGATGGACGGATGGGATGGATGAGTGGATTTGAATCTCTATGTGACATGCCCACCAGTCCTAATCCCTTTCATCTGCCTCAGAACTTTTAATATGAAGGTCCTGATAACATCAAGCTTCCTATTTCGGTTACATTTCTTGGTTTTTATCTGCTTAAAGCAGAGTAGCAACAACAGTGGATAAGTATTTGTGAGTGTGTGTGTGTGTGCACGCATGTGTGTGTCCCAGGTCACATTTATTGGCTTTCTTGGGTATTCTGAAATTAACCAGGCCTGCTAAGGGACATTTGTAAATATTTGGTCATAAAGTATCTTCAGAGAATCATTTTCTGAGTTAACCACACCCGATAAAATCCCCTCGCATCACTGAAAGGCCTGTCTGGCTGTCAGGCAATGAGATCGTTTTATTGAAAAGACTCATGATGTAGTGAACAAAAGCTTAGGAAATAAACTCTAATCCCCAAAGGAACAGTCGATACAACTCTACTCACACTAAAATACTCAATTTATGGCCTATATTGAATCCTATGTCTGTAATTTACTGCCCTAACTACAAAGGCGTTTTTTTAATACAAACCCATTTCAATATATTTTGCTATTTTTCTTGCCTCTGTTAAAGCAGAAATAACAAAGTTTGCAGAAAGATTAGGAGACAAATGCAATCGAGTTTCCCAGGGATGCATGTTACAATCCCCTAGTTTTCATCAGACTCTAAGTGGGTGCCTAGCATTGTGTTACACAGGCATTCTTATTTTTAACTAGTTTCCCAGGTAGTTCTGTTATACACGAAGGACAACTCTTTGGAAAATAACAACGTGTTTATTCAATAAATATTTATAGGGTACCTAATATGTACAAGAATCATTCTGAGTGCTGGAGACACAACAGTAAACAAACTAGACAACAAAGTCCCTCTTTTTAAGGAGCTGTCATTCTAGAAGAGAGAGAGAAAATAAATAAGTAAAATATACACTATGGAGAATGCTCAGGAGTCAGAAAAGTCCTCATTAAGAAGATAATATCTGGGCAAAGATCTGAAGAAAGTGAAAAGAGGGAGCCATTCCTAGATCTGGAGGAAGAGCGACCATGAGGGGTTTGGAGCAGAGGAGTTGGCAATCTGGCTTACATTTTTAAAGGATCTTTCTGGCTACTGTATTTCGAATTGACTCTAAGAGTACCAGGGAAAGATGGACATTAGGTAGATGGCAAGTGCTAGGAACCCAGTGAGAGGCGATGGGAGTGGACCAGGGTGCTAACTGAGGATGTGGGAAGACGTGGTTGAATTTTGGATACATTTTAAAGTTAAAACAACGGGAATTGCTCTTACGTTCGTTTTGGGTTGTGAAATTAAGACAGGCTTTAAGGATGTCTTTGAGGTTTTAGCCCAAGGAACAAGAATCATCACTTTGTTATTTTCTGAATAGAGAAGACAGAGGGAAAATTACGTTTACAGAATAAAAATTAGGAGTTCAGATTTTGACATGTCCTGTTTGAGATGCTGTATTACTTGTTGATTGCTGCATAATGAATTTCCCCAAAACTTCATATCTTAAAACAACAAATATTTATTATCTCACGGGTTCTGTGAGTCAGGAATTCAGGAGGAGCTTAGCTGGGTGGTTCGGGCTCAGGGTCTCTCGTGAGGTGGCAGTCAAGATATTGGCTGGGGCTATGCTCATCTGAAGACTTGACTGGGGCTGAAGGATCCCCTTTCAGGATGGTGCCCTCATATGGCTGTTGGAAAAAGGCCTCAGTTTCTCGCTGACTATTAGCAGGAGGCTTAAGTTCCTCACCACAAGGGTCTCTCCATAGGACTTCAGTGTCCTCACACCATGGAATCTGGCTTTCCATAAGGTGAGTGATCCAAGAGAGCAAGGCAGAAGTCACAATGCTTTTTATGACCTAGTCTTCGAAATCATATGCTGCCATTTCCATAATATTCTGTTAGAAGCTACCATTAATTCAACTCACACTCAAGGAAAGGGAAATTAAGGTCCACTCCTTGAAGACATTATGTCAAAGAATTCGTGAACATTTTTTTTTTTTTAAAGAGTGTTTCTTTTTTTTTTTTCCCCAAAGCCCCTCAGCACATAGTTGTACATTCTTCGTTGTGGGTCCTTCTAGTTGTGGCATGTGGGACGCTGCCCCAGCGTGGTTTGATGAGCAGTGCCATATCCGCGCCCAGGATTCGAACTGACGAAACACTGGTCCGCCTGCAGCGGAGCGCGAGAACTTAACCACTCGGCCACGGGGCCAGCCCCTCGTGAACATTTTTTTAAACCATCACAGATGCTAGTAGACACTCAAGTGGAAATATTATACATGGAGTTGATTACAGAAATCTGGAGCTTGGTGGAGAGGTCTGGAGTGGAGATACAGCCTGGGAGTTGATGGTATATGGTTATTTTCATTATCATTATTATATTCTTATCCCACAGCAGTGCTGAGCACAAGCTTTGGTCTTAGATCTGAGTTCAAATTCCAAATCAGGCACTTACTAGCTGTTTGACCTTGATCAACATATGCAAACTTCTTGCGCCTCACTCTCCTTTATAAAATAGAGATAATAATATCTACCCAGTCTTATCCGCACGGAGCTCTGGTCCCCCCAGAAACCCGAAAGTGAGGGAGGCTGGTTTCCCAAAGAAAATACAAACTGTGGCACCAGGATAAAGAGGAAAGACGCTAGACTAACAAAACCAACAAAATCCCCTACAGTTCTTTTAAGTATTTTAATATTTTAAGAGTAATGGCAACAGATCCCTATAAAATATGTTTGCATGTTGGTATGTAAAACCCCTCTCTGTCTGGCCTAAGAAATGGTCAGCAAAGTCCTCGGTACCTATTGATGATTGGTCTGAGCGGGTTTTTGTAGTTTTAAATGGAGGAGAGACAGAGTTTCAGGGAGGCAGGGAGGAGAAAGAGGCAGCAGGCTCAGAAACCAGAATCCGAGAGAGAGAACTCCCTAATCCCCACAGGAACTAGCAGAAAGCTTTGGGAAAGCTTTGGAATTGCACAGGCTTAGGGAATGGCGACGTCAAGGCATTTTGACCTAGATAGCAAGGGGCAGGCAGTTCTCAAGCTGTTGTCCGAGCTATAATTATAATATGGACCGCACTTTTCAAACTCTCTCACCACACCCAACACAGAATAGGAAAACTCCCCTGAGTTACGACCCCCAAACTTCCAAAATCAAGAATTTGGATCCGATGGGTTGGAAATGGAGAAGAGAAATGAGGATGATGACGGACTGCAAGAAAACAAAGAAGTTCGTGGGATGTGAAACGGATGAATTCCAGTTTGAGAACCATATAAGATCACTAAATTTGTAGACACAGAGCTATTCTGGAGGAGATGTATTCATTTTTTGTAATGATTTTATAAATAACAGAGCATTTTAAATGAAATATTTCAGATTTATAAAAAGATATTTGAGAATAATAAAGCAAACACCTATGATCGTGCCACCCGACTAAAAAAAGAAAAAATTTGATTTCACTAACAAACCCTGTAGAATGGCTTGAGCCTTAAACCTGGGGCATGCATGGCTGTGATCAACATAAAAACTGAAAACGAGTTATTAAAAAATAAAACTAACAGCAGACAGAGCAATAGAAGGACCCTTAACAATTAAATTACCGCGGCAGTGTCCTATGTGCTCACAGCGGACTGCGTTTTAAGCGGCCATTTTCTTTCATGAATAAATAATTACATCCAACATTTTCTTCTGTAGACCCTGTGAACTTTTCCCCTCTCTGGTCACGTTTCCCTCCTTCTCCCTCAAGACAACCATAATCTTGAATTGGATGTTTTTCATTCCCATGCGTATCTTTATATTTTGTATAGTTTTATCCTTATATAATCTATAGGGTTGTTTTATTGGGTTTTTTTGTCCCTTTGGTGAGGAAGATTCACCCCGAGCTAACGTCCAATGCCAATCTTCCTCTACTCTATGTGGGGGACGCCTCCACAGCATGGCTGATGAGTGTACACACCGGGGATCCAAACCTGTGAACCCGTGAACCCAGGCCGCTGAAGCAGAGTGTGCAGAACTTTAACCACTCGGCCACCTGGCAGCCCTGTGTGTTTTTAAACTTCATACCAGTGGTATCGTTCTGCACTTATCCTGCTACCCGCGTTTTTCTCAGTCTTGGTTTCTGAAGTGTATCCATGCTGGAGCACAGCTCCAGCTCCTGCTTTTCTGCTGCAGCAAAACGTCTCATTCCACCAGCACAGCACAATTTATTTGTTTGATCTCCTAATGTTGAACCTTTTGTTTGTTTCCAATGTTTGGCAATACGGACATTCTCCCAGTTGACTCCTTGTCCACATGTGTAAGTTTTTCTAGGTGTTCACCCAGGAGGAAAATTACTGAGTCATGGAGTGTACCCACGAAAATCCCCTTTGCTCCCATTCCTAACAACTCTTGCTAAGAAAATGAAAATGAAAATTTTTGCCTGAGTTTTTTTCATACGTGGAACAAGATCTCATCAAGTTTCTTAGCAGAGAGGCCTAATCCCCACCGTCTCCCCAAACTCATTCATCCTCTCCCCCAGTGAGTAATGCCATTCCTTCCCTAATACCATTGACTCATTGTTTTTTCTAGAAAATATGAGCATTCATATTTCTTCTCAGTCTTCCTCCTCCTTGATTCCTCTGCAGTGTTTGACCCTGTTGACTTGGGGTCCAGTAGAAATTAAAACTCAGCAATTGAAGACACATTTCCTTACTCATAGCAGCCTACATTTCAGACCAAAATTGTCCAAGAGAAATAAGACGTGAACCACATGTGTACTTTTAAATTTCTAGTAGCCACATTTAAAAATACAAGAAGAACCAGACGCAATTAGTTTTAATAGTTTGTTTAATCCAGAATATCCAAACAATTATCATTTCAACGTGCAATAAATATAAAAATTATGAAATGTATTTTACAGGGTTTTTTTTTTTTTTTTTGGATAAGCCTTCAAAATCCAGTGTGTATTTTGTACTTACAGCACATCTCATTTGGGGTCAGCCATATTTCAAATGCTCAATAGCCGTAGGTAGCTAGCGACTACCACAGGAGGACACAGCCATCCAGACTTTGTTTCTCAAAATGTGGTTCTGGAAGCAACAGCATCAACATTGCCTAGAAACTTGTAAGAAATCCAGAGTCTCAGGCCGTCCCCTAGAGCTTCTGAATTCAAATCTGAATTTTAACAAGATCCCAGGTGATTTGTGCGCACATCAGAGTCTAGAAAGCGTCTGGCATGCCTTAGAGATCTGAAGCTCTAGGACCCCCCAGTGGCATCCTGGTTCATTCTCTCATCCATTCGTCAAACATTTGTGGAGCCCCCACCCTGTGCCAAGCATCAGGCTGAATCATGAGAATGAACTGCAAAATGGTCCATATATGGTTCATGCCCTCAGGAAGATACTGTCTGTTATAGAAAGACCCAACCCAAACTGGTTTAAGAGAAAATGCAAATTACGGGGTTATGATTTTAAAATGGGATCTGGAATTCGCTGGCTATTCTTGAGGAAGTTTCATCTCTGTTCCTTCAGTTCTAAAAGTAAGAAAATTGTTGTGTTGGGCACCATTGCTTATCTATCCAGCATCACTGCCCCTTTCTTCTCCACTAGCAGAGCTCTGATTTTGTTTCAGGTTCCCTTCTCTTGTACATGGCCCAGGCGACCCAGGGAAGACTGAGATTAGTCCCAGCTGTTTAGTGCATGACACTTCCCTGGCCATTGTTCCAACCATGTCACACGCTCATCCTGGAACCAGTGACTGTGGCCAGAGGGATATAAGGTTCCAATTGCTGAGCCCTGGGTCCCCTGGCCATTCCTGGATTCAGGGGTAGAGTGAATTCCACCCAACGCCCATGGAGGTAGATGGGGGAGGCATTCCCTCAGAAGGAAATTATGGAGGGATTGTTCCGAAAAGGAGGAATAGGAGCCTGACAATCGAAACCCACCTTCTAATGTACAACTCTTTCGTGTCAGCAAGGAACAGAAAGACCCTACAGAGGAAAATTTCTTGAGAACCTACCGTGTACCAGGCACCCCGCTTCATGTACGTTACCACCAGGTGTCCCCGTGTCATGAAAGGTAAACGATTTTATCTTCAATTAACAGAACAGGAAACTGAGTCTATGAGAGGTGAGCTGGCTCCCTTAAAATCGCACCTGTAGCAATCAAGAGGCCTGGATACAACCTAACGTGGAGCGCCCCCAAGCCTGTGCGACGATTTCTGAACAAGATGTGGTTTCCTTCTCTCTCCTTTCCATCCTCCCCTTCCTTTGCTGTCTTGGGCTCCACGCGGAGGAAAAACCATGAAGGGATCAGGCAAGACCCAACATGGGGTAGCCTCTGTTCTCACACTCTCCTCACCTGTAGAATGAAGACCAACAGGTGCCCAGCTTCATTGAAAGATAGAATATTCAGCAAGTGTCTCTTTAGGGAACCAGTCTTCCATGTCTCTTGCACATCCTTGTCAAATCACCCCACCCTACTTCCTTCTAGAAAATTCTATAAACTAACAGTGAAGAACATGAGCCCTGGGCCTAACTGACAGTTTCAGTTCCTAGCTCTGCCAAATTATTAGAGATGTGATCTCAGGAGAGTTACTCAACCTCTCAGTTGTTCAGCTTCCTCATCTATCAAATGGGTCATATCCTAGTGCCTTTGTCATAAGGCTGGGAGGATAAAACGGGAGCATCGGCCACATGGTAGATGCCATGAAGTTAGTTATTATGGCTCTCGCCCTTTGAAGAGCATTCCACTGAAGGGTAAGATTTAACTTCAGCTAGCTTCTGCACTAAAGAATCTGAGGATGGAGAAGCAGCTTTAATTGGTGAGCCTGACATATTCAGTAGCATTTGCCCCTCTACAACTGCTAAACTGGACGCACTTGGAGTAATAATAATAATACAAATCGTTGCCAATAATCGAGAACTTAATATGTTCCAGACATTGCTAAGAGCGCCTTCCATGCAATCTCATGGAAGCCTCATTGCAGCTTTGAGAGGCGGTGCCATTATGGTGCCCATTAAAGAGAAGTCAACTGAGCTCACTGAGGTCACGTGATCTAATAACTTCTTTAGAGGTAGATGGCAGAACCAGGACCTCAGTTCTCCCTGTCCCCAAAGAACATGTTCTAATTCATCAAACTGGGTAGCAGTGCTATGTAAACTAGTGAGATGCTCAGCTATCAGATTGGAAAGAATTTAGAAAACCGGGAATATTCAACTTTGGCAAGAGTCTGGAGAAGGTGGTATTCTCAGCCCCTGCTGGTGGGCATGTAAATTTTTACATCTATGTTGGAAGTGAATTTAGCAATCAGAATTCAAATTGTGTGTGCACATTCCCAACAACTCAGCGCTTCCACTTCTCGGTACCTACTCTCACGGGCGCACAAGCGGGCCAAGCAAGGCTGTTTGCAGCAGTACTGTGTGCAAGAGTGGGAACCCAGAAACAACCGCCAGATGCATTAGTGGGAGAACGCCTACGCGTGCTATGGCTGCGGCCACTGGCCGGCTTCAGTGAGGCTGTTTTTAAACAGGGGATAAGTCCAGGAATACTGACATGAATCAATCTCCTACATATAATGTTAAAAGTGAAAAATAAGCAAATTATAGAAAAAATATGAAGAGAATGAAGCTATCTGCGTTTTTAAAAACCCTACACATCTATGGGAGGCATGGGAAACATCGTGAAAGATCCACATCAAACTGAGAGCAGGGATTAGCTCTGCGGAGGGGGCCCAAGGGGGAGGGCAGCAGATGTCAGGGTGACGTGTTTTCCTGCATTATTGGAATAGCTTGCAAGGCTCTGTTCGTGTTTTCTTGGGAAGATTTTGCAGAGTAGTGGCACGAAATAAGGCTGGGTACAAAGGAAGACCACTGGGCAGCGATTCATAATCTTCCCGCCATCTCATCTCACTGAAAAAGTGCACATTTTACACGTCTACACAAAACTGCATCTGGGGGATTTGAGATTGCTGGGTAACTGTGGGTGAGGCCGGGCGACCCTGGGCTAAGACACCACGGTGGGGAGAAGGAGCGTGGGGGAGTAACGGCGCCACAAGTTCTCTGCTGCTCCCCCATGGATTGGACTGACCTTAGTGATTTGCTTGCCTAATAGAAGGCAACAGAAGTGGTGTTCTGGGACTTTCGAGGCTAGTCATAAAAAGCCTTGCTTGCAGCTCTGCCCAGTCCCCTTGGGACTTGATTTGGGGGAATCCAGCCTCCACGTGAGGACTCTGACCCGTTGATATCGCCAGGCTGCAGAGGCCACGTGTAGGAGACAGTCCCAGCTGAGCCCAGCTGTGCAGCCATCCTTGCCAAGGCACCAGACATCGAGTGAAGCCGCCTTGTACCTTCCAGACCAGCCCGTCCGCCAGTCTTCAAGTGATCTCAATCAACACCGGTAGGAGCAGAAAAACTGCCCAAGTGAGCCCTGCCCAACCCAGACCCACAAAATCAAGAGATATATACACTGGTTGTGGTTTTCAGCCACGAAGTTTGGAGGTATTTTGTTACTTGGCAATAAATGGAACAGAAACGGGGTGCACTCTTATGATCTGGGGTGAAGGTGGAGACCCCACTCATCCAGGGACTCTGGGAGAGGTCCTCTCTTGAGATCTGATATCTTAGGTGTGCCCTAACCTTTCGTTGGGAAAACTACCTACCTTCCTTCCTTCCTTTCCCAAACATTAATTGAGCATCCACTAAATAAGTACAAAGCATGGGCCAGACTCTGGGGAAACATAGATGGGTTAGATATGGTCCTTCTTCTCCGGGAATTCAGTCTATGATAGAAAGACATGCAAATAAATAATTACAATATATTTTAAAATGATCGATATAGTAGCCACAAATGTTTTGTAATGATAATAAAATCCTTTGCATTAATTGGCTTTATATGGATGAACTCATTTAATCCTCACAATGATCCCCTGAGGTAGGTCCCATTATTATTTCCATTCATCAGAGGAGGAAACTGAGGCACACAGATGTTAAGAGATGGGTCAAAATCACATGAATGAGAAGTAATAGTCAGAATTTGAACCCAAGCTGCCTGGTTCCAAAGCCACTGGAGCTGTTAAGGGAAAGAACAGACTGTGGGGCCCCGAGAGAAGCAGGGGGACCTTGAGGGGGTGATGGTGACAGCTCAGTCCATGTCAAGGTGTTCCGCACTAACTAGACTGAAGGGCTGGAGGTGGTAAGAAGTGACCAGGTTCCAGATGTATGTGGAAGGTCGATTGACAGAGTTGATGACAGTTGCATTTGGGGAAAGAAAGGGTAGAGGTCAAAGATGGAGCAACATTGGGTGGAAAAATCCAGAGTTCAGTTTGGAGTGTATTAATTTGGTGATAGACATTGGGAATCCACACAGGCATTCCAGTGGCCGGTGGTAACTGAGCCTGCTTTATTAAAAGAGGAGATTTCACCCTTTAAACAATAACCTGCCCAGGGGCCAGCCCCACGGCCTAGTGGTTAAGTTCAGCACACTCTGCTTTGGTGGCCCAGGTTTGCGAGTTCAGATTCTGGGCGCAGACCTGCACACCACTCATGAAGCCACGCTGCGGTGGTGTCCCACATACAAAATAGCAGAAGATTGGCACAGATGTTAGCCCAGAGACGATCTTCCTTAAGCAAGAAAAGAGAAAGATTGGCAACAGATGTTAGCTCAGGGCTAATCTTCCTCTACAAAAAAGAAAAAACTAACCTGCTCAAATTTAAAGGGACAGAAAGTCAGATAGTGGTTGCCAGGGGCTGGGGGCAGGGGGAATGGGGAGTTAGTGTTTAATGAGTGTGGAGTTTCAGTTTGGGAAGATGAAAGGTTCTGGAGATGGAGAGTGGTGATGGTTGCAGAACAATGTGAATGGACTTAATGTCACAGAATTGCACACTAAAAATGGGTAAAACGGTAAATTTTATATGTATTTTCCCACAATAAAAAAATAACCTGGATTTTGGGGCCCTCTTGAAAAGTTGGAAGATCTGGCAAGACTACAACGCTCCTCCAGGCCCCCATGGCCCACCTGGGTTTTTGTCTCCTCAGAAGGCGCAGCCCAGCTTTCCAGAGAACATCCCTCCTTCTGGATGATTCTCTCTGCTTCCTCCAGTCCCCGAGGCCCGGGCAGGGTGAGTGTGAGGAGGGCCAGGTCCTGGAGGCAGAGAAGGACAGCCGGGCTGGGACCTCGCGCAGCCGTCCGTCTCTAATTACGATGATTGTTGTTGCCCGGTGATTAGCCGCCTCTGCGGCCAGCATCCAACAGTCACTTATCAGACCTCGGACCTCCTTCCTCAGTGGGAGAGCGTGGCCCTCGCCCTGCGTCTGGGTGAACAGAGGCCACCCAAGTCACCCCATCAGTGTGCGGGCCAGGGTTCCAGCCTGCTCACACCTCTGACGTGTGAAAGGAACAGCAAAGCCAGGCCAGCGATCACCACGAGGGGACTCACTGCCTGTCACCGCGGCGTGTGTCTGTGTGTGTGTCTGTGTGTCTGTGTGCAGCCTTGCGTGGTTGTCCCACAGACAGTCCCCGCAGCCCCGGGTCTCCAACTGGGGAGGAGGAAAGAGCAGCTTGGCTTTGCTTTCTTCTTCATCGTCTCTAGGAGGCCCTCTGTCTTGGTTTCCTGCGACTGCTGGAACAAATGACCACAAACTGAGTGGCTTGAAACAATGGAACTTTCTTCTCTCACAGCTCTGGAGGCTGCAAGTCTGACGGTGAGGTGCCAGCTGCCTCCGGGTCTCTGGGGAGGACCCTTCCTTCTTCCTCCAGCTGCTGGGGGCTCCAGGCGTCCCTGGCTCATGGTCGCATCACTCCAGTCTCTGCCCCCGTCCTCACATGGCCTTCTTCCCTGCGTCTCTGTGTGTCTCCTTCCCATCTCAGTGGCTCAGGGCCCACCCTAATCCAGGACGCCCTCATCTTGAGGTCCTTCCCATAATGACATCTCCCAAGACTCTCATTCCACATAAGGTCACAATCTGAGGTGCCAGGTGGACTTATCTTTTTGGAGGGACACACTCAACGCGCTACATCCTCTAATTTCAGACTCTGACCCTCCAGGCCACTGGGCCCAGAATCCACCACCTCCTGCTCCTCCCAGAGTTTGCAGCCCCGAGGGCTTCAGCACGGAGGTCGGGCAAGGGTGGGAGAATCTGGTCCTCAGCCCCTAGTTGACCCAGGAAAACACCAGGGCTGCTCTTATCCTCATCTGCATAGGACCTCCAGGGTCCCCATGCAACAACGGGCCATGGTTACCGGACTATCACATTGCACACCTTCAGGGGGGCGCTATTCCCCAAAGACCATGAAGTGCACAGCTGCAGAGCCCCCCTGGGTAGGTATCTCTCAGGGCTGCATCTGAGGGCAGGTAACTTCAGTTCAAATCCCCACTCGGGCACTTTCTAGCTGTGTAACTTTAGCTAGCTTACTTAACCTCTCTGTGCACAGTTTCCTCATCTGAAAAACAGGGATGTTAGTACTACTTGCCTCAAAGGACTGTTGTACGGATTGAATGAATGGATGTGTGCCTGGCACACAGCAAGTGCTGTGTGTCTATCACCATCACCATCGTCAGCATCATCATCATTGTTATTATCTGAGCTGCATGGACCAGAACATATAAACTGGAGCTTGCAAAGGTGTTTTATCTGTCCTACATGTATCTTTTAAATTTTAAACCAGTATTTTCTATAAAGTGAGATTTCACATAAAAATACAGGTTTCTGGCTTCTTTAAAAGAAATCTGAAGATTTGGCACCATTGGACTTGCATTTCCACCTGCCCCCCATCGGCTGTAGCTAAGCAGCCACTACTCCCTTTAAACGGGTGAAGGTCTCCAGGTCCCGCCCCGATTCACAGGATTGCAGATCCACTCACACAACTCAGCCTCCTTGTCGTTCTCTGGCCCTGATGGCACTGGACTTCGCCATCTCTGCTCTAGTCCAATCCTTTCATTTCCCGGCTGAGGAAACTGATGCCCAGATAGGTTGTGCGGCTCACCCAAAGTCACACAGCAAGCTGCGATGGAACTGGGCCTGGACCCCAGGCCTCTTGGCTTCCAGCTTCCTTGTTGTCACTAAGATATTTTTAAATGTGCGATGACCCTGCTTGGTGCCTCAGGATGATAGAAATAAAAAAAAAGTTGTCGCTTTCTCTTCCTGTTTCACTTTCAAGCTGGCCATTTCCAAATGATGAAAGTTGGTCCAAAGCAGAGGTTCTTGACCTTTTTTGTGCCAGAGGCCCCTTGGGCAGTCTGGTGAAGCTCACAGACCTCTGCTCAGAAGACTGCTTAAAACCACGTAGGAGCTGGCCCCATGGCCAAGTTGTTAACTCTGCACGCTCTGCTTCAGTGGCCTGGGGTTTGTGGGTCCAGATGCCAGGCGAGGACCCACACGCTGCTCAGGAAGCCATGCTGTGGCAGCGTCCCACATAGAAGAACCAGAAGGACTTACAACTAGGATATACAACTATGTCCTGGGGCTTTGGGGAGGGAAAAAAAAAAGAGGAAGATTGGCAACCGATGTTAGCTCAGGGCCAATCTTCCTCACCAAAAAGCTTACCTTTAAAAAAAAAACTCCATTTAAAATAAAATCCACAAGATTACAAGCAAAATCAATTATTTTTAAATAAAGTTATTAAAAAATTTATAAAAATAAATATGAGATATTGTAACACATGTGCTTCTTTATGAATGCATTAAGTGAGAAGGTCCAGAGCAGAGTTTAATAGCTGTCATAATTCCAAAGCACAGATGAGTGAATGAGATTTCCAGGTATCCGTGACTGCTGGAATGTGACAGGAGAATGTCCGTGGCTTCTAGTGGTGGAAAAGTCACAGGTGTCTCTGCCACTATGTGGTGTCATAATCAAGGAGATGCTAAATCAGAGTTAGAACTTGGTGGAGGGAAATGGTTGTCATTCTTCTCCTCTGCAAGTTCATAGACCTGCTGATTCTGTCCTGAAACACCCGGACCAAGAGTCCCTGTTTGGGGGAAGCGGACGAGGAGATGACAATACGTGTGCTGAAGCGCTCGGATGGGAGCATCACACTCAGAGGGCACGGCAGTGGGGTTTAAGCGCGTCTGCAAGCTGTGACGCTGCTCTCCTCAGGAGAGAGAAGCTGACGACAAGCCACAAGAGAGGAAAAGAAGAAATATGAGCTGGGAAATGCAAGGCAGTTTGGGGGAAACTCTCAGAAAGGAGATAAATAATCAAGGGAGGAGGAGCATCTGATTAAAAACTAGAAGAACCATCTGGAAAAGCAAGAGTCAGCCTCTGAAGCTTTTCCATCCTGATGAGTAACAAAAAATTTAAATAATAATAGTTTGCTTTTACTGAGTGTTTACTATGTACCAGGCATCTCTCACCTGGAATAAATTAACTCATGAAATCCTCCCAACCATGTGAAGTTGGTACCATCAATATCCGCATCTCACAGATGAGGAGACAGAGGCTCAGAGAGGTTAAGACACACAAACAAGGCAACACAGCCCGGAATGGGCAGTGTTGGAATTCAAATTCAGCATCCAGAGTCACTGTGCCACAGTTGGGGTCAAGGCAGAGTCATGGACCTGCTTATCACCCACTTCCCAAATCTCTCCTGTACATTTCATCTCTGCTCTTTCAACAACCTAATACTAAGAACCTACCAGCCTTGATTTAGGCCCTAGGGCCACAAAGATGAGTGAAACCTAATCCTGTGAGATGCCTAAAAATCCATCCAAATCATTCTTGTATTTAGCTTAATGTTTTGATTTCTGCTAGCAAATCTTTAGGATGCCTAAGTCGTTATCAAGTATTAAAACCTCTGCATGAATGAGCATCTCGGTGGAGATGTGAGCTGTCCTCCAAAGATTCTGCTGTCTCTTTATAGAACCGAGATGCTGCAAAGTTAAGCTGTCTTCTCTTTAAAAAGGAAAACTCAGGGGCCGCCCCATGGCCGAGTGGTTAAGTGCGCGTGCTCCACTGTGGCGACCCGGGGTTTCACTGATTCCGATCCTGGGCGCCGACATGGCACCGCTCATCAGGCCATGCTGAGGCGGCATCCCACATGCCACAACTAGAAGGACCCACAACTAAGATATACGACTATGTACTGGGGGGATTTGGGGAGAAGAAGAAAAAAAGAAAGAAAGAAAACTCAACCCTTTGCGGCAGGAGGAGCTTGCAAGCCCGAACCGGACTCAGAGCTCAGCTGTTGGCTGAGCTGACTAGTGGTCCAGCGACCTCCGGAGAAGTCTCTTTGCACATGTTGATGGGCCTGAAAGCCTTCGATGTGTGGAAGGCGGAGGCTGTGGTGTTTGGAGGTGGGGCTCCGTGTGTGTGCACCTGTGTGTCTGTTGAATGCATTGGTGTGCGTGGAAGAATGCCCGAGGAAGGGAGGTGGAAGGGAGGAGGGCGTCACAGCTCTCATCCTTGGCACCAGCTTTGAAAGAGGGGATAGAAAGTGAAGGAGCTGATTCCTGAGAAACCTCCAGGAGACTCGAAGCATAAGCGGTGGCTTGGGTAGAGCTAAGACTAGAAAGAAACAAGCGAGGCACTCAATTACCAAAAAAACTCAGCAAATGAGGTAAATGATATTTTAGTGCAATATCTTTTAAAAATCAAAATTAATGCCAAAAAAACTCATGATGAACAAAATATCAAAATTTTAAATAAAGATAGGATCAGGGGCTCAGAGACACACGTGGCAATGAGCTGGGGAGAGAAGTGTTCTTGAAGTCTCTGTGGGAAACCTGCATCCCTCTGGCCCCGGGATGGGCAGCCATTGGAACGTTCAGGGACAGGACCCGCCATGGACACCGCATCTTCATGAGCATCCGTTGTAACAAGGCAGGGGTCAAATGCCATGATGGGAGGACATGTCAGCTTTGCTCCCAAGCCCCGGTGAGAACCACGCGAGGACCTCCCCCTCAGGAGGCTTTTAGGAGGCAGGGAGGTACCCTCCCTAATTATGAGCTGGAGCCACTGTAACTTGAGCATCAGAGAGAAACTGAAGCCTAGAGGTGTGTATTTGTTCTTTCAACAAAGATGGATGCCTGGCATGCACCAGGCACCTGGAACACTGAACACTCAGTGCTTCTCCTCCTTCAGTTTCCGGTCCAGAGTGGGCAACTGTGCAGACTGTGAGGGGGGGTCTGCATGCAGGAGCAGAGAAAGGGTCCAGGTCAGACCACAGGCTTGAAGACGAGTAAGTTCTAGAGACCTACTGTACAGCATGGCGATTATAGTTAATCATGCTGTAATAATAATAAATAATAATAAATACACTTGAAAGTTGCTGAGAGAATAGATCTTAAATGTTCTAACACCAAAAAAAGAAACGGTAATTACGTGACTTGGTGGAGGTGTTAGCCAACACTATCATGGTAATCATTTTGCAAGATACAAGTGTATCAAATCAACACACAGCACACCTTAAACTTACACAATGTTGTATGTCAATTATATCTCAATTAAAGCTGGAAAAAAATAATAAAGGAGGGTAAAGAGAAAAAAAAGCCCCTCGGCCTGTTTCCGAGGATTCCCTGAGCTGTGGTGACGTCAGCACCCTCTGTACATCCTTCCTCCTGCTCTCTCCATTGCCTTCTTCCTCTCTTTTCTCATCTTCCCTGTTCTCTCCTCTTTCCTCTTCCTCTACCACTGGGAACCCTGAAAAACCAAAATTATATATTCAGAATCATCTAGATTATGTAAAAAGTATGCTCATTAAAAAAAAAATTAGGAGACCACGACATTGATGCCTGTTATGGATTAATGTTTGCGTTCCCCCCAAGTTCCTTTGTTGAAACTCTCATCCCAATAGGATTTGGGGGGGAAGGTAACCAGGTCATGAGAGTGGAGCCTTCACGACGCTATGAGTGCCCTTACAAGCACAGGCCTGAGAGCTCGCTCCCTCTCTCTGTTCTCTGCCGCATGAGGACACAGCAAGAAGACGTCTGTCTACAAGCCAGGAAGTGGGTCCTCACCAGACACCGGACCTGCCAGCACCTTGATCTTGGACTTCCAGCCTCCAGAACTGTGAGAAATAAATGTTTGCTGTTGAAGCCTCCCAGTCTGTGGTATGTTCATTAGAGCACCCCCAGCCGACTGAGACGAGCCCCGTGTGGGATGCTGGCCCCTTGAGAAACAAGCCCCCTTGTCGCCACATTCAGATTATTTTCCCAAAAATAAAATATAATTTTTAAAAGCTGTTTTGACGAGACAAGGCTCCAGAAATGGCTAACTAGAAAGAGATACTCTTTCCTCATAAGAAAATTTATAGATGATAATTTCTATGTATATTAAATTAAATCATATGGCCTTTTATTGTGACATTTTAAAATTTATGTTCTGCCTCATTTCACAAAGGACGTAATACAGAAATTTGGACATATTTTATGGAAATAGCAATTTAACTGAGACTATGCTTCGTTACTGTAAAACTCAAAAAGTTTCTTTGAGAATTATATTCCCAGGGAACACAGGCATTTTAAAGAAGAAGTGGGGGCCAGCCCCATGGCCGAGTGGTTAAGTTCGCGCACTCCGCTGGGGCGGCCCAGGGTTCGGATCCTGGGCGCGGACACGGCACTGCTCGTCGGGTCACATTGAGGTGGCGTCCCGCATGCCACAACTAGAAGGACCCACAACTAAGATATACAACTACGTACGGGGGGGTTTAGGGAGATAAAGCAGGAAAAAAAAAGGTTGGCAACAGTTGTTAGCTCAGGTGCCAATCTTAAAAAAAAAAAAAAGAAGAAGTGTTATGGGGAAGGCTTCTAGAATGCTAGAAATATTCTAGTTCTTGATCTGGATGGTGGTCATGTGTGTACCTAGGTAAAAATTCACCCAGCTGTACATTTAAGATTAATGCACATTGTACCCTTTAATATATGCATATAAATCTCAATAAAAAGGTTGAGAATATGCTTCTTGTCAAAAATAGAATTAAAATGCTTTTACACTAAAAATATAAAATATAAATATAAATAAAGAGGAGATGTTAGATCAGGAGTCAGCAAACTTCTCCTGCAAAGGGCCAGATAGGAAATATTTCAGGCCTTGTAGATGATGCAGTGCACGTCACCACAGCTTAGCTCAGTCCTTGTAGCACAGAAGCAGCCACAGACGCTGTGTAAACTAACGAGAGTGCTGCGTCCTCAGGAAACTTTATTTATGGACACTGAAATTTGAATTTCGTATCATTTTCATGTGTCACGAAATAGTATTCTTCCTTGGTTTTTTTCTGACCATTTAAAATTGTGAAAACCACTCTTAGCTTGCTGGCCATGCTAAAGTCGGCGGCAAGCAGCATTTGTTTCACAGGCCATCATTTACTGGACCCTGCAAGAGGGCAATGTCTTCTACTGTTCCCTGAGACACGGTCCTTCTTCGAGATGGTAATAGATGTCTCTAAAAAATAAAGATGAAAAGAAAGATCCACAGTCAAATAAATGTGAATCAATCCCAGGTTTGATGAGCTTCTCTGCTAGAGAACATTCTGGGTATTTGTGGTGCTGACGTTCTTGCTGCATCTGTGAGACACGTACCTGCTATCCAGGGGTTCCTCAACATCTTGTGAACAATATTAATAACTAATATTGGTAGATGGTGACCCAGCACCAGGGACCCTGCTTAGCATTTTGCAGGAATTAACACATTTATTCTTCAGCAGAGTGAAGAATCCTTAGGTAAGAATCATGGTTAATAACTTATTCTGGGCTATCAATGTGCAAGGAACACAGCTTTGGAACTGCAACTCTAGATTTCAGCACAGCGTTTACCAACCTCAGCACTGGTGATGTTTCAGGCCGGGTCCTCCTTTGTTGAGGGCCATCCTGTGCACTGTGGAATATGTTGCAGCCTCCTTGGCCCCTGCCCTCTGGCTGGGACTAGCACACCCCTTCAGCCGTGACAACTCAAAGTCTCCAGACGTCAGCAGACGCCTTCTGGTGGGGGAAATTGCCTGCATCTGAGAACCTCTGCTCTGGAGTCTAAAGGAATGTGAGCAGCTTTGTCACTGAAAACCATGTAAAAGAGATCCTTTAACTTTCAGACTTGATTTGAACAAACACAGTCCCGGGCACTATCTCAGAACAACAGATACTAATTGCCTTCAGTGTAACCAACAGAAAAAGTGTCACTGTTTCTACTTGGCCTCTGAAAAATCACTATGCAAGCTCATAGTACACATTTTCTGAGAAATTTTGAAATATTCTAGCCTTTGACGCAATAATTCCACTTTTGAAAAATCTAACTGTAAGGAAATCTGAAATTTGAACAAAGCTAAATTTACGAAGATGTCCAACACGGTATTTCCTGTAAACAATGAACGCTCAGAAACAGCTTAGAGTAAGCGCCATGGTCTCTATATTTGTGTCCTCCCAAAATCCATATGTTGAAATCCTAACGCCCAGTGCGATGGTGTAAGGAGGTGGGGACTTTGGGACGCGATTTGGTCATGAGGGTGGAGCCTTCCTGAACAGAAGCATTCCTTACAAAAGAGGCCCAGAGAGCTCCCGGGCCCCTTCTTCCACCCGAGGACTCAGTGAGAAGTCTACACCCCAAAAAAGGTCCTCACTCGACCATACTGGCACCCTGATCCCATAATTCCAGCCTCCAGAACTGTGAGAAATAAATTTCTGTTGCTTATAAGCCATCCAGCCCGTGGTATTTTGTTATAGCATCTTGAACAGACTAAGACACCAAGTATAGGGCAGTAATGTCAAAATATCTTTCATTCATCAGTGGAATATGTTACAAACAACTGGGGTAAATGGTTTATCTTATACTAAGTGAGCCAAGGAGGATGCAAATTTGTTTGTAAAATTCAACCTGAAAAAAACCTTTTTTTTCAATAATGAAAAGAACCTTGCAGATTATGGGTGATTTTCTTTTTGGATGGTCAACCAGGGTGGTGGTGGTTTTTTAATTTATCAGAAAACCCATCACTGTCTTTCTAGAGCAACCTGGGCAACGAGAGAACAGGACAGCAGCAGAGCCCGCTGGTGGGACAGGAGCTTGGTTGCCACAACCTGGACTCAAATGTCAGTGCCACGCCCCGACTAGCTGTCTGCAGCTCCATAAACTCTGCAAGGTCTGGTTCCCTTCCCTGTACAATGGGAATGATACAAAGTGCTGATCTCGACGGGGACTTGTGAGAATTACTGAGCTCAAGCATGGAAAATGCAGGCCCATTGCACGTGCTCAGTAAGGTGAACTCCTCTGTCTGCTGGAAATGTGCAATGTATTTGGGGAAGTTCAGATGACTTACTCATCCTTTGTTATCTCGATTTCCCTAAGAAGTTTCTCTCAAACCAAAAGAATTAACACCTTGAGAATAATGCCTTCCAACCCCAATCTTTGTGCGAGTCTTAATGAAGTTTCCACTGATTTGTGCTTCATGAGTGGTTTTTCTTTGTCAATTTAAAGGACTGCCCTTTAGTCTTCAATTATATTTTTCTGGCTGCCTTGCCTTCTCTTTATGAACTGATGGAGATAGTAAATGCCAACTGTATTTTTTTGATACCCTTGACTGGCAAGATCAAAACACGGTGGCCATCCCTACATTGACACCAGTTTTTTCAATATTCTTAGTTAATGAATTCCAAAAACCTGGAACCACCGCCCCCCACCAAAATTCAAGGTTGTCCTGGACACTTGCTTTCTTCTGCTTTCAATATAAGGGTTTTGTGCACTTGCCTGCCCCCTCAGAAAAAGGAGTTAGAAAGTCCTTCGGTGGCCAAGCGGCGCCCTTTCCTGTGGGTCCTCGTCTGTCTGTGACAACATAAGCATTTGGGGGAGTAACCCGGATCACATGGGGCGGCTCTGTTGTGACTGCCCAGTAGGCAGGAGAGCGATGGGAGCCTTTCCCTCCCCTTAAATAGGTAAGAATACTCCCTGTGATTTTCTGAGCTGATGCCTGGTCTGTTTTACACTTGTTTACCCAGAGTTCTACAGTTGCTGATTAATTTCCTCAAGTTGGCCTAGAAATCCAGCGACCGGCTTCTCTGCCGGGAACTATGGCCTTTGTTTCCATTACCGTGGCTAGTCTTAGCTCACACTGCCCCCGTGTGCACAGAAGTGGCATCACCATTGCCTGGGGGAAAAAACTTTCCTCTGCTCCATTTTAGGAAGTCGCTGGGTTTTCTTTAATAAAACTAGAGTACCGTCTCTACCTGTGTCTGGGCTCTGAGTGTTCCAGAAGTCTCTAGAAAGAGAAAGTAGCCTGATTAAGTAGAGACTGCTCGAGGATGTGGGTGTGAATCTGAGCTCCACTGCTGAGAGGATACCCCCACCTGGGGCTCAGTTTCCCAATCAATAAAATGGAACAGTACGTCCCACAGCTATTTGTGAGATTGATGGAGAAAAATTAACAAAATACAGCCTATGCTCCTTGGCATGAATAAGGGTTCAATAAACATTCACTATAATTCAGTTCTTGTAGAGACTCGATTACATGCCCAGAATATATATTGAATATATAACAATTTTTCAGATGTTGTGATTAATAAGGTACAAATTCATTGGCTGGTATGATGGAAATCTTGGTGCTTTTTGTCATTAAGGATTACTTCAATGACTATCATTCATTCATTCACTTATTCAAAATATATCTATTTATCGGCTCCTGTTTATCAGTCACTGTTGCAGGTGTTAGAGACCCAATAGTAAAAAAGTGCAATTACTTCAATCAGACTAAAAATCTGGGGGAAAGTATCGCACTAAAGGTGGGTTTCCATATTTTAAAATAAAAGAAAACAACTGTGTGTGATATAGTTGATACAGTGACCCATATGACCAAACAATTCCACTCCTGGGTACACACTCAAAAGAAATGAAAACAGGTATTCAAATAAAAACTTATGAGTCATGTTCACAGCAACACTATTCACAAGAGCTGAAAGGTGGAAACACCCCAAATGCCCATCAACTGATGGCGTTTGACAAAGCATGGTCCACCCACACGGTGGAATAGTACTCAGCCATAAAAAAGGACTGGCGCACTGATTCATGCCACAGCACAGATGAACCTTGAAAACATGATGGTTCATAAAAGAAGCCAGATATGAAAGGTCACATCTTGTATGGTTCCATTTAAATGAAACGTCCAGAATAGGTAAATCCATAGAGAGAAAAGACAGACCCATGGTTGCCAGAGGTTGCCAGGAGGGGGAGAATGGGGAGAGACTACCTGATGCATATGGGTTTCTTTTTGGGGTGATGAAAATGTTTTGAAACTTGATAGAGGTGGTGGTCGCACTGCATCATGAATGTACTAAAAGCTACTGAACCGTACACTTTGAAATGGATAATTTTATGTTTTGCGAATTTTACCTCCATATAATAAATAGATAAATAAATATTTTTTACAACAGTTTGAAATGTGTGTGTGTGATATAGTGATTAAGGGAGCTCAGGTTCTAGAGTCCAGCTCAACCACGCGCCAGCTTTGTAAACTTGAGCACATTTCTTAAGCCCCAAAGCCTCAGCTTCCTCATCTGGACAATGGGAGAATACAGTTTCCTTGTCATGAGTTTGTTGTGAAGATTAAACAAGACAGCGCCTATATCACAGCAGTGGCTTAGTAAGTTTTACCACGGATTTTTGCTTGCCTTTGACTGTTGGTGGTGGAGGTGGTTTTGTTATCTGGAATCACTGGAAAAACAAAAAACACAAAACAGGACTTTGCAGTCAGACCAGGGTTTGAATCTTGGCTCAGCTGCCCTCAAGCTGGATCACGTCAGGCAAAGCTACATGGACTCTGGGATCCTCAGTTTCCTGGCTCCTCCCAGGCAGGACCACGCCTGACCTTCCTCAGTAAAGGTGCAGCACTGCGGTTGGCGCAACGCCTGGACTCATAACTCCCCTGGCTATTTCATAGCTGTGATAAGTATTTACCAACATATATACAAAATATATAACAACATACATACATGTAACCTTGATCACTTGATTAAGGCCATGTGGGTATCATATACCCCCTGATAATGACGTGATAAGACAGCCCTTACCTCTGTCACATGCTTCCCCAAAAACCACGACCCTAGGCTCATCAGGAGAAAACAGTGGACAAGCCCAGATTGGGGGACATTCTACAAAGACCGACCAGTGCTTCTCGACATCGTCAAAGTCACGAAAAACAAGGAAAATGTGGGAAATGGTCATAGACCAGAAACTAGGAAGACAGGACAATCCAGTGCAATGTGATGCCCTGGACTTAATCTTAGAAAGAAGGACATTGGTGGGAAAACCGGTGTGTCCTGAGTAAAGTAAGATGTCAATGTCATTCCTCAGTGTTGATGGACGTTAGCTTTAGGGGGAACTGGGTGAAGCGTATATGGAACTCTCTGTACTATCTTTACAACTTTCCTATGACTATAAAATTATTCCCAAATAAAAAGTTCACTATGAGAAAACAAAACGAAACATTCTCTTAGTCTGCTCAGCTGCTATAACAAAATTACCATGGATTGGGTGACCTAAACAAAGAAATTCATTTCTCACAGTTCTGGGGGCTGGGATTCCTCGCTCAGGGAGCCAGCAGAGTCGGGTTATGGGCGGGCTCTCCTCCTGGCTTGCGGACGGCCGTCTTCTTGCTGTGTACTCACGTGGCAGAGAGAGAGATCTCATGCCTCTTCTTATAAGGGCACTGATCCCATCAAGAGGGCTCCACCCTCATGAGCTCATGAGCTCCCAAAGGCCCCACCTCCAAATGCCATCACACTGGGGCTCAGGCTTCAACATACGAATTTGGAGGCGGATGTGATTCCGTCTCTAGCAAACATACACGTATGCGTGTGTATGTACATATGCGTGTGTGCAAAACCCTTCCCGGAGCCTCCCCGTCCTTTGATCATCTCCAGCTTGTCGCCCACCTCTCCAGCTTTCCGAGAAGCAGCCCAATTTGCCTGAAGCTAATTCACTGAAGTTACCAAATGATCATTTCACCAAATTTACCAATTGTGTTTTTAACACATTTAACAGCTTTTTTTCAAACAGGAATATTTTAACAGCTTTAACAGGAAAGCACAACTTTATTACTGATTATGAAATGTAATTGTCTGAATACTAACTAACCAAAGCTTGATATGCTATCTGAGAAACTGCTGGAGGAATACTAAAAATGTTAGAAAGTTGGCAAAATTGAAATCAATACAAGCTAAAAGATTCCCTTACGAAGTATTACTTTTTCCAATCAAAATTCCGGCATTCTCTTTGTAATAGAGCTGTTCGGGAGATCCTGGTTCTTTTGAATGCTGTTGAATAATATCCTCAATTTTTTTATTATTCAAAGTTTAGTTCTCTTTTGTTGATTTCGCCAACAGCATATCGGCCTTATTTTTCTAAAAATGGATATTTTTAAACTAAAGTTCAATTTACACAATTTTATTTCTTATCCTACATACCGGGCATAGATGCCATACACTGGGCACAGAGTGATGACCCGAACAGATGTCAGTCTTGCCTTCCAGGGGCTTCTGGTTTGCTGGGGGCTGTGCATGAATAAACTGGAGATTACGGTCCCACGGGGTGAGGCCCACACAGGGAAGCATGGGCGCTCAGGCAGCGGGTAGCTAAGAGGGGACAACCAGCAGGACATGAAAAATGAATAGAAGTAACGCAGCAGAAGGTGGGGCACCTTGGGGAAAGTCTCAGAGGAGAGGAGAACAGAAGTGGGGCTTCAGAGTTCAGGGATGCACCTGGAGGAGGTGAGACTAGAGAGGTGGGTAGGCCTGGTCCCTCAGCCCTCCTTACCTGCGGTGTCAGGAGGTCGCGTTTTCCCTGGCGGAGGAGCAGATGTGGTGGAAAGCGTTGGGCCTGGTGATGGGAGGCTTCTGTGGAAGGACCTGCTCCTCCCCGTGTAACTTCCTGGGTCATCCTGCCCACTCCGATTTCTCCCTGAGTCACAGAAGTTACCGTTGCCAAGATCCAAGATGTTCTTAGGGCCCATGAGAATGTTTTCATTTTAATTTCTATTAAAATAAGAAGAGAATCAACTTACAAAAATCAGTTGCTTTTCTATACACTAATAACAAGCTAACAGATAGAGAATTCAAGATTACAATCCCATTTACAATCACAACAAAAAGAATAAAATATCTAGGAATAAATTTAACCAAGGAGGTGAAAGATTTATACAATGAAAACTATAAGACATTGTTGAAAGAAATCGATAATGCCGTAAAGAAATGGAAAGATATTCCATGCACGTGGATTGGAAGAATAAACATAGTTAGAATGTCCATACTACCTAAAGCAATCTACAGATTCAATGCAATCCCAATCAGAAGCCCAATTACATTCTTCAAAGAAATAGAACAAAGAACCCTCAAATTCATATGGGTCAACAAAAGACCCTGAATAACTATAGCAATCCTGAGAAAAAAGAACAAAGCTGGAGGCATCACAAACCCTGATATCAAAATATACTACAAAGCTACAGTAATCAAAACAGCATGGTACTGGTACAAAAACAGGTGCATAGATCAATGGAACAGAATTGAAAGCCCAGAAATAAAACCACACAGCTACGGACAGCTAATCTTCGACAAAGGAGCTAAGAACATACAATGGAGAAAAGAAACTCTCTTCAATAAACGGTGTTGGGAAAACTGGACAACTACATGCAAAAGAAGGAAAGTAGACCATTATCTTTCACCATACACAAAAATTAACTCAAAATGGATCAAAGACTTGAAGGTAAGACCTGAAGTCATAAACTCTTAGAAGAAAACATTGATGGTACACTCTTTGACAGGGGTCTTAGAAGGATTTTTTCAAATACCCTGTCTACTCAGGCAAGGGAAACAAAAGAAAAAAATAAACAATTGGGACTTCATCAGACTAAAGAGCTTCTGCAAGGAAAAGGAAATTAGGAACAAAATGAAAAGACAATCCACGAACTGGGAGAAAATACTTGCAAATCATATCTCCAACAAGGGGTGGATCTCCATAATATATAAAGAAATCACACAACTGAACAAGAAAAAAATAAACAACCCAATCAAAAAATGGGCAGAGGATATGAGCAGACATTTTTGCAAAGAAGATATACAGGTGGTCAATAGGCACATGAAAAGATGTTCAACATCACTAACCATCAGGGAAATGCAAATCAAAACTACGCTGAGGGGCCGGCTCCGTGGCTGAGTGGTTAAGTTCGTGCGCTCCGCTGCAGTGGCCCAGGGTTCAGATCCTGAGCGCGGACACGGCACTGCTCGTCAGGCCACGTTGAGGCGCCGTCCCACATTCCACAACTAGAAGGACCTGCAACTAAGATATACAACTGTGTACAGGGGAGGTTTGGGGAGATAAAGCAGAAAAAAAAAAAAAGATTGGCAACAGTTAACCCAGGTGCCAATCCTTAAAAAAAAAGGAAGATTGGCAACAGTTGTTAGCCCAGGTGCCAATCCTTAAAAAAAAAAAACTACACTGGGATATCACCTTACACCCATTAGAATAGCTATAATCACCAAGACAAAAAAGAAAACAAATGTTGGAGAGGATACAGAGAAAAGAGAAGCCTCATACACTGCTGGTGGGAATGCAAACTGGTGCGGTCACTATGAAAAACAGTATGGAGTTTTCTCAAAAAACTAAAAAGAGAAATACCGTACGACCCAGCTATCCCACTACTGGGTATTTATCCAAAGAACTTGAAATCAACAATTCAAAGAGACTTATGCACCCCCGTGTTCGTTGCAGAATTATTCACAATAGCCAAGACGTGGAAGCAACCTAAGCGCCCATCGACTGATGACTGGAAAAAGAAGATGTAGTATATATATACAATGGAAGACTACTCAGCCATAAAAAAAGACAAAATCGTCCCATTTGCAACATCATGGATAGACCTTGAGGGTATTATGTTAAGTGAAATAAGCCAGACAAAGACAAACTCTGTATGATTCCACTCATATATGGAAGATAAATGAACATATGGACAAAGAAAACAGATTAGTGGTTACCAGAGGGGAAGGGGGTTGGGGGTGGGCATAAGGGGCAAAGGGATACATTTAAAGGATGACTGACAGATAATTATGTACAGCTGAAATTTCACAATGTTATAAACTAGTATGACCTCAATAAAATTTTAAAAAACAAAATCAGAAGAGAAAGATGAATATCATAATAATAAATATATATTAATGAATCCAGCCTGGATTATACTCATCTTTATACCAATGTGGGGATAAAATATTTCCCCTTCTTTCCTTTCTTCCCCTCCCTGTCTCTCTCCCTTCCTTCCTTCCTTCCTTTCTTATGCATGTATGTATGCATACAGAGAGAGGAAGGGGCCCACAAAGCACAAGTCCCCACAAAAATCATCACATGCCCTGATCCTCCTCACCCTCCAACCAACCCCAACCCCACCTTCCTGCCAAGATCTTCTGAACGGCAGGCCAGTTACTGGCACCTGGAGATACCAGGATAAACAAGGCAAGCTCAGCATCCACACAGCTCAGTCTTGCTGGCAAGAATGGACAAGAAAATGCTCAAATGCTAAAACTGAAAGTTGTACAGGACAAGAAAAGAGAAATGATCGTAGTATACCATTGAACTGTTCAATAAACAGAATTTCCATAGTTAAAACTACTGATTTTTTGGCATTTAAAATCAACTTCTATAAGTATGGACAACGTTCTTAGGGTTCCAGAACCCAAATCAAGCGGCACAACTCTTGAACATGGAACAGAAAAAGTACAAATGACAGAATTTGAGAAGTGGAAGTAGAGGAGATGTGACAAGATCAGAGGATGGGAGGTGGGGCACCGTTGTCCTCACCCTATGAAGTGAGGAGGCAAGAAAGACTGAGTAGAAGAAACGAGAGTGACACCTCCTTAGAGTGACTGAGGGGAGCAGAGGAGCAGCTGTTCTCCACGGAGGAGTGTGCCACCCACCCAGGGGGCATTTGGAACATTCTCCCCACATGACGGGTGGGTCCTCCACTTTGCGGGGTAGGAATGCTAACGTGCCCTCTTGCCATGGACAGACAGCCCCACACAACAAAAAGTTGTCCCACCCCAAATGCCGATAGTGCCTCCACTGAGAAACACTGCAATAGGCCAACTAAAAATCTGGGCAAAACGGAACTGAGAAGGTGTGAGAGGCACAAGCTAGCAGGACAGCTCCTGCTACCAGTGGAAGCGTCACAAAATGGCGGTCTTGCCTCTGAAGAGCAGGCTTGGGGTGGGGAGAGGGAAACTGTGGTTTCTCATTATAAATACTGTTTGATTATTTTAGCCATTTGCATATATGATTTTGTTCATTTTTATTTAAATGGCAATTTCAACAGTATGGAAAGGGCTATGACATCAGGGAATACCATCGTTATTCAATTAAGAGATCAGCTACAATCTTTCATTCGAATTTTTAAATATTTCCTTTTGCTAAATGGCTTTGCTTTCAAAGGCATATCCAGCTTGGAACTACAGAGCAGCTGCGTGTTTTTCAAGGAAAGAAAACCCAAAGCCCCGACTTCATTTGAAGCCACATAATTCAAGACTAATCTCAACAAATGTTTGCCCAAATTTCTGTTGACCTGATGACGGGCGCCACCACATGGCAATAATGTGCACACCATCTTCAGTTCACCCTTCCTGAAACAAGATTCTTGGAGAATTTCTAATTTTGTGGGATTCACACTGTGGCAAATTTGGTCCATACAATGGAAGTCTATTTGACATGTATCTAATTCACAATTTTAGATTAGCATAATTCAAATTTGCATAAAATAAGACCTCACTTTGTCAGCTGGGGTCCCCTCAGGCTGGTGCAGCTTCTGGAATTCTTTAAGCTTTCCAACTCCCGGTGTCGTTTGTATTGTAGACGAAAGGAGGACATCGAGCTGGCCGTGATTTATGATTACGTGGTTCATATTGAGGATCAGTAAAAAGGGTCATTAGAGGATTCCACTTTCCAATTCGCTACACTCATCTGCTTACCTTCAAAATCTCACCGATAATCATGAGGGGGAGTTACACAAGTTCAACCTGAAGTTCAAGTCTTGCCGTAGATTCTTGCCATTGCCTTTACACTTTTGGTTGCTAAAACCTGGATCTTATCATTCTGTATCTTCGCATCCTGCAGTGTCTTTCCATTGGCCACAAGGTGATACCCAAACTCCTTTACCAGCTAACCAGCCCCTCTTCAGACTCTTCAAACCCTTCCCCGGCAGGAAACTGTCTACTCAGGTGGTCCCCACCTACGGATGATCCTCCAAGCAGGCCCTGCTGCCTTCAACCTCCCACAGGAGAAGTTCAGAGGGAACAGCAGGTGCAAACCCGTCCAGCTCCTGATGCAAGTCTCAGATTAGATGGCAGTTCTCCCAGGAAGCCCTCCTGGCCTTCCTCATGGGGGTCAGATGCACTAACAGGTGAGGTCTCCCAGAAATGGCAATCAAGGTCAACATGGTGGGATGGGCAGCTCTGTCAGTGTCTCTGCTGCAGGAATGTTCAACTTTTTTGAAGGTAACATCAATGACTTAAGGACTGTGGCCTAGCATGATCAGATGCCATGCTAGGAGCTGGAGACACAGCAGTGACGAAGTCCAATAACGTTAATCCTCTGCTCAAGCCCCTCAGTGGCTCCCCATTACACTCAGAGCAAAAGCCAAAATCCTCTCAGGTGCCCAGCAAGACCCCATCTCCCACCCCAGTCCCCGGCCACCTGGCAGCCAGCCCCCTGCGCCTGCTCGCTGTTGAGTAATCCAGGGCCTTTGCATCTGCTGTTTCCTTTGCCTTCAGTGTTCCTGGCCAAATAACCACATGGCTCGCTCTCTCACCTCCCTCCAGTCTTCATCCACACCTGATCTTTTCAGTGAGGACTTCTCCGACATTGTATTGAAGTTGCATCCCCCGCAACCTGAGCTCCTGATCCTCCTGAGCACTTTATTTTCTACACAGTTCTCATGAGCTCTGACATCCTATATGATATGCGTATTTATTTCTCCATGAGGCCAAGGATTTTTGTCCTTTCACATGATAGGCTCTCCATAAGTAAATGACTAAATGAATAAATGAACGAGCCTGTCCTACCCTCAATGAGCTTGCAGTCTCACAAGAGAGAGTCCACCTTTGGCCGACTTCACAGATGGGCATCTGATTTGCGACATGTAACAATAGTCACACAAACAGGAGAAGGGGTCTGCTGTGCCTGACGCACCCCGGGCTCGCAGGCAGCCACCTCTGAGTCCGGATCCCTGCGCTGCCCAGAAGCACAGGGCCGAACTGTCCGCGCCTGGGTTGACTTGTTTAGAGAACGACATTAAATCGTACCCATCATAAAGGTACGTTGTGAGTCAAAAACTCAATGGTGCTCTGGTTTTTAAATTCCAGCATTCCCAAATGTTTTACTCTATTTTTTCATTTTTTAATGGAAGTATAATATACATATATATGAAAGAGCCCAAATCATACATATAGACCTCAACGAATTTTCACAAAATAAACCAGCACCCAGATCAAGAAATGAAGCATTTCCAGCAACCCAGAAGCCGCCATACCTCTCTGCAGTCACTCCATCATCAGACCCCATGCCATCCTGACCTTTAGCAGCATAGGTTAAGTTTTGCCTGTTTTTGTCCTTTACATAAGTGGAATCCTGCAGAATGTTCTCTTTCATGACCAGCATCTTCCACTCAAAATTAAGCTTGTGAGGTTTATCCATGTTACTCTGTGTAACTGTAAATCATTCATTTTCATTGCCGTATAGTATTCTACCATAAGAATATCCCACAATTTACTTGTCCATCCTATTCCTGGTAGGCATTTGTGCCTGTTCTAGTTCAAAGTACCAACATATCAGTATTATTGTTCAGGTAATACCATCACTTCTGTACTTCAAAAAATCTGAAATCAGAATCATCTACATCGTGTGGCACACCCAAGAGGATATTTGATGCATTAAGCTTGCGTCTGAACAGAAGTTCAAGAAGTCTTGGGATCACTGTCACCCTGTTGTTTAATTCCCATTTGGGGGCAATGGGTGAGTTTTGGTATTTATCTGTTAGTTTTCTTTAGGTCCCATGAGCCACACAAAGCCCAATCCACTTCCGGAAGTTCCTGATGGAATCTTCTTAGAATGGGGAGTGGAGGGAAGAGAAGAGACCAGAAAGCAGGAGGAAGGTGCGGTGGAGAAAGAGAGGAAGAAAGATGCAGACCACAGGCTCAACCTGCCCTTCCTGGAAACTGGGAGCCTTCCTTCCCCCGGGGCCAGATCACCTTTCCACTAGGACTTCGCCGTCCTTGCCAGGATAATTGACCTAGCCTGGACCTTCTTGCCCTGCGCCCTCCCCGCAAGCCACAAGGCAAAGGCCCCTCCATCCTGCCCCCAGCTCTCGCTCAGAAGCCAGCATCTGAGGGCAAAGTGGGGAAGACAGTGGCAACCAGAGTTCCTTTCTTTTTTTTTTTTTTTTTTCAGTTAAACTAGTTTGGGGCATTCCTGAAACCGTATACCAAAACAGAAGAGGTTTCATTTTGTTTCAGTGTTAGAATTGCTAAGCACAAGGACTAACCTAGGTAACGAACATAAAGGCTATCATGGAATGTTGAATTATGAAAATTTAAAATATTCCAATAAAATCACATTAGTGGATTTTTATACTCCTTGCAGCATTTGAAATAACACACATGTTCTGTCTTTGAAAATTTGTCCCAAATACCAGCTGAACGTCAAAGCTGGTAGGACAATTAATGAAGTTTGTTTACAACAGCGCCACCTGGTGGCACAGTTTACTTACTTCCCAGCGTTCAAACGTGTGGCTCGTCGGTCAGCTAGTTCTAGGAGAAAACCGTCTTGGATTATTCAAAGTGTTCAGTTTTTATGACAAAAATATCTAAAACTAATAGTAACAAATGTTGGAGAGGTTGTGGAGAAAAAGGAACCCTCATACACTGCTGGTGGGAATGCAAACTGGTGCAGCCACTATGGAAAACAGTATGGAGATTCCTCAAAAAATTAAAAATAGAACTACCATATGATCCAGCCATCCCACTACTGGGTATCTATCCAGAGAGCTTGAAGCCAGCAATCCCAAAAGTCCTATGCACCCCAATGTTCATTGCAGCATTATTTACAATAGCCAAGACGTGGAAGCAACCTAAGTGCCCATCAACAGACGGATGGATAAAGAAGATGTGGTACATATATGCAATGGAATACGACTCAGCTGCAAAACAGAACAAAATCATTCCATTTGCAATAACATGGCTGGACCTTGAGAGAATTATGTTAAGTGAAATAAGCCAGCAAGAGAAGGATAATCTGTGTATGACTCCACTCATATGAGGAATTTAAAATTATGGACTAAGAACAGTTTAGTGGATACCAGGGGAAAGGTGGGGTGGGGGGTGGGCACAAAGGGTGAAGTGGTGCACCTACAACATGACTGACAAACATTAATGTACAACTGAAATTTCACAAGATTGTAACCTATCATTAACTCAATTTTTAAAAAAAAGTGTTCAGTTTTTCACTGTCTTAGAGAACATGCCTCTCGCATACAGTGTGGCAGAAGCTATTGTGCTCATCACCTCCCTCGTGACTAGAGACCACTTTGGTTCCAAATGTAATCAAATCCGCTTTAGCTAAATTCACAGAAAAGTCCACATTTTACAAAACTCACCTATAAACGGTAACAGCTGCCTGTCTATATGTTAAAAGCACAGACCTAGCTCAACCCCTTTACCAGTTATGGGCAAGTTAGCTAACTTCTCTGGCCTCAGTTTCCTCGTCTGTAAAATGGTGTGGATAAATTGGCCACCTTCAGATAAGGCAGGTACAATCTGCTCAGTGCACAGGAAACGCTCAGCACTTACCTATGAAGTTGGCGGGACGGAGCAATCTTCAGAAGGCTATACAATAACCCCATTTCTGGTAATAGCAATAGATAAATAGTATGGGCATAGAGAAAAATGAGAACACATAGATTCTGAGCTACTAAAGCTGGTTATCTTTAGAGGAGAGAAGTTTCACTTTCTGCACTATAGGTTGACTTGAGACTTGCTTTTTTATGAAGACATATTTGCTTGTCATTTTAAAATTAGGATTTTTTGTATTGTGATAAATACACACAACATGAAATTTACCATTTTAACCTTTTCTTTTCTTTTCTTTTTGCTGAGGAAGACTCACCCTGAGCTAACATCTGTTGCCAATCTTCCTGGGTTTTTTGTGTGTGTGTGTGAGGAAGATTAGCCCTGAGTTAACATCCGTACCAATCTTCCTCTATTTTTTGTATATGGGATGCCGCCACAGCATGGCTGATGAGTGGTGCGGGTCTGCGCCCGGGATCCAAATCTGCGAACCCAGGCCACCAAAGCGGAGCGCGCCGAACTTAACCACTAACCCTGGGGCCGGCCCCCCGTTTTAACCCTTTTAAGTGGAGAGGTCAGCGGCATTAAGTGCATTCGCATTGTTGTGCTACCATCTCCACGCTCCATCTCCAGAACTTTTTCATCTTCTCAAACTGAAATTCTGTCCCCATGAACCTCTTCGTCCTCCTTCCTCCATCCCTCATGCCTGGAAACCACCATCCTGCTTTCCGTCTCTGTGCCTTGGACTATTCTAGAGAAGTGGAATCGTACAATATTTGTCCTTTTGAGCAAAATTATGTTTTTTTAATGGAGCAAATAGGAGATGTTAAAGCAATTCATCTGTCGCCTGTGAAGCCCTCAACCGCTGTCCTGTTCCAGTTCTAACAGTGTGGTCCAGGGACCTCTGAGGGTCCAAGACCCCGCAGGGGGTCCACAGAGTCAAAAAGATCTAATTCTATGAAGTTATCTGACTTTTGCTCTCATTCTCTCACGAGTGGAGTTTTCCGGAGGCCACGTGATGTGTGATGTCACAAAAGACTGCAAGCGGGGCAGACAGGACCAGCCAGTTCCCTTTATTAATTAAGACACTAGCGACAGTTACAAAAACATGAAGCAATGCCACTCATCTCATAAACTATTTTGCTTTGGAAATTTTGTTATTCACCATGAAAAGATATATTATTTATATTAACATGTACTAGGTTTATTGTTGCTCCTCTTGAATTAATAAATGTTTTAATTCCACTTTAAATTCTAATATGGTAAATATCAATAGGCATAACCCACATAAACGAAAACTTTTGAGGACCCTGAATAATTTTTAAGGGTATAACAGGATTCTGAAGCCGAAAGTTTTAAGCATGGCCCTATTACGTTAACCTCTCCTCTGAGGAATGATGCTTGGGTTGGCACCGACCAAGAGAAGCTTTTTCTATACGTGGGTGACGTGTGAATGCCTAAAGTTCTCAGATGTGAATAACAGCGGTTTCCAGGCACCATCTTTAATCTCCTATAATCTGATTATCAAACTCTGCCCTCCAGCCGTCTCCACACTCTCCCCGACTCACACCTGGACAGCATCAGCCATTCAAACAGTCCAGAGCAAAACTCTCTTGATCCTGGGCTACCTTTCATTCTTCTAAAATACCTGCCCTACCCACACGTTATCCTCCGTAAAACCTTTACTCGGCACAATGAGGAATAAGAAATAATAAACTAACCAGTGCCGAGTGTGCATCACAGTTTTTGCTGCAGATAGATGGAAATGCTTATGTGGAGTAACTCAGTAAATAATCTCAAAAGTATGAGGCTATTCTGAGATAATTCTAGAAGAACACCTCTTTGTCATTAAAGGATTGCTGGGCTAGAATAAACTGTGTATAGATATTCTTTCATCCATCCACCCATGCATTCTAACAACAAATATTAATTGAGGGCCAAGGGTCTGGCCCCTGGCCGAGTGGTTAAGTTTGTGCGCTCTGCTTTGGCGGCCTGGGGTTTAGGGTTCAGATCCTGGGCACAGACCTACACACCACTCATCAAGCCATGCTGTGGCAGCATCCCACATAGAGGAACTAGAGTGACCTACAACTAGGATATACAACTATGTACTGGGGCTTTGGGGAGAAAAAAAGAAAAGAGGAAGATTGGCAACAGATGTCAGCTCAGGGCCAATCTTCCTCACCAAAAAAAAAAAAAAAAAAAAAAAAGCCTCCTGAAAGAGCACCAAGCTCTGCACCAGGCCTGGGGCTTACATTGACAAACAAAACAAATTTCTGCCCTCAGGGAGCTCATCTTCAAGTGGAGGAGACCGACAAACAAATGCACACCGTAATGGCAGGTAGTGCTGGTTCTCTGAAGAAAAATAATGCCAGATACAGAGATGGAGAAGGCTGGAAAGACTTTGGCCCAGGTGACGCTAAAGCACCTGAAGTCGGGGAGGAAGGCAGATTAGCTGAGATAAAAGTGTTACCAGGCATCGGACCTAAAAGAAGCTGCCTAGAAGTTTCCAGAAGGAAAACCAAGTCCTCTATGGCTGCAGTAATAAATGAGAGAAGGCTAGGGGAAGCCGGGATCAGGCCTTGTAAGCAAGCCAGGGCAAGAATTTGGGTTTTATTCTATGAATGATACAAAGTCAGTGGAGGTTTGAGCAAGGATGGGGGTAAAATTATCCCTATTTTAAAAGAGCTCTGGCAGCCATGTGCAGATTAGATTGAAGAAGAGCTTAAACAGGGAAGAAGGGAGACAGGAGGTGGTCGCTGTCATCTGGGCAAAAAGTAAATGGCTTGGTCTAGAGGGATAGCGATGGAGGTGATGGGAGAAGGCCGTATGTCTGGATACGTTTTGAAGGAGTAGAGACAACAGGTCTGCTCCTAGATTGGAGGGGACGTGAGAAAGAGGAGTCCTGGGTGACTGAGAGGGTCTGGTCCGTTCAGTGGAGTAGGGAAGACAGAGGCTGTGGCGGGCACCCGGGCGGAAAGCAGGCGGTGCGCTGCCTTCAGTTCTGGGCGAGTTGAGTTCAGACACCACTTAGGGACCCGGTGCAGATGTGGAGGAGGCAGCGGTGTGTGACACACCTGGGCTGGGGTGGGGGCGGGGCTTGAGCCAGTCCCGAGACTGGATGAATGACAGCTCTGAACCCTAGGGCCCTGACATTTTAGAGTCCATGGAAGAAAAAGGTCCATCTGTTCCTAAAAGCCCTACGTGGGGCCCATGGGGGTTAACGGGAAAATCCCTGGGGGACGGAGGATGGCAATTAGTCCATTGACAAACCAAGAAGATGCCTGTGAGCATGTAGCTCGGGGACATTTTAGTAATCAGTAAAATGAGATTACAGGTGCCGTGTGACGCTATCTTAGGTGACTTGGGATTCCAAATCGAACATCTAGGAAGCTGACGCGAGTCATTTCCCACTCTGAGTAAGTAAGAATGACCTGGTGTGCGTGTTAGAAATGCCCATTTCTCAGCCCTACTCCAGGGTCTGGGGAGGCTGCGGCTCGAAGCTGTGCCCGCTGATCCTGATGGGCACAGCCTATGACGCCTCTACGAGTTTGATGTGTGTGCAAAGGCGACTGTGAAATCTCACCGTGGTGAACAAGGGTGAAGGGCAGAAATGCAATTTTCTTCTTCTTTGACAGGACTTTCTATAAACTCACAGACTGGGAACCTTTTGTCACACCTGCCCCTCCAGTCTACTTCGCCCAGTTATCCTAAAACATAATCTGATCCCACCATCGGCCCCAACACCTTGCAAGGCCCCCAACTGTACGAAGACCAACCCCCAACCCTTACTGAGATCTCACGCAGCAGCTGACTCTCCCCCAGGCACTCCACACTCATCCCAGGTGCAGTGGTTCTCCAATGGGGACATTTTGGACCCCCGGGGACATCTGGATTGCCTGAAGACGCTTTGGGTTGTTACCACTGGGGGAGAAAGGCTGCTACTGACATCCAGTGAGTAGAGGCCAGAGATGTTGCTAAACATCCTACAGAGTACAGGACAGCCCAGCAGAGTGGTCTGGTCCCAGTGTCAGTAGTGCTGAGGTTGAGGCCTCTGCTCTGTAGCCCCGCTGGTCTCCATTCAGGTCTTCAAACACATGGAGCTCTTCCCAACCTCAGGGTCGTGTCCCAGGCCTTATTAAAGGACACTTACTCAAGGCTCAAGTGGCATTTGCACGGCCAACAACTTTCATCGTTTGGGTCTCTGCTTAGAACCTGGCCTGACTGTCCAGCTCCTGTGGATGCTCCATGTTATTCCCAGCCTCCTGCTGGATGCCTTCCACTGTTGTACTGTGTCCGAAGTGTCTGTTTGCCAGGTGTCCATCCATCTCCAGCGCCCCCCACGGAGAACGTCAGCTCCACGAGGGTCAGAATTGCACCTTCGGTTCACCAGCACCTGGCACTAGCACTAAGCACTTAGCTCCTGGTAAATGCTCGATAAACATGTGCTGAGTGAATAAAAACAGGCAGAGGCACCAACCTTCACCCTGCCAAATGAGGTTTTTTGAGTCACTTAATTTTCAGGAGAAACGTATGCTTTTTCATTCTTAAGAAAAAATTCATATAACAGCCCTAAAATCAGCCTGCACTGATGTGTATTGTTTGCTTCTTATATAAGAAAATGAATATACCTGCATGTATGCCTATCTTTTCAAAAAAGAACACTGGAAGGATAAATCAAAAACTAATTTTTAAAAAAGTTACTTTATACAAGGGAGGGACCAGGGTGAAAAGGATGGAAGGTCAGACTTCCTGAACATTCCTGGTTTTATAGTTTTGACTATGCAACTATGTTTTTACATAATAACAAAGTTATATTAAAAAGGGACAAAAGGGGGTGGTCCCAGGGCATAGTGGTTAAGTTCACGCACTCCACCTCTGCAGCCCAGGGTTTGCCGGGTCAGATCCTGGGCGCGGACCTACACATGACTCATCAAGCCATGCTGTGATGGCATCCCAAATAGAACTAAAAGGACTTACAAGTAGAACATACAGCCATGTGCTGGGGCTTTGGGGAGAGAACAAAAAAGGGCATAAAAAGCAAAGCAGCATCTAGAGCTGGAACACAGGAATCTAACAGCATAGTCATCGTTGTTGGCAGACCGCAGACAAGCAACGTCACACTCTGCAGTACAGTAACTGTGTTTCTTGAGTGGAATTCATCCAGTAAAGACCAGTGAACACTGGGCTCCACCCCCAGAATTCCCCATTCAGCAGGTCTGGGGTGAAAGCGCTAATTCACATTTCCAACAATTTCGCAGTGATGATGACTTTGCTAGTCTGGGACCACAAGTTGAGAAACACTACTATAAACGAGTGACACTATTTTAAAAAAAAGAAAAACTCTGAAAGCTTCACTTGGTGGTCATCTTGTGGGTCATACTGACAGACTTCACTGTCACACAGGATAAAGTAGGTAGGTCATTAATGTCATCAGGGACCCAGGGCTCAGAGAATCAAATCTAAAATCAAATAAGTAAACACACGACCTTAAATTTGAATTTGCAACAGCAGTATAATTCATTGAGGGTTTTTCTCCCCTTAAAAAAAGCGTCTATTGGGGCTGGCCCCGTGGCCGCGTGGTTAAGTTTGTGCGCTCCGCTGCAGGCGGCCCAGGGTTTCGTTGGTTCGAATCCTGGGCACGGACATGGCACTGCTCATCAAACCACGCTGAGGCAGCGTCCCACATGCCACAACTAGAAGGACCCACAGCGAAGAATATACAACTATGTACCGGGGGGCTTTGGGGAGAAAAAGGAAAAAATAAAAAGATAAATAAAACATTTTTAAAAATTTTAAAAAAAAAGCATCTATTTCCTTGTTCCCTACATCAAAATGGTCCAGGAGTTGAAGCAACCGTATAAAATGAGCACCCCTTACCCCCAAATCACCATTCCTATTTCCCATAAAAGGAACCCAGGAGCCTCAGAGAAATCCTGTCTCCAGGGCTGGGTCAGGAAATGTTCAAGATGAGCTCGGAACATCTTGTCATGGCAAAGAGCTAAGAAGCCTTCAGACTGTTGTCCAAAATACTCCGAGCCAACCTGAAGGAGCCCCGTCGGCCCAAGCCAGGGGACTCGGCATCAAAATGACACCTGCAACTGCTTCAAACACATCACGTATCTAATGAGCTTCTAACAAAAAATGCAGAGGTCCATTCACCAGTCATGTCTGGAAGATGCTGGGCACCAACTCATTCTCAAAGCTGGTTAATCCAGAGGGAGAATCATTTATCCTTTTCTGTTCAAGCTGTATTTCAGGGTAACCAAATAATCACAAGTGAGGTCACCTTTATAGAATTCTCACTAATAAATGCAGAAGGAATGATAAAACTTTTTTAAAAATCACTTAATTGCAACATTCCTAATGTTCACCAATGGCTGCAAAATCCAAAGAAGGTTGATGGGGACTTCCTAACGGCTGGCTCCTCTGACACACTGCTCAAACTTCACGTGACTACAGGTGGGAAAACCAAACATTCTGTGTCCAGAGGTGATGCAATAGGAAGGACAGAGCCCCCTGCTCCCCGGAACTGAGCTCAAATCTAGTTTAAACCTCTAGATTTAATTTACCACTTTACAGGCCATACAGAGGCTGGAGAAACAGGTTAGATGAAACCACAAATATGCAATAAACCCAAACAAGAACGTGAGAACTTCTATAGGACAAATGACCCAGTTTCTTCAGTAAATACAGTATCATGAAGGCGAATGGGGGTTTGATTAAAATAGGCTTAATTAACAAACCTATCAACTAAACCGAATAAGGGGGTCTTGTTTGGAGCCTGAGTGCACCTTTCCAACTGTAAGAAGTCACTTGTGAGATAACCATGAAGGCTGGCTATGAGAAACCACTGTCCACGTCAATGGTCAGTGAATCAGGAAAAGCCCTGATCTGTTAGAGTACATACTGAAGGATTTTAGGGATCAATTAAATCATGTCTGAGATTTGCTTTAAAATCATCAGGGGGTGGCGGCCGGCCCCGTGGCCGAGTGGTTAAGTTCTCGCGTTCTTCTTCAGCAGCCCAGGGTTTCGCCAGTTTGGATCCTGGGCGCAGACACGGCACCGCTCATCAGGCCATGCTGAGGCGGCATCCCGCATGCCACAACTAGAAGGACCCACAGCTAAAAACACACAACTACATACCGGGGGGCTTTGGGGAGAAAAAGGAAAAATAAAAATCTTTAGAATCCTGAGGGGAAAGCAGTGGGGAGTCTGAAAAAGATGGGCAAAATGTTGCTGATGAGCACATGGGAATTAATTATACTAATCTCTCAACTCTTGTGTATGTTTAAAATTGTGTTTATAAAAAGATAAATGGAACAAAATCAGAAACCAGGAACACAATAAAGACCAAGACCCGAGACTGCAAAACACCAAATCTATATTTACATCCACATATAATAACATAACTTTAAGCTGAAATATATCATAAATAAAACAAGTAATGTCTACGGTTTGACAACTTAAGTATCAACAATTAAAATAAATCAAACTGGAATGAAATAAATACACAAACAAAAGTCCAACGGATTGTACCTCTATTATATATGCACTGTTGTCACAAAGGAAAAAAACATACAAAACCAGTAGTATCCCAATAGTTAATACTGATGGACAAAAAAAATATATTTTGGAGTACAAGGGCTGTGGGACAAAAACTGATATTTTTATGCATTCAGAAATGTGGTTAGAAAGGAGAAATATGAAAGCCCCCAAAATTTCAGCATAACACAAACTGACTTGTTTTCAAATAGATTTGGTGATTTTTTTTAAAGACAGGTTTAGATTTCAGCCCTCTGTTGTCACACGTCCCCTTTGAAGATTTACGGTTACACTCACAGCGAGCTCTCTGAAACACTCATCGGATTAGACAAAGATCAAGTCAATCATCTTGCAAATGTGTTAATCTTCAAAAATAGGCTATAAAAGTGCAAAACTAGGAAAACAAAAATCTAGATTATGTACATATGGCTCAGCTTGTGAACAGGAAAACAGGTAAATAGTGTACACTTTCCTGATACAAAGCACTTCATTGCAATGCCAGCAGACTGATCTCAAATTAGGTCTCCCTTCAACCCAGGAGTTAAGACTTCTCTGTCAAGTACGCTTCATGTTGCATAATGAAAAGAAAGCAAAGGGAAAACAAAATCAGGATTCTTTTAGGACTTCAACCTTGCTCTAATGGAGAAGGGCAGGGCAAGAAAAATTAACAGTGCAAATTTATTGTTGAAACAGTTTTCTTAATAAAATATCTTGTGGTTGCTAAACCCACGTACTGCTGAATAAACTCAGCCACGGACAGGCAGCACATTAAGGGAACAAAAGTTTCAAACAGCTAGCAAGCCAGCTGGTGGCTGTCTTTGCTTAAAACCCAAATTGCATGTACACGGAGAAAAATGCTGCTCCTTCAAAACAACCAAAAATGGGAAGACGACCAAGGTCTGGAAACAGATGACCTCCTTCCCAGATCACCAGAAGGCTCAGCCACGCAGCTCCTTCCTCCGAATCAACGCGCCTGTAATCAACTTGAGTATGTCCACAGTTAACCCACATGCCAGACACACCAAGACTTCCAAATACAAACCTAAAATTCACCCAGAAACTTTCATTTCCTTTAAAATTGCTTCCAATATAAGTAACTCACACGTAGAATTTAGCGTTTACATTTTTATATACTAATTTACAAGAATGCCCAAAAAACTGAATTTTCCAACAAAAATGATTAATTTCATAGAAAACAAATTGAAGTAACTCTACATACAGTTTCGTACGTTTACTGGCTGTTTGGCTGTTCTACAGAGGAAATGCTTCTTTGTAGACACGTGCACTTAAAAATCCCACAAACCACCCTAGTCCCTAAGAAAAGCATCCAGAATCTGGAGTCTTCCACAGTCGACATGCCGAAATTTGCAATAAAAGGGCACCAAATTCAGGATGGTTGACCTCAATATATGCAGCATATATTTATAGAGGGTCAATACTTCCGCTAACAATTTTGTTAAGACAACAAATAGACTGCAGAGGATTTAACATAATACAAATCATTGAGAAATTTTTTTAAAAACATTTTAAATGAAAGAGCACAAATAGCAGAAACTGCTCAAAGTGATGAGCTACATGAGAGAAAAGAAATACACACAGGATTTAAACAAGCAGGTTTACAACTTACGTATTTACACTTTACCTGAGGTGCAAGCGTTATATACTTTCTCCCCACCCCACCCCCAACCCCAATGATTTCTTTTCAGCAGCGCTCAAGTATGCAAAAACTCCACTTCTTATTTGGTCAATTCTAAAAAAAATATTATTCAGGGACAAAATAGAGATTTCCAGTCTCTATTTGTGTATACCCCAACTGTTCCAACTATAGTTTTTATTGCTATTTGGTACAAAAGTTAACAGAACAACTTTACAAAACTGTAGTGTTCCTCATCTGTTGTATGTACAGTACAATCACAGCTTATTTCAGTAGCTTTCACCATTTGCCTTCTCAAAGGATGAACTAATTTATTTCATGGAGAGTACACACTTGTATCCATCAGGACCTACGGGGGGAAAAAAAAGTGATTAAGATAAAACTGAACACAATTTTTAAAAATCTTTAAAATACAGAATAGTAAACAAATAAATAAAACCGAAGGGCTCTAGAAATGCAATGGGTTCCATTTAAGCTTGAGTTGTGCAATGAAAGTCCTGGGAGACTAAAGGAAGGATGCTGGTGCACCACTCAGGAGATGCTACTATATACTTCAGGGTGCATTAACGAGACAACTTAACCAAGAATCAGAATTTCTATCAGTTACACTAAGTCTGGCAAAGGGAACTGCCACCTCCAAGAAACTCTGACAGTTGCTACCTTATGAAAGGAAATGTATGGAGTGGACCAGGAGTATTTAACAAAACAAATATAACCTCTCCCCATGAGGGTGCCTCAAACTTAAACATTTGCGGAGCCGACATCTATCGAGGTACCGATGCTATTCGTGGCACAGGGCTAGGTGCTGAACGCAGGTGATCTCCCAGGCTCAGCTAGGAGTGGAAGACAGACACGCAGCTGGGATGGCTGAAAATGGGTATGAACCACACGTGCAAAGGGAACATCAATGCGGAAGCCGCCAGCTCCTGGCAAACATTTTGCAGAAACGACATGTGAGCTGGTCCTGAAGTGTCAGAGGGAAGTTGTTAGGGAAAGAGGGAGCTGGAAGATGTTCCGATAGAGGGAAATGCAAGCAGAGAAGCCCAAAGGTTGCAGCAAGAGGCCAGAGCTGGACAAATAGCACAGTTACTATTTGCTATCTGCTGTGACTTGTATGGTGCATGGAATCTGTTAACTAATAATCTACTCCTTTTAACCCATAAACTATTTATTTTTATGTTTTAATGTAGGATAGATTTAATCTCACTGCCGAGATTAAATTAATCTCACTTTACTCCCTCTCATTTCTGAGTGGGAGAGAAGAATGTAGAACTGCATAAGGCTTTTGACCCATGTGTGTCCCAGTGGAAACGGGAAGGAGAGATTCCGCCCTGGACCATGAGCACTTCATCTCTGTATCTAGGGCAGCGGGCACTCAGTCAACAGACCACTCCATGACTACATGGTGGTGGTCTGACAGGACAAGAGTTATCCAAGAGAACGAAATTCTGCCCATGCGCTCCAATCTTTTCATTCAATTTATTGGTAAATGAGTCCTAGTGTAACTCAGACATCACACTCCCTGCCCTAACTTGGAATAAACTAAACAAACGTGCATACAACTGAGTGTTTTGCAGTTACTCGTCAGTTAGACACATTTGCCATGTGAACCAAAAAGTTAAAATAATCCTTCTATTTGCTCCTGTCTCCTCTCCTCCCCCAAGAGAGAAAGATTTACAAAGGCTTGGAACAAGCTCTTAATCTGGAGGGGCGGGACACAGGCTTGGGATCACGCAGATCTAGGACAAAAACCAGGAAAAATGCAGCCTCCGGCAGTTACATAATTCAAGTTGGTCTCCTCATCTGTGAAGTGTGCACAGGACCTCCCAACCCAGGGGTCAGGAAACGCTTTCCGTATGGGGCCAGACCATAAACAATCCCAGCTTTGCAGACCATGCGGTCCCTGTCACAAGTACCCAACTCTCCTCTTGTAGCACAGAAGCAGCCAAGACAACACATAAATGAATGGATGTGGCTCTGTGCCAACAAAACTTTATTGACAAAAACAGAGGACAGTGTGCTAATCCATGGCCTAAACCCCCTGCTTGTAAGGATTAAATGAGGTCAGATTTATAAAATACTTCGTCCAATGCCTGGCACAAAATGCTTAGCAAATTCCAGTTGCTATTATTATTTTTACCCTGAGAGCTCTGTTTTTAAACACCTAAAAAAAGTTAAACTAAAAGCAATTTTACTTTATATTAGATAAGTTATTTTCAATTAAATAAAAGAGATACGTTATATTTGCTCACCTTTCTTCCCCCAAAATAGGAAATCAAGTTTTTTTGTCATTTGGTCGATAATGTGCATTCCCAATAAAATTCTCATAGTTTCTCTTCTGTAGCATGCTGCTAGATAAGTGTTGATATGACACAGGCCTTTTTCCTGGTTGAAAAAAAAAAGCATAAAAGGGCATTCAGAATTAAGTTCAAGCAATTAGGTAAGACGTGTGTGGGCTGTTAGACGTCAATTTTTCAAAATTCCTAACCGTTATTGAGATCAGGACCCACGTGGTACCCATGTTCTAAAGTTACAGCTGCAATGTTTCTAAGTGCCCTGAAGGCATTTGTTAGCACAAAACTTTAAGTCACTAAAGCTAAAATTATCTAAGTAGTAGGTCGTCATTACTAAGAACTAAAAAGCCAAAAGAAAATGGCAGCATAAAATATTTGGAACCTACATGCATCATGAACCCAAACTACACGGAAGGAAAGAAAAAATATCAATTCAAAACAGGATTTCACTCGCAACACACAGCCTTTTCTCTTCCAGTAGAGACAAAATTTTGACCCATGTCCATTTTAAGCACCACGGGAGGAAAATGGATGCTTTTAATCAAAAGGCAGCAAAAATTATTTCATCATAATTTTTATAAAATTCACTGGAGTGTGTGAAAGCAACTGTTTCCTAATTTGCTGTCTCTACCAGATCACCTGGCATCGAGCTATCCTTGATAGAGGGGTGTCACCACACAGAATCTTTAATTTGAAATTAATACAAACTGAGAGGTTTTAAATGGATTTGATTCTTTGGGCAACAGAAATCAGCAGTTTACACCCAACAGAGGAAGGCATGGTGCTTTAATCAAGTTTGCCAAGCAGACTTGTCCCAGGACACTCTGATCCACCTTTCCACGCACACGTCTATGTGCCACAGCCTCTACGAAATGCTGCCATGAGGAAGCAGGGGCTTTAAAAACATCCCACGGGGACCACCCCATGGCCGAGTGGTTAAAGTTCCAGGCACTCCACTTTCATGGACTGGGGTTCGCAGGTTCGGATCCCCGGTGTGGACCTACTCCACTTATCTGCCGTGCTGTGGAGGCATCCCACATACAAAGTAGAGGAAGACTGGCGCAGATGTTAGCTCAGGGCTAACCTTCCTCAAGCAAAAAAGAAACAAGAGTAGGACTGGCAACGGATGTTAGCTCAGGGCAAATCTTCCTCACAAAAAAAATTCCATGGGGAGGATGCCAAAGTAATCTACAAGCGCAACAATTTATATATATATGGGGAAATAACATTGCTTTTAAAATTCACTTCATGTTTAACAAAGGCTGAAAAAACGGTATAATTCTAGAAGCCCTAATATCAAAAGCGCTCAAAAGATTGTTTCACCAGCAGTTCTTACACTTTCTGGTCCTGACAGGTCAAGGGTCTTCATGTGGCCCTGACTGAGCAGCCCCTCACGGGGGCCATGTGACAGGGCTGCATGCAATTCCGAGTTATCTAAGGTGTCTTTCCCGCTCAGAAGGAGTTCAGTCTAGCGGGGGTGGTAAGACACGGATGCAAGCCCCCGAATGCCCACTCCTGAGCGAGGCTGGGACTGAGCGTGGGCACACCACAGCATGCAAAGGAGAAAACAAGACGCGAGGAAGGCAAGTGAGCTGGGCCACATGACACTCGAAATTTCAACAGCAAGGACGAGAAGGGATCAGACCCGTGGTCCTCTGCCAGTCTGTCCATTATCACCCCACAAGGGAGAAAAGTTAGGGCAAGTTAGACACGCAGGAAGACGCCGCCATCCTGCGGGGCTGGCACGGCCGCGTCTAAGGCTGACTGTCTCGCCGCTCCCCCCGGGGAAGGCCCGCGCCAGCGCCGTACCTTCCAGCGCCGCGCCCGGGGCGCCCGCGGGGCCGCAGCCGTACAGCCCGGCGCCGCCGAAGGCCTTCGGGACCGGGAGCACGTGCGCGTCCGCGTCCCCGGAGCCCAGGAACCTCGGCTTGGGGGCCAGCACGGCGGGCGGCGGGCACACACAGTCCTGCGGCAGCAGCGACGTGATCCCGCGGACCACGTGGTACTTGGGCAGCTCGAAGCCGCGTCTGTAATTGGGCACGGGCTGCTCGTCGACGGCCGCGCCGCCCTTGGGCCGCTTGGGCAGCGGCTCCCCGAAGTCGGCCGCGCCCCGGCCGCAGAAGAAGTCCCTGGCGGCCGGCGCCCAGGGCCCGTCGGGCGGCGCGGGGAGCTCGGCGGGGCTGGAGCCCAGCGCGGGCGCCTTGGGCTTCGGCTCGGGCCGCTTCGTCTTCTCCGCGGCGGGAGAGGCGCTGGGCCTGCAGAAGATCTCGGCCGCCGGCCGGGCCGCGGGCCCCTGCGAGGGCCGGTGCGACTTCAGGTTACTTGGAGCTAAAGTGCTGGAGTCGATCCCTGAAGTGAGCGCGGCTTTGCCTGGCCCCGCGGGGCTCGGCTTCACCTTCTCCGCCGGCAGGGACTTGGGCTGCGCCGGGAAAGCAGGCTTGGCCTTGGGCTTCTGGAAATTCGACAAGGGAGGCACATCTTTTCCCAGTAAAGCTGGTGGGCATCCAGTACGTCTACTTCTAAGCAGAGACTTGCTCCTCGAGTTTTTGTGAATGTCGGGGTTGTACTTATGCTCCAGTCTCTGGTGCATCATTAAAACTTCTGGATAAAATGTCTTGAAGGTACAAAATGGGCAGGTGATACTTGGGATCAAACTTTTACTCAAGGAAATTGCTGGGCAACTGTGAAGAGCCCCAAGGGATAAATTTAAAGGTTTTTCTTGACAGTCCATGCTTGGCTTGTACTTGCAGTCCGGTGCGATCTCTACTTTCTTCTCTTGGTGGCCGACTTCCCCAGTGTGGGCAGTGCTGCTGTCTGCACGAGGAGTAACATCCACTTCTACCCTACAGAGAAGGTTATTTGCCTGAGGTTCAACTGCTGATTTCTTTTTTAACACGTCCAAGTAAGGAGGGGCAGGATTTTTGCTCATTTTGTCAGCACTGTCATCAGTTGCATTTTTATGGAAATCCTGAGTATCTCTGTGGACTGGTGAGAGGACAGCACTGCCCAGAACGTTCTGAAAGGCAGGGGCCATCCCCTTAAGCTGCTTTGCAGGTGGGCTGCCTTTAACATCTTTGGCACCATCAAAAAATCTTTTCAAATTTTTGGTTTGCGCACTGTCGGCGGTCAGGAGCGCCTCTTCGGTCTCCTGGTTCTTCCCATCGTTCTTGACTTCGGTGGCAATATCGATGTGCTTATCCTTGTGATGTCTCTCCAGGTGATACCGCAGAGAGGTCTTCTGGGCTGCAGCATAGTCACAAAATTCACATTTGTATGGTTTTTCACCTAAAACAAGAAATGTCACTATTTTACAGAAGTTTATGAAAAGCATCAAAATAGATCTTTGGAAACTAGAATCTAAGAGAGAGCGAACACAGGACTCTCTCCTTTTCTCGTCTCTATCTACTAATTTCACATCCAGGATTACCTGTGAGTTCTTTGCTTTAAACCCTTACTATGTGAGTATCTGAAAACATGAATACATCTTTAATTAAAAAAATAAAAGCGCACACTTTAGACTTAGTCTCATTTAATCTTCAGAATAGTCCTGTAGAAGTGAGTATTATTATCCTACTTTTACAGCTAAGGAAACTAGGTTGCTGACAGGTTCAATAACTTGCCCCAAGTTGCACAGCTCATGAGTGGAAGAGAAGAAATTCGAGTGCACACAGCCCCCGAAACCGTTATGCAGACTACAGCTGCTTCTACCATCCAAAGAAAAGACTATTGAATATAGTCTCATTTTATTCTAAATCATAAAAGTTAACACAAAAAAGCTGTGGCATTAAAAAATATTAAAGAGGTTTTTAATAAGATGAGTCAGGATACATTAGTCAGAAACTAAACAAGAAACCGACTTCAAAACACAAACAGTTCGCATTGCAGTGACACTGAAAGAATTAAAATGACAGCTGCAATCTGCACGCTACACATTTATTCTGCAGCTAGTCCAAGGATCTAGCAGAATCTCTGAACCAAAAAAAAAAAGACACAGAACCACATCATAATTCTTTGAACTAATACATGCTTTAAAAAAACCTAAGTTCCTTACCTGTATGCGTTCTGAGATGAATATTGAGGTAATAATTGGAACGGAAAAACTTTCCACAATAACCACATTCTCTCGAGGATGTTAGATGCTTTGTTTTTCCTCCGTCATCATTTTTATCTTAAAGCAGAAACAAAAATATTTATGTAAGGCAGCTCAAGTACACGAACAAGGCAAGCTGACAAATATTCTTGATAGAAGCATTTTTGGAAAGCATAAAATAATTTTTATGTTAGTGTTGGGGTAAACTAAAAAGGCTAAAAACACACCAAATGTTGTTTTGAGATTGTTTGAAGTTTTCTAACAAGTGTGCATTTTTTTTTCCTGAGTATTGCAGAATTTGCTGTTAAAGATTCAGCTCTTTGCCTTAATCACAAGAAAAGATCATTTTATACAGTGAAATGCACGGGCAGCTTTCTGTCCTCCCAACATGTCTGAGCCGAGCAGGACCTGGCAAACTACGCCGGACCTGCATGCCCTGGCTAGGACGGCCAGCTTCTTCAAAGAAGTAATTTAGAAAACGGAGCCAATGTAAATTGCCAATTTTCCCAACCACCAGGGAAGAATAAGGTTTTTTTATCTTAAGATCAGACAAGTGACCACTAGAGGGTAGCAAGCACAACTTAATCTTTACAGAAACTAAGTTTGGCACTGGGCAATCACCTAGGAAAGTTTGTCAAAATTTAGCAACGTTTTAGAAAGCAGATTGTATTGTCCACCAACACTCACAGGGGCAAAATATACCTGACAAACCAAAATTTGTCCCCAAATGACTATGCATTAAACTTTAAGCTTCCATCTCTGCAGGACGATCAGGACAGTGTATCTCGTGTGCAACAGAGTAAAGGTCCATTGGGACACTAATTAAAGGACGATGATACCACAAACACCAGCCTCCAAGAGACAATTAGATCCACTACAGTCGAGATACCTGCTCCCCAAAAGCGAATACTTAAGTTCTAGATAAACTTCCTCTTATCAGACTACATACATTACAGTATGACTACAACAGAAGGCAGGTCATCTGTGAAAATGCAGCATTACTAAGCTGGTCATTTTGCCTTGAAAACTGTTATTTCCAACTAAAAGGCCTCTTCCCTGCTCCTTCCACATTTTGCATTCTAGATCATTTACAGTTTACCGATTTTAAAAAGCAGCTTATGCGTGAACCTTGGCGAGCCTCCCCGTGCAGTAAAGAAAGGACTGCACCTTCTGTCCCCTAGACCCCTCTGAGGAAAATGTATCCGCCTTGCCACCTCTACGCCCCTCTGGACATTCTAAAACAGCAGGGACAGCCCTTGATCTCAAAAGGTATCATGAAGACTTTAAAAAATAATTTACATCAACAACCATCATTAAACCTATTTATACAAGTTGAAAAAAATAAAAAATACATTATTCTCTTTGCTTTTTGATCTTAAAAGGCAATCTAAAAATAGCCAGGTTGATAGTAAATAACACCGAGATACATCATAATCTAAATTTAGGAAAATCAATTCCCTAATACAGAAGGCGCAGCTTTCTTTCTGACAGCCACACCCAACTAGCTAGTTTATAGCTGGGCCTCCTCTTAGTGCAATTTCCTACTTCCAGCTATGTGTCAGGATTTATGGTATGTTGCATCATATCCAAAAAGTTGTGAAATGCCTTTCTTCTAACACAAAGGCCATGAAACATCCGCATCTACCTGCTTCCTGCTCCTTTGACATCACCTTTGCCTTTACAGTGCTGTTCTTTAGAAGACTGTGAACTTGTTAGAAATAGGCTGTGGAAATTATCCTTGGGAGGTGGAAGACAAGGGTCATGAGCCAATTTTGCAAAGAGGGAAATGAGGACAAAGAAAGGTTAAGCAACATGTACTCAAGAACACAGTGGTAGAACCAGACTAAACCCAAGACTTGGCGCTCCCAGCTCGTACCAGGTATTCTACGTGCCTGGTGACCAAGTCTTGTGCCCACACCACCTACTGGCAGAATGTGACTGACCATTTCTTGGAGGGCACTGAGGCATCTCCTGGGCCTCATTATCTCCCCATTATGCCCCTGAACAGTCCTGACACTAAAAGGAAATCACTTAGAAGACTAGAGGTCTGTGTTTAAAGCCTTTTTTATGATGTCATCAGGACACCATAATGTGTTTTCTAGACTTCTGAAAACTGAAGACTGCAGTTCGCTAATAAGCACTAGGGTTCCTGTGTCCCAGGAACCAAAACATTCTAAATATTTGATATGAAAACTACTACTCTCATATCCATCACATGATCAGAGAAAGAACTGGGCACTGGCTTAAGAGAAGAGTCCACTGTGTTATCTGGTCACACAGAGTTCTCAGAAGATACCAACACACAATCAAGTTACAATGAAAGGAGCAGGCACTTGTTTTAACTGAAGACCACTTTTGTAAATGATAATGTTTCTCTAAGACTAATTCACATTCTCATCATTCACTTGTTGATGAAGCAGGGGTTTGTTAACTCTTTTCAAGCAGCAGAATCCTTTATTCAAACAAAATCTTAAGTAGATATGAGAAGCTCTGGTTGAAGTGAGGGTGGGCAAGACGTGAACCCTCTGCCCTAGATGATGCCAACTGTGACTCAAGAAATAATACGTCAACAGGCCTTCAGTGATGGCTTCTGTTTCCTATAAAGCCCTGAGTACCTTAAAAATTTGACTGAGCAAATGAGATTTCTTAACATCTTTGGTGTGTTCACATTCCCTCTATTTCACAGACTTAGTTACTGAGCTAATTGTTAATGAATACCAGCCCCCCAGACATAAAGGACAGGGGAAAAGGCAGCAGCAGAGGGTGTCTCTAACAGTAATTTCTTGCTCTGGTTGATAATCACTCCCAGGAGCTCTTGTGACCACTAAAAATCCATGTGGAATAAATATATGAGAGCTGGGCCTTGACAGAGAGGGAAGCTCATTGCCTAGAAGGGTAACTTTGTTTTTATAGATAAGATCAGGAATGCCAGAAAAACTTAACTGAAGGCCAGGGTCTCTCAACCCTGATGCTACTGACATTTGTGGCCAGACCATTCTCTGTGGTGAGGCTGTCCTGTGCACTGTAGGATGTTTAGCAGCATCCCTGGCCTCTACCCACTGGGTGCCAGCAGCACACACACCCACACAGCTGTGACAACCCTAAATATCTCCGACATTGCCCAATGTCCACTGGGGGCACAACCATCTCAGTTAAGAAGCACTGCCTTAGACTGATGTGTAAGTTGAAATAATGTGTGTCCTTTGTTAGCAAAATAGAAAATCACAGCATTTTCAGAACAAGAAGAAACCTTTAAGCCTTTTAACTCAACCCTATTGTTACAGAAATGAGAAAATTAAGCCCAGAGAGGTTAACTGACTGACCACAGGGTGGTACCCAGAAGAGCCTGGACTCAAACCCAGCTCTCCAAACCCCCCAACCTGCCCGCCTTCTCTGGGATGCAGAGGAGGGAACGGCATGCGGTGGAGCAGCTTACCCAAATGGAGCCCTTCTGGAAGTCCATCCTCAGATCCATCTTCAGAGCCAACTTCACGATCGATGGCTCCATTTTCATCCAGGGTGGTGGTTAGGTCTGGAGAACACGTCCTAGGCTGCCTTCCATCGACTGCCATGGTTGGCGACTCAGCATCCGCCCTCCTGTCCTTCTTGTGTACTCTGGAGTGCAGGACCAGCTGGTGGTAGGTTCTGAAAGCTTTGCCACATTCGAAGCAATGAGTGGGCTTATCTTTGTTACTGGCTAACTTGGGGTCAGCATCCACGGAAGGCACTTCACCGTTAGAGTGTCTAGGCTTCTCCTTATCTTGTGAGAGGCCTGTACAACCACTTTTACTTGTTTTGGACTTTCCAGAACCTTCAGAATGGCTTTTACTCGCATTCCAAATTTCGCCGAGCTCTTCTTTTTCTGAACACGAGTCGTCGTTGTCGGTGCTTCCTTCCTGCCCGGGCTGTTCCTTCACTTCTCGGCAAACGGCAACTTTTCCCTTGGTGGCCAGCTGCCAAGCCTGATAGGTGGTGAACGGATCGAGCTGAGGTATCCATTTTGCGGGCTTCTTCATGGTTTCGGGGTGAGATTTTGGTCTTAAGTTAAAAAACTGCAGGAACTCTTCCCCCGGAGATGGCCTTCCCTCCTGCTGAGAGTCTGTTTGTGTACTGCTGGTACCGGAAGCAGTTTCTTTGGTGTGCATCTTCCTGTGATCAATTAGACTTTCTTTATTTGGAAATAGGAAGCCACAAACCATGCAGATTTTGTAAGGCGATGAGATGCTCTCGGCTGCGTGCTCCTGGACGACCTCGTTGATTGTGACTGGACTCTCCAAGCCCTGCTGCAGTTTGCTCTTGGCCCCCGATTTGCCAGTGTGTGTTCGCATGTGATTTTTAAGAAACCACGGCTCCTTGAATCTTCTTCCGCACACATTACACCCGTAAGTGAAAGAGTCCTTATGTTTCTTCATGTGGATCTCAACATCAAAAGCGACTCTAAATGTCTGCCCGCATACTTCACAGCTAAATTCTTCATTTTCTTTGCAATTCTTGTCCTTTGGAGCTTCTGTTCTCACTTGACTTTTATCAAGAGGGCTAAGATACTCTGCTTCAACACGCAAAACGGCCGGTTCACAAAGGGTAGGCCGATGCTGCACTAAGACATGTTTATTAAGATCTTCTGAATGTGTGAAGGTCTGGCTGCAAAACATGCAGTCCAAGGGCGCACAGCCTTCCATCCGGGCTACGTCTCTCTCTTGGGTAGCTCTGAAAGGAACAACCGCAGTCCCTTTGATTGACACGGCATCATCGATCTCCATTTGGGTGCCAAGAGAATTGCCAATAACTTCTGGTCCGTCCATATACACTAAGAGGGACTGAGTTGGCATGTTTCCTGTCACGGAAGGATTGTATATAAAACAAGAATCCGGCTGAGGAATTTCTGGAGTTGGAATAAGGCCACTTGTAAGACTTGTCACTCACACCCCCAGCAGCCCTGGGCTTCAAAACTAGAGCAAATATTTGTTATAAAAGTTCAAAAGAAAGTGTATATTCCTCCAACTTCTTCTCCTCAGAAGTCTTAGGAAGCTCAGTGATAGAGACGATCACCGGTTCTTTCCACAAAGCGGACAGACTCCTCAAGGCTTTGATTCAAACATGAGTCAGCACAAAGCATTAGTTCTCTTTGTCTCCATTGAGCGAGTGATTCAGTTGAGCAAGAAGTCAATTCCAGCAACCTGGAGACAAGGGATTTCCAAAACCTAGAGGAGGGAAAAAATAGCAACTGTTAGCTAGTCAGAGGAGACAGAAGGCTGGGGCAGATGACTCACAGTGGGCTTTTCCATGGAGCAGAGAAGGAACTTAATGCAACTGCTTCACTTTTAACTAATAAGGTGCGTCCTGTTAAACACGCGTTAATGAAATCATGAGCATTTTATCCCATCAGTACACTTCGCAAATCACCAGAATTTCATCCGGTCGAGAAACTTCAAACATGCCGCTTTAATGATTTAAATCTAAAATGTCAAGTTTCAGGACACAAATTGTTAAATTCAGATGACTATGTTTTAAATGCCTACTAAAATGCACACATGTATTCTTATAAACAGCCTCTACAAAGCTAGAGACTAAAAGAATTGTTAAAAATAAGATGACAATTAAAGCACTTCAGGTAAAATTTTAAAAGCCAGAGCTTCAAACTTCTTATATACAAACAAACACACAAGAAACACAAATGCCTAAAAGCACACTTGAAGATTACACACACACACACACACACACACACACACACACACACACAGGTCAACAACGTAAGCACACAAAAACAGGAACCTCTCCTGGTTCAGGAAATACAGACCACCACAGAACGGGTGCTCAGCTTGGCTGAGGGGAACCCTGATATATGTTGGTTCACTGGATATTCTAAACCTCCATCCACTGCCCAAATTCCAGTGTTCTTCTAACAACTTTCTGCCTTGGACAAACGTTGAGTAGGGCCTTCCTTGTCCAAGCAATAAATAAGGAAGTACAGACACAATTCACTTGTGAATGCACACATCTGAAATAAAATCTGCAACACAGCTGATTCAACACGGCTGAGTCTTTAATCAGAAAATGGACCCCCTCATTTTTTAATCCACCTTTCACATTATGCCTTGGCCAGGTGAAAAATGGATTACTTTATTTAGCTCTGCAGGCTCTGATTTAGAAGCTAATTTTCACTCGGAGAAGAATTAACCTCTGAAGCCAGTACCCGCCACCTCTATGGCAAGCCTAGGAATTGTTTCTAAACAGTCCCAACTCCTTTAACTGAAGTCAGTTAATTCCACCCAAGAAAACAAAAAGACAGGCAAACCACTCCCACCACAGTCAACGTTAAAACACACACTGCTTTACTTTCCTTCTCTCCACTTCCTCAAAGAGCAAGGGCCTGCAGGCTCAGAGAGGAGGGGGAAACATTTTCTTCCCCTTCTTTACACTTACGAAAAAAGAAAATTCTCATACTACTTGTTATCTGTAGTTTTGAAAAACTAGATCTTTAAGCTTTTCTAAATAAAACTGCAGATCAAAGATTAGGGTAAAGAAAGAAGGTACTGAGGTGTTTTATCTTAATGTCTTAGTCTTTTGTGGCAGTCACAATGGAGGGTAAACACATGGGCTGCCTACCAGCTTGGTGGGACATAATGGAACACTCTCCAGCGACCGGAGTTCTAGTCCCGACTAGACTAAGGCACAACCTTAAAGTCGCCAGCACACACCTCCCCTTTCTCTATCGCCTTAATGCAGACAGTAGAATTACAGGATCGCCCTCAATGTTCCAAAATTCTCTGGTTCCGGGGGTAGATTTATGGATAGACATACTCAAAAGAACATTTAACGACTATGCTAATCAAGATAATAAATGATATTTGGATATGTGACTGATAATTTAGGTTTCTATGTAGTCATTCACTCACTCAACAAATATTTACTGAATGCCAGTGTCCTGGGTAATATTTTAACTGAAGAATTAACAGCAAATATTCTGGAAAAGCAGTTAAACTCTGACAGCTCTGTTTTCACTGGCCAACAGCTAAATGAGAAATAGGGAAACAACTCAATGAATTCGACACAAAGCCACATGGGTTAATTTCAATTTGAATAAAGTTTGTCCTTCATTTGAAGTCCTTTCTACTTTTTGGTGCCAAAATACCCTTTTTTTAAAAAATGAAAGAGTAGCAATAGCAAATAGAGGGGGTTTTTTAATGTCCCAATTTGGCAAAATCAAAATTAGTCCCCCCTTTGCCAGACTTCATTATTATTATTAGAAATTTGACTAGTCTGTGACATTCTTAAATTTGGGAGAAGTCGACTTTTCCATAAATAATCTTTCCCAAGAAAACACTAACCCTAAACTCAATCTCTGGATTAGAAACATGATGTGGGGACATCCCTGTTATTTCGCACCCAGAGGAACAACCTGTACAGAAACGCCCGTCTTAGAAACAGTTTCGCTTCAATTTTTAGCTCTGAAATGTTCCAGTATCTGAGTTAATACACCATCAGCTTCGAACCCGAGACCCAAAGGATTGGTAAAGGGGGCACAGTGGGAAATCAGGAGAAAAAAGAGCTTCAGTTTTGCCCAGGAGAGTGACTAGGATGCAGGCCCGAAGATGAGAAGCATGTCCCAGGCCAGGAGTCTTCCTGCGTGGACAGATGGGGAAGACCACCCTCCCAGGCCAAAGCAAAGTGTTTCTTCCTGTAGGGAAGCTTCTGGGACAGATTCTGGCAGCCGTTAACTGTGCCCAACTGTCCTGAGCACGAGACTACCTCGGGTCACAGCAGTCATTACTACTCATCCAAAAGAGATGAAAACCCTAGTCAGATCCTAGGAGCAGAGACGCTGTCAGCCTGGCTCACCACTGCCCCCTAGTGCCTAAACGGGTCCCTAGCACAGGGCTGGCCGTCAATAAACACCTGGTGAATACACGCACAAATACTAAACAACTAGTACAGGTGTAGAATCAGCATGCATATCTCTGGCCACAGTCACCAACCATAACTGATCTGGTATTAAAATTAACTTGAATTTTCATCAAAACTTCTACATGGCTATCTATGGCTGCCATCTAACTACCATTCTCTGCAATTTCAAGAGTGTAATAAAAAAATGAATCATATTTAATCATACCATAAAGGTGACCAGCACAGGAAAACTGCATCCCTTGGATGTATAACCACTCTCTTTATTGACTCAACAAAACAAAAATGCGGGCCTGCTAGAAAATCTCTGCTAGCAAGGCCCTCAACTCTTGCCTTAGAAACTAGAATGGATGTAGACTAAAGACTTCCTTATACTATAAATCACTAACTGCATTGCTTAAAAACAATCTGCTAAACAAAAATCAAAAATCTTTAGAGTGATTGTAATAATAAAGACTTTAATAACAGAACTTACAGAAAATAGACATTCTAATTACTGATAACAAGTCACCATTCCAATCGAGTGAAGTGTGCACACGCGCACACAGCCTCCCCCGAACCTTCAGCCTTCTAGGCGCAGTGCACACGAGACCGACAGGACACCGATGGCACTGCTGATAACGTACACGTCTTGACAAAGAAGTGAAGGGGGAAAGGAGGAGGACATGATAATCCAACACCTACAGTCTAAGTGCTTTTAGTTTGCAGAAAAGTGAGCCTCTGAACACACACAGTTTCCCGAAAGGCACTTTGCAAAAATGTTTTTCAATGTCTAAAAAAAATTAAACCTTTACTCAGGTAAACAAGAGCACTTAAGCTTCAGCCATACACCCCAAGGCACCTAAGGCAACAGGTTATTTGGTACAATCTTCTATTTTAAGAAAATACTAGGGCTTCATTTATATTGTGATTAAGTAGAGACTGGTTTTTTTTAATTTACCACAATATAATCTTTGGGAAAAAAAAAAGTAGGAATCATATTGCTATAACCGTCTGAAGTGTGAGTCTGATGTTCTTGAGGCCATTTCTTGTTTTTGAAAAAAAGTAGACATTCGTTTGTGACTAAAGCTACCGTGAATTCCGCCACTACCTGTAAATCTTGAAATGAGCAAATATTACACATTTTACAATGCTTAGGGAAAAGCACAATAGTCTGTGCTTAAGCACACCAAATGAGAGGCAAGGACCCCTTGCTGACAATGGCCGTAACCTGGAAAGACTGCTCTGTATGTACAGATGGACTCGAACAGTTAACCTAGAGACAGCACCTCTCTACTTGAGCTGAACAGGTTATCTCACATCTCTTGATACGGAAAATTTATTACCATAGTATGGAGTGATAAGGGATTCAAAGTCCTCAAAAACTGTCAAAAACCCATAAAAATTCTATTTATAGCCAAGTAATTTGTAGCATTCCTGCAAATCTACTTTTTCCCCAAGTCACTTAAGTGTTGAAATAAATGATCATTAAAACATCCAACCTAAACTGCCGGCCTATGGGCAACTCACGTGCATCCTTTAAACTGCAAATTTATCTCCAAGACCGAGGAGGAAACCTAACAGTTTTTCTATAAATTTTCCTTCTATATTTTACACAAACTGTTTTTTCCTTCATCTGACAAGTGAAGAGAACTCTACATGGTAATCTACAGTAGGAATCAAAACCCGTAACTTTAAACCCTTCAACACCACTTCAAGGAAATCACCAAGCTCATGCCCAGGAGCTAAATAGGCAACACAAGTTTCCTGATAGAGCTGTGGAAAGATGCTGAAAAGTTCAGTGAAACACAAAGATTAAAATTTACAGTCAGTAACACAACTTCAACTCTTCAAAAACAAATGATCATTCAAAGGCAGTTTGGGAAGATCCTTACAGGACAAGAGTCTTATTTTCTTGAAACTGTATGTAAGTGCTCAGTTCTAAAAGGACAAGAGACCAAAGCACCATAAAAATATAATCCTATGAGCATATTTGAGTGTCATGATTAAAAACTCTGCCTGATTCATTCCAAATCAGACCAGGTCAGTTAAAGGATCTTACTGTGAACTTAAGGCACCACATATTAGCTTCAGTTTCAATATTAGAATCAATATTAACAGACACGGTGGCCTGTACACTGGCTTTTAAAATTTTCATCTTACCCTGAAAAGAGAACTATTTAAGGGAAATGAATTAAAAAAGAATCTTAATTAAGCAAGATCAAGCATTCTATCCATGAATTTCTAATATTACTGCTTAGCCAGTACTACCTTAAATATTTTGAAAGGATTTTAGACAGGACTAACTTCAGAGAGAAAGAGAGAGAAATAAAGATTTCAGCAAACTAAAAAACTGTTCTATCCTTATGGGTATTCTTTAACTCTCTACAAAGAAAACACTGAATGTGTCTATGCACACACGAATAACTGTATATATATAGATATACAAATAACTATAACCATTAGACATCACTGCCCTACTCACCTACACCTCTTTTTCCACAAGGCCAAACGATGAGTGTTCTTAATTAGGCCCAACTTAACTCACTTCAGATTAAATAGAAACATGGGCAACGCCTGTGAAGGCAGAGGTCCTTCTTTAGCCACATTCAAATACCCTCTCCCCTTCGCTGTGTTGAGTAAATACTAAAGTTGTACGGCTGGCCCTTTCAAGTCACCTCTTTGCTTTCAAAATTGAGGGGAAAAAGTCTCCTTTCAACTAACACATTAAAAATCACTATTCAGTAGATTTCTATACTGAACTGAAAAAAATGTATCCATTGGCTCAAAAAAAAAATTCTGGTATAACTCAACTGTTTTGAAGTTACCCTGATTTGATACAGGCAGGAAAAATAAAAATAAGTATTTCTCCTAATGCTGATTCAAGAACAAAACATACCTGGACTCTCCATCTCCAGTCCATATAACTATGTTTTAAATTCAGACAGTTTCCTGACACTAGAAACTAATGAACACCGACACACAAAACACCACACACACCCATCAAAACACCAGCATCTCACTCCAGGGCAGCTTTTCTATACGAAATGGAGGAATGTGTAGGTCAAGAACAACTTTGGTAAAGCTTAAGAACAAAGGCTAAGGAATTACACTAATTCCCTCATACAACTTACTCAGCTGTCTTTTCAGGTTTAGTAATTTTATTTCTCAACTTTATCATAAAATTACCAAACTGGCCCCAAATTTCCAGTAACTCAGTAATGTTGTTACACGGGACAGGAAGTAATGGGGATGTTAAGAACAGTCAGCCAACAAGTGTTCAAATGTAAAGTTTTTTAATGAGCATTCCAATGGTAAGCATAAAAGGGCAATTTGTGGTGGCAGCTGGCTGACAGGGGCTGCCCTGGATTTATCTGGAAGATAGATTTATACAAGAATTGAGTTTGCTCATCACGAGCTGCAAATTTTAGGAAAGAATGGCCCAGTCCCCCCACTTCCTCAAAGTCAGATTTCTATCTGCCCTCCTGGTCTCAATTCAAAATCCTTTGCCCCACATACCACACTGCAAATTTGCCTACCTATATTATCAGTTGGAAAAAAGAACCCAAATCACCTTATTCCTAAAAGCCAGCATTTCAGGAAAGTTTTTATATTGTGCCCAAAATGAGGCCATTAAGTTACAATGATCAAGTTTCCCTCGCCAGAATTTAAGAAATTTCCTGCTGTCTTTGTGTAATTCATTCTTTCTTCCATGTGCATTTAAACTCAACACCCCTCCCCCCAAAATCTGGAGATGAGGTGTACAAACCAAGACTCCTCCACTGTCACGAGGCCAATTTACATGCTGTAACTAACCTCTTCCCTATTTAGAATATTTAATATGATTAGGAGTCCTTTAATTCCAATTCAGGAGCTGTTCGGTAAACACCTTCTAGGTTTTTATTTTGTAATACCTCAGTTAATTTGAAAACTATTCTACATCCTCCAATTGTAGTCATTTACTTTAAAACCTCATTACATTTATTTTATGCTACTGGAATACTCATCAGTTTCTACAACTGTCTCATATTTTTCATTCCTACTCTGTAATTCTAAAGCTTGAAAATATACAGCCATTGCTCAGTACTTTGGCTTCATCTTCCAATTCATTTATTAAGTATACTATTTATTAAGCATTTATTAAGATTAAACTGAAATAGGAAATTAGGAATGAACCATTTAAAATAAGTCACATCCAGTAACCTCAAAAACCCTAACACACAGGCCATACTGGCATACACGAGACGGAACAATCTGAACCGAAAATTTTGTTGAGCAAATGGAAACAAAGCTTCATGTAAAACATAAAAAAAGGTGCAACCATTCATGGCCCTAAGAGAGTCAGATAAAAGTACATCTTTTTTTTAAAGTAGTAGCTTATAGGCAGTCAAGAGTCATTAAAACTACTCGAAAGTTCTTATCAACCAATATCATGTTTGCGACAACTGTGAGAAAAGAATGTAATTTTATAAAGTGGGAAAACAGCACATCTTTGGGGACCCCTGAGGCTCTAATCAAGCGATTCAGAATGAAGAGTGCTCTGGGGCTGGGGAAAGGCCTCCCTGCTGTGGCAAAAACATGCCATTTCATCATAAATGCTGTTAAGAGAGAGAAAAGTGATTAGCATTTATCTGAAGTGAGGAGGCGGAGGGACTCAGTCCTCGCCAGGCCATTATATTCCTTAATTATTTCATCAGTTTGTAAGTGACTTGATGATTAAGTCTTATTTTCAGATTTCCTCTTTGAAAGGACCACTGGAAGCACACACGGGCTGCGATTCCTCCCTGAGGTTTCACTGCCAAAAATGGAGGATCACAAAGAGAATGCAAATGCACCTCCACCTTAAAAGCAAGGCAAAGCCAAACCCTCCAGCCCTCTCTTAGTCCCCTACTACCTGGGGGAAGAAAAAAATCAAGTTATAATCAAAACAGATCCTTCAGGGTGAAGGGGGGAAATATTTTCAACAAATTTTATCCAACTGGTGTATTAGTTCCTTTTTTTGATTAAGAAGTGAAAGGGAATAATATGAACCCAAGACAACTGCTAAACTTCGATCTCACAAGTTATAAAAAACAGCCAAGGTCAGACTGCAGAGTGTTAGAAGGCACTGTGAAGATGGAAGGACTAAAAGAAGTGGACACAGAAGAAAAGTATGTGTTCTTTCCCCAGAAAAGTCATAATCTTTTCCTCTACTTCCTCCTCCAGCATGTAAATCAATGTGCAGTCCTGAAGGAGCAGCCTTTCTCCTCGCATCAAATCATTCAAATTCCACACAATCAGATGATTAACCCTATTCCAACAAGCCAAACAAACTATCAATTTGTCTGGTAGCTACTGACTTTGGGATTTTTAAATAAGTCACTGCCTCTTGAATTTCATACTTACATAACTGCTTAAAAATGGCAGCAATGGGGGGGGGGGCCTTCGACTAAAACACCAGGATTAAAAAAACACACACGGCTAGAGTCTTTGGAATACTTAACAAAACAGTATCTAAAATAAACAGGACTTCTCAGAAAAAGTCATCTACCATTAAGGACACACCTTAAAAGTTCTTAGCACACATTAACTAAGCAAGCACAAACTAGTGGTTTGACTGTTAGATTCTTCAGACAAAAAGTAATTAGGTTATTACTCTACACTTGTCACTACAGACACTGAAGAATTTTTAGAAACTCTAGATCTATTACTCAGTCTCAAAGTATGATAAAATTTAGTATTTTAAGTCTTATTTGTTATTAACCAAGGCAATCCATCCATCCCGGGGGGGGGGGGGGAGTACAGTAAGAAAACATTTTCAGTGTCCTTCTTGACACATACAAGAGAAGGTGAAAGGCCCAAGACCCCTACCTAGCCGCCAGGCCTGGCCGGCAGCTGTGGGTACCCGGCCTGCTCTTTTGTTGAGCTTAATCTCATGTCAACTCATTCAACCAACTCAGAAGCGATGAAGACATAATTGAATCAACCTGAACTAAATCAGACCGAGGCTTCTTAAAACATACAGCTTAATGGTTCCAAACGGTCTAGAAACCCAGCTAGGCTGTAGTATGTACATGGTCAATACCACACGACCCCAAACTGACCAAAGGACCACTGCAACCGCCATCTATTTAATACACGTTTAGGAATGTTCGACGCTTCAAGCCCTATAGGCTGATTCGGAAAGATAAATTGAGGCTCAAGGAATTTCAAAGGGGAACAGACCATTGCCTTCAACTGTGAAGGGGCTATCCTTTTCTTGGAAAACAAAACAAAACAAACCAAGAGAAAAAAAAAAAAAAGAAAAGTTTCTGCTGCTCCGAGTTTGAACTGGCTAGCGGGGTCCCAGAAGTGGCCACTGGTGGCTCTTTCCTGCTTCTGGAACTAAACCTTGTGGGAAAATTCCCCGCCTGCCCACCCCACCCCCACCCCACCCGCCCAAGAATGCGGCTTTCCGTCCTCGGTGGCCCTACCCTGAATCCTAAAATATGGGTTCCAATCCGGGACGGAACGCCTGTCCCGATCCCCAGGGTGCAGGTACCGGCCGCGCACCCCACAGGCCAGGTCTGCCCCCTCGGAGCAGCACCGCCCAGGCCGCCCCAAATCCTGCCTCCCGGGCCCCCAGCAGCGCCCTCCCCGCCCCATCCCGTGCCGCCCGCATTTTGGGGCAAATCAAAAGTGAAGAGGGCTCTACATCTGAAACTGCGCGGTTTCGCCACTCAGCGCCTCCTGGGAGAAACTTCCCTTTTAAAAAAAAGAAAGAAACACTTTTAGGCTAACATTTCAATCCCTCCTGCCCTTCATAGAGCTAGTTGTGCTTCCAGCTGGCTCCGGGTCTCCCACTAGAGCTGAGAGTTATAAAGATATTCTTCAAGCGTTTAGCGGTTATTTACAAAGTTTCAAAAAAAAAATCTTGAAAATTAAAAGGTGGAAAAAAAAAAAAACCTTATCACACACATCCAGGAAACGCAGCCCCGTGCACCGCCTGCTCCGGGATGGGCAGAAGACCGGGGCTCCGGGGGATGGATTTGGGGGCGCCCGGGGGGCTCCCCGGGTGTGAGTCGGGGTCCGCGGCGAGGCCAATCCCCTCCCTTGACCCCTATGGACGCGCCCTCCGCCCGGCCCGTGTGGACGGTCCCGGCCATTGTTTGCGGGGGACGCCTGTTAGGACGCATTGTTTTGGCTGTTTCCAACTTGCCCTGGCCCCTCCCGGGCCATCGCAGGGGACCTCGCGCCGGTCCCCTCCCCTCCGCCCGCCCCCCACGGGCGACGCCGCAGACCGGGGGACCTGCCCGGCAGAGCCACCAACTTTTCAGGAACAGCCCCCCACCCCCGCAGCCCCCGGGCTCCCTCCGGCCGGCCCCCCGCTGCCGAGCCAGAGGAGGGGACTCCCCGCCCCCGGCCATCCTGACTGCTCCAGGAGTGAGTGTGATGGTACAACACTGTGCACACCGGGGCTCGCCCGGCACCTCCTCGCGGGCGGAATGGCCCTGCAGAGGGTGGGGAGGGGGCGCCCGAGAGGAGCGGAACAGAGTGGGGACGGGGGGGGGGGGGCGGCCGGCGGGCGGGGATCGCCCGGGGAGAGGGCGAGGTACCGCGCCGGAGACTCGGGGCGGGCTCGGGGGGCCTCGGGAGGGGCGAGGCGGGGCGCCCCCTGGGGCCCGGCGCGGGCGGGGGCGCGCCCCCTTTACCTGCGGCTCCGGCTCCTCGGCCATTTCCTCGCTCGGCGGCGGCCGGGACTGAACTGACACCACACGAGCGAGCCGGGGTTTGAATGAGGAGGGAGCAGGCGAGGAGGGGAGGGGGCGGGGAAGGCGGAGGGAGGGGAGGCGACGGGGAGTTTCTCTCGGCCTTTTGTGCGGACACCTCCCGATTCCGCGCTCGCACCGGCCCCCCAAAAGGGACGGGGGCCACGGGGCCAGGAGCGAAGCCATGCCCCGGGGCGCCTCAGGGCCTCGCGCCTTGAAGACCCCCCCCCAAGAGGAGCGCCCCTCACCCCTCCCCACCCCCGCCCCCGCCCGGAGGATTTGGGGGCCGGGCTCACCTCGCGCGCGGGGCTAAGGTGAGCGGGGCGGGGGTGCGCACGGGGGGCAAAGGCGCGGGCGCCCCCTACTCGTCCGCGCGGGGACAGTGCAGGCGCGGGGGGTCCCTAGAGCCGCAGGGGCGCGGCGCGTCCGGCGCAGGGGGACTGTTGGGTCAGAAAGTGCTCAGGGAGCAGCTGTTGCGCCCTCCCTCGGCCCAGCGGCGCGGAGACGCCCCGCCTCCTGCCTTCACCGGCCGTGCGGCCCCGCCCCCCGAGGCCCCGCCCCGCGCCCATGTGACCCGCGCAGGCGCGCCCCTGCCCCGCCCACCGCCGCGGACCCCGCCTCCGGGACGCGAGCGAGCGGACGAGCGCGCGCCCTCCGTGCTCTCGCCTTGCGACTCCCGCGCACGCGCGCGCCTCTCACCGCCCCCGCACCCCCCGCCTCCCGCCATCCGGCTTAACGTGGCCCGCGCGCGCCCCGGCCGTTCCAGTGACAGGTACGCGGGGAGGGGGCCACGAGGGCGGCGCGCAGGCGCAGATCCAGGCCTCTGCCTCGCCGCCTCCCCCTCCTTGCAAGGTGTGCCCGGGCGAGGGGAGGGGCTGGGAGCCAGAACTCCTGGATCATCCAGAATTTCCAACAAAAAGGTTTTACCCCCGTTTGGGTAGGTTAGAAGGCAGCCGTGCACAAACAACATTTTTTCAGATTTCCTTCAAGTGTGAGGAAGGCCGATGAGATAAGATGATTAAAATTTTTTTAATTAGTGTCTCCATAAAGCTATCCTTTAATTGTTGTTGTTTTTCTCAAAGGGCTGGGCTTGCGCTGCTACGATAACTTGAGATTTCTAAACTTGGCCTAGGTTCCAAGAATCCACTTGGCTTTGATAGAAATCCACGCGGATGAAACGGACTTAAACTGGGGACAAAAAAAAAAAAAAAGAAACTAGCATTGCCCCCTCCGCCCCACGCCCAACTCATTTAGTTTCCCAACTGTTCTTTTCCTTGCTCACAAAAAAAGAAAGGGTTATGATTCGGAAACCCTGTGATATTTCCCCATTTTAAGTATGCGCCAAGGAGGGACCAAAGAAGCAACAATCACATCCACAAGTTTTCTGCCCCAAGATGCAAACGAATGCAAATATAAACGGTGCTATGCAAGTCACCACAAACAAAACAGCCAAGTATTTGTTTTATTGGCCTTTGGTGATTCCAAAATGGAAAAACTTAAAACATATCAAGAAAGGCACTTAAAGTATATATTTAATGAGTCGGGAATTGGGGGAAAGCACTACATAAACGCTCCGCTCGTGAGCAATGCAATCCTTAATAAATAGGAAATGTAACTTGCAAGACAGCTTCTTAGCAAAGGGGAAGAGTTTGCCAAGTGTGATGTTTTGCTGTCATTTTGTATATAACTACTAACCCCACATATGGTCTGGTTAGTCTTTTTTAAAAGGAAGTGAACCAATTACTTACCCACACTTAATTAATTAGCAGTGCCAGAAGTAGACTCTTAGGCCAGAATTCTTTTTTTCTCACTCAGGCACACTGATATTGATCACTTCTAGGACTGGGTTTCCTTTTCTCAAGTTAAAATGAATGCCTTTGTTTAAAATATTTTTTAAAGCCTTATAAATAGTCACATCCTAAAACACAGTCCAAAAACATGCTCTTCATAAACAAGTAACTTCATTTAACTTATCAAAACAAATGGCTTGGAGTATGGCTACAAAACAAAGAAACTATGCACAAGCGGAACCAGGTTGAGTCTTAACACAAGTGTAGTCTCACTCTACATGTTAATGGATAACCTTTGAACTCTGAAACCTTGAATGCTGTAAACACAATAGCACCGATAGTTAAAAATCCTAGTGTCAAAATTGAGCAAAAAGAAAAGTCCAAACTTTTCAGTAGGAATAGGGAAACAATCAAATGTTTTGACAAATAATCGTTTCACTAAGAACAATGAGGCTCCTGGCTCTCAGACCTTGTTGCTACGGAATTATTTTCTGAGCAAAGACGGTTGTGCTTTTCTCTATGCCTTCACAAAGCTACCACTTTGTTAGCATAATAGCATCATATGGTTTGTTAGTCACTGTTTCTCTCCCCCCCCCAAAAAAACCCTTATTATGTTGTAGCTTTTCAAATTGAAAGATAACTGTATTAACTGATCTATCTGCTAAGAGTTTTATCTATGATCCCTGTGTCTGAGCAAAGAAATTACAAAGAACCTTATTCCTGGAGACGAGCCAACAAAACTGGGAAATCGTTGCAAAATTCTGCCAGTGACTGAGCGCTGGGTTGCAAACACATACTGCGTTTTTAAATGGACACAGAGTGATCTGAATTTGCTGTAAGGCTTCTCTGAGACACGTTCTCCCCTCTGAATGTAGAGGCTCATACTTAAGATTTATTTGGAAAGCATGTATAGTTAAAACAATTAAAAATGGAAACTTCAAAAGTAACAAGAGAACACTAGGAAGATTTGGTTTTGTAGTAAAAGCTAAGAACTCATTATTATTGTATGAAATGAAAATTGAAAATCGAACGTTGATCTACATATACTTAGCTCCACCCACGCGCAATCCTGTTTTGCCATCACCCCCTAGCTAGACTCTCTCTCAAGGAGTCAGGTGCTGCAGAGGCGCAGGCGACACAAAGAAAGAATGGAACCCGAAATGTCCCTTCAAATGTGAGCTCAGGCTCTACATATGTTACTCCGGGAAAGGGCGAAAAAGCCCCACTTCACCTCTTTTTAATGTGACAAACATCAGCTACACCTCATTTCCACAATTATCCAAACAGACCAGCCCTCCTTAAGATGCGTTTCCCAGTGAACGCTTATAAAAATCATACCATTATCTCTGATTTAATCCTAGTGAGATGAGACCTCTTCGTTTAGCTAACTTCTGACTTTCCAGATCCTGCCTGCCACAGCAGTGTCAGAGCTAATAACAAAACAAAAAAACCCTTCTCATTTGCTATCTTTAACATTTATTGGAATCATCTTTTGAGACTTAGCCTTAATTAGAAGAACAGAATGCAATACGATCTTCTTATTTCGCAAGTATTTATTTTACTGTGGAACTATTACAGAAAAACGATTTGGAAACCGTATGGAAGTCCCTGGAGCTGAACTAAAGCCAACATAGATACTCGCCTTAAAAGAAGTCAGTGTTCAGAGCAAGAAAACCTGAAAAACTGCAGTGAGGAGTTAGCAGGAAAAGAAAATTGAAAAGTTAGGCAAACCTGCCAGCTTTTGCAAACTACAAAGGACATTTGAGAAGCCACCGGGAGGGGCCCTTTTAACACGACTGAATGCACTAAATTAAGTAGGGAGCTCCAACAACTCCAGGAAACCCCACACTTCTCTTTTCTATTCAGTTTCTTGATCCCACTCAATTCATCTCACAATTTAAACCCGCTATAAAACATAGGCTAATCTAGGATAAAAATAAATAGCAGAAATTACCTTTCAGAAGTGGAGGCAGTCTCTGGAACCTGGAGACTCTCTCTGAGCTTGCCAGTCCACCTGGCTCGAAACAATACTGGAAGAGATGGGCTTGCTGGTTTTTACAAGCAAACCAAAAAGGGAGGGGCCAAGAATAAGGCTCAATTTAAATAGAGGTTTAGATACAATCCCGACTTGATTAAATCAATCAATCTTGATAATGTGCCAAGAACACCGTTTATTTTAACTGCGTTTGTCCCATTGGCAAGTTTTGATGGTGCCCTCCCCCCTCTTCAAGCACACTTACTTATGTCTTCCTCTAATATTCTAGATGGTTTTCCAAGGTTGAGTTCACTTAACATGTCAATGTAAATTTTCTTTAAAAATTACGTGTGTCACAGAACTTTCAGAGCGCCTCTTTAAAGCTTTTTGCACTCATCTGATACTCCAAATGGGGAGTTTGGGGATAAGGAAGGAGGGAAGAGGAAGGTAGCTAACAGTTATTGAAATCCCGTCCCCATCCTCATCTCAGTAGATGGAACCATCTTCCATCCACCCACTGAAGCCAAAACCTAGCCGTCAAATTATAATAATCTCATCTCCAGCCCCCTCACACACACACACACCCACCCCACCTTTAATCCATCAACAAACCCTATACAGTGTAATTTCTATTTTAATATATCTCAACTTTGCCCACTTCATCTCTAACACAAGCTCTTATTCTCTGCTGTAAATATATTGAGTGTGCCAGGTGTCTCCAAGATTCTTCCTTTCCAAGTTTGCCTTACATTCTCCACCCATAGCCCAAGAGATCTTTTACAGTGTAAATCAGATCATGTCACCGCCCAGCTTAATGGCTTCCTATCGCCTCAGGAAAAAAGAACAAACTCCTGAGCTCGCCTCACCAGCCCTGAAGATCTGGCCCGGCCTAACTCCCCAGCCTCAAGTCTTGGCAAGCCCTTAGGATTCTAAGCTTCAGCCATCAGGCCTTCTCTCTGACCCACAGCCTTCAGACCTGTGGTTGCCTTTGCCTGGTACTCCCTTCCCTTCCCACTCTTTGGGGAAATGAGCTTCTCTTCTTCCCAAAAGTGGTTAAACCTGTGCTCTCTGGTGGGGGGGGGCTCTGACAAGGTGCCGGAATGTCTTCTCTCTGATCCCTTGGGCTCAGATACTCCTTTTCTGCCTCTTGAAAACCGCATTAATCCTAGAATATTATTTAATCTCTCTGGGTTTCACTTTCCTCATCCACAAAATGGGGTGATGAAGAAGAAGAAGAAGAGGAGGAAGAGGAAGAAGAAAATCTTGAAAGTTCTCATCACAAGGAAGTAAAATTTGTAACTATGTAAGGTGATGGATGTTAACTAAACTTACTGTGGTAATCATTTCACAATATATACATATATCAAATCATTATGTTGTACACCTCAAAGTTATACAGTGTTATATGTAAATTATATCTCAATAAAACTGGAAAAAGAAGAAATATATATAATTATTTATGTAAATAGTAATGTATTTTTTTGGTGAGGAAGATTGGCCCTGAGCTAACATCTGTTGCCAATCTTCCTCTTTTTTGCTTGAGAAAGATTGTTGCTGAGCTAACATCTGTGTCAGTCTTCCTCTGTTTTGTATGTGGGACACCGCCAGAGAATGGCCTGATGAGTGGTGTGTAGGTCCGCGCCCGGGATCCAAACCTGAGAACCCCAGGCCACCAAAGCAGAGCACGCGAACTCAACCGCTACACCACTGGGCTGGCCCCAATATTTGTTTTTATATAAGACTCTTTGGAGAATTAAATGAGACACACCGTGCAAAGTTCGAAGCCCAGATTTTTGGGGGGCCTGGCACTGTTCCAGGCACGGGAGACAGAGCTTACAGTAAGGAACCCACAAAGTCCTTGTCCTTTTAGAATTTATCTTTTAGAGGGAAACAGACAACAGACAGGTATATTTGCAAATGAGAGTCACTGGAGAGGGGGAGATGCCTGCTGTTCTAGATTGGGCCCCCTGAGAGCAGCGGCCTCAGGAAGTCAGGTGGCAGGACTGGGCTAGAGTAGAGGAAGGCTCAGAGCACAAGAGAGCCTGGCTTAGGGAAAGAACTGCAAGGAGCCCAGTGCGTCTGGGGCCCAGCAAGTGAGGACAGGGAGCAGAGAAATAAGGCAGGCCCTCGTAAGGACAGTGGCAAGGACTGGTCTCCGACTCTAATTGAGGGAGCATTTCAGAGACGGTCAGTTCTCCGTCCTCACTGTATTGGCCACACTTGCAGCACTTGCTGGAGTCGGTCCCTTCCTCTTCTGTGAAACACTTCTTCCCTCAATTTGGGACACCTTGTCCTCCTGACTCCCACCCTGGCTGCTCCTTCTCAGTCCATGGGGCTGGTTCTTTCTCCTCTCCCTGACCTCCAGACTTTGAAGGGCCCCAGGGCCCCATGCTGGTGCCTTGTCTTCTTGCTCTTATTCAATCCCCAGGTGATGTGACCCAGCCCAACGGCTCAAAATACCACCTATATGTGGAGGACTCCTAAATTTATATATTTCCCACCCAGACTTCTCCCGCAAGTCCCAAAACATATTTCCAATGGCCTACTCCACCTCCATTTAGCTGTCCAGTAATGAACTGTATAGATTCCACTCTCAGACCCCCTCCTCCTGCAATCCTCCACCACTGAGGGATGCTTAATCTCGTGGAATTGATGAGACTCGGGAAGTGAATGCGGATGGAAAAGAAAGGGTGGGTAGTGAGGCGGGTTAGCCACTGACATTAGATCATGCACACCTCCCTGCCAGGTACCCCCAAAGCTTAAACCCATGCAGTTACATGCATTACCCATTATAGTAATTATTTGTTCCTGCCTGGCCTCCTCCTACTGGACTCTAAACTCCATAAAAATAGTTGACTCTGTGTCTTGTTCTCTGCTGCATCCCCAAACCTAGCATGATGTCTGCCTATAGCCGTCATCAGTAAATGTGTTCAAAACAAATGAATATGGAACTGAATAATGATACCCAGAACTCAGCTGCAGTGAGTTCCGGTGGGAAGGGAATTGACATTTGGGTCTTCAGGCCAGTCACTGGGGTCTTGGCTCAGTTTCCTCATCTGTAAATTGGGGATAACCTCGACTTGGCCTGCCTCATTGGACAGTGGGTTTGCCCCATGTCATACCGCAGGGGAAGCTCTGTGTTGTACAAGAGCAAAGAGTTGTTTTTATGATGACTCGTGAATACTGAGAATCCACTCCACACAGGCCTCCACTTGTGTGTAGGGCTCGTCTTTGAATATACCTGGCACTCCAGTCTCGGCTCCCCCGACGACATTACATTAGACCCGAAACCCGACGCCTTCCGCAGTTGGCTGGGAAGAGCATTCAGTCTGTGACCTCGCTTTTCTCCATTCCTTCTTCTCCCCCTTTCAGATGAGATAAATGGTGTAGGAAGTGGTTTGTATTGTTGGTTGGTTAGGAACTTTATTTTGTCTTTTGATCTGAATCAGAGGGTTAACTCCATCAAGAGTGGAGACTTGTCCAGGCTCACATGTGGAAGTGCCTCCTGCATTTCTCTGCCTGGGGATGGGTTGGGTGGACTAGAGCACTGATATTCCAAAAAGCGTCTATGCCAAATGCAGAGCCACCACGCCCAGAGGCTAGCAGGTAAGCGCGAACATTTACTGGGTTCTCAGTGTGTGCTTTCCACTTTGTAACTCCTTTAATGCTCCTAACAACCGTGTGAGGCAGCACCTATGTTTTTCTATGTTTTAGATGAAGAACCTGGGCACAGAGGGATTAACTCAAGGCCACTGCTCTGGGAGTCTAAACTCAGCCCCTGCCTCTAGGGGCTTTGTCCTTATCCACGGATACAGGGCCTCCCTCACGTCATGGTCCCCTGCCTGGGTCTCCAACCTCAGCTCCTATCTCCCCATCTCTCCCCTCACTGTCCTTCACCACAAGGGCCTCCTTTCCTGCAGGAAGTGGCCAAGCCCCACCCCTCCACCCCCTGGATATCCCTGGGACCTTGAACCATGCCTAGCTCATAGTAGATGCTCATTAAATACTAGATGAAAAATGACTAAATGATTCCTGTGTGCCGGACACTTCACATCCATTATCTCATTACATTCTCCTAGTAACACAATGAAACGGCTATTTTTGGTCTTGCTTTCAATGCAGAGAGGTTCAGTATGCATTCAACCAACAGAAGGCACACCTACTACGTGAGGTGCCTGGCATTTTTCCCACATGCCAGGGATACAACTGTAAAGAAAGTGAAGTCTGTGTTTACACAGCTACCATTCCAGCAGAAGCGCACACTCACACCTCAGTCACACTGATCCTTCCAAAAGTTAAATCTGAATAGGTCAGGGCCCTGCCTAAAACTCTAATGTCTCTTAGAATAACAACAAAATTCCTGGTAACATGGATGGCAGGATCTGGGGAAGCTTGAGAAGACTGGATTTTATTCTAAGAGCCCGGGGAAGCCAGGAAAGCAACTGGAAGTAAAACTGACAGAACTATGAACTTCAAATAAGTGGTTCTTTCTTGAGATTATCTCCTGAAAGATCTCAGCCTTGTGAAACAAGGAGGACGTGTCAAACTTTAAGAAGTTGTCGTCCTTTTTCTTCAAGCTGACGTTTTCCTCTCCTTGTATCCCCAAACGATCGTAGAATCAGAGCTGTTCCTGATAAGCATGCTGGCACTGGGCTAGCTATAATCTTATTAATCTTCACTCCTTTAGTTATTACGGTCTTTTCTTTAAAAAGAGGGAACTGAGGCTCGGGATGGATAAGCAGCCTGCCTGAGGTCCCACAGCTAAAAGTTTGTTTCCCTACCTTCCAGAGGACACGGAGGCCAATGGGCCATTTGAATGCAAGGTCAAACCCCAGCTCTGTCACTGACCTAAATTTCCTCACTTCTAAAAATCTCCACTGATGCACATTTCTCGACACTCTATTTCCTGAATGTTCACCAGTCAGCCATGTGTGGCTCTCGGGCAAGGTTGAAACATCCTCACGCAACATTCCGCCCCTCCCCCCATTCTGGAAAGGCAGTATTGCACTTGCTCGCCCCAGGGCTCGTCTCCTCCCGCCTGTCACTCCCTTGCGTTCTTGGTGTACCTGCTTTGTGCAGCTCCGTCTTCCCCGATAGACTGCAAACTTCCTTTGAAGGTAGGGAAGGAAAGTCATGCAAATTTATGTCCCAACAGCAATTAGCAGAGTGCTTTTTGCACAGAACTGGGAGGCAATGAATGTTTGTAAAATGAAAATGTCCTAGATGAGGGCTCAGCTTTCCATGCCTTCCTTTCCATTGCCCCTCGGAGCTGATCAGTTAGCGAATCTTACAGACCCTGTCATCCTGATCTCTTTCAAATGCGCCCTTTCCTTTCTCTTCCCATCATCCTCACTTCTTGTTTCCTTCGGATCCCTGGAATAATCTCTGAACCAGTCCTCATGTACCTGTGCCTCCTAGCCCAGAATACTTTTTCCTCAACGCCACAAATAAGCATCCTGCGACTGCCCTGTGCAAAAATCTCCAATTTTACCAAAATAAGTCATAGTTCCCTCTCTTGGATGGAAGACTACACCATGGCCCTAGCCAACCTTTCAGCCAGATTCAGTCCGTAAACACTGACGGACCACTTCCTTGTCCCGGGCACTTGGCTAGACAGTAATTAACGAGTGAGGTACAAAACAAACTGGATTCCTGCCCTCGTGGAGCTTAAGTTTTAATAGGAGAAATAGACATTAAACAAACTAAAACATAAATAAATAGATAAGCATATAATTACGGTACCTATCCTAGAGAAATAACCAGTGAGGTACACAAAGAAACATACACAAGGATGTTCACAGCAGCATTGTTTATAACAGTGAAAAGCTAGAAACAACCTACATGTCCATCAAAAAGAAAATGGCCACATAAACTATGGTATATCCAAATTTAATAGAGACAGCAGTTGGAAAGAATGAAGTAGTTACTGCCACATGAACTCACGTAGCTAGATCACCAAGACATTGTGAAGTAAAAAAAAAAAAAAAATCAAGCTGCAAAAAGGTATGCCATTTTTCTTTAAAATGGTATATTTTGATATATGATATATTTTTCTAAAGAAATGATATATTTTCTAAAGAAAATAATGTATATGTGTATAATATATAGGATGTATGTATGTGTATACATACACACAGATCATAAGAAATATATATGCTGATCATTTCACCATATATACAAATATTGAATCAGTATGTTGTGCACCCGAAACTAATATCCTTAGTGTTATGTGTCAATTATATCTTGATAAATAAATAAATAAATAAGAAATGTACATGCAAATACATGAATAAAAGTTGGGAAGATCCATACCAAATGTGGTTAATTCTCAACTGTGGGCAAGGAGCAGGATAGTTTGGTGGTAACTAAATATTCTGATCTTTTTTTTCTTGCTTGCTTGCTTTTTTTGGTGAGGAAGATTGTCCCCAAGATAACATCTTCCTCTATTTTGTATATGAGACACTGCCACAGCATGGCTTGATGAGCAGTGTGTAGGTCCACACCCAGGATCAGAACCTGTGAACCCTGGGCCACCAAAGCAGAGCATGTGAACTTAACCACTATACCACCCGGCCCCAACTCTAAATATTCTGATCTTTTTACATGTAAAGCATATTCATATTTTACCTGTATAATTAAACATTAGTTGCCTGTTAACATAGATTCCAAATTGTGTTAAATACCCTGGGGAATAAAAAATGGGGAAGAAGACTTAGGATTTCCATATACTGCTTTTGGATAAACCATTCTCTACTTACCCACCTCTTTGTTCTATTCATGCTGCCTGTCCCACCCTGACTTTGAATGTCCCCAAACCCGCGTGCCATGTATATGCAAAAATCAACCTACAGACATCCTACCCATGCCCCAAGGTCCACTCTAAACGCCACCACTCCCTCCTCATTCAGTCACTTTTTGCTCAATGCCTCCTTTATGATACTTCTGGATTATGCCTAGCCCTGGATATGTGTGTTTGTCTTCCCACCTGAATGGACTGCAGAGTCCTCAAAAGGAAGGCCAATTTCCTCCACGTCGTGGAATAGTGGCTGGCACATAGGCAGTATCCCAATATTTAGCTACTCTACTTAATTAAATAATCTCCCTGGATTCTTTCATTCACTCATTCATTTCCTCTCTCACTCAGCCAATATTTATGAAGCACCTACTATGTACTAGGCACTGTTGTAGGTGCTGGGGATGCAGTAGGAAAGCAAACCAATCAAAATGCCTATCCTCATGGAGTTAACATTTAATGTGATGGTGTATTAAATGATAAGTGCTATGGAGAAAAATAAGGGGGGAGGGCCAGGGGGTCAGGGAGGGGAGGGGATAAGTGGGGGCTATTCCATGACGTCTTCACAGGTGGAGACATCTGAGTAAAGATCTGAAGGAGGTGACAGTGGGAGCCATGTGGAGTTCTGGGGAAAGACCATTCCAGGTTAAGGGATGGCATGCAAAGACCTGCATCACTGTGCCCAGCAAAGAAGTCAGCATGGATTGTGACTGGTGTGGGATAATAAGACCAGTCAGAAAATGAGGATGGAGGAGACGCATACTGATTGCTTGGGCCTTTGGGGCATTTTAAAGACCGCATTTACTCTGAATGAACCTGACAGCCACTGAGGGATGATAACCTGGCTTGGGTATTAAGAGGCTTATTAAACCAAGATAAAACTAAGAGTAAGACAGCCTCCTTTGCTGAAATCACTCAGATATTTAAGTGTGTCCATATTTTCAGATTACTTTTACAACAACAACAACAGCGATAATAGTAATAGAAGAGATAAGAAGGGTAAGAAGAGGGAAAAATAAAACAATTTCTTGAGCCCCTGCCAAGTGCCAGAGTCTTAAGTGCACTCACCAAGACAGACCCGTTGAGTTCGTTCCCATTAACTCCACATCCGATTTATCTAATCATGGTGTTATTTAGTTCTCCTGGTAACCTATATATTTAAATTAATGTGGCAGATGAGGAAACTGTGGCCATCAGAGATGAACTCACTTTCTCACTTACTAACCTCTAACTTACTGGAGGTTCTACAAGAATAAAGTGGAATTCTAGCCTGATCTAATTCCAAAGTCCATGCTGACTCATGCCATTCTTTTCTGGACTAAGTGGTTGACCTTGGCCTTAGGAGAACAGGGAATGATAGCAATCATTGATTAAGTACTTACAGGCCAAGCACATTATCTGCACCATTTCTGGATACCCAGGCAGAGTCAGTACCCCCACTGCCCAGGTTAGAAAGCTGCATCTCTCGACGGTGATATGGGGCGTGGGTGAAGGGCTGAGCTCTTGAATCTGGCTTTCTGGGTTCCAACCGAGACTCTGGGCTACCCAGCGGTGTGGCCTTTGCCGCCTCTCTGGCGCTCCCTTTGCCTGTGTTCTCCTCATTTTACAGATGGAGGTCAGACTACTCACTGACAGGTGTATTTGGGAGGAATAAAGAAGTCCTCGCTTGTAAAATGCTTTGGGGAGAATCTGGCACATAGTAAGTGCTCAATTAAGACATGCCATTATTATAAAGACCATTGCCCATGGTCACAGAAGCTGGCCAGCACACAAAACCAGGTCTGTCCCTAACCAGTGCAGGGCCTGGCAGGGTACTTACTCATGGGTTGGAAAAGAGAAGCAAGTGTGTTTATAGCAGGCGAGGGAGACAGTCAGATTTGGACCTGGATTTGTCCACTCCAGAACCTGGGTAGCTCTCTATCATCAGCTAGACCACCTAGTGTAGACAAAGCAAGTGGTATTCTTGGAAGAAACATACCTGGATCTGGGTGATCCTCACAGAAGTTGAGAGACGGCCTGCCTTTCAGTGTTCCTCCGGCATCTTCTCCAAACGGGAGGTCAAGGGAGACCCCTAAAGGAGACAGAGTCAGAGGTGAGTGGCAGCAGGAAAGGACATGGAATTGATGAGCTCCAAGTCTCCTGCCTATAGGTGTGCCCTCTTAAGCCACACCCTCAAACAGGATACTGGGGTTTAGGGAAAATGCTGGAGAGGGGATTAAGGTCAGAGCCACACCCTAATGGGCGTAGAGTAACCAAAAATTCACAAGTCTAGACTAAAGATGGACAGCTGCCCTAAAGTTCAGTGGGGTAACTGATCCAAAGCCATGTTAGTTGGCTACTTCACTGCAGCTGATGAGCGGATGCCCAGCAGCTCCCAAGATAACATAGCAGATTTCGCAGAAACTGGAACCGAATAAAATGTCGCCCTCAGAGTCTGCCTGGATTCAAATCCTGCCTCCCCTGCTCAGCTGCTGGGAGGCCTCAGCCCGATGACTTAACCTCTGCCTCGCCTGTAAAATGGGAGTAACAATGTCACCCAGTGCGTCGGGCGCTTTTGAGGGTTAAATGAGCTAATGGCAGCGAAACCTTAAAACTGTGCCTGGCACGTGGCAATCACCCAATAAACATCAGCCAAAATGGCATTAGCCATTATTCTCTCTGGATGTCTCCCTGTTCTGAAGCAGCCTTTTGACTTAACTAATCCCTTTGGCTTCTTTGACAACTTTTTAAAAAACGTTGTTAGCACATTTTGTTGACATATTTTTAGGAATACCAAGCCTGCATGTCCTCCCCAAAATACTTTAAGAGATTATGTTTTGTTCCCACTTGTCTTGAGGAACGAGACTTCAGTATCTTTGAGTAGGATGGAAACAGTAAAAAGCAAATGGTAGTGGAACCATCTTTCCTGAAGTTCTTACAAAAAAAAAAAGAAAAGAATTAAAGATTCAGATGCTGGGCTTTTAAAAATCACCTTGCTAAGTATTTTCTTATCAAGTTTCTTTTGCTCTCTCTCTCCCATAAACACGACAGTAATGAGATAGTTTTTCTTTCCCCCTGCCTCCAAAAAAAAAAATCTGTCACACAAATTTCTCCAAACCAATACAACTGAATTTGCTACAAGGATTTGTAACTGATACGTTATATTCTTTAAACAAAATAAGAACGCTATGAACAGAAAGAAACCGTTTCTGAAGCAGTTTTATTTGTAGTCAACAAATAAGAACAACGTGTCCCCAAGGAAACAAAGTAGAATTTGGACTCGAAGCTAAAATGGCTCTGCCTTAATCCTCTGTTACCCAGTTCTATGGGGCTGCGTTTACAGGAAATGCCTGCCACCAGCAGTTTTCTGCTAGTTTTCAACCGTATTTTTGCATCATCAACTCAGCCATATAGAAATAAATAAAATACTCAGCTTTAAAAAAAAACCGTAAAGGAAAGGAAGAGAATGCTGACCTGTTCATTCCTACCCTCTTCAGGATGGGTAGAGAGGCAAGAAGGAAGCAGGCTCCCCGCCCCCTGCAGGACTGGCTTCCCGGCTGTGTGGAAACTCTCTCATTACCACATTTTCAACAAGTAGACCGGTTTCGTCGTTTAATCAAAGTTAGTTTGTGGTTGTTTGGCAGTCTGCGCATGCCGTGTTTTTACAGCTATAGAAAATGTGTATTTATTTATTTTGAAATGGCTGTGACTGTATGACAAACATAAGCCAGCCTTAGCCAATGATTTATAAGAGCTCTGAAAAGCACTGCCTTTAAACATTTTAATAGAGGCTCTCTCATCCTTTGTAAGTGGAAGTGTAAATTGGTACAGTCCTTTTGTAAACATCTCAGTGAGACAAGTCAAGGGCCTTACAAATGTTCATACATTTGGGTGCAGCAATAACACTCCTGGAATCAATCCTAAGAAAATAGCCCTAATCAGGGAAAAGGTGTTATGAACAAAGATATTCATGGCAACAAGATTTACTGTAAGAGAAAGAAAAATACACACACACTCTTTCTCTCCACATATATGTGGATCACACACATAGAAGAAGGGTTAATCATTCAAGTTATTCTCTACTCTTGCACACAGCCATTTCCAAATTAGAAAGTTTTGAAAAATATGCCAGTGAGAAATAGCTATAATAGCAAATGGAAAAATCATGATGCAAAGCTGTACTTTTAATAAACTATAAATCTTTATATTAATAAGCAAAAAGGGAGGATATAGGTATACATAAAGATATTAAAATTGATTTTAATACAGACTGGGTATTAGGTGATACCAAGAACTCACTATTCATTCATTAGCTGTGATAATGGCATCATGGCTTATTAGAAAAAATGAGTATATTTTTTAGAGATAGATACTGAAGCCTACAGGAGAAGAATGACATGATATGTTGGAATTTGGAATACTTTAGCAAATGTATAAAACAGGAAAATTGAAGCAAAGTGGTTATATATCTTGAAACAGCACAACTGGGTGTTGGGTATGGGGGGTTCATTTTCCTATTTTCTCTACTTTTGCATACATTTCAAAATTTTTATTAAAAATTTTTAAACGGTTGTTTAATAATGGGATATGCATGACCTCTTTCTACCTCCCATTTTTTCTCAAGGTATTTTCTATAATATCCCTGTATTACCTTTGAAATAAAACAAATGAACATGTATTTTACCAAAAGAAAGTAAACATAAGAGTTGAGAATCCCACAGAGATGTTTTCATTGCTGTGTGTTAGTAGAGAAGCCTCAGAATGCTGTGATAAGCCTGTGTACCTTAAAATGTGAGCTCATAAATGGTCCAAACCCTCTCTGTGGGACAGCACCGTGCCATCTGAGACTATGCTGTAAATATGATCAGCTGATAAGAAGGCCAGCTGCGACGAGCCATTTTAGAGATTAGAAACCATTTAAAAACACACACACACCTCCTCTTGCCTCTTAAATGTTAAGTGGCAAGATACTCCGGTTTTATTTCTCAAGTTTCATGCAATAATCATGTAAGCAGCAAGCAGCACAGAGTTCCACATACCGCCAAGCTGACTCAGAAGGAAGGGTTCCACATTCCTTAATTAGCAGCATCAGAAAAGCACCACTTCCTGCCGTGGAGTTTCCCATTTCATCCAGCTACTCAGTTGGCTCAGCACACCCCACAAGTTCATGTAGAGGATTTCCATCAAGTCTGGAAACAAAGATAGTGTTAGTTACGCTACAATTCTTTATTAATTTACTTTACTTTGTTTTTGTTTTATTTTATTTTGTTCTATTATACTCCATTCTATTGTATTCTAATTTTTGCAGATTGAAGATGTCTGTGATGACATTATGCATCTTCTTCTTTGTTTCCAGACCTCCTGGACACCCTGCATATATTGAGACCACAGTTGGGAGCAGAATAAACGCTTCACCAACTTGAAAGTATAGTTCTTTCGGTTATTAACAGTCAAACAGATTCAAAAGTCCTGGGCCAGAAGTTTCTTTTTTAGTACCAATTACTTAAATTAAGTTTCTGATTTGTATTAAAGTTCTCTGGAAAAACTCACACAGGATGCAAGAGCACGAGGAAGATTTCCAAACAAGATTACACGGTTTTCCAATGTGACATATTTGATCATCTTTGAAAAGGCAACATTAATGGAAATGTCAAAGTCTCAGGAAACATTCTCCTTGTAAATATTGGATTTAACTGTTGCAACAATTATTTACTTTGAACTTCAGAGGTTTTAAAGAAATGTAAAATAACCTTAAGGAGGTGATTGGCAGATTTGACAGATACTTTAAAAAAAACTATTTGGAAAACATTATTTTTGCTTTTCGAGGGATTCTAAATCGGTTCTGCGACGCATTATCCCCTTTTCCCCTTTTAGTCCTCATCCTTAAACTACATCTTTTCTTTTTCTCTTTGACCACCAGTTTGATAGATTTATATTTGGTTTTTAATTAAGTACCATAGCTGCAAGTACGAGGATAGATAAGAAAAGCCCATAGTCTTAAGCCCCAAGAAAAAGCAAATGTTTGCCTTAGTGGCAAACTAGCCTTCTCAAGGACCTGAGAGAAGCAAAAAAGGTCTACTTTGGAATTTTATTTCTTCTGAAGACATCTTCTGGCGTTTGAGAACGTCTGAGGCTGTTTTGTGGGACAGACCAACCCTTGATTGGATCTCTTAAGAATGAAAGCCTTTCCTTTGGACCACAGAGAGTGATGAATTACTTCTAACACTACATGATATTTATGATGAAAAATATACTTTAAATTTCATTTCCTTTAAATAACAATTATGTCAAGTTGAGTCCAGAGCCAAGGGCACTGGCTTAAATTAAACAGACCTTGGGCCTTTGGTGTTCTTGGGTCATGCAAGAGCCACAGATGGACTCTAGCCTGACTCAGTTTCCCTCCTTATGTCACAAGACACTCTGAGGGTGCATGTTAAGGGCCCCATGACTATGATATCATCTTTATGGAGATATAACGATGTCATAGATGTTTTTCTTGAAAATAATGTTTATAAAAAAGTACACTGTAAGATATAATACTGATCCCAAGAAGCTGTCTTCTCTCACCTTCAAAGAAATCAAGATAGAAATAAAATTGTTCTTATTAATATTTGTGGATATTATTCATATCTAAGTGAGAGTTTTGCTTGTGAAAAAGGATGATATCTGAATTCACTCTAAAGTTTTAGATTTCTGCCCTGTTTACTTTTCCAAGTTATTAAAGATTTTATGTCTCTCTTAGTTTTCAAGTATGCAGCAAAATATTGTAAATCCATCAGAAAAACACTGGAATTTTAACCTGTAGTAATTCAAAGCTGCTCCTTTGAATGCAGGGTACCACCATTCACAGTATAGTCTATTGTGTTCTGTTTACATAGAATGCAGTGTGAATGGTGCCCACCTGGAGTTGGTCAATGGACTGAAATAATCTTAGCAAACTCGTAATAGTTTGGGCACAACCACTGCTCCTTCATCATCCAGCTGGGCCTGCTGCTGGTGCCACGGTCTGTTAGATAGTGACCTACGAGACCTCCTGGCCTTGTTGATATTTCTTCACTTATCAGTGGATCATTAGTTGGAGTATTTCCTTAGTCATAGAGACTGGCAGTTTATTGAGATGTTCTCAGTAGGAACTACATTTGAAGATAACCAAATGCTGACTTAAACATGAATGTGAAAAAAATATACTCTTTCTTCTTGAGGATTTAAGATTGTTTTGGTATTTTGTGATTCTTAAACTTTTAGCTGTTTTTAAGAGTGGTGATCTGATTTTTTAAAAAAATCTTTCCTATAACATTTGAATGTTTAATTCTTTTGAAAACATTTACGTTTTTCTGACCAGCCAACAACACTTAATATCTTCAGTAGTTTCTAAGATTAAGAAAATAGGAGACAGCTAGAGAGATTTGGCAAACAAGTATGTAATAATCTGGCAAGGAGATTCTTGGGCAAGAGTATATGGGTTTGAGTTTATTGCAACACTTGAAAGCAATTAAAATGAGTTTTTTTCCCCCTCAAACTTATTTTTGTCCTTTGTATTTAAGCACATACAGGCATACAACTGAAAAATAACATTACAAGAATAAATGCATCCTTAAGCTGATCACGTCAAGAAGCTACTGCCAGGGGGTCTTTAGGGACTATTAGGAATGTCTGTAATCCACTCCCAGGCTTATTGTAGGTGTCAAGACCAACCCTTTAAGAAAAACTAATCAGATCCTCACTATTCAAATTTAATTTATATTGTTGACTTGATATAGAATATCCTACATAGCGTTAAAAATACCATCTTCCAAACTGTGGGGACAGACACTGAAATGATATCTATGCGGTTAAACTATGGTAAATGTGTGTTGAACAAATGTAAATAGAATGTAGTAGCAGCTACTGTTGATGAAGCTGAATCATTCGGGATAATTCTGCAGTCAGCTAGAAGAATGCTGTTCTTAGTTCTATGTACCTGCCATATTTTAAACACAACAGTGGTCAAATTTTATAATATCACTTCAAAAAGGTTAGAGGATACACTCTACGATGCAATGTACAATCCTTAAAAAATACTTTTTGATTTTTATGGTTAGAAAACCTTTTCTCATTATAGGAAGTTTGAAAACTGCAGAAAACACCCATAAACCCAAGCTATAACACCCAGAAACAACCACAGTTCCTATGTTGGTCTGTTTCCTTGTAGCTTTTTAAAAATAGCCTAGTACGTGGTAGTATTCTCCTTTTTTTCATCTGATTGTTCACAGTGATGATTTTTCTCACGTTTTAAAAATAATATTAGCCTCGTAAATCACGTCTTGTTTTCTTTCTCTTATAAAAACTTACAAAGTACACACGCTGCACACACTCCTATCTCCCCTCACCACCCCCTACAACTCATTTTGGTTGGGCGGGATGGTGCAGAATCTCTCTGAAAAGTGAAACAGAAAAAAACAATGGTTTCACTGACAGTTGAATTAAAACCCTAACAGGTAAAGACTATCACACCACTGAAACTCCTTTTTTCTCTGCATCTTAAGAGATTTCAGAGCAAATTATCCAGGAATAAAGGCCACAAAAAGGATATTCACATTGTAAAGGAAAACTAAATTGACAGGGTAATTATCTCCTTTAAACAATCTTTGCTCTGGTCATAGTAGTGACCCCTAGGGAGGGGCCCTGGGAGGCTGGGGGACCACAGTAGGAGGGGGACTGGCTTTTTTCTGTGTCCCCCTTCTACCTCTTGAATTTGATATCAGAAGCAGGTATTAACTTCTCAAAAAAATACATATGTAGATTTTTTTAAGTAGAGTAATACATGTGTCTGCATTATCATCTTTAGGGACCAAGCTCATCAAGTAAGAAGCTTATCACCTCTGTTTCGCAATACATGAGGTCTTTTCACTCCTCTCTTCTCTCCTTTCCACTCCAGAATCAAAATTTGTTTGGGGTGAGGGGGAGAGGTGCACAATAACTAAAAATAGGACACCTGCTCCATTTCTTCCATGAGTAAATTGTCAGAAAAGCCTTGACAAGGCCCCCAAAACTAGATTATCTATCCACATAAGATATAAACACCTAAAGATATAAATATAAACACATAAATATATGAAATGAATCTTTACAGCATCTGTATGGTTTCTATTCCAAGCGTTTTTCACGCATTCGCCGGCAGATCGGGCCTCGGAGATGGTGAATCGGCTGCCACAGGTGAACTGATGTCCGATTCGCCGCAACCCGGAGGGAGGTGCCATGCGCTGCCACGCGAGCGCTGCTTCCGGGCACCTGCGTGCGGATGCGCTGTCTCGACTCCCTCCTACTTTACCGCGGGTGTGATTAATTTAGACATTTTCTGAAGCATTTCTTTAAATCCATTCTCTTCCTGAGTCAATATGGGCTTTCCTCATCCTATTTCCTTGAAATATTTCCACCTCACGTGGATGAGCAATTGCGCTGGAGCACAGTTTCTTCCGGAACACACAATGAATAATAGGTGCTTACATAGATGTGAAAAGATGTACAATGTGAGCTTCCCTTCCAAAATGACAAGTGATTCTGGTTTAATTCGCAGTATTAAATGTTGCAAGATTTGTAATGTGACATAAAACGTGAGAATCTACTATAGGGCACCTCGTACGTATTTGTCTTTCTCTATTCTATTTCAATCTGACTGTCTGTCTGGCTTGGAGAACTAGCCAGGGACCCAGGAAGTCATCAACACCACAGGCAAGCAGGGCAGACTCCTGAAACCGGAGTAGTAACAGAATCGGTCCTGACCGAACACACCAGACTTGAGTGACAAAAAGTTTGATTGTGTAATTTTCTCAGTAAGGTGAGGCTGGTCCCATGTTTGCTTATTACATTCTAGAAAACGTTTTTAATGCGTTTTAGATTTTTCCCCACTAAGTACTTTTGGCTTGTTAACACGGCTTGAACCGTTGCGCCTTATTATGAGGTTGTATTTTGAGAACGTGTGGTGAAAGTTGGGATTTTTTTCTTCCTCCTCCTTTTTTTCCCTACTGCTTTAAAAACAAGATAAGCCTGTATGCAAATAGAGTCCGTGGTAACCACAGTAACATTCTCGACTTTATTTATTGAATAGAATTGCAGTCTTCCTTCACCCGATTAAGCTCTATTTGCATACCTTTAACATTAGAAACATTTATTCCAGCAATGAGTCATTTGAGACATCTTCTGGGTTTATAGCTCTGAGGCTGGATTCAACAGTACGAATGCCAGAAGAACGGATGTCTTCTGTATTAAAACTTCAGGATCGTTTATGTGCAGGGAGAGACAGAAAGAGAGCCTTTTTTTTAATTCTAAAATTGAAATGTGCCCAAATGAACGAAAGATAATATTTGAAACATATCCGGTTATGTATTTCATACACTAAAGAAATAAACTATATGAAAGTCTCATTCTATAAAGAGATAAATGACAGGCTCTTCTCTTCTTGTGCTAAATATAACTAGTTTCTTAAAGAAGAGTGATAGCTGTATATTTTGAATATTTTCTCTGACTTTACTGAGCTATAGTTGACATATAACATCGTGTAGGTTTGAGCTGTACAGCATGTTGGTTTGATACATTATATTTCGAATATGTTTAAATGGAAAAAAAAAAAGGAAAGAGAGAGAGAAAGAGAAAGAACCTCAATGCTTTTCTCAGAAAGAACAGGAAGCCTGAAGGAGGAAGTATGTGACAGTTTATTTTTCAACAAGTACATGTTATCAAGTGAATGAAATTCCTCTGGAAACTATAAAAATGAAGATTGGAGGACAGCTGTGCTCAGATAGCACAGAAGCCTCCTCAATATTTAGAACCTTTTTTCAAAGCTGAGTTATTAATGAAAGCCAATTATTGCACTTTTCCAAAAGGAAACACTGAGTCATTCATGAAATGATCTAAGATTTCGAAACTTGCTTACACCATTTTTTTTTCTCCTCCTTCCCTACCTGTGCCAAAGGCTCAGAAACCAACCAGTAACCGTGGCCTAAATCCAGGGAGCCGGCACCAAATTAGCTCGACTGCACAAGTAATTCAACAAAGACTCCTGATGCCCCAGAGGGTCACTGTCCCACCAGGATGCCAGCCTCAGGAGCGCCTCCACCACCAGCCTGGGCCCAGAGTCCTGGGGCCTCTGTTTCCCCTCTGGGGGGTCTGTGATTAACTAGTTCTGGCACAATGATTATTTGGCCATACTCCTGGCCTGCCTCCAAGTTTCATGTGGAACAGCAAATGGGTGTGGGCCCACAGATAGGCAGGCCTGTGTTCCTAGGAGGTATTACATATTTATGGCCAGAACCCTGCAGAATTTGGCCAGAGATGGGACACAGATGAGAATGTGTTTGGCGAGGAAATACAGATTTCTTGATCCATTTATCGAGCATGCTTAAGCTTAGGCCATTAAATTATGTCCAAAGACAGTCAACAAATATTTGGGTCGGGAATAAACTGTGAGTGAGGTGGTTTTAATCTCGGGACAGCTTCACTTTGTCTCTTTCTAGATGAGGAAAGGTATTTCTAGGTACTTATTTTTGAAAGCATGATTTTAGATAAATTCACCAAAAGTTAAACCACCAAAGTTCCTGAGTAGGCCCAGTGGAAGCAAGTTATTTCATCCTTACAAACAACCGTAAGTTCATGTACATAAATAATGTAGACAAGGAAACAATGTTTGGATCCAAACAATAGAGGAACGCTTGAAATCCTGCCTCCTTAACATAACACCTAACGTTTGCATTGCACTATTAGAAGGATGTTACGAATACATGATCTTAATATGACTCTGCAAGGTAGAGAAGGGAAGTGTACTGTCCCATTTCACAGATTAGGAAGCCATGGCTCAGAGAGACTGACCTTTCTAAGGTCACAAAGTCAGTGAGTTACAGAGCTCAAACTGAGGTCCAGGACTCCTGATGAAGGGCTGGGCCTTCCCCTCACCCCATGTCCCTTGGAACTCAAGTCTCAATGGTCTCTTCTGTATATCTGGACTCTGTGACCCATTATATCCGTCGTTTTTACATTAAGCCTGTGTTATTCAACTCGTAGAATTCCAAGGAATATTCAAGTCTTCTTTGTACTCCCTACCTTGAAGATCCTGGTCCTTTTTCGTAACGGGGCATGTACCTATTTGAGAAGGAAGTGGTCTAGATTCTGGTGTTACTGTAGAATGGCTTCCTCTTTTTCTTCTTGAATTTATTTTGGTATTATTTTATTCTGACACCTAAAAAAATCCCAGATTCTGTACTACATATGAGGGATTTTTTTAAAAACCCTTTCTCATCCACTAAGATGTTACTAATAATCACCGGTGATTTTTAATTTCCTATTGTGTGTTTATTTTTCACATTTTTTACAAAGATTTTTTTTTTTTGGTCATTTAGGAAAGAAATTATTTTTAAAAACTATCTTATCGTTTTTGTGTAACTCACATGGTGTAATTCACACAGTGGGTGGTTATTACTAACTTGGGTAGAAAAAACTATCGCAGTTTCATGACAACCCGTTAGCCAGTTTTTAGGTCTCACTTACTCACGATATGCCCGGTAAGCACCTGGTTAAAAATTGATGATTCTGGGGCAGCCTTTCTCAAGTGATTTTTGTAAAATACCTAGGAGACCTTGAACATTCTGTTACAGAGTTTACAATCACAGGGAGAAGGACGGAGGGCGGTGTTCACAAGGAATATTACTTTATTACTCAGCTAAAAGTCCCTTTGGCTCTAAAAGTACCTCCTCCTGGTGCCACAGGCTGGGAGAAGTCAGCATTTTCTCTCCCTTACTGGAATTTTTACTCTGCAGAAGACCTGTCTTCTGTGAACAATTCCATTTTCAGAAGACATAAAAGAAAACCTTGTTCTTTTAGTAAATGATTTCCCCCCAATGGTTACAGATCCCTCTCTCCTAATTAGACTCTTATTTGCAGAATAGTAGCCACTGGGGGCGGGGGAACTGTCACCAACACACATGGTAATAATGGCAAACATTTTTATATCTTGCTCACCACGTCTCAAGCACTATTCTAAGCGTTTTATATATACTAGCTCAGTGAATCCTTGTTACCCTATGGATGGAACAGATGCCATTTTCCAGAGGAGGAAACTGAGGCACAGAAATGTAAACTAGCCTGCCCAAGATCACACAGCTAAGCGCCACGCTCTGACCCATTGTTTTTAGCTGCCTCCGGGCAAGTACTGCAGCCTGCAAATCTTCAACAAAGTTAGCTCACTGACCTCTGTCCCAGAGGCAGAACTTTTGTGAATGTCACAGGTGAACATCGGAGAGTGTCACTAGGGAGACCTGGATGGAACAGAGAGCTGGAGCCCACTGAGAAAGAGAGGTGTGTGACATTGATCCGGGTCAACACTTTATTTCTCCCCATGGATGTTTCCTTTAAATCTCTGAGCCAACTCAGTTGTTGCAACACACATAGTGGTTCCCTAGCTGGGTCAGGTCAGCTAGAAAATATGACATGTGTTTAAGAGAAAGTGCTAGATCTTTTAGCTTGGAACAAGCAGATTCATTTCAATTTGTTTAAAATGCTTATAAAACTTCAGTTGTAACATGTTAAAGCTTGGAGGATTTTTTTACTGGCTGAAGGACTGATAGGTACTATCTTAAAAAACAGTAATCAATAAGCAAACTAGAAACTTGGAAACAAAAAAGAAAAACCCAAAAACAGAACCTGGCAAACAAACCATAAATTAGATTTAGGTATAATGCTTGAGAAGATCTATTTTTTGCTTAGTTCTTTGTTCTAGTTACTCAAATGTCCACAGATAAAAGTTTTGTTTCATCTTTTATATATTTTGATACATATTATAAATATATTTATATATACATATACATAGCCTATGTATACAAAAATGTATACATTTAAAAATATACAGGAAATACTTTTCAATTTCTAAACCTGTAACATGGTAAATATGTCACCTTTTCTGAAACAAGGTTGGATATCAATCAATTAATCCACGAGTAGAAAACAAATATCATTTTTCTTGGATAATTCAGAATTCTTCAATGCCCTCATTCTGAACTGAATAATCATACAGGATGAAATAGAAAGAAAGTCAAGTTTTACCTACATGGATTCGTAACCTTCCCTGGAAGCTTGTTTTTGTGGACTGAATTCCTAATATCAGTTTTGTTCTCATGATTTCTCTCTTCCTCCTTCTAAAGGGGAAGTGAAAAAATAAAAGAGCTCAATTATTACACATACACACATTTTTAAATGCAGCACGCAGTATATAAATATTGCCATGCAATTTTAACAAGAGAAAGAAAAGCTACGTCTGGGACACAATGAAGTACACAGAACTTAGACGGGTCATTAAAACTTGTCTTTATTATCAAGTTGCTAAACACTAAGGAACACATACAAACGTTATGACAAGTATGATTTAAGTGGGCTTTCCATTTGGTGTCTGATGAAAAGACCTGAAGGCTCGCATTTTAAAGTGAACTCCACGTCAGCCCCACAAGAGAAAGCTGAAATGATTTCGTTGCAGGAAAAAAAATTCAGTGAACTTTTTAGTTCTTATCGAGTCAAATAGATTTATTCTGATAAAGCCAAACACCATGAATGCTAAAGGCTGTGCCAGTCCCTTCTCCATGGAGAAGCAGCCTCCTCACGACCACATACAGGATGTTTTCCACTCACTCAAACTTTATCTAAAGGAAAATATAGGGGTCGGACTGATGGCACAGCGCTTAAGTTCAAGTGCTCTGCCTCGGCGGCCCAGGGTTTGCTGGTTTGGATCCCGGGCACAGACCTAGCACCGCTTATTAAGCCATGCTGCAGTGGCGTCCCACATATAAAATACAGGAAGATAGGCATGGATGTTAGCTCAGGGCCAGTCTTCCTCAGCAAAAAAGAGGAGGATCAGCTGCACATGTTAGCTGAGGGCCAACCTTCCTTAAAAAAAAAAAGAAAGAAAGAAAGAAAAAATATAGTAAGCAAACACAGTCAAATGTGTCATCTATGTAAAATCCATGGATTTCTGATGTCTCTGCATTACAAATTTCGGATTCAAATAGATAAAGAGATTTATGAAATGATTACTCTGTAATCTGAGTGAAATCTTGATGGTGTGCAATGCATGAAAACCTTACACCCACCGACAGCCATTAAACAACACGTTTCTATTGCAGACCTAGTGTAGCAGGGACTATTTTAGGGACAGAAGACATTGATGGATAAGACTCACAAGGTCCTTGAAAACAGAGTTACTTTCCTACAGCCATGACACAATGGGAGTGTTTCAAAATATGCCAGGCACCTTCCTTTTCTTTTTCTTTTCTTTTTTTTTTTTTTGAGGAAGATCAGCCCTGAGCTAACATCTGCTGCCAATCCTCCTCTTTTTTGCTGAGGAAGACTGGCTCTGAGCTAACATCCGTGCCCATCTTCCTCTACTTTATGTGTGGGATGCCTGCCACAGCATGGCTTGCCAAGAGGTGCCATGTCCGCACCCGGGATCCGAACCCGTTAACCCGGGGCTGCCAAAGCAGAACCGGCAAACTTGACCTCTGCGCCACTGGCCCAGGCCCTCTTTTTCATATTCACTGAAAATTTGCTGAGCTCCCCTATGTGCCTGCACCTGTGTTGGTGCAGAAATGCAGAACTGATGAATAAGCCTGGTCCTAACTGGAGCCAAAGTTTTAGTCAGGTAAACAAACAGACATTGAACAGCAAATTCTGGTGGATTGCAACCATGTGTAAGTGGTAGAATTACCAAGCGCTTGATTAAAAATGCAGGTTGGCGGGGCCTCGCCTAGAAGACGACCGGGCTCTCACGCTCCGAGTGGCCCCCAGCGATTCAGGGCAGGTGTTCGCCCACACCTTACACACAGTATTTCCCTACCACTGGAATAAGTGCTCCGTAGAAAAATCACACAGTGCTCTGAGGCCGGCTTTTCCACGAGGAATAAGAGGGACAGTACCCGGGTCCCAGCATGCTTTTAGGGGCCCCCCAAAATGTTTTTATTTTAATTTCTTTTAAAACCAAAAGAATAAAATTAATAATAGCAAATATAGAATAATAAATCCAGCCCAGATTATTCGTCTTTCTGCCAATGTAGCAGCGAAATATAATTTTTAATATCCTTTGACGGAAGAAGGAGCCCACAAAGGCAAATAATACCTTGGGCCCACAACAGTCATGATTTGGCCCTAGTGCTGTGGGAAGATATATACAAGGGACCTGGCCCTGGAGGTGGTGGGAGAGGGACAAGTCTTCCAGGAAGAAGAGACAGTTAGCTGAGACCTGCAGGGAGATGAGAAATCAACCATGCTAAAGGCAGGGTAGGAAGGAATGAGCAGGGAGAAGTTAGAAAAAGGAAGAGACTTCTAAGCAGTGGGAACAGGATGTGCAAAGGGCCTGGGGTAGGAAGGAGAATGAAAATGTGAGGAACTCAAAGACAACAATAAGGTTAGAGAAACTCTGGCATGGGGAAAAACAGCGTGAACAGAGGCATGGGCTGGTCAAGGTTGGGCTTACAGACAACAAAGAAAAATATGGATCTGGTTTTTTTCCCTCCTTTGTCTGATTCCTAGTTTGTTTCCAAGAGGAGATCAATGTGTCAGATATATTGATTTCTGTCTTACTGATTTGCAAAGTATGCACGAGAATCTCCTTTTAATTATTATCTTTTCAATGCTAACAACCATATAGATTTTGTTTGTTAGGGTTTGAGGGTACGTCTGACGAAAGAGAGAAGAAAACTTTCATTGTTTCTGCCTAGAGAACGAACCAACTTCATTTCCCAGAAGTTTTCTTGGTTTCTTTGATACTAAGATTTGATAACCAGGCAAGATAGTCAAAGTCTCATCACTGATACTACAATTTGGAAAGTTCTCCAAGGCTTTATGTCTGATTGTAAGAATATTCACGAAGATTTTAGTTTCAAGATACTTACTCTGTTCTGGCAACTGGGAGGGGAGGGGAGAAATAAAACCGCGAACACTGTGATTTTCACTTATCATCACAGTCCGCATCGGCAGCACGAGGCCCATGAAACTGACCGCCCCATCACGGCGTCGGGGCCTCCTGCAGCCGCATGCCCCTCCTGATGTGAAGGAGAGCTGGGATTCTGAAGGAGGCAGCCAGGTTCAGCTTGAGCCAGATGCCGAGATGTGGAAATGCTGGTCTAATATGAACGAATATTCCACTTTCTCAAAAGAAACCAGAAATCTGGGTTTTTATGTAAAATCACTCAACTTTCAACACCACAGACCAACCAAAATGCATCTGTGGCCACATTCAGCCTGGGAGCCTTCAGTTCCGGGTCCCCGCTGTGGCTTTGCACAATGCCGGGGGGCTCATTCACACAGCAGTACCTTGAGTTGTGCAACAGGGCAGCCTTGCCTCTGAATCACAACGTGCTCATTCTTAGCATCCACTAGACCTGGCCTCGTGCTTTTCCTGTCCCAGCCGGAACGGTGCGTGACCCATGGCAAACACTCAGCGAATATCTGTTGAGTGAATCAAGATCTTGTCTTCTTTACGAAGATTTGCCAGCTGGCTCAAGCCCTTTCTCTCCTTCCAACACCTTCCTAAGCAATGCCATCTGTCCGTCTCATCTCCACAGCTTATAAGCTGTCTGACCTTGGACAAGTTACCTGACCTCTCTGTGCTTCTGTTTTCTCACTTGTAAGTGGGAATGATAATAACTCTTAAGCTTGTTGTGAGGACTAAATTAGTTAATATGTGTCAAGTGTTTAAAACAACGCCTGGCAAGTAGTAAGTACTCAATACAGGCTAGCTAGTAGTATTGTTTAATCATATCTTAATTAATCATCTCATATTTTGTGTATGTTTCTCTCAATTAAGTTAAAAAATCCTTTCTGTGCTGATTCTACAACTTTTTTCTTGTTTTTCTCTCAGTAATTAGCATGATACAACCTACAGAGTAGATATTCCCTAAATAAATATTAGGGAATTGATAAAAATAAATTTTAGCAACTATATTAATTGAGACCAGAATCAGTTGTAAATATCAGAAAAGCAGAAGAGAAGAATTTATTTCTCCCTCATGAAAAATAGACTTGGAGGTAGTCAGTCTAGGGCTGTGTGGCACTTCATCATGTCAGGAACTGGGCTCTTTCTATCTTACTGTTCCACCATCCTTTCATGTGGCTTCTGCCTCATGAGCCATCATGGCTGCTCAAGCTCCAGCCGTCAGACCACATTCCAGCTAGCAGGAGGAATGAGGGGAGGTCAGAAAAGGAGACATGCCTCTTTTAAGACACTTCCAGGAAGCCATATATACCACTTCCCCTTACAAACCGTTGGTCAGAATGTAGACACATAGCTACCCTCACGTGCAAAGGATTCTGGGAAACATGCCCTTTTATCTGGGTGGCCATGCACCAACTAAAAGTTGGGGATTTTATTGCTGAGGGAGAAGGGGAGACAGATCTCAGGGCAACTCGTGGTCCGGGTCCTGGCAGTTCAGTTTGATATGTGAATACCACAAAGAATGGGGTGGTTCCAGCCCTCCTTAAGGCAGCTGGTAACGTGGGCCTGGCTGTGATTTGTGTAAAAGGCACTGCTTTATCTTCCGCTTAAAACTCTCATAATACTTTTAGAATTGATGGCTTTTCATTGATAAATGTCAGCGTTCGCTTATAAGGGAACTCCCTAAGGAAGAGAGATATCGACATAGAAGCGGTTGCTTTACAAAAGTTTTCTTATTACGGACAATTTCAAACCAAACCCAAAGTGGGGAGAGGACTCTCTAACCCTCCACCTACCCATTACACAGCTCCAACAGGCCTCAACTCCTGAGCCTCTTGTATCTTCTCCCTCACTTCCTCCACTATTTTGATGCAAACCCTACATACCAAATAATGTCATCTATTGATATTTTAGTATCTCTAAAAGATAAAGACTTCCTTAAAAAGTACAACCACAATATCATTGTCATACCTTACAATCTTAGCAACAAATCGTTAATATCATCAAAGATTTTTGGCACTATTTAAATTTCCCTCGTCTCACCAATTTTTTTTTTCTTTTTAGGAAGATTGGCCCTGAGCTAACATCTGTGTCCATCTTCCTCTATTTTGTATGTGGGGTGCCGCCACTGCGTGAGCAGTGCTAAGTCCACACCCAGGATTCAAACCTGCAAACCCCGGGCCGCCCAAGCAGAGGGCACGAACTTAACCACTATGCCCCTGGGCTGGTCCCTCACAGGTTTTTTTTTAGTTTATTTGTTTGCCTAAGAGACCCAACAGGGTCTTCCCAGTGCAGCTGGCTGACGTGTCTCTAAGTCCCTGTTAATTGACAGCTGCAGAGTTCAGCACAATAGCCGTGGGCCACATGGGGCTATTTAAATAAATTAATACTATAAAATTAAAAATTCAGTCCTTCAGCCGCACAAGCCACATTTCAAGTGTTTACTAGCCACATACGGCTAGTGCCTTCCAGGGCAGACAGAACACTCCCATCATCCCAGAAAGCTCTACTGGACAGCTCTGCTCTGGTAAGATGCCCCTGATTCGTTTTTTTCCTTGCAACTTATTTGTTGAAGAACGCGGGGCATTTGTGCTGTCGAGGGCCCACATTTTGAACCCTGCTGATTCTACCCCCCCCCCGAGTCATTTCATGTGTTTCTCCATTCTCCGTCCTCCCTGCGGACCAGGAGTCAGACCTCGGGCCTTGATCAGACACAGGGGCAATTCTTATTGCAGTTTAAGATGACAGGCAACCCCGTTCTCGGTACTGTGTTAAAAAGCACACAGAAAGATCAAAGTGTGCAAGGATGTACACCAGAACATGATCATAGTTATTCTGGGGAACTAGAATGACCTTCTTTGGTCGATCCGTATTTCACTATTTATCCACTGTGAGCATGCCTTTCTAATGAACAGTAAATAATAGCTGCTATTCATTGCAACCATGTGCCAGGCCCAGTGCTGGGAGCTGCACTCACATGAGCTCATGGAATTCTATGCGGTAACTGTCATCTCCCCTCGGCAGTCAACACTCAGGAGACTGAGGGACTTGTGCAACGTCTTACGGGCGGTATTTGCTGGAGTCTGGATTTCATCTCTCAGTTGCCTGACACTCAAAGGATTCTGATTCTGGGAAGTGTGGCGTGCGGCCTGAGAGGCTTGATTTCTGGAAAACTCGGTTAGGTTGTTCTGAGGCAGACCCAGGTCTGGGAAGTGAGGTCCAGCCCTGCTCACCACACTGCATCACCCTCAGCAAACATCTGGTCTCCCTGGGCTGAATCTTGCTCTCAGCTCAGAAGTCTTCTCCATCCGGCCCGGCGGAAGCCTGGAGCCCGGCGCCTGCGCAGAGCGTGCGCAGCCCGTGCACCTGCCTGGCTGCCCTGGTCCTGGGAGGCAGGCGGAGGGTGGGTGCCGGCCTGCCTCCCCGCAGCCTCCGCTCAGGGCCGCCTGCCCTCCCGCCCCGGCTTGGTGTTGAGCTCCGCCGTGTGCCAGGCACCTTGGGGACGTCAGCACCCAGTGCACCAGACAGCTCCAAATCCCTGCCCTCCTGGGGCTTACACTTGGAGGTTTGGGAGGAGAGAGAGAAAAAATAAACAAGATAGTAAATTAAAAATAGAGAAAGCCAGATGGTGATAAGCTGTTAAAAAAGGATATGAAAAATAGGGATTGCGCGTGTGTGTGTGTGTGTGTGTGTGGCATGGTATGTGGGCGTTCATAGAATTTTTGAAAGAAGGGCCACGGAAGGGCTCTCTCAGGCAGATGTTGACCCCCGAGGAACTGAGGGCCACGTCCAGCCCCTCCTGTTTTTGTCTAGCTGTGAGGTAAAAATGGTTTTCCATTTTTAACTCATTAGAATAAAAGTCAAAAGAACTACATTTTGTAACACATGAAAATTAGAGGAAATCCCATTTCCGTGTCCATAACTAAAGTTTTATTGGAACACAGCTCTGCTTGTTTGTTTATTGTCTCTGGCTGCTTTTGCATGACATCGGCAGAGTCGAGTATTGCCAAGGAGACCGTGTGGCCCATGATGCCTAAAATATTTACTCCCTTCCTTCCCATAAAGGTTTGCCAAGCCTGCCTTAAGGTGTCATTTGAAGAAGGACCTGAGGTAGGTGAGGGAGCAAGTCCTATATTTATCCGAGGGAATATCCAAGCAGATGTCACAGTACATGCAAAGGTCCTGAGGTAGGGTCGTGTCTGGTGTGGTCTTGGCAAGACAAGGAACTCACTGGGACAGGAGCAGAGTGAATGAGGGCAGAAAGCAAAGGGGACCCGATTGTGTGCAGTCCATCAAAAGGACTTTGTCTCCTAGCCGGAGAAAGATGGAAGCCACAGCTTAGTTTGGGTTGTACTAAATTTGAGATGGTTTCAGACATCCAAGGGGAGATGAGTAAGTTGCTGCATCTGGGAGGCGGGAGCCAGGGGGAAGCTCAGGTTTGAGATCTATATTTAGGTGTCATCACTCTACGGCCACTGTGAGATCTAGATGACATCACTGACGCAGTGTGTAAAGACAGAAAGAATGAAATACAACTTGCTGGACGCGCCCCATCCCCACCACACAGACAGCCTCCCCAGCGGGCTCTCATCGTTTTCATAATCAAATCCAAAGTTGCTATCGTGTTAACCCATTCTGACCTCAACTCCTGCCAACTTTCTCCTCGTCCTAGCAGCTCTGACTGCGTTGTTCTTGCCTTTCCTCCAACGGATCCAGTTCATCCAGTCCTGCGCCCCATGTCTGTTTAGGCACAGTCCATTTGTTTTAGGCACACTCCATTTATAGGCTTTTGCATGGCTTGCTGGCCCACTCCATTCATGGCTCCATTCAAATCCAGCTCTTCAGGAACCTTACCTGGCTGCCTAATCAAATAGCCCCTCCTCATCTCCATCCCACGGGCCTGTGTCATTTCCTCTCTGTCTGTCAATTCCTGTGTTCATTATTGTCTTCTCCCTGGAGACAGTAAGCTCCCTGAGGGCAGAGACTGACACATGATAGGCACTCAAAGATCTGTCAAATAACTTACTAAAGGAATGGGTAAGGTATGGTAATTTTCTACTTTTTACATTCTGCATTCTCTACCCAAAATCCTAGCAATCTACCACGGAAACTCTCAGTTTAGCTGTCTCAATAGGTGACTTCAGAGCTCAACCTTAGATGTGCACACAGTCACGGAGAGGACTTGTGAGCAAGAGGTCACATCAGCAGGAGGAGGGCAGGGAACAATCCTGTGTTTGGGCAGCTTAATAAGATCATCAGGATGGGACGCTATAAAATCAGGTGAGTCGAGGGGAGGGGCAGGCAGTCGTCGGATACACCCCTTCCGGTTCCCTTCGTGTTTGCTCCATCATTTCTGGAAAAGGGGTTTCCTCGTGGGTGTTTGGCAAAGCAAGTTTTAGTATTTTCCTGCATGGGCAAAAAGACAAATACCAGGAGAGGAGATTTTCCAGGGATATGCAAGTTGCAGCCAAATAAAGTGACTTTCGGTGGGTCTCTGCCAAAAAGGAGAATCAGCTTTCATCTATTCCTAAAATAAAAGCCGTTGGAGAAGGAAAAGAAGGGAAAAAAATAGCAGTTACGTTGAAAATACAGAATTTAGAATGGCTGCTTGCTGGAACAAAAAGGGGGTGTTTTAGGGCAGAGAAACTATTCTGTATGATACTGTAATGGTGGATACATGTCATCATGCATTTTTCAAAACCCATAGAATGTACAACATAAAGAATGAAACAATGGAAACTACAGACTTTATCAATATTGGTTCATCAGTTTATTTAAATGTAGCACATTAAGGCAAGATGTTGACAGGAAAATGGTATGGGGGAGTGGGGAGGGCAGAAGGGAACCCTTGGTACTATCTGTTCAATTTTCCTGTATACCCAAAACTACTCTAAAAGCAAAATCTATTAATTACAAAAAAAAATAAAAGCTTAAAAGACACTTTTTAATGAGTGCCAAACTCGTGAAGATAACCCTTCATTTCACGATTGTATGAATGGGAGATAGAAACATCTTTAAGCATATGTAGCTCTTGAGAGAGTGAAGCGGAAAACGATGCCAGCCACCATTCATTCATTTGGAATCGATCCACCGTTCTTGAGTTTGAACCGCGTGGCTGTGCTTTGGCTGTTGTTTGCTTTTAAATGTCAGTATTTTGTCATCCAAAAAAAGCCCTCAGAGTTCGGAGACTTTTAAAAGACAATATCAAATGTTTCAACAACTGACAAACCTCAGACTTCCTGTATTTCTGTAACTTGTAGTTTTCCCTTCCTTCTTCTTTTAATTTGTTAATGATCTCTCAGGCTACAGGCTCTCTCTGTCACACGTCCCTAACTAGATCAGTAGATCAAAGGTGAGGCTTTGCTAAGTAATCAGTGTAATTTCACCCATGTAGCAAGCTATTAAAAACAGACCGCTGGGGTTTTTCAAGGACAACCGAGGTATTGATTTGGCAACCAAAAACTCCTGCACAGCAAGCAGTAATATACAAGGGCCAGTGTTTCCGCGCCATCACTATTCCTTACTCACGCCATCCCTGGTGAAATCCTGCAAGGCTCAGCAAATGCAGCACACCCAGCCCCCGCCATCCCCTCGCTGCTTTCAGAAAGGAATGCCACTGTTATAAATTAGAGAAGGAAAGAGAAACCTCCTCTTTTCTCTGACAAGCTTTTTCTCCCCCCAGAGATTTGTTTGCTCATGCATAATTTTTCCTCCCAGTCATTACACCTTTATGTGGATTTCTTTTTAAAAAGGACACTTTAATTATGTAATTTGTTTAGCATTTCTGGAATGAGGAAACTTTTCTGCTGGTATTGTTGTGAAAATCTAGACAAGGCACCCGTGTGATAGATCACTCTGAGCCTTAGAAGGAAATGATTCACCACAATACTGTAACCGAAAGTGTCCTAACGCCAGGGAAGAAGGCAGGCATTAACAAAGCAGCTATTGGAGGCACCAGAGCCTCCTCGGCTCAGCCTCACCTGCAGGGGTTCCCTGTGCCCAGTTTAGCTGCTCCCATCAGCTTTGTTCCTGTTCTCGCTTTCCTGTGTCCAAACACAAATAATTGATGCTGGGAACTCAGTCTCCTTTTTTTTTTTTTTCTTTTTGGTGGCAAAGATTGGCCCTGAGTGAACACCTGTTGCCAATCTTCCTCTTTTTGCTTGAGGAAGATTGTCTCTGAGCTAACATCTGTGCCAATCTTCCTCTATTTCATATGTGTGACACCACCACAGCATGGCTTGATGAGAGGTGTGCAGGTCCCTGCCTGAGATCCGAACCTGCCAAACCCCAGGCCACCAAAGGCATGGGGAGTGCATGAACTTAATCACTATGCCACCAGGCTGGCACCCTCATCCTCCATTTTTAATTTTTAAAACAAATCTACAAATGTCTGATTCTTAATAATCCCCATCTGTCCACCTGCTGCCACATAGGCCTTCCCAGGCTCTACCATCTTCTAATTTTGCACTGAAATTTGCACTTAAATTGGTTGGGTGAATGAACAGATAAAATCAAAAATGTTCAGAATAAACCCAAAGTTATAAAAATAAAATATATCTTTAAAAAATAAAATAAATGTTTATTTAAACAAAAAACATGCACAAAAGCAATGTGTGGAAGAGGTGAACACTGGCCACAACTATTTCTAATAAAAAGATGTCAAACAACAAAAACAAAACAGCAGGGAAACTAAAAGATGAAAAATGTATATTAAGAAAAAATGGGGAGGGCTGACCCCGTGGCCGAGTGGTTAAGTTCGCACGCTTCGCTGCAGGTGGCCCAGTGTTTCGTTGGTTCCAATCCTGGGTGCGGACATGGCACTGCTCATCAAACCACGCTGAGGCGGCGTCCCACATGCCACAACTAGAAGGACCCACAACGAAGAATATACAACTATGTACCGGGGGGGCTTTGGGGAGAAAAAGGAAAAAATAAAATCTTAAAAAAAAAAATGTGTATTCCCCTCTGAATGTTTTGGTGAAGGCAGATCACAGACATAGCCGTGCTGTAAACGATGAGGTGCATTATTCTTTATGCAAAGTCATGTGAAATATTTCTCATCTTCCTTTATTTAGTTACATTTCAAAACTGAAAGCTGATCACTATGGATGGAAAGTTACCCGAATATCTTACACGTTGAAATTCAAGTTGCTACTTTCAATCCACTTACTCCACATGGAAGCAACCGGATTTGATCCATGTACTTTGAACAAATAGGCTAAAAACCAGGCAGGATCACAATACGACTTTCACGGGTCTCTTACTCTATAAAAAAGTAAAATAAATTGTATTTTATAACTGCATTGGTATACAATGAATATATTAGTATTAAATATTAAAACACTTTCATCAACCTAAAAAGTCACTTTTTTCTTCTGATTTTAAAAGACATTAAAGCTTTTTTGTAGGCCCACTGTGTCTAATGGAGAAGTCTGCCCTGGAAGAAGGTCATTTTATAGAAACACAGATGAAATAATCTCAAACCTAATGGCAGAAGACATTTTTTAACATTAAAAAAAAAATCTGTCAGTGAATTGTCACAATTATGAAAAATATTTGTGTTCATTTAGAAAAGGAAAAACTTCAATACAAAATAAAAATCATGGGACCTGCCTGGTGGCGCGGCAGTTAAGTTCACACGTTCGGCTTCCACAGCCCAAGGTTCACTGGCTCAGATCCCGGGTGCAGACATGGCACTGCTTGGCAAGCCATGCTGTGGCAGGCGTCCCACGTATAAAGTAGAGGAAGATGGACATGGATGTTAGCTCAGGGCTAGTCTTCCTCAGCAAAAAGAGCAGGATTGGCAACAGATGTTAGCTCAGGGCTAATCTTCCTCAAAAAATAAATAAAATACACAGCAAAATAAAAATCAACTTGAGTGCTCAACATCAGGGGAATATAAATAAATTATGGTACCTCTATTCAACAGAACATTATTCCATCACTAAAAACCAACAGTTTTCAACAAACGGACAATCATCTTTTTATATATTTGAAGTGCAAAAAATATTTGGATGAGTTTTTTTCCTTAGACTTAGTGAAGGTGTGTGGAAATGGGCACTCATACATTTAGTGGGTAAACTAGCACTGACTTTTTGGAAGACAGTGGATGATATCTATTGAAATGCCAACTGTGCCTACTCTTTAATTCACAAATTCCACTTCTAGGCATTTATTGTACAAATTCACTCCCACAAATGTGTCAATATATAAAGGCATAGATATTCATGGTAACATTGCAACAGCAGAAATCAAAAAAGAACTTAATATCCATCAGATTGGTTATATAAATGATGGTCTATTTTCACCATGGAATACTACATAGTCATTAAGAAGAATAACATAGACATGTAATAATATGGCTCATCGGCCAAAATTGTATTACCTGCTGATTCATAAGCTGGTGGTTCCCAGTCAAGTGAATTTTTGCTCTCTAGGGCACATTTGGCAATTTCTAGAGACATTTTGGGTTGTCACATCTGGGGTGCAAGAGGGATGTTACTGCTACTGGCATCTAGTGGGCAGAGGCCAGGGGCGCTGTTAGACATCCTACAATGCACAGGACAGCACCCCGCAGCAAAGAACTATCCAGCTCCACACGCCAAAAGTTCTGAGGTTAGGAAATCCTGTTTTAAACTGATCATTGTCAAGGAGAATGGAACGTCCAGACTTGTGTGTTAATCGAGTTCTACCTTCTGGAACAAGGGAGGGTCCAGCCTCCCCTCTGAAGGATAATATCTGGAAAGAGTCAAGAGTTCTGTGAACAAGGGAGAATAGAATGATTGTCGTATTATGCAAGCAGCCAACAGTCTCAGCCACAAACATAGAAAATAGAGTCCGCAAACAAGACAGAGAGAGAATAACATAAAAACAAAGAATATTTTCATAGGTATGTAAAAGATTGAAAGGATATACACCGAACTATCATTCAGCCACAAAAGAGAAGAAAATCCTGCCATTTGTGACAATGTGGATGAACCTGGGGGGCATGATGCTAAGTGAAATAAGTCAGACAGAGAGAGACAAATACTATATGGTATCACTTACATGTAGATTTTTTTTTTAAGCTGAACTCATAGAAACAGAGTCGAATGGTGGTTGCCAGGGTGGGGTGGGGTAGAAGAAATGGAGATGTGTCAGTCAAAAGATACAGACTTTCAGTTTAAGATGAATAAATTCTGAGGGTTCAATGCATAGCATGGTGACCACAGCTAGTAACCCTATGTTAGATACTTGAAATGTGCTAAGAGGACAGATCCTAAGTGTGCTCACACACACACAAAAGGTAGCTGTGAGCTGATGGACGTGTCAATTAACCTGACTGTGGGAATCATTTGGCAATGTATACAAGATCAAATCATCGCTTCTTACACTTTAACTACGTTATAATTTTATCAAGCATACCTCAATAAAGCTGGGGGAAAATAACAATAGCAAACACCTGCCTAGAACCTACCGTGTGCTGGGCACCGCTCTGTGTGCTTTCCAACCGTTAGCTCACGGCGTCCTCACAGCTACTGGATCTTCATTTCACACAAGTGGACACAGAGCCCTGGCACATTTCTCACGGTCACAGTGCTAAGTGGCGAGTTGGGGATTTGAACCCAGGCATTCTGGGCCCAGAGCTCAGACTCTGGGTCACTATGTCATCAGGCTAGGCTGAGTTACTACACTGGCCTCCGAATTCGTCATCTACTCAGAATCTTGGTGCCCATGATTCCATCCCATCCTTTTCTTGTCATGAGTCATTTTTCTAAAACACAGTTCCTGTCACTCATCTCTCGGGGCCTCCCAGTAGCTTCTTCTTCATGCTTTGGGGACACAGACTTTCAGGCCCAGGAGCCACAGCACTGCAAGGCCGGTCCCCGGGCAGCCCTCAAGGCTGAATTCAGCCTGCAGACAGGTGCAGTTTGTCCTACACAATGATTTCATTTTTAAAAAATTACTTTTTAACATCTAAAATCCTGGAGAATGAGGAAGTAGCCAGACAAATCCCCAAAAGGAAGCATTGGGTAGGACAACTGGCCCGGCCTATTTCAAAAGTCAAGGAGAAGGAAAAAAGGGACTGTGCTAGATTAGAAAAGGCTTGAGTGCATAACAAGCCAGTTTCACGCCTAGGCCCGGATTGCATCTTGGTTCAGATAAACCAGCTACAAAGGACATTTTGTGAGTCAGTGGGGAAATTTGAATATGGAGTGGGATTAGATAAGAAAAAAATGCATTGCAATGGAAGGGTGCAGATCGCTAACTCAATAAATCAGGCATGATCTTCTTCTGGTAAAAAATACATGGATGTTTACGCACACAGAAAAAGATCTGGAAGCGTAAAGTGTGAACAGAGGTTGGAGTTGGATGCCTTTCTTTTTTCATTATTGTCTAGCTCTATTTCTTAACTTTCTACAAAATGCATGTATAGGGGCCAGCCCAGAGGCGCAACAGTTAAGTACCCACATTCCGCTTCGGTGGCCCGGGGTTCGCCAGTTCAGATCCTGGGTGCAGGCATGGCACCACTTGGCAAGTCACACTGTGGTTGGCATCGCACATAGAAAGTGGAGGAAGACGGGCACAGATGTTAGCTCAGGGCCAGACTTCCTCAGCAAAAAGAAGAGGATTGGCAGCAGATGTTATCTCAGTGCTAATCTTCCTCAAAAAAAAAAAAAATGCATGTATACTTGTGCTTGAGACAACAAAAGGTTATTTTTGATAAAAATAAAAATAAAATAACCTGGAAAGTTAACATTACAAATCCAGAGTTTTGGCTTATCTTGACAAATTGCAGGAAGTTCCTTTATTCCCTTCTCGCTCCGTCCGGGCAGCACAGCATGAGGCGCCCCCTTGGATGGGACATGGACTCTAGTTCAGAAGCCCCCGGCCTACTTGTTCGTTCATTCATTCATTTATTCATTCAACAAATATTTCTTTTTTTTTTTTTCTGCTTTATCTCCCCAAACCCCCCCGTACATAGTTATATATCTTAGTTGCACGTCCTTCTAGTTGTGGGATTCAACAAATATTTCTTGAGGACTTCGTCTGTGCCCAGCACTGTTTCCAAGACAATAAATAGAACTAAGCCTCTGCCCTCATGTAACTTAGATTCTCATGAGAGTGAGCAGATAATAATCAAACAAATGATTGTTTAACATGCATTTCAAGTGGGACTAGAACTCTAAAGAAATATCGAGACTGGTGAGGGGAGTGGTTCCGTCTGAGTAGACAGATGGATGCACAAGCCTGAGATTCAGCCCAGTGGACTGAGCTCAACAGGGAATGGGTGAGTCCTTAGCAGTTAGATGGGACAGAAACCCAAAGGAACAGGTACCCTTGAGTTCTTCTGTACTTTTGAGCTCTCTGGGGTACAAAAGGACACCACATTCCTCGTCTCCATGGTGTCCTTTTGTACCCCAAAGAGCTCAAAAGTACAGAGGAACTCAACAGTACTCCTACGCCTTGACCCAAATGACAAATAAGGAGAAAAAAAAAAGACGAAAACAAATGAGCTAACCCAGCCCAGTTTTCCTTCTAAACTCAGCCATCAGATTAAACCACTCTGCCTACCTGGGGTAGGAGATGTGAGGGGTGAAGAGAGGTCAAGAGGTCAGGCTAGTGACATTCCTCCTACTTGGAAGGAAACACCAGGACTAGGGAAGCAGTGATCTCCTCCCGATGGCACCAATCCTCACCGACATTTCTCAGTTCTCTTCTTACTTGGCTCTGAGCAGGATGCCACCCTGTTGACCCTTCTTGCACTCACAACCACACTGCCTAATGCCTCCACATGCACCTTGTAATAATAATAGGTAACATTCATCCTTCTATGACCGTGCCGTAGACTCAGTTCTATGACTCTTTTGCGTATTAGCTCATTTAAACCTTACTATGATTAGACAACCCTTATGACCCCATCATGCAGATGAAGAGGGGTAGCTATGTCACCTGCCCATGGTCTCCCAGGTAGTGACTGGAGAAGCCAGGGTTTGAACCCGCCACTCTGGTTCCAGAGTCTTCACCGTTGATATGTGAGTTGGCAGGTAACGCTAATTTCTATCATAAGGAAAATGGGCGTTCAAATCCCAGTTTCGAATGTCACTGGCTGTGTGCCTGTGACTTACCTTTTCTCCAGCTTCAGTTTCCCCTTTCTAAAATGATATGATGATGATAATAATCATGCTGGCCTAAAGGGTGGGCTGGGGCCGTTGAATGACAATACAGCCAAAGCAGGTCTCAGCAATGACTGCCCAGGGCAAATCAGGGCAGCTGCCTGTTTTTATAAACAAAGTTTTCTTGGAACACTGTCATGCCCATTCATTTACAGATCATCTATGGCTGCTTTCTCACTACCAGTTGGTAGTTGAGACAGACTATATGGCTCTCAAAGCCTAAAATATGTGCTCTCTGACCCTTTACAGAATAAATTTGCTGACTTCTGGTCTAAAGCGTTCAGTACAGTCCCTCATACCTGGGAGACACTTGACGCTTATATTTTACGTAAACTCAAGAGCAGACATCAGGTCTTATTTATCATTCTTTGTTTCCCTGGGTCCAGCAAAGGCCTTGCACATATAAGGTGCATTATAAAAAATAAAGTCAGTATAATTAGTGATAATAATATCTAATAGTTATGACGTAGCATTCAGAGGAAATTGGTTAATAAAACTTTAGATACATTTCCAATTTAAAATGACCCCAATTTACTTTTTCAATATTCTGTACTTTTAGTTAGAATGCAAATAATGACATAACCTTGGAATATCATTCGGCTGGCTTGCACTGACACCGAGGAGGGCTGGGTGAAGTGACACAGGATCACTTTGCTATCTTTTATTATTTTTGAAGTGAGACCGATCAGAAGATGAAATGTACACACATTCGGCAAACTTCAAATACTGTGTTTTAATGGCTTAAGCCCCTGGTAAAGTGAGCTTTGAGAGATGACACAAAATAGAATAGGGTACTGGATCCTGGTTGATGTGATGATGGTACCAGCGGAGGCAGAGAAGGAAAAAGGGCAGAAACAGAATGGGAGGAAGCATCATTAGGTCTGCACCGCAGCTGGAAAGTCAGCTCAATAGGGCGTTGAAAGTAAGACCCTGGTCCCACAGCAGTAGCCGGCCTGGCACTTCTGAGTACGCTCAGTGAGTACCTCGTCTTAAAGGGAGGATTGTTAACTGTCGAGCAGGGCTTAATCAGAGGCAGCGCTCAAGGATTCCCACGAGAGTTATCAGCTTTGTGGGGTCTCCACGATCCATTGGGAAGGCAGGCGCTTTCCTCCCGCAGTCTACAGATGGACCGTGGGCTGCCCTGTCTCGCTGCCAGTTAGTGGGTCTTCTCACTCAGCTTTACTATTGATATACAACAGAAAGAAGCAAAGAACATCAAGACTCTTAGCCAAAGCACTTACAAAGTCAAATATAAAGTAGTTTGGGAAGTAGTCGGTTGCTTTGCATTCGCCACTCTTTCTTCAATTAGTGCAGGAAACAGTGTCGATAGTGCTCATTCAACCAATGTGGCCTTGCTTTATTTAATTTTATACTTGTTTATGCAAAGACTGTAACCCATGAAGACAGAAACCGGTTCACAGCTGTATTCCCAGCATCTAAAACAACATCTGACAGGCAGCCTGTATTCAAGGCTGTTTGCTGATGGGGTGTATAAATTGGTTCTGTTCCAACCAGTGGTGTTACAGTGGTGAGCAAGACGGACATTTTCCCTGCCCTCCTGAAGCTTCTATTTGCTAGGGCAAGGCTGACAATGATGAAGAGAGCAAACAAGTTCATTATTACTAGTTGTGATAAACACTAGGAAGGAAACAGGGTGTCATTACGAGTACGGGGTCTAATGTCAGACTACCTGGCTCTGAATTTTGGTCCTTGACCCTGGGCTGGGACTAGGGTCAGGCAAGGGAGGTACTTGCCTCAGGCACAAAATCTCAGAGGCACCAAAAAACTCAGAGATTGTGATAAATGGTATTTTAATACAATATTTTAAAAAATCAAATTAATGCCAAAAAACCCATGACGAACAAAATATCAAACTTTTAAATAAAGACAGAACCGAGATTAGAGTGAGGCGAGCGAGGTGAGCCGTGCAAATGTTCCCTGTTCTTGTTTTCCATCTACAAAATGGGAGAGCAACAGCATCCTTTCAGGGCTTCGTGAGGATTAAATGTCAGGGAATTCAAGCAATGGCTGACACACAAGAAGAGCTCAACAGATGGGGGTTATTATTACTTTATTAATTTCATCAATGTTGTTAATTCTATGGAAGTCCATCATGGAAGAAACACTTAAGCAATAACATCAAAATAATTCAGAAAACTAAAGGGGCTACTTACTGTATTTTGTTGAACCTAAAACGTCACTGCTTGTAAGAGGCTTCATTATTTCATGGACTATTAAGAAAGAAAGAAAGAAATGCTTCCTAATATCATTGCAAGATGCCATCGATTGCAAAACGCACACTAATTTCAGTTACGTTAAAACATAAAAACTAAAGGGTACCTTAGAAATGATAAAATATAGTACTGGGTCACCTCAATTCCATGACAATGACCATAAATGTGTGTATTATCTGTTTCAAATGATTGCATGTTTAAATAAACACTTTTTTGGAAATTTTGGCCAGTTCATAAAACCAAAATTCTAGGATCCCTCAGCATCAAGACCAGTCGTATTTAATAATGATTGCTGAATAAAGAAATAAACGAATGCATGAGACATGAAATAATCACTTAAAACTATGATTGAAAAGAGCCTCTACTCGTAAACAGCAATAGAAATTATGTAAAACAACAACAAATGCCATGGACAAAGATAGATGGAAATCTATTATAATGATACAAAAATGAGGGAGACTGGGATAGACATTTTCTGAATTAAAATGGCAGTGCCAATGTAATACGGCCATGGTTAACCTGGCATGTTTTTAGAAGAACTCTACATCATTTTGACACAATGACACTACGTTAAAATCCACTTATCTATGAAGCACCTGTCCTGTCTCTATCCTGGATATGTAAATTGGTAGTCATCATTTTTAGGAGGTGGGTCTTAATAAATATTGAATGAATGAATGAATGGATGAATTCTGTACATATGGAAGCTTGAACCTAATCCTCTGACCGAACACAATATAGTCCACTCGTTTAATCAGTCCAATTTTTAACTTTAGGAAAATATTTGGATTACTCCCCCAGAGAGAATATTCATAGTCAGCGAGCGTCCTTTCAAAGCGATTGGGCTGGCTGTACTCAATTGAGGTTTATGACATTTGACGTAACAGAAAAACTGTCCATTTTTTAAACTATTATTATTTCCAGACATTTTTATGAGAAACGAGTCACACACATTTCTGTAACTAAGAAATTATTTCCTGCTTTGAGTTAATTTTTCAGTCTCTTTGTGTAGTTATGTGAGCCAGTTTTTGCCAAGATTAGTAGCATTTTTTGGGCGGGGCGGGGGCAGATTTCCATCTACATCGCCTTGGCGTATTATCAGCATTCCACATTGTTGCTTTCTTCAGTTAAGGACATATATTAGCATTTCTAAAATTTGGTGAATATTATTACTGCACCTTTCTGCTTACATTCTTTTGAAGAAGCGGGGGAAAAAAATACCTTCCATGTTAAATTAAGAGAGCACAGACTTCTCTTTCCTCTTTTTTAAAAAAATGTATTTTGGCAGTTGAAAACAGGTGCTCCTTCAGTTTATTCACGATATGAGAAAGATCAAGGTACATTTGAAACTCCTCTTTCTTCAGAGCAGAAAATTGTAAGGGTTGAGCAAAACAGAAAACAGAGTCCTTTTCTAAATATAGCACTGTCATATGACCCCACTCGTCTTTGTAGTGAGCGCATTAAGGTATTAGACACATTGCTTCATGGATGTAGCATATAATTACTCCAGGAAAAGAGGGAGCGCGACCAACCAGCGCAGATACAAATGTTGGGCTTCTGTCTGTCCTTTTTGATCTAAGGAAATAGACTTTAGAATGTTGCTGGGACGTCCCCATGTGACAGCTTGTCATTTGGGTAAACTTTCCCACTGTACACAGAAAACAGCTCTTCCATCTCTTTGGTTTTATTTTTATATCACTTTTCGGAGCAGCCGGTTTAAACGTGTCTCACCCTGTGGATTTTTTTTTTTTTTTCCATTTGCTTCTTTAACTGAGAACCCTCTGAGACGAATTCAGTTTTGTCAGTTATGCTCATTCATGCCAACGTTACATAGTTTTCAATTTAGAGCTCCTGGAATTAATCTCTGAATGTGGTGTTTTGTTTGTTTTATTTTTAAAAGACTCTTTATAGGATAATTTGGACATGTATCCTTAAAGCTTTTAGGGCTTAAACAAAAATCTTTTTTTAAAGAGTGTTTCAGGTTTACTGCATTTCTGGAACTTTCAATTAAAGATTACGTTGGGAATGAGGAGTTCAAGAGCTATCGCTGCATTTAATGTGTTTATCTGCAAACTAAAATTCTTAAAATGCCATTTCTATTTGGCAGAAGGTGGATCTTTCCAGCCGTGGAAGAGTTTCCAAAGCCATGGTTAAGAGCGAAGACTTGTTTTTGCAGGGGTGGGGGATGGGGGAACTGATACATATTAAAATTGAGAAAAGGCCTAGCAAGTTTGGGGAAAAGCAGTGGTTCTCATACTGTTTTCAGCATTTATCTGGGGAAAAATTTTTACGTATTTGCCCTCTGGGCCCATGAAAGGGAAGGAGTAGGAGGAAGTAACTGGGATTGTCCCATACTTGAAGGGAGCAGAGGCCTCAGTGGGCCGCTAACAATTGAGAAAAAAAAAACGGAGCTCAGGTCTATAGCAAGTTGTGGACCAGAATTGAGAATTTGGTTTTAGAGTTCGGGTAGAAAATTACCCCCCTGTTCCCTTGACCTGTCTTTAAACATGTCTGATGATGATAACCATTGATTAGTTTCTGATGTCCCTTATGAAATCCATTTTTTTCTAAACCTTCTACTATATAGTGAATCTTTTCTTTTTTACAATTAGAATGCAGTAGATATTATTATATAGTTAAAATTATTTTTAACTATGGATTCTTGACAAATAAATTAAAAGATTCCAAATTTCTTTAAATACTCCTCTTTTCAAAACAACCCTCCCAAAGTCAGATTAACAGTTGAATTGGTCTCTATGACCTTTACTTGTCTTTAAAAAAATAAAAATTACACACACTGCTTTTTGGGAATGTCCCTTGCAAAACAATAAATCATAACTTTATCAACTTCCCCAGAGGCCTTTGGAACACAAAAAAGTTCAGCTGAGTTCAATTGCTTTATAAATTCATCCTAAAGGTAGCCTTCCGCGCTGTGTATTTTGTTCACAGTGTAGCATTTAGGCAACCACGAAAACACGCTTTCCTTTTTGATGCTGACTGAGGATCCTTGGTCAAAAGGAAACTTGGGCAGACGCCGAGCACAGCTCAGGGATTGCCCCAGCCTCAGGTTTTAATTTCCTTAATTGCAGAAGTGAAGCCTGGTATGCCCTGAGCGATCAAGAGTTAAGAGTTTCAAAGTTAAGGAAGCAGTAAACTTATTTCCAAGAGTTGTCTTCCCAAATTACGCCTGCTTCTAAATATAGAAGCGTCCTTTGTTTTTCAGAGCATATGCATGTAGCATTTTCCCAGTCTACGACAGAGCTCTCTCTCTCCCCTTCTCTCTTTTCATAATCCGAAGTACTCGAGAGCTCATTAGTACTGAAGAGGGTTTTGTAGTTTATTTTGTAAAATATTGAACACGTCAAGAACAGAAAGAGTGCCCCCCATAACAGTATCTATGGACATCTTCTGCCTCTTTTTAAAACCTCCCTGAATCTTATTCCTGACTTCCTTTCTGATTACTCACTCAGTTCACAAGATTATTCAGGAACCACACTCCGCCAGCAGAGAACTCTCTTTCGGAGACGAATTCACTAAAACTCACTGTGTTTTGTCACTTGGGTTTGCCCATGCTGTAGTATTTTGCTTTTCTAATAAAATCTAGAGATATTTCAGTCTTTGCAGGAAAAAGGATAAAGTGGATTTAAAAGCCCCCACTAATTTCCTAAATCTCTCTAATGATTTTCATTTTATCTCAAAAATGGAGAATTTAAAATCTCCAGAAATATCTGGCTTCCCTTTTTTCTTAAATAGTCAGTAGGTCAAAAAACCCACATGCAGTAATAGGAAGTGAACACGTTAGACAGACATATGTTTTTAAAATTCTGCCACATAGGAGTCATTTAAGCTTGAATCCTCAAAACTTTATTCCTATAGAACTTTTCATGATGTATAATATTTTCACATGTATATGTATATTCATATATATTTATAACATACAGAAATACTTAAGTTCAGTGAAGTTATTGAGAAAGTAGACTTGGAATCAAGATACCAAAACCACAGTACATGAAAACTAGAAATCATACAATTTTTGTTTCTCCCAGCTCTTTGATAATAAAAAGGGAAATTGAGACTGAGAAAAGCTATTTAGCTTGCCTTAGGATCTTTGGATTCTGCTCCTGGATTTGCCATATAATTTTGCAACCTTTAGGGACTTCTTTTTCCTCATCTATAACGTGGGTCCGGAGGGAGACACGATTTTAAATTATTTAAATATGTATGAGTTCTTGAGCATAGGATTTGGATCAGGCAAAAAAGGACATCCAGGACTCCACATGACTAGTCAGCCCCACCTTTTCACCAACGGATCAGCTTGTTTTGGCCCTGGACAGGCATCAGCCATCCTCAACTAAAACACTGGGTTTTGGCAGCGGGGCTTTCCTGCCTATTTGAGTCTGTACATTTTCACCAGCCTTTGACTCAGAAGAATTCAATTAGAGTTGATTCCTTTAGAGCAAATGGCAGCAGATACTAGAATATCCAGAATTGTCAGAATCTCGTTTCCTGCTTCACCCAGCCTCCCTGTCTCCGTTTTGCATAGTTTTCAGCTCTTTCAGAATGGGTCCGTTGTACTTTAGGGAATTTCCTCAACCACTCATCATTTCAGCCTGAACATGAATGATTTATCCAGCAAGAGTTATTAAAATTGACTGAGGTCTCCGAAGAAAGGATAGTTTGTCAAACCTACATCTTCAGACTAATTGGATATATTTTGCATGAATTGTGATTAATGCAAAGTAATTTCAGAGGATGGCTTTTACTAATTAATAAATCAATCACATTGACTCATCTCGGTGGACTAAACTTTAAAAGTTCATTACTGACTTGTTCAAAACATACATACATAGCTTCGTGGTTTAAAGTAATTCTTCTTAAGAAAGCAAGCAGATTGAGCAATACTTTAATTCAGAAACAAGTTGCTCAATGTGTGTCCTCTGAAAATAACAAGCCTGAGAAAGGGAAACTATGAAACACAGGCGGGACATTAACATATTCCTGCTTCTTGATGGATTTCACATTCTCAACAAAGCTCACATTATTATAAAGGATTTGGAAAGGTCAGATGGGGAAGCATCTCCCTACCCAGAGAAGGATTTCTGAAGTAGTTGAAAGCACCATATTAACTTAAAACAACAAAATAAAGAGAAAAAGTTATCTGAGTTGTTATAACATGTCTGGCTCTAAAACTCTACAGAGCTTATGAGAGAAATGCAGGTGAATTTTTTTTCTCCTGCCCGTAGCAAAGTTTAGTTATTGAACAAGGCACTCAAGTTATGGTTTCAAGAAAGGAAAATGGTTTGTGTTTTTCTTATCATGTTGAAAGGGACATACACGCCCTTTAACAGAAAGCCTCAATTAAGAGACCTTCCAGAGATAGCGCGTGAGGTCTGAATCAGGTAGTACACACACCTAGAACCCTTTGGGACCAAAAAAAAAAAAAAAAAAGAAAGAAAGAAAAAGAAATAGTTAATTCAATTCCCGTGTAAATTAAACCTAAAATGACTTTCTCAAAGTGTATTTTCTGTTTTCTGTTACTAGGGTATTTAAAAAATTTCTCCACGGAGGAACAGGTATTTAATGAATGTCCTTATACAAAAGAAGGCAGAGGCTGGGTCCCAGCCCTGGAGGGGTTTTCAAGGACATAAAACACTTGAAGAACTACAATGCTGCCCTTCTAGAATATTCACTGAGGTAGACCTCAGTGACTCTGGGCCCTGGACCCCACAAACTTCCTCCTCGCCTGGTTTGTCTGGATGGGCAATGGGAGGCGGGGGTGAGAGGGTGCAAACAACAGCCCGAGTGGGAGGGTGAAGAGGTGTGGGGAGGAGATGAGTTTAGAAGGATCTAGAGTCTCAAGAACATTTCTCCACTCTTAACCTGAATAGCTGTTGCACATATAATTCTTTTTCTTTGGAATGCAAATATGGTATGCACAGCCAATCAGGGCTTCGAAGTGGATTAACATTTAGTCAGTCAGTCGTTTGGCTGGGAAAGGAGGAGTCTGGAAAGAGGGAAAGAAGAAAAAGAATTTTTTGTTTTTTAAATTCAAAGGAGGGAGACATAGAGTAATAACACCAATAACAGTAATGATAACAATAACTAACTTACACGGATGTTTCTCAAGTGCCAGGTCTGGCCTAAGTAAGGGCTTTCTATTCTTGTTTCCTGCACTTCCGGTTAGGTAAACCTCACCCTAGCTGACACTCCCTCAGTTTCCTAAAATCCTTTAGTCATCTTTCCTGAGGGCATTTGATGTTTTTCCTACCATAAACTCCTACTCTTGCTAAGGGCCATCTATGTAAGGCAGGTGCACTGTCCCAGGTGAAATTATGAGTTCCCAGTTAAAACGTGATAAGGGAAGAAATCACTGGATTTTTCCTATGGTATAATGTAGTCTTTGATACCCTACACAGTCACAGCCTTCCTCCGCTGGAATTCCCACTCTGCCACTCAAAGCTGTGTGATCTTGGGCAACCTCTCCCTATCGCAGTTTCACCATCAATAAAATGGGTATAATAATGGGATCAAGTCCTAAGCATCATCACAGGGGTGAAATACGAGAATGCATATGTCTGGCACAGAGTAAGCCCTAAATAAAGGCTGGCCATTGTTTTTGTGATCATTTGGGGCTATCTGTTAAGAAACTGCCAACAGTGCTGATCCAGCAACCTTCTCCAGTCTGAAATTGTATTGACTATAAATACCTAAGGAAAATATTAAAAATCACTGATTCTTGGGGCTGGCCCCGTGGCCGAGTGGTTAAGTTCACGCGCTCCGCTGCAGGCGGCCCAGTGTTAGTTCGAATCCTGGGCGCGGACATGGCACTGCTCATCAGACCACGCTGAGGCAGCGTCCCACATGCCACAACTAGAAGAACCCACAACGAAGAATACACAACTATGTACCGGGGGGCTTTGGGGAGAAAAAGGAAAAAATAAAAATCTTTAAAAAAATCACTGATTCTTGAGAAAATTTATCTCACCAATATCATGACGTACTGACTACAGTAACTTCTGAAAGCTAAATTAATTTCTAAATGAGCCCATTTTCAGATATGAAATTCTAGGCTCTTGGACCCAACTTGTCTCCTAAGAATTAGTAATTCCATGAGAAAAGGAACTGAGTCCCCTCACAATTTTCTACAATAGCCATTAACATACACTGCATCCAGCAACCAGGTAAGGAAACGTAATATTTTCAGGTGTAAATAGAACACCTGATTGGCCTAATTTTGGTAATTCATTTTTTCCCCTAGACATCAGCAGATTTTCAAGCCAAATGGTAAATAGTGCCTAAAATTTTAAAAGTCTGCTCTCTATGTGTAGTTAAATCTGTTTTTATTCTTGCTGCTGCTTATAAGTGATTCTCACTTGTTTTTCTTACTCATTCCTGCTAAAGATCTGTCTTAACTTTATTGGACTTTGCAAAGAACCAATGGTTGATATTGGTTGTTTTTTACTTATGGCACCATTTTCTGTTTTTAAGTTTATTAATTACTTTCTTCTATTCATATTTATAGATAATATCCATATCTATATCACCTGGAAGGTACATACCAATTCTTTTCTTTTTTTAAGCTACATACCAAACTGAGAATAGCGCTTGGGGTGGAGGAATGGAGCCAGGGAGCTAGAATTGGAAAATGCACTTCACGTGATTTCATCCCTAACAGAAATGTTTGTGGTGCTTGTTTTGCTTTGAGATTTTACTTTTTTACAAGAAGAATGTATTCAGGTATTACTTGAATGATTAAAAATACAAAGAAAACAGCCCAAGATTCCTTAACTATCTGCTGCCCGCTGGGCTCACCTGCGAAGTCCAAAGAACAGGAAGCGGGGAGGGGGGTAAGCTGGCAGGAAGAAACGGGTCGACGGAGACTGCTTTCTTTGGTCGTCCTGTTCTCAGCCATTTTCAGTCTCCCCCACCCACGGATTTCCCCAAAGTGTGCAAGGACCGGCACATCTCAACACGCCGCAGCGCCCACGATGACTGTATGAAAGTTCGTACACACAGCCAGGCTGGAGAGGGTTGTAAAAGATGAGAGAGCGAGAGAGCGAGAGCGAGAGAGAGCGAGAGAGCGAGAGAGAGAGTGAGCAAGAGAGAGAGAGAGGGAGGGAGGGAGGGAGAGAGAGAGAGAGAGAGAGAGAGATTGGCCACGTGATTTTCTGGAACGCAGACTCGCTTCTTTTTGATTCTCACGTGAACGTACTATCTCCAAAAAAGCGTTGAGTGAATCGGAAAGAGTGAAGTCGCGTTCCACTGGAAAGGGTCCCTTCTTAAGTTCGCATGAATTTATTCTTTGATCCTCCCTCGCTGCTCTTAAGGTTTACTTCTCTTTCAAATCAATTAATTTGTTTCTTTCTCATTCTGAGAAGAGCTTTCTAGATGTGATTTCGCTTTTGAAAGAAAGACTTTGAAGTCCTTCTCCAGCATATCCTTTCTTAAAGGGATATGGTTAGAGGAGACAGGCCTCGGGGCTGAGAGCATTTAAAAAGTCACTTTCCAGATACCTTGTCTTCCCATTAAGCGTCTTGAATTGAAACCTCTCAGCTGCTGGAGGACATTTCCAAATGCAGTTCTGTGGCTGGAATAGCCCTGCTCCCAGGAGGGGAAACTAAACTCTCTCTGGACCCTGGGGGCTTGGTAAAGGTGAAGGTGGTGAGAGCAGAAAGGAAACTACTTTCATTTTTGAGTAAAGCCCCTTCCATGCTGTTAGCTTTGAATTAGCAGGAATTCTAAAATTTATTTAGTCGTTGTCTTCTAGGACTTCAAGGCAGGAACACCTGAAATCCAGGCGTGTACATTTCCTGGGGTGGTTAGATTTCAGGCTTCCGGTTTGCCGAGCATTCCCTTCATCCCAGTTCAGAGAACCTACTGGCTTGTGCCAGGTTGCAGCACCTGCCCCACAGTGGCCAAAAACGCTGACAACAATTCCAGCCTCTCCATGAGAAATGAGATGTTTGTACACGAAGTGACCTTTAATTGTGTCTTAGAAACTCATGTCAGATCAACATGTGGTTTCACTTATTCAGCAGAGGTTATTACATTTCAAGCTGTTTTCTGTTAGTTTTCAGCATTTAAATGGAGTATTTTCTCTTTCATATATTTGATGTGGCTCAAAGAACCTTGCTTTTTTTTTTTCTCATAGGTTTTATTTGATTAGATCTTTTTGTCAAGTCAGATCAAAGATGACTTTTCTTTCTTTGGGAGAGATCTTTTCTTAAAATAAATCAATAGAATGGGTTCCACTGAAAAGAGGCATTTTATGTAAAAGATTTTGAAAAGGGAAGAGATTTCAATGGGAGTGGAGAAGAGAGGGTTTTATTTTTGCATTATATTTGTCTGTCAAAGAGTTTGATGAAAGTAAATACTTCGGCATTCTAAACTTTGGATTTACCGTGGAAAGGCTTTTGCAGTCTTAGCCGGATAGACATATCATTATGGAAAACATGCGCTTCAGATTTTATGATCTGGTAATATGGAAGAGCTCGTAGTTCTGCCCCACCCGTCTCCACTGCTGCTTGTAATACGTAGATGCTGGCCTGCTGGCCTTCGCTCGGCTTTCTAGCCATCTGGAATGTCCTTGCCATGCCTCTTTTTTGGACAAGCTCCTTCCTAATACTTCAAGAGGAAACTCAGGAGTTTCCAGAAGGCATCTATGTTCATGGAGCAGCCTGTAAATTACGTCCACCCAGGGCTGACTACTATCACTTTATATGGAAATTATGTGTGTACTTGGTGGCCCTACTGCTCCTTAGGGGCAGGAAATGTGTTCTTCACCTTTGTCCCTTTCCCCTCCCTGTGCTTGCTGGAGTTCAACATATATCTGTCAATCTGAACTGAGCAAAGACAGAAATGTGGTCAATATTCGCTTCACTGTAAAGAAAGGTGATTAAGATTATACTGGGAGGTTTTTTTTTTTTCCTTTTTCTCCCCAAAGCCCCCCAGTACATAGTTGTATATTCTTCGTTGTGGGTCCTTCTAGTTGTGGCATGTGGGACGCTGCCTCAGCGTGGTTTGATGAGCAGTGCCATGTCCGTGCCCAGGATTCGAACCAACGAAACACTGGGCCGCCTGCAGCGGAGCACGCGAACTTAACCACTCGGCCACGGGGCCAGCCCCTATACTGGGAGTTTTTGACAGTCACACAGTAAATGACGTCTGTCAAACATCACAGATGGAATATATGGATGCTCCTACATGGCATTTATTATGATCTCAAATGATATGTGTTTTTCTTATTTACTCTGTTAATTAATCTGTCTCTTAGCTTAAAATGTCCACACTGCGAGGACAGGTTTTTGACTGGTTTTCTTCACTCCTGTATTCCCAGCATTCAGAACAACCCCTGAGACATAGCAGTAGCTCAAAAATTATTATTATTATTATTTTGGTGAGGAAGATTGGCCCTGGGCTAACATCTGTGCCAGCCTTCCTCTACTTTATATGTGGCATGCCGCCATGGCATGGCTTGATGAGCGATGTATAGGTCTGCTCCTGGGATCCGAACGTGTGAACCCCAGGCCGCTGAAGTGGAGCATGTGAACCCAACCAGTACACCACTGGACCAGTCCCTCAAAAATTATTTGAATGATTGAATGAACAAAGCAATCTATATACCATTTTCCCCTCTTCCAGTCGTGATGATGGGTGGAGACTGAGACAGTTATCCAAGTAATTCAAGCCAAAGGTTGCTAAATAAGTCCTGAGGATGTAATGGACAGCATGGTGACTATAGTAATACTATATTGCATATTTTAAAGTTGTTAGGAAAGAAGATCCTGAAAGTCCTCATCACAAGGAAAATAAAGTGTTGTAACTATGTATGGTGACCACGTTAACTAGACTTACTCTGGTGACCATTTTGCGATATATACAAATATCGAATCATTATTTGTACCTGAAACTAATATGTTATATGTCAACTATACCTCAATTTAAAAAAAGGATTACTTTCTTTTGACTCAGCAGCATTCAGGGGACCTCACTTACGTGGGTGGTTGTTATAGTCCTTCAGCTGTGCTGAATGTGAAGTTTATAAAGTCTTAGGCATCCAGATATTGCATCACATGATTGATGCCTCTCTGATGCTCAAAACAATATATTCTTTATTCATTCAAAAATCAGGCAACTTCATGGAAAAAAAAAAATCAGGAAAATGCATTATTTGGTGTCATGAGGAATTGCTGAAACAAAGTTTTAAAATACTCCTTTTGCTCTCACTTCCTCTGGCACTCTTAAAAGGGTAGGTGCTTAATAGAACTTTCTTGACTTGACCCTAGCCAAGGAAGTATAAAACGTCAAGGCATTTGTGTGTAGTACACAAGCTGCAGAACGCCGGGGACCAGCTAGGTAATCAAGCACTGTGACGATGAGTGAATACATGAGTGAATGAATGGTGTCATCTCAGCTACCGTTGTGTAGATTGAACTTTAGGCACCATTTGAGATCATAAAAAGTTGTGGGAGAAATTTCCCCTGCATTTACAGTGTGGTGGTTGGACGGCTAACCATTTAATTTGAACATTAGGTGGCCACTTGTATGCCCAATTAAAAGTTTCCAACCACAGTTTTGCTTGTGTACATATTGCCCCTGTAATTAACCATATGTGTAAAATACAGTAGGTCTTTTGTCACAGAAGAAACTACAAAGGAATATATATACCTGTGGAAGAGAAGTGAACATTGAAGGAGTTCCAGGAGTGAAAAACAGCAGAAAAAATGGAAGCAGTTAGATAACGTTTTTTCCTTCTTTAGAGTACAAGGCCTCTGAGAGCAGATCTACGCCTTGGGCAAAAAAAAAAAAAAAAAATGTTAAGGCCAATGCAAGTTCTGGCCAGCTAAATATCTTTCCTCAGTGTATCGGTTAGCTTTTTCTGGATAATAAACCACCCCAAAATATAGTGGCTTAAAGCAACCAGTTGTTAAAGAAATTATTTTAAGGCCATTTTTTTTTAGAGCAGTTTTAGGTTCAAAGCAAAATTGAGAAGAAGGTACAGAGATTTTCTGTACACACTCTGCTCTCATACCTGCGCAGCCTCCCCCCAGCCATTTTTTTCTAGGTCATTTTCTTCTAGATTAGGCCAAAGAGGCTGATCGTTGTTGCTGGGCTCTCTCATGCATTTGTGGTCAGCCGGCCAGCTGCTGGATGATGTGGGATGGCCTCCCTCAAGTGTTTGTTGGCTGTCCAACTGGACAGCTTGTCTCTGTTCCATGTGGTCACTCATCCTCCAGTAGGCAGCCCGAACTGCTTCCTCTGATGGCCTTAAGGTCCCAGAGGGCAATAAGAGTGAAATACACAAAGTGCCCTGCGCCGCATCATCAGGCTTGAAAATAATGCAAATAAAGTGTTACCATAGGGGAAAACTGGTTTAGGCAAAACTAAGTAATTTAATCAGTAAATCAACTCAATCTGGCAGACATAAACCACTGAGTATAAACACAGGAGAGAGCACTCACTCTGGGCTTGCCAGATGTAGCAAAGCAATATTAGCATGCAGTACTTGGGCCACGCTTATACTAACATATTATTTGTTATTTATCCGCAAGTCAAATTTAACTGGCCACCCTGTATTTTTTCTGGCCACCCTACTGTCAACCCCCCATGTTGAAGATCTCTACTTTTCCCTCAGGATACCTAGAATTCACTGTGTGACAAGTGACCAAATGACCTACAGACAGAGTGGGCAGTCCCAGGATAACTGTATATTAAACAATAGTAAACCTTAAGTTCTTTATTATTTTTTTAAATATAAGAAATAAGTAGGGGGCGGGCCTGTTGGTGTAGCTGTTAAGTTCGCACGTTCTGCTTCAGTGGCCTGGGGTTCGACAGTTGAGATCCCGGGTGCGGACATGGCACTGCTTGGCAAAAGCCATGCTGTGCTAGGCATCCCACATATAAAGTGAAGAAAGATGGGTACGGATATTAGCTCAGGGCCAGTCTTCCTCAGCAAAAAGAGGAGGATTGGCAGCAGTTAGCTCAGGGCTAATCTTCCTCAAAAAAAAAAAAAGAAAGAAAGAAAGAAGCAGAGGGGCCAGCCCTTTGGCTGAGTGGTCAAGTTTGTGTGCTCTGCATCGGTGGCCCAGGGTTTCGCCGGTTTGAGTCCTGGGTGAGCACATGGCACTTCTCATCAAGCCACGCTGAGGCAGCAGGCATCCCACATGCCACAACTAGAAGGACCTACAACTAAAAATATATACAACTATATACTGGGGGCCTTTGGGGAGAAAAAGGGAAAATAAAATCTTTAAAAAAAAAAAGAAGTAGAAATGGAAGTTTTAATATTTTTTGTCACCCAGTGGATCATTTTGTATCTCCAGGGCTAATTATGGGTTCCTTACAGACTGCATGACCTTGAACAAATGTTTTAAATCTTCTCTCAGTCTCCTCGTCTGTGAAATGAGGCCAATAATAGTATCTACCTCATAAGACCATGTGAGGATCAGATGTATAGTACGGGTAAAATGCTCAGCACAGTGTCAGACACATAGCAGGCCCTCATTACATGTTAGCTATTATTATTATTACTGCTCTTATGTTATTGGCAATCTTGGTTGGTTAAACTCTAAGAAAAACCGTTATTGCTCATCTTTTTAAAGAATCTTAAAATTATTTTCAAACTCCATATCTTTTTTTTTTGCCTTCTCCTCAAAGCCCGCTAGTACATAGTTGTATATTCTAGTTGTAGATCCTTCTGGCTACGTGGGGCGCCACCTCAGCATGGCTTGACCAGCGGTGCCATGTCCATGCCCAGGATCCGAACTGTGAAACCCTGGGCTGCCAAAGTGGAGTGCGTGAGAACTTAACCACTTCAGCCACGGGGCTTGCCCCCAAACTCCATATCTTTTTCTTTTTTTTAAAGCTATTTAATGCAACCAAAGATATATAGAATTGGTATCTCAAAACAGCAGGATTTTACTTACATTTCAAATCTAGCATTAAAGTGGAGCTCTTAGCGCATTTTCAAGTATGCGCACTTCCGCATACACACCCCACCCCACAGTCTTGGGGATGTGCACTAGACCCTTTAAGTTTGTAAGGAAGAGAGATGTGCCAGCTAACCTGAGGTATTAGGGGTTTGGCATATGGCAATGATAATAACAATAATGTCACACCGATACCTGGGTCAGGATCACTGACTGTGTGACCTCATACAAGTCACTTCACCCTGCTAGGCCTTGTTTTCAATCTTACAGCCCTCCCAGACTCAAGGGAGCTACATGAATGTTGTCTGTGCCAGTACTTTATTTTACATTCCACTGTGCTGCTCACGCATTATCAATTCTTATGCCTAAGAAGTACTTGCTTCTTTTGTGGCTGGATAGTATAAATCATTTTCAGGTCCAAAAAGGATACATTAAAATTATTTTCAAGGGGCTGGCCCGGTGGCCCAGCGGTTAAGATCGCACGTTCCGCTTTGGCGGCCTGGGGTTCGCCTGTTCGGATCCTGGGTGTGGACATGGCACTGCTCGGCACGCCATGCTGTGGTAGGCGTCCCACATATAAAGTAGAGGAAGATGGGCACGGTTGTTAGCTCAGGGCCAGTGTTCCTCAGCAAAAAGAGAAGGATTGGCAGCTGATGTTAGCTCAGGGCTAATCTTCCTCAAAAAAAAAAAAAAAATTCAAGTTTATGTTGAAAATCAAACGAACACCTTACTTAATCTTAAATTCCAACCTCTTAATTCACAATGGTTTGGTGATAGTGTTTGAGTGAGGATCGGGGAAACTGGCCTTTGTGGGCTGAACTTAGTCTTCACAATGTTGGACACAACACCTCGCTTTAACAGGTATTCAAGAAGCAGTTGTCCATGAGAGAATAAAACAAACGAATGAGTGAATGAATGAACTCGTGGCTGCTTTGGGATATCCCCAGGGAATGGATGTACTTAATGCCGGAGAAGATCCTGTCCATGTTTACAGCGTTTATTTCACTATTGCAGGTTGTTAGAACCCTGAGCGCTGTTCAGAACTGGTTCTTCAGTGTCCTTCAGCTGTGGGACTGAAGTCCAACCAGCCCGGAGGACCGCTCCCTTCAATAAAGCATTTAGCACAACATAAGCATAATAATAGCTACCAAGCGAGCCTTTGCTTTCTGCTTAGCCCAGGGCTCTGTTTGTTAAAAGTTTTTCTGGTTAAAAATTTAATCTCCTGGGTCAGATGATCTGGGTTTTAATGCTTGACCCACTGCTTATTACTGTGTGACTTTGCGCAATTTCTTGACTGTTCTGAGCCTCCATTTTGTCATCTGTAAATTGAGTGAGCCAACAGAATCTGGCTCACTGAGTTACTGTTATTATTTATTTAATTAAATTAATTAATTTATTTATTTTGAGGAAGATTAATCCTGAGCTAACTACTGCCAATCCTCCTCTTTTTCCTGAGGAAGACTGGCCCTGAGCTAACATCCGTGCCATCTTCCTCAACTTTATATGTAGGACGCCTACCACAGCATGGCTTTTGCCAAGTGGTGCCATGTCCGCACCCGGGATCCGAACTGGCGAACCCCGGGCCGCCGAGAAGTGGAACATGTGAACTTAACCGCTGTGCCACTGGGCCAGCCCCGGAGTTATTGTTATTATAACAATAGTTATATATTGGTAATATTTCTTGGTACTTATTACACGTTGGGCATTTTCTCACTCCTAATCATCGCCCCTAGAATCCATCCAGGTAGGTAAATCAAGTCATAAAACATATCCCACCCAAGGCAATGAAGCTATTTCACTGTGAATGACTTGATTTATATAGATAGATAGATCGATCTTCATATATGTATATGTATATCTATCTATACATATATCTTTTTTAAAGATTTTATTGTTACTTTTTCTCCCCAAAGCCCCCCGGTACATAGTATATATTTTTAGTTGTGGGTCCTTCTAGTTGTGCTATATGGGATGCCGCCTCAACATGGCCTGATGAGCTGTGCCATGTCCACACCCAGGATTCAAACCGGCGAAACCCTGGCCTGCCAAATGGAAGCCCACAAACTTAACCACTCAGCCGCGGGGCTGGCCCCTATACATATATCTTTATAAGCATTTTCATTTTTTCTGAATTGTCCCTTATGCAAAAATCTTTGCACACCCCTAGTCTAGGAGGCGGTGGGTTGAACGAATGAAAGAATAGCTGTAGATCAGTAGGAAACAGTAGCAGAATATAAAAAATAAGGATGTTTTTAAAAGCGAGGGTGACTCACGTATTATTATCCTTTTGAAGAACTCAGTTGTTCTTTGGGGAGGGCCTAGTTCCGTGGTCAGTAAATTCAGGAAATACACTCTGCTCCCTTTGAAAATCTACAGCACATGTTTATCTATTAAAGGCGCTAAGAAGTTCTGTAGGAAAGAAAACAGTTTGATTTTTCTCTAGCCCAGCATTTCCTGGGCTGATTTGGCCACAGAAATTTTTGTTGTTGTTGTAGTGCATGCTATCACTTATTAACATTGTGGAACATAGTCTGGAAAACTCTAGCATATTGCTATGTCTACAGGAAACCCAAGCAAACATTGGGTATGCTCGTCAGAATCAGAATGGAACTTCTCCTGAGCCGCTGGTTAGCATCCAGGAGGCAGGCAGGCAAATGACCAGCTCATTCATTTTTCAACTGATTCTTGTGGTTGTGTGCAGCTGTGGCTTCAAAAGCTGAATCACAAATGGCAGAAGACCTGCTGAATAGTAGCTAGAGCTAGGAAGAAAAAAAAAGGTGCTGTTTTTTGCTTGTACAGTGTGACAATGGCTCTTCATCCCTTCGGCCACACCCCCATTCAGGGTAATGCTGTGTGGCGCTAGGCCGAGGTGCAGAGGGCAGACCTCCATGGCACCACGCGGCGCCTGCGTCTAGTAAGTGAGAGCTGTTCTAACCTCAGGAAATCGCAACAGGGGCTATTACTCAATTTTGGATTAACACTGTTATTTAATTGAGAAAGTTATTTATTTAGCTTCCTTATTTACGCTTCTTTGTTTTTTTTCTCATTCCCACTCAGCAGTCAATTTGTTTCTCTGCTTAATACATACCTAATTCTTTGGAAAAGAGATTTTTGTTCTTTAAACCACCTGTGTTCAGCTTTAAAGAAAAGTACAAAGAGAGTAAAAATCATTAGGATTATACCCCACGGAAAAAGACACAACATCTTGAACATCACTCTAGACTTCTACACACACAGTAATTTTACATAAATTCTGTGCTGTATGTTCTAGACTTCTTTCTGAAATAATAAACGTAGGTTGACATTATCTTTGCTAATGGCCAAAAATATTCCATTGTGTGGCTGTGCCATAGTTTATGTAACCCTTTGTCTGCTTTTGAGGGACATTCTGATTGTTTGTAATTTATAATTCTTCCAAACTGGGCTCTGTGCAAACACCTTTGTGTATGTAGCTTTTCGCATTTGAGAGATGTTCTCTTTCAGGTAAATCTCTAAAGGTAAGACATCTGCATCAAAGGACACCTACGTCTTATATTTGGTTCCATATTGCCAAATGGCCTTCCAGGAAGGTTATACCAAATGACCCTCGTTCCAAATGTGCAAGAAATTGCTTTTTTTGATACCTGCAATTTTTAAACCGTTTATAAGACCACTCTCGATCTCCACTTGAATGTATTACCATTCCCTAGGAAAAAAGATTGGTTCTAGAGTGAAGTGGATCACATTCAAGGGTAAAAATGTGCCAACAATACCGAAACCAGTTAATTTTCCATTTTGTCCACATAATGCCAAAAAATAACCGTGAATGTCCCTTTTGGGGAATTAACTAGTATTTTAAGCAGCATAGAGAAAAAATTTGGGCTTAACACTTTAATGCAAACACAAATGAGAAAAAGTTTCATCTTTTCCAACGCTTGGGAAATTCTTAATGAGTCTCTTTAAGTAGATACGAATCTATGAAATCAAAGATTTAATTACTTAAAGTACAATAAGCCACCTGCTAATTTAGGAGGGAATACTGTCTTCCAAACCTGTTTTATGTAACTTTTTTGTAATTATTGACTGTGTACGTCCAAAAGAATGGTTTCTAATGCTGGATTTCCTTCTAGAAAAGGGCACACTAGACAATGCTTAGTTCCTGGCACATAGTACATATTCAATTAAAAAACAGTTGAATGAATAAATGACATATGACAGAGTTCAAAAGTAAAGCGCCCATCCTGTCATTCAGAGCCTGTCTAATCAGCCAGAGCCACTCAGGAACTATTAATAGGTAAGCAATGGGTGTAACTGTATGTTCTGAACAATCCTCTTCTGGACTTTCTTGTTCTCCTAAGCAGAGACAGCAGACTGGTGCACAAAGGCTGCCTTAGCCCATAGTCAAGTGTTGTTTTGGCTCAAGAGGTATTTAAACATTTTGAAATAGTTGCCAAGATCCTTTTTTTCCTCCCAACATCCTTTTTTCCCCTGGAACATTTCTAAAGTAAGCTTTTACATAAAAATCTGCATTTCTGGCTTTTCTCGACAAAACGTGAGCTCTGGCCACACCAAGCCTGAACTCCCAGCCACATGGCAAGGGGTGGGGGGGAGGGGAGCCGCGGAGGGAGGGGCGGGGGCGGGGGCGGGGGAGGGGCGGACCGTCGCCCCCTCCTCAGACGGCCACAGCCCCACCTGGCGGCCTGACTCTCCTCTCTACCTGCGTGGCCTCTGGAGGCGTCCTGATTTTGCCACGTTTGTTTATTTGGAATGTGAACACTGGAGATCTTCTTATCTTAGATTCTTCTTCCAATTCAAAGAAATTTCCTTGCTCTGTTTCTTCTCGATTTTAAGAACTTGCTATTCTCGAAGCTTCCTGATAGCCTGTATTTTGTTCTTTGTCTTCCCCAGACTGGCAGAGACAACTCTCTGGAGAGACTCATTGTCTCTCCGAAACTCTCTGCTGTGGGTCCCGGCAGTGAAAGCCTTTGGGAGACTTTCTCCCGTGCACGTGGGGGCGGGGAGGGGAGGGGAGCCGGCAGAAAAGAAGAGACCCAAGACTCGGAGGGTCATCGCTCAACCTTCCTGTTCTCGGCCGGTCCTGGCAGTCAGGCTAAACCCTGGAAGACATTTACTTCCAATATATTTGGGGGGGGGGGGGGGGGGGGGGGCGGAGGGCAATCTCGATTCTACTCTGCTTTGAGAAAAAAACTGTTAACTCTCTTTCTATTATATAATTAGACATCAAAATACAGAGAAACATTCTTAACATTTTGCTCTCAGAAAAGCAGACATTTTAGACATCGCAGATTACATACAAGATGGACACATTGCCTTTCCCCTCCTCCACAAATAACGTTAAGAATAAACGCCAAACTTCTATGACCAATTCTAGGTAGTCTAAATCAGCTGTATTTTCTCCTCCCGACAGTAGGTGTTTGGTGTCAATGTACATTTTTTCTACCACAATGCTTCCTTCCCCCAAACTATTAATTTTGTTTTTATGAATAATACAGTATTCCCGGTTATTATTTAGTTTGATTGTATGCTAGCCTCATGCTCTGCATTTTAATTTAAGTGTAACTGCTCAGGAAAATGCAAATCTCTTCTATTCAAATTCAAAAGAAAATAAATGGATTTTTTATGGCCTAAAGGATCTATTCATTACCAAATCATTTATCTTTTCAGAAAGAACAGTTTATGTGTCCAATATGGTCTAGTGCTGTCTTTATTTTCTTCATTTTTTTTCTCCTTTGATAAATATGCTTGCTCTTTCAAATCTCCCTTGAATCTCTGCCGATAGGGGCAGCTTATAGCAGACTGAACAAGAATATAATTAATAGCATTAAACAGAAAGCAAAGATTGCATAGAAAGCTCAAACAGATTGGAGATGAAAAAAATAGTAAACAAATCTAAAACTTGGATTGCAATGTTCAAAAAAGAAAGAAAGAAAGATACACACTTGGCCTTATCAACGCAAAATAATATAAAAGATGGGAGAAGAGAGAAGTATGTGTTTTTAACAGACTAGCTTTTTTCAAGTCTCGTTGCTGCTATCTTTAAGAGCTAGGAGCCCTGATGTTCTAATCCTGAGCTCTGATTTTGCTCCTAGTATTATTCGCCCTTAGAAGTTTGGCTTTTTGAATGGTGTGCTGTATTTTTATTGAACCCTGGCTTATATTTATATCTTGATTAAAGAAACGAGTGGAGAGGGCGTTGCTTCCGGGAGGGGTCGGAATACACAAATGGCTGTGAGACACAAAGCAATTTTGCGCTAAATACCTTGCACAGTGGCAGCTCCAATGGCTTCCTCCCGAATCAGGAAGGCCCCTAAGTGGGGAATAGTAGCAGCAAGTGCGAGTTTTTTCCCCCCAGACATTAGCCTTTCTCTGGCATATTGTACCTTAAAAATCATATGATTGCGTTAAAGTTACTCAGAACGTTGACTTTCCCCATTCATGTTTATGTATTAAATCGGATTTCAAGGCAAACTGAATGGATTTCTTTGTTCTCACTAGATTAAGTCCAGATAGATAATCTGGTTTCGTTATAGCTGCGTTGTTTAAATAGTGCTAATTATAGTGCTTACAATACAATGGCAGAGGGAGCAATTTAAATGTTCATTTTGAAGAAGGAAAAGAAATCATATGCTAAACTCAAAAATGTACAGCCACTCTAACTCGCTCCCGGACAGCCAGTTTAAAGACTGGTTTTCAAAGAATTGTTTACCTTGGAATTTTTAACCACCAGCCTGGCTGCCTTACGCGCAGCTCCTATATATTGTCTAGGATGCTTAGCGATCCAGAGGGGCTGATGTTGAGTCTTAGGGAGAGTGGAGCTGCTGCCAATCATCAGGACGGGAAGGAGGAAGGACCACACGCTTAAGGGTGCTCTTTGACTGAGGGCTTCCCAAATGAAAGGAGGAAGGGAGGTTTTTGAAGAAGTGAAGGCAGGATCTGTGAGGGAAGGACTGAAGAAGCTAACACGAGCTGGCCAGGGACAGCGATGCAGAGAACATCTGATAGCTAACTCCCTAGAGACAAAAGTAAATCAGGGTTTCATGAGGCGCTTTTATTAAGTGTTGTGTGTTTCCTTTAAGGAGAAATTATGGTATCAGGACAGGAAGGGAAAACAGGGGGCTTGGAAGCAAATGCTTACCTAGGCACTTCTTTCTGCATTCTGGGGACTGGCTCTTCGCTTCAATTGTCCTCCATTTCATGATTTATTTGGGAAATTCCTGAGGTGGGAGCAAAGGGATGAATCAAGGTCTTGGCACTGCAAACTAAAACAAATAGCGCATTGGAATATATTTAGCAGATGATAATGCAGAACACAGAAAAATAGATCGAGGACGATGAAAAAGCAGTAAATAGCACCGTTCTGACTTGAAAGTGATGGAATACTGAACACAAGGTGCAGATTATTTAGGGAATGTGTGTGGAATTTTTCTCTATAAATCAGCTATCACTCAAGGTCCAGGTGACTATATGAGGTAGCTAGGCAAACACAGCACCTCCTGAGGAAGGAAAGAAAAGACAGGAGAACCACAATGCCAAGGACAGCGTTCTTGTTTAATGGGTCAAAACCAGCAATACAGATAATAGATTATGCTTAAAAAAAATCGGGTGCAACATGCGGCTAGGATAATGGGTCAGATTTTAAACTTTTTCCTATAAAGGACATTCATTGGGGGCAGGCCCTGTGGTGTAGTGGTTAAGTTCACATGCTCCGCTTTGGTGGCCTGGGGTTCACTGGTTCAGATCCCCGGTGCAGACCTACACATCACTTATCAAGCCTTGCTGTGGCAGTGTCCCACATATAAAATAGAGGAAGATGGGCATGGATGTTAGCTCAGGGCCAGTCTTCTTCAGCAAAAAGAGGAGGACTGGCAGCGGATGTTAGCTCAGGGCTAATCTTCCTCAAAATAGAAGGACATTAATTGGACAATAGGCAAAATTTGAGTAAGGTTTGTAGATCAATAATGGTACTGTATTGATATTAATTTCATGATTTTTATCATTATTCTGTGATTATGTAAGAGAATGTAATTTTTAAACAAAAAATGCACACCAAAAAAGGGGCAAAAAAAATTTGGGGAATGTGGGAAGAGAGTTAACTTTGCTTGTCTCCACGTTTCCAGGAGTTGTCCACGACTTGAAGCTACTGTGATTTCATGCACAATAATAACTTTGGAAGGAAAAGGGAACTGCTCAGTTGTTGGCCTGATCTGCTGTACTGTTTAAGATTTGGGCAAATGAATTAAGCACTGGCCTTGCACCTCCATTCCCTCGGCTACAAAATGGGTTTCATAATAATTCATTCCACTCAGCTGTAGCAAGGATTAGGGAGATGATGTTCATAGAGCATTCAGTTAGCACCTGGCCCAAGGCAGGAATCAGAAATTGTCTGGTCTGTGGTCATGATTATGCTTAAAATTATTTCTATAGCTTCTATTTTGATGAAGCAGCTTTTGTGTGTTTGGTCATAACTTAGAATAGCTTGCCTGTAAATGCATGTACCTGGAAAATGTTCATATGCTTTAGAAAACACAGTGTTTGGAAGTTGGACTTAATTCTTACCAAGATAAACACCTTCACAGCTACACGGAGGTTATGTTCTTTCCTTGTGGAAAAATATTTTATGAAAAGCATAACAAACTTGGGCTTAGAGGAGTAAAGCTAGCTTGGGAATAGTGAGGAGGTGTTGGTTTTCGGGTGTAAGAAAAGGGAAATTTGTCCAAAAATAGACGCTCAATAGCAAGAGTCATAACAGCCAGCACTTGTGGGTGTAGTACAGCCCAGACTCCTAATCCTTCTGCTATATGGCTTCTGGAGGGCTAAGTTCTGGAAGTTTTACAGTTTCAACTCATTTTTTTTTTAAAGATTTTATTTTGTTCCTTTTTCTCCCCAAAGCCCCCCGGTACATAGTTGTATATTCTTCGTTGTGGGTCCTTCTAGTTGTGGCATGTGGGACGCTGCCTCAGCATGGTTTGATGAGCAGTGCCATGTCGGCGCCCAGGATTGGAACCAATGAAACAGTGGGCCGCCTGAAGCGGAGCGTGTGAACTTAACCACTCGGCCACAGGGCCAGCCCCTCAACTCATTTTTTACAATTTATGTTTTTGGGGCAGTGAGAAAGGGAAAAGAGCATTACAATAACGAAAATATTCCAAATCTGCAAAAATACCACCAAATCGGATTTTAGCCATTACTTTTTGCCTTTTCTCTTTTGATCATAAATGGACTATATATTCAGATGGAAAACTGGGAAAGTTTTACAACCAAAAGCACGAAGTAGAACAGGAAAAGCTCTCTGTCTCCCTCCACCCAAAAGTGTCAACATTTTTGGCTATTGGTTGAACTAACCAACTGTTTCCTAAGCATTTCCTTATCTACTTGCTAGTGTACTTTGGTGTCATTTGAGGACAGAAGTGGCACCCACCGTGCCCTTTCACATCTCTGCGGAAGCAGTCAACCAGACTTGAAGCGATTGGAATATCAGATGATAAGAATAGATGCTTTGTGAGAGGGACAGATAAGGCCTAGAAAGGGCTGTTGAGCGGGGTGGGCTGATTGCGAAAGAAGACTTGAGAGCTCAGAAGCATCTGGAGAACTAACCGATGATACTATCCGCCAGTGTAGCTTTTAAGAGCGTGAACTTCAGATTCCGCAGCCCTAAGATGGAATCCTGACTCTCCCCTTACAAGCTTTGTGACCTTGAGCAAGCTAGTCAGTGCTTGGAAGGCTTAGTTTTCTGATCTGTAAGATGGAATGATAATGGTTTCTGCTCGAAAGATAACAAAAGGATTAGATGAGAAGATGATTGTACAATATGTCAAGAAAGGACCGCCACTATTGATATTATTGTTACTTAACAGTTTTAGAGAGTGGATTGGGTGGAGTCGGAGGGTGGCAGCACTCCCATCTTAGCATTCAGGGCTGCAGACTGGGGGCCCAGGAGGCTAAGTTGCATTTGCAGACGTGTTGTGTTTGGTTCGCTGAGTATTTAGACATTTTTGGAACAAGGAGGGTTCATGGACACATTCAGATAGTCCCTTGAAAAACAGGACAATCAGGCAACTTTGGGTCCACAGTTCCCCACATGGCAATCACAGCTAAGTAATGACAACTTTACTTTGATGGGGCGTGAACTTTACCAGAATCCATTGTCCTTGAGGATCTTCCCCCATTCTTTTGGCACTTGAGTTTGAGACTCTGAATTAACTTCTTTCTGTAATACTTTCATTAAAGTTGATTGATTTTTTTTTGAGGAAGTTTAGCTCTGAGCTAACATGCAGGGCCAATCCTCTCTATTTTGTATTTTCTTTCTGCTGAGGAAGATTGACCCTGAGCTAACATCTGTGCCCATCTTCCTCTATTTTCTATGTGGGAAGCCTGCCACAGCATGGCTTGATAAGTGGTGTGTAGGTCCACATCTGGGATCTAAACTGGTGAACGCCAGGCCGCGGAAGCAGAGTGCACAAACTTAGCTGCTGCACCGCTGGGCTGGCCCCTTGATGGATATTAACAACAGATACTGATGGTGGAATTTCTGGCATCACTAGGAACTCATTTTGGGGTGGGCTGGGGATTCCTCTTGAGTGTCCTCCAGGACACAGGGCAGTGATTTTCAAACTCTAGTCTGTATCAGAATGCCCTGGAGGCTTGTTGAAGTACACGGTTTCAGATTCAGTAGGTCTAGGGTGGGGCCTGAACATTTGCATTTCTATCAAGTTCCCAGGCTATGGGACACCGCTGGTCTGGGATCCACACCCTGAGATCCCCGGACCTAGAAAAAATATATCTTTATTTGGCTTTACTTGCAAAAGTAATATTTGCTTCCTTAAAAATAAAATGCAGACAAAGCAGAAAGGTAGTAGAAAGAGAAAAATCTGTTGTTGTCCTACTGGGTAATTACAGTCAAGAGTTAATTTCTACCCTTCTAGAAGAATTAAGCAAAAAAGTTACTTTAAAAAAAAGTCGTCGTTTGTTTCTTCATCAACTGATGTGATAAAGTCCATACCATATAATTTAAGAGCTGTGAAGTTTTATTTATCTTTTCTAGATTGGCTTGAAGTTATAACACATTAGACCGCAGAAATATGTAAGGGGCTGAGGGAAGGTAAGTGAGCACCGAGGTGGAGTGAGACACCACATACCTGAAGCTGTGCTCGGTGAGCAGCTCGTTTAGTCCCCAGAGCAGCGTAGTGTGGAAGCACTTCTTCTTCTTCTACAGATGAAGAAACAGAGGCTCAATTAACTATGTAAAGTGACTCACGTAAGGTCACACAGCTAGCGACAGTGGAGTTGGGATTTGAACATAAACAGCCTTCATAGTAACGCTATTTGCTCTACTCCTGCTGGCGGTCACCACTCGGCACGTCTGTTGGATGCCAGCCACCATGCTAAGCCTTGGGGAACACAAAGATCCCAGGGGTGGACAGCTGGTCCACAGCTTCTCTATGGACCGTTTGCCCAGAAAAGGCACATGACCACAATATTTGGCGCACAATTAGGGGTTTCATAGGCATTCCCCATGAGCTCATTTATGAATCTCCTTAAGGACACTTGATTTGGAGTATAATCCCCCAGTTTTATCCCCATGGGCTAATAGAATTATGTGACTCGTGCACGAGACTTAGCTGAGGCGTGATTAGTGTCTTAACCTATGTAAGTGAAGGTCTGGGCCTCAGCGTCCTCGTCTCTAATACATGGAATTATTAGGCACAGGGTCAGCTTCACAGGTGTGCGTCCTGGGCAGACGCACAGGGCCCCGCACTCGGAAGGGCCCCACATTTGGCTTAATGCTCTCTGTCACCATCTTGAAATTCCTACTACGGAAATTTTTGAACAAGGGGTCTCACATTTTCATCTTGCACTAGTCCCTGTAATAAGGTTCCCCTGGTCCTTATTAGACATTGTGCCACCCAAGAGAGACCCCTGGAGGACTGAACAAATGAAAATTATAATTGCTGGGCAGATATTAATTCATTTCACCCTCACAGTGACCCAGTGTGAACCGTGCTAGTTTTAGCTCTATTTAACAAATAAGGAAAGCATTTTGTAAATGCGGTCAATTCTTGAAATATCTAGTGTTACTTAGTAATTAGTAAGCCTTATTAGGAGTAATGAGTCTAGAATTTTGCCTATTTGTATAAATTCCCCGTCTATTTTAAACACAAAAAAGTTGAATCTCTGGGGACCTTGCCCAGCTGTGCGGACGGATATTTTTCTGAAAACGTTGAGTTGTTATGTTAAATGTCCCAGTGCTAATTCAGGAGGCATTTTGATCTGGATCGTCTACTGATCGTGTCAGAATCCAGCTCCCAATAATAACGAATGTGATTGGAACCCCCCAACTTGAGCTAGACGGCTGGGGTGTGTGGGGTGGGGTAGAGAGCAGAGTGCGGCCTGTGGTTCTCACAGCTGGAAGCAGATGGCCTGTGGGCGAGGAAACTGTCACTTCAGCAGCAGTGGCGGCACCTCTGACTCCTGACAAGCTTTGTGAGGACGCTGGTTTCTCAGGCCAGAATTCGGAAACTCGAATTTCTCCCTTACATTCCTCCCCAGTGCCTTCGCTGCCTGGATATCCGTGCGCTGCTGAATTGTGATTATTTAAAGACAATATGGATTGCTAACTCAAAAGAGAACTGAAAGTTTTCTATTTTTGTACTAAAAAAAAATCTGTGGTCTCTTTAAATGCTAAAAGAAATACTACATTTCCTAATTAGTCTTCTCTAATAAAATACTTTTTACAGTTCTCTGTGCCAAATAGTATATTGTTCCCATAACTGTTTGATTAAAAGGAAAGAATTTTTTTGAAAACCATGTTATTGTAATATTAGAACTGAAATTATACCTGTCACTCCCTGCTCTTGCCTAGGGCGCTCCTGACCTTTCTCATTATACCAATTTGAGAGGTTTTTCGGTCTTTTTGTGGGAAAACCCTGTGGCCTGCCTGCCCTTCTTTCTTTCCTACCTCCTTCTCTCTTCCCTCTCTGTCTGTCTTTCTTTCTTCTAAAAGAAATCAACTGGTTTCTCATTTTTTTATGATATGTGTTGTTTACTACAAAATTTTGGGTATGAGCTGGCATCCTCTCATGAGTAATTCATTAATAGTAGTAACACTGCATTTAAATATATGTATCTAAATATTCAAATTGAGCTTGATTGCGTTAAATATAACTTGCAGACTGGAAATCGAAATAAATTCCTAAGTATGTTTTTAAACACCCCAGTGCTAGGCTCTGTGACAGGCAACTGTGAACACTGAGCTGATGAAAACCCAGTTTGAAAAATTATTACTTTATTCTTAACCTTTATTGAGATTCTGTTAGCTTTAAATGGATTGTTTCATTTAATTCTCACAACCATCCGAGGACATAATATTATTATCCTTGTATCGCCCATGAGAAAAGCCCAGAGAGGTTAAATAACTTGCCCAAAGGCACACAGCTATTAAACAGCTGTGCTGGATAAAACTGGGTCCATCTGCCTGCCAAGGAAAATGACTTCTAACTTGCTTGCATCCTAGGAGCCCCGCTGAGTTGAGTTGAGAAGAAAAGCAGGGCCAGTGTCTTACTGCACTTGTATCTCTTCTCTTTCCTGCAAATGAGACTGAAAATGTGATGTCTTTTGATTTGACTCTGTTTCTTTTGGTCTCCAAAGAAAGAAGCCTCACTTGTTCCTAAGTATTTCAACTCTGGGGTTGGACTGTCTGGATTTCAGCGCCCCCTCCCCCACCAATGAGCCATGTGGATGTGTGCAGATCGCTTCACTTTTCCAGGGCTCAGTTTTCCAATCCTGAAAATGAGGATAATAATAGTGACCCCCCTTAGTGATAGTATGAGAATTAAATGAGAAAATTCACGTAAAACACAGGTAGAGAGGCTGGCCCAGGGGTGCAGTGGTTAAGTTCCCACGTTCCACTTCGGCGGCCTGGGGTTCACTGGTTCGGATTCCAGGTGTGGATCTACGCACCGATTGGCAAGCCATGCTGTGGCAGGCGTCCCACATATAAAGTAGAGGAAGACGGGCATGGATGTTAGCTCAGGGCCAGTCTTCCTCAGCAAAAAGAAGATTGGTGGCAGATGTTAGCTCAGGGCTAATCTTCCTCAAAAAAAAAAAAAACTGAAAAAAAAAAAAACCAGGTAGAAACTGGTGGCTGCCTCATTAAGCTCATGGACTCTGCTCAATGATTGAAATTACATTTTAAAAGTTGACAAACTTAATAATTATGAAATAGATTTAATTATTAAAGACTTCTTTTTTTTTTGGTGAGGAAGATTTTCCTGAGTTTACATCTGTGCCAGTCCTCCTCTATTTTGTATGTGGGATGCCACCAAAACGTGGCTTGATGAGCAGTGTGTAGGTCCACGCCTGGGATCCAAACCGACCAACCCCGGGCTGCTGAAGCAGATCACGCAAACTTAATCACTGCACCACTGGTCTGGCCCCTAAAGACTTTGCTTTTTAAGAGTAGTTTTAGGTTCACAGCAAAACTGAGGAGAAGGTACAGAGATTTCCCATATACCTCCTACCCCAACAAATGCATATCCTCCCCCACTATCAACAGTATGTGCCAAAGTGGTACATTTGTTATGATCGATGAATCTACGTGGACCCATCATCTTCCCCCAAAGTCCACAGTTTACATTAGAGTTCACTCTTAGTGTTGTACCTTCTATGGGTTGGGACAAATGTATAAGGACATATATTCACCATTATAGTATCATCCAGAGTATTTTCACTGCCCTAAAAATCCTCTGCCTTCATCCTTCTCCCATACCACATCTATTTAAAAAAAGAAAGATTCAAAAACCAACCTAGACTTCTGGCTTCTAAAATTTTACATTTGTTGAAATTGGAAAAAGAAATGGAATTTCAAGAAGTAATTGGAAGGTGAAATTCAGAGTGAATAGATAAGGAAGAGGCAAGCCAGCGTGGGAGAAGAACATACAAGGATAGTCATGGAGGCGACCTTGTGAGATGTCTTTAGATGGTGGCAAGTAGTTTCTAGAATAAAAAGGCAGTTTATAAGCAGGTTATGGAGGATCTTAAATACATACCAGGGTTTGGGAAGCAGGAATCCAGTGAAGGTTTTTGAACACAGATGTGACATGATTCAATTGGTATATTTTAGGAAGAATTTTAGGACAACTTAGGGATTTACTATTGACTATTTACATATTTGCAATGTGCTAGACCCAGAGTAAAATAATTTGGGGAAATAATGATGAGTCAAAACAGACATGGTCTCTGTGGTAGGCAGCCTCTAAGAGGGCTCCAGTGACCCCCCACCTCCTGGTATTCACATCTTGGGTGTGGGCTGAACCCAGTGACTCAGTTCTAATGAATAGAATATGACAAAAGTGAGGGGATGTCATTTCAAAGGTTAGGTGACACAGACTGTGATTTCCCTCTTGTTTGCCATCTGTTGCTCTTTCTTGCATGCTCACCTGCCCTGAGGGAACCAGCCACCATGTTGTGAGCTGCCCTATGGGAGGCCCACTTGGCAGGAACAACGCAAGTTCTCCAGCCAAGAGTCAGGGAAGGGCTGTGTCCCTCAGTCCAATAGCCCACGAGGAACTGAGTCCTGCTAACAACTATTGGAGTATGCAGGAATTGGATCCTTTCCCAGCTGAGCCTTCAGATGAGGCTGCAGCCCCAGCCAACACTTTGATTGTCTCCTGAGCCAGAGGCATCCACATAAGCCACAACCAGCTTCCCGACTCACTGTGATACTAACTGTGATGATTACTGTTGTTTTAGGCTGCCATGTTTGGGGATGATTTGTTACTCAGCAATGGATAGCTAATACAGTCTCTGTCCTCATGGAACTTGCACCCTAGTCGGGGTGAAAGATGTCAGTTAAGTATGATACCAATTAGAGTGACATTACAGCTGTGCCAGGTGAAGTGGGAGAGAGAGGCATGAAATGAAGACTATACCATGGAACAGCCTGATTTTTGTCTGATGGGCAGTGAAGACTTTCCTGAGAAATGATGGCTAAGCTGGGACTTAAAGAGTACACTGCGTCAATTTGGCAATCTGGGATGGGAAGAACATTTCTAGCAGCAGGAACAGCATGTGCAAATGTCTCATGAAAGGAAGAAGCCTAAAGTGTGTGGAGGGTCTAAAGAATGCTGGTGAGTCTGGAGCCCACATGGAGCTGGAGCAGGCGGCAGGGGCTAGATCACGTAACATCTCATAGGTCATATTAAGGAATTTGGTCTTTATTCTCGGCCCAAAGAGAAGTGTCCTAGCAGGGGGGCGGCATGCTCAGATTTTCAATTTTAAAAGTTTACTCAGGCAGTGGAGTAAGGAGAATGGATTGTACAGGGATAAGGGTGGAAGCAGGGGACCAGTGTGGAGGCTCCCGCAATTATCCAATCTAGGAAGAGAGATAGGATGGGTGTCAGGAGGCAGATGAAGATGTGTGGACAGTCTTGAGAGATTCCTAGGCAGCCAAATTAGTAGGACTTGTTGACAGTTTAGACAAGGACAGTGAGCAGGAGGGAGATGTCAAGACTGACTCATCATGTTTTTAACTGGGGAAGCAGGAGAGACTGGAAGATGAGACGCTATTTAATTATCTGGGTAAGAGGTCATGAAGACGTGAAGTTAATGACAGTAGGACTGGCAGAAGGATCCCCAGGGCATTGCAGAAAAAAATCAATAGGATTCAGTAGCTGATTGGCTATTGGATGAAGGCCTTGTGGGAAAAGGAAGACTCTAGAAAGATATCAGTCCCGAGTGTTTTTGCTGTCTCTGTCTTGAATATGTAGAGTGTGATTATGAATACGTATCACATGAAATACCCTAAACTCTATTTATACAGAAGTAAGTTGGTCTGTGAATGGTTAGAGGGAAGCAGCACAAAAAGAGAATAATAGAGCTTTTCAGCATCGAGAAAGTATTATTATCAAAGCCAAAGGAAAAAATATTGTTTTAATGGGCCCGTTAGACATGCGCTGGGACTTATTGCAGCCGTAGAAACTGACCTGGATGAGTTGAATGATAGAAAACCATATTCCTGCTTTAATAGGCTTGTGCCGATCCTTAAGTTAGAACTGTTCGTCCAAATGGGGTTGAATGGAACTAAATGATTTTGATTTGGGCGAACTCACTTGCAGCGATTGCAAACTGGATACATTTCTATATATAGGGGATCAAAGGGTATATATATATATAGACACACACAATACATTTAATATATAATATACCAATATCTAACATAACATATAATTACTATACTATATAATATAAATAAATTAAGGAAGGATATATATTATAAATAAATTATATTGATTTATAATTTTATTATTTTAAATTTATTTAAAATAAAAAAATCGAATTTTAATTTATATATGAATGTATTTATAAATGAAGGATGTAATACATATATATCTCTATCTATCTATCTATTTATCTGTTTATCTATCATCTCCTCCCTTAATTTAGAGTCTTCAAATCTTTAGTAATCATTCAACCCCTTTGACATCTGTGAGCACATTAGTGACGTGCCCTACCCCGTGGTGTCGGGTGTCATGCTGGAGGACGTTGCAGCCTGGTGAATAATGCCTTCCACCCACAAAAGCATTCAGTCTGGTCGAGATTAAGGACCTGTACACGTGCCCACGTGAATTGAAGCATAGAGGCCCAGTGCATTTCAACTTACCCCTCTACATTTTTGTTCAAACAAATTAGGCTTGTAAATAGTTGGACAGTTTTAACAACAAATAAAGGCTCTTCACCTTGTTTTTGAGACGAGAAAGACAACACAGAACAGGACAGGCGACGGCCATAGTTTCCTAAGAGGTCTCTCAGCTCCGCTCCTGCCCTCCCGCAATCCAATCCGTTCTCCACAAGGCATGCAGAGCGAGCTTTTCAAAAGGTAAATCAGATCACGTCACTCTGTTTTCAAACCCTCTACAACGGCTTCCCATCTGCCTTGAAACCAAATCCAAGCTCCTGACAACGGCCTTACAGCCTGTGTGAGCGGGGTCCCCACCTGTCTCTCTCTGTCCATCTCTTGCCACGCTCATCCCTTGCTCATCATCAAACAGCACCAGCTTTGTTTCTCTACCTTTGCTATGCCAAGCCTGTCCCTGCTGCAGGGGCTTTGTTCTCTCTGCCAGGACACGCTTTCCCTAGAGTTTCCCATGGCGGGCTGCTTCCCCTCACTCAAGTCTAGATTCAAATGGAATCTCATTTGAAGGCTCCCCTCTACTGTTCTTTCACTCTCTTTCACTGTATTATCTTATTACCATAGGAGCACTTCCATCATTTTCTGAAATTATCTAACAGCTCTACATGCCAACTGGTTTTTGGCTCGTCTCTTGGGTGCCACCTTCAAAAGGGCAGTGTCCTTTTCAGTTTCCTTCATTGCTGTGTCTCCAGATTCTATGACACTGCTTGGCACTTAGTAGGTGCTCAAAAAATTTTTCTGGAAATGGATTTATTGAATGGATTGGTCTGAGCCACTCTGAAGGCCAGAGGCTACTTTTGAGAGCTTCGTAGTGACCATTCTCCTAGGGAAAGCTTTTAACATGTTCAAATTCATTGCTACTGGCAGAATCCCTGCCATACAAACAGAACCATGTGGACCTAGCAACCCAACCTATGAGTCAGTGGGCTTGGCTGGCAGCAATTAGCTACACATTCTAGGGAGGTACAGCATTGGTCATCCAACTCCTCCCAAGGCGTAAGTTAGCTATTTTAAAAATAGTTTAGCTGAGATCTAATTCACGTATCATACAACTCACCTATCTAAAGTATACAGTTCAATGGCTTTTAGTCCATTCACAGAGTTGTGCAACCATCACCACTATCTACTTCTAGAACATTTTCATCATCCCCAAAAGAAATCCTGTACTCATTAGCCCTCATTCCCCATTTCCCCCCAACCCTACCTCCCTGTAATCCTAGGGCGTCACTAATCTACTTTCTGACTCTACGGATTTGCCTATGCTGTGCATTTCATATCAACAAAATTACACAGCATGTGATCCTTTGTGACCAGCTTCTTTTACTTAGCATAACGTTTTCAAGGTCCTTCCATGTTGTAGCATGTATTCATACTTTATCCTTTTTTGTTGTCAAATATTCCATTTTATTTATCCATTCATCTGTTGATGAACATAAGGGTTATTTCCACGTTTTGGCTGTTATGAACATATGCTTTCAATTACCTTGGGTATTTACCAAGGAGTGGAATTGCTGGGTCACATGGTAACTCTGTGTTTATCCTTTTGAGGAATTGCTAGGCTGTTTCCCGAAGTGACGGCAGCATTTTACGATGGCGCGTTAGCTCTTGTGGGCTAGTCAACTCAGCCAGCAGCACAGCATGTCCAAGAGCCAGAGACCAGGGTGATACAGAATGCTGGCAAGGGCTGCCGAAGGAAGTGGTGATCCCTACCAACAAAAACCTGATTGTTGTGATGTGAGTGGAGATTTGATGATATAACACAGTGTTTCCCTGTTTGTGGTCTGGGAGAGGATTTTAGTGGTACAGGGACAAGGCATTAATCACACAGAATCCCGAAGTGAGAACATAATGCCCTTTTCATTGTCTGGTCCATCCTTACGATTCTCAGAGAAGAAAGTCTCAGTGTGATGCTAATATGTCTTTAACACCTCTCTAATACTGGCAAATCTCCCTCTGGAACTGAGACAGCAGGCCACCGGCTCATCAGAGCCTTCAGTAGGCAATGCTGTACGGCTACAATTTAGCATTATTTTCAGTATGTTTTTAAAAATGGTTACCTTCTATTTGTGAAATATGATATTGATTTTTCATTTATAGCAGTGATACAGAGTTTTCTTTTAAAAAATTATTCAAAGTGGAAAAATATTAAAAAAATAAGCAATGGTAATAATCTTATGTGGTCCATGAGGGAATTTAAAAATAATAAAAGTTCTTAGCAGAATAATAGCTAAGTGTGTTCTGATCTCTTTACTATGTGACAATCAGTTTTAAGACTTTTACACCAATCAACTTTGTTCACTACCCACAACACTCCTCCTACAGAGGAGGAAACTGAGACACAGAAAGGCTAAGTAACTTGCTCAGGGTCACACAGCTAGGAAGTAGCAGAGCTGTGATACATATCTAGGCAGTCAGTACTAGCCTACTTGTTATGAAGGTGGCATGTAAATAAGATTTGGAAAGGCCAGGGTTAGTGAAGCATTTTGGAATGCTGCCAGCTCACAACGACTCCTTAACTGCCATCTCCACTCCCCCTTCCATGGAGTGGGTCCCCTGATACCTGGCTTAGACTAAAACACCATGCTCATCCCATTACTGTTGAATGAAACAGGTGCAAGGCCTGATCCAGGCTAGGTAAATCCAACTCTTCCTTGAGAATTTGGAGTTAGTATTGAAAGAGATGTGGTCTCCAGAGAGGCCCTGAAATTTGTCAAACAGGGAGCCCTGGGCACCCATATTTTCCGCAGACTAGCCAGTCTATGAGAAAGAGAGGAATGAAGATGTGCGGAGAGAGGCAGAGTTGAGAGATGGTATCTCCCTGGGCTGCCAGTGCTTTCCACTTTCTAGTCCTGGTCCTTCCTGATGCCAAGTCAGGCTGTATCCCAGGCTTCCAGTTCTGGAGTGACCCTCTGTGTCCTTTGATAAATGCCCTGTTTCAACCTAAGCTAGCCAGAGTGGGTTTCTGCTTCTTTCAATAAAAACAATTTTTAATGAGAAATACAAACTCTACGCGGAAGCAAAAGGGGGAAGTAGGGAATTCAAGATCTGTAGGAAGAGCTTTCAGGAAATGAAATGAGTATCCACAAGAATAGGTCATTCATTCATTCATCCAAGCTAGTAGGTATTGAGCACCTCCCATGTTCCAGGAACTCTTCCTGAGCCTGGTGACACAGTGGTGAATGTGATGGAAAGGCCTCCACTCTCGAGTGGCTTACCTTCAAGGGCAGTTATGGAGACTCTTGAAGATTGTGTGCATGTTTTGGCAATAGGGAGCCACCTTAGGTTTTTCAGCAAGAAAATGATTTGATTAGGCTTCCATCTTGGGAGAATGGTTCTGGCAGAGATATTTACAAGAAATGGAGGAAAAGACACCAGAGGTGGGAAAACTGGGAAGATTCTGATCAGAGGTGGAACAGCCCTAAGATACAGTGGTACATCTCATCAGATGCAGGGCATCACTAAAATCTATGGAGTAGATTTTTATGTGCCAGTGCTTATTATGTGCCAGGCACTGTACCAAGGATGTTACTTTTATTACCTCAGTTTAGCCTCATAACACCTGTGTGAGGTAGATATGATTACTCTCCATATTTCACATGAATTCTCCAGTTAAAGAAAAAGTCAAAATGGAAATAACAGTCCAATTAGAACTGAACAATGAGAACAGAGTGCTATACATGAAAACCCATGAGATGAGGACAAAGCAGGATTTAGAGGGAAATGTATAGCTTTAAAATGCATTCACTAGAAAATAAAAAAAGATTAGTAATAAACATTTTAACTCAAGAAACTTGGAAAGAAAAACAACATAATTTCAAAAAATAATAAAAGAAAGGAATGAATAAAGTCAATGTAAAAATTGATAAAATAGAGCCAAAAAAAGGGGATTTTATCGTTTTACAAGAGGAAGCTCATGTCCAAAGAGGTTGAAGGCTGACAGCAAGGCACAGGAGAATTTAGACTTGAACCTGGATCTCTTTAGATTCCAGAGCCTGAGTTCTTAACTACAGTAGGTTTGGGGTATAAGAGCTCTCAGTTGCTAACCATTCTTCTTTCTTATGAGTTTGACAGAAAATGCACTTTATTTGGCTTGAGATGGTTCCTTCAGTTAATTCTAGTACATGTGAAATGAATGCTAAGCTGGGACTCCTCAAGGGTGAAATTCACTCTGCTTAACCAGCCCAACCCAGGGAGGGAACCTGACTACAACTTGAAGGACTCCCAACCTTTCTGCACATAAAGGGTAATCCTGGACTGTCAGTTGCCTCCTGAACTGATAGGGTGACCATCTGGTTCTGATTGGTCTGGGACTTGCCCAGTTTTAGCACTGAAATATCTACGTCCTGGGAAATCCCTCAGTCCTGATTGGTCACCTTAGATTGTCCCCAGTGCTTGGGAATGCTGGAACATTCTGATGGTAGAGTCCTGAGATGCTGGGTCAGTGGTCTTCAAAGGTAGACTAAGAATGAACCACATCTACATTCCCGAAGCACCTATTACAAATGAGGATGTCTGGTTCCTCCTCAGACTAATGAAGGATTTACTGGGATGTGGCCCAAGAATTTGCATTTTCCACACGGGGTTTTATACACACTTAAGTTTGAAGAACCAAGTTTCTCAAATTATAGAATCCCAGACCTGAGATGGAGATCATGATAACAGCCACCGTGGCCAGGGGTGTGGGCAAAAAGAAGGGAGAAAGAGAAGCTGGGTTTTGGAGTTGAGCGGGCACCTGACTTCCCATTTGTCTCTGGATCATAAGCATTGGAGTAGGATGTTTGTCTAGTCCCCATTTTAATGGACTCAACATCTATTGAATTGTTCTTATTGCATACATATTATTGAGTTTCTTTACTCTTTATTTTGAAATAACTATAGTTTCACAGGAAGTTGCAAAGATGGCAAGTTTGCCTGTACCCTTCATCCAGTTTCCCCCATTGGTTACATCTTCTGTACCTATAGGACAATATCCAAGCCAGGCAATTGACAGTGGTACAATGTGTGCATGTAGCATTCGATACCACTTTTTTGCGTGTACAACCACCAGCACAATCCAGGTGCAGAACCGTTCCATCACCACAAAGGGCCCCCTCATACTCCTCCTTTTAGGGTACCGCTAAACACTCACCTACTGCTAATCTATCCTCCGTCTTTATATGGATTCTGCTAAGCTACCACTAACCTATTCTCCATCTTGATAATTTTGTCATTTTGAGAATGTTATATAAATGTTATACAGTGTGTGAGCTTTTGAGATTGGCTTTTTTTTGCCCAACATAATGTTCTCGAGATCCATCCACATTGTTGCATGTATCATCAGTTCATTCCTTTTCATTTCTGAGTAGTACTTCACACATTATTAATATATAATATTATAAATAATATATTATTTTATATTATTTAACTCACCCCCAAATCATTCTAAGCCAGAGGAGAAACTATAAATAGGATATTTTACCAAAAAGCTACCTGTGACTAACCCTCATACACTGTTGGTGGGAATGCAAACTGGTGCAGCCACTATGGAAAACAGTATGGAGATTTCTCAAAAAATTAAAAATAGAAATACCTTATGACCCAGCCATCCCACTACTGGGTATCTATCCAAAGAACTTGAAATCAGCAAATCCAAAAGTCCCATGCACCCCCATGTTCATTGCAGCTTTATTTACAGTAGCCAAGATGTGGAAGCAACCTAAATGCCCATCAACTGATGATTGGATAAAGAAGATGTGGTTTATATACACAATGGAATACTACTCAGCCATAAGAAAAGACAAAATCGTCCCATTCACAACAACATGGATGGACCTTGAAGGTATTATGTTAAGTGAAATAAGCCAGACAGAGAAAGACGAACTCTGTATGACTCCACTCATAGGTGGAAGTTAAACATAGAGACAAAGAGAACTGATTGGTGGTTACCAGGGGAAAGGGGGGGTGGGGGGAGGGCACAAAGGGTGAGGTGGTGCACCTACAACATGACTGACAATAATGTACAACTGAAATTTCACAAGGTTGTAAACTATCATAATCTCAAGAAAAAGTTAAAAAAAAAAAGCGCTACCTGTGACTATGTGCCAGGCAGGTCACACACTGACTCACTTGATCCTCAAAACAGCTCTGTGAGCTGGTGGCTATTATTTATCTCCCTTTTATAGATAAGGAAAGTGAGGCCCAGAGAAGTTAAGACACTTGTGTAAGGTCACAAAGCCAGGCAGCCTGGCCCAGAACCTAGGCTGTCAACCATGACACCCTAATTGCCTGCACTGGCTGTACACCTGTAACCTCACCCCGCCCCGTCTCTGGCACACACCCAGTGGGACCGGCTCTCCTGGGCATCGTTCATGCCACAGCTTTCCAAGCAGATGCAATTCAACACTTTCAAAGCCAGCAGTAGAAGTCCAATTCCTCAGGCTTAGTTTCCTGATTAAACAGTGTATCTGAGATAGAATACCAGACACTAAATAATGAAATTTTAGTTAAATTTTGAGATTCATAGAACCAAAGGTGAGTGGGAGCAATATGAAATCTATCAATCTTATGGGTGTTTTTATATAGAATTACAGCAGATTCAATTTTTTATAGTGTCTTTTTAAAAAATATTTTTACTATGGTAAAATATATATAACATAAAATTAGCCATTTTAACAATTTTTAAGTGTACGATTCAGTTACATTAAGTACATTCACAATATTGTGCAACCATCATCACTGCTATTTCCAAAATTTTTCATCACCCCAAACAGAAACTCTGTACCCATTAAGCAATAACTCTCCATTCCCACCCCTGGTAAACTCTATTCTACCACTTTCTGTTGCTATGATTTTGACTATTCTAGATGTTTCCTATAAGTGGAATCATACCATAGTTGTCATATCGTGTCTCATTTCTTTCACTTGGCTTAGTGTTTTTAAGGTTTATCCATGTTGTAGCATGTGTCAGAACTTTGCTTCTTTTTTAAGGCTGAATAATATTCCATTGTATTTATACACCACATTTTGTTTATCCATTCATCTGTTGATGGACATCTAGGTTGTTTCCACCTTTTGGCTTTTGCAAACAGTGCTAAAATGAACACTGGTGTACAAGTTTCTGTTTAAGTTCCTGTTTTCAATTCTTTTGGGTTCCACCTAGGAGTAGAATTGCTGGATCATATGGGAATTCTACGTTTAACTTTTTGCGGAGCTGCCTAATTCAATTTTTGAACAGAACGTTTCCAAAAAGGAGGAGAAGAAGTAGACAAAGAAAAAGAAACCACACTTAGTCTCGCAGCCCAGCTCAGAATAGGTGTTTTGCACTGATTATGTTTTTTTCCCCTTCCTATCACACATTCCATCTGTAATTCTGCTGGTTAACATTCAGAAAGAGAGACTTAGAAAAATATAGATTGGGGTTTTCTTTTAAGGCAAGTCTTTTCTTCAGAAGTCCTGATAAAATAAAATTTCTCTAGAACTTGAAATAGTATTTTTAAACTAGCCTTGATATTCAAGCCAAAATAAGTCTCTTTTTCCGAGTAAATCTTTGTTTTAATGTTTGAGGATACACATGAATAATTGCACGCTAGATCAATATTTGGCAAGCTATATTGATACATCTCGTTCCTCAAAGATGTATTTCCTTGAACTTTCAAACTTACTGGCCAGATCACAATCAGTAAATCAGTTTTTCTCATGAGACCTCACTTTTTAAGTAGATAAGGTCCCGACTGTCTTAAATACACAAGATTTGATTTCACCGCTTATGTAACTTTTCTAAGACTGAAACTCAGCCACCAAGGCATAATCAATCGAGGATAAAATTGTTTAGGAAACTCAAAACGTTTCAGGAATCTTAAATATTCCTTTTACAGATAGGGTCAAATATGTTCTCAATCCATGGAACCAGATCATGTCGTCAGCACAATTCCCTGAAGAAGAGAAAGAAGCCCATCCTGCCTCTACGCTCTGCACTTTGGGGTCCGCCGTTCCCGCGGTTCTTGAAGTGAAAGCTCCTTGCCACCAGCTCTGAGAAGAAGCAATTTGTTAGTTTCCTCTAAACCCCTGAGTTGCCGCCGAGCTCTCCTCCCAGTCGAATCAGCCTGCTGCAAGAATGTGCTTGCGTGATACTTAATCCCTTACTGGGAGCCCAGATAGGGTTTCTTGCCAGAACTAGAAATTGCCTTTTACAAATTCCCCTTCCTAAGCAAGCTATGATAGCCCCCATGTGGGGCCAGTAACACCCTATCAGTGTATTTTTAAACAAGAGCAAAGGGCTCCACCTTGTATCATAAATTACGGTAACATCACTTCTAACCACAGAGGCGCAGTTCACAAGAGCAGAAACAATCTATTTCAGGATCTCAGGGGTAAGCAGAAACTTTCTAATAGAACAACCGTATAGTTGTCAGCCCAGTGGCATGCTGGTAAACTGGCTCTGGGGGATTGGGGGTGGGGGGCGGTGGGGGGGGCGGGGGGGTGGCGAGCCTTGATTGTGTTTGCAAATTTCTGTTGTGTAAATGCTCCCGCCATGCCTGATTTCAGACCTCCAACGTCACTGGAGGTAGAGTTGGGAAGACAGACACAGGTCAGCTCTCCAGAGCCAGGACACGGGGCTCCAGGACACCATACTCTCAAACTCTCCTTTCACTCTAGACATAAGAACCTAAATCTCTTGAAACAGCGATATCTCATTCTTACTTGGAGAAAGTTAAAAATGAAATTTTGCTACACCCATTATCTCTGTCTCCATCACAGAATCCCAGAGGCTGTGTTCATTCTTTCCGAGGAACAGAATTTACTTAGATTGTTCCAAAGTTCATATTAAACCACAACCACTGTTCTGGTTCAGAGGATAAGCATCCTGAGAAATCAAATAATTTTTTTGTATTTAAAGAAAAGCTTCTCATCAGCACATCCCTGCTGTGGAATGAATCCCATTTAAAAATAATCATCACATGTACTTTCGGACTTGGAGTTATTTTAACAAAATGTTCTCGTCATGCTGATGTCATTCTAATGACATGTTATTGGTGTTTTTGTTCTCAAAATGTGGATGTTTCCCAGGAAACTGACCAGTGGGAAGGAAGGTGGGTGGGGAAGTGAAAGTGTGTCAGAAACTGCAAGTTAAGGTTCTAGTTAACGCCTCTAGTTTAAGTACTAGGGTAATTAAATTTTTCTAGGGAAGAACAACTTTCTGATTTCTTAGAATGAAAAACCCCTTCTCTGGGATCCTCTGGGCTTCCTGAGCATCCTGGGCAAATCTCTGTATAACATTTATGTCATGTTTTTGACAGAATTGGTGCTGTTGATTTCTCTCCTTCTTTTATTAGATCAGCTTATCTCCATCGAATAGCCAGCTTCTTTCTCTCTGTAACACTCGCCAGGGCCCAAAAGAGCACCTGGCTTTGTCTGTGCAATGAGTGACATGAATTATTTTTGAAACTAAAACTGTACCATTGGGCTTTCCTGATTCTCATTGGCTCATCTTTTTCATGAGTTCATCCTACACAGTGAGCCCCTTTAAGCCCCCTACCATCATGGAATTATTTGTCAACCAACTCTACTGAAAGTTGTGTAAGAGGGGGCTTTTGCAAATGACAAGGTGCCGACGTGTGGGTTAAGGTGGTAGGTTCATCGTGTGGGCAGAGAGCGAGGAAGGGGGTGTTGAATCAGAGATTTGTTACCAGTGAGAAAGGCACTTAGTTCTGAGCATTGCTTTGTCCATCTGTAAACCGGGATCATATATAATGTTTAAGGATGTTGTAAAGATTAAATGAGATAATGTATGTAGAACGCTTAACAGGCTGACTGGTCCAGAGTAAGCTTCACTTAATAAACGTCGTTGCTGACCCTTCCCTCCTTTCTCCTCCCTCCTCCGCCTACCCTTTTTTTCCAGCTAATATATATATATATATTTTTTTTTTTTTGAGGAAGATTAGCCCTGAGCTAACATCTGCTGCCAATTCTCCTCTCTCTGCTGAAGAAGATAGGCCCTGAGCTAACATCTGTGCCCATCTTCTATTTTTTTATTGATTTTTTAAAAATTTTTTTTTCCTTTTTCTCCCCAAAGCCCCCCAGTACATAGTTGTATATTCTTTGTTGTGGGTCCTTCTAGTTGTGGCATGTGGGACGCTGCCTCAGCGTGGTTTAATGAGCAGTGCCATGTCCGCACCCAGGACTGGAACCAACGAAACACTGGGCCGCCTGCAGTGGAGCACGCGAACTTAACCACTTGGCCACTGGGCCAGCCCCTCCATCTTCTATTTTATATGTGGGACGCCTGCCACAGCATGGCTTGATAAGCATAAGTCCGCCCCTGGGATTTGAACCAGCGAATCCCGGGCCGCTGAAGTGGAACACACAAACTTAACCGCTGCGCTACTGGGCTGGCCCCCCAGCTAATATTTCTAATTGTAGTACCATATACATAACGTAACATTTACGATTTTAGCCATTTTTAAGTGAATAGTTCAGTAGCATTAAGTATGTTCACCTTGTTGTGCAATCATCACCATCATCCATCTATCCCAAACTGAAACTCTGTCCCCATTAAACAGGAACTCTTCATTCTCCCCTCCCGCCAGCCCTTGGCAACCACCATTCTACTTTCTGTCTCTATGAATTTGACCATTCTAGGTACCTCATATAAGTGGAACCATACAATATTTGTGCTTTAATTTCCAGTTTATTTCACTTGGCATGTTTTCAAGGTCCATCCATGTTGTAGTGTGTGTTTGCATTCATTTTTTAAGGCTGAATAATATTCCATTGTGTGGATATACCTCATTTTGTTTATCCCTTCATCCGTTGATGGACATTTGGGTTGATAATACCTTTTGGCTATTGTGAATAATGCTGTTATGAACATGGGTGTACAAATATCTGTTCAAGCCACCTCCCCTTTCAAAAGTGTGTTTGAGAGTCCTGGGCTCCATTCTTACCCAAAACATGGATGATATAGGTTCTGGAACAACTTCAAACCTGCTTCCTCTTCCCCATCTAAAAGAGACCCTGCTGTTGCTCTCCAGCCCCCAGCTAAGCTTTATTTTTTTATCGTCGCCTTATATCTTAGATGTTGGTCTGTTTATAAACTGTCTCTCGGGACCACCACGTAAGTTCCAGGAGGGCAAGGACTCGCCTTGGCTGTATTTCAGCTCTTAGAACAGTGCCTGGCATACAGTAGGTGGTCAATAAAAATGTGCTGAATAGCCAAACGACAACTGACTGCCTTACCTCTGCCTGTCTACCACCCACAGCACCTGGCCCACGGCTCGGGGGCACCATCTAGTTTAAGAAACGTGTAGATAAGGCGGGGAGGAAAAGCAGCAGTCCCGCCCCAGAGTCGTCTGGACAAACACCAGTGCGGGTGCATCTGCGGCCAGAGCTGTGTGCCAGGCTTACGAGAGGCTGGACATCTCAAATGATCCAGGTGGCAAGTTGCTGACTCTTGGCCGTGCCCTTCCCCGGGCCTGGTGTGACACACCAAGATCCAGAGCCAGCTCTGACTCCCACTTGCAACACAGGTGAGCAAGGTTTCAGTGAGGACAGCGCCTGACACGAGACATTCTCATTTCAAAATAAACTGACCTCATCCACTTGCTCCAGACTGTTTCATGCAAAGCCATTGCCTGGCGGTGTCCATCGGCTTCGCTGACTGCCGGCTTCTTTCCTGTTGTACCCATCTGGATGACATCTCCTCGCTCTGTCTCTGCCTCTGTCTCTGTGTCTCTTTCTCTCCCGTTCCCCAGCTTTCACAAAGATCCTCAGTTGCTTCTGTCCAGACCAGCAGCAGCCGGCAGAGGGACAGCCCTGTGTCCTTCAGGCTTTTAGCAAAGCAGGAAGCCCCCGGAGCAGGCTGCAAGTGGGAAGCGGGCCCCAGGGTGCTTCACTCAGCCACTCGCTTAGTCTGAGGTCGAAGGGGCCAAACTGAATGCCCTTTGCCAACTCAGAACGTATTATTTGGCAGTGCCCCTACTAGTTTGTGCGGGTTGGAAATGAAGCATCCACCTGCTCCCCGCCAGCTCTGTAAACTCCGTCTAGTCCCTGAACCCGTGGGGCTTTGGGGTCCTCATTTCTAGAATAAAGCAGCTGGGTTAACAACAACAACAGACTAAGAAGAAAAAGGCGCGTTCTGAGCACGGACCTAACAGTGATGAGCTTGAGTTCCAGAGAACTCGCTCTGGAGAGGGGCGTTGCAGGGAAAACCCAGTGTCCCGGCTTTGCACCGATGTTCTCAGCTTGGATGTCGCAAGAGCTCCCAGATCCACCCAGAGGTACTGGGAACCGTGACCTCCAGGACCTTAGAGGTGAAGAAATAAGAGGGCAGCTCACCTTGAGGCAGTGGTTCTCAGTGGGAGATTCTGCCCCCAGGGACATGTGGCAGTGTCTGAAGACATTTTAGTTGTTCCCACTTGGGGGAGGGTCGCTAATGGCATCTAGTGGGTAGAGGCCACGGATGCTGCTAAACAGCCCATAATGCACAGGACGGCCCCCCAACAGAGAATCATTCCCTTTTGAACGTCAGTAGTGCTGAAGTTGAGACACTGCCTGGTGGAGGGCCTGGCATGTGCCAGCTGTAAATGCTCCTTTTCTCTCACAAGCCCATGCCTTCATTTCAGCTCAGGGACCAGATCCCAGGCCAGGCCTCCTGAGTGGGACTCTTCCCCAAACGGAGATCCCCTCCTTACCTGCAGTCCCTCCCGCTCCCTGAGGCGCTTGCTTGTTAACCCACATGAATCCATCAGGTTCAGCTGTGATATGCTTGATTTCATTCATTCACTCCACAAACATGTACTGAGCACCCTATTTGCACCCGGTCCTGTTGTGGGCGTTGAGGAGACAGTGGCGGACACGACAGGGGGACATGGCCCTTGGGTCCCAGACAACCCTCAAACAGAAGTTTAAAGCACAAGGGGAGGAGTCCCCGCAGCTGGCCCAGGGGCGTGAGTGAGCAAGGGCTGTTGGCGCAGAGGCACGTCACGTCCCGATTCTTCCTTCAGACCACGTCCCGTGGTCCCGCTGCTGCTTCTGGGACACCCCTGTGAATGACGGAGGCTGAGAGAGATGAAGAACTGGCCTCATTTACAAAGCAGACTCTTGTCAATCGACACTGAAGCGGGAGCCAGAAGCCCAAGTTTCAACACCGCTTCTCTGAAAACGCCTGTTGGATACACCTCTTCCCTCTCCTGGCCTTGGTTTTCACATGTATAAAATGATTTTGGGTGGCAGAAGGAAGGAGTAGGATATAGACATTAAGGACAAAGAATCTGGGTCCAGCCTGCTCTAGTTGAAACTCACTTTTGCCACTAAGTGGTTGTGACTTTGGGCAAGCCAGCCAACCTCTCTGAGCCTCAATTCTTTCACCTGTGAATGCGGATAATGTACGTTCCTGCCCCACAGGGTTGTTGGGAGGTTCCAATAGTGCTCCGCATGTGCTTTGTAAATAGTAGGCACTCAATAAAACGTAGCTATTATTGTCAGAAACCCTGCTTGGAGCATCACGAAAGTACTCAAATACAACCGAGGCAAGGATTTAGGGACGTCAATATAGAGGGCAGCGTCCACTTACTCTTTCATCTGCCCCTTCATTCTGCCCTTTCAGAGACATTAATTGATCTCTCCTCTGAGTGTCAAGCGCTGTTTTAGGTTCTGGGATGAAGGAGAGACAAAAGGAATGCTGCTCTCCTCCCAGCCCCCCATGATGGAGCTACCGTCCGGTGTGGAAGGGAGACGCTCGTCCAACAGAGAAACGAATAAGAGAATTTGCGAGTAACATGTGCTAAGAATGAATGAGACAAGGTGACTGGTGTGCTGTAGGGATTCTTATCCTGGGATCCACAGACGCCCCCGAATGGACTTAGGGGATCTGTGAACTTAAATGGAGCCAAAAGAACATCTGTAGTCTCACTAACTTCTTGCTTCTATTTTAAACGTATCATTTGAGTGTGTGTTTTTAGCATTTCAGTAACTGTATTTCAAAATACTTGGCTTCCTTTGTAATCTTATGTTTCTGTATTTAGAAACCTGATCCTGGGGCCGGCCCGTTGGCACAGTGGTTAAGTTCACAGGTTCTGCTTCAGCGGCCCAGGGTTCGCCGGTTTGGATCCCGGGTGTGGACCTACGCACTGCTTGTCACGCCATGCTGTGGCAGGCATCCTGCATATAACGTGGAGGAAGATGGGCACAGGTGTTAGCTCAGGGCCAGTCTTCCTCAGCAAAAAAGAAAAAAACAACAAAAAAAGGGGAGGATTGGCAGCAGATGTTAGCTCAGGGCTAATCTTCCTCAAAAAAAAAAAAAAAAAGCAAAACAAAACGGAAACCTGATCCCAAGAAGAGGTCAATATCTCTCAAATGGCCCATGGCACCAAAAAGTGTTGAGAACCTGGGTATTTAGTGGGACCCTTGGGTGGGTGGATGACCAGTTTCGACAGGCAGCAGAAGGCTTCTCTGAGCTTCGTTGAAGTTGGGGTCTAAATGTGGAGAAGGACCCAGTGTGTGGAGGGCCTGGGGGAGACCCCAGGAGCAGGAGCCGCTGGCACGTGGTCCCGAGGGGCTCTGACAGGAGATGGGCTGGCTGCTGGCTGCAGTGGGGCCCAGGCATGGATCAGTGTCTCAGCTTCAAAATCAAAGCATTTCCTTTTCCTCTGACTTTTCCTGTTGGCTGAGGAATGGTAGAAAACAGCATCGTTTGACTGTCACCAATTGGAGGACACTAAGGAAGGCTGAAGACAAAATGCAGTGTGATATTTAGGATAGAACCCTGGAACAGAAAAAGGACATTAGTAGAAAAGCTAGTGAAATTAGAAAAAAGTCTGTAGTTTAGTGAATAGTATTGCATCAATGTCGAATTTCTTCATTTTTATAAATGAACTATAGTTCTGTAAATTGTTAATAAAAGGGGAAGTTGGGTGAAGGCCACATGGGAACTCTTTGTACTATCTGTTAAGCTCTTTTGTAAATCTCAAGTTATTTCAATATAAATATACCAAAGGGGGGAAAAAAGAGAAAACAGTACAGTTTAGACTATTTCCCATCCTCCATCAAGATGCAGCAATATTATGATAATCATACATTTTATTTGGGGGGTATTATTTAAACTTTTAAGTACCCTATTTATTTAAAAAAATAAATACTTGCCAAGATACCAAGTTTACAAGATGCAAAAGGTTGTTGAATCTCCTTCTAAGCCTTGTTTCAAGTGACTCAGTTCTCTTCCTTAGAGAAAATTGGAGTACATGTTTCTGGCATCTTTCCGGAATTATTCTGTGAATATACAAGCAATCTCTGTCGTGTGCTGAGTACGATTTGGCTTGTTTTTATTTCATAGTGTATTTTGGAGATTGCTTCATATCTGTGAAGTACTTCCTTGTTCTTTTTTTCTTGCTGCATAGTATTCTGTGTAATTAATTTCTGTAACTGGTCTCCCACGGCACAGCCTTTCAATCATTTCTGCTTCTTTGCTCCTCACAAACGGCGCTGCAGTAAATAGCCTTGTACACTATGTTGTGTGCATGGGAGTCCCTCTGAAGAATAAATTCCTAGGAGTTATGCATATATTTTAGAGAAAAGGAAAAGCAAACTTCAGCCAAATTTTCCCATTCAAGACTTGAGAGGCGATAAAACATATTCTCGAGCGCCAGCATTTTGTTTTGGAAATGCCGTGTTCAAGGAAAGGCTCTATTCTCCAGCACAACAGAGGCAAGAGGGCATGTTTCAAATAGCTTAATCTGGTGATAACAGCCTCCTGAAAGCGGAGAGACAGACAATAGTACCAACGGAGTTTACACACTTGAGAAATGACTTGAAAATAATTGGGGCTGGTAGCCATCTGCCTAGTTCTTTCTTTCCAGAGCCAACACGTTTATTCCGCCTGGGCACCGGGAGAACCCCTTGTTGGCATCAGCAGCAATCAGCACACCCGCCCATCACGCTGGGGCTGGAGCAGGAGGCTGTGCTTTTCCCTTAAAGCTCTCCCATTTGTCTCCAGGCTGAACTGGCCTTGGAAGAAAGATGCTTCTGTACCCTTTTCCTCTGACCGCCAATGGGAGAAGAGGGCTTGTTTTGCTTGTTAGCTTTTAAAAATATTCTTAAAACTCTTTTCAGTGACTTGTGAAATCCAATTTTTTATTTCACTTGGAAACAAATACTTTGTTTCATCAGCTCGCAAACTTTTTATATCAAGGGGGTAATTGTCTATGCTGTCTGCCACCAAAAGATATACTGACAATTAATATTGATAAGAAAATGATGATACCTACCATGTTTTGAGAATTTATTGTTTGACATGTATCATCAACTTTAATGCTACAAACATCTTATGAGACAAAACTATTATTATGTACATGTTCCAGAAAGAAAATTGAAGTCTGCAGGGGTTAAATTATGCCTAAGTTCCCCTAGCTAATAGAGAATCTGGATCTGTGTCCAGAACGAATTCTGTGGAACATACCATAGCAGTTACTCTCAACCAGGGGTGATTTTGCCTCCCAGGAGACATTTGGCAATGTCTGGAGACATTTTTGGTGAGCAAGATCGGCCCTGAGCTAACATCTGTTGCCAATCTTGCTTCTAACATCAACAGATGTTAGCTTGGTGGCAATCTTCCTTTTTTTTTTTCCCTCCCCAAAGCCCCAGTACATAGTTGTATATCCTAGTTGTAGGTCATTCTATTTCTTCTATGTGGGACGCTGCCACAGCATGGCTTGATGAGCAGTGTGTAGGTTTGCACCCAGGATCTGAACTGGTGAACCCAGGGCTGCTAAAGTGGAGTGTGAGAACTTAACCACTGGGCCACAGGGCTGGCCCCTGGAGACATTTTTCATTGTTACAATTGGGTGTGTGTGTGCTACGGTATCTAGTTGGTACGAGGCCAGGAATGCTGTTCAACATCCTATAATGCACAGGACAGCCCCCGAGAGCAAAGAATTTTCAGCCCCAAATGCAAAGTGCCCTGTTTGAGAAACCCTGTGATTTACGAACAGGCAGTTCTCCCCAAAGCGTTTCAGATGGAGGTTTTATCTTCTATTTTGCCGGGAGCCATAAATTCACATTAAATACAGGATGATCAACATTATGAAAGTTTAAATTCTATGAATTTAAAATAATGTTACTTAAAAATACTACAAATGTCTGACTGCAAAATTTGCTATGTTGTGAATTTGCTCTCAAATTACAAATTTGTCAAGAGACACAACTTTGGGACTGGCAGGTTGAGTGAACTATGAAGTGAATGTGGTATAGCCACACGACAACATCAGTAAGTTGACAAACAGAAATGATTTGAATTATGAGAGTTTTTCAGGTGCAAATCTTTTGCGAAAAATGTCTCCCCTTTGTTGAGAACTGATTGAAAGAATGGCATGCAGATTTTTATGTGCTTATAGGAACATAAATATTTTTGATTTATCTCAATCTATAGAGTTTTGCCATAAAATTCTCTAACCAATCCTCTAGACTTGTGCATAATTCTTCACAGAAATTATTCCTCTGATAATTTGCACTTATCAAACTTGTAATTAGCCCAACAAATATGAAGTTGCTGCTGAATGAGACTATTTCCATAGCATACAAAGCTGGATAATTTTAGATTGTTCCCGCGTGTGAGTCTCCCGGTATGTCTGGAGGCATCTGGAGGCGAAAAGTATGTTTATTCATGAGTGGAGATGATTGCCATTGTCGTGAGGGATACTGGAAGATGGCATCGAATTGCTCAGGCTTAGCCGCAGATGCAGTGGAAATGCTCTTCAGTCTCAGATGTCTCCTGAATGGTCTTTGTTCATTGGAGCTGGAGCAGGAGTGACGGAGAGACACTGAAATCCTGACCGAGGAATGTTTATTGACTCACCTATTATATTTGGGCCTATTCTCTTTTGGGTGAATGAGTCACAGTGAGGTACAATTTGTTTTTCCAGAGATAAAAAGGAAGAAAGTAAAACACGTTGGCAAACTCTTTCTGTAAAGGGCCAGGCATTACCTATTTCAGGTTTTGTGGGACAGATGGCCTCTGTTGCAACTATTAAACTCTGCCCTTGCGGTGGGAGAGCAGCCCTAGACAATAGGCAAAGGAATGAGCAGGGCCGTGTTCCAATAAAGCTTTATTTACAAGAGCGGCAGTGGGCCTAGTTTGTCAACTCCTGGAGTAAAGCATAGAAATTTAAAGATGTACATGCGAATAGATAGGCATCAACAGATACTTGCAGTGTGGCAGAGGCGATTAACTGCCTCTCCACCTCCCAGTCCCCTTCTTCAAGAACAGAGCCTCCAAACTGGTGGGGCCAGCAATGTCCCTAGTTAAGTGTATTTGTATCCTGGTCTCTCTTGTCAATAGAGGTGATTCTTTTTTCTTCTTCTTCTTCTTCTCTCCAAAACCCCCAGGTACGTAGTTGCATATTCTAGTTGTGAGTGCCTCTGGTTGTGCCGTGTGGGACACCACCTCAACATGGCCTGATGAGCAGTGCCATGTCCATGCCCAGGATCTGAACCAGTGAAACCTTGGACCACCAAAGCAGAGCACACGAACTTGACCACTCAGTGTTGGGGCTGGCCCAACAGAGGTGATTCTTGAAGTGAAAACAGAAAATATAGATGAGATGTCTGGGAATGCTGTGTAAAGAGGGCTTATCTAGCTGGCAGATATTATTTTGCCTTCTATCTTTCCTTTTTTCCCTGCCTGGAACATGGGAATGATTGCTGAAACTCAAGTGGCCATTTTGTAACTAAGGGCAAGTCCAAGAATATGTCAGAAGCCTCAGCCTTTACATCCTTGAGCCAATGAACCAAAGCCAGCAGTAGCTGACATCTGGATTTATTCTTACGGAAGAAACAACTCTTATATGCTTCAGCCACTGTTTAAGTCAGCTCTCCACTTGCTGCATAATGAAAATTCTGATCCATGTTGATAAGGATAACAGATGTCTAACAGTTTACAAATACCAGAAGTAATAGTAAGTCTAGGCTGGGTTAACCAAGAAGAGGCAGTTTTTATGAATGAAGGCTCTGAATCCATCAGATCTGGTGGCCCATCCTGACTCCAATTTCTCTATGCTTCAGGTTCCTGTCCTGCAAAATAGGGATAATAATATGACATACCTATGGTATTGTTGAAAGACTTAAATATGATAATGCATGTATAAAGTGACTGGCACATAGTAAGTGCTCAAAGAAGTATTAGTCAATATTATTGTTACTGTTACTATTATTTTGATGATCTGGTGAATGACCATTCACTTCTTTGAAACAAGGATGTCGATGAGAACAGTTGGTGATGACATTTCTTTCCTAGCCCTCACTTTTCAAGCCTTTCTTTCTTTACGAGAACAATACGTGGAAATCCACCCACAGTCTCCGGGTTTTGAGTAGTTATTATGTGTCTGGCAGAGTGCTAGGTTCTGGGAGTTCCAGGATGAATAAGACAGTTCCTGTCCTCAGTGGGCAGAGGCAACCTGGAAAACAATTAAATATAAAAAAGCGTTGGGTGGATGGTAGACGTATGAATGGGCTACAGTGGGGAGAAAAAAGAAAGGATTTGGTTCTACATAGTTGGGTGGAAATGGTCTAAAAACTTAGAGGAACAGGGATCTAAAATATGAGTAATGAAGAGGGAGAGTTTTAATGTTATATATAATATATTACAAATGTATAAATATATTTAAATATATATTTATATACAAACTATATATTATATACAAACTAAATTTTAATATTTATTCATAATATATTATAGCATATAGTATAAAATATAAATATAATAATAAAATATTTAATAGTAATCTTAACTATTCTAGTCACTAACAAGGATAAGAGGAAGAATTTTAAAATCAAAGATGATATGTTAAATATTTTTCATTTTCTGTTCTCTATCTACCCTCCACCCGTCTCTTCCCTGCTCTGTGGCTGCCCTTTCTGGACGTTGTTAACAGACCCTCAGACTCTCTGGCTTCCGCTTGGGTTTGGCCAATGAAGACACTTGCAGGAGACTGGCGGAAGGAGGCAAGCGAGGTGGGGTTTTGATTTCCCTGGCTCCCTCCTTGCCCTAGCTGGCTGCTTCCCTCTACTGAAGGTCACAGCTCTGATGAGGTGGCTTTCTCCCACAGCTGCTTTCCTCAGGTTCTGGCAACCACACCTTGCCTTTGTGTCTTCTGGCCTGGGGACAGCAACGACTCCCTGCTGATGTTATTAGCCTCAGGGTGTTCACCATCTCTGGTTCCTTTGTCTTAACCATGCTGGTGGCTTTGAAATTCTCCTTTTGTTCAACTCTTCTTAGATACCTACCCTATTTCAGAAAGGTGGCTGTTTCCTGCTGGGAGCCTGACTGACAAACTCAGTTCCAACAAAGGCAAGATATGAGTGAAGTGGACCAAGTCTAATGCAATAGGGAGGGGTGGTGACTGCAGTTAATTGGAAAGCACTAAAGTGGGCAGCTGTTCCTCAGCTCTATCTGCTTGTGCTGTTTGAAAATATGATCCTACTCTCACCAGATCTTCTAATTTGTCAGTGGAAGCTGAAAATACACATTTTAAAAGAAGAAATTTCTCCATTTATAAAAACGTTCTGCAGGCCAAAGAAAACATCTTTGAATTTGATCTGTGGCCACCATTGCTATAAGGACAACAGCCTTGGTAGGCAGAGGGATGGGTCACACTATGATAATGTTCATGATTGCCACCTTGTGCAGACATGGCATGCAGTTAATCCCTTCAACGATACCAACTTGAGGGAGGTTCCATTATCTTACTTCTACAGATAGGATCTCCTGATCTTAACTTGGGGTCCATGGACCCCCCAGATAAAACATAGATGGTTTCTGGAGAAGTCTGTGAAATCCTTGAAGTCATAGGCCAATTTTTTATGTGCGTGTATACGTTTTTCTGAGGAGCTGTACTACAGCTTTCATGAGGATCTCAAATAGAGAACCACAAAATATTAGGACCATCTGTCAGGGTGGGTGTTGGAAAGCAAATTAAAAAAATAAAGCAGATGCACTAGGATGGTCATAATAAAAAAAAGATGGAAATAACAAGTGTTGGCGAGGATGTGGAGAAATTGGAACCTTCGTACGTTGCTGATGGAAATGCAAAATGGTGCAACTATTTTGGAGAACAGTTTGGAAGCTCCTCAAAAATTAAATATAGAGTTACCGTACGATCCAGCAATTCCATTCCTAGGTATGTACCCGACAGAATTGAAAACATATATCCACACAAAAATCTGTACCCCATGTTCATAGCAGCATTATTCATAAGAGGCATTATTCATAAGTGGAAGCAACCCAAATGTCCATCAACTGATGGATGGACAAATAAAATGTGGACTATGTACACAGTGGAATATTATTCGGAAATAAAAAACAGTGAAGTATTGATACATATTGCAATATGGAAGAACCTTGAAAACATTGTGCTAAGTGAAAGAAGCCACTCAGAAAGGACCACCTACTGTGTAGCTTCTTATATAAGAAATGTCCAGGGGCCAGCCCTGTGGCTGAGTGGTTAAGTTCACGTGCTCTGCTTCAGCGGCCCAGGGTTTTGCCTGTTTGGATCCTGGGTGCAGACATTGCACCGCTCATCAAGCCATGCTGTGGCAGCGTCCCACATAGAAGAGCTAGAAGGACTTACAACTAGGATATACAACTATGTAGTGGGGCTTTAGGGGGGGAAAAAGAAAAAGAAATGTCCAGAAGAGGCAAATCCATAAAGATATGACATATTTATGAACTGAATGTTAAAAAAATCTGTGTTGTTCATTCATTTCCTCACTCACCCATCCATCCAAGTACCAATACTGTGTTGAGCACCCATGAGGATCTATGTACTCTGATAAGAGATAAGGTTAAAAAACCCAGCAGGAGTAGCCCTGCACTTACCTTTGAGAGCTTCTAGTATCGTGGGGAAGATCTTCATCAAACAGGTGAATACACACTGCGGCTGTGACAAGTGTGACAAATGAGAAGTGGGTGGTGGTATGAAATTATGTGAGAGTCAGAGGAACTTGGTCCTGGGGTGGGGACATTCAAGAAAGGCAGCCCCGAGGGACACGGGAGGCGAGATATGGAGGTGAAATGGAAGTGGAGGTTGCAGAGGAGGAGAGAGCATTCTAATCAGGAGGAAAGCAAAACACCTGAGCAAAGGTCCCACGGCAGAGGCATCCTGGATCATTTGAGCAGGGCCTATGTGGATGGAGCAAAAAGATGAGACAGGGAGTAGTGGGTGAGAAGCCCAGAGAGGGAGGCAGGGGCCTGGCCAGGCAGGGTCTCAAAGGTTGTCATGGGTTGAATTGAGCCTCCTCAAAAAGATATATGGAAGTCCCAGCCCCCAGTATCTCAGAGCGTGACCTTCCTTGAAAATATGATGTACTTAGTTAAGATGAGGTTATACTGGAGCAGGGTGGGCACCTAATCCAATATGACTGGTGTCCTTCTAAGAAGACACAGACACACAAGGAGAAGGCCCTGTGACGAGAGAGGCAGAGATTGGGGTGACGCAGCTACAAGCCAAGGATGCAAGTGGGCTAGGAAGAGGCAAGGAAGGGGTCTCCCCTACAGCTTTCAGAGGGAACATGGCCCTGCTGACACCTGGATTTTGGACTTCTAGCCTCCAGACCTGGTAAGCAATAAATTTGTGTTGTTTTAAGCCACATAGTTTGTTGTGCTTTGCCACAGCATCCGTAGGAAACGAATACAAAAGCCATCATAGGATTTGGGTCTTTGTCCGAAGAGCATCGGGGAGGCATGGCAAGAATTGAAGCACGCGGGGGAAGGGATGGTCATGTCTCTCTGACTACACTGGGAAGATGGGTGGGAAAGAGGCAAGAGTGCATGCAGCAAGACTACTTAGGAGAGTGGGGGGGGGATTAGTTAGGAGGTTACTGGGAGACTAGTTAGGAGTTTGATGTGGTTGCCCAGGAGAGAGATGACAGTAGCTTGGAATAGGGGTTGAGGGTAAAGATGAAGCAGAATGAATGGATTGTGGATCCTTTATGGTGAGTGAGAGACGACAAGGCTTTTGGCTTGCTCAACTGGATGGATGGTGGTGCCAATCACTCAGCAAATGAACCCCAGGGAAGCCCAGACTCTACTTAGCACGAAGTCTGACAGTTAGCAGCTTGAGGTTCAATATAGTAAAACAAACAAACACACACACACACACACACACCATACAGCCCTTTTTATTTATATAAATAGGATCGTAATAAATACACTCTTTGATGCCCCCCTTTTTTTTTTGAGGAAGATTAGCCCTGACCTAACTACTGCCAATCCTCCTCTTTTCGCTGAGGAACACTGGCCTTGAGCTAACATCCGTGCCCATCTTCCTCTACTTTATACGTGGCATGCCTACCACAGCATGGCTTGCCAAGCGGTGCAATGTCCGCACCCAGGATCAGAACCGGCAAACCCCAGGCCACTGAGAAGTGCAACATGTGAACTTAACCGCTGCGCCACCGGGCCGTCCCTGCCTTTTTCTTTTTTTTTACAGAATAATATTTCTGGGCGTCTAATACAAATCAGCACATGGAAACTGACCTCTTTCTTATTAACGACTGCCTGATAATCCATTGTAGGGATGCAGCCTAATTTACTGAACCTATCTCCTATTGATGATTTTAGGCTGTTTCCAGGTTTTAAATTATTTGATTGCAGGTCTGTCACAAAATTGTTTTAACTTGACCTGCTAAAAGAAACACATTTTTACATCGCAACCCAGTACGCAAACATACAACACACAAGTACACGCATTTATATAGCAAAAAGTTTTACAAAACAGTATTTACCCTTCCTATGGGTCACACACTCTTCTTCTATTCTACTCTACTCTATTGTATTCTATCTTATCCTATCCTATCCTATCCTATTGTAGTCTATAAAAAAAGGGATAGTTGAGATCCTCTGAATTGCTCTCACCACCAATGGATAGGTCACAATCTGCAGTTTGAAAACACCTTCAGTACATATTTGTTAAGTGAAAAGGGAAAGGTGCTTACTTGTACTCTGTACTGTTCTAAACATTTTACAGATACGACTTATGTAATCCTTCCAAAGTCCCAATGGGAAAGAAATTCTTATTCTCCCCATTTTTCAGATGTCAAAACTGAGGCACAGAGAGGTTGAACAAGTTGCCCAAGGTCACAAACTAGTATGTAGGAGAGCTATGCTTCAAACCCAGGCAGCCTGGCTGCAGTTTATGCTCTTAACCATCAGCCCACGGTACTTGCTAGTCTTAGGAACTGATGTGAGGCTAAGTGACTATTTCGATGTTCAGTTAAGGCACAGTTCTAAACAGCCTCGTTCAGTGTTTCCATACACCTCCTTCAGGGTCTATTCCTTTACAAATGAGTCGCACAGGACATGACAAGTGTACGCTGCTATTCACACATCTTGAGGACTATAGAAGCTAAACAAAGGCTCCCCCAATTCACCAGTCTCCTCCAGAACTCTGCGTCAGCAACACATACTCCACAACCCCCAAACCCCCAACCCCCTCAAAGGATCAACGATGACCACTCTCAGTGCTGGGTTTCTAAGATTATGATAGAGCCACTTCCTACTCAGAGGCAGTCGGGAGCTTCCCCATTATTTATCGATTTCACCCCAAAGTTATCAAGTTCTAAAGCCTAATTATTGGTGTAATAGTTAGCTGAGATCTTTGGAGAGTTGTGAGCCCCTTTAATGCGTGGCATATGTCAGAGGGATTCAGCTAATTCACATATCTGTCTGCACTATTAATAGAGAAGGTTACATGCCAATTATCCAGGCTTCAATCAGCCTGTTTGGATACAATAGAGGCAGTGTTCACACACTTGATGTGCCACATTCCTTGCCGACATCAGAAGCAGCTGGGCCCGATAAAGACCTCTGGGATTCTGATATTTGGGGATCACGTCCACGGAAGAGCAGGAACTGAGACTTGATTGCTCTGTCGACTCCAGGTATCTTTAACCTGGGTATTTTTGAAAAGTGCCTAGTGGGTTTGCAGTTCACTGGTCTTTAAATGTTTCCTGCTGGGACTTGTTGGGTGGGAGGGTGGAGGTGGAGGCAGAGGAGAAAGACAAAGACAGAATAGCTTAAATGACAAAGCAGGGAATAATAGGAACGGGTGAATGGATGCCAGGGAAATAACGAACCTGAACACATTCTTGTGCCCAGTTTTAGAACCAAACAGGCTGAGACATTTTTCCCCCTAAGATTTCAACCTTGTGTGTTGGAAAAAAAAGTATATGTGTGTGTGTGTATATATATATTTAACCTCCATTTTTCCCACGTTTTTTCCCTTTTCATTTGTTTTTTTCTTTCCCTCTGCTTCAGAAACGGGACTAGAAGTGCCGCAATCTCATCAGAAAATGCAGCTTCCGGTGGTATTTTTCACCAGGAACAGAAGCAGAAGTGTGCAGAATCACCCGAGAAAGCCCCAGCTCTCCTGAGAGCCGTTCTCGAATTTTGCTGGCACAGAGCACTGGGTCAGTGAGCAGGGAGTTAAAATGGCAGATGTTGGGGCTTTTAGGGGGGAGGGAGGCCGATACCTGAGACCCGCCAGCAATTTGTCCTGTCCTTCCCATCACCTCCATATCTCGGATCCCAACATTAAAACAGAGGTGCTGCCCACTTGCCTGAGCTCACACTGCCCAACGGCGGCACGACAGTAAACAAATAATCCAAAACAGCTCGTCCCAGGTCCTGCCTCCCAGGCTGTAGGGTTCCCTCACTGACGTTACCCAAATACTGCAGCAGACAGCGATACCTTAAAAAAAATTACCAACGGCTGTTAGACAACAGGCAGATACAACGCACCAGCCGTTGTTCTGTGTGCTATTTCAGCTCAGTGTGTATTTTTTCCCACCCTCCCGGATGAAAATACAGTAATTAACTCCATGCAGAAGGGGGGTAGGGGGGAACTCTTCTCTTTTTTTTTTTCCCTCCTAGACTTGAAAAGAAATTCTGGCAGATAATTTGGCTGAACATGAAAAGGGAGACGCTGCTTACAGCCGCCCAGATAAAGTGCTAGGTTGGTGAGGCTCTGCGGCTGAGTTGGTTATTTCACGGCATGAAAAGCAGACATTTATCTGTTCCCATGGAGATGCGTTTTCTACTAGTCAATCAGGCACTGAGGAGGTCAGACAATAACCAGTAGACTCTTTATTCCATCTTGAGAGACAGCCGAATCCTCTTTTAACATTTCACCTAAATTTAAAGGAATCTAACTCATGTCTCAGAAATACCTGCAAACGCAGCCATTGTAATTTCAAGCGATCCAAATTAACAAGAAACTCCAGCTGCTTCCGAGGAGGAACGGGTGTGACGGATCCTCCCCAGTTCGTTTCAATCATAGGTTGTTCTGTCACAGTCCTTTTTTGCAAATATTTGGCTTCCAAACTTGACTCCTCCCTTCCTAATAAAATAACTAATAAGGTCATAAATTAAATGTTGAAAATTTCCAAACAACTGTTGGGAAGTAAGAAGTCACATTTCAAAGGAACATCGTGGAAGCAAGAAAAACCTGCCCCAGAAGAGAGAGGAAAAAAACCCCAAAATGCTGGAAGTGGGATAAGTTGTAAACTCCGTTCCCGGAATTTCTTGCCCCCAAAATGCACATACAGAAATAATTAGGGCTGTTATTTGACCTCGTGTGTTTGTTATCAATCCCAGAAAACAGCCAATGCCCATTTGCAAAATATGTTTATTTTAGGAGGTGAATTGCAATGTCAGCGCCTGGAAATTGGGACTCAGACTCCTTAAACTCTCTTCTCACAAGGGTGTCTCTGCCTCCATCGTTTCTGCACGTGCTAAAGGCAGAAGAAGAGGTAACAGAGGTCTTCTCAGAGCTAATTGAGAAGGGAGAGGGGGTTTCCATGGGATCCCATTTGAGGCCCCCACTATCAAATAGGATATGCTGCCGTTCACAGGACGACAGCATAACAGAAAACAGCAGACTGCCAGAGTCAGGGTTTTATCATTAAGCAACTTCATTCTTGTTGATGGAGTCATTCGAGTGCAGCTCAACTGAGTAATGCAGGAAAGTATATACAAGTATGACTCCTGCCTACCAGCCCGGCCTTTTGCCTGACGCTGCATTTCCATCTCCCTGAAGGCAGAGGCTGCTGCGTCTCCTGGCAGGCGGGCCAGTTGGAACAAAGACACCAGCGGGGCCACCTCGGAAAGCAATCTGGAGAAGTCCCAGCAAACAGCATTTAGGGGAAGGGGAAAAACGCCTGTGGACCTGATAATGCATCACGTCCCATTGTTAAGGAGGCAAAAAGCAGAAATTTACCTTGAAGGCTCATGGGAGTTTGATTTCCCTGGAAAGACATGACCCACATTTCTCACGGATTGTGGGTCAATATTTGACCATCTCCTCTTATTTTCTCATCTTCGTGTTTAAGATTTAAAATACAAGTACTATGTAATCTCTTTAAAAGATTCAAACAGTATAAAATTAAGGTAGAGTCAAAGTTCCTCATTCCTTTTGCTCACCCCCACTGGCTCATTCACTAGAGATAGCTAACAATTACTTTTAACACTGTCAAACATATCCTTCCAGACGTGTTCGGTAAGTATGCAAATATATACATTTGTGTCCATATATTGTCAAATATATGTATGTGTCTATATATACACACACAGACGTTCTCTGTTTTAAATATTCTACAGGAATCATATTTATAGACAATATTATACAACTTGGTTTTTTTTTCCACTTAAAATATCTATCATGGGTAATTATCTGCGTCTATGTGCATTTTTAAAAACTTAGCTATAAAGTTTGAGAAAAGTGTAATTATGCTCCCCAGGGAGGGGGGCATTCAGACCAAAGGGCTTGTGGGGAAGGGCGAGGCTCCCCCCACCCCCACAGACAATCACTGTTAGCAGTTTTTAGTGTATCATTCCAGAAATAGTCTACGCGCAGACCAGCATATATGGATATCAAATATTCACACCTGTCTTTGTCTTTACCAAGTATCTTTCACCTGGCGTGTTTCACTCAGGTCTCTTGGAGAGCACTTCACATTAGAAAAAATTGACCTTTTAAATGATGGTGTCGTACTTCTTTGAATGGCGCTCCTTAATGTATTTCACTCGTCCTTTTAGATGGACTTTGGGTGGATTTCAGTTTTTGCTTCTACAAACAGTGCTGCAATAAATAGTCGAGTGCACACCCTGTGAGTCTTTGCTCAAACACACTCACCCCTTCCTGAAAGCAACACCTATACCCCACACCTCTCCTCAAATTGCGTTAATCCGAAGAACTGATTGAATCAACTTTTTTTTTTTTTAAAAAGAGGGTTTAAAACTGAGTATTAATAATCCATTAAGAATCTGTTATGAATACGTGCCCCTTCCTGCAGTTTTGAATCTTTCCTCCAGCTTGAAAGTGAGGCTCATGAAAAAAAAAGAAAGTCATTTTTCCCCCCCACGCCCACCCCCGCCCAGGAGTCAGCCATGCCAAAATCATTGCATTAGCATCCTGTGCCTGCTTATTACAAATGCAGGCTGCACGTTGGGTAATTCCTTCCCATCTACTTCTTTCATCCTGGGCTCAGAGAAAGATCGCAACTCACTCTTACAACTTAGGTACTGCTCCCTGCTCTTTTCTGTATGCAAGAGTTGAAGCCATTGGGGATTGAGAACAAAGTGTGTCCGTGGAAAGAAGTGGGTGGGATTTGGTGTATGCAGGAGGATGGGGGGGCACCCCCTCCCGGGGGAGGAGTCTGATTTCATTATACAGTTGGAAACCTGATGAAATCATGTACACAACTGAATCTTTTTGCTCAGCTAGTGAGGTCTTTCTGTTCTTTGTCTTGCTGTGTGTGCAGCAAATTTCTGTTACGCCCGGGAAGAAGGAAATTTGAGTTAAAGAGCAGGGCAGCTCCATATGCCTTGTAACAAGCAAGCTAATTGAAAAATTTAATTCAGGAAGAGATGCAACGAGGCCAAAATGAAAGAGGAACTAGGCCTGTCGATGTTCAGAGCAGGAAAACCGAAGAAGTTATCTCCAAGTTAAAAATTATGCGAGGCTGGAAAATACATCACCTGCTGTATTTGTTATAGAAATTCACAGTCTTGTTTGCTGTTTATCTTGAGGCTCGGGGAGCTCTCCTGCTGCTTAGGAAAAAAGAGGCGAGGTCTGGGAAGAAATGCTAGTAATAAGAAAGGGAGGGATTAGAAACCCCAGAGAGAATGGGAGGTGTAAATAATATGTGGGCATTTGACAATCAGCACAAAGAAATGGGAGACAAAGGCAAATGGCTGATGCCAGAAATCCTAAACACTTAAGTGGGAAACTTGGACAAGAGAAAAATGTCCCAAAGGAAAAGGAAAACAAAATCCCAGGAGATCTTTTTCCTCTGTGATGTTGTCTAATGGAGTAAATAAAGATTGGTTTTGCCACGTTGCTCCTGCGAGCAATGCTATATGCAAAGGCACTGGCTTCCTGATGGCCTTTGAAGCTCTCTCCAGGCCAGCCTGAGCCTTAGGACCAGATGGAGGAATCTTGGGGAACAGTTTTCTCCTCCAGAAAGGAGTTGAGAATGGGCCAGAAGGAGCCCTTGGCAGGGACAGAGTGATCCCTCTCTCCAAAGAGTCCAATCTTTTGGGGTCCTCTGCTCTTCTCTTTTTTTCTCCCAGAACCCTACCTTGAATGGAATTGCTTAGGAAAGGAGAAAAGGCATTTTTTAGCTAAAAGCTAAAGTAGGACCAAGTTAAACTTGCTGGACAATGGAAATTTCTTCCTGAGGCTGTCTGCTGAGGTCGAGCGTGACACTTCCTAATTGCATGACTTGGGCAGACTGCTTTCTCTACCGTAAGAAGAGGATTATAACAACAACAATAATAATAGGTAACATTTATAGAACCCTTACATGGAATAATTTCTACCCTGATCCATTTTATCCTCTGAACCTAATGAGTTAGGATAGTTACGATGTCCATTCTACAGATGAATGGAGACTCAGCCAGATCGCCAGCTAGAAAATGGTACAGGCAAAATATATTTCTAGGTCAGGGGTTGGCAATTACAGTCCAATGGCCAAGTCCGGCTCAACGCCTGTTTTTGTAAATAAAGTTTTATTGGAACACAGCCACGATCATTTGGTTATAATTGCCTCTGACTGCTTTGGAGCTATGATGATAGAGACACTATGGTCTGCACAGCCCAAAATATTTACTCTCCATTTCTTTACAGAAAAAGTTGGCAGATGCTTGCACTAAATCCCCCAGGCCCAAGCTCTTAACCCCATCTGTGTTCTTCTCCTCCAAAAATGTCTCATTTTTTTCTTTAAATGTGATGCTGAACAGGAAAAACTAATCTAACATGTCAGAAATAATAATAGTGATTGGAGAATTTAATTTGTTAGAGGCCCAAGAATATTAAAAACAAGCAAAAACAAACTTTTCTTTCTTTTCCTTTTTTTGTCTCAAAATTAGAAACTGTTTACATCCTAAATTTAAGACAAACAAAAAAACCTTGCATTGCCTTACCAGCTTTATTGAAACTGCATATAAACGCTTATCTAAAAACCAAAATTTCTAGAGTCATTTCCAAAATAATGAAGGAATGGAATACAGTTTTCCAGGTGACATAACATTTTTTTTCCGTATGTTATTTTCAAAACTGCAAGTAGAATAAGTTGTTAAAGTAAGAAGCTCCCAGTTTTGAATCTGATGTTCACCCTATAATAGTAATGTACAAACTCTCGGCGTTTGGAGCTTTGTTTATAAATGTAAAATTTCTGTAACCAAAGGGGAATGAAAACTAAGGACAGTTGGGGTTGCTAACTCAACAGTTATTTTCTCTTCTTTCCTACAAATGGAAGTTGGAGATCTTGGAAACTGATCCGTGTTGCCACGTGAACTGTTTCTGGTATTGTAACACTGGTTTAGTTTGTCATAGGTCTCCCGGATTGATGAGTGTAGCTACATATCCAGGTTTTAAAAAACGTTAGTGAACAAAATTAATAATAGTATCTTCTGTATCTCGTATCTGCCGGGCGCTGTGGGCTGGGAGTTCTGAATACATAGTGCTGAGGGCCGATAACTCGACAAGCAGGGGGTTACTATTTGTATTTCTAGATGAGAACAATGAGATCCAGGTGCATAAGGTGTCCAGTTAATACATGACTGATTGACCTCGAAATCCTGAGCCCCGATTCCATACTCTTTCCCCTCTAAGAGGAGGTCTGTCACTGATTGTTCTTCCTTTCATTGACCCAATTCTTACCTACTTTGTTGTCTACCATGTCTCAGGCACTGCACTCAGCTCTGGGGATTCAACAGCGAACAAAACAGATAACTAAGTCAACAAGTTCATGACCAGGATATTTTTGGAGGATGAGGAGTGCCAAGAGGGAAATTAAACAGGATAGATGGGATGGCAAGTGTCTAAGTCCGGCGTAGCAATATAGGATGGGGAGGCCAAGGAAAAGACTTGAATGAGGAATAAAAGCCACAAGAGAAAGATCTAGATAATAGAAGAAAGTTCCAGACAGAGGAAACAGCAAAGCACATTCCTTGAGATGGAAAGATCTTGGTATGTTGAGAAGTTATGTTGATACTTTCTGGCTCTCGCCAATTCAGCAGCCATTAAGACTTGTCTAAGCTTGAAGGTCCTAGGTGCTGTCTTCTAAGGGCTGAGCGTTTACCCTCAGTTCTAAGACATTTGGCTCCGATTTCCTAACACTGCTATCTCCTTCTCCTTATCAGAGGGGAGCAAGCTGTTCCTCATTTATTTGTGACTGGAAACAAGAAGTTACCAATGACTGAGTACACGCCTTGCACTGTACTAACTGCTTAATTGCATTATCTCATTGAATCTGCAAAACCACCCCACTGAATTACGGTAGAACACTCTTAATCCAGGTCGATGCTGTGCTGAGAGTTTTAAGGAAATTAATTTCTAGAATTTACATGTTTATACTTACATTTACTTATTCCTAAAACTGCCTTGGAATGCTCCTGTAGGCCTAAACTCAACTGGAACAACCCTTTTCTGCCATTACAGAGAAGTCTGTGGAGGGTAAGTACAGCAGTATCTTTATGGAGCGTTGAAGAGGTAGGCGGTGTGATAACCTTCAAGGTAACAAACAAAGAGATTAATCAGCATGTTGGTTTGGGGGAATCCTCCTTTAATGGTTAATCAAAGCACCTAGATGTGGGCATCCTGTCTTACTGTATCTTACATGCATTTTTTTCTAGGGAGCTTTCAGAACAACCACAGAAGTATAATGATATTGTTAATTCTTATAAATGTAATGGGAATATTTTCTAGAACCATCCAGTATTTCAGGATACATAAAAATGTCCTAGGATAAAAATTGTATACGGTTTCTTTCAGATTGTGTTGGTGCTGTTCAATACATTAGTTACAACTTATTAAACTTATTTAAAAAAACATTTTATCAAATCGTATGAAATATGGATTCCAATTACAGTCACCATAGTATTTTTTTCTTACAAAATGCTTACTATTTTCTATTTCTTATTAAGAAAAAATGGACTTATTTGAATTCTGGTAAAAATTTAAGATGTCAACTTATATAAGGGACTGTGTCTTTTTTTTCTCAAAATTATGTGAGAAAAAAATGAGATCATTAGTTTAACAGATCTTGGTAGTTGTCTGCCTAGTAGCAATTGCTAATTATTTTCTTTGCTGATAAAACTCAACTTACACGCACACCTACACATACATATTTAATTTTAATTTTTTCCAACTCCTTTGTGCTTCAGGGAAAGCTGGGACCTCAACAGTCCCAGGGGTGGGAGTTTTGATTAGTCAATATCGGTGCATCTTAACCCCGGCCACAGATCAGATCATCTTCCGAGCTTTTACAAATTGTCAATGCTTGAAAGAAAAAAAGAAAAAAAAGACTGAGGGACCAGCCCTGTGGCCGAGCTGTTGAGCTCGAGCGCTCCACTGAGGCGGCGTCCCACATGCCACAACTGGAAGGACCTACGACTAAAATATACAGTTATGTACTGAGGGCCTTTGGGGAGAAAAAGCAGAAAGAAAAAAAAAGATTGGCAACAGTTGTTAGCTCAGGTGCCAATCTTTAAAAAAAAAAAATTGTCAATGCCTGGGTCCCACCCCCAGCTATTGTGATTAAATGGGTCTAAGCAGGGAAGATAATTTTATTTCTGTTGCTAATAACTGGTTGAGGAATTGATATGTGACATAACTCTGACCCTTAGAGGTGAAGTAAGTGGGCTGGGGTATGTCTCTGGGAGGGTTATCGTTGCTCTCGAAACAAGGAAAGGAATGTTCTCTTCCAATTTTCAGATTTTTTTTTTTAGGTGAATATGTGTTTCCTTGTGCTGTGGCAGCCATTTTGTGGCTATGAGAGGCAAACCTGAAGTTCAAAGTCAATACACTGAGGTGGGCAGAACAAGATCAAAAGAACCTAGGACTAGAACAATGGAGTTAACTAACCCTGGAACTGCCCTATCAAGGAGGACATTTATGCCATTTTTAGATGGGTTCTCTGTTTCCTGAAGCTCTAAGCTCCTATTTTACAAAATAAGGAAACTGGAGCACAGAGAGGTTAAGCTATCCGTCTACAGTCACACAGCTGGTAAGTTGCAAAGCCAGGGTTTGAATGTGTCTGATTCCAACTTCTGTGCTTTCAATGACTATGATACAGAATAGGGTTGGCAAACTATGGCTTGTGGACCAAACCCCACCCACCACCCGTTTTTGTAAATAAGGTTTTACTGGAACACAGCCAGACCCGGTTTGCGTAGGCATCATCTGTGGCTGCTCTTGCACTACAACAGAGTTTAGTGTTGTAAGAGACACTGTGAGTAGAAGGCCTGAAATAGTTACTGTGTGGCTCTTTACGGAAAAAGTTTGCCGACCTCTGCTGGTCTAAGCCAATCGTGGTAATCCTATCTTTCTTTATCTGTGATTGTCCGCTGGTGACAATATAAATGGGTTTTGGCCAATGAGATTTAGGCAGAGTTCTGCTGAGGAGATGCTTCTGAGAAAGGCATTTCCCCTTTCAAAAGAGGTAGGAAGGAAGGTGGCCACCTCCCTTCTTCCCGCCTCTGGAGCAGGAAAGATGATGAGAGCTGAGCAGCCATCTTAAAACCACAAGAGGGAGGATCAATAATGGTAGATGGCGGAGAGGAGCATGCAGAGGCTCAGGGTTCACGACGCCGTTACCGCTCCCATCCAGGGCTCTGACTCCCCACCTCCAGACTTCGTGTTGTGTTAGATGATAAATAGTTTAAGTCACTTTTACAGCCTATTCCATTACCAGCAGCTGAGCTTATCCTGTATGGTCCAAACCCTAGGTCTGGAATCACCATCCTTATTTTGCACTTAAGGAACCCCGAATTCGGGGAGATACAAGGACTCATCTGAGGCGGTGTGCAGTGACGACCCCTGTTCCATTACCCCTTGATAGTAACAAACGAACTCAGCACTTGGGGCTTTGTTATATATGCAAACATTCTGTCACCAAAGGAGAATGAACACGAAGGGCACTGCGGTTCCTAGCCAACAGTCATTTCCTCTTTTTCCTACTAACAGAACCCGCCTTTCATTGGGGCAGCAGCGCACCCGGCTCCAAGGGAGGAAGGATATTTGTTCTCAGCCAATCACGGAATTCTTTTATCTCTTTGGGGGAAGTTTGACCTCTAGATTTCTGATTCCAGGGGGCGTCTGGGGTGGGGTGCGGCAGTCTGCGGGTGATGCAGGTGCCTCCGCTCCGTAAAGCACACTTTGACTAACGCTATTCTATACCAAAGGTCATAAACCCTCTCTGTAAATGGCCAGATAGTAAATATTTTAGGTTTTATAGTCCATATAGTGTCTGTTGCACTATTGAACTTTGCTGTAGCAGTGGCTCAGAAGCAGCCCCAGAGACACACAAATTAGTGGGCATGGCTGTGTTCCAATAAAGCTTTATTTACAAAAGCAGATGGTGGGCCATATTTCACCTGTGGGCCATAGTTTGCTGACCCCTTGCTTGACTAGTCCTGGTTCGTCTCCTGGTCCTGGGCCCATCTTCTCCGAATACATTGCTGACTAAAAGCCAAACCAATAGGGTTCTCTTGGGAAGGAAGACATGGGTGATGGCTTTTGGGTACGAGGTAAACTGTTGTGATCTAAGCCAATTTGGAGTGGAACAATTCTTCGGTTATTTTTGGCAGAGGTGAGAGTTAGCTGGCCCCTCACCGCTTACCTACAGGTCATCATAAAAATCTAGTCTCTGTCCAAATTCTGCTACTCTGATAGCCAAACACTCATTAGCAAAGCAAGCACGAGACAGTTCACGTTAACAGATAAGAGGTTTGTTACTGTTATTAAATAAATTAACAAACAAACAAACATTTCAAAAATTTCTCATTTAATTTCAAACAGGTAAGTATAGATAGATCTAACTCTCATAAATAAAAGATCTTTGGGGTCATTGCAAATTTTGAAGAGTGTACAAGGGTCCTGAGACCAAAACACTCAAGAACTGCTGACTTAGGTCAATGTCATACCTCCCTGCCTGGAGGTTTCACAGGAGGGAGACTATTTCCTGTGATTTCCTACAAAGCAAGAAAACAATCGTGGTTAAGAAGGCAGGCTTGGGATTCTGAAGGCTCGAGTTTAAAACTTTATTCTAGAACTTGCAAAGTGGATGATATGGGACCAGTCACTTAAATCTTGGAGCTTCAGTTTCCTCATCTGCAGAATGGGGATAATGAGACCCACCTTTTCGGGGAGTCATAAAGATTAAAGTGGTGCTCGCTGATCGTGATCGATGTACAGGCTTGTTTTGTGGAGGAGAGAAGTGGACCAGAGAGCACCTCTCAGGGGTCAGGAGTGGGCCTGAGACTCTGCATTTCTCACAGGCCCCCAGGGCATGCTGATGCTGCTGGTTCCCCCACCACTCGGGAGACACCCTGGTCCCAAGCACATCCCTTCAGAAGAACCCTGCAGTTCTCCTCATCCATTTTCAAAGTCCGGATACTGAAACATCAGCTTCTTTCTTTTCCGTTTTCGTTGCTTTTGTTGCATTTTGACTCACTGTTTTTCCTAATCTGGGTTACTCTGTCCTAACTGGTTTCCCCACCTTCGCTCTTCATTTAGTGGAGATGAACTGAGCACCTGCTACGTGCTGGGCCCTGTTCTGAGCCTTGGCCCTCAAGGCTCTGGGACCACCTTGAGCTTTCTCTAAAGTGTAATCTGCTTCAACCCCTCAGGAGCTTCCCAGTGCTGTCAGGATCAAGTCCAAGCTTGGGTGTTTCAGCACGGCTAAAATCCCCCGCCGGACCTGGCCCCCTGGAGGCTCGCCAGGAGCAACGGTCCCTCTTCTGTGGGCGTGGTTTCGAGGCTCAGATGAAGTAACGCCTGTCACGCTGTTCCTCGGTCCTTGACATGGAGGAGGGGATCAACACGTGGGAGCTCTGTCGCTAAGACCTGGGATCTGCTGGGAATCAGGGAGGCCAACTAACTCAGCTACCCAGTGGTTCTCAACCGGGGATGGGGGAGGATTTTGCCCCCAGGCGCACTGGCAATATCTGGAGACGTTTTTGGTTGTCACAATGTGGGGAGAGTGCTACTGGCATCTAGTGGGTGGAGGTCAGGGATGCTGCTAAATACCCTGCAATGCACAGGTCAGCCTCCTCCATCCCCACCCCACCCCCACCCTCCCATGACAGAGAATTATCTGGACCAAAACGTCACTAGGGCTGAGGTCAAGAAACACTGGATGAGGCCACCCGGAAGAAGCTTCCCTCTTCTATGCTCCAGATCAAATCCATCGCCACTTCAGTTTCTCTGCATGCCACTGTCTCTTGCTTGAGTGTACTAAAGTGGCCTAGTCTTTTCTCCAGGAGCACGCTTCCTACAGATCTTCAACGGCTGGTTCCTCGTTCAAACGTCCCTCCCCAGGAAGCCTTCTCTGACCACCCACTGCAAGGCTGCTCCCGCCCTCCCTGGTTCTCCTCCTGTAGGCAGCCTATTCGTTTCCTTCTAATATCTATCACCATCAGATGGGACATTTATTTTCTTAGTTGATCAGTTGATTGTCTCCTGCACTCGAATGTGAGCACCATGAAGAGGAAGAGTCAGGTCTGTCTTGATCAGGGGTTTGTAAACTACCACCTGTGGGCCAGATTTGGCCCTTTGCCTCTTTTTGTAAATAAAGCTTTATTGGAACAAGCTATGCCCATTCTCTCATGTATTGTTGCTTGTGGTTGCTTTTGCTCTCCAACAGCAAACTTGAGTAGTTGTGATAGACACTGAGCAGCCCGCAAAGCCAAGATAGTCACCCTTTTCAGAAAATGTGTGCCAACCCTGGTTGTGGTTATTTGTCTAGTGCAGTGCCTGGCACATAGTGGGCACTCAGCAAATACTGATCGAGTGTTTACTCAGTACCCTTAATCCCACCTAATCCTGCTTAGCACTCCATGAGGTAGATTCTAATAAGGGTCCACAAACCTGAAACTTCCGAAGCCATACTTTTAAAAACCAAATTTGGCAGCAAAACCTGATCTGATCTGACCTGTTTGGCTGCAGAATATGCCTTGAACAAATGCGAGGCTGTCGATTGCCTATATTTCTCTCACTAATTTGACCTTTGTGTGTTTCTCTGCAGACGTGTCGATGAGGCAGATTGAGGTGCTGCCCCAGGCCTCGCGGGCAATGCTGTGTCCCATACGGTATAAGCATCGCATCACATTTCTAAAATCTCAAAATTCTGAATTCCAAAGCATATTCCACTATAAGGGTTTGGACAAGAGATTTGGATGTGTAGTTTTCTTTATTTTAAAGCTGAGGAATGGAGAGACCAAACCAAATAACAATGCTTGTGAATGGCAGGACCCAGATTTGAATCTCGGATCTGATCCCTGAGTTGTGGCTGTACCCGCTAGGCTCTCTCAGGAGAGGCGGGCTGGTGCTTGTTCACTGGATGAATTAAGGGGTTGACGAAGCTGGCTGGGCCTTGTTCTCACCCCTGGGCTGGTTTGCCCGCTACTCGGGAGGTTCCTGCCTTTCCTCTGTCAGAACACCTTTCCAGGCCAAGTATTGCAGCTGTAAATGTGCATGCAAAACACACATGCACGCACACACACACTCACACACATGTGCACACACACGTACAACTCAAAAAAGGAGCTACATACTATTATAGTTTCTGCAGATTTGTGGTCACTGTTGTTCTGAGCAATCTCATCTTTATGAATCAGGTGACAAAACCCACTAGTAACCAGGCAGGGGAAAGAAAACAGATGCTTTTCCAGTCAGGCAGGATGGAGCTGAGCAGTTGTCACTGTGGTTAAACCTCTGCCTCCAGGAAGACACAGCCCCTTGTAAAAAATTATTGCTGTTCTCTCTCTGGTTTTGGGAGCTGCCCTGATTCTATCAACTCAAAGCCACAGCTAACAGGAAAAGTGCAGCTTGTCTGTTGGGGATGCAGATGAGAATAGGACGATGGGGTAGAAAGATGGTGTTTCAGAAAGCGGCCGGCATTATCGACTCCAGTCGAGAGGGGAAGTGGGCCTCCCCCTAGCGTGCTTGAAAGCTTCCTTGAGAAGATCTGAAGCTGGCTCCAGAAGGCAGTGGAAGATTAACATGGTTTCACACGAGCAAGTGTTCTTCAAAAAGGCTCGGGGGAGGGAGATGGGCGATAGCTTGGCCAAGGGCTGAGAGTGTTGGTCAAAGCAACAGCCGTAGCTGGGTGACTGCTGGATGATTCCTCTGTGTTTAAAAAAGGCGCGTATATACACATGCGATGGTGTGCGGGAGTGTAAAGCTATAGAAAAGGGGTAAGAAGAATACACTCACCGTTCACACAGGAAGTACACGAGAAGCAGGCGGGGGCGGAGGAAGGTGTGTGTGTCTGAGAGAGAAAAGGGCAACTTTCTATTTTCAATCATCTGTACTTCAGGATTCCTCCTTTGCTTGTGCAATTTAAAAATAAATAAAAACAAAATGAACTTGCAAAGACAAACAAACAACAAAAACCCCAAGGGATAAGTTTCATAATAAACAAAAAGTCCTTTAACTTCGAAGAATTCTGAGGCTCCAGACACAAAAGGCTCCCCGGCTTGCAGCCTTCCTAGTTAAATCGCGTTTGGAAGGTGATTCGGAATTCCACCCTGCCCCGAACAAGGTCGACGACTGAAAACAGTTACTGAAACTGCCCTGTGGGGCAAAAGGGAAATGCTCCGTTCTCTCTCTCGTACTCTACTTAAAATTATTAACACTGCTTTTTTTACTTTTAATTTTTTTAAGAAATAGGAAGCATCCAAAATGACATGGTCTTTGTAATCTATCCTTTAAAATACACCTCCTACCAGATTAAGGCTTCAAATCGTACCTTTGAATGTTAAAGAGAAAATCACAGTTAAAAACCAGCCCTTTTTAGAGACTAAGACAGGGATGCAATAGATCCTGGAGGATTCCTTAGCTTACGTACAAAAAAATGTTTGGTCTTCAGTTAATCTACTGTGAAACAATCTGGTTGCCTTCTTGTTTTCAGATGATCTTTCAGGTGAAATTTCACTAGATTGCCTGTTACTTTCGTTAAATTCATTCTTTATAAATTGTGTTAAATAGAAAATAGGAAGCGAAGGAGGCGCCGGAGGAGAGTGATGACGGGGGAACCGAGGAGCAGGCTCCTCCACCCGCATCCGTCGCCACCCGCACAGACGCCAGGAATTCAACAAAATGGTGGCTGCTGGCAAGCTGGGTTTAGCTTTTCCAGCTATGAATCTGAAACTGGTTTCTCTTAGGAGAACAGGATACTTAATTACCGGAGCTTTAATCGTATGCAGGGAAAGAATAAATAACCAGCATGGGCGGATCTTAAGATTTGTGAGGCGGGCAAATTATTTTCTCAAGGCTGGGATTTTTAACTTGACAGGATACACCTCTGATTAGCAAAGGTATGTCTGTCTCCTGGAGGTTTATAGACTTACAGAATTGTGTCAGAGAAAGTCTGTTTGCACCCACCTTTTAGAATGTGTTTACATTAAATGAGGATCAGGCAAGAAATTTTGTTTTTATGGATGAAATGAGATAGAAGGTCTCTTGAAAACTTGATCCTAATGTTAGATTTTGTTACTGTCCTTTTCCAAGCATTGTTATTGTGTTGTTTCTTATTTGATCCTCATAGCAACCTGGAGGCTGTCAGAGTAAGCAACCTCTGCGTTACGATGAGGAAAGAGAGGCATAGGTTAGCTTACGCACGTAAACAATTGGCCAGAGAGCACTCAGATTCAGTCTCTCTTGCTCCACCTTTTCAGGGAAGGCCGGTATAGTTGCTGCCCGGTTTAATTTAGGTGAACTTCAAGCATCGCCAGGGTTCATCTTGTGCTAAAGGTTCCGGAAAAATTGCCTGGAGTACAATAAAATCCCAAGAAGAGGTTTACTTAAGCATGATTCACCACAAATACCTACTTCAGACTTTGGGGAGGAAGTAATTTTACCTTTGTCATCAGGTGCGCCCCATGGGCGTGTGCAAGCCCCGCCAGGAGCCTGTCTATTTTTACTGTGTTTATTACCTGAAGTGACTGACTGTCCGGCTGTAGCTCTTAGAGGACCATGCGAGCTCCCCGAGAACGGGTGTCGACGGGAGTCTGCAGAGGGAATAATCCTCTTAGACAATCGCAGGCTCCCTTGTCGTCCAGGAGTGTGCCCCTTCATTTGCAGAAAGGAAGCCTGAATCACAGATTGGAAAACAACCATGACACAGCAGGTCTATCGCAGAGCAGGAAACAAAAGAATGGGATTGATTCTCATTTCCCTGCTTAACTTGGAGACTAAATTGTCTTAAAGGTAGACTTTGATCCAAAACTTGAGTCCTTTTTCATTACAACAGTAGCTCAAAAGGCAATATCGAGATGTCTAAATGGATGATCTACTGATTTTTGTTTAAAGGAAGACAAATAAAAGTTACCTGGTCCAAATGCAAAAGATCCAAGTCAGAAATTGAGTGGAGGTTGGGGGTAATAGGTTTCAAGCGTGCCCAGAAGTGATGTAAAACTAACAACGATAATGAAACTAATAGTAAATAATAATCGTAGCTCTCTTATAGCTATATGCCAGGCACTGCTTTGGGTACTTTTTAAGTATTAACTCATTTAATGGTCACATCAATCCTATAAGCTAGATGCTGTTATTATCCCCATCTAGTAGTGGAGAAAATTGAAGCACAGTGAGCCTAGGAAGCTTGTCCAAGGCTGGTGGTGGAGAAGGACCTCGGTCCCCATCCTTGCCCTGGTGATGATTATGAACAGAGGTTTAGGCATCGATGAACTCAATTTTAGTCGGCTCCACCAACACTAGTCCATTTGGTACCTTTGTGCTAATTAGAAAAAGGTGCCCCCTTCGAGCAGGTGCTCCCTCTTTAAGTGGATGACTTGACAGGGCTCTTCGGGGGCCCCGCATGGCACTGGAGGAAGGGCTGACTTTCAGCTGACGCTCATTTCTCTGCACTAGTGTAGGGCCGACTTTCCTGTTCGTGGTGGTGCGTTGGCTCCACACCTGCTGGTGTTGAGAGTTTGGCTGCATCCTCAATGTGTTTGAGTCTCTGTTTCGTCCTTTAAAAACCAGGATGATGCTGCCGGCCTCAGACAGAGGCTTGTGGTGAGAATCAAACACTGAAGTTACTTGGCACGTGGGAACCACAGGAGGCAAAGCCAAAGATGAGACAGATTGTGCCTCTTGTTGGATCCTAAACTCCTCGGAGACAGGGAGGAGCCATTTAGAGACTCATTTTGAGATGCCATGGACTATATATCACAGAAAAGCCACTGCTGTTTTATAAGCAATCGATCATGTCTTCAACTCTTAGCGTTGCAAGATGTTGGTGCTTGAATAACGTGTACAACTAAGCTGTGTTCTCAGTGAACTATCTTCCTTGGATTGCTGTCTTGAGAGCATTGTATTGAAATAAACAGATTTGATACCACTAAATTTGGAAATTGCCTTCAGAATGCCTTTCACTGAGTTTAAGTGGATATTAAACTCACAGATATTATGTGTGATGTTAAACGTGCTAGTGTGGGGGATCAGATGCCCGCGTGTGCATCTCAGAGCTGCCACTTAAAAGCCCTGTGACTTTGCAATAGCCAGGACATGTAAGCAATCCAAGTGCCCATCAATGGATGAATGGATAAAGAATATGTGGTGTATATACACAGTGGAATACTACTCAGCCACAAAAAAAATTGTGCCATTTGTGACAACATGGATGGATCTTGAGGGTATTATGCTGAGTGAAATAAGTCAGAGAAAAACAATTACAGTATGATTTCACTCACATGTGGGAGATAAACAAATAAGAAGAACAGATTAGTGGTTACCAGATAGAAGGGGAGGGGTGAAAGGGGTGAAGGGGCACATGCGTGTGGTGACAGATCATAGCTGGACTGTTGGTGATGAACACAATGCAGTCTACACAGAAACTAAAATATAGTGATGTACACTTGAAATGTACGCAATGTTGTAAGCCAGTATGACCCCAATAAAATAATTTTTTTTAAAAAGCTGTATGACTTTGGACACATTTCTTAGCCATGCTCCACATTAGTTTCCCCATCTGTAAAATGGGGAGAGTGGCAGCTCCTCTCTCCCAGACTTGTGAGGTGTAAGTGAGAAAAATCCATCTAAAATGTGTTATGCCATCCATGGCAAATAGGAAGTGCTCAAAAAGTGTTAGCTGGCTTAGTTAACTGACGATAAATGTTAAATAGAATGTAGACCTAAGGATGGTATTGGCATTTTCTGATTCTCTTAAATTCTCTACATTTGACCTCATAGGAAACTACACTCAATAAATCCATGTGAAATCATTGATCTGTGTTGTCTCTCCTGCCTTCCAAGAGGACGCAATATTTTTTCTTCAACCACTAGATGAGAGTAAAGTTTGGTTCCCGACGTGCAAGAGAGTTTCTGGAAGAAGCTGAAGGCAGAAGATCAGCTGGCATCTTTATTCACTTAATTGCCAGGACGAGGGTTCTTGGAAGCTCAAACGTCAAGGATGAATGTTTCTTGTTTCTCTTAGCATTTTGGCTATGGCTTTTCTTTCTCTGGCTGCATCAAAGGCCAAGGTCGAGTTTGAACTTGGAAACTTGATGAAAGCCAGTAAAAGGATTTCTTTTTCTTTTTTCTTTGAGATATTTTTTCATTTCGCCCTGAGCTAGCATCTGTCTCCAATCCTCCCCTTTTTGCTTGAGGAAGATTGTCGCTGAGCTAACATCTGTGCCAATCTTCCTCTATTTTGTATGTGGGATGCCACCACATCATGGCCTGATGAGCAGTGTGTAGGTCTGCAACCAGGATCCGAACCCGTGAACCCCGGGCTGCCAAAGCCGAGCACATGAACTTAACCACTATGGCACCAGGCTGGCCCCAGCATTTCTTTTTCCCTTTGCTTATTTGGCGAGTTAAATGCATGAACGATGCAACACTGTTATATGCTCTTGTATTGAGAAGGAGACTTCCCCTTGAGCTCTGCTGAGCTAATTGGATTAGAAAAGGTCACTTCAAGCTTCCCTCATATGGAACAACCTAGGTCTTCTATGTAGCAGATACTACTGGTTGCCTAACAACAAGCTGCCTTGGCTGCAGAAGGAAGGAACTACCAAATGGTGGGTTAGCCAATAGGACTTTTTTTCTTTCACAATATAAGTCTTAGATTTCAAGGCTGCTGGAGCATTCCAAGGAAGTCACCAGGGACTCAACTCCTTCTGCCTTCCCAGTCCATCATCCTTTGGACATGGCCCTCAACTTCATGATTCCATGAATGCTGCTCCACTGCAAGAATGGGGACGTACCCCACATGGGAAGACAAGGAGAAGGTAACAAACGTGCATTCTAGCAGAAGTCATGAATTTTTATCACGAAAAAAAATTCTAACCATGTCTATTCAGGCAAGGGAAACGAAAGAAAAAGTAAACAAATGGGATTACATCAGACTAAAAGCTTCTGCAAGGCAAAGAAAACCATAAGCAAAATGAGAACTGGGAGAAAATATTTGCAAATCATATATCCAACAAGCGGTTAATTTCCAAAATATATAAAGAACTCATACAATTCAATGACAAAAAACCAAACAACTCGATCAAAAAATGGGCAGAGGACATGAACAGACATTTTTCCAAAGAAGATATACAGATGGCCAACAGGCACGTGAAAAGATGTTCAGCATTGCTAATCATTAGGGAAATGCAAATCAAAACTACAATGAGATATCACCTTATACCCATTAGAATGGCTATAATTAATAAGCCAAAACATAATAAATGTTGGAGAGGATGTGGAGAAAAGGGAACCCTTATTTACTGCTGGTGGGAATGCAAACTGGTGCAGCCACTGTGGAAAACAGTATGGAGAGTTCTCAAAAAATTAAAAATAGAAATATCATATGATACAGCTAATCCCATTACTGGGTATTTGTCCAAAAAACTTGAAATCAACAATTCAGGGAGACTTATGCACCCCTATGTTCATTGCAGCACTATGCACAATAGCCAAGACGTGGAAGCAACCTGAGTGCCCAGTGACTGATGGCTGGATAAAGAAGATGTAGTATATATATAGACGCACAATGGATACTACTCAGCCATAAAAAAAGACGAAATCGTCCCATTCGCAACTACATGGATGGACCTTGAAGGTATCATGTTAATTGAAATAAGCCAGAGAGAGAAAGACAAACACCTATGATTTCATGCATATGTGGAAAATAAACACATGGACAAAGAGAACAGATTAGTGGTTACCAGAGGAGAAGGGGCTGGAGGGGAGGGTGAAAGAGGTAAAAGGGCACATAGGTATGGTGACGGATAAAATCTAGACCCTTGGGGGTGAGCAAGATGCAGTCTATATAGAAACTGAAATATAATAATGTACACCTGAAATTATACAATGTTATAAACCAATATGACCTCAATAAAATACTTAAAGAAAATTCTGCAAGGGAATTGAGGAAATAAGTTTTGGGTTTTTTTAGCTGGGCTTAGTGGCACCCTGAATCATTCTAGGGTTCTTTTGATAAAAAAGAAGATAAAGGATATTTGATGAGCAGCTAGAAGTCTACCAATTGCCACATGACTATTCCCTTCTCCCTAACAGACATCTGTCGTCCTCAGGATGACTGTATGCCCCAGGGATACCTTGGACCAGCCCCAGGAGGTGGGCTCTGATTAGTTTAAGCTATTCAGGGTGATCCCTTTCCTCTTACCAATGATTAATCTATGTAGCGATACATGACATTATGTTGGGCAATGAGATTTGAGAGAAAGAGTGATAAGGGGCCTTAGGAAAAGGGTTCTTTCTTCCTAAAGAGGGACTCAAGGAACTGAAGAGTTATTTTTCTGCCTCTGGATGTTGTTATGTAAAGATGTGATGGCTGGAACTATGGCAGCAATATTGCAAACATGAGGTGAGCTAGCCTGGTAGGACAAGGCCAATATCCTGGGGTTGGCATAATGGGAAAATAGAAAAAAATCTGTGACATTCAAGAGGCCACTGAGCTGCTGAATTAGTTGCAGCTACTTTTCTTCCAGACTTCTTTTGTGTGTGAGACGATAGCATTCCTTATGGTTTAGCTATTTTGAATTGGATTTTCTGCTACTTGCACTAAAAGTAATTCTAACTGATACTTTTGTATGATGAGACCAGTAGAATGGGCCAATATTTTTTGTGACTGTACCTTTAAATGGTGGAAATAACTATGTCTCTGACTTCCTGTCCTCCTGCTTCTTCCTAATTTGCCGCTGTTCTTCTGGCAGGACGGGAGCACTGTGGCCCCAGGGCCATCACGCCTGGGCTGTTCCCTCTGCTGGAATGCTTTTCTCCTAAATAGCCGTTTAGCTTTATCCATCACTTTATTCCTTCTCTACTCTACCGCGTCTAAAATACAGCTCACTCCCCTCCCTGCCATCTCCTGCCTCTGCCTTCTTCCTTACAGAACTTAGCAGCCGTGGACAGAGCGCGCACTGCCTCGTCTCTCTGCTTCTCGACTTTCTCCTTACCTCGTGGGTAAGGTTCCTGAGAGCAAGGCCTTTTCGGCTGCTGTTGACGGCTGGATCCAGTTTCTCACTCGTCCAGCGCCCAGTACGTGGTGGTCGTTCAACATGCATTTGACAAATAAATGAAAAAGTTCGTTCGGAGCTTCGCTTCTAGATTTTGCCAGAGGCGGTATACTGCGCTGACTGAGCGCAGGAGTTGGAGTCGGACACACCTGACTCTGGACTCTGGCTCTGCCGCTTGCCAGCTGTGTCAGCTCGGTCAAGGTGGAGAGCCTCCATTTCTTCATCAATAAAATGGTTTTTTAAAACATATCTCATCCACTCGTTATCAGAGACAAATAAGATAACGCCTATGAGGCTCCGATGCTGTCCTGCAGGGTGAACCCGTGCCGAGCGGTGGGGTTGCTATTGTGCAACAGTGAGAGGCAGTCGCCCTGTCCCCAGGAGCCAGCGTCTTTGCTTTTCCCAGGAGAGCGCTTTGAAATGAGCCTTGATATATTTCATCAGGCCCAATGTGGGAGAATTGGGAAAAATGTAAAGCTAAACAAATATCTCCAAACGACCGTCTGCCCAGGTCAGTGGTGAGGAAACGAGAACATTCTGCAGAAACAGATGTTACGAAAGATGCCGGCTGCCAGAGTCTGGGATCGCCAGCCATTTGCCACCGCAAATGCTCCTGCATTCCTTTGAAGAAAAGCGCTCCGGCCCCTCCCTCCCCGCTAAGGTTGACCAGTATAAACACCGCTAACAGCAATACAGTGAAAGAATCAGCCCGCGCAGCTATTTTTAGCTTTCCCTTCAAGTCTTACATTTCACTTTTTAAGTTTGTTTTCAAAGTTCTCTTCCAACCTAAATAAACCCCGGCTCAGAAATGAAAGGACTTGGGTTATTACTTTCTGATTCTCCAGGGAGTAGGAGGCCAGCTTCCGTGGAATGCTGGTCACCGGGAGCGTGCCTGCCTCTGAGGGCCCCGGGCCCCCCAGCGCTTCGGCCTGCTGCGCTTCCACCGCCGTGAGCTCCTGAAAGTGGGGGCCACCCCCTGACAGAGGCACCCCACTTCCTCTGACCTTTCCAGAGAACCCACTAGAGAGTATAATCTTCCAGGATTTTCTATTCCGGTTCTGTAAAACTTTTCTGTTTGGATTCCCCCATCCCCTGCTGGGAGCATGATTTCACTGCAGTGTGTTACAATACAATGATGAAAGGAAGCATGCCAATTTCATTCACTCACTCAGTCAACAGGTAATCATGCGGTGCCTACTGTGCGCCAGGTACTGCGCGCCAGGTACTGTGCTGGAGTCCCTGCTCTCAGGGGGCACTTCTTTCCTAGCAGCAGAGCTGATGAAGCACTAATAAGTAGAAAATTAATTAACTTATAGATCAATACAGAATGGAATAGAAGACCTGTTATATTGATTATAATTAGGATTAATAAAATAATTGTATTTATTAATATATGACAACCTCGATCTAGCACTGATTCCATGCTGGGTGATGTCCTAACCGCCTTCTATATTAACTCGTTTAATGCTTCCCTACTTTACAAATGGGGAAAGAAACCAAAAGGTTAAGTCTGTGTTTTTAAAAGCCCCACAGTCAGTTAAGTGGCCACTGGGACTTGAAGGTCAGCTGGACGGAGTTTTGAGCGCATCTGGTAACTGTATGACAATATTCTGCGTGGTCTTTAAGAAAGCGCCTGAACAAGAGGCCCAGACGAGGTCAGGGCCTGAAGAGTGCCGGGAAGGAAGGGGAGCTGAGCGGTGATGAGGAGTGTGACCGGTGGACGGGCAGGCGGAGCCCCGAGGGATGAGAGGCGGTCAGCAATCTGGGAAAGCCCTGCAGGCCGAGAGAACAGCGAAGGCAAAAGCCTGAGGCAGGAAGGAGCGCGGCCCATTTCAGGGATGGAGAAAAGGCCCTTGTGACCACAGCAAGCTGTAGCGTGAGGAGCTGAGGGTGGAAAAGTAGGTGGGGGGGGGGGCACATTCTGGTGGGTTTTCAATTCAAATAGCGTTCAAAAAAGAAAATTCCTCAACGCATCACCTAGCTCAGGGTTCTGTGGGGCTCGTGGTGGTGGCATCTGTCACAGAGCTCAAGGAGGTGGTGGCTGAAAGCCTGGAAGCATTTTCAAGTCTTACTTCCTTAATAAGTCTCTGAACATAATTGGGTCTCTCTGGAGAGATCGGTGGTCTGACCTGCGTTACCGCTCTGGAGCCGGTGGCCCACGTGTAGCTCCGATGGACTTGTAACAGTTTGAGCCGCCCTGACTCTAATCTCAAGACTTCCCCGAAGTGGTGTTTCCTTGGTTGTGGTTTAAAAATAAATTTTTAATATTAGCTTATTTTCGTATGATTTACATGATTTCTAAAAATGGGGCACAGGAGCCAAAAATAAGAGAAAACAAAAATGGGCTTTATGCAATCGGTTTCCAGTGAATCAAGATTTTACTGTCATTTGTGTATGCCTCTGCAGCGAGGACCCTTAGGGACTTAGGGCTTTGGCAGGTAATTAAAAGGCTTGAGTTAAGGGAAAATAAATACCTGACCAATGATCAAATATTTTGCAACAAAAATTTATGCATTGGCACCCCTCGGAATGGATGTAATTGGTTGATAGCCTGAGTGGAACAACTGGAACACGTTGGCGGACCTGATAGTTAAAGCACGTTGGATTCAAACTGATCACAGTGAGGGGCTGGGGAAACCCATTTTGATTGCTCTTCAGTGGGTGATACTTGGGAATTTTCACACAACATTCATCAAGAGGAAATGGAGGGGCCAGCCCCATGGCCGAGTGGTTAAAGTTCGAACGTTCCACTTCAGTGGCCTGGGGTTCGCCGGTTCGGATCCTGGGTGCAGACATGGTACCGCTTGTCAAGCCATGCTGTGGTAGGCATCCCACATATAAAGTAGAGGAAGATGGGCACGGATGTGAGCTCAGGGCCAGCCTTCCTCAACAAAAAGAGGAGGATTGCAGGCAGATGTGAGCTCAGGGCTAGTCTTCCTCAAAAAAATAAAAGAGGAAATGGAGAGTTCAGGCAGCTTGAATTTGAATCCCCAAATTCCTGATTCCGTGATGATTGACCCTAGGAAAGTTACCTAACTTCCCTGAGCCTCTATTTGCTCATCTGCAAAATGGGCATAAAAATGGCACCTACTTTGCAAGATTGCCATGAGGATAATTGATCAATGAATTCATAAGTGATTAAATTGATATAAGGAAGTTATTTCAGAGCCTGGCGTGAGTAAGGCCTCAGTAAACATTTCTATTGACTTCTTTTTCTATCATACTCTTTCTAGCCCTTAGACTGTGGCCCCAGCCCCACGGTCCCATAGCACGTCTCTGCATGACCTCAGGAGGGAGCAGAGTGGGCACGTCTTGGTCCACGGGGCAGCAGCGGGAGCAGCCATCACAGGAGCCCTCACAGAGAACCGGCCCCTTTCAAAGCAGCCTTCTGCTCTATGGCGGGCTTTCTGCTGAGATTCTGGACTGGTAAGCCTTTGTCGTGGGGGACTCTTCTGTGCCCTGCAGAATTTTAGCAGCATCCCTGGTTTCTACCTACTAGATGCCAGTGGCACACCCGCTACTCACCAAAGGCTGTGACAACCAAAAATATCTCCAGACATTGTCAAATATTCCCTGGGGACAAGATGCACAGTACATTTTAAATTTATGTTTTTTTTTTTTAATTGCTATCTAAATTATACACCCTTATTGCTGGGGAAAGAGAGAGAGAGAGGAGGAAGGATGGAAAGAAAGGCTGGAAGGATGAAAAGAAGGAAGGAAGGAAGGAGGGAATCGTACACAAATGGACAGAGCAAAATCAAAACAAATTAGAACAAAACATTCCTGTCTATCACTACAAAAGTTTTATAAAATAGCCTTGAAAATTAGTTTTTCTATGTGTGAATTTATAGAGCAAACTATCTTTGGATCCAATCATAGCACAGACGTTTAGAGCAAAGTCTCCTGGATCAGAAATGATGGGCTTGAATCTCAGCTCCACCCCCCAGGGGCCGTGTGACAGTGGCCAAGCTGCTCCACAACCCCCAGCCTCAGTTTCTCCATCTGTAAATGGGAATCATCATAGTACCTTACTCAGCGCCCTGCCTAAAATATTCACTGATCGTGGGCTCTGAATATTTGCAGAAGTATGTCAAGCATATGCCGAGTGAAAACACAACGCTAAGTGCTTTCCCCAAATCAACTCACATACTGATCAAATAACCATATGAAACAGGAGTTACTTTGTTCCCAATTTGTAGGAGAGGAACCTGATGTAACTTGCCATGGGTCACACAGCTGGGTGGTGGAAAGGCAGGCCGAACATGGTGTTAGCTCTCTCTGTCTCTGCTCTCGTGCTATCTCCTCCTTGATACTGATGTTGTTCAGAATTCTAGAACCTTCCCTAACCAGAGCAGCAGAAAGTGCAGTCTCTCTCCATCTCCAGGATCCTCTTGCCTTGGGATAATCCAGGAATCTTAGGGCACTTCCTCCGTAGATAGGGTCAGTTATTTTCTGTTGTCACAAGTGCTGAAGACAGATCATTCAGGAAATCAGAGGAAATACCCCCAATTCTAAAAGGTGGCAGAAACTGTGGAGATGCCTGTGCTCTGTGATTCACTGCAGGGTCTCTGATCCCTAACCCCAGAAGTGACTCCTATCATGGCTGTCTATTCTGTTGGTCACACGGAGCAATCCTGGCACAACCAGAGGGGACTACCGAAGAATGGGACTAGCGAGAGGCTGGGTCTGTCTCAGAGACTGGCTACTACACCCACTCTACGTGGTGGAAAACTTTGAAAAGAAGACACTTTGACCGGAAAATCTGTTTTTATGAAAGATTTAGCTTCACATCGTAAATGATTAGTTTGCTTGGAAAGATGCTTCTGGAAAATATTACAAACTCCTTTCACATAAAAGATAAGAAGCACAACATATTAGGTCAGCCACTATTTGAATTCAGATCTTGAAAAGCAAATTAGCTGGAAACCTCAAGCTCGATGAAGAGATATTGAGGCTAACGTATGTCATTCTAGAATTTAATATATGTGTAAGAATATAGTAAATTCCTAAGTATTAGTATACCACATCCTTTAAAAGTGTATATTTGAACCAGTGGGACTTCATGAGACGAAAGAGCTTCTGCAAGGCAGAGGAAACTAGGAACAAAACAAAAAGACAATCCACCAACTGGGAGAAAATATTTGCGAATCATCTATCTGACAAGGGGTTAATCTCTAAAATTTATAAAGAACTCACACAATTCAACAACAAAAAAAACAAACAACTCAATCAAAAAATGGGCAGAGGACATGAACAGACATTTTTCCAAAGAAGATATACAGATGGTCAATAGGCACATGAAAAGATGCTCAACATCACTAATCATCAGGGAAATGCAAATCAAAACCACACTGGGACGTCACTTACACCCATTAGAATGGCCATAATCACCAAGACAAAAAATAACAAATGTTGGAGAGGATGTGGAGAAGAGGGGACCCTCATACACTGCTGGTGGGAATGCAAACTGGTGCAGCCACTGTGGAAAACAGGATGGAGATTCCTCAAAAAATTAAAAATGGAAATACCATAAGATCCAGCCATCCCACTACTGGGTATCTATACAAACAACTTGAAATCAACAATTCAGGGGTTGGTTCCATGGCCCAGTGGTTAAGTTTGCGCACTCCACTTTGGAAGCCCAGGGTTTGCCAGTTCAGATCCTGGGCGTGGACCTACACACTGCTCATCAAGCCATGCTGTGGTGGCATCTCATATGGAGGAGCTAGAATGACTTACAACTAGGAAATACTGGGGCTTTGGGGAGAAAAAAAAAGGAAGATTGGCAACAGATGTTAGCTCAGGGCCAATCTTCCTAAAAAAAAAAAAAATTAAAAATAAATCCTAGGAGACTTCTGCACCCCTAGGTTCCCTGCAGCATTATTCACAATAGCCAAGAAGTGGAAGCAACCCAAGTGTCCATCAACTGGTGATTGGATAAGGAAGATGTGGTGTATATATATACAATGGACTACTACTCAGCCATAAAAAAGACAAAATTGTCTCATTCGCGACAACATGGATGGAGCTTGAGGGTATGATGATAAGCAAAATATGCCAGACAGAGAAACACAAACACTGTATGATTTCACTCATATGTGGAAGATAAACAAACACATGGACAAAGAGAACAGGTTAGTGGTTACCAGAGGGGAAGGGGGGTTGGGGATGGGCACAACAGGCAAAGGGGCAAATTTATATGATTGACAAATAATAATGCACAACTGAAATTTCACAATGTTATAAACTGTTATGACCTCAATAAGAAAAAATGTATATTTGGTCAACCTTGGAGATTCTTTTAGTATGTTTAAGGTTAGAGATTAGATATGTACCTCTACTTATAGGAAGACGTAACTTTTTGAATATTACACTTAATTTTTCATAAGGTACTAACTACAAGGCTCTGCATGATCTGGCTCCTGCTTGATGGTGAGACATAATCTCATCCACCACAGTCTAGCTATACTGGGCAACTTTCTGATTCTCAAACACAAGCCCGTTCGTACCTCAGGACCTTTGCATTTACTGTCCCTCTGCCTGGAATGCCAGTCCTGCAGACCACCCATTGCTGGCTTGGCCTCCTCGAATTTCTATGCATATGTTCTCTCTTCGGAGAGGCCTTCCTTTTTCATTATCTGGTTTTACTCTTCACAGCACTCACTACAACCTAATGTATCTTTATTTTTTAAATTGTTCATTGCCCATCTGCCCCTAAAAATATAAGCTCCTTGTCAAACATGTTCAATTGTCTATCCCCCGTACCTTGGCACACTATCTTGCATACAATAAGTGCTAAATAAATATTCTTTGAATTAGCTTGTGGCTGTCTGAATTTACAAATAGGTGACCAACATTTGGTGACAATCACCTTTGATTTGTAGGCAACTGAAGTTTGCTCATTTCCATTTGCCCAGGGTTGCGTTTATTTGGGATGACAACATCAAAACGTTTGCTGTCTTGTGCACCATGAGCGTGAAGCTGAAACATCAGGTGACGTCAGAGAAAGAAGCAGTCATGGCAGCTCTTTAAACATATAAATATATTAAACATTCAATGCATCAGCACCTGGCTCCTAGAGAATTCCATGCCGTAGCACAGGACAAGTTGGGGTTTACAGTCAAAGTCCACTTAGCAAATGTTTATTTGACGACGACGACGTGCTTTACTTTTGTTTCCTGTAAGTACAGCTTCGTGGCCTGCCGGGATCTGAGGTCGGAGAAACACAGAAGGCCGTTAACATGTCAATGGAAGGATCTCTCTGGAATCCAGAATTTGGAATAATATTTGCATCACAAGCTCAGAAGCGGCCCAGGCAAGCCCACTTATTGATTACCTTTAATTTCTCCTTAAAACACTGCCTGTTTCCGAATAAAAGATTAACAGAAGAGGGCTCGATTTGTCGGTGTGTCACGTGATTTCTGCTCGAGTTCTGCCTCTTTCCATTGAGAAGGGCGTTGCATGCACATCCCCGCCCCTGAGACCTTTGGATTCAGTTCCTCAAGAAAAATAGCTGCTGGTCACCAAAGCCTGCAGCTTAATTGAATTTATCTTTGCTTACTTAATCTTCGTGCTTAAAAAAAGGAGGATGGGTGGGATTTATACAGAAAAAACATACCTGAAAAATACAGAGAATCTCTAGGAGAATGGGCTGAGGACAGAGATTTAAATGCACTTTAAAATATGAAAGTGGAGGATGCCGTTTCGATGTCTGTGCTGCACTTCTCTTTGCTTCAGGCATTAACAGATACGCCAGTATCGCCCCAGTATAAACACGGTGACCTAAAAAGTAAACTATTGCACCAGCTTGGAGCAGTTCTATCATTTTTGTCTTGGCTGCAAATTTCTATTTCCTTTTGGGGAAGAAAAAGCCTGAGAAGAGGTGAAGATTTCTCTCTTGTGTAAAGTTTGGAAACCTCTTTCTGTAAATGAATGGTTGTTACTAATAATAACATTAATAATAGCAATCATATATCAAGCACTTTTTTCAAGCCACTGTGCTAAATGGTTTTTACTCTTTATCTCATTTAATTTTGGCTCCAACACGCCAAGGAGGTCTCATTAATATTGCCACACAGACAAGGCTTTGAGAAGTGCAGGAAGCTGCCCGAGTTTGGAAGGTGGCAGAGTCCAGTTGTGAAGTTGGGTGTATTTGAGTCGAACATCCGTGACCACAATCTTACCGAGAGAAGTGCGTCCATATGGTCTTGCCTCCGTCCACATTTATTTCTTCATCATGGCAGATGGAGGACGTATGAACTTTCCAGTTAGGCAGTCAGGGCTCGAAGTCTTGCACTTCAAATCCTAGTTCTGTCTGCTTTTACCTAGACTTAACCACGAGGCAGTGTCCTCTCCCGTGGCCAGGTAGGTCTCCCCAAGCCAACGTTCTTCCAATCTGTTGGCTTTCCATTCTGCATAGTCACTTTCAGTGTAAGTGACTTATGCTATGGAGATGCAAGGAGCAGAGACCACAGCTGGGTCGATAAGAATCAGAATATGGCAGTGGCTCGCCACAGAATGCCCTCCTACCCCAGCCAGCAAGAACACCATCCCAGGTACTGATGAAGGAAGTGACACTCCCAAGAAGTCGCTCACTGAGAAGTTAGTAACTTTGCTCTTGTTTTAATTAAATGGAAGGATGCCCAAGGTTGGAGCTGCATGTGTGAGAGCTGGTCCTTGGGTGTTTTCTAGTTTCCCTCTTTGATCTGGGATGTGTAGATTAATTATTGATCTAGTGATGAGCATCGAGCTAGAATGAAGCTACCAGAAGAAAGAAGGAGATCAGATTTTGGAAGGCAAGAGGTGAATGTGCCTGCTTTCTAGTTTGGGATAATGATTCCCTAGTTTTGTGTGTCTCCACACTTCCCCTTCGCCTTTCCAATTCTTGCTTCATTGACTCAAACCAAAAAACCGGAAAAGCAAAACAAAAGATATTGGTGAAGCATTGATTATGCGTCGACTCTCACAGGCACACAAGCCTGAGATAGTGAGCAAGACAGTTCTTACAAATAATTCAGTGGAGGCATCCACTGAACCAATAATTCCACAGATAATAATGTGATTACCATTTTGATACTTGCTATGAAAATAAACTAACATGAGGCTCCATCTGAGCTGCATCTAAACTTCTATCATGCCTCCTGCCCACCTGTGACTACTTTCCCACCTGCCTCACTGCAGGGCTGGCTAAGCCTGCAGACTCTGGAGTCCGACGACAGGGTTTCACATCCTGTATTGTCACTTAGCGGCTGTGTGACCTTGGAAAAGTTACTGAACCTATCTGAGCCTTAGGTCCCTCACCTGTAGAATGAAAATTATAGAAGTACCTATTCATAGAGTTGACATTAGAATCAAATGAAAGCACTTAGTCTTAGAAATGGGCACACGCAGGGTGCTCAGTGAAGGCTAGTTGCTACTATTATTAGTCTCTGAAAGTGATATCTTCTACTGTTTTCTCCCCCATGCCGAGAGGTACTGGATTGTTTGCTCCAGATGTGACGAGGAGTGTGATTTGGAGAATGACTTAATAGGATCAGAAGCCTGGTGGCCTAGTGGTTAAGTTTAGTGCACTCTGCCTCAGCAGCCCAGGTTCAGATCCCAGGTGTGGACCTACACCACTCATCTGTCAGTGGCCATTCGGTGGTGGCAGCTCACATACAAAAAAAAGAGAAAGATTGGCAGTAGCTGTTAGCTCAGGGCCAATCTTCCTCAGCAAAAAAAAAAAAAAAAAAGGAATATGTTAAATTCACTCGAGAATTAGCGTTAATGCACATAAAACACCTAGCTCAGTAGATAGGCAGCTGCTATTATTATTGCTTTATTATTATTTTTAGATTCTATACAAAACATGATGCCAAACGATGCCTTTTAATCCCACATTAGTGGTGTTTACCCAGTAATTTCACTAGTTTCAAAGTGAGGTTCTGAAAGTCTGCAGAGTGAATTGTCTTTATCCACCAACGTTTTTCCTGAAAGTTCTTATTTGGTGAGGAAATTTACAAGAGGGGTGGCAGATAAGGGATTCATGCGGAGTTTGTCCTTAAAACGCTTCTTTAATCTCCATGGTTGCCATGGAATTTGCGTTATTTTTGCTTGGATGATCAGACTACTTTTCATAAACAATATCCCCTATGTTTAAAAATCTTTAAACAGCCACTTGTAAGTGGCTTCGTGTGGACTCTAGTTAACGCCTTGTTTGACTTGCATCTTCCGTTGACGGGGCTGACGATCGCCTGTTGATGCCTGCGCAGACGCCTAAGGAGACACCCGATAGTTCAGAATATTCTTTTCTTTCTTTTTTTTGAGAATTATAAAAGACCATGTTTTTAAAAAGCCTGGTATACAGTAAACATTCACAAACGGTAACATAAAAGGAAAAAACAAACAAACTTGTTCTTTCTACAGAAATACTCCTACAGCAGAGAAGGGCGCTTCATCATGCTATTTTAGCTTAGTGGAAATATTTCTTAAGAGACTGCAGCTGTTGTCTAAAATTCTACATACTCTAAATAACCTCCTAGAATATTCTCTTCTTATTTGAAATATTTCCTTAGTTTTCTGTTATCCTCCTGTTGAAGAATTTGGGCATATCAATTGGCCTTTGTAAGCTTCCCAAAATTGGAATTACCACTGCTTTTCTTATCATCCCTTGTGTTCATCTTCAATTTTCTTCGCTCAGAACTTTCAAACATCAAAATGGCAGCTCGCCCTGATCCTTCACCACCCTGGGGCACCTGGGGAGAACTGAATATTGTAAACTGCATCATCATTTTGGTTTTAGCTACATTTTAATTTTCAGATTGCAGGATTAACACTCCTTTTGTTTATTGGTGCTCCCGTTTACGGGCTCTTCTTCTATATGACTTACCTGATCTGTGTGATCCAGTTAATTCTCTTCTCTACAGGGTCCTCTCGGCTTCTACCTCCAAAAATCTCTCTCACATCATTCCCCAGCGCCCCCTCCCCCCCTCCCCACAAGCTGCCATCCTCTCTCACCTTGTGGAGCATCTCACTGCCCTCCTTGTTTCATCCCCACCCTCCTTCGATCCATCACTCATAGAGCAGCCAAAATGGTATTTTAAAATGCACAGCAGATCCTGCCAGCTCCCTATTTAAAACCTTTCCATGGATTCCTATTGTACTTCAAACAGAATAAAAATTCTCGCCAGGCAGTCTGCTTGTCACACATCGTCTCCAGCTGCCTCTGCTCACTCTGAGGCACACTCCCCTTCGTTCTTTCTTGAACAAGCCAAGCTTGTCCCGGCCTCAGGGCCTTTGCCCTTCCTTTTCTCTGGGCATTCTAGTGCTCTTCTCCCAGATGCCAGTTCACCTGGCTCCATCCTAACCGTCCTTCCCTGACGCCCTTCCCCCACCCAGCTATGGCAGCCGCCCATGTCACTTTGTCCCATTCCCTGCTTCATTGCCTTCGTAGCGCTGAGCAATATTTGGAATTGTCTTTTACTTGTTTATTGTAACTTTCTTCTCTCTTTTTTTTTCTAGAATGGGGTAGAGCAGGAGCTCTCAGCCCCTGCACTTTTGACATCTGGGGACGGATAGCTTTTGCTGTGGGGGCTGGCCCGGGCACTGCAGGGTCTTTAGCTCATCCCTGGTCTCTACCCACCAGATGCTGTTGCATCTTCCACTGTCCTCCAGAGTCATGACAACGAAAAATGTCTCCAGTCGTTGTCCAATGTTTTCCAGAAGGCAAAATTGTTCTCTACTGAGACGCACCGGTCTAGAATCTAAGGTCGTGCCTGGGACTAAAACAGTGCGTGGCACATAATTAGTAGTTAACAGTTTACTTGTTGAAGGAATGAATGAGCAACCCTGAATGGTAGGTGTTTCTGTCTCCATTACACAGAGCTGCTGAGGCTCTGGAACCGACGTGACCTGCTCAGGGTGACACAGCCAGCGAGTGTTGCAGGTGGATTCCCCCCAGGTTGGTGTGAAATCCAAGTTCAATCTCTTTACTTTAATATACAGACAATACAATGATAATGCTACCTAGGTGCTTTCCCTTTTGATCATCTCTAGTGCTACTAAGAACAGCCTCAATTTATACTACATTCTTCGCAGGAGATGCCATTCTAAGCACGTTATCCATCTAATTTTTACACAGTGCAGAGAAGTAAAAATATTGTTTTAACATCTAGCAGAAACATCCTGTGAGAGAGAATTATCATTGTTCTAAACACCTTGATAGCTTTTTAAAAAATTCAAGCTTTTGAATAGCTAATGCATTCACATGATTTGAAAAGAAAAAAATATAAAAAGGGATTAGTGAGAAGCCATATTCCTCTTTCCATCAGACCTGTCGCCACCCCCAGAGACCCCTTTTATTAGCCTCTCGGGTGTCCCTCTCGAAGAATCTTCTTTTGTACGTGAAGCACACACCAACATTTTTTTGTTTCAACCTTTCTCTCACTTTCTCAAGACAAACTCGGGCATACCATATAACCTCTCAGGCATCTTGTTTTTTCACTTAACTTATCCTGATGTCCTTCCGCGTTAGTGCAGGGAGAACTTCTTCCTTCTTTTTACAGCTGTAAAATATCCCACTTTATGATCACTCTCAAATTTACTTAATCAGCTCTCTGTTGATGGATATTTGGGTTGTTATTTCTTGTCTGTTATCAACAGTGCTGACATGAATAGACACAATGTGCATTATTTTCTTGAACCGATCAAAGAGATAAATCCTCATTTATATAGAATTGCTGGGTCAAAAGGACATTGTTATCCATAGATATTGTGATGGCTTCTTTGAGTAGAAGAATCCAACTTTCCTGGTATCAGTGGGGTGGAGGGAGATGGAAAATTGATGAGGATTAGTAGAACACTCGAACGGGAATTTCAAGGTGGGCAGAACTCTCATGAAGCTGGGAGAGATGAAGACAGGAGGAGGGGTCAGGGGTGGGAGGGAGAGGAGGTGGGGTGGCGGAGGGCAGGGTAATGAGGCCCTCGATGTCTAAGGAAAAACTCCAGTGGCAGAGATGGCTGAGGGGCTTCAGGAACCACCTCTACTTCCTCTATATACTTGGTGAATTTCTGCTACGTTCGAAGGCCTTCGGGGAAATATCTAGAGTCTCCACAGCTTGGAGAAATCGAGGACACCTGGTGATGTGCATTACAACACTAATGAGGAGGTTCTATTCATACTCCATTTTACAGATGAGGAAAGTGACGTTCAGAGCAGTGGGGCTGACTCCACAGCTGCATCTCTACCTAACACCAGAGTAGAGATTTAACCTGAGATCTGCCTGACGTTAGCTCCTTGAGGGCTCTGCCATAGCACATCTGTTAAAGGTGATTAGGTAACAAATAAATCTTAAGTTAGCACTAAAAAAATACAAATAAATCTGATAAAGGATGTCCAGGGTTTCTGCTATTGTTACCTATGTCTTCTTGTGCCATTAGAACCAGCCGAGCGTTACTGGTTATATTTTCCCTGTTTCCAAAGTTAAAGCATCCCCCCTAAACAGTTTGTCTGAAAAGTGTTAACACTGAGAAACACAGGGTAAGCTGGCCAGAGGCTGATGCTGTTGTCCTTCCTGCAACACTTCCTGAATTGCAAGTGTTTGCGTTTCCCATTAGCAGGACAATGCATCTCTGGAAATGGCAGCCTCCTCTGCATCAGCATGAAATGCCTGTTCTGCTCTTTTCAGGTTGCTTGAGTTCATAACAGGGCTCTGGACCTTATTTCTTTCACCCACTCTTCAAAATTGTGGGTGACTTCTCCCCTGGTTACTGTTGATGGTTATGGCCCCTTTAGCCTGCCCAGGACGGCCATCATGCCTGAATCCATCTTCACTCTGCTTCCTGGACTATTTTCTTGTATCTGCTTTCACCCTAACTTCCAGTAGAACCCCTTCCCCACTTTTCAGGCATGTGAAAGGATAAACAGGACTCAGGCTCAGTATAGGGCTCAGGTCTGTATCATGGGATGCTAAAATGCCCTGGCCAGAGAGGAACAGAAAGCTGAGATCAGATGCCAGAACTCAGAGCATGGGGAGGGGTGTGTGTGTGTGTGTGTGTGTCTGTGTTAGATTGTTATGAATTTATTTTGGGGATTTTTGGACAAAGGTGTCAAAACAAATAGCCTTACAAGGAACTTCTGCTGTTCAGGGCAGCGTTAAAAGGAGATGAGTGAATCTTTATGTATTTTGAAATGTGTCAGTCTTGCTGGCTCTGGCTATGAGCTCCAGTTAGCCAGTAACTCAAGGTTCTTCAGTGAGAGAAATTAACCCACCAAATCAGAAGGCATGGCAGTTGGGGACAAGGGTCAGTACGCTATGATTCATGGGCAAACCCAGTTTGTGTCTAGTTTTGTCACTTAAAGGTCATGTTTGAGCTGTGTATTTGAGTAGGCTTTTGCCATGCAGATTAGGAAGGAAGAGCATTCTAGGATGGGTTGGCAAACTACAGGCTGTGGGCTAAATCCGGCACAGTGCCTGTTTTTGTAAATAAAGTTTTATTCGAACACAGCCACGTACATTTGTTTATGTAATGTCTATGGTTGCTTTCAGTCCACAAAGATAGAGATTGTGTGACCCTCCAAAGCCTAAAATATTTATTTTCTGGCCCTATACAGAAAAAAATTGCCCACCTCGAGTGTAGGGACTAAGCACTCAGGCTGTGAATCAAACAGCCTGCATTTAAATCTCAGTTCTACTGCTCCCTTTTGTGTATGTAAACTTGGTTACATGCCTATCAAATGGAATATGAACAGCTCTGGGGTTATGTAGGAAGTAATTTCAGTAATCCTAGTAAGCGTTTACTCAGTGATCAATATTATGATTCATCTACATTAAAGAGTTTCAGAGGTTTTCCCATATTCTTGATGCCTTAGATTATAATCATACTGGATCTTTTCTGTTCTTATAAAAATTAAACATCAAAAATATTTGAGGAATTTGGGCAGCCACCCGTCTTGTTCCAGGAATAAAAGATCATAAAATACTTGCAGCCTATTTTCAGCATATTGGACGTTGATTAATAGAGCTGAGGCAACTTAGGAGTGTCCATTGGTGTCCCATGGGGCACTGTCTTTGGTCTATTCTGGATATCATTTTGGCTCAGGACTGAAAAATTAAAGTATACTGATGAAATTTCTAGGAGACAAAAAATTGGTATGATTGGATTAAGATTCACAATGGTCTCCACAGCATCAAACAAAGGATTGGAAGAAATAAGAGAACATTTACCGAGGATTGATGTGGATTCTGGCATCAATTATTTAAGTCTGGGAATGGGAAGACTCGGCCAGACAGCAGTTCCTGGGAAGTAGATCTGGGGCTTCTAGTTGACCACAAGCTCAATTTGAGCCAGATGTATACAGCTGCAAACGATCTTGGGCTGCATTAACAGAGTCAGTATATGCCTTGTGGGTCTAAGGAAGGTAAAAGAAGAGAACAATTTAAATGAGCTAGACGGTCCACATTTGGAGAAGAGAAGTTACTTATGGAGACACATTACAAATTTTAATGAGGATGTTGACAAAGTTGTGTAGGCTGAGAGGGAAGTAGTCATGTTGATGAGTCATCTGGGAACTGTCGTAATGAGGAATGACTGAAGGATCTAGGGATGTTTCCCAGGAAAAGACATGACCACAAAGGAAGAGAGAGCTTTTGAAAGCTCTGAAGGTCTTCCATATGGAAGACCTGCCTTAGTATTTCTGTTGCTTTTTGGCAAACCTTGGGGAAATGAATGTGATGTACTCATCTTTTGGGGTATCAGCTCAGCTCACAACAGTTCCTTCACTCCTCCCCTGTGCATACTAAGTCCGAGGTCACAAATGAGGTGAGTCCCTGGAACCCCTATTTGTTCTTCACAACCCCGCCTTCCTGTTGATATCTGATCCGACAATGGATGGATGAGTGCTGGAAGCTAGAGCAAGCAGGTTCCCTCTCTGGGGAATATGGAATTTGCCACGGGGTCTACCAGTCTGCCTTTCCATAGAGTTAGATCTGTAATGTGTAAATTTGGAGCACACTGGCAGCCATGTGCCACCATGACAATGGAGTAGCCAAGAAAATCAATCTACAGAGAGAAAAGAATGAGGCAGAGATGGAAGACACAGGGTCTTCCCTGGCTGGATTCTTTTCAGCTTCCCGTTTCCTGGTTTCAGTTCTTCTCAGAGCCCAACTGCCTTCCTGGACATAGGTTTTGTGAGAGATTTCTGTGTCCTTGTTATAAATCCCTCCACCCCTTTTACTTCTGTTAGTTCAACTGGGTTTCTTCATTTGCAACCGAAAGTGTCTTAACTATTTCAGAGTGCAGCAGAAAGTAGCTCAGTATACAGAAGACATGACAGAGAATCCCATTCAGCCACTGAAAGAGTTGCCTCAGGAAGTAAGGATATTTCTCTTTCTGGGATCATTCAAGCAGACGCTGGATGACCCTTGATAACTGGGAGGTGTCAGGAGGGAGGTTGGACTTGGGCTTCGGAAAGACTCAGAGTCGACTCTGGCTCTGTCACTTTCTAGCTGTGGGACCTTGGGCCCTGCTCTTCCTCTTTACTGAGAATGTTTCTTCTGCAGAACAAGAATAGGGCACACCTCATAGGACTGTTCTGAGGATGAAATACCCTAATGCATTCCTATTGCTGCTGGAAGAAATCGCCGCAAATTTAGTGGCTTAAAAAAAACAAATTCATTATGTTATGGTTCTGGAGGTCAGAAATCCAAAATGGGTTTCAGTGGGCTAAGGTCAAGGTGTTGGCAGGGCACTGTCCCGTCCAGGCTCTAGAACCCACTTCCTTGCTTTGTCCAGCTTCTAGAGGCTATGCACATTCCTTGACTTGTGGCCCCTTCCTCCACCTTCTAAGGGTGTCGATTCAACCTCTGCTTCCATCGGCACATCACCTCTGACCCTGACCCTTCGCTTTTCTCTTTCACTTACAGGGAGCCTGTGCTTACCCTGGACCCATCCGGATAGCTGAACAATAATCTCTCCATTTAACAATCCTTGACTTAATCACATCTTTAGGGGGCCGTTGTTCTGCCTCCCACGCCTACTCATACAAAGAGCGAAGCTTTACTGAAAGCTGTCCATGAATTAGATACCATGCTAAATGCTTTTGTGCAGATTATTCTATTTAAGCATCACCACAGTTCCAGGAGATGGGCTCAGAAAGGGGAAAGTATGTGCCCGAGGCCACTCTGCTGGGAAACAGCAACGCCAAGAACCGAGACTTGTCATTTCACCCCAGAGCCCTCTCTCTTAACCACCAGGGAGAAATGGCCACCCAGCAGGCCTCACTTCAGTGGGGAACCAGAGAGGCTGCACACTATCCTATGGGGGCAGTGGCTCTGTAACTCCAGCCCATAGGTGCTGGCTTTCCACCAGATGCCACACATCTGGATTATTCATGGGAAACGTCCCAATTTTGAAATGTCAGAAACCAATTCAAATGTTTAAAAAACTTGGTGCAGCCAAATAATATAGGCTGATGGGTACATCTCACCCCTACACTACCAACTGAAGGATGTCTTCAATACTATACTATGTGTTTTTCTTGTATTTGAGGATATCTGGCACATCGTAATTGCTGAGTTACTTTTATACGTTTATTACGTGCCTGGCATGATGCTACATGATTTGGTGTCTTATTTACTAGTATGTGTTCTTACTCAAGAATTTAATTCCTTAGTTGGGAAGTTATTTTCATTTTTAATAGGATTCTTATTGGCAAGTGCAAGACTTCCATGGCGGGTCTTAAAGAGCAACGGTTCAGGTGATCTTGGTTTCTAAACTTGGCTCCGCCGTGCAATTAACTGTGATGGTGGGCAAGTTAATGCACCTCTCTGAAGCTATTTCTTCATCTGCAAAGTTTGTTCGTTGTTTTCCAGTAGATTTGCTGTGACAATATGATTGTAGGTGAAAGCACTTTTTACAGCACTATACAAATATAACTTATGATTCAGAGACAACTTACCAAACGAACTGAGTCACCAGGTAAGCAGCACAGAAACTGTGGCCTCTGTGAGTAAAAGGTTGAGATTAGACACAAAGTTTTCAGCCAGGAATAGTCACATGTCTGCTCTCATGGCTGGAGGGGAACTCCCACTGCATGATTTCAACTGTCCTCCAGCAAAGATGGACATTTGCTGGCTGGGAAACAGCTGTAGGTCTACCCCAGAGTTACGGGCGTTACCATTACCCTCTGGAGTTTCTTGTAAAGATCCGCCTTCCACCGTGGAGACATGTCTGAAGCAGCAGCCAAGGCTGGGTCTCAGGGCATCTGGATGCCAGCTGTAGACCGGTCACCACTCTCATGCCCTTCAGACTTTTTCCTTTTCTCAACTCAGTTTTCCCACCCGGCAAATGGGGCAAATTGGATGAGACCACGTGATCGATGATCTATCCCGTTATTTTAAAAAATGGACTAAAAGGAGACAAGGGAATTCCTTGCTAATACATCTGAGAACTTTTCATATTTTCTTAATCGGCCTTTGTTTTGGAGAGTAGAATGGTGGTTACCAGGTGCTGGGGGCAGCGACAGAAGAGGAGAGGTCTTGTTTAAAGGTATAAACTTGCAATTTGTAGATAAATAAGCCCTGGAGATCTAAGGCACAGCATAGTGAATATAGACAATAATATTTTATTATAAACATCAAATTTTCCAAGAAACCGGATTTTTATTATTCCCACCACAAAAAAATGATAATTATTTCATGTACTAGAGGTGTTAGCTAATGCTACAATGGCAGTCATATTGCAGTATATAATGTATCAAATCAACAGTTGTACACCTGAAACTTACACAGTTATGTGTCAAATATATTTCAATTTTAAATAGTGCTTTCTGGTTTTTTTGTTTTTTGTTTTTTTAGATTTTATTTTTTTCCCTTTTTCTCCCCAAAGCCCCCTGGTACATAGTTGTATATTCTTTGTTGTGGGTCCCTCTAGCCGTGGCATGTGGGACACTGCCTCAACATGGTCCGATGAGCAGTGCCACGTCCGTGCCCAGGATTCGAACTGATGAAACCCTGGGCCGCCTGCAGCGGAGCGCGCGAACCCAACCACTCGGCCACGGGGCCAGCCCCAGTGCTTTCTGTTTTGAAGGCAGCTGGACACCAGAAAGAATGTAAATGAAACTGTTGTATAATATTTATGTTTTAAAAGTTAAAAGTTCAAACAGGTGAACTTAAATCAATAAAATAAAGTTTCCCTTCCTCTTTTTGTCAGGGTCTCCTAGCTTCCAACTTCAGAGAAAGCCACAGTTGTAGGTTTCTAGTATGTTCTTCCATTCTAGGCTAAGGGTTCTCAACTGGGGGTGATTTTGACGCTGGGGGACATTTGGCAATGTCTGGAGACATTTTGGGTTGTCACAACTGAGGGAGAGGGGCTCCTGGAATCTGGTGGGTAAAGGCCAGGGATCTTTCAATGCACAGGACAGACCCCCATAGCAAAGAATTCTCTGGCCCCAAATGTCAGTAGTGCTGAGGTTGAGAAAACTTGTTGAATGCATATATTAGCAAATACAAGTGTGCATGCACACACAAACACATGCACACCCCTCCCCCCCTTTTTACATACAGATGGTAGATCCATCACACACTTTACTTCATCTGGTCCCCTTCTTTTTACCATGGAGATTGTTATGTATCTGCACAAATAGACCCTTTCAAGCTGCAGAATATCCTACTGTATACATGGATCATTTATTTACTCAGTCCCCTCCTGAGGGACATTTAGATTGTTCCAGCTTCTACAAACAATATTGCTATGATTATTCCTGTTCACGAATGCCCATAAGCTAGCATGTCTGTCTGAGAATTCCTCTAAGTGGAATAATCAGGTGAAGAGTATGTGGCTTTAAAATGTTCCTCCAAAGACAACTGATTTGCATTCTCACCAGTGACGCAGAGACTGCCTCCAGAGGACACCTTTACCAACAGAATATGACCCTCTGTTTTTCAATTGACTTAGCTTCAAATAATTACACACTTTAAACCAATTGTAATTTCCAACCATTCATTTTTCAACAAATATTTATTCTTTGCGTCAGATCTCGGGGTGGGGTGGGGAGGGGAAGAATAAATCTTAGTGTTTACCCTCAAAGATACTCACAATAGACTAGAGGGGCTGGGACGAGCCAACGCACAGCAGGTGCTACAGGGCAATACATTCTATGAATTAAGCCAAGACAGAAGAACACTTCACCCAGTTTTTGTTTTCTCGTGGGCCCAGGGAGTGTCCAATCTTCTAATTTTTCAAGATATGCCTGGAAATTAGGTGTTTATGTGATGGCTCCTCATTTTGAAATACTGGCCAAAAATTCCCTTAATTTAAAAACATTCTGAGAGTCAAGGAAATCAGGTCTGAAGGGGAGATCTGGCCTGTGGACTGCCAGCTGTCAGTCTCTGATGTTCAATGCTGATTGCTTCTTAAGGAGACTAATGGATGCAAACCTCCCTCCACAGGGACCGGGGCTCTGGTCTATGTATTTGCGTGCAGCTGTATTTTTTAAGAATAAATTCTCAGAAGTGGTATTGCTCAATAAAATAAAGGGTTCCAAGCCATTTGATGTATATTGCCAAGCTGGCTCCCAGAAAATTATGCTAATTTCCGTTTCTACCATCAGTATATAAGAGTGCTTTCCTCTATACTCTTCTAACACTGGGTTATTAACAATGAAAACATTATTCTGCCACTTTTACATGTAAAAATATTCCCATTGTTATATTGCTTTCTTATTTATGATATTCTGGACTAAAATTAAAACACTAACCTTACCAAGGGTTGGCAAGAACTGGAACACTCATACACCACCGGTAGGAATGCAAAATGGTACAACCACTTTGGAAAATAATTTGTCAACTTCTTACAATCTTAAATATACACCTAATCTGTGATTCAGCCCTTCTATTTCCAGGTGTTCATCCAAGAGAAAGGGAAATATACGTCCATGTAAAGACTTGTGACGAACGTTTTAGTCACTTTAATTGCAGTAGCTCCAAACTGAAAATAACCCACATGTCCATCAACAGATGAATGGATAAAAAAATTATGGTCTATCCATACAATGGCATACTACTCGACAATAAAAAGGAGCGGACTGTTGATACATTCAATAATATGATAAATATGATAAATCTCAAAATCATTATACCGAGAAGCGCCAGACAAAAAAAAGTATATGTTGTTTGGTTCCATTTATATAAGACTCTAGGGGCTGGCCAGGTGGTGTGGCAGTTAAGTGCGCACGTTCCACTTCTGCAGCCTGGAGTTCGCCGGTTCGGATCCTGGGTGTGGACATGGCGCCACTTGGCAAGCCATGCTGTGGTAGGCGTCCCGCATATAAAGTAGAGGAACATGGGCACAGATGTTAGCTCAGGGCTAACCTTCCACAAAAACAACAACAACAACAGACAAAACTCTAGAAAGTGTCCACTAATCTGTAGTGATAAAAAGCAGGTTTGGTTGCCTGGTGATGGTGGGGGAGCAGAAGGGAGGGATTACGAAGAAATTTAGGAAGAAAGGAAATGCTCACTAAATTGATTGGCGGTGACAGTTTCACAGGTATATACACAGGACAGGACATAGCAAATTGTACTCTTTAAATACGTGCAGTTTATTGTATGCCAATTACAGGTCGACAAAGCTGTTTTTAAAAATCCCCGCAAATATTATAGCATTCTTGTTGCTGTGTCAATTACTATTATTGCCGTTGTTGTTTACTAAGCAGGTACACTGAGTATCATCAACTGCGCAATTCTGGGAGTGCAGTCCAAATAGCCTAGGATGTGAACAGCACCCCTGGAGGCGCAGTGAAGGCAGCAGCCTCGCTAATGAGCTGAGCATTATTGTATTCAGTCATTAGCCTTTTCTACGCCACGTCTTCTGGGTGTTGCTTTTTTAAAAATCATCTATATGCTTTCCTTACGTATTAAGGCTATGAAATGAGAGTCTATCATGTCGGTTACAAAGATGATTTCCAGCTTTGCATTTTGGAGCTGAGATTTTTTTTTTGGTCTTTTTTTTGAAGATTGGCCCCTGAGCTAACAACTATTGCCAATCTTCTTTTTTTTATTCTCCTCCCCAAAGCCCCCCAGTACATAGTCGTAGATTCTAGCTGTGAGTGCCTCTGGTTGTGCTATGTGGGATGCCACCTCAGCATGGCTTGATGAGCGGTGCCACGTCCTTGCCCAGGATCCGAACCAGCGAAACCCTGGGCCGCCGAAGTGGAGCACGTGAACTTAACCACTCGGCCATGGGGCCAGCCCCTGACATTTACTTCTGCTCTGGTAACTTACGTCTTGGCCAAGCACTTCCCAGTGAATTCCTTCCTTGGCACCTAGGAGCACTGCTTCAGCACTTGTTATTCCAGAAAACAGGTTTGTCCAGCAACTTGTGTTTGCAATCCTCCGTGGGATCTGTTTGAGTGAGACTATTGTGTCTTGGGCAGAGGTGCTCTTAGCTTACAGGTCAAATGCGTTAGGGTTTGATGGGCATCCTGAGGTGGTCACCAAAACACTCAACTCTTTATAAAATAACTGTCAAGAGTGAGTCTCCTTTTTTTGTCTCTTTCCCTTATTTTATTTCAATTATAGCAATTGCCATCATTTATCGAGGGCTCACTGTGTCTCACCATATGCCTGTCCCTGGGTTACGGGCTTTACATATATTTCACATCTAATTCTTATAACCCTGTGATCTAGGCACTGTTAGCTCCATTTTTTCATATAAGGGTACTAACTTTTGGAGAAGTAAACAGTCTTATCCAGGCTCAAGTTTTGTTTTTTTTTAATATGCTGAACTCAGTCTTTTTTTTTTTTTTTTTTTGGGAGGAAGATTTGCCCCAAGCTAATATCTGTTGCCAACCTTCCTCTTTTTTTTTTCTCCTCAAAGCCCTGCTACATAGTTGTATATCCTAGTTGTAAGTCCTTCTAGTTCTTCTGCGTGGGATGCTGCCTCAGCATAGCTTGATGAGCGGTGTGTAGGTCTGCGCCCAGGATCCGAACCGGCAAACCCAGGGCCACCCAAGCGGAGTGTGCGAACTTAACCACTACACCACCGGGCCTGCCTGGAAGATGAGTTTTGAATTCCTCTTGGTCAAACTCCAAAACTCATACTCCCATTTACCACCCCAGGTTTCGATGAATTGCTTATGAGTTTGTCTTTGTCTTAACAGATGAAGATAGAAACACACTTCATCTTCTAATCCTGATAACAAACCTAAGATTCTGTGCACAACAGGCCTTGAAATCTATTGCATTGAAGAGGAAAAATGGTCTGTGTGGGTGGGGTTAAGAGGTGGGCTGAGGAGGTGGTTCTAAGATGTTTTCACTCAGTCCCACATACAAACATATAATGGATCACAAAGTAGTAAGACAATGGGCTGACCCTGTCACCCACTCCTTCCCCAGTCAGATGGGACATGATGACACCACGAACAGAGCTTCTCAGCTTCAGCACTGTTGACATTTGGGGCCGATCATCCTTTGCGGTGGGGCTGTCCTGTACTCTGTAGGATGTTTAGCAGCATCCCTGGCCTCTACTCACTAGATGCTCTGTTGTGACAACCAAAAATGTCTCCAGACATTGCCAAATGTCCTCTGGGGGGAAGAATCGCCCCTGGTAAAGAACCGTGGATCTATGATGATAAAGGCTTAACAATGACTTTCAGAGCTCCAAAGAAATATCTTTAGATTACAAGGCCAGTAAAAACACAGCAGGATATTTTTTTTCTCTCCCTCTTTTTTTCCCACTAGCAGAACTTCCTAGTGGAAGCTAAATATTTGATTAGCATGCTTAGAAGCCTGAGAAATGTTTACTTAAATCGTTGATTAAAAGAAAACATTTTTATCATCTTCTTCTCATTACGGAGGATACTTACTGAACTCATACTATTTGCCAATCTCAATGCTAAGTACCTCAATGCGTGTTATCTGAATACAGCTTTTTAAAATAGGCGTAAACATTATCCTCATTTTCCTGAAGAGGAAACAGAGATTTAGAAAGATTAAATAATTTCTTCAAGGTCACTCAGAAAAATTGGAATCTTCACCCACATTTGTTTTATGCTGGGGTTCATTCACCATTCTGATTTCCAAAATTAATATTCATTCACAGGCCATTTAAAAATCTAAAAACAGGGGCCGGCCAGATGGTGTAGTCGTTACGTTCATGTGCTCTGCTTTGGTGGCCCCAGATTCGCAGGTTCGGATCCCCGGCATGGACATTCACACCACTCATCAAGCCACACTGTGGTGGCTTCCCACATACAAAATAGAGGAAGACTGGCACAGATGTTAGCTCAGGGCCAATCTTCCTTACACGCACGCACAAAACATCTAAAGACCAAAAGAGGAAAATAAAATCATGGCTAATTTCACCATCTAGCAATTACCAGTGTTGACATTTTGTTGTGAATGCATCTAGTCTTTTTTCTCCACATTTAAAAACATATATACTTTAGGAAAGATGGGACGTGTTTAGAGGTCTACTTTTTCTCTTGACATTTGGGATTTCTTTTCTATTATGATGTTCAATATTCTTCAGAAGCATCATTTAAAAGGACTATATCATATCCTAGTGGTGAACATTTAAACAATCTCCTATTGTCAAATGTTCTGCTTGTATTTTTCTCTCCTCCCTCCTTTTCTCCCTCGCTCCCTCGCTTCTTTCCTTCCTTCTTTCTATCCTTCTCTTCCATGTTATTTACTCAGGGTAAATAGTCGAATGCGGGAGTAGTGGTTATCATATTTTCAAGGCTCATGATGCTGCGTGCTGTCAAGTTGCATTCCCCTCAAAGGTTATGCTGATTTACATTTTATTTGCATTATATGGATGGATATATTTATTTCTTCCAAGAAATTCAGGGCTTTTAACTTAAAAAACATACACACACACTGGCAGATATCACAGTGGAAATCATATTTGGTTTTCATTTGCATTTCTTTGACTACTAGTAAGTTTGAAATTTCCTTATGAAACATATGAGAAATTTATGCACTTTAAAAAAAAAGTAGTGGCAGTAGTGGTGAAAGACAGATTCTCTGAAATAGGAGGAATATTCAGATTCATTTCAAAGGGAAAAAACCTCGTCGACTCAAAGTGTTAACATATACATTTAACTATACAACATAAATGCACCGCAACAGAAGGCTTAGTCTCTTTACACTTACAGCTCTTCAAGAACCCTAAGATCAAAGTAAGTTTACAAATGAGTGCAAACAAAACTAGGAAGACTGTTGAACCCAAATTATCAGCAATAATTTAATGTGGTGGATGAAACAATTGCACAGGAGCGAAATCGCCAAATCTCGCAGGCAGCTGGGACGCCTGCCATGGGCGCTTTTGGATGCTGCAGCGACTCAGCCCGCCCACCGCTTTTCTCCTCTGGAACCAGAGAGAAACAAAGTCTTCCTGGGGCACAAATGCATCCTTTACATGCTCCGCCTGCCTCTCTTGTCTTCCCATTCACCCCGCAAATAAAGTAATATGACTCGGGGCCAGTAATTGTAAACCCAAGAGCAGGAGCCAGCGAGATGCTCAGTTAGAAGATGGAAAGATTATTTTTAGATGTTTTGCAAAAGGGAACATAAAATATAAATTATTTTCTTAAAGGCAACTCAAAAACTTCACTTTGCTAAACTTTGAAAGCCTAGAGCAAGGAGGAGACAGACTGTGAGCGAGTCGGAGGCATAATTTTCTCATCTGTAAAATGGAGCAAATAGTAACCACCTCGTGGGATGCCTGGCATGGACCGGGTATGAAGAATGCTGCTCAAAGCATGAAAACTGTTATTAAAACATGTTCTCAGTTCCTCAATGGGTTTCTGAGGGATTTTTAAATGACTTAGACCTACAGGAGAAATGGTGCATTCCAAAACTGGACCAGGAGCTACATTTAAATAAAGGCCCCAAAGCAAAGATCCATGTTCCATGGTGTCCCCTTCCCCCCACTTAGCGCAGGGGTAGCTGGAGCGTCCTGCACCAGGATCTGTGTTCCTTTTCATGGGTACGGTTCAGTTTGAGCGCAGAACTCTTGTTAGTCTTCCTGAGCAAAATAGTTCGATGCATTCTGAGTGATTTTCTAAGCAAGGGAATCATTGGCTTCTGCGCAGCATAAACACCAGGAACCTGATTCACAACTTTCTGCCCGGGGTCTGAGTCCTGCAGAAGGCTCCCCGTGGATCTTTACTGTCCTTCCTGCCACCCGACTCCAGGAAGGGCCTGTAAGCCTCTGCCAGCAAAGTCCTGGGAAAATAAGGCTGGCCTCACTTTAAGGCAAATCCCCCGAACCCCAGCTAGCTGGGATGAATTTACGTGCACATTTTGTTGACATCTCCTGCGTGTCTCTTGAAAATGTCAATGAATTATCCTCCTTTCTGTAGAAGCAGGATCAGGTGAGGACACACTGAATGCTACAGGTTTCCCCACGGCCCTCAAGGCCCCTGTCTCTTGCTTCTCTAATGCTGTGACTCACGAAGCCTCATGCTCACAGAGAAACCCAGCCAGTTCCTCCAGACCTTTCTAAGAAAGCCTTCGGAGGCCTGACTTTATTATCACTATTATTATTAATTGGGGTCCAATTTGCCTGCAATAAATTGCAAAGATTTTAAGTACAGTTTTATGAGTTTTGACAAATGTTTACAACTTTGCAACCACTGCCTTAATTGATCTAGAATCTTCCATTGCCCCAGTTTACTCCCGCCTGCCTCTTCCCAGTAATAACCCACCCACCCCCAGAGTTTTAATTTCTACCCCCATAGCTCAGGTATGCCAGTTCTGGAGCTTCATATAAACGGAACCAGACAAAATATACACTTCTGTGTCTGGCTTCTTTCAATATTATAACGTTTCTGAGATTCATTCATGTTGCTGTGTGTATCCTTAAGTTCGTCTTAAAATTATCCCTGGGTCATAGTCCGTTGCGTGGGTATAGACTTCATTTATCCGTTCATCTGTTGATAGACATTTATTATTCCTTTTCCAGTTTTTGGCTACTAAGAACAAAGCTGCAATGGACATATCTGTATCGCTCTTTTTGAGGACATGTATGTTTATTTCTCTTGGATAAATACTTAGGAATGGAATCGCTGGGTCAGAGGGTAGATGCGTGTTTAATGTATGTATACGAAACTGTCAACTATTCTCCAAAGTGGGGGACTTACTTGGTTTGGAGATTCTTGATTACAGTGTGTGCCTCATTACCTGCCTGTAGTAACAGTAGATTGTTTTCCTCTTTGTCTGCTTCGATTGAGTGCAGAAGAAAGGCTGTATCTCTTTATCCCTCCCTATGTCCATACCCTTTGCAATGCCATTTTTGTAGTGCCTTCCATTAAGAGGGGGCATCTATTTCCCACTCCTTGAATATCAGGTGGATTCATGTCTTTCTTTGACCAGCAAAATGCAGTGCAAATAACTAGCCCATGCCTAACGAGGCCTCAATAATTCCGTGCATACTTTGGAATGCAGCTGTGGCCACAGGCACAAGCGTGGCATAGCCTGCTGGAGGATGAGAGACCACGTGGAGCAGAGCTCTGTTATCTCAGCTGAAGCCGTCCCGGACCACCCTACAGCCAGGCGACCTCCTAAATGTGAGAGAGCCCACTCTACATTGGTAGAACCACCTACTGAACACAGCTGACTACAGAACCATGAGTGAGTTCAACCTTGAAGAGAAGAACCACTTGGCTGATCACAAACAATAAATGCTTATTGTTTTTTAAAAATTGAATCTTAATTTTCCCTTCTTTTTTTCTTCCTTCCTTCCTTCCTTCCTCCCTCCCTCCCTCCTTCCCTCCCTTCCTTCCTTCCTTTCCTCCCTCCCTCTCTCCTTTCCTTCTTTCTTTTTCTTTCTTTCTCTCTCTCTCTCCCTTGTTCCCCCCCTTTCTTTGTTTTTTTGCTGAGGAAGATTAGCTCTGAGCTAATATCTGTGCCAGTCTTCCTCCACTTTATATGCGGGTTGCTGTCACAGTACAGCTGACAAGTGATGTAATTCTGCATCTGGGATCTGACCCATGAACCTGGGCCACCGAAGCAGAGTGTGCTGAACTTAACCACTACACCATGGGGCGAGTTTCGGGGTTGTAGTTTACACAGTGACACCTAGCTGACACTTTTCTATTAGGACAGATCTTCACATTTTCCTCTACTATTTTTTACTACTTGTATAAACGTGGTCAATTTAGTTAACATCTCTGAACCTTAAGATATTTCATCTGTAACATGGGAATAATGCTTACTTTATGAAACTGTTTCGGAGATTAGATGAATAACTGAAATGAAAGAAATAACAGTTCCATAATGTAACAGCTGATAGTAAGTACTCAACAAATTCTTTCTATAGTAATAATAATTATAAGGAATCACCACGTGCTCTTTTTGCCTCAATAGATTTTCTTGTAGCACAAATTTCTATGATTTTGGTAATAGAAGGGTCTGGACACTCTCAAGGTTTGTCCTTCCAGTTTGGACTATGAGCACGTTTTTTTTTTTTTCACCAGACGCTTTGTAGTCACATGATATAGTGAAACTATTCATTTTCATTGATTGAGGAAAATATAATGGCAAATGCTTAATTATAAATTCCCAAGTGCTTTCGTAGCGGATTTGTGTTTTGGGAAATTACAACAGCATTGCCAATACCTTTAAAAGCCAGTGGTACACGAAATACAAGATGCATTTATTTAGTTGACAGACACTATTTTGTGTGTATACCAAATCACAAGATCTTTATGCTAATTTCCTGTCTTTGCAAATCCATCAACTTCCGTCACTGCTGGGGACTATGGCCCAAGGGCTGGGGTCAAGGTCATCAGTGGCCTGTAATACAAGACCCTGCATGCACGAAGCTTTCCTGGGGTTTGCTTAATTCTGTCCCTTCTTATGCCTCTAAATTCATCTACTACCTCTCTCTCACTTACTCATTTTGCTCCGTCCGTGCTAGCCTTCTGGCTGTTTCCCAACCATGCACAACTAGCTCTTCCCTCTTTTGCTGTTCCCTTGCCTCGAAAACTTGTCTCCCAGCTCTTCACACAGCCAGCTCACCTTTCCAATCAGATCAATGCTCAACCAACACCTCTCTAAAGAGGCCTTCTCTGGCCCTCCGTGGAAATCAAACCTGCTTCCACCCATCCCTCTCTTATTTCCTCTCGTTTTGTTACTTGCACACATTTCTCGATATTGTTTCAATGGCTTATTTCTTTATCTTTGTCTTGACTGGTTCCCCTGCTGCACTGGAAGCCTCATAAAGAAGGGCCAGCTCTGTGCGATGCCCGACACACAGTGCTGCTTAGTAAATTTCAATTTAATGAATGAATCTTATTTTACACATGAGAACCCTGAGGTCCAGAGAGGAAGAGGACAGTCAAAGTCACACAGCCTGTCAGGGATTAAATTTAAGTTTCTAAGTCTCCTGGTAATGCTGCTGTTCATACCATCACCCAGCCTCACGCAACTTGAATTAGTAGAGATTCGGTTTGGGTGCAAGAAAACCCACAATTTTAATGATTTAAATGTGGTAGAAAACTATTTTTCTTGTGCACAGAAGCTTGAAGGTAAGCAGTTGCTCTGGTTGTCTATGACTGAGTAACGAACTACATGAAAATGTAGTGGCTTAACACAATAATTTATTTCTTTCACGATTCTCAGGGTTGACTGGGTTGGACAGTTTTTCTGCCCCACATCAGCTCGGCTGGGGTTTGTCATGTAGGGGCTGGACAGGGCTGGGATGTTGGGATATCTCGCACAGGACATGATTTACACACTATAGTTCAGTTGGTTGTTTTTTGTTTTTTTTTTTTCATTTTCTTTTCCAAGAGTCTAGCAACTTTCTTCGTAGGAACACACAGGTTCATAGTGAAATTACTCAGTTTGTCACTGAGTTCACTGAGTAATTTCTGCATCTGATCATGAGATTAGAAGGCTTGCACAGCCAGGAAGATGGTAAATGACGGCGGACACCCCTCCCAGTGGCTGGAGCTCGGACTGGGCGCTTACACAGAGTAGATCTTCACATCTGTGGGGGATCTGGTCTGGGGGACTCCCAGCATGTTGCTGAGTCCCTCTGAGCCTCAGTTAGTCATCATCCCACGCCGGCCTGGGCCAGGGGCTGCCGGGCCGGCCACTCCCACCAGTTTTCCCAGCTGCTCAGGCTCCTGCTCCTCGCTGATCCTTAACACAACCTCACACCCCTGCCGTGGGGGCTTGGCCCTCACGGCGTCCTCTGCAGGGTCTTCTTTTCCCAGACACCCATGAAGTTCATTTTCTCACTTTATTCAGTCTTGGCCCAGATGGCATCTCTTCACACGGGAATTTCCTAACCACTCCTTCTGAAAAAGCACCCCCTCCAAAGTCACTCTATCCCCATTTTCCTGCACTATTTCTCCATAGTAATTTTCTCTGTGATGGTCCAGGATGTATTTGTTTTGTTTTGTTTTTAACAGCTTTACCAAGATACAATTCACATACCATATAATTCACCCACTTAAAGTGCACAATTCAATGGTTTCTGGCATATTCATAGAGTTGTGCAACCCTTACCACAGTCAATTTTGGAACATCTTCATCATCTCAAAAAGAAACCCAGTACCCTTTAGATATCACTCCTTATATCCACTTTCCCAGCCCTAAGCAACCACTAATGTACTTTTCGTCTTAGATTTGCCTATTTTGGACACTTCATATAAATAGAATCATATAATATGCGGTCGTTTGTGACTAGTTTCTTACGTCGCATGATATTTTCAAGCTTCATCCGTGTTGTAGCGTGGATCGATATCTCATTCCTTTGCAGGGCCTACCCCACTGCATGGATACACTACATTTTAAAAATTTATTCCTCAGTTGATGGACGTTTGGGTTGTAGCCTCCTTTTGACTGTCATGAGTAACGCTGCTGTGAACATTCATGTACAAGTTTTTGTGTGGACATATGTTTTCATTTTCCCCTGGGTATATATTTAGCAGTGAAATTTCTGGCTCATATGGTAACTCTATGTTTAATGATTTGAGAATCTGCCAGATTGTCTTCCAAAGCGGCTGCACCATTTTACATTCCCAGCAGCGGTGTATGGGGGTCCCGTTCTCCACATCCTCTCCAGCCAGGATACACATGTTTACCTGTCCATTGTCTCCACCTCTGGAACATATGTGGCCTGAGGGAAGGGCCTTTGTTGGAGCTGTTCACCCCTGCACCACCCCTTCCTCCTGGAATGTAGTGGGTAATCATATTGGATGAATGATTCCATTCCTCTTCTTTTCCCGGCACCTCGCACAGCCCTCGGCGTAGAGGATGGGCTTGGAGATTGTTGCGCCTTGAAAAGACTGGTGGCTGCAGAGTCAGTTTGAAATGCATCATATGTGCATTTAATTTTTAGGCTGAATTTCAAGTCCCCAGCCCCCTTCTCTCTCATGACCACATACACAAACACACGTAGTCCATAGGCACGAACAAACCCCACTCTCCCGCTTAGTTAATTCTCACAGCTGCAAACAAATCCACGAACTCGCGTCAAGGTCACAGAGACTTTCTATTACAGCACATGGCGAGAAACCTCACAATAAGCAGGGCCCTTTCTGGCACTCCACCATCCGTCACCTACCGCTGGGACGTGGCAGTTGTCTTCAAGACAGGGAGATGCGAATGCCACACCTAGAGGTACACTGGCACAGATAGGTTCCTTGTGCTCATTTCTGTAGTCCAGCTCAGAGGAGCTTCAGACTTGAACATGCATTCAAAGGATCCCAGAGCCGCCTGTGCCAGGCCACATGTACGCAACAGCATGGAGATTTAGGCTCGAGGAATTTTCAAGCGTAACTTGGCTAATGTGATTTTAGGCTAATCCTGACTTTCAAAATTATCTCCCACCCCACATCCTGCCTTAGAAAAGATGCCTCCCTACTGTCATTCCAGAAATGGACTCCAGCAATAGAACAGGGCTTGAGTGCTTAATTGGGGGTCATCGTTGAGTCTTTCATTTTTAAATGACACAACAGCTGCCAGTCACATTGATAAGCTGAGTTGAGCAGGCGAGCATCACACACGGGTACCAACAGACCTTTCCCAGCATTTTCCCAAAGGCAGCAGGCAAGTCGCCACAAGGATGGAAACAATATCCTGAACTTGGAAGGCCCTGTGGCCGTGTACGATGTATTCATTTCTTCCAAAAAGTACTAACTAGCCTGTGCACTGTGCTGGGCACTGCTCAGGGTACAGGAGACATGGGATTGGTGATTGAAATCAAATATCTGCTTCAGGGCGTTCATAGACTAATGGAGAAGTTGGGCAATAACTATCTTGATATATAAGGTCACGTAATGGCAAATGCTGTGACGGGAGAATGCGGCAGAGGAAAGCAACAGAGCACGAGAGGAGAAGTTCTTTTGGGTGGCAGGACCAGGGAAGGCCCCTCTGAGGAGATGATATGGGTGCACAGGCTGGGCATGATGAGGATGTCTGGGAAGAGCATTGCAGGCAGAGGGAACAGAAAGTGTGAAGGCCGAGAGGAGGAGTAAGCTTGATGTGCAAGGAACAGCGAGAAGGCCAGTGACTACCGCAAGGGAACAAAAGGAGGCGGGAGATACAGAGGAGTGAACTGAAGAGTGCTGGATTGTGTAGGACATCATGAGCCACGAGAAGGATCTTGGGTTTTATTTTAAGTGGGATGGAAGTCATTGGAGGGGTGACTATATATCACTTCCCTTAATCCTTATCCCAGAATATTATCTTACTTAACCCCTATAACAATACTGTGCGGGTAAACATTGTGACCTTAACTGGAACATCAGGAAAGTGAAGCTCAGAGAGAAAAATATAACCTGTCCAGAGTCGCACGAATGATAAAGAGCAGAGTCGGGATTTGATCCAGACAGCGTCACCAACTGCCCTGATTTGCCTGGGACGCGCTCAGTTTTAGCACCAAAAAATCTGCATATTAGGAAACCTCTCAGTCCCAGGCAAACCGGGACGGTTGGTCACTCTAATTCCAGGTTTCTTTGCCTCAAAGCCCGTATGCAATAATGATTCCAGAAGCCTGGAATAAAAGAACCAGAATTCTAGGGGCTGCAAGCTTCCTTTCTGAATTCTGTCAAGGAGAACAAAAGCATTGTACTAACTGTGCCCTCAAAAGAATCTAACCAGGGCCTCAGCAGCTAAGGGAGAAGGGCGGTCCTCACCTACAGCGACCATCTACTGCATCATCCGGACTGGGATGCTTTATGAGTAAAAAGGATGCTGTTAATAATCACTCGGGACCACAGGCACTAACCAGGACAGTCCCGGGCAAGCAGGTTTGGAGGACTACGCAGTCTGTTTCTGACTGCAGAATCGGGATTGCATCAGCAAGGCCCTGGCACCTGTGTGCGTTTCCCTTTGGCTGTTAGGCCCTGGGAGCTCTGATCAAAGTGTTTCTCTGATAAGAAACTCGAAGTTCTCTTGGAAGAATTCAGTTGAGGTAAATGAGCCTCCGCTCTGCGTCCGTGCTCCAGTTTTCAAGCTTCCATAGTCTCAGGGACAAGATCTCCAATGACCCAGTCACCAGTGACCCCGTTTGATTCTGTTAAAAGCATTGGAGCTTCTCAGGTCAAAAAGAACTTCCGTTAGTAATGTAGAAACAGTAGTGATTATTTGTGAGCAGCAGTTACATGTCAGGCGTGGTTCTGAGTCATTTAAGCATCAGAACATTCCTTAGAGGCAACTGCTGTTAGGCCCATTTTATAGACGAGGACACTCAGGCTCGGAGTAGTTAAGACACTTGTCCAAGGTCACACAGCTTGTAAGAGGCAGACATAAGAATCTGAATCTGGGAATGTCTGACAGCAAATCCTGATTCTTCATCTGTATAGGCTCTTTCTTGAGTGGAGGTCTTTGATCTGTATCCCCTTGAACCCTTGGGCTATTGATCTCTTCACAGGAATCCTTTAACTCAGGGCCTATGGACCCTCTAAGAGATCCTTGGATAGGATTCAGGATAAATAAATACACACCAACTTGAACTTGATCCTTTTTTCTCATTTTGAATGTAGACAAACTGCAGCAGTGTTAGCAGTACTCGAAACTTTGTTACCAATGGAAACCAGATATTTTCATATCACGTCAGAGTTACAGATAATTTGAAATATCATTTCTAGTTATTACTATTTCAAAATTACAGTTATTAGACTTCCCACTGGATCTTGTCACTTAGTATGTTAATAAAAAAGCACATATATTAACATACATTTGTTTAAAAAATTCTTTAATAACTGCGTTTTAATATAAATGTTTTCCTTTGCAAGCTTATGCATTTTTATACATTTACAAACAATTATGAGAGGACATCACAGGCTTCCCAGACCCCAGCAGGGCCCACGGCACAAAAAAGATTGAGCTCCACAAAGCGCTGGGAAGGAGGCCATCTATTTAATAAAGGATTCATTCTTTGAACACAAAATTTTACATAATTTCTCTAGAGTATCACCCAAATTTACACATATAAAAGGTAGAGAAAGCCTTAATGGAGATTTCTCATTCACTCACTCATTCATTCCTTAAACAAGAATAATTGGGCACCTACTGTGTACCAGGCCCTGTGAGTGGCACAGGAAAGAGGACGGACCAGAACTCGGCTTTCACAGAGGGGACATCCTAAAGGGTCAAGAACATTAAAACAACAATTATAGATATACTTGGCTGACACAGGTGTGATGGGGCGGTGGTGGGCCACACCGAGAGTTCCCTGAGCAAATACTGCTTGGCTGAGAGCTGAAGGATGGGTAGGCGCTAACGAGGCAGAGAGGGGGTGGGGAAGGCCAGGCTCAGGCCTGGGGAGCTGGAGCTGGCTCCCCCAGGCTTGCGAGAGCCGACGGTTCAATTCTCAGGAATTTTGTGAGCCAGTTCTTAAACACAGCCATTATTAAAAATTATTTTTAAAAAAGCACAGCCTTAATTAAAAATTAAGTTAAATATACTTACTATTAAATAAATTATATTTTAAAAAAGGAAATAAATACTTCTAGCATTGCTCTAGAAGTCCTAAGAGGTGGGCCTGCTCTGTCCTCACACCACGCAACGTCAGCCGTGCCCACACGATCTTTCTAGCCAACTGTGTCTTCAACGCTGCTCGTTTCACAGGTGAAAATCATTGGTAGCATCCCTTTCCAGCACACCCTCCGGTGTAGAATCCTATAACATCCCAAGGGCTTAATTACTTACTGCTGGTTGGTGGGTTCCCGATTAGGCTACTTCAAATACCAGCTCACCCCGGGATGAAGATTCAAGTTTATACACACTCCTTGCCCCTTCACACTATTTATCCTCAAGTACTTTTATAATAAACAACCAGAGATAAGCTGATAATGTCTAATGTGGCCGGATTATCCCAAATTTTGTAGAACTTCACTATTTCTTCTGTTCAGCGCCAGATGAAGAATGTGGGCTGTATTTGGGGCCATGTCGTCCACATCTTCTGTTCCTCTAACACTAGCATCACACTCAGTGACAGGAGGTATTCCCAGCAGGAGAGCAGGAAGGAATCAGGACTCTGCCGAGAAGACTCCGCCTCACTCCTGGGTTTACTTCACCCACTGACGAGATACCCTGAACCCCAAGCTGCCCGCCTTAGATACCCCTCCTCCTGTCTTTCCCCCGCTGAGCCTGGAGCTCGGGGTCATGTAGTCTGAGCACATTTTGTGCTGAAATTCTAATGCAAACAATTTTCCCATTTGCGTTTTATATGCAAACTGACAGCCACTGAGCCCAGCGCTCTTGGAAGGTGCTGCCTTGGAAAATCACGTCACCTGACTTTGGCATCCTTGAGGCACGGCAGGTGCGCCCTCTGCCCCAGCACAAGCAGCTCCCTCTGCCCCGAATGCCCCTCATCCCGCAGGTCCCAGCTTCGGTGCCCCACCCTCCATGAAGCCATCCAGGGTCATCGTTCCACTGTGGCACTTCTCCTGGAGGTCAAAACACAGATGCCCAAGACAGGCACTATCCACAGAAGGTTAAAAAAATGAACCAAGAGGGCTGGGTGTGAACAACAGGGAACGGTGGGACCCCAGGCAACTGGGGGTCCATGTGGGGTCCCAGGGTGGTGCTCAGGCCTGGCTGGGGACTGCCATGTGGGACTATGGCTCAGTGTAGCCAGAGCTCCTGATTTTTCAAGAGAACTGTAAATCTGGATTTTTGTGACATGTTTTTATCCTTAAATGCTGCAACTGTTCCAGATTGTAAAAACACCCCATGCAGCCCAGATGAGTGAGCACCACAGGCGACCAGATGAAGCCCAAGCTCTGGGTGAAACTCTTCTGAGTCTGAAGATCCAAATCTTCATCCTCAAATTCCCAGCACTCAGCACAGAACCTGGTACAAGGAGGCACTTAGAAAATGTCTGCTGAATGACTAAATGGGCGAATGGCTCAATCAAGATATTAAAATTTTTTCCAATCTATACAGGCCATCTTGACCTATCGGTTCTCTTTGGGGTCGATGAACAACGTCAGGCAATTGCCAAGGGACAAAGAAGTTGGGTATTTGTACCACAATAAGCCCAGCGACAAGGCATGGCCCCTCTCATACTTGTCACTGTATTGCTGGCTTAACTCCTACAACTGCTGGAAGAGGTGAGTCCTATTATCAGTTCCATTTTTCAGAGGAGGACACATCTGTAAAGCTTAGAGAGATCAAGTCACCTGCCCAAGGCCACACAGTTGGCAAGTTTCCCATCTCCCTTAGGGCAGAAGCCAAAGTCTGTAAGATGGCCCTATGAGGTCCCTCTCCCCTCTCCATTGCCCTTCCAACCTCACCTCCTCTCACTCTCCTGCTCACTCACCCTACAGCCACCTCACTGGCTTCCTCAGAGACCACAACTGTGCACTGGCCTCAGGGCCTTTGCACCGATCTCTGCAGGGGATGCTCTCCCCTAAAATCTTCACATGGCTCTCTAGCTGCCTCTCACCTCCTTCAAGTCTTTGTACAAATGTCACCTTTCCATTGAGGACTCTCCTGAACACCCCGCCCGTTTAATTGCAGCTCTCTGTGACGTCCTAGTTCCTTCTCCCGCTTGCTTTTTCTCCGTAGTCTCTATCGCCTTCTAACATACTACATAATTTGATTATTCATTTTCTGCCTTCATGCTATAAGGTTAAACTCCATGAGGGCAAGAATTTTTTTCCTGTTTCCTTCCCTGGGAAGTCTCTAGTGCTAGAACTGAGCCTGGCACAGAGGAGGCCTCAGTGAGTGTTTGTTGAATGAATGAATGCTGGGATTTGAACCCAGTTAGGCGTGGACCGATGATCTTAAAGTCTGCTTCCGTCACTGCTCTCCCATGGTGGCTGAAGGAGACGCAGCCCGGCCCGCGCTCCGTGCTGCAGCCCGCGCTGGACTGACCCGCAGGCAGTGAGCGCTCCTCACAGAGCTCAGCTCCTGACGGCAGAGAGGCTCCTGGAGTTGAGACTCTAATCTCTGACTTGAATCTCAACCCTCCGTGGCCAAGAAACTAAAGATACAGATCCAAAACTGCTTTACAGGATTTTGAAGTGAAAAAGAGAAACAGCAGAAATGCAACAAAGTGGCTCCTAACGACCCAGGGTCAACTGCCGTCAGACACTAGGAGAAGGCCCCTCGATCAGAAGCATAGGAGACGGTGTGATCCTGGCGCAGCCTGTCTGGCTTCAAATTCTGCCTGTGCCGTTGGCTTTGCAAACCTCGGTGACCTCAGCCTGCTCGTCTGTCAAACGGGCATAATAACGTCGCATTTCAACCCATCCAAGAAGCCACCGCAGCACAACGTTAGTTTATGAGCCCCTAAGAAAGAAAAAATTGTTACTAATTATATATAGCCCATGGATTGTAAGACTGATATAGATTTTAGAAACGTTACAAGTAGAGTTGCCAGACAAAATACGGATGTCCATTCAAATTAGAATTTCAGATAAAAATGAATAATGTTTGGGGCTGGCCCCGTGGCCGAGTGGTTAAGTTCGCGTGCTCCGCTGCAGGCGGCCCAGTGTTTCGTTGGTTCGAATCCTGGGCACGGACATGGCACTGCTCATCAAACCACGCTGAGGCAGCGTCCCACATGCCACAACTAGAAGGAACCACAACGAAGAATATACAACTATGTACCGCGGGGCTTTGGGGAGAAAAAGGAAAAAATAAAATCTTTAAAAAAAAAAGAATAATGTTTTAGGATAATTTTACCACATTGGGGTCATACTACCTGGGACCTATTGATCCTAAAGAATTATTTATTCTTTACGTAAATTTCAAATTTAATTGGAGTCCCCTATTTTATTTGCTAACTCTGGTAACTCTAGTTGTGAGGCCAAAAATGTAGGTCCTAGACTCAGTGAAATACAGTAGCGTTATGTCTCATTGGGAGGTACGAGTTGAATGAATTAAGTAGGAAAAGCCTTCGATCAGCACCTGGTACATAGTAGGCGCTCAGTAAATGTTAGGTGTGGTTCTAAGACTCATTTCCACCAGCCTGTGGCTCCCAGGGGGCTCACCCTTCCATCCCCACCGCTTGGAGCACAGCTTCTCACACTGGAGGAACCCAATGCTATTTATTCAATGAACAGGGACCCCTCGTTTTACTCAATGACTAGAATACCCCTCTTTAAAAAGTTCAACGCATGGAGAGCCCCATCTGTGTTTCTACCTCTTTTCTGTACCTGGGGTTGCAATCCTTCGAATGCACCGGGGGACCAGTTTGTTCCAAGTCTTCCCTGAAGTCTGGAAAGAGGATACTTTCAGATAAGCCCTGCTGAGCGCCTCTCTCAGTCTGCCTCCACCCTCCGGCAGCCTTCTAGCGTCTACCTTGGAGAGCTCAGGTGTCTGCTGCCAGTTACATTTCCATCCCACTTGTGAAACTGCTGCTTAATTAGCCTAATTGCAGGATTGCTGGCAGCGGCAGCAGGCTGCCCGGGAAGGGGTATTAACCCTGTACTTCCCGCACCCATCACAGGCCCCAGGGGCCGCAGTGGCCATTCTTGCCAAGTTGTTCCCTCGCAGTGGCCAGAACACACTACAGTCAGTCCATTATAAAACAACAATAACAATCATGTAATAATAATAGCAATAGATACTCAAGGCCACAAATTGCAAACAGGACAGAGTGAAAATTGAGACTGAAAAGTTGTCTGAATGCTCATTTCTTGCATTCCAGCTCCCCTCCCCGCAAGCAACAACCACTGACAGTTTCTAACGTACACGGAAATGTTCTACACACAAACAACTGATACACATATTTATAAAGTCTGTAAGCACACGTGCATATTTATAGCCCCAAATTGGAAGATACAGTCTTTGTTCTGTTGATGTTGTTTTTCTAAATAATAATAAATGATGTAAGTTGAATACTAGGTACAGTCATTCTAAGTGCATTGCATGTTTATATAGATATAGTCACCCATAAACATCTGTTCAATTTATTTTGTACAAATGGAATTATGCAATATATACGCGTAGGTGACCTGCTTTCGTCACTGAACGCTACATCCTGACTGTCTGTAATGTCTACATAGTAGAGCCGACTCATTCAGTTTTATAAGGCTGCACGCTATTCGATAGGAAGGACGTATCATAACTTACTTAACGAGTCTCCTCTTGGAAAGTATTTAGGTTGCTTCCAGATTTGTGCCATAAAAAAATAAACAGCAAGGAAGAAGCAAATGAAACATGGAAACATCCTTGAGCTGGTGGGGGTGGGGGTGGGTGTTGTAGCGTCAAAGTAGTTGTTTCTGGCCCAGGCGCCAATCAATCAGAAGGAAACAGGCAGTGGTGGGGTGCGGGGTCCTGGGGAGGTCCCCCGCAGAGCCTCTGTTAACCTTTTAGTTGCTGGATCCCGGGAAGCCAGATGGTTCCAAGGAGACGCCAAGGCGGCCTGGGTGGCCCAGAAACATTGACCAGCTTGGGAAAGCAGCTGTTGACCGACTGGTATGCAAATCTTCCTATATTTTAACCACCAGTGTGGTCCTCCTGGCCATCCTTGTTGGATGTTGTCCCTGTTTGAGTATATCCACAGATTTCTAACCCTGGAACTCCTGGGTCAAGTGGCATGAATTCTTCTCATTTCAATTAGCCTATTATCAAACTTTTCCTTGGAGTCTGTTTTTGTGGGGAATGAAAAATAATAATAGATGACATTTTGAGAGCTGAGCTCCGGCTCAGTGCTTTATGCATCTCATAGCCTGCAGTCCCCCCAAGGACGCTGTGGGGCTGGCACTTTTATCACCCTCGATGCACAGATGGGGAAACCGAGACCCACAGGCTGCCTGCAAGTCAGAGGCAGTGCTGCGATTCAGACCCATTTCCACGGGGCCCTGCGGCTGCTACTGTGCGGACTTTTTAAGTCCTAATGAGACGTGAGGAGAATGGGAGGGACGCCCACCGTCCCCACACACAGGGTCGTGAGTGCACACACGTGCTCATCCAAAAGCACACGCAGACGCAGATGGAGACAAGAAGCTGTGAGGAAGCCTGAGATGATGAAAAGACAACAGAAGGAGCTAAACGTCGGGTCCCTTTCAACAGCAATGTGTGGTGTAACAAAGGGCACTTCTGACAACTGGCTACGTGGACTCGACCTTTCGGAAGCTCAGCTTCCTCATCAGTAAACGGGAGCAATAGTCCAATCTGGCAGAGCCGCTGAGCGGAACTGAGTGAACCCACATGGAGCGCCTGTGGCCTGGCAGGACGACTCGTGGTGCTGTTGGGTCTGTGTGTAATTCCAGGGGGCCCTTTAAACCTTCGAGAACATAACTCTATAAGACCATACCCAAGGGGGAAGATTGTCCTTTACCGGCTATCATTCCCCTCAGCAATGTCCTGTGTCTGCTCTCGATCACACTGAAAACAGTCCCCCAAATTTTCCCGATTCTAGAGATAATTCTTGTTTACCATAAAAAAAATCAGAAAGTATGATTACATTTTTAAAAGACAAAAACAAAAATCCACTGCAATGCAATCTACTGTTAAGATTTGGCATTGGTGTTGACATTTATATGCTTTATATGCTTTAAATTTGTATGTTTTATATGCTTTAAAACAACCCCAAATATTCCATCCTAATACATACACTGTTTGATCTGGTTCTGCCTCTCTTAGTCTGTTCTCCACACGGCAGCCCACGTGGCCTTTCTGGGAAACAATGGAGACCACTTCACGTCTTGGATGAAAGCCTCTCAGGGGTCCTCACTGCCCTCGCTGTCTACACTCCTTCACTGACCTACAAAGTGCACGTGTTCTGGATGGTCTCTTTTCCCACTGTCCTCTCTCTATCCGCTATCTCCCACACTTGATGTCTGCTCGTCAGGTCTTTGAATAGCCTAGCCCACTTCCCTTGTTGAACCTCTGTGATGCGGTGGGAATCCAGTTTCACTTCCTCTGAGAATCCTCCCCAGCTCCCTTCCTGGGGTTCCGTCTCTACTCTCCTACCCTCTATAGTCACTCTGATCACATTGCACTGTTCTGCCTGGTTATCTGTCCCCACCGCGGACTGTGAACCACACGAAGTCAACCAGCCATGTTTTGTGGACAATCCATATCCCCAGCGTCTAGTATGAATGCCTGGCACTGCTGTGTTCAATATGCACTTACTGAAGTCTTACAATATTCCTTACAATATGATTTACTGAAGTCATGAGCAAACCTGTGTGGCTTTCACTTGCTATAGCACCTAAGGGGAGCATACGTGTGTCTTCATACTCCACGAAAAGGGTTGGGGTGGAGGAGTAAAGGATTGAACTGGGAACGTGTTTGTTCATTGGATTCTCTTAGATCGGCGGCTTTATATACTCTCAAAGAGTCACGCAAATGCCCAAATTACCGTTACTTGCTCTCAGCATCATGAGCGCTGGCTCCACCGCTGGAGTTCATGCCAAAAAAGATCTAGGAAAACAGGAATAATTTTACTGATTAACAGTGTGCTTGGCTTCACCATATGGTCCCCAGATCCTACACATGTTCACCCTGTTTCTGGTGCACAGAAACCAAAGTTTCAATCACATTGCTCTGCAGATTTCTTCTGAATTTCTCATCACTACTTTTGTTTTAAAAGGTGTGCAAACAGCTGTCTTGTTTTATTTTTCGAATATTTGATGTGCTGTGTGATACTGAAATTGGTACCAAGGGACTCAGTAGGCAGAGGACAGCAAGAAAGCTTTGTGGAAGCGAAGGGCTCAGGCACGCGTGGGTGAGAGTGTGTGGGCGAGAAGAAGCAAAGACATCTGAAGTGGTTGAGCGGATGTGTGTTCATCCACAAAAGAAGGGACAAAGATCCAAGGACGATCCTGGCTTGGGAGGATCCTCAGCATCTTCCATGGGCGTCGATGGTGTTTCCATCTTTGAGTGTGTGAATGAGCAAATGAGTTTGGTAGTAAAACCTACTCCAGAGAGACTGAAGGGGGTAAAGCAGAAGCAGCCGTGAGAACTGAACTCTGGAAAAAAATTCCTACTGTTCTCACTACTCAGAGATGACTGCTGGTAATAGGGTGGTGCGTTTTCTTTAGAACTATTCTCTCTGTGTGTGAATGGCATTATGTTGTACACACCATTTCCCCCACCTTTTAGTCAAATGCATTTTGAACATATTTTCATGCCATTAAATATACTTCTACTACTTCTGTTCTTAGGGTTATCTATTATTCTATTTTATGATGGGACTATAATGTATTATTCCTCCAACGTGAAATATGTACGTTGTTTTCCATCTGTCACTATTTATTACAGTTCTTTTTGGCATTTAAAAACATCTATTTACCAAACAAAATAGGGTTTGGGAAAACCTTTGTGAAAATTGAAGTTTTTTATTTTTTGACATTTTCATTGTCGTTGTTGGCTCATTGGAGTGTGTCGCTCTCTTGGCCCTGACCCCATGGGAAGCACTTTGAGGACAAAGACAGTTCCTGCTTTCTGCCTTGAGGTCTCCCCCCACAAACAACACTGAGCATATGGTGGACACTCCATGGGAAAGATCAGAGGGGAAGCGGTCAGCGGCGGGTAGCGGCCGATTGCCACAGCTCCGTGAACACATTGATCACACTCTGTAGTCGTTTTAAGAAGTAGATATTGAGATGACTATCTGTTTAACTTTTTATTATGCATAAATACATTTGGAAATACATATATGTCATCAGTGTAGAGCTTAATGGATTTTCACAGACTCAACAAGCCTGGGTAACCAACGATCAGATATAGACGTAGACTATTCTAGCACCTTGGAAACTCCTCTGTATTCCGTTATAGTTCATGTATAAGTTTCTATTTGGTTTTGTTTTATTTTGTGGTCATTGTAGGGGCTGTTTCTTTCTTTCTTTCTTTTTCAGATTCAGCCTTAGCAAATGGAATCTCGCCCACAGCCTTGGGACAGTAAGCCCTGCTAGTTGTGGGTTACTGGTAAAAGGAGCTCTGGGCAGATAAGGAGGGCTGTTGAAGCAGATGCAAGAAGACAAAATTCTAACAACAACAAGAAATTAAAACATTTAGAATTGCTGATGCGATGCAGTTGGAGGCTAAGAACATTTACAAGAACGTCACCCTTCCGACTTCTCTTAGTACAGACCTCCGTGGGAGAAAATTTATACTTGGTATTATCTTGTTCTGTATTTAGTAATCAATCATGCATTCATTTCGTCTTCGTTCTTCGTTCATTCCAGTCAACAAACGTTTTGATCGATTACCTGCTGCAAGTCTTAGACTATAGAGGGTGCTGGTGGGGAGACAGCAGGAATCAAAACCAGTAAAGCCCCTGCTCTCGGGGACGGACAGACAAATGAATGAGAAAAGCATATTGCATGTCAAATGAGTGCGGTGCCACCTAAAGCAAGGAGGTGGGCTGAGGGGACAGGGAATGCCAGTGGGGGGTGTGGGGCAGGGGAGGTCCTATTTTCTACAGGCAGGGGGAGGAGGCTTCTGTACAAGGGAGATCTTCAGAAGACAGCCTGTAGCCACACACGGGAAGAGCAACCTGGGAAGAGGCCCCAGCAAGGGCAAGGGCCCTGGGGCTACAGCCTTCAGGGCGTGTTCAAGGAATGAGAATGAGACCCAAAGGGTTCGAGCCAGAGGACCACGAGGAGGAGCCTGGAGGTGAGGTTGCACAGGTGGCTGTGGGTGTGTGTGGCGGGGTGGGTGGAGAGGCAGCTCACGGAGGGCCTTGTAGCTTGTTGTAGGGATTTTGCATTTACTCTAAGGGAAATAGGGAGCCATGTGAGCGTTGAGAGCACAAGATTTAAGTGACCTGGCTTAGAGTACAAAGATTGCTCTGATTGCTATTGAGACATTTATGGGTGTAAGAACAGAATCAGAGAAACCAGTTTGGAGGCTGGTACAACACTCCAGGCAAGGGGAGATGCCTTTGTTATTTATTGCTGTTTAACAGACCACCCTAAAACTTGTAGCTTAAAACATCAATGGTTTATCATTTCTCATGGTTCTGGGCGTTGCATGGGCAGTTCCTCTGCTTCACAGGTTTGGACCGGGTCATACTTTCCTCCGTCTTTGCATGCCGTGAGATTTTTTTTTTTTTTTTTCCAGACATGCATTTTTCCTCTTTGGATGCAGGATGTTTTTACATTTCTACGAATATTCTCAAGCTTTGTTCTGGGATGCAGTTGAGCTACCCAGAAACAGTTGATCCTTTCAGGTCTTGCTTTTAAGATTTGTTGGGTGGGATCAGAGCAGTATTTAGCATCTAGGGCTAATTATTCCCCACTGCTGAGGAAAGACCTTTCTGTGTGCTCTGCCCAGTGCCCCAGGAATTGTGAGGTTGTCCACCTGGCTGAGTGAGCTCCAATGCTCTTCCCTCTAATCCAGCGACGATTCCTTCTGCAGCCCTGAGAAGTTTCTTCTGGCGTGTGTGCTGATCAGTACTCAGCTGAAGACCTCAAGCGGGCCTTTTGCAGATCTCTGGAGCTTTCTCTCTCTGCAATACTTTCTCTCTGGTACCTTGTTGGCTGAACTCCAGCTGCTTCAGTCTCCTGGCCTTTCAGCTCCATCTCTTCAACTTAAGAGAGTCCATCCTGCTCCTCCTGGGTTCTTCCTCCCCACACATATTGAGTTTGAGATGCCTCTTAACCCTCTCAGTGGAGATTCCTTGAAATGTTGTCTGGAAGGGGTCCCTTATAATACCTCAGACTTCTAATGTTCTAGATGAGTCAAAGACTCAGATGGGTCTCCTGTGAAACGTAATGTTGCCTCTCAAGTGACTGCCTTGACTTTGGGATCTGACATTGGGATCAAGTTGGCATCTGTGACTCCTTAACTTATTTCAAGTACCAGGTCTTTTATTTGCTCCACGAGCCTCAAAACCTTAGCTTTGTCTCTTCCCTGTTCAGCTACCGGAAAACAACAAATTGATGATTCTGGTAATCTTCTCTTTGAAAAATACATGGAAGAGATTTTACTCTGGATGAATGGGCTCCAGGGCTATTTGCTCCTAATAGGAGAGCTAGAGTACTGGCATTGGTGAATGATATGCTTTTAAAAATAATAGTTAGAAAGAATCTAAGGTATTCTTGTAATAATATCACTCTCACTCTCTAGCTTCTGTATTAGCCAAGACTCTTGCTGGCAAATCATAGAAGTTCAACTCAAACTAGCTTAAGCAAAACTCCTAAAATAAACTCCCCCCACAAAAATGGAATACATAGACTCATTTAGCTCAAAAGCTTAAGCTGTAGGGAGGCAGGGCCTGCTTCAAACAAAGTCTGCAGATCTCTCTCTTCCCCTCTCTTTTTCTCTCTCCCTCTTAGTCTGCTTGCCTCTCCCTGTCTTCAATCTCAGCCTGGCAGGACCAAGTTTTTGTTGGCCTTAAGGTCTTCATCTCAGAGAGAAATAGAAAATATTTTCTCCACTATTTCTGGCAAAAGTCCTGTGGGCAGGGGGATCCCACCTGGCCAGACTTGGGTCCCATGCCCATCCTTGGTGTGGGGTCAGGCCCACAAGGCCATGTGACTTGAGCAGGACTTCTATGGAGCAGGATTTCTCATCTTCCGCAGCACTGATATTCTGGGCTGTATAATTCTTTGTTGTGGGTGCTGTTCTGTGCATTGTAAGATGTCTAGCAGGATCCCTGGCCTCTACCCATTAGATGCTACCCATTGTGACAATCAAAAATATCTCCAGATGGTGCCAAATGTCCCCCGGCAGGCAAAATCACCCTCATTGAAAACCACTTTTATGGAGCAAGAGTAGTATTCTACGGGAGGAGATGCTGGGTGGGCAAATAGGCCTCCCACCCTTTCCAATGTGTTCTCTGAGCAGAACAGAAGGAGGTGGGCCTGCGGCTAGAATGCGTTACTGTACCATGAACCCCACAGTGGTTACAATTCAGGGCAGTGCTTTAATTCTCATAAAGTAATTTTGTGACTGGGTTCATAAAAATTGGGGGATACCTGTGAAAATGTGAGATATACAGGAATGTCATAGCAGAACCAGAAGAGATGAAAACCCTCTGGTGTCGTGATGAGAACTGTAAACCAAGACTGAAAGACCAAGGTCTATTTTGGCTCAACCTTGTACTTGTAGGAGTACAATCTTTCTTAAATTACTTAATCTCGTTAATCTTTGGCTTCCTCTAATACAAAAGGTGATTAATGATATCAGACCAACCAATTAATAATATACGCGAAAGTCCTGAGTCAGCTGTAAATGTCAGATTGGAGGTATCGCTTAAATGTACTCTTCAGTTAATTGAATACGGAAGCTGCTTGGGTGACTTCTGATTTTTAGAATAGTCCTCTCAGATGTTGTCTCTGGGTTATTTATTCTGTAACTGTTGAGCATCATATTATTTTAATTTTTATTCTCTCTCTTCATTCCTCCCTTCTTCCCTCCCTTCCTTTCTTCCTTCTTTCCTTCCCCCTTCCCTCTCTCCTCCCATTTCTCTCTCTTTTTTTTTTTTGATTTGTTGGTTAATGCAGAGATGTCAATGTTATGAGAAAGAAGATAGTTATTTTTAATTTTCTAGTATATTCCTAGAGGCAAAAGAATTACTCACCTGGTTAATTACCAATCTCTTCTGTTCCTGCAGTTAAAAAAAAAAGATCAGAAAGAAAAACATTTCCAGTTCATTGAGCTAACTGGTGGGTGAGAGGCCTAGAAATGACACTATCCTTACGAAGGCAGCTATTATGTCCCAACAACGCACGGTAGGTATGTTCTCAGCTTTCTGGCTCTGTTCCACCTTGGTAATAACCCAACCTGTTAATTCAGTGGGATTTAAGCTTCTGGCCTTTGTCTGAACAAATCAGAAATTGCCAGAAAACGTTTGGACACATTGTGGAGCCCAGTTGTAGTCATATCCCAGAGACAAACAAATGAGCTAATCCCATGTCAGATGCAGGGGCTAAATGATTCATCTCTTAAAAGAGACTTATAGTCAGTGTTTATTTCCCAAGCCAAAGAGAGAAAATTTGCTTCTTGATCTAAACCAGTTGTAGGAAAATTTCAGAGCGTCACCTTTTGGAGCGAACATTGTTTGACTTTTGGATTAGATTCATGATTCATTATGCAAGACCCTCTTTAGAGTTTTTGATTCATAATGCTGTGTTTGTTCCTTTTCTGTTTGTAGAAACAGGCTTTTCCTGGGTGACGTCTCTTGGTGTGATCACTATCAGTGGATCGTTTTTCATATTCGTGTTTCAAGACTAAGAATTACTGAAATGAACACATACATTTCTCAACCAGTAAAATAGCTCCTAAAAGATATTTTCTTCTCAGTGGGAAGCTTTGGACACTTCTGGAAAAATTCGGCATTCTTTAAGTCAGAGACCACACTAATACGCATCACAATTTACATGCGAATAGTACAAACTACAGGAAATCATGGAGAGAGAGGGGAAAATTTTATTATGTGCTTGGCAAGGAGGCTCTGAATGTTTATAGTCTGGGAAGGCATACTGCACTAGTCTTTCTGTTGTTGTTAGGGAGCGCCCACGCTCCCGTCCCACCCCCACACCCCCATCTGCAGCCTTGGCTGTGGAGTCAAAATAGCACTCTTTCTACACTTAACAGGACCAGGGGAAATGCTTTTTCCCTTGGCATATTTCTACAGCTGGAAATTAAGGAAGCAAGGAGCCTGATTAACCACTTTCTAGCTGAGTACATTAATACTCTCCTCTTTGCATCTTCCAGCAGTTTCTGTTTTGTTTTGTCATAAGGATCTATTTCCTTTCTAATGAAATTTTATATGACTTTCTTGTTTGATTGTTTGTTTCTGGGCCCTTGGGGGATTCCTTTGCCGATACTGTTATTTCCACTGGCTTGCTGATCTTCTATCTGCGGACTTGTGCAGACACATGAATCGTGGGTGAGTTAGAGCTGAGGTGGATGGGAGCGTGTTGTCCAGGGGAAGGAAGGAGTCACTTCTTTTCCAAATATGTCCTCAAACACAAATAGCTGTCCACACATGGTGTGTAGAACTGGTTATTCCAACTGCTTCTAAGTTTTGAAGTGCCAACAAACAGAAATAAGAACCCAAATCATTCTTCTTGTTCAAGGATATCTGAGAACTCTGGCCACAACCTCATTTTTAAGAGCATAACATATTAGTGACTAGAACAAAATTCTTTCCCAGGGCCCCCTTGGATAATGCCTCCCTGAATAATGTCTCATACGCATGAGTCAGTCTCAGGGCCTGACCATTAAGCCACTGGCCACACTTCTATTTTTAAGAATCACTAGGAAAAACTGGTAATAATTCTAGAAAATAAAGGAAATACTCTTTGTTCTTTCTTTTCTTCTTCTTCTTTTTTGTTTCTTCCTTTTCTTTTGGGGGTTGGGAAGAGACAGAGTCTTTGATTCATGTACAGCCAAGATCTAGGAATAAAACAAATACAGTAGAGCTCTTTCGTAAGTGGCAGGCACCGTCCTAATTCCCACAGTCTAGGGATCTGGTCTACATCAAGGTTTTAGTGTGTGGAGTTCGGTGTCACGACACAATATGATCTGTGGTATGCCTAGGGTTCCCTAAATGCGAAAGCAGAAACACTGAAGTGATTTATTTTATTGGATTTGAATCCACTAAATACAGCCCTTGGGTCATGTACAAAATCTCATTGTTCTAATATCAGACAAACGTTTCGTCCATTGTCAAGTTTAATTAAAATGCAATGAACCCAGGGCGACTGTCTATGATGGAATCCGTCAACTAATAAACAGCTCTCTGATTGTGCACACCTGACATTTCAAGGGCTTCCTCATGATCAAAGTTCAACCACACTTTAGAGTTTCAACAGTTCTACCACTCCGATTTTTGTTTACTTTCATTTCCCCTGGGCAGAGCTCTCTAATCTGGGCTTCAGTTTTTATACTATACTTTTGAGAAGTGCTCAAATTACCCTATTCCAATAATAGCAATACTCTTAATATGGGAGATTTTTAGAAGTGTCTCTTTAAGTCCACTTTAAACAGAATTTCCACTACTGTGCGTTTACTCTGTAGATACAGGAAACACGATTCTTGTTTGGAATTGACCTAGACCCTTGAGGGACCTGAAGCTCTGGTGGTTTGTTCCCGCTCCCCCCCCACCCCCCAACAGACATGGGTTTTGTTTTGTCAGAATTAAACAAAAATGGATGATGCGGTTGCAAATAGCCACAGGGAAGAGAACATCTATTTGGAAGATCTTTGTTCCTTGTGCCTAAGTAAGATTGTTCTCTGCTCATTTGCTGACTGTTTATAAGAGAAAATCATTATTCCTGGCTCTGAAGTCTAGAAGTCTATCATAGAAGCAGGCACAAAATATTTCAAGTGATTTTATTCCCGTAGTTTCCCTATGAGAATTCACTCAATATCTTGGCTGCTAATGCAATGAAAGAGCAGGCTCTAAGCAGTTTTTCTGGAAATCAAGATTTATCTACTTCTTTGGATAATCAAATATTACTTCCTCAGAAAACAACTTACGTGAAACACCGCCTGAGCCCCCACTTCCTGTCTCTCTCCATTTTCTTGCCCTGCTTCGTTTTTCTTCAAAGCATTCACCAGTACGAGGTATTACATTGATACACGTACTTATTTACCAGCGTATAACCCTCTAGAACGGCACTACCCAATAGAAATACAAGGCAAGCCACACATGAAATTTAAAATTTTCTAGGAACCACATTAAAAAGGTAAAAAGAAACAGGTGAAATGAATTATAATAGTATGTTTTATTAACCTCAGTATGCCCAGTCGATGCTTGAGCTGCCAAATCAGCCATGGTTGATAGTTTAGAAAAGGTCACACATCCCTTGATATTCTGGCCCACCCTCTTTACTTTCTTTCTTCCCATAAGTCCAGTAAACAAACAATGCATTTGGCACCTTCTTTGTGCCAGATAGCGTTGAAGTAGATACTCGGGGTACATGTCAGGGCAGCACAGACACTGGCCCTGCCTTTAGAGAACTTTCAGCCCAGTGGGAGAGAAAGACAAGCACATGGTAATTACAATGATGCCACAGGAAAACGTGGTGACAAAGGCACAAGATCTGGAGACAGACAGAGGGTTCAAATCCCAGGGCTGCCACTTACTAGCTACATGCGCTTGAGCTGGTCACAATACATCTCTGTGCCTTAGTTTTCTCATCTGTAAAATGGGGATAATAACAGTATGTACCACATGGTGTTGTGAGGATTAAATTACATATCTTCACTGCACCTTGACACCCCATGTAAAGGGGTGGCCTTGGAGCATCACCATCTGTGGTTAAGAGACATATGTATCCAATATATTAGACATATCGGAAGAACGTCTGGCATTGGCATATAGTAAGTTCTATTTAAGTGTTGGCTATTATTATTATTACTATTATTGTTGTTATTATAAGAAGATGGCCCTTTTGGAGAATTCAGGGGGCACACCAGCCCAGACATTGAAGAGTCAGGTGACATTTCCTAGGGGGAGCACCATCTCCAGGAAACCTGTTAATGAGTCTGAGTTGGCCAGATGAAGAATTTAAGAAGCAGGGAGAGGCATGTGTAAAGACCTAGAAGCGAGCGCTTTGAGGAGCTGAAGTAAGTTGAGGCTGGCTAAAGCCCAAGTCCAAAGTCCCCTGGGGACCAGGTAGAACATATTAGAGTGAATTACATGAAATTGTGGATATTTGATTATTTTCAAACTATAACAATGGCAATTACCTACAGTTTAGCCTAATATTATGGCTAAAGTGTGCTGCGTGTAAAAAACAAAAACATAAACCAAAACAGCAGCAAGCTCCTTGATAAGTGACATGGCACAGAAGACCGGGTCTCCCTTGGCCACCTGCTGCCACAGGGCTGGTAGGACTTGTGGAGAAGAGAGGACCCAGGCAAAGGGGTGGCCTGCAGGCATTGGTGGCTGCCATGGCCCCGTGGGATTCCACAGACTAGCTGACGCCCATTTTTAAAGAAAAGTCCCCAGAGTGAACCTTTACACGTAGCCTTTTGGTCTTAAAATGTTAGCTCAATCTTTTGGGAGGGGGCACAGTAAGGACCAAAGCATTTGTGGACCGAATGTGGCTCCTTAACCAGCAGCTGCTAATCTTCAGCGCAGAGTTTAGATGGGGTGGGCAGGAATGAGGCTGGACTTCTGAGTCCAAGATTTCTTTTTAGGAGCGCCTTATTGAATGTTCTTTTCAATTTCTCTTGCCCTGCCTGCTGCCATCATCATTCCAAGTCATTTCCTTCAAAAGCCCTCTGGGGGCTTCCCATCACACTTGGAATCACATTTAAACTCTACAGCACAGTTTCTAAGACTCCACCTGATCCGCCCCAGCCACCTCCCTCCCGCCCCCAATCTGCCTCTGCCATTGGTTCTCCAACTATACTTCATTTTTGCCTCAGGGCCTTTGCACTGGTGATTCTTGAAATCCTTCTCTCTTAGATCATCACAAGGCTGGCTCCTTCTCATTCAGGTCTCAGCTCAAATGTCATCTCCTCAGAGAGGCTGTGTTGGAGGTCTCCAAAGCTGCTCCAAGATTCAAGGACTTGCTAGGAGCGCTCCCAGGACTCAGCATATGGTTGGGTTCATGGCTATGATTTATTATAGTGAAAGGATACAAGGATACAAGGACAAATCAGCAAAGGAAAAAGTTGCGTGGGGTGAAGTCTAGGAGAGACCAGGCACGAGCTTCCAAGAGTCTTCTCCCAGGGGAGGCACACAGATCATGCCTAATTCCACCAACACACATGTGACAACACGTGTGAAGTGTTATCTACCAAGGAAGCTTATTAGAGACCCAGTGCCCAGGGTTTCTGTGGGAGGCTGGTTAAGTAGGTACCCTCTGCCTACCACGTACCCAAATCCCAAACTCCCGGAAGGAAACCAGGTGGTCAGCACCAGCCCTGTGTAGGCACAGCAAGCCATTCTCATCAGGGAATGGTGGGAATCCTCCTGAAGTCCAAGTTCCCAGACAGCAGCCAAGGGCCAATTTGCACGCAGGCCTTTCTAAGGACAGCAGTCTTGGCTGCCACACGAGCTCTGTTCTGCCCAGAGGTCCGTCCTGTGCATGCCACCCACTTGTTCTCCCCTTGATCATTCCCTGGTTTATAATCATGCTGCATTTTCTCCCCAGTCCTTATGACAATCCGACCTTATCCCATTTCTTTCTTTACTCACTTGTGGACTGTCTCCATGTAAATAAAGACGTGAACTTCTCAAGAGAGGGAGCGATGGCTGACGATTTCTGCTGGAACCCCAGTGTCTACAGCAGTGCCTCAGGCAGTCAGCGGATATTTATTAAATGAATGAATGAACCATTTCACCTGTCCCCTTGCTCAAGGGCAGTGCTTGCTCCCCGATCCTGTTTGTCCTGTGTTCCTCTTTCAGGTTTTTCACTTTGGCCTGTAGGCACAGGCTTCAGGGTTTTGGTCAACACGGTGCCCAGCTGAGAGGCAGCTTTTGTGACTGAGAACAGCTCGATTTTATCCCCTCCCCGGTCAGGCTTCATCATCCCAGACTTAAGTGTTTTCGGTTTATTTCTTAGCAGCATCCTAGCATCCCCCTGCCCCTCAGCCTCCCTTTCCTCCCTCAGCCCTTTGATCAATGGCGTTATCCTGCTGTGGCTGGTCCCCAACTCCATGATGGGGTGTGGCGACCGGAGAGAACGTCCAGGGGCACACTGGTCTCAGCTGTCCAAGTGCAGTGTGATCCTTCCCTCTTCTTACCAACACGACACCCGGCAAGTCAACGACTTCCTGCTAGAGCCCAAAGATGGAGAGCAAGAAATGTTCTTTTCTCTTTTAAAGTCTCCGTCCCTCAGACCCACCCCTACCTATTCTCTGCCCCCCTCCCCCCGCCTCACCAAATCTGGAAGCTTACATCAGTTGACAATAATAATTAAGCAATAATTATATAATGATAGCAACATCACCTGGGAGCTTATTATGCGTGAGAGATTTGTACTAAGGGTTTCACACATGTGATCTTATGAGGTCCTTACATCATAGGTGCTATCTCACCGCCCCCCCCCCACCCCCCATTCTATTGATGGGGAAACTGAGGCTTCCTGAAGGACACAGAGCTGGTAAGCGGGGGACCTGGGATTTGAGTCGAGGTCTGCCTGACTTAAGAGGCTCTACCTTTGACTAGTATGCTGTACTGTCTACACACACACACACACACACACACATTTTATAAGCACTGAAGCAGTAAAAAGCAGAACTTTGATCCTTACTCTAGCTTACATTTCATGGCAAACTTTTCCAGAGAGATTCCTCCTAACTTCTAAGAAACTCCTTCCTTCCTCCTTTCCTTTCCTTTCTCTCACATCTCTCCCTCCCCTCCTCTCCCTTCCCTTCCCCCCATACCTCCTATTTTTTTCCCCTCCCTCCATCCCTCCCTCCCTCCCTTCCTTCCTTTCTTTTTTCCTTTCCTTCATCCTTCATTCACCTTTTTTTTCACTCTTTTGTGAAACTCTCTGAGCCAGGCCTTGTGTCGGGCACAGGGAGACAGGTGTGAACAGACAAACACCTGTGGTTTTCCTCGTCGAAACCTCCCTTTAGGATGCTGCAGGCATAGAAGCCAACAGGTAAGTAAATGGCAAGCCGCAATCATTTTGCAAAAGGTCCCAGAAGGTGGGGGAGCTGCTGAGGTTAGGACTGCGGGGCGCCCCCACTGTGCAACCGAGGGTAAAGCCGGGAGCCAGGGGCAGCCACGCGGGAAGGAGAAATACCTCTTTCTAGCTAAAGGCCTCAGACAGCACAGCTGCCTCCTGGGTCCTGAGCCCAGTTTCTTTCTCATTCTGAGAGGGATGGTGGTTTCCCAGGCTGTGCACTAAGTGGGCTGTGGGGCTGTGTTTCCTACTTCTTTTAGTGGGTGTCCCAGAATTTGCAATATACATTTATATACATATACGTTTACATATGTATATACAGATTTATAATGGATCCAAGTCCACTTTAACATAACACTATACAGCTTCACAGGTAGTGTGAGCATCCTAAAAATAACAAAATAAAATAATCCTAATTCCTCCCTCATATCGCCTGTATCATTGCTGTCGTTCATTTCACTTATACGTAAGCATTTACATATACGTAAGTATACATAATTGAATACATCGTTGCTATTATTATTCTGAACAAACTGTTATCTGTTAGATCAGGTAAGAATAAGAAAAATAAAAATTTTTATTTTATCTTCACTTATTCCTTTTCTGATGTTTTTCCTTTCTTTATGTAGATCAGAGTTTCTGACATATTATTTTCCTTTTCTCTAAAGAATTTCTTTTAAAAACATTTCTTGCAAGGCGAGTCTACTGGCAAGAAATCCCCTCAATTATTGTTTGTCAGAAATTATTTGTCCTTCACTTTTGAAGGATAATTTCTCATGGTACAGAATTCTAGGTTGGTGTTTTTTATTCTCTCAGTACTTTATGTATTTTACTCCACTCTCTTCTTGCTTGCATGGCTTCTAAAAGTCAGATGTCATTCTTATCTTTGCTTCTCCAAAGGTAAGGTGATTTTTCCTCTGACTTCTTTTAGGATTTTTTCTTTATATTTGATTTTCTGCAATTTAAATGTGATATGCCTGATGGCGGGTTTCTTTTGTTTTTGTTTTTGTGTTTTCATTTATCCTGCTTGATGTCTCTGAGCTTCCTGGATCTGTGGTTTAGTGTCTGACATTAATTTGGGGGAAATTATCAGTCATGATTGCTTCAAATATTTCTTCTGTTGCTGTCTCTCTTTCTTCTCCTTCTGGTATTCCCATAACACGTATGTTATACTTTTTGTAGTTGTCCCGCAGTCCTTGGATATTCTGTTCTGTTTTTTTTCAGTCTTCGTTCTCTCTGGTTTATGAGGATTCTGTTGATATATCCTCTAGCTCGGAGATTCTTTCCTCATCTATAGCCAGTCTACAAGCCAATCAAAGGCATTCTTCATTCCTGTTACAGTGTTTTGTCTCTAGAATTTCTTTGTGGTTCTTTCTTAGAATTTCCATTTCTCTGCTGACATTGCCCTTCTGTTCTTCCATGCTGTCTACTCTACCCATTAGAGCCCTTAGCATATTAATCATAGTTGTTTTAAATCCCAATCTGATAATTCCAACATCCCTGCCACGTCTGACTCTGGTTCTGATGCTTGCTCTGTCTCTTTGAACTGTGTTTTTTGCTTTTTAGTGCGCCTTGTAATTTTTTACCAATAGCCTGACATGATGTACTGGGTGAAAGGCACTGCTGTACACAGGGCTGTAGTAATGTGGTGAGGTGGGAGGGGCAGGGGTGGGCTCCACAGTCCTGTGATTAACTCTCAGGCTCTCAGTGAGCCTGTGCCTTTGGACTGTGACCTTCACAAGTGTTTTTCAGTTCATCTCCCTTGCCCCCTCTGGGGGGACAGGACGGCTAGAGCGGGCTGGAGGTGGGTATTTCCCTCCCTCCGCGTGGAAGGCTAGAGTGGCCCAGAGTTAGGTATTTTCCTTGCCCTGGTAAAACCCCAACAGCTTAAGTCCTGGTTAAATAGTTTCTCCTGAAGGCAGACCTTGTTAAGAAGACAGACTGCTCTGGCCTATTTCAAAATAGTTCCTTTTCCCTCCCCTGCTGGAAGCACAGGGGATTTTTCTCTGCTATTCACTGTGAGAAGCTGGCCAAGCTCCTGGAGGTAAAACTCACAAAAGTGTGGGGACCCCCCCAATGACTGGATATCACAGGACTTTTTGATTCTCACATCTGTCCACGCTCGTTGTTAGGATGAAGTGGCAACTTCCAAGTTCCTTATGGGACGAGAAACCGGAAGTCTCCCTGCCAATTTTAAGAATCAGAAAAGTGATTAACTGGAAATGTCAGGCAGAGGATTTTTTTTTTTTTTTTGCATTTGTTGGGTTAGAAGTGGAAATTTTAGGCTTCTGCTGGAAGTTTCAAAAGTGCCTGAAAGAGAAAGTTTTGACTGATACGCTGGCCACAATCTGGGAAATGGTGTTATTGGAAAGCACGTGGGTTGGGGCCAGCAAAGGTGAGCTTGAAGTCCGCTTCCCTCAATACCCAGCTCTGCGTCCCCAGGTCAGTCACTTCATTTCCGTAGGACTGCTTTTCTTATCCAGAAACGGGGTATTGGGACATTTACTGGAAGCCGTGCTGGAGATTAGAGGTAATTTGCATAAAGTGCATAGCAGAAGGCATATTCCCAGTTTTTTTATACATAAGAGAAAAGAAACATTCTAGATAATTATAGAAGTAAAGTTTTTTTCTTTCCTTTGCTATAAAATGAAACCGAAAGAATGCTCACTTAATTCTATAAGAACACAGGAAACTATTCAAGGTTAACCCAGTGCAAACCAAGCTGAGGAACATTATTTGGAAAGCCAATTTGGGCCATGTAGAAAAGATAACTCATGATTCAAATCTGTCCAAAGATTTTGGGCACATCTGGCAAAGTATAAGAGGGTGAGCTTTTCTCCTTGGAGCCTTGTCTTCCCTGGGAAGTTTTTCCCTTGAGGGAAGCATTTTATAATATAGTAATTGAGTAGTAAGAGAGAAGTCTCTTGCTAAAGGCAGTAAAGTAAATGGGTGGGTAGCAAATCTTAATCAGTTATCAGAAGCACCACTAAAAATACCTCTATGAACTATTCTGCACCAGGGCATCCTTTTGTGGCTGGAGAATAAACTTATATAAAGAACAAAGACACCCCCTCCCCCTTTGAAAATCTCCAACTTCTGTTTCCTCCCTGCTTTGAGGGAAGTGATACACTGAAATTAAGTGGTGGCTTTTCATCGTGGTTAGCAACATACGCTTGGAGCCAGTCTGTCCTGAATTTGCAGCCTGGGCTGGTCACCACTTATCCTCGTGTGACCTGGGGTGAATTAACTGACGTCTCTGAGCCTCCGTTTTCTCACCTGTAAAATGGCAGCTGTTGCAAAATGAAATATTGATAATCCCTGAAAAGAATCTAGCTCAGTGGTTGGTGACGGTTAGCTATCAATTTCTAGAAAAAGGCTGGTTTAGTATATTTTCAAAGTCCACAAGCTTCTCTGGAAACAGGGAGCGAGACAGACTGTGTCAAAATTAAAGAGACAATTCAGGACAAGTTTAAAAAGACGGGAAAATGTGGAATTTGGGATGATCAGGAATAATCTTGCCACTGGAAAGAGAAACCAACAGCCTCCTGTGGTTTTCCTTTCCTAGAATCACGTATGCATCTAGTTCATAAGTGGCCAAAGATGGAAGGAATTTAAGGAAGACCAAATGGAAGTGGGGAAGTGTCCCATTTTTGAGAAGGGGCCAGTGGAGCTGGGCAGCTTCTCAATTCTGGATAGAACTGGGAAACCAGCATACAAGGAGAGGGCTAGATGAATCAGTGCGTGAGATGCTCTTATGACAACATCAGGCACCGACTAAGCCCCATTCATATGGTGCTGATGCTGCCGTGTCTGCCACTGTCCCGACACCTACGTTCCCAAGGGGCACAGAACTGTCCTGGGGGGGTGGTCAGACTGGTTCATGGGGGAAGGGGGTGAAAACTCTGACTCTTTTTATAGATAAAGCACACATATATGTACAGTACATAAACAGATGTGCAGTGTATCTGTGGTATTAACATTTTATGGGGGACAATTAGAAAAAATATCTAAAAAGCTTCCTTATTGGGGTGCAAATAAAAAACATGTTGCGTTACACTGTCTAACACTGACATAATGGGGTGGGGGTGAGAGAGGGGCAGGTGCCCAACATAAGACCGTAAAAACGGAGGGCCCTCAGAGGGCAGGAACGTGTCGGTGGGTGGTGAGAATAGGGATTCTGTGCGCGCAGTAAATTAGATAAAGTGTGAATTCCCCTTGAGGTGGCAACATAATCTTCTTTGCTTCTTCCTCTTCCCAGTTTGGAAGGCTGTCTTGTGTAGGGAGAAGAGAACAAATACCTTGGGAATTCTGAGGCTGCCATTTATTCGCTGTGTGACCTTGGGGAACCTACTGACCCCTCTGAGCCGCATCTATAACCTGGGGCGATAAAAGGCACACTATTCTTTTGGTCCTATAAAAGGGCAGATGACCCAGTAGTGGTTGAAGTTTTCAGGAAGAGAAATCGGTTCCTTTTGAGGTGAACTCAGACATTGACACTTTATTCCAATTTTAGTCCCTCTCTCTTCTTTCTAGCCCTCTTTTTCAAAGCTCTGGCTCTTAATTTTCTCTTGTCATTCTCCATGATGCATGGTCCTGGGGACGCATTATGCGCCTGGTGTCACACTCACATTATTTTATTTAATTCTCTCCAACAACCTTAAGTAACTACATAAGTATTGATATTATTGCTCTTTTACTGATGAGAAAACTAAAGCGCTGGAGGGTGAACTGATGGTCCAAGATCACACAGTGGGTAGTGAAGAAGTGAATTCTACCACGCTACTGGCCAAGCCCCATGTTTGTTACCACCATAGTATTCATGAAAACTTGAATGTAAGCCAGGAATTTCTGCCCAGAAAATGACGCATCTGTGCACAATTTTGCATACTGTTGCTGAAGATCAAGTCCATCACAAACCCCTTGTTCTAAGGTCCAAGTTTCAACAAGGATCAGTAACTTCCTTCTAAAAAACATTTTGGGGGCTGGCCCCGTGGCCGAGTGGTTAAGTTCGCGTGCTCCGCTGCAGGCGGCCCAGTGTTTCGTTGGTTCGAATCCTGGGCGCGGACATGGCACTGCTCATCAAACCACGCTGAGGCAGCGTCCCACATGCCACAACCGGAAGGACCCACAACAAAGAGTACACAACTTTGTACCGGGGGGCTTTGGGGAGAAAAAGGAAAAAATTAAAAAATCTTAAAAAAAAAAAATACGTTTTGGGGATTTGTGGGGTTGCTTTTGTTTAGCACAACAATGAAAATAGTACTGACCTATTCTGACATCTCCAGCCGGGATAAAGTGTGGGGCATTTTAAAAAGAAGTATTTTTAAATTTACATACAGTAAAACTCACTCTTTTTGGGGTACAGGCAATGAGTTTTGACACATGCATAGAGATAGGTAACTGCCACCACGATTGAAATAAATATAGTTCCATCACCTCAGATCACCCCGAAATGTCCCTTGTGCTCCATATTATACTCAATTCCTACCCCTATCCTTAATCCTTGGAAACCACCGATCTGTACCCATCCCTATAGATCCTTCTTTTCTAGAATGTTACATACATGGAATCATATGGTAGGTGCTTTTCTTATCTGGCTTCTTTCACTTAGCAAATTGCCTTTGACCTTTATACATATTGTTACAGGAATCAGCAGTTCATTACTTTTTGTTCTCGCCACCCATTCTATAGATGGACCGCAGTTTGCTTATCCATTCACTGGTTGATGAGCTTTTGACTGGTTTGCAGATTTTGGCAGTTTTGAATAAGACTGCTGTAAACGTTCGTAGGCAGGTTTGGTGTCAACATAAGTTTTCATTATTCTTGGGTAAATACCTAGGAATGGGACTGTGCTGGCTCATATTGTAGGCATGTGTTCAACTTTATAATAAACTGCCAACTGTTTTCCAAAGTGCTTGAACATTTTGCATTCCCCCCAGCAGCGTGTCAATGTTCCAGTAGCTCCACATCCTTGCTAGCACTTGCTATATCTGTTCTTTAAAATTTTAGCCATTGTAATAGGTTTGTAGTGGCATCTCATGGTGGTGACTAAAGATATTGAACATCTTTTTATTTGCTTATTTGTCATCAGTATGTGTTCTTTATTTGTGTCTATTCAAATCTTTTGCCCATTTAAAAATATTGAGTGGTTTGTTTTCTTATTATTGAATTTTGAAAGTTTTAAAAAACATATTCTGGATACAAATCCTTCATCAGATGCGTGGTTTGCAAATATTTTCTTCTGGTCTGTGGCTTGTCTTCTCATCCTCCTAACGGTGTCTTTCACAGAGCACAAGTTTTAAATTTTGATGACGTCCGATTTGTCCAATTTTTCCTCTGTGGATCGTGGTTTTAGCGGAGCTAATGTTGTTAGACACCATAAGCCAATCGATATGCATCTGTGGGCCACGTTCATCCTGTGGACCCGACATTTGGGGGGGATTTTTAGCTAGAAGGAAATTCAGTGGATGTGGAGGCCATGAACATGTGCCTCTAAGGTCTCCCACAGCAGGGACTGAAATTGACCATGGGCCCCAGACACTGTGCTCTGAAATCCACATTTGTGCCTAGCCTGTGGTTCCTTCAGGTTGCTCCCGACTCATGACTGCATGCAACGGGGATACCACAGCAGGCTCATCCCTGGGAGACATGGGGCTTTGCCAAAGCTTCTGTAGAATGCCGCCACAGTCTCAGACTTTTCCTACCCACCTGTTCTTTCTTCCTTTTCTCCTCTGCAGGGGTTTCACTAGCATTATGGTCTAACTCCTCTCCTGGGTTCCTCCAGCTTCCTGCCCATAGTCCCCTCGTATGAATTTCCCCCACTAAATGTCTTGTATGTCTTTTCCTAACTTGGCATCTGCTAGTCTTCTCCTCAAAGGAACCAAACCAATGCAAGGAACCGCTTACGTCAGGAATCACCGCCTTACCTGCTGTGCCTGCCAGGTCGTGTGAGAGAATAAAGTGGTTCAGGTGAGGACTGAGGTGAACTGCAACCCATGTCCCATTTCACGAGGACAGCTTCTATCAAGTTCTAACTGATGGTTGCCAAGTTGGAATGTGAGCCCAGGATTGAACATTATTAGATTTTTAAAGAGAAAAGCTACAAAAAATTACAATCCCTAATTCAACCCTCTCATTTGATGGAAGAAGAAATTGAGGCAGGGGAGGGAAGTGCCTTTCCTAAGATCACCTATGTAGCAGGTGGCAGAACGTGGCCAGAATCCAGAGATACCAGCTCCTGATCCAGCTCTTTCTTTTCTTCCTCTCTATTCATTATTTATTGACTATGTGGGTCTGTATTAGTTATCTATTGCTGTGTAATAAACTATTTTTTAAAAATTGGAGCATATAACAAGACATTTATTGTCTCACAGTTTCTGCAGGTCAGAATCTGGACCCTGCCCAGCTGGGTCTCTCACAAGCCTGCATTCAAGGTGTCAGCTTACACTAGAGTCTCATCCGAAGGCTCAGTTGGGGAAGAGTCTGGATCCAAGCTCATGTGGCTATTGGTAGGATTGAGTTCCCCAAGGGCTGTTGGATTGAAGACTTCAAGTCTTTTCTTGCTGTTGGCCAAAGGCCACACTTGGTTCCTTGCCACATGGGGCTTTCCAACACGGTAAGTGGCTTCTGAAAGTGTGTAAGCTGAGAAGGCAATAGAGAGAGGCTGCCAGCAAGATGGAAATCACAATCCGTTGGAACCTAATCACAGAAGTGATATTCTAACACCTTTGCTGTATTCTCTTTGTTAGAAAGTCACTAGGCCAGCCCACACTCAAGGGGACATGAATTCAGGAGGTAGGGATCACTGGAGGCCATTTTAGAATATTACCCACCACAAGGTCTTTCTCGGAAAATGGGAAATCCTCACTTATACTTGACCTTTCTCCTCTAAACCAGGAAACTGCTTTTGAGGGGAGAGGTGAGGGATCTATTTTAACACAAAAACAAGTGCTGGTGTAACTACAGGACAAGATTGAGAAGAGAGAACCAGATCAAGGAGGACAAGAAAGGAAAGAAGTGGCAGGGGACAGGATAAGGGTCGCAAAAGGAAGTTCCAGGCCAGGACAACAAAAACCTCTGTTCTTCCTCCCAGGTGTTCTCTTTATTGTGTACTCTGCTAGGGGCACAGAAAACTGACAGACCGCTTTCAGCAAAATTCAGGACCCTGCTTTTGCAGAGATGATTTGCTTTCTGGATTATCACATATTTCTTCTTCCGCTACTGAGAGTGTACATAATTGTTCAGGAGAAATACCCAGATCAAAACAAAGAAAACAGTCTCCTTTGCATATAGGGAGGGAGTGTGGAACAATAATTAAAATAATAACTGTTCGTATTTTCCAACGTCTGGCTGGACAGCCTGCCTCGAGCCCAGTAGCTTTGCCCCACTGAGTCCTCAGAACAACTCTTGAGTTTGGTATTAGTATTGGCTCCATTTTACAGAGGAAGAAACTGAGGCTCAGAGAGATTGTGAGACTAGCCTAACGTCACAGCTGGATGGGGCTGGAGCAGGAATGGACCCATGTTCATTTCACCCCATATCCATCACCAACTTCCCAAACTTTATTCATTCATATATAAACTGTCATAGTTGTTGTCATATCCAATGTCACTTCTTCTACCATCACATATTCCTACCACAGATGCAGCACATTTTACCACTTCCTCCCCCTAACAGTCAATGGTGCAGGCTCTGGACTAAGGTAGAGCTGAATTCAATCCTGACTCTACCATAAGCTGAGTCACCCTGCACAAGCTACTTAACCTCTCTGAGCTGCAGTTTCCTCATCTCTCAAATGGAGTGCCTGGCTCGACTCGCTGGGTGATGGAGAGACTAAGTGAGATAATGGAAGTAGATTATAAGGCACACTGTAGATGCTCCATAAATATTTTGTTGAAGCGACTCTCAAGGAATGGGATCTTTCTTTATTAACTCTTCTGAAAGATATCCATGCTTAGCATATTTCCAACAACATTATCAATAGTCACAGATCCTTAGTACTTCCCATGACCGCCCAGCAATTTCCAACTAAGTATTTGTTAAATTTGAATGTAGATTTAGTGTCCTATAGTTTGAGGCAATATTAAATAGCCTTGTTACTCCATTTGGATCAAATCAGGGAAACTAGATAAATACATTTGCTGTCATTTTTTTTGCTTACTTGTAGAAACCATAATGACAATATAACATCATGATTAAGAGCATAGATTTTGGGGTCAGTAACACCTGGTTTTAATTTCTGATGGCTCCATTCATCGGCTTTGTGACCTCAGTCATCTAATAGTTCTCTGCTTCAGTTTCATTAAATCTGTTGGGGACGCTTTCAGCTGTAAGTAGCAACTGTAAGAAAAAGCCAGCAGAGACTTAAATGGGCAAAAGATTGGAACAGACACAAATAAAGAATATAGACTGATGATAAATAAGCAAACGAGAAGATGGCCAACATCTTTAGTCACCACAGTGAGATATAAACCTATTAGAATGGCTAAAATTTTAAAAAATGGGTATTATCAAATGCTAGCAGGGATGTGGAACAACTGGCGTGTGTTACCACAGTACCTAAGAGCATTGACTCTGAAACCAGACAGGCTGGGTTTGAATCCCAGCTTGGTCACTTACAAGTTGTGGAAGCTTGGGGAAGTCACTTATCCCCTTGAGTCTTCAATTTTCTCATCTGTAAAATGGGGATAATCATAGGAACTAGAATGTTAAGTTTTGAGGTTAAATAAGTTGATGTAGATAAAGCGCTAACAACAGTGCCTGGCCTATGGTAAGCACTTGATAAGGGTTAGGAATTACTACTCAGTACTGTGTCTTCAAGGTCTAGCCCTAAATAGCTCATGAGTATCTCTTTAAGGAGTGAACAGATTTTTTGGAATGAAGCATTTGTGGAATGAAGGCTTTATCTAGTGCTGAATAAATAAATGAATGCTTCATACTTCTCTTATTCTTTAACCATATGTTGCTTCATTTAAACATTATGGGCCTCGAGTTTCATTTAGTACATGAAAGGCTATAATTGGCCTTGATTTACATAACAAAGTCAAATCAGTAAGGCAAGTGCTTGAAGCATTTTTTTAAATTAAATTTGGTTTTTTTTGTTTTTTTTTTCTCCCTAATTTAGTTTCTGTATTGGTATACTCATGGCCAAATTAAGACCTACAAACATTATGGGGCCTACATCCGTCAGCTATTGCTATAATAATAATGCCATGTAACAAAATCACCCCCAAACTCGGTGCCTTAAAACTAAATATTTAATCTCACAAAAGCATCCACAGGTTGGCTGGTGTTGAGATGGTCTACGCTGTGCTGGGCTGGGCTTCAAGTTGTGGGTTGCATCCAGGTCTGCTCCAGATATCCTTCATCCTCCTTGGATGAGCAGGCATACGCTTCTCATGGCAATGTTGGATGTGCCAAAGAGCAAGATGCACTGTGCAAACACATGTCAAGTCTTTGCTTGCATCGTGCTTGCTAACAGCCTCTTAGCCAAGCAAGTCACACGGCCAAGTCCAACATCAATGGGGCAGGGAAATATATTCCACCCGGAGCAGGAGTGGAGAGGGGTGTTTTCTGAACAATAATCCACACTATCCCAGGACCTGGACCCAAATAAAAATTAAAATCAAACTAAAATGAAAAATAAAGTTATGTTTTTTCAAAGAGACAAAAATACATGTGTATGTCAAAATTAAAAATAACTTTTCTGAATTTTCCCATTGTCTCCTTCGGCAGGCAAGAAGAGGTTGTGATGGTGGCCCTGCTTTTCTGGTCCTTTAAGTGTGTGTCTAGTCTGCATATTGGACAAGCCAGAGCGATGACTATTCCTTTTTGTAACCTAGTGCCTGGCACACAGTAGGTATTTGATAAAGATTGTTGAGGGCAATTGTTGGATTTTATAAATGCATGGCAATTGCGTCAGTGCACGGTAGCTCTCTTTGCTTTACAGAAACTTAGGAGCATTGTAGGCATCACATGTTTCTGCATCAACGCTTCAAACACAGTTGTGTGGTGCGGAGGTACACACAACTTCTAACACTGACCTTGGAGGCCTCCAAGCAAGTCGCTGCCTCTGAGTTTTCTATTTTCTCTCTGTCTCCTCTGCAATGCAAATGAAATCCCTTTCTCATCTGATGTTGCTCACGGGAAATGCATGCCTGGAAAATAATCAACAGAGAGGAGAATGTAGACAAGTAAATAAACAGTTTAATGCATAGTAGATAAAACATGAATTAAAGTCAACCTTCAGAGCCTCACATTTTCCTTTCATCCACTGTTTATGCAATAATTACACAGTCAATTGCAACTTGCATAAATGATTTTATAAACCTGTTAGTCTATAAATATCTACAGTATATATGTATTTATAGATAAAGAGGGAGGAGACGCTCATGATTGAGCAAACATGTTCTGACGTAGAAGTAACTTTGCAAATACTATAAAGTTCAGATTCTACTAATGCTAGCTTTTCCTGACCCAGGAGAACTCACATAATGTTATGAATTGTAATAACCATAACTACCTTAATTGAGAAGCTAACAGGTGTCACACCGTGGGGTAAATGAGTGGGGTAACATATCTCTGTTTCTCTATTGTTTCTAACCCATATAACAGTACTAGCATGCTAAAACATATCTCCATTTTCCGGAAGGGAACACTGAGGCTCAGTAAGTAATTAGAGCTTGCATTTGACCTCTAACATGCTTCCCTAGAAAATAGGGCTGTGTTGAAAGTTGACTGCCCACCCATTACAGCGAGGGCCATTGAGGACAACCAGTTAGGTACACTGATATTCACGTGGCTGTCGCATCTTTATTTCTTGCACCAAGATTAACCTAACAGAACATCCAACCTGGGAAGCCACCTTCGGGACACCCTGCAAATATTTGTGATGTATCTCCATTCTGTTTTCCTTCGGTTATTTAGCACAGAGCTTCTTTTATCAGATGATTAGAATAGGCATAGTAAGCATGTCACCTGGGTGATCAGGTGCCTGTAGTTTGAAAGTATTCCCTCTCAGGGCCATCAGTGAAGCTCAGAGATGAGATCTTACAAGCCGGTGATAAAGCTTCAAATAGCTTCCACTATGAGAGGGGATTAATTATGTGTGATTTTTCAAGCCGTACTTGCAGATTAAACAGTTAGATGTCTCCTTTCTGTCTGGTGCCTGCCTTGTACAGGCACCTTTAGTGAAACATGACTGTTAGCTTTCCTTGGCCATGAATTAGGGCACCAGAAGCCTTGATTGATTCAGGTTTAGCCACTGTCCACACAAAGCCCATCGCTGCTCTCCTGGTTGAAATCCAAAGGAAAGAACAGCAATTAGGTAACTGTGATGTCAAGGGAACCAGCTGGTTTGAAAAGTCTCAAAAAACAGCCTTAAAAAAAAAAAAAAACTTCTAGGGCGTTTCTGATTTTTTGAAAAAATAAGTTTAGGAGTATCTTTGTCTTTAAAAAAAACCATGAGAGTTTCTGCCTTTCCAGTTAAGAGCAATCTTTAAAAGCCATCCAAAAAAAAAAAGAAATTGGCTCTGCTTTCTGAATTGCTAGTTGGGAGAACAAAAGAAGCAGGGAAAGTTTGACTTGACTTCCTCTGCAATTTGTTTATATCATCGGAGCAGAAAGAATCTCAGGCTCCACTCGCCACTTCCTGAATGAAGAGAGAGAGGAAAATGCCTGTGTCGAATTCATTGAGATGTGCAAAGCGATCAGCAGAGATCCCCACCGACTGGAGGAGCCAGGGGGCAAAAGAAGAACGTTTCTCAATTCAGCTACAATCTGACAAGAGAACTGCAAAGTCCTGCTGGCCAGAGGCGCCAAATACGCCCCCACCCCCTCCCAGGGGCCACAGAAAGCGTAGCTCTGTGACGGTGCAGCCTCTCCTGGCTTGTTGCTATGGAGCCGGCTTCATCCAAGGCAGTGTGTCAGTCAACCCAATTCCAAGACAGCAGTGGCAGCAATCAAACAGCATTGAAATCACAAATATTTATTTGAAAATAATGTCCAAGGCAGATGTAACTGAAACGATAAAGTTCAGTTTACTTCTCTTGGTAGTAGCCAGCTGCAACAGCCAAACCAGTTAGGCGACTTTTTTTTTTTGGTTAGGTATGTACTGAATCACTGGCAACGAACTTCGGGATTTTAGGAGAGAGGTTTCTGTCTCTCTAGGTTCTCCTGGGCAGAATGCCTGTATCTCCCTCCTCCCCATCCCCCGAAACACACACACGCTTTCTTAAAAAACCAACTCAGGCCCGCTGAGCTCATTCGATTATCGCTGTTAGCTTCCTTCCACTTGTCTTTGTAGGCGGCAGTGAGGCCTGAAGATTTAGATGAAAGCATCAGACTGCTCCCCTCTTCCTCAAGTCTCCCCTGTGTGGTTTTCCAGCTTGTCTTTTCATAACTCGATTCAGTTGAGGTCTGCCATAGCTGGCCTATTAAAGAGAAATTTGAAATCAGTGGGTGAAAGGGCTAAGAAAGAGACAAATACGGTTAAGCAGTGAATATATTTGGCTGAGTACCATTCCTGGAGACTGATTTCATTGGCCTTGGAACCCTGGAGGGGATTGCAAAATGTGCAGATAGAACAGAGAGAGAGAATGGAGATAGACGGGAGAGACAGAAAGGAGATAAAGAGGTTTCCCTTTCCTCTGAAAGGGTGGGTTGTTCTTACTAAACGACATTTCTTGGTGAATTACTTGGTGAGTTACTGAATTAGCTCAGAAGCCAGAGAAAATGCCACATGATAAGGCTGGAGGCTGTTTGAATGATAAATAATATAACATGCAGTGATTTCAAATGTCCCAGTTTCTTACTGGAAGCTTTTCTTCCAGTTCGGAGGGCAGGTTTCAATCAATTCTCTTGTCTAATTCCTGCTTCCTGCCGAGCTGCCACTGTTGGTGTTTTCAGGGAAAATCCTGGGTCATCATTTGAGAACTTTGAAAACTCAGTGTTCAATTAGGCTTCTTTTGAATCCCTTCTGAGGGTCGGTTAAATATGGGTCCAAAGTGCTTTTTGTAAGTGAAACTGATCTTGAGGTGAGGAAACTTAATCCTCTTAGTGTTAAGAAACTGAAAAATAATGTTTTAACAGCACCATTACCAGGAGACTTGGAAATTTCATTCTTCTTGTCTGTTCTGTTCAATTGTATTTTATAGACACACGAACATTTCAAAGTACAAAGGGCTATTATATAAAAAGGACACTTGGATATTCTTTATAAAGGTTCCCTTGTACTTTTATAGAATGTTTACAAGGTTAATAAGTATGCTTTTTCATCACTGTATATTTTAAATGGCTCAACTATTGCTCCCACGTTTATTTGAGAATCATTGAAACTGCTTGAATGGAGCTGGATGTCCTTTGTTTCCCATTGATTTGGAAACAAAAGACTCGGGGGGAAAAAAAGTTTACTTTGCTGCTGAATGCCGTATGCAGATGAACGTATTGTTGATTAAATTAAACCAAGGATCTGAGGACTTTTTCAAGTCTTACAACAGAAAGAATCCTCTCATAGTTATGGCACATGTTTGAATTTGCCCTCCCGTTTTCATTGATCCCGTTATGCTCGGCTCTAACGGGGTTATTTAAGTCACACGCCCAAGTCTTCAGGAATCATAGAGTAATCAATAGAAGAGGAGAGCACCAACCAAGACAAAAGTTGCTGCGTTACTTCTTAGGTGGGAAATCCCACATGGACATCTTAAGCAGACAATGCCCTCCATCATTTTCTCCCTTCTTCATCTTTTCCGATTTCTCTAGATCCACGGTTCTCATCGTCGGCACTCCTGACATTTTGGACTGGATCCTTCGCCTTTGTGGGGGGCTGTCCTGCGCACTGTAGGGTGTTCACCCGCATCCTGGGCCCCCACCCACTAGAGGCCAGCAGCACTCCCTCCACAGTCACGACAAGCAAGTATGTCTCCCCATGCTGCCGAATGTCCCCTGGAAGTGGGGTGGGTGGGTTGGGATTGCCTCTGGTTGAGAACCACTGTTCTAGATCAACCTGCTCACAGCATCCTGTTTGAAGAAAGAAGAGACAATTAATTTAGTGTTCAGCTGGCTATGGGGAAAATGACTGGCTACAAAGCAGTTATTTTCATTAGAATTCGTAGAGTTAGAACGAAAAATATGAGAGAGAAACAGAAAAAGAATGAATCAGAGGACTTAGAGATAATTTACTAGCTGGCTCTTCACTCTACACGTGAGGACCACGGTGGGAACGGCATTCCAAGGTGCACAATTTGATGGGGAGTTCAGGCTTGTTATGATTATTTTTATTTATTTTTTTCTAGTGGCGCATGGTTTCACTTACCTATCATAGTGACCCTCCCACTGGCACACATCGTAGACTAGGCTGACCATAACCTGTCACAGTCCTTTTCCTTATGACCTTGAAGTAATATTTACTAATTTAATTTCCAGTGGACAAAAATGGGCATGTACTGCAATAATAAGGTACACATGTATTTCATGACATACTGTTAGGATAATAGAGAAAAAATATATTTTAAAAACTGTGAGTCAACATGGCTGTAAGAAGTTGAAAAAATGTTTTGGTATATAAAGATATATCTGTCTCTCCAGACACTAGTTTCTCTACTATCTGTTTCTATAGTTCACATTGACTATTTTTGTTACATATCTAAAAAAAAGAGAAGCAGCGTCCAGCACCACACAATCTGAGTCCTATATACACAAAGATCATAAAGCTACCAGTATTTAACTTTTATTTCTTAAAAAATAAGTTTTAAATTATGAAATGTTTTGAACACTATGACAAGGGGGGCAGAATAATATAACAGGCGTGTGCTCGCTGCTAAGCGGTACTGGTTTCCAGCTCTCCCATTCCGGGACCTATCCTGGGCCTTCTGGCTGGAAACATTCTCCCCTCATATATCTGCATGACTCATTCCTTCCTTCGCTCCATCCAGGTTGCTGCGGAAGGGCACCTCCTCCGACAGGCCTCCTGACCATTCTTTATAGTGAATGCCACTGCAAAATATATTCCATATAACAAACAAGGAACGCCGTCCCCCTGCCCTGGTCACTCCCTGTCCAGCCCTGCTTTAATGTTTCTTCATAGCACATATCTTATTATATAGTTATATATAATATGTATTATATATTTGGTTTACTTATTTATTGTCTGTCTCCTCCAACAGAATCTAGGCTGTGACTCCCTGAGGGCCTGTGTTTTATCTACCAGTGCCCAGAACAATGCCTGGTCCACAGTAGGCACTCAATAAATGTCTGCTGAATGAAAGTGTTATTGTCTGGGCAAACTTGGTGGGCACGAGCAGGCTGGTAAGAATTTGGTGTGGATTGATGAATTCTTGCACTCTTGTCAATGACCTTTGTCTATTCAAGTGTAACAATATTATATTTAATATTGAATTGCTTTGGCATGACAAATTTAATATTTCAAGCTGTTAATGATTTATTCACTTTAGACAACAGGTTGGGTTTTTTAACAGAGAAAAGTCTAATGAAGAAAATAAAAATGGACTCTCAGCCGTGATATTTCAACAAGCAAATAAATAATAGAAATACTTGCTTATAGTTACAAACCTCAAATTTAAGAAAGTTATAGAATAAAAAGTAGATGACATCCCCCTATCTACTTTTCTGGTTCCTATCACAAGAAGAAAGACCTGTAGCCAATTTCTTGTGGATTGTTCCAGAAAATTCTAATATGTCCATAGGCCTAAATTTACTAGGAAAATATACATTCTCTTAATTTGTTTTAAACACACACACATACACCAGAAGAGTTTCTTCTGCAACTTTTGCACGGTTTGTACTTAGATATTTATTTGTTCAACTGTCTGTTCAACATGCACCTCTCCTTTTCCTGACTCCATCTGCCTGCCACCCAGGCCCAGAGGCTGACGCACGGCGAGCCTCCTCACCTGTTTGCCGAGCGGATGGTCAAACGGTTCATGCCTCTCTTACAGCAGGCGCTGTGCTTTTACAGAATTCTGATTCCGTTAATGAAGCTCCTTAAGGTTCCTATTCAATGAACATTTATAGATTGTTTTAAAAAAATTGATGGTGGTTTGGTGTTTTCACATGAATTATCTCATGCCATCCTCAGGGAAATCTCCTAAGGTGGTTATTTTAATTCCTGTTTTTCAAATGAGGAAACGAGGACTCAGAGAAGTCAAAGCCAGACTACAGATTAAGATTTTAATATTAGGAAAATGTTCTAGGCCGCCGTGCCCTTTGCATATTTCTAAGTATCTTCCTTTTTACCGATCTCAAACGCCAGAATGCTATGAACGTTTAAGCTTAGCTCTCAATACCAAATATTTCTGTCTAGTCTGTCACGCCGCAAAGATACATTTCAAGTCTCTCTAATTAGCCCAGCAGATAAAGCAAAGAGCCTAAGACTCTAAATAAACACTAACAAAACAAACAGAAAACCCCTCGAACACCAAAGAAACTTCTGGACAGTGCAAAAACTAACCAACGTGACTTCTGAGAAGCAGGCCTGAGCAGCTCAGAATCAAAACACAGGAAGTAAGTTGTAAATGGTATAATGAATAAAACAACTATTTTGGGAGGTGAAACAGAATCTGCATTCTGCTGTTTAGATGTCACCTTGCAACGTGAGGACGGAGTATGTGGGCTCAGAATGTTCACCCAGTGGCTCTGTTTTCAAACAGAAACAGCCAAACATAACTCAGGAAATAAACGAATACCATTGAATTACACACTTAAAATGGGTGAAATTTAATGGCATGTACACATATAGATTCTCAATGACTGTTAAAAAAAAAAAAAGAAGCCAAATTAAAAGTTGTTTTATTTTCTAGCATCAGCCGGTGCAGATTCGGGCCGTGTGTGTGTGTGTGTGTGTGTGTGTGTGTGTGTGTGTGATGTGTGTGTCTTTCAAAAAATGTGGTCTGTGAGTCCAGAGCATACCAGGATGTGGGAGACTGAAAGGTTACTGTTTAATATTATGTAGAAAACATGTGTGCAGAGCTAAAACAGTTCTCCGATAAAAAGGCCACGGGACTGGCGTCTCTTGAGAAGTAAAAATAGATGAAAAAGATGAAGCTTTTGTTCTGTAGGTGTTGCCACATCTTCCTCCTGGGGTGAAGCTGCCAGAGCGTAAAGCTTGCCTCCCACTTGTAGCTTGCCTGTTGATTCTGTTTGCTCGTAATAGCAGCCTTGTTCCATCTGCTGGGATTCAGAGATTCACGGAGGCAGAGTGTGAGGGGAATTATTTCCAAAAGAAATAATCACAGGAATAGGAAGAGGGAGGGAGGGACGGAGTGAGTGAGGGCGAGAGAGAGGAGAGAGTGAGAGAAACAGAAGCAGAGGGAGAGAAAGAGAAAGAGAGAGAGAGGGAGAGGAGAAATTGATTTTCAGAAGAGAGCGAAGTTGGCTGTATTTTCCTTAAAACATTAAAAAGAACACTGCGAGAGCTATAAAGTGACAGCGATGCCTTAAGAAGAGCCATCTGTTGGGGTTGGACGAGTGAAATGAACCTCAAAAGGCAAGGGGAGGGATGGGGAGGAGGATCGCTTACTGTGAGGAGCAGGGTTTTGTGGCTACAGCTCATGTTGCGGTTTGATGCCCCTCTGACTCACAGAGGCAAGAAAAAGGAGTGTGGACGGGAGGCAGCCTGCTAGCGGGGGGTCAGGTGAGGCTTCCCTCACACTCCGCATCAGCACCTCCCTGTGGGAAGAAGGAGACTAAGACAAACAAGCAAACCTCAAAATTACAAACAACAAAAAAAAAAACAAAACAAAAAAACCTTATTCAGTCTAAAAGAAAAAACAAATGAGGTATTGTTCTGAGAATTATATGAGCCAATGCCCACACGTACCTCTGATTATTCTCTCTTAATCATAGGTTTAAAAATGCCGATAAAACTTATCTATCATGGAAGCCTAGGACAGTGGTTACTTTGGGAAAGGAATAATGACAAGAAGGGGGCCCCGAGGGACTTTTGGGGTGCTGATGACCTGTGGGAAAATTCACCAAGCTGAATACTTTCCATTTTCCCACTACTCTGTGTATGTGTAATATTTTACTAACATTTAAAAAAATGCCAATTTGCATCTCCCTGTTCCTGCTTCTCCGTTCATTGCTAACTTAAGGTGACCAAAGAGAACTTGGACTCTCCTCTGGCCATCTTTCCCCTCCTTAAGTCACAGTAGCCTTACTGGATTCTGACAGCGTCATCCTGGATTCTTCTTTCTCTAATCCCCTCAACCAATCTGCCTCTCCTGGTGTCTCTAGCTCTAAAACAGGTCCCAGATCTCTCTGATCCACTCCATCTCCTCCGACCTTCCAAGTCAATGTCACTTTTGGCCGGACAACCGTAATTGACTCCCAATTGGGTTTTCCCGCTTCCAGGCAACTCTCTTTCACACTAATCCATTCTCCAAAGTTACCTTTTAAAAAATGGAAATCAGGTGACAACATTCTCCCTCCTGGAAACTTCCTGATGGCTTCCCATCACATTTAAAGTGAGACCCAGCTGTTGGGAAGCCTTCTCGAGTCATACAAGGAAAGCCTCACCACCTCTCCCTCGCTCCTGTTTTCCCTCTTGCTCACTCTGTCCCAGCCACTTTGGCCTCCTTTCTGTTCCTTAAACTCGCTAAGCTCATTCCTTCCTCAGGGACTTGGCTTTGTTGTCCCTGTCCTGGGTCTCAGCTCTCATGTCACTTTCTCACAGAGGCTGCCCTGATCACCTGCAACTTAGTTATCACTCCCCATCGCATTACCTTCATAACACCTGTCACGATTGGATGTATTATGTTATCTCTTGGTTTTATTGTTGATTGGATTTCTCCCTCATGAGGATATAGGTGCCCAGGGGAGCAAGGACTGTGTCTGTCTCATCAATATCTCCATTTGGATGCATAAAAATAGCTTCAAGCATCACATGCCCAAACCCCAATTCCTGAACTTCCCACTCCGCACCATCACCCCTCCTCCACAACCTGCTTTCCTCATTGTCTTCCAGTCTCTGCTGCAACTGTATTCATTCAGTAGCTCAGGTCAGAAATCTTGGAGTCGTCCCTGATGCCCTTTCCCCTCACATTCCACACTCAACCCATCAACACCTTCAGCTTTTCCGTCAAAGAGTCTGACAATGCACTGCCACATCCTGCTTCTGCCCTGGTCCAGCCAGCGAAAGGAGCTTCCATAGTGTCCCCGTCCATCCCTCGGGGCCCCCACTTCATCTAGTCTCCAGAGTGGGATCATTTGAAAATAATTTTAAAAGCCTCGTCTTCTAGAGCTCCCCAATGACTCCCCATCTCAGAGTAGACTCTAAAGTCCTTCTGCGACCCACACCCCTCCACTCCTCTCAGGCCGCCTCCTCCATCCCCCCCCGCTTTTCCTTGCTTACTCCACTCTGGCCACATGAGCCAAAGACATACCCCCTCGGACCCTTTGCACCTGCTGCTCTCTCTTTCTGGAATGATCCCCCCAAATGCCCCATGCTGTGTTCCCTCACTTGTTGAGGTCTCTGTCTAATGAAGCCTTCTCCAGCATTTCTATTCAAGTCCCCCCACCCCAGTCCCCCTATTTCTCTCCCTTACTTATTTTTCTGCAAAGCACTTGTGACTCCTTGGACGTATGTCATATTTGTGTATTTGTTGGTAGTCCCCTCCACTACAGTATGAGTTCCACGAGGGTGGGGGTTTTTGTCTCTTTTCGTCATGGCTGTGTCCTCATTGCCCATGTCAGTGCCTGGCAGATAGTAAGCACTCATAGGTTATTAATTAATTAATAATAATTAATTGAATACACTGATAAGATTCATCATTGACTAGCACATGCTAAGGATTTAAGTCCTCATTAAGGGAGTAAATGAATGACCATTAAAAGAAATTTACAAGTCCTTAAATCAACAAAGATATACAGAGTTTCTATCATGGGTCTGGAACTGATCTACAGTAATGAATAGAACAGACGAGATCTCTGGCCACCTGGAGCTCATAGTATACTTGGGAAAAGCCACAGATCCAACAATCACAGAAACATCTCACTACAAACTTGGTACTGCTGGGAAGGAAAAGTAGAGAACGCTCTTGAGCGTGTAGCTCCAACAGAGAGAACTGGGAAGGTGACAGAGGAGGTGACATTTGAGCTGAGATGAGACAGTTGAGCTGAGCAGGGAATAGGGGCAAGGATGGGGGAAGCAGGGAGTTGGGGAGAACGTTTCTGGCAGAAGAAACTTTCAGCTCAAGGGCCCTGAGGCCCTGGGTGTGGATTCATCATTTACATCTTACTGTTTCCAAGATCCTAATGAGCCTCAGTATTTGCTTTTTGATATTTACTATTAATTTCAGTTTTTAGCTGTCAGTGGAATACGGGTTCTCAATAGAATATGGATTTTGATTCTTTCCCCAGTGGACATGGGAAGCACCTTTAAACTCAGGATTCTGATGAAATCTTTGCAACCTCGGAGTTTATGTAGTATGTGGTTGGGTTTTGACGTCATCCTTGTTTGTTTTCTTCTTTTTTCAGTCCTTTGACACTGGCTAGTCATTAAAATTTAGAGCTCACCCTAGGTTAAGTGGTTGATTTCCTGGAAAACAGCTGGTTGAGCTTCCCCCTGTGCACCTCTGAAATAAACATCCCCTTTGGAGAAAGGCCTTCTTTAGTGCCTTCCTGCTCAGCATCTTTTTTGCAATTTACACTCCTGTTTTGCATGACTTGTCAGAAGAAATCTAGAAGAATGATAACTAAAAAAACAGCCAAGGGTTATTAAGCACTTCCCTGTATTACCAGCACTGGGAGTAGATACTATTATTACCCTATTTTCACAAATGAGGACCTGAGGCTTGGGAGGCGAAATAATGTGTCCCACCTCAGTCAGTGACTAACAAATGGCAGAGGTGGGTTTTAGATTCTGGACTGGGTGACTCAAGAGCTTGTGCTCTTAATCATCGAGCCACAGGCCTTCTGGACCCCAGATTTGAAAGTCTCCTCTTACCTGCAGTTTCCCCAGCTGTCAGATGACGGTGTTGAGCCCAAAGTTCTAATTCTCGCAGTCCATGTACAGACAGAGGTGTTCATATTTTATCTTGCAAAGGCAACCAACTCTGGCTAACTTGTGCTGAAATGGACTGATGTTGAGTAACTCACAAATGGGGAACTGAGAACTAAAAAAGAAAGAGAGAAATAGGGAGGGAGGAAGGGAAAGGGAGGAAGAGAGAAGAGAGGAAATGAGGGAGAGAGAGGAAGCGAGAACTGGAGCAGTCTCCTGTGTCTAGGTAGCAAGTAGACTTCACAAGGGTTTTTTCTCGATGGGTGGACTGCAGTGTGTTTTCCACTCTGCGTCAGCCTGGTGAAGATTCGCTGGCCCAGACTCTAGAGTTTGATGATTTATCTTGGCCATGGATTCATCCCTTGGCTAGGGAAGGGCAGGGTACCTTGATTGACAGTCCCACTGGGCTGGCTCACAATGGGGTGGGTCATTCCCTGAAGGACACTTACGGTGCTGTAATGCAAAGATTGGGAAATGGATGCGGGGCCCTCAAAAACAAGTGATAGCCACTCTACCTTCCTCTTGCTCACCCGCTGTATGAAGGTTGGAAGTACAAACTCCATTCAGTCTCAGTTCTGCCTTTTGCTCCCACTGTCAAGGGCTCATCTTTGTCTAAAGGGCACCTAGTGCAGTGCCAGGCACAGAGCAGGTGCTTGCCAAGTAAATGTGGGATAAATAAATGAATAGAAAAGAAGAAACACAGCTCTGATGCTGAACTAGCTCTCCTGCTTGTAGACAGACATCACATCTCACTAAAGCCAGCCTCCCCTGGGTTGGGCTGTTGAGGAATTCCAAAAAATAGCACCCTTCCCTGTCCAAATTCTTAACCAATGAGAAATAAGACAAAAGAATCAGCAGGTTGTCTTAGTCCTTTTGGGCTGCTATACCTAAAATACCATAGACTAGATGGCTTATAAACAACAGAGATTTACTTCTCACGGTTCTGGAGGCTGAAGTCCAGGATCAGGGGCCAGCACGGTTCCATCCTGGGAGAGCTCTCTTCTGGGTGCCAGATGGCTGACTTCCCACTGTGTTGTCACATGGCAGATGAGGTGAGGGAGCGCTCTGCGGCCTCTTCCGTAAGGGCGCTTATCCTATTCACAGGGGCTCCACCCTCCTGACCTGATCTCCTCCCAGAGGCCTCACCTCCTAACTTCATGACACTGGGATTAGGTTTCCACATGTGAATTTGGGGGGGACACAAACATTCAGTTTATAGCACAGATGGGAGCCCAAACATCACCTTTACTGCTGAGAAATCTAGGTATCTGTGGGTCACTGGGCTTCCCAAAGCTGACCCCAGAATGAAATGGTCCCTCCCGTTCCAACACAGGAGCAGAGAACATGAGCTTCAAGGTCAGCTCCCTCCTCCACAAGGACACCAGCAGTGGAGGACAGCTTTATTCTTCCCAAACACATCTACCAGACAGATCACTCCCCTCCCAGTAAGGGTCCGGGAGAGGCCAGGAGTTAGGAGCTGGACTGTCTCCCCACAGAGACCAACACCAGGAGCGGGGAGAAGCCCTCCCTCCTGGCTTCCTGGCCAGGCACCCTGGGGCCTGGGGAAGGAGCATAGGAGTAGTTGACTCCAAACTGATAACGATCTACTCTGCAGTCCTGTTCGTTCTCTTTGTGGCTCTCTGTCTACTCATTACATTTTCATAGATTGTGACTAGAAAAATTTCCATCACCCAAGACGTGACATCATAACACCTAGTTTGGAAAAGTGAAAAATCCTGTCAAAGGACTGTGAAAGTTCTCTTAAAATAGAAACTTGAAAAGCCCCAGAAAGGAGGGTGTAATAATTATCATCATCATCTACTCGAATGACAGCTAAAGGCCAGTCTGTCTGATGCCAGCACTGAATTGACTGACAGGCCAGGAGAACCCTGGCAAAGCTTTGGGGTCCAATACTTCAGAGTTTGACCTTCTGCCTGCTCCTTAGCTGTGTAAACTGAGGCTTATTAATGCTTCTGGACCTCGTTTCGAGCACTACAAAATCAGGATGATAATAGCTTTCATGCCATAGGTTTTTTTTGGGAAGATCTATTGAGATAACACATTTCAAAGGCACAGACCAGTGCTTGGCACATAGTAAACTCTTATAAATGTTAGTTAATGCTGTTATCCTTATGATTCTTATGATCGTTAGGGTCCTTGTGTTACTACGATATATAGATTTATTCACCCACATTATCCTCTGGTCATCTGTTTGCTAATGTGCAGTAGAAAGAGCACTGGGAGAGGAGTCTGGGGGCCCAAGTTCTGGTATTTTCTAGCCACATGATAACTGACCAAATCACTATACCTCTTCAAGCCTCAGTTTTCTCATCAGCTACAGGTGACAGAAAATAATGGGAAAGTTCAATTTGAGCTTGAACATGGATTTTTCTTTCCTTGGAACATTCTTTCCTTAGCCACTGTGCCATCTATTAACACGTGTTCAGCCAGGGGGCCCGGTTCCAGCACTGCTTCTGCAGGGCAGCCCTCCCCCTCCCCCATCGGATGTGTTCATTTTCTCCACAAATTTTAATGAGCACCTATCCTGCCTGCCACACTGTTCTGAGTCAGGGTGATGAATAAGCTAAACACGGTCTTGGGCTTTCAGAATTGAGAGGAAAAAGGGGACTCTGCTGCCTTATGGTGTCCCTCGGGGTGACCCCCTCTCTCCGTCAGGCCTGCTCTGGGTGGCGGACATAATCCACGTCATCCAGACCTAGAAACTGGATCACATACACACGCACTCACCTTCTCCCTGGCCCAGCGGCCTTGTAAGTCTGCTTTTGGCTTCTAACTGATAATACATTGAATTTCTCCAATACAGTTCGCCTGGCCTTGGGCCTCTTAGCCCCAGAGTGAGGTTATTCAGAGGCATTAACCAGCTTCTTCCTCAGAGCTCCCTGGGGTCCCAGTGGTGTTACGGAAGTACCAATGTTCTGAGTCTACTAAGAGGCGGGGAAGACGGTGGGGCTTCGCATAGGCAGACATGTGCAGAAACCAAACCAAGCCAAACCAACCAGAAGTGCGTAGGTCATGTCCTGTCTCACTGGTCCCGTCTGGGACACCCTTGGTGAGCTCCACTGGGAAGGGGGCTGGAGAGCTGAGCTTGGAGATCATGTGCCTGGCACCCCCAGACTGCCACTTAGTACCAGTGTGGCCTTGGGCCGGCAGTTAACTCTCTGTAGGCCTCCGTTGGCTCCTCTGTAAAATGGGGATGACGGCGTTGACTTCCTAAGATCGGCATGAACGTCAATGGAGATAAAGCATGAGAAGCGTTCAGTCTCAGGCTTGGGCATAATTGCTCAATAAATATCAGCTACTATTCCAATGGGACAGGTGGCATTCTCACACAGGAAAAAGACCAACATGGTTTGATAAATATACCTGACTCGTACAATACACGGCCTGGAATGCTCCCTTTCCCTTCTCCCACTCCCCTCATAGCTGATGCCTGTTTCACCTCTGAGGTCGTGGCTGACATGTCATCTCCTGAGAGAAGCCTGTCCTCAGAAGTGGTTATTCTTAATCTTGGCTGCACATTGGAAGTGCCTGGGGAGCTTTTACGGCTGCTGCTGCCTGGTCCGACCCCTCGGAGGTTCTGATTTAACCAGGCACTGCCTGGACGTGGGGACTTTTGAGTGCTTCCCAGGAAACACTGGTGTTCAGCCAAGGTTGAGAGGCACCGCCTTTAGAGGCAGCGTGTGGTGGTAACCGGAAGTCTAGACCCCAGAGTCAGGCTGCTGGCTTTGAGCCCTGGTTCTGCAACTCATTAGCTGTGTGACTTTGGGCAAGTTATCAAAACCCTTAGTGCCTCAGTTTCCTCATCTATAAAATGGGGATAATAATAATAACAGAGCCCACCTCATAGAATTGTAAAGATTAAATGAACTAATGTGTGATACCCTTAGTACAGTGACTGACAGACACCTAGTAAGACCTCTAGTTATAATTTCTCAATTTTAATTGTTTAATATTTTTTATTGTAAAGTATACACAAAATTTACGATCTTAACCATTAAGTGTGCCATTCAATGGCATTTAGCGTATTTCCAATGTTGTGCAATCATTACCACTATCAATTTCCAAAACTTCTTCATCATCCCAAATAGAAACTCTGTATCCATTAAATACCTCTCCACTGCCCCTCCTCCCAGCCCCTGGAAGCCTCTATTCCACTTCCCTATGAATTTGCCTATCCTATGTACTACATATAAGTGAAATCATACACTATCCTTGTGTCTGACTTATTTCACTTAGCACAATGTTTTCAAGTTTCATCCATGTTGTAGCACATATCAGAATTCATCCTTTTTATGGCCGAATAATATTCCATTATATGTATATACCTGTTTATTCATTCATCTGTTGATGGGCATTTGGGTTGTTTCCACCTTTTGGCAATTGCAAATAGTCTGCCATGAGCATTGGTGTACATATATCTGTTCAGGTCCCTGCTTTCAATTTTTTGGGTATACATACCTAGAAGCCAAATTGCTGAATCATAGGGTAATCCTATGTTTAACTTTTTGCTGTTTTCCACAGTGGCTGCACCATTTTCCATTCTCAGCATCAATGCACAAAGGTTCCAATTTCTCTACATCTTCACCAACACTTGTTATTTTCTGTGTGTTTTTTTTTTCATAATAGCCATCCTAATGGGTGTGAAGTGGTATCTCACTGTGGTTTAGTTATAATTCCTTTTGATCTCATCCAAAGTAGATTATCCACTGCCTATTACTCTCTCACCCACAGAACACCGCTCTTTACTTTCATGCTGTTATCACAGCGTGTCCTTCTGTTTGTTGAATGTTTGCCTTGCTGAGTAGCCCAGGATTTGACAAACTATGGCCTGAGGCTGCAGGTCAAATCCGGCTACTGTTTGTTTTCGTATAGCCCACAAGCTAAAAATGATTTTTACATTTTAACTGGCTAAAAAAAAAAAAAAAATCAAAAGAAGAATAATATTTTGTGAAATGCAAAGATTTTCTGAAATTCAAATTTCATTGTCCCAAAGTAGTTTGATTGGAACATGGCCATGCCCTCGTGTTTACACAGACCTGATGGCTCGGTTTGCGCTACAAAGGCCAAGCTGGGAAGTTGGGAAGTTGCAGCGGGGACCACATGGCCTGTAAAGCCAAAAATCTTCGCTAGCTGGCCCTTATAGAAAAGATTTGCCAAATCCTACACTAGATCCTGAACTTAGACACAATCATCCTGCTGTCTCCACTGTCCCGGCCTCGGAATTTGTTGGTGCATTCTCCCATGCTAACGTCAGACACACAAAAAATTCTGAGATGGATCAGAAATCTAAATGTAAAAGCTAGAACTAGAAAATTCTAGAAGAAGACATAGAAGAATACCTTTGTAAACTTGGGTTAGGCAAAGATTACTTGGGACACAAAAAGCACTAGTTGTAAAATAAATAAATTGGACAACATTAAAATTTTAAATTCCTTCTCATCCAAAGATATCAGTAAGAAAATGAATAGACAAGCCACAGATTGGGAGAAACTTTTTGCAATACGCATATGTGATAAAGAACTTGTATCCAGAATATACAAAGAACTCCCACAAATAATAATAAAAAGACAAACACACTCATTTTAAAAATGGGCAAAAGACTCAAGCATAGTCACGAAAGATGTAGGGATGGCCAATGAGCACAGGAAAAGGTGCTTTGCATGGGGGAAATGCAATTTAAAACCAGAACGAGATACAATTTCACACGTATTACAATAGACGGGGAAACAAAGACAGTCAAGGTTGGGAAAGGGAGGAGCAACCTAAACATCTACTGTGGTTCTGTTCTCTAACAGCTGAAGGATGTACAACTGCTTTGCAGAACTGTGTGGCAGTTTCTTAAAAATTCTACTCCTAGGTATTACCCAAGAGAAGTGAAAACACCGTCCATACAACGACTTGCACATGAATGTGCACAGCAGCTTTATTCAGAAGAGCCGCAAACTGGAAACAACTCAAATGGCATTAACAACAAAGAAGATTTTTAAAGACCAGTTACATTCATACAATAGAACACAACTCAGTAATAAAATAGAACGAACTACTGATATACGCGACAATATGGATGAACCCGGAAATTATGCAAAGTGAAAGGAAACAGACACAAAGAAGCACATGCTTGGATGATGCCATTTATATGAAATTCTAGAAAAGACAAACCTAATCTATGGATCGGGACAGAAAGCAGATGAGTAGTTGCCTCTGGGGGCGGGTGGTGGTGGTTGGTATTGCCCATAAAAGGGCACAGCGGAACTTTCTGGGGTAATGAACACATTGCATAATTTGTTTTGGGTGCACATTAATTACAGGGGTGAATATAATTGTCAAAACGCAGCACACTTCAGAACTGGGCATTGTATTGTATGTAAATTATACTGCCGTTTAAATAGTGAAAGTAGATCAGCTGACCTTGAAGGCGGGGACAACACTCTATAGATGGACCAGTCTCTAAGTGTCAGCCTCTCCTTCTGTCCTTGATGAACCCGATCAGATTTGCAAAGGAAAAGGAGAAACCGTGGTGCCTTGATGTCTGCCGGCTGCCAATGGCCCGACAACTCCTTTCCTGTTTTAACCAGCGCTCTCCTGTGAAGGAAATGCAAGCCATCGCTCCTCCTCTGAGCCCTGGAATTTGGAGTCCAGAAGGCCATTTCCTGGCCTTGCAAAACAGCACCCTCCGTTCAGCTGGTAACGGCTTCCACCTGCTCCCTCGTGGAACCTGCTGGTGGGTGGGGCCCACCTGAGGGCCAGCATTCGTCTGTCTCAGACTAGCCAGCAGCCTACTCCCCCGCGGGCTGCATAGACCCCATGAGTGAGCACACAGGCCCCAACGTGCAGGGGAGGTGGAGAAGTAGAAGCAGTGGCTGTCTTTCGTTTTATTTTTAGAGGCGACTGAAACAAAGCTGCCTCCGTGAGGCAAGTTGTCAAGACCTCTGACTTCCTTATACATCCGAAGCCAGAGTCTGAATCTTTCCTTGCTGTATGAGCTTCCTGTGGCTGCTGTAACAAATTACCTCAAACTAAGTGGCCTAAAACAATATAAACTTAGTATCTTACAGTTCTGGAGGTCAGACATCCCACACGAACCTCATTGGGTTAAAATCAGGGTGTTGTCGGGGCTGCCTTCCTTCTGCAGTCTCTGGGGGACAATCCCTTCCCTTGCCTTTTCCAGCTTCAGAGGCTGTCCACATTCCTTGGCTCGTGGCCTCTTCTCCCATCTTCAAAGCCAGCAACATGGAATCGCTCTGTGTTTTTCTTCTATAATCACATTTCCCCTGACTCCTCTCCTGCTTCCTTCTTCTACTTTTAAGGACCCTTGTGGTTACACTGGGTCCACCTGGGGTCAGGATACTGACCCTACTTTATCCAGGATACTCTCCCTCCTTTAAAGTCAGCTGATGGGCAAGCTTAGTTCATTCCACAACCTTCATTCCCCCTCACCCTGCAAGGTAACATATTCACAGGTTCTGGGTTAGGACGTGGGCATCTTCGGGGGACCATTATTCTGCCAACTACGCTCCCTGATGTTCAAGTCCAACTTCAACTCACACCCTCCTCACTCTCTTAAAATGGACCTGGATTGATGGTTTGGTTCTGAGATTTACAAGTTGTGTGGATAATGATAGCAACAATTATAATGACCACATGTTGAACATGTAATACAAAGCAGGTACAGGGGACACATGGTCTCATCTGATCCTTCTAGGACCCCTATCGAGTAGAAATCACCATCCTCATTACAGCTGGGGAAACTGAGGCCTATAAATAACCAGCCCAAGGTTGCTCAGCTTTTAAATGGCAGATCTAAAATTGGAACCCTAGTTTGTTTGACTTTAGAGTCATTGGTCTTAACAGCAAACGTCTTAATAGCAAACCTCTGCTACAACTCCAAATCACCCTTTCTCTGAGCAGAGATTTCATGAGGATAAAGAGAATGTCTGTCCAATGCTTAGCACATGGGAGGCTCCAAGACATGGGACTTTCCTAAGTAGCTCATAGATAGTTTGCTGTCTCTTTATGCCTCTCCTGTTCCTTCCTTCCATCCATCCATCCCTCAAAGGCATCTTTTAAAGTGGATGCAACATGATGTAATAGTTAAGATCTAGGCTCGAAGTGCAGGCTACCCGGGTTCAACTTCTAGTTTTAGCTGCTTCCACTTGGGTCGCCATCACCTCTGTATGCCTCCAATTCGTCTCCATTTGCAAAAGTTGGCAGGTAATTATATTTCCCTTACCAAGCTGTTGGGAGTGTTAAAAACAATCATGCATGCACACAACACATGGTAAACTATCATGATTAAGCCACTCCTGTGTGCCCATGACTGAAGCAGGTAGTGTAAGTAAGGAAAGGAAGTATGACCTCTGTTCACAAGGATCTCTTTCTTTCACACACACACACACACACGCACACATATACCAATTAGTGACGTAAAATGGGAAATTAGGAAGGACTGGAAACTGGAGACCAAGAGAGTTGATAACATGGTTCTAATTTGTGGTTAGGAAATCCATGAAGGACGAGGTCAGTGTGTACTCAGAGAAGGGAAGGATTCACCGATAAAGAATGTAGGGTGAATCACACAGCCCGTCCTCGCCTGCAGCCCTTGAAGAGGCCCCTCGACCATCCTGCTGGGCTATTTTAACCACCAGATGTGGTCTACCACAGACTCTCTCACACACAGCTGTTCACGTATGAACTTTACGATTTTCTCCATATCTGTCACTGCCTTTTCTAGTATTTACTTAATATTTTTCCTTAAATCAATCCACTACTTAACTACACTTACGTGAAGAAGGAAACTTTATGTCACTATAGCAAATGGGAGACTGATTTACTTGCTGCAGGCAGAAAGAAACTGTGAAAATAAATATGTGAGTATTAAAAGTAGTAAATAATTTTGTCCGTATGTAAAAAATTTGGTCCATACATCTCCTAGTGTCATTCTGTATCCCACCCGTGGTCGGCATAACATGCTTTGGGATGTACCATTCTTACGGAAAAAACTGAGGATTCGGCCCCTTTAGATGCTTGATGCCTAACCTTCCTGCTCTGTTTCTCATCACGAGGTTGGGATGTTCATAAAAGTGGCCACCGTTATTCAGAAACGGCTGAGCTGAGCAGTGTACACCCAATAGCTCATTCAGTTCTCACAAAGTCTCCGTAATGATGTATTGTTATGGAGGTCATATCCATGAAGAAACCAAGGCACAGGGAGGGGAAGTGGCTTTGCCCCTTCACACAGCTCATGACTGGAAGAGCAGGAATGTGAACCTAAGCCCATCTGAATACAAACCCTTGACTATACAATACTGTTTCTCTGTGCTAGCCACTTCATGGTGGCTGAGAGCGACCAAATTAGCTAGTGCTTAAGACGTACTGGGGGAAAAGATGGGAGGATATTTAATGGTGCTTAGCATGGGCCAGACACACTTCTGAGCACTCGGTGTCAACTCATCTCGTCCTCATAGCAGACCTGTGATGGGGGCCTTGTTATGGTTCCCATTTTACGAAGGAGAATGTTCAGGCACAGAACCTTTAATTAACTTGTAACTAGTACGTGGTGAACCTGGCTTGCAACCCAAGGGGTCTGGCACCAGGGTCTACATCTCCACAACTGATAAAGGCACCTTGCAGATGGCATGACTGTTTAGGTCATTGCCCGTGACAGTTTCCTCTCCGCAACGGAACATTTGTCTGTCCGGTCCAGGTCTGATCTAACCCCTGCCAAGCCCCACCTTGCTTTATTTCCTATTTAAGAGAGAATGCAGATGACCTTGGTCTTCTAAGAAATTAACCTCATGCCAGCAAGGTGCTCATCCATTCATTCATCAAACTGACACCATGGCTGCCTACTCCATGCCAGGTGCTGTGCTGCATTACAGGAACAAGAAAGCAGGGGTGTGTGATGGCTCAGAGCCGGGACACTGCAGTCAAACAGACTAGGCCCCCGCCCAGCTCCAGCGTTCTCTGCTGTGGGGCTTTTGGTTTGAAACCCTCCTAGCATCTGTTTTCTTATCTGTAAAATAAGATTACTAAAACTGCCCATCGTTATTTTTTCCATAATTGACTTTTTGGAGAGAATTTTTCGTGTGAATGTTTACTTAATAATGTCTCCTGCATTCATTGTATCTCGTTGAGGAGAGGGTATCAATGATACTTTTCATATGTTTTTGTTTTGCTGTTTTGCTGTTTTGTTATAAAAGTAATACAGACCCACAATCCTCTGTCCCAAAACCTGAGGGCCAGATGCATTTTGTAAGCCAAATTTTTTTCAGATTTTAGATGCATTTTTTTTACACTAAATATCAAATAAGACGTTAATACTTCTTCTGAGAACTGTGTGAATATTCACACTTCCTGAGATCACTCAAGCCCACAGGTAAGCTCAGAGGAGTCCAGATTTGCTGTCAGATGAGACGAGCTTTGCAGATTTTGGAATCATTGGTGAGAGATTATGAATGGGATTTGCACAAGATTATGGCAAATAATTTGAAAAAATACAGAGAAGTATTAAAAAGAAAATAATCGGGACCGGCCCCATGGCCGAGTGGTTAAGATCACGAGCTCCGCTTTGGCTGCCCGGGGTTTCGCTGCTTGGGATCCTGGGCGTGGACATGGCACCGCTCATCAGGCCACGCTGAGGCGGCATCCCACATGCCACAACTAGAAGGATCCACAACTAGAATATACAACTATGTACTGGGGGGATTTGGGGAGAAAAAGCAGAAAAAAAAAGTAGTGTCATTGGACACTACTGGCATCTAGTGAGGAGAGGCCAGGGATGCTGCTAAACATCCTACAACACACAGGACGGCCCCATGACAAAGAATTGTCCAGCCCCAAATGGCAATAATGCCACGATTGAGAAATCCTGGTCTAGGTTCTGGGCATACAGCAATGAACAAAGCAATAAAAAATTAATCTGTTTAATATGCATTTATAAAATATATGCAATATATATACACACAGACATGTGTTTTACAAATTTGGTTTAACTCAGTATATAGTTTTTCACTTAACATTGCTTCATGAACGTTTTATAATATCATACCTCTTCAAATATATGATTTTTATGCCTATAAAATTTTCCTTCAGAAAGATGTGAAATTAATTTTAGCTATTTTTATATGAAAATTGATTTTTTCCATTTTTCCTATTACTTAAAATAATACCGTGATGGATAACTTTATATCCACATTGTTGGTGACATCTCTGATTATTTCATTAGACTTTAAGTCTTGGGGTTCATGCTAGAAGTGAGGTTTTTGAGTCAAAGGGTAGAAACTTAAAAAAATCCCTGATGTACATGATGAAATTGCTTTGCAGAAAGGTTGTCCCAGGGCTGGCCCCGTGGTTGAGTAGTTAAGTTCACGCGCGGTGCTTTGGCAGCCCAGAGTTTTCATCAGTTGGGATCATGCGCACAGATCTAGCACCACTCATCAAGTCACGCTGAGGCCGCGTCCCACATGCCACAACTAGAAGGACCCACAACTAAAATATACAACTCTATACTGGGGGGCTTTGGGGAGGAGAAGAAAAAAAAGAAGATTGGCAACAGATGTTAGCTCAGGTGCCAATCTTTAAAAAAAAAAAAGGTTGTCCCAAGTTTTACTTAGTGGAGGAGTTTACATTTAAAAATCAGGAGTCTTATGGTATTAATTAAGAAACAGCTAGTTCAAGCTAATAATTACACATCTAGAAAATTCTAGTGACTAGAGAAGCCTTCAGAAAGAGGAGAATGGTATGTTGGGTTCAAACTGAACTTGCCATTTGAACTCGCGTGGACTGGGTATGCTTCCTCTCTATCAGTCCCGTGGCACTCGCATTTTAATCATCCCAGAATGCGAACAGATAGGACACAGTTCAAACACTGGGCAACAAAACATAATTAAGAAGCGACTGACTTATGGGAAAAGATGAAAAGAGCTCAAAGTCTGAAAGCTGTGCGCCAGAAAACCCTGGAAGGAAGTGATCACCATTTCCAAGCATTGAAATTCAGTAAATAAAGGTTAGGAGAGGAACTCCTTGGGGGAGAGGGTTCAAAGGTAATGGGATGCACTTGAACAATGAGAATTCCAGGGTGAAATCTCAAGAGGAAACTTCCTCGTGGTTCTCTCTAAGGATAATCTGTTGAGGAAATGATAGAATTCCTTTTAGAGAGTTAGTAGGTGAAACAGCAAGGGGAATGCTGCCAATCAGACAATGTGATTTTGTTCTCCAGCGAGTGTTGCATGAGAACTTACTAGAATGGGTAAGATCCTCCCTTCCTCAGAGGGTGAGCAAGTGTGCCCGGTCTCAGCTATAGACCCAAGTTGGGTGGGGAACCTCGATTTCAAGGGAAGAGAATTTACATTTTCTCTTTATCTGAGGCTAAGACAACGCAAAGCTCATCATGTAGAGTAGGGGTTGGTAAACTCTTTCTAAAAGAGATGGATCATAGATATTTTAGCAGGCCTCCAGGCTCTGTGTCAGCTGCTCGACTCTGCCTTTGCAGGCTGAAAGTAGTCAGAGACAATATGGAAATAACCCCCATAGCTGTGCTTCAATAAAACTTTATTTACAAAAACAGACAGTGCCCAGGGGGCGTGGTTTGCTGGCCCCTGGTCTGGAGAAGTGGGAAAGCAGCTGTGTAAAAGGCTGAGGAGGTTCTGAGAGATCTGGGTTCAAATCTCCTCTTACTGGCCGTGTAACCCCAGGCAAGTTAATTAACCTATGTGAACATCACTTTTCCTGACTTTAAAAAGGGGTTACGCGTTTGTTCTCAGAATCAAATGGAACAATGCCTGAGGAATGTTTAGCAGGGGCCTGGGCATGTCCAAGAACCATAATAAGAGAAGGGTGAAAAAAATGCAGGAGTTGTTAGGTTCTTATCCCATTATGCTTGGGTTTGTGGAACTGTTGCCTCCACTAGCATGAGCTCCTCAAGTTCAAGGACCACACGCTTATTGAACCCGTGTCCCAGTGCCTATGTCTTTGCAGATAGTGGGTGATTGTCTCGCAGGGTCCCAGTGCCCACCACCTTGGCACATAGTGGGTGATTGTCTTGCAGGGTCCCAGTGCCCACCACCTTGGCACATAGTGGGTGATTGTCTTGCAGGATCTCTAAAAGCAAAAGTGGGACAGGGATTTGGATGCATGTGATTTAGGGAGGGCAGGTGGCCAGGAGAAGGTGAGTGAGGGAAGCAGGACGAGGCAGGGGAAGGATCCCAGCAGAGCTTGTTCCTCCCCGGAGGTTGGCTGCAGCCTGATCCCACGGGAGCTCTGGGGCACGTATTGTACCTCAGCGTTAGTCTTACCAGGAGGCAAAGGGGCTGGCCTTTCACATCCTGGGACAATCAGTCACTTGCTGTGGGCAGCCCAGTAAGGGTGAGGGACAATCTCCACAGTGAAGTGGCCCCTGTTGTGCTGAGGGCATCCCCGAGAATGAGCAGCTGGGAGCTGTTAGCCATCAGCAACACAGCAGCCCTGGAAGGTGCTCTGTCCGTAATGGGGAACACCAAAGTGTCTTTCTGCACAGTGCACAATTAATGTTGGTTATGTAAAAGCCTGTGTTCTGGGGTGGGGCTCTAAGCTACCCATGAAACACAACTGGCTTATGGGATGAGGGAGGAGGGCAGAGCCGGGGTGAATAACTCATCACCTGTCACTCCAGAGTTTAATTGTTTAGCTTGGAGGCTGAACCCAGGGATGGCGAGACCTTGATGGTGATCTGTCCTTCTGCAGGGACAGGAAGTGGCTTCTCTCCCAGTGGCCTATGGCATTTCCTTTGCCCGGAGGAGTGAGAGGCAACATCCAGATGATCCAACTGTGCTTGGCACAAGTGACAATGACGTCACAGTTAACGCCTGCCTGGGGTTCTGGCATCTAGTGGGAGTGGGGTTGAAGCCTAGCTTTGCCTCTTTACCCACATAACCCCGAGTCGGTTACCTGGCATTACTAAGCCTTGGTTGCCTCATCTGTGAAATGGGGAAAACAATATTTCCTAATTCACAGGGTTTGTGTGAGGATTAGGGTTAATGCTTATAAAAATACTTAGTACGGGGCCTGGCACCTAACAAAGGTTTAATGCATACTAATTTGTTTTTCTCTTTTACTTTCTTTGTTGTGGTGGTGTTTTTTGTTTTTTTTTGAGAAATGGTATTGTCTAGTGCACTGTGTCTCAATTGTCCATTTCATGTTACTTTGGATTGTTGCCGTTGTCTGTTACCACTTGTAATCTTATTTGTTTAACATACGTTAGGGACTCTAAAAAAAACCTTAAACGCTATAAACTCGCAAATAAGACGAGTGCAATAATGGTTTGCATGAACTGGCGCTTGGTAAGTTGGCAACAGATGAGAGGTGTTATCACCATCCACGTTGATACTGAATGGCGGTCACTTTTGTGTTCTGCCTGAGAACTTGCATGGGCCCGTTTCATTCCTTCCTCCAAAATCCTGTCTCTTGCATTCCCACCACTGAAGGAGGTCACATCTTTGCTCCTGCATGAGCTCATTGACGTATTCTTATAGTGGCTTGCTTGGCTAAGGATTTTATGCCTAATAACAGGGGATTTTTTTTTTTTTTTCTGTTAAATAACTTGGGCTGTGACAGATTACAAGGAAGTGGTTACTCAGAGCGGAGTGCTCGCAACTGATGGCAGGGAGGAGTGGAAATTCCCTTTCCTTGTCTAAAATAACTGGAACTGGAACACGACAATATGAGCTTTGTCCAGGCTTGAAACAATATCCTTTCCAAGTGAATTTGGTACAGAAATCCTCACCGATATATGGGGTAGTTCTCCCTGGCAGGCTAGAAAAAGATTAGTCATTCTGTGTCCCATAGCTAAAAGGGCCATTGTTGGTAACGATGAGTCCCACAGGAGTGACATTCAAGTACGTGGACATGGTAATTTTGGATTCACCTCACCTCCCCCTGCTTCGTATCCCATTCGATTTCTTTACTAGCACAAAAATCTAATTCCAGAAATAGACATGCTCTCCATTTATTTGATTACTTTTATTGCAACTCTGTTCGTGACACCCTCCCCCGGACACTCCGGAGCAGATTGTGAGGAAATGAGAGAAGGAAATGCCCCGAGCCCGCTAGTAGAGCAGAGTTCAGAGCGGCTGAGTCAGGACCAATGTCTATGGATTCAAATTCCATCACAGTTTTGAATCCCATGCCTTGAGCTGGGTCAGAAGGTGCATAATTAGAACGAGGGCAGGTGTCCAGTCTGCGTCTGACTCAGGATGAAAATCTGGGATTTCGTTTTGACGAATATCCTAATACTGAAATGTTATTCTGACTACTGTAGACTGAAAAAAAATAAATAAACTGGGCAGGATCTTGAGAAGTACTTCACTCTCCATTTTTTAAAAATATTTATTATCATTTATAAAAATTTATTTAAGGCTAAGAGAAGGCGGATAGGAATACAAGCGGGAAGCCGCAAGAAATTTTTTTTAGGCTCCAGGAAGTTCTGTTACTGCTGGTCACGTTAGCCAGTGTGAAGATTTTCCCATCCAGGCACATGATTTATTAAGATGAAGCACCCATGTCAGGGAAAATTTCCTTCTAAAGGAAGAAGGAGGCAGAGTGTAAAGGTCATTTCCACTCACTTTTCTGGCTGAAGTCTCCATCTGTCAGCACTCTCAACACAACTCAGGGCGGATCTGCCCCCTCCACAGGTTCAGGAGGGAATTGCTTGGGCCCCATCCCCAGAATGAGGCCTGACGATTCTGGCGTTTCACGGAGAGACAGATGAGACCTCAGGGCTCACGCAAGCCTTTTCTCTTTTTCCTCTGACATCCTTCTCAGCAGTGCAGAGGAGTTGTATCATTATGCCCAACTCTGGGATCTCAAGCTTGGCCAGGGGTAGTAATAGGAGAGAGAAAGAAATATTAATGTTCATGATGCTGGCAATGGTGCCTGCCAATTCCTCTTTATGTTTTTTTCCTGAGGACAATTAGCCCTGAGCTAACATCTGTACCAGTTTCCTCCACTTTATATGTGTGTGACCGTCACAGCATGGCTGACGAGTGGTGTAGGTCCGTGCCCGGTATCCAAATCTGCATACCCGGGCCGCTGAAGCAGATCACGCTGAACTTAACCACTACACCACAGGGCCAGCCCTGGTGCCTGCCAATTCTTAAGGGAGATTGAACTGGGAGTTCACACCTGCTTTTCTTTTAGGAAGGGAGAGCCCTCTTGCTCCTTAGTGTGTAAACATAGTTTACAAATTCATTTTTTTCTTAGATCATGGTACCTAATGTAAGTCAACTATTGCATCTGGTTTTAAAAGAAATAGTCACTTCTGTACTTCAGAGTAACCTTATATGAATGTCTAAGGAGACCTGGAAAGGAATCGTCATGGCAGCCTGGTTTGTGACGGTAAATAATTGGATAGGCACAAAATGGCTGACAAAGAGAGAATGTATTCTGTATTGGGTATGTGCCCCAAGTCACATACCCAATAGTCAGTGAGATTCTTAACTGGGACTTTTGTTAGAGCTCTTGAGAAAAAGGTGTGGGTAGGTTTTCTTTGAGCTCTAAGACCTTGAGGATCATCTAGGCCTGAAGCTTCAGATGATTGCTTTGCAGTCACATGGAGAGAATCTCCCTGAAAATAAGGCCAACATAGAGGAAAAGAGAGCCAAGAAATGGGGAATGACATGCTCCTGCTAACTATATTTGACGCCTGGATCCAACTATGCCTGAAATCAGCATTCCGATGCTTTAGTTACATGAGATTTTAAGATGATAGATTCCTTTTTATTCTTCAACTAGATTGAGTTATGTTGCTGTTACTTGCAACTAAAGTCATCGTGGCTATTACGTCCTTCTCCTTCTGATCTGGACTCTAAATGGATAGGTAAATACTTATCTTGGTTAACAACCAAACTTTGCAAGAGAGAAAATCCACTAACGAAAGAACCAAGTGCTTAGGTTCATCTATGCTCAAGGTTGGACTTTCATTTTAAAGAAGTGGCCTGCTTTCATCACAGACAATTTGTCCAAGGGGAAATGGAAAGGTGTTCTAACTGCTACTGGGCAGTCATTTATGGCGTAACTTGGGATCAGTCAATGCTATCTGATGTTGAGATCTGTGATGAGTGTGAAGCATTTCTTTAACTACCAGTGTTTATCACAGAAGTGTGGACTCACCGCCTGAGTCACCGGTTGGCTAATAGTTCCTCTCCCCGCCCCCCTGCTTCGTGATGGCTATTCACCCACAGTTTGAGTTTATGACAAACATACACTCCCAAATATCTGTCCTTAATGAGCCTCTATGTAATGCTCTGGCAAGTGGGATGTCGCTCTGTAATCCTGTGGCTTGGGTATGACCAGGTACCCATTTCCCATGGCTGCCCACTGAGTGAGTGCTGATTTCGCCATCAGGGGCATAAGACTGTGACTTGTTTGTCTTGTAGAGATAACGCTTCATGCCAAGTCATCCACAGAGCAGCATGCAACTAGGGACAGGGCTGAGCTGCCTAGAGATGCAAAAGGAAAATTTTGTAAGCCAGTTGCATAACCATCACCTCCTGTTGGAGCTTGTGCCCGAGACTGCATTCCTCTCTCAGACTTCTAGAGAGCTGAGTGCCCCCAGGGAGCAAGTATGATGGGGATCGATCTTGAAGAATTTGGACACTAAACAGGTACAGGGCCCAGGACCACACCACGGCTGGGAGAGGCCCAGGCTGTGCCAACTTAGTGAGACTTCTGACATCCTAAGAAATAAAAATGAAGAATTGCCCAAACAGGCATTCCCAAAAATTATGAAATATTTTCAGTGTTTACACTGAACAAAATAAGAGCTTGAATACACACAGAAATGACTGTTCGCTGAAATGACACTGTGCTGTATCCAGGATTATACGATTTTTGAGACACAGTGTCATAGAATGAAGTACAGGCAGCATGATCTGTGGGTGGGCCACAAGTGTAAAGTTGTCCTATTACTGCATCCCTGTGAAGGCGGATGATCTTTTTGGAGAAGACGTCAGAAGGTCAATGCGAGCCATAGGCCAAATGTCCCCTAGACACCTCACTGCTAGCCCCACTACATGACATTAAAATTAATTAAAAAAATTAAGATTTAAAAAAATGATTAAGTTGTGTCTTGCCTCTGTCTTCTTAGCCCTGGAAGCTAAGGGCCACATGAAGTAGCAGAACCATCACTTGATGGGGACCCAAAGGAATTCAGTGCTTGCTCTGTGGCTTTGCCCCAACCAGCTGTGAGACCTTGGGGAAGTCACTTAAGCTCTCTGGATTTCCCCATCTATAAAAAGGCAAGTGTCGGATGATGGATTTGCAAGTTCCTTCTAAAACTTTATGATTACGTGAATTCCATGTGAACAGTCTAGGTGCTAGGCATATAGTGGTGGAAAAAAAACCCCACTGCACACAGATCCAGTGTCTGCCTACAGGGAGCTTATATTCTATGTGGGGGTGGGGTGGGGGATGGGGATAGGGAGATGGGAGTGGAGGGGTGTGTGTGTGTATGTTGACAATCAGCAAAAATGATAACTACATAATGTCAGAGAGGGTGAATGCCATGAAGAACAATAGAGCAATGACAGCGGACAGAGAGTGGTCAAGGAAGGCCTCTCCGAAGAGATGACCATTGGCGCTTCCCAACTGATGTGTTACTGTTTTAGCAAGACACTAACAAAGGATGCGCCATAGAGGTGGGTGGAGGACTCGGTGGGCAGAAGGGCTATTGAAGGAGCTAATGGATACAGGAAACGACTTCCTGGTGAGTCAGGAAGAGGAGAGGGGAAAAAAAGAGTAAGGAGAGAGCAGTGATAAACAGAATCAGATTCCTGTAGCGCTTCAGAGCATGCGGTCAGGCTGGTCTGGATTTGAATCCGCACTCTAACCACTAACCTGCTGTGTGACCTTACATCCCCTCACCAGTCTGATCCTTGGCCTCCTCATCTAAAGGAGAGGAATGAGAAGCCCTGCCTTGTGAGTGTGAAGAGGAATAACGTCTCCAAAGTTACGTTAGCACAGGACTGGGCACATTAGTAAATGCCCAGCCTATAATTAGCATAGTCCTTGCTAATGCTTCCTGTGCACCAACCAAATCCTACTTAATCTGTGTTACTTGCCCCCACCAGACAAGCCTATGAGGCAGGCACTGTTATGATCCCATTTTACGGACGAGGACGCCAAGATAGGTGATTGGGTCAAGGCATGAATGTTAGTCATCACTATATTTGTCCTCTGGCAACACCTGAGGAGGTTATGATGACCCGACAGCTTAACAAGACTGTCAGCAAGGACAGGGAACAACTGCTGAGGCTTCTCTGGAAAGTGGCAAAATACCATCATTGGCAGAAATGCATTTTTTCATCCAACGTGCATGTATTTTACTGAGGTGTAATTTACATACAACGCAATTCAACAGTGCTAAATCTTGTTTTGAATTCTGGCAAATATATGCAGCCATGCAACCAGCACTACAATCATGTCAATCTCTGGTTTGCTTTTTGTCTCTATAGTTTTGTCTTTCCTACAATTTCTTATAAATGGAATTGTACACTTCTTTCACTGAACATGTTTTTGAGATTCTTGAGCATATTAGTAATTCCGTCCCTTATATTGTTGCATAGTATTCCATCATGCGGATGTACCACAATTTGTTTATTCATTCACCAGTTGATGGACATTTGGGTTATTTCTAGTTTTTGCATATTATGAAGCAAGTTGCCATGAATGATTGAGGACAAGTTTTTGTGTAGACATACGCTTTTATTTTTCCTGGGGAACGCCTCAGAGTGGGACTGCTGAGTTGTATGCTAAGTGTCTGTCTCACTTTAGGAGAGATACCAAACTCTTTTTTCTTTTAGAGACTGGCACCTGCACTAACATCTGTTGCCAAGCTGTTTTTTTTTTTTTTTTCCAAAGCCCCCCAGTACATAGTTGTATATTCTAGCTGTGAGTGCCTCTGGTTGTGCTATATGGACGCTGCCTCAACATGACCTGAGGAGTGGTGCCATGTCTGCGCCCAGGATCTGAACAGGTGAAACTCTGGGCCGCCGAAGCAGAGTGTGCAAACTTGGCCCCGATACCAAACTCTTTGACAAAGTGGCTGCACCGTTTTGTATTCCCACTAGCATTGTCTGGAGGTTCCAATTGCTCAGCATCCTTGCCAACTGATAGTATCAATCTTTCAAATGTTAGCCATTCTACTGGGTGCATGGTAATATCTCATCGTGGGTTTTTTAAAAGATTTTATTTTATTTTATTTTTTATTTTTCCTTCTTCTCCCCAAAGCCCCCCAGTACATAGTTGTATATTTTAGTTGTGGGTCCTTCTAGTTGTGGCTTTTGGGATGCCACCTCAGCATTGTGCTAGGTCCGTGCCCAGGATCGGAACTGGTGAAACCCTGGGCCGCCAAAGTGGAGCGCACGAACTTAACCACTCGGCCACGGGGCCGGCCCCCTCGTCGTGGTTTTAATACGCATTTCGCAAAGGACTGATGATACTGAGCACGTGTACAAGCGCTTATTTGATATTCTCATCTTTTATGCGGTGTTTGTTTAAATATTTTCCCCATTAGAAAAAGTTGTCTTCTTAATTATTGAGTTGTAAGGAGTTCTTTATATATTCTGCACAGAGGTCTTATATTAAATATATGCTTTGCAAATATTTTCCCCATTTGTGGATTGCTTTTTTGTTTTCTTAATGATGTCTTTTGAAAATCAAAAGTTTTTAACTTTTGTGAGGATGAATTTATCCATTTTTTTAATATGGATGATCTTGTATCCTAAGAAATATTTGCCTAACCCAAGGTCACAAAGGTTTTTTTTAATGTTCTTCTAGGAGTCCTTTTTTTGCTGGGAAAGATTCACCCTGAGCTAACATCTGTTGCCTGTCTTCCTCTGTCTCTTTTTTCCCTCCCCAGAGCCCCAGGGCATGGTCGTATATCCTAGCTGTAAGTCCTTCTAGTTCTTCTGTGTGAGCGGCCGGATGTTAACTACTAGGCAATCAGGGCTGGTTCGCTCCTGAGAGTTTTATAAATTTCTCTCTCACATTTAGGTTTATTAGCTCTATGGTCCTCTTTGAATTAATATTTTGTGTATGCTTTGAGGAAAGGGTCAAGGCTCATTATTTTTGCATATGGGTAGCCAATTGTTCCAGTATCATTTGTGGAAAGACTACCATTTTCCCTTAAATTAACTTGGCACCTTTTTAGAAAATCCACTGATCATATTTGTGTGGGTATATTTCCAGATGTTCATTGATTTGTGGGTCTATCCTTCCAGCAAGAACACACTGCCTTAGTTACAGCAGCTTTATAGTGAGCCTAGAACTCAGCGGTTGAAGTCTTGCAATTTTGTTCTTCTTTTCAACATTCATTCTTGGAGTGCCAACTCTGTGTCCAGACCTGCTCCTTCCTTCACTGATTCATTCAAGAAATATTTCTAGAGCACCTACTATGTGCCAGGCTTGGCTTTAGGTGCTGGGATACAGTGGTGATAAAAATATGTAACTTCTCTGCCTCATGGAATTTATTGTGCGTTGGAGGTGGGGAGTTGGAATGATAATCAGAAATATATATATATATAACATTAGTCAGATATATACTCTGTGTGTGTGTGTGTGTGCGTGTGTGTGTGTCAGATACTAATGAGTGCTATGAAGGAAAATAAAGCACAGGAAGAGGGATGGGGTGAGGGAGGGCTCGCTGAGGAGTGGAGAGTTGAGCATAACCCCAAAGCAGTGAGGGGTTGAGCCATGCAACTTCTTCCCTCCAGGGCGGATGGGAAAAGAAGTGCCAGAGCCCCAGCAGAGGGAGAATGTCCAGATGAGTTTTTTGCACTATATTGTATGGAGGAAACAATCCAAGTTTTAAAAAAATTCCACTCAGGGTCATTTCTATCAACAAAATAAATAGAGAGAGCTGGAAGACAGTTGAGTGGACGCTTAAATGAAGAAGCAAAGGCAGTTATGTGAAGCACTGGACAAGAGCTTTTCAGGAGAGGGAACAGCAAGTGCAAAGGCCCCAAGGTAAGAAAGGGCTTAGCATGTTCAAGAACCAGAAAGCAGGCTAATATGGGAGAATCTCTGAGATGAAATCTAACAGATAAACAGAGACCAAATGCCCACGGGACTTTGTGAGCCAGGGGAAAAGTTTGGATTTTATTCTAAGGGGCAATGGACACCACTGGGAAGTTTTAAGGAGGGGAGTGACAAGATCAACTTCTGCTTTTAAAAGATTGTGTGCTTCAGTGTAACTTAGTGGCCTGTAGTTCAGAAATTTCTGGAGTCCTGAGAAACCATTGGGGAGTGGCTGTGCCATCTGGAAGCTTCCTGTAAACCCCCTAATCTGGGAGAATTTATGAAAACGTTCAGGGTAGCTGTGTTCACATTTTGCTTGTTGAATTGTCTTGGGTGCAAACCGGAACTCTTCATTTTATTCAGATGAGGAATGAGTTTTGATATATGGGGCGTGTGTGTGTGCCTGTGTGTTTGTAATTCTTAATCTTGGTGAGTCATCAAGTGTATTTCCACATTTCAACTAAACGAACATTCTGTTTATTGTTTATAGTCTTTCTCTGTGCCTAGCTTTTAAAACACTTTTTATTCGAAAATAATTTCCAATTTACCAAAAAGTTGCAATAATGTAAAGAATACGTGTATATCCTTTATCAGATTTACCTGTTAATATTTTACTCATTTGTTTGATCATTTGGGTACTCTCTCTCTTCACACGCACACACAGATACACACGCGCACACACACACACACACAGTCTTTCTTGGACCGATTTGTTGTTGTTGTATTCATCATGACCCTTTACTCCTAAATCCTCCAGGTCTGTATTTGTTAAGAATGGGGACAGTCTCTTGGTCAGTAGAGTTAACAACCTTATATTTTTATTCTGGCGCTACTGTTTGATCTAACTTATCACCCATATTCCAATTTCATCAGTTAACCTTAAATGATCCTTTATGACACTCCCCTCTAGGACGGGCTCCAGGCCAGGGGCAGAATTTGCATTTAATTGTCCTGTCTTTTCAGCTTCCTTTAACCTGGAACGCTGCCACAGCTTTTCTCTGTCTTTTGTGATGTTAGCATTTTTGAAGAATCCCTCCCCTGCCCCCGGCCCCATTAGAATAGAATGTTCCTCCTTTCGACGTTGCTCTGATGTTTCCTTGCGATTAGATATAGGTTAGGCTTTCTTGGCTGGAATGTGGGCAGGGAGGATGTTGTATCCTTCTCAGGACATCACCTCTGCAGGCACATGATGTCCACGGTCTGTCATTGGTGATGTTAAATCCCCTCAAACTTTTGTCGAATGTTTGTGGATGACTTGAGGTGGGGGAGGGAGGAAGAAAGTTGAAAAAACAAGGAGGTGCATGACTCAGTGTTAGTTAAGTTCCTGAGTCATCTGTGTTGCGGAGTTAACCACCCAAAGCAAAGTTTTGTATAATCACAAAGGACAAGCATGCTTACACACACACATACACACGCACAGACCAAAGCTCGGTTCCATTTTACATTTTTTTGTCCACCCCCAAAGTCTTGTTTTCGCACATAGGGCATTAGCAGGAATAATTTGGAAAGATTTTCAAATTCTGCTTTAAGGCTCCACATATGAATATTACTACCTCAAATAATTCCTTAGGTCTTCAAGGCTTTGGTGCTGGAGGTGGGAGGTTGGAGGGCCGCAGCCATGTGTATGCGTGAGCTGAAAGCAGTGACATTCAGTACATGGAATTCTCCTGGGTGCATCTGATACCCCGGGCTGCCCTGGCCCCACCCCAGATCAACTGAATCAGAACCTCTGCAGGCGGGGATGGAAGAGTTTGAAAAGCTCTGCAGGAAATTCTAGTGTCCTGCCAAGGTCAAGAACCACCAGTTGAGAGGTGTGATTCTGGAGCTTCAGTGGTCCCCAAACACTCTTTAACTTTGGGGCGAATGCTCCCTTTAATGCTAAAGTTTACTGAGCACAGTTTGAGTATCACGGACATCTGCAGAATTTGTCTTCACAGCATTCACTTTTTCTTCTCTGGGTAAAAAGCTCCCTGGTTTCCCTTTGGCTAATTACCACCCTCCCTCGCAGCTCATGTGGTTTTCGGGGGCTGACCCTGAATCCTGACTTCAGGGATAGACGTTGATTCTTAGGCTTGGCAAATTGATTGGTTCATGAATGATCTAAGTTGGTCAGATGAGACTTGAGCCAAGCCCTTTGCTGGAATTATTGGCAAAGAGGTATTTTATTTCTGCTGGAGCTTAAAACTGAGATAATGTAAATGTGAAGTTACCAGGGGCTACTACAGGAAGGGGATCTACCCAAGAGTGAAGCCAACATAGGATAAAACAGAAAAAGTGATGAACTTGGTGGATATGATTTGAACACCAATCCTGGATCCAGCCATGCCTGAAGCTATCAACTCCTAGATCTTTAAGTTATATGAGCAAATAAATTCCTATTTTGCTTAATTCAGTTTGGGTTGAGGTTTAAGAAGCAGTAAGACAAATATCAGCTATAAAGAGCTGATAACTTGACCTAACGTGGAAGGTTATCAGAGGTGGGAAAACCTTATTGAAAAAGGAGAGTCTGAACACTGGTTCTCTGGCCTGTGGCTGTGGGACATCACAGTCATTTAGTCACCCTGGGCTCTAGCTGCCCCTTCGGTGGAGGTAGGGAGTGGGATAGTGGAGATGACCCCACAGTGTTGCCTCAAGATTCAATTGCACAGCCTGGTATGGCCCTTCGCAGTGGGTGGTTGTTGATGCCATTTTTAGGAGCCTGCATAATTCAAGAAGGCATTTGGGAAGGTGGTGGAGCAGGAGATATGGATGTTTCTAAAATGAAAACTGTGCCTCCTTTGGCCACCACTTCCCCCTCTGCATTTGGGGCCTATGTGAATAGGACACAGGCAGGAGGTTTGGGCTGTTCTTTGCAAAGCCACTTTCTGTGCTCTCTTTCTCCTGTCCCCAAGCTTAGGCACGAGCCATGGCTCCATCATCTTTGCCCGGCAGCATGGTGTAAGTTCTCCACTCTAGCCCTCACCCTCCTGGTCTGCTGTGTAGTTGGCACTTTACGTGAAACGTAATCTAACAGCTGATGGCAGCTTGAGCCCTAGCAACTTACAAGGCCATCTTCACGTACTGATGGGGTTCTCTCCCCAGCCCAAAATGGAGTTCAAAAGGAAAAAGTATTCAACCATAAAATAGAATTGTATTTTTTGAAACGACATACAATTATATGCTGCAATTAAGTTATTTTCTTTTGAGATGTTCTCATTCTTGGGGAGGTGGGCCTCTTCTTTGCTGGTGCCTCACCTGTGCCACTAGTCGCCTGTTGAGAACCCAGCACAGGCCAAAGCACCTGCCATTTAGTCAGCCCAATGGCCCTGGCAGTAGGTTCGACCTGGAGACCCCTGTTTTCCAGATGAAGTGGAGACGCAGACAGGCGAGGCCATTTTCCATGGCCACGTGGCTGCTCAGCGCTGGGGGCAGGTCTGATGTCAGGCCGAGCTCTCTTAATCTCCTGTCTTTCTATCTACTTATCTACCTATTTATCTAATCATCTATCTACCTATCTAGTAATCATTTATCAATTGTCTATCCATTATCTATCTATCCATCCATCATCTAATCTATCAATCATCTATCTATTTCTCTATCTATCCATTTATCTATCATCTATCTATCTATCATCCAGGGCCGGCTCGGGGGCATCGTGGTTAAGCTCTCACACTCTACTTTGGCAGCCCGGGGTTCGTGGGTTCGGATCCTGGGCGTGGACATACACATCAGGCCATGCTATGGCAGGTGTCCCACATACAAAATGAGGAAGATTGGCACAGACGTTACCTCAGGGCCAATCTTCCTCACTAAAAGACAAAAATAACATTATCGTCCATATACCTATCATCAATCTATCTATCATCTATCTCTGTATCTTTGTCTCTTACCCCTGACTTTGAACTTACCCAGATCTGGTGTTATGTTTTCTGTGGAGTGACCTTATTTATCCTCCAATCAAGGACACTGGGGGATAAAAGTACACAGGTTCACACTGGCGCTGCCCCAGGCGCCCAGGGATGGGGTGGGGAGCGGTGGCCAGGCATTTATTTCTCCTCAGTCCTTAGCTCATCACAAGGCTCCATAAGGAAGGGTTGGTGAGGAAAGCGCGTTTGTGTTATTCAGAGAAAAACTGAATTGCAAAGTGACGATTTACAAAGTCACAGAGAGGAAGTCACAGGCGATGTGGGCCAAACCACTCCAGCAGGATTGCTGGGTTCAGGTATTGCAAAGCTCCCTCCGCCAAGCATCTGTGTGCAGAAGTGAAGCTCCAGGCCTCCTGGAGGGAGCTCGAGGCAAAGAAATCATAAAATAGTAATAGCTGGTGTATGCTGAAACCATCCGTGTCCCTTTGCTGAGCCCTTTACCCGCACTGTCTGATTTATTCCTTAAGGAAGGTGCGATTATTATAGAAAAGGAAAATGAGGGCACAGCAGATAGATCGCCCGCTGCCACACAGCTACCAGAGCCCAAGAGACCAGCCACGTGCTTGTCTTCTCCCCAAAAGACACACGGAGGAATACTGGGTGGTGGCCATTTAGAAGCCACTTCAAAAAGTTTTCTGGCAATCTTAAAAAGAGCAGAGAATATCCACATGGAAAGGAGCTTTTAGTCTCACAAATATGTTGAACGCGCGAAAACAGGCGAACCAAATAACCCCAACTCAGAACTTGCCTCAGCACCTCACCCCTTAGATACATGAAAACAAATAATCACAAACTATGCTCAGCAATGAACACGGAGGAGCCGAGGGCAGGAATCTAATCAGCTGGGACTTCAGCCCCCTCCGCGGGGGGAGGGGAAGACTGCTGCAGAGAATATGGCAATGAGAATGAGGGAGAGAGAGAGAGGGAGAGAGAGGGAGAGGCAGGGAGAGGCCAGGAGGAGAGAGAGAGAAGGAAAGGGAGGGAGAGGGAAGGAAGGGGAGAGAGAGGTAGAGAGAGAGGAGTGGGGAGAGAGAGTGAGAAACAGAGAGAAATGGGGAGAGGGGGAGGTGGGGAGAGAGAGAGACTGAGAGAGAAAGATTGAGGGGGGAGGGGGAAGAGAGAGACTGAGAGAGAGAGATTGGGTGGCGGGCGGAGAAAGAGGTTGAGAGAGAGGGCGAGATGGACGGATAGATGATAGACGGACAGATGTTGAGATGTTGACTGGTGGTGGGTGAGGGCAGCCTGACAAGCTGTGTCACGTCCACCTCGGGTCCCTGCAGCCTCCCTTGCCAGCCTCCACCATTTTGTTGCCTGGCAGGCGTGGCAGGGGCAAGGCTGCCTCCGGAGCACCCGAGGAGCACTGTCCCCATCCCGGGGGCTTCTCGGGAGCAGCCCTCTCACTCCCCCCAGGCCTGACCGGCTGGGCGGGACGGCCTGTGTCTCTCACAGCTGGCCCCTCATGGCTCCAGAGTTCTGCAAAATGGAGCCCGCCGCTGCGTCCCCATCCCCGTCCCCGTCCCCGCCAGCAGGAGCAGCGGGCTGCCCTCGGAGCTGGCGGCCACCGGAATGGCGCTTGTCGCCCCCTTTGGACGACATGTCCTTAAGGTGACCTATAATTATCTGGCACCTCGGACTGCTGCTCACAGAAAAAGTATCTCTGGAAGAAAAAAAAAATCCCTAACGATTGTGTAAATACTCTTTCGTTAGACTATTGAACTCAGATGCCCTCTGCCGGGCGAGACTGGCAGGGGTCACGGCCAGCGAGGGCAGGCGGCGGGGGCTGGGGGCCAAGCCGAGGCGCCCCGGGAAGGGGAAGAGGGGCTGTGCCGGGGGCTCAGAGGAAAAGCCACAGGGGGACCTGCCGCCCCCGTGCTTGTCCCCCGGGCATCATTCAGGGCAAAGGAGGCAATCTGAGCTCTTTCAGGCAAAGGGAAATAGATAGAAAACTGAAACTGCTTATGAGTAAATCATTGACTTCTGCAGAACTGACAGTTTCTTTACCTGGATTTTTTTTCCTGTTACTAATATGGTTGGATTTGTCAGGTGGGCTAGAATGAGAAGAAAAAAGCAGAAGGATTGCTGACACTGCCAATCTTTTCACCCAGACCAAAGGTTTGGGGTCTCAGGGAAGTCCTGGCAAAGACTGTGGCTCAGGAGGCTGTGCAGAGACGGTGGCCAAGTTCATTGTCATTGTTAAATTGTATTTCCCAACCAGACGTTCTGAGAGTGAAAGAGGATGCTGCTGAGCTTACAACAGGTCAGTGGGTGTAACCCAAGAGTATCCTAGGCAAGTCAGACTGTGTAGTTCATTACTGTCCAAAAAGAACTTTCCACGGTGATAAAAATATTCTAGATCTGTGCCTTCAAAATGGTAACCACTGGCCACAGATGGCCACTGAGCATTTTGAGATGTGGCTAATGCAACCATGGAGCTGAATTGGTACTTCCTTTAATTTTGTTAATCTATATTTAAATTTAAAGAGCTGCATGTGGCGAGTGGCTAGCGTATTAGACTGTACAGCTCTGGTCGTGTTATTCATAGGAGAAGACCAGAATCCTGGATGATAGCAGCTAAGGCCCCAGGCGTAGGACTTGCTGGGAGAGACCCTCAATAAGAATTTGTTGAGCAAATAAAAATTCGATAATCGAAAGTCACTGTGCTCTGTCTCCACAGTGGCAGAAATTCAGACCACTTCTCAGAGACTTCCAGGAACTTGGAGAAACACAGCTTCCCCGAGGGAGAGCCAAGAGCCCAGTGACATTTCCTGTCAAATGTCCAAGGCGAACTCCAGGTCCAGAGTGTCAGCCCTGGCATGTGGCACTGCGATCAGCCGTTGGAAGGATTATCTGCCACTTGTTTCCAGTGCTTTCCCAGTAGCCTTCTGAAAGCCAGCGGGGGTTCCGCCTGGTCAGAAAAGACCTCTTTCATTTGGGGTTTCACCAGCAACTTTTAAAATTTCTCTAGTTGTCTCCTGATGTTATAGATTTGGAAAGAGGCGTTTTTGTTTCTAATTATAAGTTCCTGGGTGATGTCATTCAGTCCCCAAGCTCCCAGTGGGGCTCTACTGGCTAGGGAGGGACAATATTCTAATAAGTTATCTGGAGGTGTCAGAAAGAAATGATGGAAAACAGTACAGTTGGGGGAAATGTTTTCCAGCTTGCTTTCTGGTTTTAGCAACTGCCCTGGAAGAGATAAGATACACATGGCTTTTATAAGGAGGCGGTGGGATCTCCAGGGGACACCAGGCAGGAGAAAGGAATCGGACTGAAAACATCGAGTCATCACATAGTCACTGAGAAACAGATTACAATATAGCCAAGGCAGCTTTTCAAGGAAGGGCTCCTACAGGGACCTCTGGGGCAAAGATGCACTGGGCTCTGGGACAACTTGACTTCAACTCGCTGGTATTTGAATAATCTGCCAGCGAGAAAACAGATATAGCACACGCTGTCACATCTAGCGTTGAAACTCTCAGTCTGACTCTGAGTAATGTTCTGCCATGCCCAGAGGTCAGGCCTACACTCACTCAGAAACAAGTGGGGAATTGAAGCAATTATTCAGATAGCCTCAGACGGAGCTACTGGCCAGTGTTGCATCCCCGATTTAGCCCAGAAACAGTAACACTATTATAAAATGTTTGTGATTTGGGGAGCTATCTTGAATTTATGAAGGAAAAGAGATTACAGAAAAATCCAGAATATCAATGGGAGTGCATTCAGGTTGAGTCATACAGAAAGAGTAAAGTGGGAAATTGAGGGCCTCCCACCCCTGAAAGGAACGTCTTGCTTTCAGCCAAGATGAAAATAAGGATTAGGTTTAAGTTTTTCAGATGCGTCAGGAGTCCACATCACTGTTTATTATATGCACAGTTGATAAATTCCATGTTGGGTTGCATTTGGGCCAAAAGACAGAAAATGGTAAAACAGCACGTTAAGAATTTTGAGATACTATGAATAAAGTAATATTAGTTACAGCTGTCCCTTAATTACGCCCTTCTCTTGACTTTTGGGTGGGCTAGCCAATGTGGGAAATGTGTTTTTATTTCCTCCAGTTGTTCAAAGTAGCTTTGAATAGAATATAGTTTACCTATCTGTAAGAGAAAACCCAAATACCAACAGCTTAAATAAGATTTATTTTTCCCCTTCAGTCACGAAATCTAGAGGCAGGTGTCTGCTGGTGTTGGTGTGGTATAGATTTTAAGGCCAGATTTTTGGCTTTTTTGTCATAGTCATAGTCAGGTGGCAGAAAAGGAGCAGGGGAAAAGTGTCACCTGAGTCTTCACCTCCCACCTCCTCACCTTTAAGGAGCTTTTTGGAAAGTCCACCCAATGACTTCTAACCTCTCATTGACCAGAGCCCTGGTAAATGGCCACATCTAGTTGCAAAGGAGACTGGGAAATGTAGTTTTTAAAGCTGAAGTTTTTAAAAGTCCCTCCTCCCCCACCCTGCCCATTATATGTAGATATGGGGTAGCATCCAGTAGACTTTACCACTTCAAAGAATGTTAAAACAAAACAAATAAATTTAAAAAAATAAAATTTTTATCTGGCTTTGCAAAAATAGTCCTAACTCAGTCTTTGTGAACAACTTTTATTTGTAACTGATTACCGTATAGTAAAACAATGATCGTGCATATTATTAAATTCGTATATCAAGAAAGAAAATGAGCAAGTGAAGGGGTGTGTGCTTGTGCGTGTGTCTGTGTGTGTTCTCCAAGAAGGCGAGCGGCGTTCGTACCGGACCATCTTCGGCACATTTCTCCTGGGCTTGAAATGAATTAGGTATGACTTTGTCCATCAGCCGCTCAGTCTCCCTCTGTTAGAATCTGAGCTGAGTCGGCTACTCCTGAGAACTAAATAAAGAGCTTCAGTAGGAGTTTCTTAAACCTGAACCGCACTGTCTAGAGCAGGTTCAACTTCATTAGTGACTTGAAGAGAGATTTATTGAGCCAAAGGGAAGACATCTCTGAACAGAGTGTGTCTATCTTGATTTAAGTAACGAAAACAGCTGCGGCTTTCGAGTGGTGGTTAGGTTCAGGTCTGAAACAATTTCTTTGCGAGTCAGCCATTATTAGTGGTGGAAAAAAGGCAGAGGGTGAAGAGAAGGGCTGGGAGATGAGGCTGGGGGCGGGGGCAGAGGGGCCGGATCATGCAGGGTCTTATGTGCACATTAGCAGGTGGAATCAAACTCTTTCAGGGCCAGGCAGTAACATGGGTGCATGAGGCTGGCCAGGGGAGGGAAATAAGGAAAGCAGAGTGCCTGGCTCCCCAAGGTGACGGTCACTGCGGGGCTCCAGCCTACTGATTCTGTGTGAGACTGCAAACCCAGTGCTGCCAGCCAGTTAGATCTTTTGGGAAAAGCCCGATATCTGAATGGTTATATGAAGTCTGATTTGATGACATTGGATCAAATTTCATGATACTGGGCCAAGTGCTGGTCAAATGTGGCCGCTGTTGGCAACCTTGCTTTCTCAGCAATATGGCGCTAGCAAGGCTGTCTCAGCAGGAGAGGGACATGGATACTTCCCCCTCCTTCTCCTCCTCCCTCTTGGTCAGCCATGGGGAGTATGTTCTAGAATGGAGTGGAGGATAGCTCAGGGGCGGAGGGGGGAGGTATCAACTGATGGCAGGAAAGCGTTTGGGATGCTCTAGGCACAGCCAGGATGCGATTTGGTGAGCATTGGAGTTAAGGCAGTGGCGGTAGGGACAGAAGGCTGGGCTGAATTCTGGAACAGTTTCTCCGGTGCAATCAGAGGATTAGTGGTTGATTGGGTAAGGGACAGGCCGAAGTTAGGAACAAGGGGGTTTGAGGAGGGGAGAGATTTTGTTTGAGGCAGAAGTTACCATCTGGCATCTTGGCAGTCGAATCTGCCTTATAGGTGTGTTTTGCAGAGCACCTGGGATTAAAATTTCTTTTAAATTAATTTTCAACTCTTAAAAGATGTGAGCGTTTACATACAAATCTAGATTTCCAGCTCCTTTTGAAAAAAAAATAAAAGTCTGAGTGTGTTAGGCGTGGATTCCAACAAAGCAACAACAGCGGGAGCTGGGATGGGTTTGGGGCTTGGGTGGTGGGGGACAGGGGCATTGCAAAGGGCATTTAGAAAAGGTCGACTGGGAGAACGAAAAACCAACAGGAAGGAGAAGTGGAATAAGATCTAGCCCACAGAGGAGCCTGATTCTGCTGCTGCATGATGCTGCTGAAGAGCTCATCGTAGGGGAATTGAAACAGGCTGTCCGTGAAAGTTCGTGCTGCCACCTGGGAGAGAGGGATTTGTCAATGCGGGTTAACGTTAAAAGGAAAAAGTGCACCCTCAATGGCTGGAGGTCCGATTCTCTGTATCTGCCCTAGAGAAGGGAAATTCCCACACAGATGCACAGAAAGACAAGGCAAAGACTGCTTTTGTTGCATCCTTATTTGTTATAGTGAAGAACTAGAAAGAACATAATGACCCTCAGGAGAGTTACAATTAAATAAACCGTGGTCCATGATCTGTGCTGTAGTGACCCAAGGGACAGTTAAAAAGATAAGATCTACTGAACAACTTCCAAATAAAACAAAGAAGACATAGTATCTATTCTTTGTCCCTCTCTGTCTTTCTCTTTCTCTGCCTTCTCTCTCTCTATGTGTAGAAATAGGACCTGAAGACTCCCCACCGCTCTTATAACACTAGATATCCTTGTTGAAGGGGAAAGTTTCCAAGATTGGGAGTAAGTGATTAAAAGGGAATCAACTTTTGCTATTTAAGTAGGAAAATGCATTTCTGTCTCACTTGTGTGATTAAAAATTACTTGAAAGCATAGGACGATGCGTCTGGCATTTTGCAAGGACTGCCTCGGCAGAGCAGTGGGAGTGAAAAATGGATTACAGCATCTCGAGGAGTAGATGGGAGGTAAAGAGGCGGAAATGGAAGCGAAGGGAAAGAGGAACAGGAGGCTACGGAATAGCTCCAGTTGGGGGGTTTTTACAAGGGTGACTGAAAAACTCAATCAAAGGCATTTCGGCTTCTTCTTCCAGGGCATTGCCTCTGCAGTAGAGCTTGGTGTTTACTTCTGAGCCGAGATGACACGTGGAATTTGCATTCTGACTTTTCTGATGTAGAAAAGTCTAGAAGGATTTTGATGGGAAATTAAAATGGATTGGTGGGATAGGACCGTAAACCCTGGATAAAGGCGAAACTGTCGTATGGGGGAAAATGTTGCTTGAAATAAGACACAAAGGAATGTCCGATGAAAAAATGATTAAATATGTTATAATAATCGGTGTGGTAGGCTATTAAGTGGTTATTAAAAATCATGTTTTCCAAGTTCTTTTATTTGAAAGCATGAGGGAATACTGGTAATACAATGTTTGATTAAAAAATTCCTGTTAAAAAACTTTTTACGCGGTTGAGTCCAACGGCACTTGCAAAAATGAGTATATAGCACAAGGGAAAAAAGAGAGGGAAAGCACTCTGTTGTTAACAGTGCTTCTCTCTGGGTGATGGGGAAATTGGTGATTTTATTCTTCCTGCATTTCTGTTGACACAACAATTTTCTATCAAAAACATTATTGCTTTTATAATTCCCCAAAGGGTCTGTTTTAAACACTGTAGTTTGAAAATCATTTATGGGGGAAGACAGCCAAGAAAGGATTCCTGCTTGGCAACAAATCAGGCAGGCAGGCCCCAAGCAGCCTTTTAGAGGCTTTTTTCCCCTTTTGCCCAAATGTCAAATGTCAGGCTTGTACACAAAGGACTTAGAACCAGCGACTTCTCCAACACTGGATGACAGATGTCAACTTCTCCCCTCTTCTCCCCCCTCCCAACCCAAGGCCTGTTGAGTGTACTTAAATTTAAAAGAGAAAACAGAACTCAAATAGGCTGGAGACACAAGCTGGCAACTGAGGTTTGGCCCCGTCTCTTTGGGCTGACCCTGAAAGAGTTATGTGATCTGTGGAGAGAAGACCGTTGCTCCTCGACGTGAGGAAGCAACGCGGCCTCATGATTAAGCCTGAAAATTCCAGAATCAAACAAACCCATATGGAATCCTTGCTCTTTACCTGACAGCTCTGTGGCTTCCAGCAAATTGTGTAACTTCTTTGCACTTCAGTTTTCTCATGTGTAAAAAGGGGATGAAGATCTCCACCTCACTGGGTTCTTTTGAAGGTTAAATGGAATAGAACACAACCATTCGATCAGTGGTTTTCCTCTCAGGTTGTCTAATTTTATTTTCTTCTCACTCATAATTCAGGGGATGGAATCAGAAAGGGCAGTTTGGGGAGAAAGACAGTCTTTTTCATCTGCAAATTTTCCTGTGAAAAGTCAAGCATCCCAGTTCCAGGTTGGGATCCGTCTGGAGCCAATGAACCAATCTGTTGAGCATTATTACCTTCCGGGCAGTGTGCTTAAGGCCCGTTTCAGGAACATGACAAGGTTTCACACAGAGTACATGATCCTGTCATGTTTTATTCAAATAAGTCTTGCAAACAGCCGCTTCTTGCCACTCTTCAGCAACCGCACTAATCTAAGCCAACATCTTCTCTCAAGAAGTGACGGCAATAGCTTCTTCTTGGCCTCCTCGCTTTCATGTTTCCCATTTCCAGTGAACTTTGGTTTCAACCAAAATAGGGGAAGAATCAGTTTGGAGAGAGTAGCGGTGTGTGTGGAAGGCCACAGACTTTGGAGGCCCAGAGACCTGGAACTGAGCCCTGCCTTGGTCAGTTACTAACCTCCCTACGGTCACAAGGGTAGCAAGTAGCAAAGCCACTTTTGACGCCCATGGCTGCTGGTTCCAGAGACCCCACTGTGGACCACCAGACTTGCAGTCCCCATCCTTGCTATGAGAAGTGAGCATCCATGTGCGGCTGGCTCTCTCTGCACCACTGGGTAAGTGCCTCTCACTTAGGTAGACTGTGTGACTCCCTCTCCTTCCCTGTTCTCCAAGCACCAGAGGGAGAAGTTAATCCGCTCAACACATCGTAAGATTTGGGGTTGCTGCTTCAGGAAACATAATATGTAGCCGAAAATCTTTCTCCGCAGCTTTTTAAAGCCAATCTTTGAATTAACCAGAGGTCTGCTGAGATCTTTCCTTGCGTGTATCTACTAAGGGTGAATTTGTCATTGTTGTTGTTCACGAATACATCAAAATACTCTTATCTTTTCTTGATCTGTGTTGGAGGTGTTGTGGTTTAATGCAATTTTTTTTTGAAAGAGTGAAAAAAGCAATGTTTCAAAATGAAAATAGCATCCCCACATGCTTTCATCGTGTTGTGCAGTTCATTTTCCTATGACCTGGTCTTATGGAAGGAATCTCATTTTGGTTTAATCTTTTTGGGGTCCCTTCTCAGCTAACTAAAGATTTAGCTTGGAATGTTTAATTTCATATACTACAATTGTCTTAAGAAATTTTACAAAAAAGACAAAACGCTATATGTAAACTGTTCACTGTGGTGGTGTCTAAGGTCACGTAGTCTGTAGTAATTCTACGCACAAGAGGACAGCAAAAGAGCCACGGTTCACACATAGGCACAATGAGATATCCCAAAGCCGTAAAAATTATAATCACGTAACTTATGAAAAAACATAAGGGAAATGAATGTATGTGATATAATTATAATATCACAATATAATATAATCAGAACTTAGTTACACAAATGTTGAAACAAAATAGTTTGCATTGAATTGGACAGTCAGGCAGTCAGTATGCATTTTATTGAGCACCTGCTATATACCAGGCACTTTCATAACTATGAAATGATCAATAGAACAAAATATTTGAAGGGACTATGTAAAAATGGGCTTGAATCGGGGACACGGGACTACAATGGACTGTTTTACCTTTATTCTCCCCTAAGATTTAAAAGAAAATCATGGTTTCATAATAAAAAAAAGGGAAGGAAATGTTTGAAACAGCAAATGATAAAAGTTGCAAATGCTGGTTTTGTGCTAACTTAACCCGGGCACTGCTCTGAGCAGTCTGTGTATGTTACCTGATTTACCTCTATAATGATGGTATTATCAACAACGACACTCCCATTTCACAGTGAAGAGACTGAGACACGACACGATGTTTCCTCTCAAGCCCAATGTCTTAGATCCAGTTCATAGGAGAACTGAGTTCCAGAATGTTCTTAACTACCACTCCAAACATATCACACCAAGGTACATAACACAATTATATGATACAGGTGGGATTTCCTACAGCACCGCGGTGATTTTTGGCCTTTGGAGTGGATGCCTCCAGCTCTACTGGAGTGTTCTCTGCTTTTCTTGTTTACTACTCCCCCAGACCCAGACTCACAGCTGACACTCCATCAGTCGATGAAGAAACCAATCCCACTTTGATAAAAGCGGCCAGGAATTGGGTGGTCCATTTCATTTTTTCATAGTGTCTTTCAACTTCATGAGACTTTCATAGAGTTTTTCTGTGTGCCCACCCTTCCAAATTGAGATAGATGATACCAACCCAGTTCACAAGACAAGCAAAAACTTAAACTGAGAAGATGGTGACAAAAACAGGAAATTATTTCACCCTGGGAGTATTCCAGAAACCAAGTTTGAATAATTGCTTTATGTTCAGTTGGACACAGGTTCACTCCCAGGTTGACTCACATATGTAAACACTCCTGACTACCTTATGACTGCCACACACACACACACACACACACAAACACAAACACACACCCCTATCTTTCCAAAATGCTAACTATGCAGCATGAATCAGTCACTCTTGACTTCAGAGCACAGAATTCTTCATCGGCAACCTTGACTCCTCTCTTTCTTTCATACTCACATACCATCCAACAGCAAATCCTGCCCACCCCATCTTTTAAATTTGAGACCTACTTTATAGGCCGGCACATGTCAGTTTGGGTAAATGTTCCATGTACACTTGAAAAAGAATATATATTCTGCAGTTATTGGCTGCTTTGCTCTATAAATGTCAATTAGGTCAAATCCGTAAAATAGCATTGGTCAAAATTTTTCTGTTCTTATTATTTTTGTTGGTTTGTTTATTAGTTATTAATAGAAGAATGTTAAAGCCTACCACAGTGATTGTGGATTTCTTTATTTCTCCTTTTAGATACGGTGATTTCTGCTTTATATATATATATATAGAGAGAGAGAGAGAGAGAGAGAGAGAGAGAGAGAGGCTATATTAACAAGTGTTTGTAGATTTAGAATTAGAATTCTGCTATCTTTCTCACGGGACTGACCATTTTTGTTATAATAAAATATCTTTCTTTATCTATTATATTGCTTCTGACCTTAAAGATTTTCTTAAAATCTATTTTATCTGATATTAGAATAATAATCGTCTTTCTTTTGGTTACTATATGCATGCAGTATGTTTTTCCATTCTTTCATTTTCATCCTTTTTGTATACTTATGTTTAAGTTTTGTCTCTTGTAAGCAGAATATAGTTAGGTTTTTGTTTTTCATTTAGCATGACAATCTGTCTTTTAATTGGAGGATTTAGGCCATTTACATTTAATGTGATTACTAATACATTACTAACACAATACCAATATAGCTGTTTTCACTTAGTTCCATTTGTTATGTGTTCCCTTTTCTCTCCTTTGTGACTTTTTAATGAAGTCTTTTCTTTATACCATTATTTTCTCCTCTTTATTAGCTTATTATTTCCATATATTCTCTTTTTAAATTACCTGCAGATTACAAGTATGATCCTTGACTTATTAAAGTCTAATAAAATCAGTGCTTTTACTACTCCCCAGGCAATGCAAGGAACTTAAGACATGTTTGATTCCCTTTTCTTCTTACCTACCTTTTGTGCTATTGCTGCCATAAATTTTAATTCTACATATATTTTAAACCCCACAAAACATTATTATCTTTTAATGCAGTCAGTATTCATTTAAATTTACCAACACATTTCTTCTTATGCTGCTCTTCATTCTTTCCTAAATTTTTATTCTTCCACCTGAGGTTATTCTCTTTTTCCTAAAGGACTTTCTTTAGTCTTTCTTTTCTTTTTTTAAAGATTTTATTTTTCCTTTTTCTCCCCAAAGCCCCCAGGTACATAGTTGTGTATTTTTAGTTGTGTGTCCCTCCACTTTTGGCATGTGGGACACTGCCTCAGCATGGCTCGATGAACAGTGCCCTGTCTGCACCCAGGATTTGAACTGGCGAAACCCCGGGCCACCAAAGCAGAGTGTGCAAACCCAACCACTTGGCCACAGGCCCGGCCCCATAGTCTTTCTTTTTGTTAGAGTCTGCTGGTAATGTATTTGCTCAGTTTTTGTTTTTCTGAAAATATATTTATTTCATCTTAAATTTTGATGGATATTTTTCACTAGGTGTAGAATTACAGGTTGGCAGTTATTTTCTTCTAGCTTTTAATTTTTTTTAAAAGGGTTTTATCTTTTGGCTTCCATCAGTTCTGCTGAAAAGTCACCTGCCAGTCTCATTCTTGCTTTCCACAGAAGTGGAGTATTGTGTCTGTTCTAGGATGACTTGTGACCAATTTTGTGGTCTAACTTTTATAGTTGTTCTCAGTCGCTGAGTTGGTCTGCAACTAGCTATTTGGGCATTTTTCCAGAAAGAAGATTATCCCCAGATGATGTTGGAGGTAGCAACTGGAGGTTGAGAGAGTGGAGGACGATCAGAGAGAGAGAGGTTAAGATGGAAGGAGTAGTTTTACTTAAGAGGAGTAGATGCCAGAAGATTAGCAGCAGGCTGGGGTCAAAGGAAAGATATAGGGGACAGAATGGTACTTTCTTAAAAATAAGTGGCCCCAGAACCTCAGAGACTGCGATATCCAATATTGCATTTTATATTTCTCTTTACTGTGTTATACTTCCCTGAAGTAATGGAGATCCAGAGAAGTTAATCAACTTGCCCAATCTCACACAGCTACTACACTTACTGAGATTCTAACCTATGCCAGTAGACTCCAGAGCACGCACTTTCAATAAACTATACTAAAGACCAGACACTTTTAAGCTTTTCTGATTATAAACCATAGTAAGAAATACATCGTGAATCTATACATTCATACTCATAATCAAAGCTAACCTTTCACTAATCAATATTACCTATATTACCCAGAATACATCATGAGATATTCCATTCCATCCTGTTTTATTCTTCCTATTGCATCCCATCCCATCCCATGCCACTCTATGTGTTGGATCAACATTAATGGGTTGGTCACTAGTTTCAGATAAAAATCACTGCTAAAGACAATGACTTACTTTAAGATGTAATAAAGTGCATAGCCCTGATTTGCCAGGGAAAGCTCACAAATTGAGAAGGAAGGGCAAAAGAAGACATTATTGTCTTTCGGAGATTTAACAGAACAGCTCTGGATCACCTACTTCAGGTTCCCGTAAGTAGGCAGCCTCCAGTAGGTACTTGAACTTTGAGCTGGCATTGAGTGAGTGGGGATGTTACGTTGGCTCTTTGGGAGCGCATCTTAGCCCTGTGCATACAGCACGGGGCAGAGCAGGCACTCGATAGATGTTTGTGCCTGAGTCAAATAAAGGGTCAGAGGGGGTGTCTCAGAGAGTCTTCTCTGCTCTAATATCCTCTATTTAGTCCTTGAATGAAGAAGACTGCAACATTTCCCTCTGGGTCGGAGTTACCAGCAAAAGAATCTCCTAGAACGGTCATTTTTTCCACAGTTTCTATCTTAGGCTGCTGGGGCACTGAGGGATTAAAGAAAAATCACCACCACCCCCCAATCCAGAATTTCCTGTCCTGTCTTGTGGTTGACTTAAAACATTTCAACTCCCGCCTCCCTCTTTCTCACCATCTCTTCTTCATGGTTAAAGACGTTATAAATTTGCAAAGGAAATGATTAAGCAAATCCAGAGATTTTGGCTAGGGAACCTGATTTTTCAAGGCCCTAGTTTTTGAGAACTGAAGAAATCTGTATGATGAAAGGTTTGCACATGAGTTTTTAGCCTTAGTCAGGACTGGTGCATAATTTCCTGTTTTTGTATCCTCGACACTGCTAAGCTACTTGCGAACAACTGGCCGGCAAAGATAGGGAGGGGGTGGGGGCTGCGGGGAGAGGGTTGTGAGCCAAGATGGGAGGAGAAGGCTGTTCCTTCTTCAGTTCTGGCAGAACTTCTGTGAAAGTGGAAAGATTTTTTTTATAGGCAATGAAATAAAGACCAGAGGCAGATTCTAAACATTGAAACGGGGAGGTTGAGTGGTAGAGAGGAGAAGCAACAAGTTTGAGCAGGAATTTTAATGGGCTGCCAGATACTCGAAGAGCAGTTGAATCTCAAAATGTCCTGATAAGCAGGAACGTTATTAGACACTTATTATATGCCAGGCACAGTGCTGACTGCTTGGCGCGGAATATATCCTGAGGTAGATTCTACCTAGATGAGGTAGATTCTGCTGCTGTCTCCATTTTATGGACGTGAAAGTGAAGCCTGAAGAAGTTAAGTGACTTGGAATTCCAACCAAGGCCTTTGGCCCCAGAGCCTGTGTTCTTAACCACGACTCGGTTCTGAAGATAAAGAAGGTGACAGGGTTGTCACTGGGACCATAATATACGTATTCTTTTATTTAGATCTAGGGTGGGGGATGGGGCCCTAACCAAAGCTGCTCTCTGATTTCTTTTCCTCTCACTGCAGGGCCTCAGATTGTGCTTGGCATTTGCCTCTTTGCTTTTAGTTCCTCTTTCCATGTTTCTCTTCAAACTGCATTTCCCAGGTGCCATTGCCAACTGGCTTCTGGTTGGGTTTACCCAGGGGGAGGTGCTGGTGCTGAGGTATTTGTCCAAGGTCCTTCCTCAGCAGAAAGCCAGCTTCGGGATAGCCCCACTCTGGTCCCAGCTACCCTCAGGTGGCCTCCCACTCCCCCATGGCGCTCCATTTCCCACAGGATTCCGGGTTCCTTGCTCTGAATCTTCCTTTTGTCTGTCTGGCCTCTGCGTCTAATCTCTGGCTTCCTTCCATGCCTGTCTTTTTAGCTGTTCCAGCACCTTTAAAACTAGTGCCCATATAATTTCTCTTTTTTGAACTACTTGGCACAAGCGAGGTTTTCCTGACAGGACCCTGAGTGAGACCCAGACGTTTGTGCCTTAGACACAGACCCTGAGAGAAGAACTTAGATGCAAGTAGTTTATTTGGGAAGCGATCCCAGAAAGTATAAGCGAGGCAGAGTGTGTTCATAGGTGTGTTACTACTGTGGGCAACTCGGGTTCAGTCTTGCTGGGGACTGTTGTGGGAAGATTTAGAAGGCACCTCAAAATTCTCCGTCTGAGAGATGGGGAAGCTGAGACATGTATCTGCCATTGTCCATCCCTCAATGGATGAGGGTTGCCCTGGGGGCCATAAAATTTCAGGCATATCCAGAATGCCCTGCACGCAGGCTGAACAAGTCTTCACAGCCTCTGGAGAAAGCCACCAAGAAGAAAAGCAAGTCACGGAGGGATCTTTGAGGTGGGAAGCCACCAGTACTGCAGGTGACCTCAGAGCTAGGCTGAAGAGAAATCAGGCGGGGCATCCACAGTGTGTGCTACCATGGCAACCTGGCTAATTTTATAAGTAGATACAACCAAGGAAACCCAAAGGCACACCAGCATCCCCTTCCCAGAAATTCTGCTTTACTTTAGAATGGGATGGACACCAGGGAAAATCTTTTCTTTCTTTTTCCTCTCTCTTCCCTCCTTTCTATTTTCTTGGATCAGCCAGCCAGCTACCTGGTTACCAGGGTGGAGAGAGTCTGGGACACAGTTTAAGGGTGTCCCAAAGGTTGGATGGTAGAAGACATATTTCTAGCTTGAGCAGATGTCATCTGCATCCTCATCATGATGCTGACCGAGCACTTACTACTTGCTGGGCACTGTACTTGCAAGCTATAAATGCATTGTCTCACTTACTCTTCTCAGCAACTCCCTGAGAGAAGTACCATTATTAGTCCCATTCTACAGAGGAACAAATGAAGGCTCTGCGACGTGAAGCAATTTGCTCAAGGTCTCACAGCCTTGGGTCATAGGTATGGCTCATCTGAGTGGATCGTGAAGCCAAATTCCAAATCCACATACATGACACTTGGCAATAAGCATTTAAGCATCTTGTTAAGGACCTAAGCCATGTAAAGGTTTTATCTATGTGGATATTTCTTATAGTCTTTAAAGATACTTAAAAAGAAAATGATTACACTTTTTTAAAAAAATGTTTCTTTTTGCTTTTTCTCCCCAAATCCCCCCAGTACATAGTTGTATATTTTAGTTGTGGGTCCTTCTAGTTGTGGCATGTGGGATGCCGCCTCAGCGTGGCCTCGTGAGAGGTCCCATGTCCACACCCAGGATCTGAACCAGCGAAACCCTGGGCTGCCGAAGCAGAGCGAGCGAACTTAACCACTCGGCCACGGGGCCGGCCCCTGATTACACTTTTTAACACAGATGGTCCCCCACTTGCGATGGTTTGACTTACAATTTTTTGACTTTATGATTTTGCAAAACTGATACGGATTCAGTAGAAACTGTACTTTGAACTTTGAATTTTGATCTTTCTCTCCGCTGGCGATGTACGTCGCTCCCAGCCAGCTATGCGATCACGAAGGGAAACAACCGATACACTTGCGACCATTCTGCACCCAGACAACCATTCTGTTTTTCGCTTCAGTACAGGATTTAATAAATTACATGAGATTTCAACACTTTGTTATAAAATCGGCGTTGTGTTAGATGATTTTGCCCAATGGAGGCTAATGTAGGTGTCCTGAGCACATGGAAGGTAGACTGGCCTAAGCTAGGATGTTCAGCAGCTTAGGCGTATTAAGTGCATTTTTGGCTTATGATATTTTGAACTTACAGCAGGTTTATCAGGATGTAACCCGATCCTAAGTCGAGGAAGATCTGTATCTACTAGATAGCTCAGGTCACTCAATGAATCCAATGAGTTGAACTGAGTTTGTATTAAATCCTACCTGCAATCAAAATACAAATCTGACTATGTCACCCTCCAGCTCACATCTCTTCCATGGCTCTCTATTGCCCTTGGGAAAAGTTTAAACTTCTTACTATGGGCTCCTTACTACATGTCCTTGAAGATCCACTCTGTGCCTCCTCTCCAGCCTCCACTGTCTTACCTATCTTCCTGCAACCTCACTCCAGCTACACTGAACTACTTGCCATTCTCTCTGTAGACTCTGGGCTTTTGCATTTCCTGTTCTGCTGGGAGCCCCTTTGGCCAACTCTTATTCATTCTTTGTGAGTTACTCAACTGTCACCTCCTCAAATGGCCGACTTCTGTCCCCTGTAGTCTTGTGGCAGTGCCTTCCTCTGAGTTCCACACACTGCATTTACTTATCTTATCTTATATCATTATTGTCTTTTTGTCTGTCTGTCTCTTCCACAGACATGAAAACATGCCTTTAAGAGCTTAGGTTGGGTTTCAACCTTGGCTCAGACATGTGTTTCATGGGCAAAGTTGCTTCTCCTATCTGAGCCTTAGTTTCCTCATCTGTAAAATGGGCAGTAACCAAGGTGATTCATGTGACACACAATACTCGGCATATAGTAAGGGCCAATATTAGCTCTTATTATCTTTGCATCTTCAGGGCTGGTCTTTTTACAGGTGGTGCTCAGTGAAGTGAATTTTCTCCGCACAGAACTACCTGGAGGGCTCTCTAAAACAGATTACTGGGCCCCACCCCCAGGGTTTTTGATCCAGTGGGACTGGAGTGGGGCTTGAGAATTTGCATCTCTCATTAGTTCTCAGGTGATGCTGATCGTTATGGGACCAACTTTGAGAACCGCTGGGGTAGGCATCTGGGGAGGGTGGATGTCTGGCTAGAGTGATCGAACACTTGGAGCTAAAATAAACTCAGACTAGAGCAGAAGGCAACTCACTCACCAATGGATATGGCCATAGAACCTTTATCTATCCATGTAGCCATTCAGCCCATATTTATTGAGTATCTACTATGTCCAGGCATAGTGCTCGATACTGATGTCAGAGCAGTGAATGAGACAGACAAGAAGGCCCCTGAGGTTGATGAGCTCACAGTCTAGTGGCCCAGCTTTCCAATTACACAGGTCTCATCAGTCTGAATTGAAGGGGCATGGCTGTTTGGAGAATGGCTAACCTTAAAAATATTAATAATTGCTTTACTGTTTATTGCATCACTATAATTTCCTTTTCAATATTGATTTCGCCAAAATGATAAGTCAAAACTGATTATGGTAAACACATAATCCCCTTGCCTGGAACTGCTGCCATCATTTGGCACCCGTCTTAGGATGAAATCAACTCATGGAACATGGCAGAGCAGAGTCCCAGCGGTTCAGAGCCAGGCTGTGACATAACACCTGTTATATGAAATGATAAATATCCTTATTGTTATTATTATTATTATTAGCCAATTTGAGTAGGAATTTTCCGTTACTTGGTGCTGAAGGTCTGCTGTGATATGATAGCTCTCCTTTGCTAAGTGCTCGTTATACGCCAGCCTCTGCACCAAGAGTCTGGCGTGCTGCATCTCGCTCCATGCTCATGGCAACTCCACGATGTAGGCGCCATTATTATCCCATTGTTTAGGGAGGAACCTGAGAGGTGAAGCCACTTGTCCTCTAGTTGGGTGTGGGGACTTGAGAGGTGAGGCTGCTCCGTGGAGCCTGATGGGCTGGTGAGCTTGACTGAAATGCTTTGCAATGACGCTGACTTAAATGATTTGCAAGCACACCGTCCTTCCTTAAGCTTCGTCCAAGACAGAGCTGATAAGAATGGAAAAACAAACCAACCCACTTTCTCTTTGACTTGGGGGAGGGGAGGCAGGGAATCACAGAAGGCACTTGACGAGCCCAGTTTGGCCCTCTTGTTCTAGTCCTCTTCATTAAACTTGACTGCCTTCTAGAAGTTAATCAACACATTCCTCAGAGCTTCTTTGGCCCAATCTCCTCGTTAGACAGTCAGGGAAAAGGGCCTGGCTAGAGATTGTAGGACCCTAGGTCCTGGAACGCCCCCATGTGGCCGGATTTAAAAGAAAACATCCTCCAGCGAGAGCAAACAGGAAAGTGGCGACTGCCAGAAATGCAGCTGGGGGCCATTTTGTCAAGAAGCGCTTCTTTGGGAAAAAAAAAATCCACACAGGTGCCTGCTAGTCCCCTCAGGATAAGATGTAACAAAGGGGGCAATTAAGTTCAGTTAGGGGCGTAGAGCTTTAGATTAGATAACGTATTCAGAAAGCATTCCATAAACTGTAAAGTGTGATAATGTAAGGCATTATTATTATTATATTTACTTCTGAGAAATTGCATGGGTTGCTAGTCTGTTATGCAAGTTAAAGGGCCAGGGGATAGAGAGGCTGGATGAGCAGCTTTCAGGGAAAGGGAAACAGAGCCGAAAGGGTTAAACTCCCCAGAAAACCAATTTATGCAAAGGGCTGGATCCTGACGGCATTCAGGCCAGCGCTAAAGATCTGAATTACAAATTTACACAATTTGCTGCTCAGTAAGTAATTTCTTTTCTTCCTAATGGAGCCCGTAATTTCCAGTGGGCCTGTGCCACTTTATTTTCCCTGATAGAGTGAGCGAGAGCTAGACCACAGAGGAGCCTGATTCTACTCACCGTGCGAGTTGCCTTTTTAAAAGGCTTAAAAAGGGACCTTGGGAGGATGGTTAAAACCAACCCTTATCATCTGACATTTCTGCAAAGCGCATTTCCTGCGTTTGCAACTTGGGTGAGTTAATCATTGAAATCATTTTCCTTTCCTTCTCTTTCAGGTAGATAGGCCAGCTGATTTTATTTTTCAAACTGTAAGATCAACACGGGAGTATTTGACATGAGAAATGGCATTTGTCAGGTCCAGTGTGTCGAAATCTGCTCCCTTCCAGGCACTCTGAGAAGGAGCCAGCAGGACACAGATTCTAGTCTCTTAGAATCTAATTTAAATCTGGACTGTTTGCAAACAAACAAGGACAATCCCGTGTGTGTGTGTGTGTGTGTGTGTGTTTAAATGCCTGATAATTTGTTTAGAGAGCAGGGGGTACAACAAAAACACAAGAACTTCTCTTCCTTTCTCTTTTTCTTCCCTTTTTGGCATTTCTTTGGGTATATATCCCCTGCCTCAAGATGATGAATTCATGAGGGACCTCACAGGCTCCTAGGAACAACTGTGCTTTTGAAGGAATACTTTGATGAATATCAATCAAAAAGTCACCGTCAGCTGGAACTGGAAAGCAGAGGTTTTTTTTTTTCCCCAATGGCGGCCATTTCAGCGCAATAGCTCAATTCTTGGAAAAGACCACTTCTTCTTGACATTGGAGAAGACATACTTCCCTGTGCACCTAAAAATAAATAAGTAAATAAGTAAATGAGTACGTAAATTTTTAAAAAGTCACCTTTGCCCTCCCCCAGGTCTTGATTTCTCTTTCGGTTTCAGGGCGTTTTAATGTTTTCTCTGTGCAAGTTTTGCTGAGTGGCATTTCTGGGCTCCGGATTTTGAGGAACTTCGGTCCCTCTGTGTCCCAGGAGCTTTCTTGAGTTCACTGGAGAGTTTCTGCTTGGTGTTCACACTAGTTTAGCATGAGGCATGGGAATTAGTATTTACTATAGATGCATCAGAAATGAGCTTTCAACTCAAAAAAAACCCCCAGAAAACTCAAAAATGTAGTTTTAAAACTTGCTTCTTAGGCTACAATTGGATTCAGAATCCCCGAAAGAACTCATTTTTTGAGTCCGCTCTGGCTTAAATTTTCTTGCCTTTAAAAAAACAAACAAGCAATTTCATTAAAAGATCACTCTCTTTTTTGGCCGGGCAGATGGGAAACCAGTTACAGAAACTGTTGGCATTCTTTGCAGTGAGATTCTCAGCAAAGAACCTCTTTTTAAAAATTTTTCATTTTTTTCCTGGGGAGGTGGGGGATGGGAGGGCTGCGTCTGAATTAGTGACTCAGTCCCGCCTGGGGGTGTTTCTCATCAGGGCAAAAAGCCCCGAGCCCAGTGAGGTGAAACTTGGAAGTGATACTGTCGCCCTTTCTCAATGGACTAGTGTGGCCTGAGCTCACCAAAGGTCGCACCAGGCAAGCCCCCTGGTGTTTGGAGACAAAGGAAGAACCAGCTGCCTGGTTTCCTCAGTCGTCCCACCTTCTCTGATGGCGTGCGAGGAGGGAAGGTCACCTCCCACCAAGGGCTTCCCCAAAGGGTTTTTTCCTGATCCATGCCAAGTTAAGCATTCGGACATGAAGTGACATGAGGTTGTTCTCAGCTGGGTGAGTCACAGACACTGAGTAATCTCCAGGTTTGGGCAGGAGGTCTGAAGAAGCTGAGCCAGCTGCGAGGAAAAGACCTCCTGTCTTTTTTTGAAACATAGCATTCAGCCAGTCCAAGCTGGGGGCGAGCAGGCCCCAGCGGCAAAGGGCCCCCCAAATCTTCATTCTTAGAGATGCTGGGTTTTTTTCCAAACACATTTTTCCAACACCTTGTTGCCAAAGCCATGGTTTTATTTACCTAAAGTGCAGACGTCAGGAGAGTATATTCAATGTTTATTTCCAACCAGTGTGTGATGGTTTGCATGTGGGATGGATTTGTAGGAGCCAGTGTGTCTGTGTGGCTCTGTGTTAGTTCCATGTATCTTTTGTATGTGTGTGAATATGAATGCGTATATGCATCTATCTATTCCGGTACGTAACATATAAGTATGAATGTGTCCATGCATTTATCTATTCCTGTATGCAGTGTACATTTATATGTAGGAATGCGTGTCTATGTGGTATAAATACATAGTTGAATATACGTGTGTGTATCTGTAGCGGACACTGCCGATGCATTCATGCTCCAGCTGCTGAGGGATCCCACCTTCTCAGCTCAGTGGGAGCAGCTTGCCTGTCCTGCCACCTCCCAGGGTGGCCTACGACTCACCAACAAGGATCCAAAGCCTGGCCCCTTTGCCTGAAGGCAGATCACCTGTGTGGTGCACTTCATGCTCTGGAGTCTCCCAGGGGATCAGGACGAGACTCTAGTCCAGCTGAAACCTATCCTTGCTCAGCTCCTTCCCTGTCCTGTTCTTCTCTTCCTCCCTTTCCCCTGGGAGCCCTCCCTCAGTGCATCACGTGCGTGCATCCAGATCCCTGTCTTGGCTCTGCTCTAGGGAGCCTGGCCTAAGCAGCGCTTCTCTATATGTGCGTGTGTGTATATGCAAATATACGTGCACACACTTTGCAGGTGTGTGCACCTAGGAAATCTAGGAGGATCTAGGGGAGAAGAGAAGCTGGAGGAAGAGCACTGATTTTATACTGTGGGAGATCAAGTCATCTCAGACAGAGTATGAGAGACCTGCTTTAAAAGTTGAAAATTAAAAGATGCTTTAGATGTAAATGTATTTTTTTATTAAATCAGAAAAACAAAGATACAGTATACATGATACCAGTCAATCATATGCTACTTTGAATTACATTTTAACAGACTCATGGACCTATTTACTTCTCTGTACAAGTATTAAAAAAAACTCAGGTATTTGAATAATCGTCTGTAAATTTTTATTAACTGGGGTTACGGGGAGGGTTTTATCAGAGCACATCCTGAGAACATTAGGAAATTACAGACAGACTTGAGATAAGTGTCAGACAGAACAGATGAAGCAAGCCCCTCAGCCATCTGAGAAACATTAATAATGTAAGATTGCAGAGACCAAATCTTTGTTAGGGATACAGGATGCGGGATTAACATGGAGCCCTCGGCGCCCCCTTGTGTTGCAAAGTAAACCTGCAACTTCATTTGTTTCGTTTTGTTTTGTTTTTTGGAAGTTGTAATCCTCACCCTTGTCACTGAGCCTCAGAAAGCAATTGTTTTCCCAAATCATCTCAAGCCCTCTCCAGTCAATCTTTTCCCTCTCATCAGTAACCTTCAAGGACCCTATTTGAAAGACGACTCTTATTCATTCCCTTTCTCATTCCCCACACATTCCATTCCAGGAAATTGGCAAGCTCCCAACACAGAGCCCGTGTTCTCCGGCCTCGAAATGTGAACTTAAACAAACAGATTTTCGTCTCTCCTCTAAAAGCTTAGAGGATGAGCACGTATTTACTACAAAGCTTAATTCCTTCCAACAGGCATTTTTCTTCTGCAACTTACTTGTCACTGCCATTTTTCATAACTTAACCAGAAAGCCTTCCTCCGCCTTCTCCCTCCCCTGCTTGACAACTGACTCTTCTGACCTTACTAGTTAACTTGCTAAACCATCTTTACAGCTATTTCCCAGGAAAGACTGGACCAGAGACGTAAATAATACACCTCAATATACAACAGCTCAGGCTTCATTTGTAGGCAGAATTTCATTTGATGGCCATCAGAAGAAAAACTATATACATGGAGTGGGTTTGGGGAGGAGATGGGGTAGGGAGAAGACATCCTGGTGGCAGGAGGACTTGGTGGGAACTGGAGTGATTTGTTTACTTGGATTTGCCAACGGGTCCGATGGCTACGGGGTCTGTCTGCACTTGAGCGTCCAACATCCGCTTTGGTCCCTGGAGAAAAATATAAAGAAATTGCATCCTAATGAAGACCTGTTATAGCAGCAGCAACAACTGCCATTTATTTAGCGCTTACTCTGTGCCAGGTGCTGTGCTGAATAAATAAACCTTATTCGTGGGTGGTGGATAAGAGAATGGTCTCCAATCAGATGCCCGAGTTCAATGCCCAGTTATATTACTTCCCAGCTTTGTGAAATCGTGGACAAATTATTTAACTCTTTATGTTGCAGTTTCTTCATCTTTAAAATTTATCTCAGGGGGATGTTTCAAGATCAAGTGAGTTCACACCTGTAATGCCCTCAGAACAGTGCTGGGGTGTCGAAGGCCTTTCACAATTACAGCTCACTTTAGTGACCCTCTCCAATCACTTTCTAACCACATTGCCCTGTCTAATTTTCTTATAAAACATATCACCATCTGAAACGATCTTATGATCTATGGTACTTGTCTAACCAGAATGCAATTTCCATGGGTTCTCTCCGCTATATCCTTGGTGCCGAACAAGTGCCTGGCACAGAGTAGGTACTCCTTCATGTGGACTGAACGTGGTCGAACAAACCCTGACTCAAGTACTATTATGACTATTATTATTTTTTACCTTTTCTGTCAAGTATAATTTATATACAGTAATATTAACCCTTTTAATGTACGGTTCTATGAGCCACACAAATAGTCACATAATCACCACTGCAGTCAAGATATTCAACCATCTTGAAAATACTGCTTGTGCCTCTTTGTAGCCAACCCCGTCCCCCACCCCCAGACCCTGGCAACCACTGACTGGCTCTCCATCCCGGGAGTTTGACCTTTTCCAGGACGTCACATCAATGGAACCATAGAGTACCTAGCCTTTGAGTCCGGCTTCTTTTATGTAGCATGATTGGTCTGACATTCATCCATGTGGCTGCATGTGTCAGGGTACGATTATTGGTGGCCCTGTTTTACAGTATAGTATATAGTGTAGGGCAGCACAGTAGAATATAGGATAGTATATATGGTACAGTATACAGAGAGTATAGATGGTTTATATAGTACAGTACAATACTATATATATGGTATAGAGTAGTATAATATATAGTATAGTAAATTATAGATAGTATAGTATACATAGATAGTGTAATGTAGTATAAGTGTAATATAGAATAGTGTATATTGTATGGTATATATAGTATATATATAGTGAAGTCTAGTGTAGTCAATATAGCACAGTATATTACAGTATGGCATAATACATACAGCATAGTATACATTAGTATATATAGCACACATATACAGGGTGTATAGTACAGTAAATATAGTACAGTATATAGAGTACAATAGTATAGTATAGGGTAGGGTAGTATAATATACTATTGAAAAGTATTTATAGTATAGTACATATATGCATGGTGTCATGTAATATACTGTAGTACAGTAGAGCATACACAGGATAGGATAGGTTAGTATAGTGTATACAGTGTACTATGTATAGTAAGTAGAGTAGTGTAGTGTAGGATATACATTGTATATAAGGTATATACAGTGTATATACAGCACACATGTAGGGTAATGTACTACTGCATATAGAGCATGGTAAGATATAGGGTAGTATAGTATGTAGGATATACTATATAGTGTAGTGTAACGTAGTGTAGTTTATCACTGGAATCAGGTTGCTGGGGTCTGAATCCCAGATCTGCCACCTCCTGGCTGTGTGACTTTGGTCAAGGGGCTTAGCCCTCTGCACCTTAACGTTACCATTGGTAAAATGGAGATTCACAGGCTGGGTCTGAAGATTAAATGTTAGTATCTGTAAAGTGCTTAGAACAGTATTTGTCACCTACTAAGTGCTAGAAAAGAGTGATTGTTATCATTCTGAGTGGTGGTGGTTGGATTCATTTATTCAGCCATACCTGGGTTGGGAATTCAACCAGCCATAACATATATCGAGCACTACTGTATGTAAGTCATTGCAGTAGTCTTTGGGAACACAGCAATGACCAGGACACCACGGCACATTGAAAGCTTGGGCTCAGGAGTCAGCCATACCTGGGGCCGAGGACTGCTCTGTGCCTCTGATCAGCTCCCTGCCCTGTGAGCCTGTCTCATCCCGTGATCTCACCTGGTCCTCACAGCATCCTGTGGAGTTGACCCCACTATCCTCACCCTACAAAGGAGGAGGCCCGGTGACCGCGAGTCACTGACATCAAGTTCTTCACTAGCAGGTGGTGGATCCGAGTTCTGTCTCCGATTCGCCTGAATCCCGAGCTCGTCTCCTAAGCCCTAGGCGATCCTCAATGGCCCCTTTGCACCGCGTTGTAAACACTTGGTGCTGTGATGACACCACAAGCTCCTTAAGGCTGGCAGTGTCATTCTCATCTCTGCACCTCTACAACAGGGGTAGGGGCTGACCAAAAATCACTCACAAAATGCTTGTTCCTTCCTGACAAATTAAAACGGGCCAGGCGTTGTTCTGACGTCATGTGATCTCATTTCATCTTCCTGCAAACCCTGTCACGTCAGTACTATTAGCCCCATTGACAGGGTACCTGGAACTCAGAAAGGTGACATCCAAGGTCACATAGCCACTCACTGGTAAAGCCGGGTTCAAATCCAGGAACGAGCTTCTTAGGTTTCTAGGCCTGGACTCGGGCTGGCCCTGGGGAAGTGAGCCTTTCTGAGCCCCCTTCGCCCAGGGTGCCTTCATGCTGTCCGTCCTGGTTTACACAGCCCCTCCCTCCCATTTATCACCTCCGTCAAAGCCGACCCTCCAAGGTCTCATTCCTCTAGGTCCCATGACGGGGGTTCTCGTGGGCTAAGCACATCAAACTTGGGTTGCCAAGCAGCTGCCTTGAGCTGAATTTGGCTTGTAGATGGGCTTTATTTTTTTTAATTTATAAATTAAATGCTGACACTTAAAAGTTAGATACTTTCACATAAACATCTGTACTTTTGTTCTTTTCTCTTGAAAAATGGGGAGATCCTGCCATACTGCGTTCATAATTCTGCAAGGCAACAATGGCTGGTGCTGAGTGGGAAAACCTGAGGCTCTGAGGGGTTAAGTGATTAAGCCAAAGTCCTGTAACTAGGAGTGGTAGTTTCCAGACTCTGGAGAAGCTGCCCGACTTCACAGCACAGGCTCTTAGGCACCGCTCTGTTCTCCTTTCACTGTCCTACGTGCTGCCTGGTTGTATCAGGGTTCGCAGCCTCAGTACCACAGACACTTTGGTCTGGATATCTCTTCATTGAAGGGGACTGTCCTGTGCACTATAAAGCATTGAGCAATATCCCTGGTCTCTACCCACAACGTTCCAATAGCACCTACTCCCAGTGGTGACAATCAAAATGGTCTCTGGACATTGCCAATGTCCCCTGCGTACAAAATCACCACTGGATTAGATCCGTCCCATTAGATCCAGGGATTTCATGGGTAAGGAGATATGCAGAGAATACCCCATGGGCCTCTGACAAAAAAATCCCAAGAACTACCAAGAAAGAGGGGAACTGGGTGTATAAGCTCAGAACTTTCCAGAACACCACCTTCCCCACGCTATATGCCACTCAGTGCACTGCAACTTGGCAGGTAATGGCTCGACCAGAACTTTGGGCAGAAAAAAATGCACAGTCGCTTTGGAAATGCCTGAGAAAAGTGTGGTTCGAGTTCACACTCCTCACTGAGGAGCTGGAGCTGAGCATGGAGACAACTCCTCCAGCAAAACTACTCAAAATGTGATCAGTCTTTACACACTCTCTTTCTGTGGTCAGTCTCCTTTCTTCATCACCTCTTTACAACTGGAGAAAAGCCTTCACCTGAGGCGCTGGGGAAAGTGGCAGGGGCGGGGCTCTGCATCAGGGCTTCACGTTGCCAAACAGCCTCAAGTCGTGACTTTAACACTATCTCAAATGGAAGTTCTACACTCATACTCAAAGACACGGAGACTGGATAGAAATATGACGACGTTTACCATAAAACATTAAGCTCGGGGGCTGAGATTCTGCATTAGGCTCCCCACTGATGCTGGAAACCAAAATTGGGCCAGGGAACCATCTCACTCACCTACTTCTCTCTCTTAGAGGTCACCAATATCCACAGATATTCACGGACTGGAACAATTATGAATGATCAGCTAGGTGTAGAGCAGTGGGCTTCCCATAACTAGCCCATCTTTACTGCAACACGCAGGGGAGCCCCCGGTCACTGCCCCCCGCTGGTGTCAGCATTCCTTGCTTGCCTTGGCCTCCTGGCTCAACCCACATTCCCATGGGTCCCAGACATGACTCCACTCGTTCTTCCTCCTGGTTTATGCTTGATTGCCTTGCTTATCATGTGAGTAATGACCCTTCAGACTCTCCTTGTTTGCCAGGATTTATAGCATCCCAAATGTAATGAAACATCTACTAGTGTCCTATTTCACTCCATTCATCCATTCATTCAACAAAGACTTATTGGGTGTCTACCACGTTCTAGCCACCATGTTGGCGGGACAGCACGTCTGCCCATGGCAGGAGTGCTCACGGCCCTCGCACAGCTAACAGTCTAGGGGAGGAGGCAGAGAACCACAGAGCCACAGAGAAAGACTGCAAGAGGTTAATGAATTATTTAATGTTTGGCCTCCACTCACCCCCGCCTGGGCTTCCCTGGAAGGAAAGGGCTAAGTTGTAGTCGCCTCTGTCTATCCAGCCCCCAGGGGCAGGCTTAGAGCAATTTCCCGGGTTGAAACTCTTCCACGCTCCCTTTGGCCACAGGTGAGCAGCGATGCACCTGTTCCTGCCCGCCCTTCCTCCATCCTTGAATTCTTTCTTCCAGCCAGACTACACTTCAGCTGGGTGCTGTCTCTCCCGCACACCTCTGCACCTGGGGTCCCATTGCCAGGAACCACTCTGCCTGCAGACCTCCACAGGCTGACTCCAGATCCCACATTTCCTCTGACAAGCCGTCTGACACTCCTCTCAAACCCAAGGCCAGGCCATGTCCTCACTCTCAGGCTCCCTTCACATGCCCCGCTTCCGCCTCCTGGCTCTTCCCACACTCCACACCCGCCCCCATCAAGCCTGCACTTGCCTGTGGGCTCCAGGAGAGCACAGCCTCCGCTCTCTGTGCCCAGCACAACACCTGGCACACACCAGGTGCTCAACAAATATCTCTTGGACGAATGTCCAGCCAATCGGCGCCCATTGGAGGTGGGAACCACACCCCCGGCCTAAGAGCCCAGAGAGAAGAGGGGCAAATCCACCTACCAGGCCCTTAAAGAAGCCCCCCAGGGACTGCCGCCGCTTCTCAGGTCTCTTTTGGGACTTGTCGCCGTTCTGCAGGTTCCCCTCGCCGGCGGCCGGCTCCACACATGGACCCGGCTCTTTGGCTTCCTGCTTGTTGCTCTTCTGCTTGTTCATTTCGGCGGCTGCCTTCTTGTCCTTGGAGGCGCCTTCTTTGCCCTTCTGGCCTGCTCCTGCCGGTTCCGGCTCTGGTGGCGGGATGGCCTTCTCCGCGGAGTCTGACGTCTACAGCAAGTTCAAACAAAATGCATTTTTAGTGGTTGCAACTCTCAATAGCAAGTGAAAAAGTGTTACAGAGTTGTTCAAATGTTGGATGGTATCTACATTTTCATGAGTCCTGGGTGAAATGAAAAAGAAAGAAAGAAAGAAAGAAAGAAAAACGTGCAAATACTTATTATGGTGTAAGGTTGCAGCAGGGGACATTTATTTATTTATCTAATAATTCGTTAATTAATTTCACGCTTTCCCAGCAAGCATTCTTTCCTCCTTCGTCTGGTACTAGAACCTGGGTTCTCCTTGGGGAACCGCCTCTCTCTCGTCTATGTTTTGTGGTTTGGGCAAACTAATTCCACCCCTGGACAAGGGCATGTGACTCAGACCTGGCCAATCAGAGCATTGCATGTGATTCAGCTGCTGTGATTGGTTGGAGATGCCCAAACGCAGATAAAAGCTGAGCTAATCTCAGAGCTTTGCTAGAACAACTGAGACAGAATCCAGCTCCTTTTCTGTTGTGTTTGAAGATAAAAGCCTGGAGCTTCCAGAGCCATCACCATTTCCAGGAAAAAATCAAATTGAAAAGGAAGGCAACACAGAGGAAAGCAGAGCTGAGAGATGAGGAGAGAGAGGGAGAAAGAGCCCACTTGCTGATGGCATTATGAGTGCCCCTAGATCTAGCTGTTCCTGAAGCTCGTTTGTCCTTATGCAAGCTTTGAGAAGGTTTCTCCCACTTGCAACCACATGTGACTCTTTTCTTGGGGATGCCTATTCTTCATGATTATGTCTATCTTAATTTCTGGTGTGAAACTGTCCTTTCACTTCATAAAATAGTGGCAAAAGAAGATGATTGTTTTATTTTTAATTGTGAACATACATCTTTCATGATAAAATGAAATGTTTGTAATCCTACTTGATTCCTACAATTTGGAAGGATGAAGCTGTAAAATCCAAAATTCCAGAAAATGGTAGGCAAATTACAGATAACAAAAAATCTGTTAGGAAGTTAAAGCTTCTTTTCCCATAATTTACTCAAACTGAAATGCCTATGGGAGGTGGATAGATAAAATAAAATGAAAGAGGCTAGAGCTAAGAATAATCCCAGGGTGACCTTATTTCTCCAGTTGTAAAAGCAATACAGGGCCAAAGAAATATTTCCCTTGTGTAAGAAAAACACCAGTTCAAGCAATGCTGGCTTTGATGTTGGGGAGACAATTTGGAGTAGGGGGGACTGTAGTGAATTGAATGTCACCTCACCTGTCTAAAGGGGCAACAGCTGCTCAGACCCAGTTGCGAGACCCTGTGCAGGATTATAGCCCCAGTGCTGTCGGATCTTTTATTTTTTTCAATAGAAACTTGAAATTGAATTTTTTAAATGCAAAATATGTCCATTTTTGAATGTCGACTTCAAAAGTTTTAAAGCTCTGTTCACAGCAAACAACTACAACACAAGGACCCTTGTGGGTGGCCTTTGACCCACTGAATGTATGTTTACAATCTCTGATTCATAAAGTTATGTGTTGTCCCTGAGCCCAGAAATTCTGTGACTAAGTGGCAGTTTTGATCAAGGAAGCGGCAATCAGAACTGTCATTTTACAGCAGTGGATCAAGCACAGCCCTGAGAAATAAGCGAGCAGACGGAGAGGATTCCCCAGGCCGAAGGCCTCCCCAAGTTGCAGCCCTCAGAGGGCAGAAGCCCTTGGAGAAAGAAACATCAGCCATCCACTGCTGTCCTGCAACCGCACGTCCTGAATGTTTCAGATCCCAGCTACCCAAGTTGTAGAAAATGCTAAGCCACAGATATCCAAGGACAGCAGACAGCCCAGAGCAGAAACTTCCCTTAGAATGAGACAGAAACCGCCACCACGATGCTCTTCAGGAAGGCCAGAACCCAGGGACCCTGGTTCCAACACCTCGTTAACTGGTTTCGTTGTGTAGAAGATTTTAAGATGCAGTGAGTGGCGAAGAGCTCAGTGTCTGGAGTCAGAGGAACGTGGTGTGGTTCCAGTTTCATCACATCCTCGTTGTGTGACCGGAATAAATTGTTTGATCTCTCAACTTCGTCTCTGTATGGGAGTAACAAAAAAACCCCACACCTCATGGCGTTTGAGGATTAAATTAGCTCGTAATGGAAAGCCTGTTTGACATGGTGCCTGGCCCATGTGAAATGCCAAATGTCAAGGGACCAATCGTCTTGGTTTGTCTGCGACTGAGGGGGTTCCAGGACATGGAACTCACAGTTTCCAACCAGGAAAGTCCAGGGCAAACTGGGACAAGTGGTTCATGCTGGCTTAACGTGGCTGGTGCTGAGTCTTTCTGAGAGCTGGGAACAGACGAGGCACTCAGGAAATTCTTGTTGAATGGAGTCCCCTGTGCCTCTCCAGCCACATCTCCTATGCCTTTCCCTTCTGCTCGTTCTGCTCCAGCCGCACGACCTCCTTTCACTCCAGAAACAAGCTTGTTCTCAAAGCAGAGCTTCACATTTGCTGGGACTCTGCTCGGTACATCTCCAGGGCTTCAAATGACTGCTGCTTCCTTCCTATCAGTCTCAGCTCGGATGGCACCTCCTTGGAGACGCTGTCCCAGGTTGGATGGGCGACAAAGCCTGACCCCTCTCCTGTGGAACACTGCTGCATTTTCTTTATATTTGCGGTCATCTTGGGGATTTCTCTGCTCACTTGAAATGTTCTGTCTGTCTCCTTCTGATGGAAGGGGAGCTCCAAAGAAAAAACTCTTCTCTCTTTCTTCCACTGCTTTATCCTCAGCACCTAGTCTGACACACACTAGGTCTCCATCAAAATGGATTGAGTGAATGACCAGCAACTCACCTTCCAAATGTTTCCAAGATATTTCCCTTGGCAAATCTTTGTGGAGTGGGAATTGGGAGGGACACATAGGCCAATAGGTCTCATTGGACGTTGATCTTTTCAAGAGGGGAGATTTCAGTGGATCATGCTCATTTACCACATGGTTATTCCATCTCCATTAGGCTTCAATTTTCTTTTAAATGTCTTAGAAACTAACTTCTGAAGGCAACAGGTGGCTCGTTCCTTATTTTCAGAGTAAGCTAAGAATCTAAACTTTGCGATGATTGCTTTGTCATTAAACGCAGACAATTCAAAACCTTTCTTGGGGTTTGACTCTGTTTCAAAATTTATAATAAAAATTATTCACAGCTGAATCATCTGAGTGCATCCCTTCCTAGAGGCCAGAGATGCTGGCAGGAAATTGGAGGACAAGATCATGGGAACATCCTATTTGGTTCAGACACTAGAAGCCTAGGCCTGGGGTGGCTTGGACTTTTCCTAGAAACGTCAACTAAGACTTTAATAACTTGGAGAGGGCAAATCTAAAAGGAGCAGAGAACGTCTACTCCCAGCTCCTAGTTTAAACTAAGCATTTGTCATCTCTCAATGAGTACACACCAATCTTCTCAAGTCTGGATCCAAGGCCCTGGAAAATAGAATTCTCAAAACACTCCTACATGACTGTAAATAGAATGAGGCTTCCAGCTCATTCAGATTTTCGCTGACTTCATTTAGATTCTAGAGTCACCAAAATTATTGGCATAATTGTTTCACTGTCAGATTCTAAAACGTACAATCATATTTAAGTTTTTCATGCTGAATAAAGTCAGTTTATTATGTTTCCAAGGTAGTAACCTTTGGGATTTTGGGTCCCAAATTGGTCTAGAATATGGGTTTCAGAGGCAGGCATAGTAGTAAGTTAAAAAAAAAAAAAAAAAAGAAAAGCATTTGAATGCAGTAAAAAGCAATATATTTCATGTTGAAATATATAGGATAATCCAATTATTGTGGAAACAGAAATATCATAAATGATTTACAGTCATTGCTGCTGATTTTTGTGCATGTGAGATGAACAGCATTATAGGATAATAATTTCCAATCAGCAGCGCAATAGGAGTAGAAAGAGACAATAGCAACAGCTATGGCTTCATTGGTTGAAACCCTAAGCCCCAGTGTGAAAGTCTGTGGGTAAGGAGGTAATTGAGGTTAACTGAGGTCATAAGGATGGGGCCCTGATCCAGTAGGATCAGTGTCCTTATGAAGAGACACCAGAGAGCTTGCTTCCTCTCCTTTTTGCCATGTGAAGACACAGCAAAAAGGCAGCCATCTGAAAGCCAGGAAGGGAACCCTTCTCATCAGGAACCATATCCTGCTGCCATCTCGATCTTGGATTTTCCAGCCTCTATAACAGTGAGAACAAATTTCTGTTGTTTAAGCCAGTTGGTCTGTGATATTTTGTTACGGCAGCTGTGCTAACACAGCAACTAACATTTATTGAGCTCTCTGTACCAAGAGTGTTCTGAGTGCCTTACATGTATTGATTCATCTAAGTATGACAATCCTGTGAGGCAGTGTTTTCCACGTGCCATTACATAGATGAGGAAACTGAGGCACAGAGAGATTGGTATTTTGCCTTTAGTCACACAGCTAAAAAAATGGCTGAGCTAGGATTTGAACCCAGGCATTTTGAGTCTGCAACTCACTCTCTGAACCACATCTCTATATTGCCAAAATTAGTAGAAGAATATTTGATGACATTTTTGTGGAGGTAAACTTTTAGTTAAAAAAGTACACGTTCTAAAATAGGGGACTGAGCATGAGATAATCCCATTGGGAAAAAAAGAAGACATATGGTTATAAAAAAGTGTCACAGCTAGGGGCCGGCCTTGTGGCCGAGTGGTTAAGTTCGTGCACTCTGCTGCAGCGGCCCAGGGTTTTGCTGGTTCAGATCCTGGGCGCAGACATGGCACCGCTCATCAGGCTATGCTGAGGCAGCATCCCACATGCCACAACTAGAAGGACCCACAACTAAAAAAAAGAAAAATATATATATATACAACTATGTACTGGGAGGCTTTGGGGAGAAAAAGGAAAAATAAAATAAAATAGAAACCTTAAAAAAAAAAATGTCACAGCTATGTTTCTTTAGAATAGAGAAAATAATGGAAATGAACCTTGTGATTCCAGGTCTTTCACTCATCTGTTCAAGAAATAGCTCCTACTATGTGCCAGGCACCATGCAAGGTGATAGAAAATAGAAGAGGCTCCTTCCTTGCTCACAGATGCTCCAGACAGGGGCTGGAAGGAGTAGGGGAGTCAGATAACTAATAGACAAATGACTTAGTACAATGTGTAGATAAGTGTCGTGAAGAAAAAGGACACGATGCAGAGATGATGGGTGAAATGGAAGATTTCTCTGAGGAGGTGACATTTAGGCCAAGACTTGAAGGACAGGAAAGAATTTTGCATGTGGAGAAGAGGGAAGAGAGTGCGTGAAAGCCTTGCAATAAGAAATAGTAGAGGAACTCTAGCTTGTTTGTGCTTGTATCTGCAGAGCTCAGGATAGTGCCTGGTATACAGTAGGAGCTTAACTTAGAGATGTTAAATGAATTGGCTGTGTTGAGAATTGCATTGGAGATGAGGCTGGAAAGAACTGAGAACATGTCAGCTAACCCACCACCGAACTGAGTTCACCGGTCACTTACTTCGTAGATGGAGTCTTTCCCATTTACTTCTTCTGAGTGGGTGATCCCTCCATCCCCTTTCACTGACTAAAATAACAAACAGACAATGACCTTTCAGCCACCACGAGCACAACAAAATAGGGAACGCGAGGGAAGTTCTGAAATGGATGACCTTAGTCATTCATTATTGAGATTCGGAGTCAAGACAAATGGACGACCCGCTGGAAACATAATTCTCATGAGATATATGATTTCCATGTGGTCTGTACCCAGAGCCTGATTAAATTCAAAATAACAACAACGACAGAAGTCCTAAACCCTAGGATTATGTAATTCTGAGATAAATAAATGATGATGAAAATACTCATGTTGGAACCTAGAGGTGGTTGAACATATTGAACAAGTAAACGAAGGGACAAGGAAAGCATTGGGAGCCTTCCGTTGCTAACATTTAGGCGGTGGGTATTTTGTTGTATTCTTTCTCCTAGTGGAGGGGTGATGTTGAGCATTCCATTTTCCATCCTTTAGCGCCACCTGTGGCCACTGGAATCAGTGACAAGGCTAGATGGGGTTGAATTCGCAGCTTGGCCCCTTAAACCCATACTCGAAGCTACTGGTTCAAAGTGTGGTCCTGGGATCAGCCTCTTCGGCATCACTGGGGAACTTGTTAGAGATGTGAATTCTCGAGAGCTACTCCACATCTACTGAATCAGAAACTCAGGGGGTGCGGCCCAGCAATCTGTGTTTTAACAAACCCTCCAAGTGGTTCTGAGGCACACACGAGTTTGAGCATCACTGCTTTAAACTAACTGGCCAGAGACAAATGCAGACCAACACCAGGGTCTATAGTTTCAACTGTGCATTAGTAACGCTCTGTGCCTGATGCTTGATAAAATACCTAAGAAATCCCGTAATGAATTTTTCAGTTCTTATTGACAATTTTGACTCAGGTCTAATCCTCAAATCTTTGGTCATTGCTTATCGTCTCCTGTTCCCTGCTATGGAGGAAGGGAGCAGGAAGTGGAGGTCAAGCAATGTGGGGCAAAGAGGAAGACTTCCAATCTGACTGTTACTATCATGGCTGTTCTGTTAGCAGACAGCAAAATCTACAACACCTGCATGAAGAATAGTTAAAATCATTAAAGGCACTCAAATACTTTTTTGACTGATCAATATTATGTGCCTCTGTAATCTGACATATGGTATTCACATTAGCAGAGAGAAAATTACTATTTATGAGGGCTAACTCTTAGTGAATTGGTTACTAAGTGCCAAGCACTGTGCTAAATGAGATAATAACACATTAGTTCATTTATTTATCATATCAGAACCTCAAGATGGAGGAATAATTTTATTTTCCTCATTTTACAGGCAAGAAAATGGAAGGCCAGGGAAACTAGCACGAGTCATGGAACTAGCAGGTTATGGAGCCAGGATTTGACACAAGGTGATGACTCCGTGTTCCGTCTTTCAACCACCTCCCCATGCTGCCCCTAGAAGGTAGGAGTACCATTCAATGAATAAATATTTATTAAGCATCTACTATGAAGCTATCAAATTAGGGAAAATGATGAGGACTTGGATAAAATAGAGGTTGATAAATCTCAAATAGGGCTGTTTGTGGGACATGCCCATCTTCAGGGGTCAACCATGCTCACCTGTAAATATTGCTTGGTGCTGCTCTCTGATTCAGAAGACCCAACTAGGACTGTCAATGATTTAACACAGTATGGGAATTCCTATGTCCTTTCCTACTCCAAAAGCAACGTTTATAGAGCTTGGTCCAAGGGAGAACCTTGATACACACTTCTCGATTGGTTGGGAATGGAAGAAGTCTTCCTTCAGCCTGAACTCCTGGTGTCTGGAAGTGCCATGTATGTTTCTCAGGGATATCATTGTCGTGGGTTTCACCAAGGAGTTCAACCCAAAGACCAATAAAGATCTGTCTGTCCTCTGCATAAACTTTAGATCCATTTAGATGCAAAGTGATTTTTTCTTCCTCTGGGTCTTCTGGATTGTTCTACAAGGGCCAATCTTGCTTGAGAACATTTAGAAAAAGAAATGGACTCTCTTGGTTATTATTTCTTTCCCTACACCCAGCTCTGTCAGCCTCTCCATCTTACCCAAAGCTTTTGCCACTTTGGGATTCATTTGGCCTCCAAAATTCAGGCTGTGTCATAAGAGCCCTTCCTACTCAAACACGTTCTCCAGTGTGCTTTAGAATATCACATCATATCGTTGGCCTTTGGGGAATGTTAAAAGCAAAACCAAGCAACCAAAGAAACAAAATGGCTTTTTAAGCAAAATGTGAATGGACATTGGGAGTCATGCCGGCCCTTTTGCCCCCTTCGCCCCCTAAGACAGAGACCTTCAACTTCCCTTTAGTTCTTTCCATTTAGTATCCGATGGGCACTCTGCCAATTTAAGGTTCACATTTGCTTTCTTTCTCCTCCCTTTCTTTGCTGGGCCTTGGAGGAGAAGTGGATTACATCAGAAGGCTCTCTTGGCAGCAGTGGATGTCAGTTAGCATCCTGAAAACAGACCCTCAGGCTGTCGGGGAGCTCATTGCAAAGTTCAACCTCTTAAAAAAAAGGAGAAAAACAATCTCAAGCTTTTCTATAATTTTTCCCTGTTGTTCATTTTGAGGCATATACAGCTGTATTTACGCAAAGCTGACTGTATGCTGAGTTTAGATTAAGGGTCTTATTAAGTCCATCTGAAGTCTCTTCAGTAACGCAGTTATTAACATTAATAATTAATGCATTTATTATTAGTAATGCAGTTATTTCCTTCCTTCCTTTTTTCCTTCCTTCCTTTCTCCCTCCCTCCTGCCTTCCTTTGTTTTCTTTCTATCCCTCTTCATTCCTCTTTGCAGAGCCCTCTTTCAGAAAAAAATTAGAATAGTTCATGTTGGGCTTTGCATTCAAAGATCCATAACCACAGCAGCTTATTTTTTCCAGCTGTCAAAAATAGCAGTTACTGTTTAAAGAGGCGAAAATTCTTTTAGAGACTTTTTAATATTTTAAAGAACAATTTGAAGACCATTAAGTCACTTCAGAGATTTCCCAGTGTGATACTGAGCAACTTTCTTCAAGGAGTTTCTTTTTATTCGTGAGAACCAAAGGCGAGGCATCTCAGGGCAGCCAGACTGCAGTGTTGAGACGGGACCTGGTTGTGGCATCCAAGCCTTGCGTATTAATAAAGCCATTTTTTATTTCTTTCATTGTGTCATGCATTCCTATAGCTTGAGACTCTGGAGAACGTTTGAACCATCTCCACTATATATTACTTAGATATTCAAAATTCTAGAGGGAATGTTTGCTGGTCAGTTCACATTTCTTGGAAAGGAATGGAATTGTATTTTGATGATGATCTAAGCCAACTGAAGTTGAGATTTAAAAGAATTGGGACGCCATTTTAATTTAGAGCGTATCAGCAAGGTTGTTGACTACATCAGCCTAATTACAACAAATCCAAAGAACCGGACCTGCTAGAAATTTCCAGGATCAACAAAGGCAATGAGTCCAAGCTTCGTGTTTTACCCGACTTGAAATGGAATTGGACAATTCAGACAAAATTACACAGCTGAGGTAAATCTCATTTTAATGACAAGTGTATTCAGAAAATTTATGCCCAAGTTTTGTGTAAGTCATGTCCTAATTCTCCTCTCTTTTGCCTTGTCGTAACTTCAGGTCAATGTAATTTCAGGTAAGCCCAATGCTTGAAAATGATGCTTCTTGGGGCCAGCCCAGTGGTGGAGCGGTTAAGTTTGTGCGCCCTGCTGCGGCGGCCCAGGGTTTTGCCGTTCGAATCCTGGGCGCGGACATGACACTGCTCATCAAGCTATGCTCAGGCAGCGTCCCACATGCCACAACTAGAAGGACCCAGAACTAAACATACACAACTATGTTCCGGGGGCCTTTGGGGAGAAAAAAGGAAAAATAAAATCTTAAAAAAAAAAGATATTTCTTTACACAGAAAACATTACCAAGAGAATCACAAAATGGGAGCCTGTGGTTGTTCTACCTCCATTTACTCTCAAAGAAAACCAGCTGCCAGAAGTGCAGGAAGCAGCAATAACATGGGTACAAGGGGGAGCTTTAGAATAAACAAAAATCTGAATTTGAATTCTGGCTTTGCCATTCACCAGCTCTGTGACCCTGGGCAGACGGCTTAAACGCTCTGAGTCTTTATGCCTCATCTGCTCAGTGGGGCCATAGCAGCGCTCGTTTATGGGGCTTTTATATTAATAAATGAGTTAAGACATACGATGGGTTTATTATTATTAGCACAGTGCGGGCCGTACCATTTACACACAATTAATAAATGGTGGTTCCTCTTCTTATTATTACTACTAATAACTGGGATGAACCAAATGACTACAGATTCCCTTTTAGGGCAGGAAGGTGTGCGAGTCGCTGGTGGAGACAAGAATGGCCCAAACAAATGCTACTTTCAGAAAGCTTTCCTGAAAGAGCAACTCAGTATTTATATTTTAATACTCAGGAAAGAATCTGGGATCAAAAACTCTGGCTGGAAGACTCCTGTTTTTTTGTTTTGTAATTACCATTACAAACCACCCTCTTTTTTCCCCCCAGATAGTAAATTTCAGCAGGTTCTTTTAGACTTATTAGATTGAATGTAGTCAACAAAAATCTCTGAATTCTTGGCTGTCTCTTTATTTGGGTCTTTAATTTGCCAAATACTAAAGCTCCCAGTATTTCTTATCTAAGACTAGGCACGTTACTCCAACAAAGATTTCTTACAAAACTAACGGTCTAAAGAAAGAGGCGGGAGGAGGATTAAATGAAACAATGTACGTGACAATAGTTTGGAGGAGGAAGGTACTTTTCAAGTACAAGGTGTTATTAATATTGACAGATTATACATTTACACATCTCTATTTCTGTCTACCACATTTGGGGTTTCAGCTGCCTACCTGGTTTGTGGGTACATGAATCCAGTTCTCTACGCACTCACTTTATAAAAATGTACTAGCACTTCAAATATCCTGTTTCTTGACATACAGTTGGATTAATACATATAAGAATCTTTTTCTATTTAGGGCATAACAGATGTCTTCTCGATCCCTTGCAATTATTTTGAAAATCGGTAGGAGCCCATAGGATTTTTGTGAAGTGGGATAACTATAAGTGTCAAATACAGTGTAAGGACTTGTGTGACTCTATTTTCTTTTCCCTGAAGAACAATTATTTGAAAATGATATTCGTTCTATTTTTATTTTTATGAGATATTAATTTCTGGAAAGAAAAAGATCTTTTTAGAAATGAACTGGACAATGCATTTATTTTTTTAAAAAACTCAACCAAGAGCTCCTTTGCCATGGGATAGTAAAATACGTTATCTGAAAGAAATTTAAGGGAAGCAAAGGCTAAAATGTAGAAAATCAATGACCTGATGAATGGCGACACTGATTGCGCAACAAGGGTGATGCATTTGCAATTGAGTTTTCTCCTCTATTTACTCAATTCTTTTAAAAAAACTGTATTTGGCTAACAATACCTAAAATCAGTTTGAAACATTCATTTATTCAGCTCAAAAAATAAAAATCCCATAGTGATGGGCCAGATCTCTAGTTTCAAGCCCTTAGAGCAGTTTGGTTTTTTCCTGTATAAATCCAAAGACTTTAAATCAGTTTGGAAGTCATGAAACGTTACCCAAAAGTGTTTCCTGAAAATAAGCGCTGAAGCTGACTTCCGGGAATCTACGCTATGGGGCTACGAACATGTGCATCTAGGTAGGTGGACAAGGATGTTCATGTAGGTTAGTGAAGCAGCTGAGCTCATGTGTGTGAGACACGTGGTGTGTGCTCACTGAATATGAGATAGAGTTAAAAATGAACATCTGTTTTCCCCTTTAGGTTTTATTCTCCATGAGAACAGGGACCATGTCTACTTATGCTCACTGTTGTATCCCTAGGGCCTAGGATCTAGTACTCAAAAATTCTCTGTTGAATAAGTGAATGAATGAAATGCAAAAAGTTGGAAACAAACCAATGTCCATCATTAGAGCAATGGTGAATCAAATTAAGATAAACCCAGACAATATGATGCAATGAAGTTATGGTAAAGAACGAAGAGGCTCTCTATCAGGGGTTGCAAACTCAAATACCTACAGGGAAAGGGCCAGGAATATAAATGAGAGGGAGCTGGGCTGGATGTGACAATGGGGAGTGGTGGGGATTGTGGTGAACTGGAAAACCCATGTCTTGTGTATTTGAATTAATGGCAATGGTAATATACTGTTTTAATGAAAACAAAACAGAATGCAAGACAAGAATAATTAGTTTGGAATTTTAGAGGAAATCCCAACAATGATGGAAACTTTGGAGTGTAAACATTAAAAGGAAGGAATAATGTTCAAGCTCCCAGGCATAGCACTTTTAATGGGCAACAGGAAATAAGAACAATGGACATTATAAGACCTGACACTGTGAACCCACTGAGGATTGCTTGGGTAAAAGGCATCCTCTTCTACCTCTATCCTTCTCCTCTGAAGAGTTAATTCCAAAGAACTCCTATGTTTCCAATTTATTCCCCTAACAGTTGAGACTTACCCACTTTGTATTGTTAGAAAATATTCCCGAACATTATCTAATGGCTAGCTCCAGAGGATGGGCTTAAGTAATACAGCACCTCGTGAGAATGTAAGAAGGTGTTTTGAATGGATGCAGTGGTGGTTTAGAGGTCTTTCATGCTGTATTTGGGGTCTCTTGTATTTCCTCTCTTTTAAGTGAAGTCTCATTTTGATTATTTGGAAGAGAAAAATCATTCTGTTTGCTATCTTTTTGTGTCTCTCAACTCCATCCAGAAACGAGAAAGCTGGATCACCCTCAACGTTATGATGAGCTATCTGGGGATCCTATTTGTAATTTAGACGGGTTGCCAGAAACAGGCCAAATGTTCTTTTCTTTCCTCACATCATGTAAAAATTGGTTTAAACATCTCAAATCTTGATCCCCATTTTCAGCACCAAATTGCCGAGTAAATGGCCAGGAATACAGATGGGGTTCCAGCCATACGGGCAGTCCACTCTACACTCTAGGCTCACTCTACGCTTCTTACTCCATGAGAATCCAACAGTAAAAGAAAATGATTCCTGCCGACAATTTCTAACAGGGTCACGTCTAAAATGCCTCGACTCCCCCTGGCGAGGGTGTTGTTTTGTTTCGTGGACTAGAAAGAATTCCTTAACATGTTGAGCCTGTGAAATTAGAGAGTTGCTTTCTCAAAGGATTAAATTCCCAATTACTCCCGAAAATAAAGGCACACGATATTGAAATTCTTGTTTTCCATTAAAAGAGAATTAGACCGGTGACCTTTTACATGGGCTTTTGTTTTTTGTCTTCCAACTGATTTGGGTTTTGTTGCATATTATTGAAATTCCTGCATGTTTAGGTATTTAATGTCCATGACTCTTCACAGACACCAAAAGATGTCTGCTCGCATTCTCTCATTCTGTACTAACTAAAAGCATGGCAAATTCACCAGCTAAGCTATACATATTCATTATTAGAAAATTATGTTGTCATTTCCTTATTGGAATTATCTAGAAGTCAGCTCTGTCCACGTTTGTGGCACTCACATCTCACCTTTAGGATTTTTCCAACATCAATATACAACTTGACTATTTATTACTTAATCCTTTAAAAAATGGCTTATGTTCTTTATGAAAATATAAAAAATAAATATATTTTCAAAGGAAACTGCATATCATTGCCATAATGAGAAAAGCAGTATCGTTTGCCATAAGCAGAAGGAAAATTTAAAAACAAATAAAATTAAAAGTAAATAATAATATTAACTTCTAGGTAGATACCGTTGTTTGCCAAAACTCAGGACCCAAGGCCAGCTCTTTCTTTGTTAAAAGGGAGTTAGCAGGAGTTAAAGAAAGGTTAAGGAATATTAGCAATAAACTGAGACTTTCTCTGTGATTGAATCAGAAGGACGAAAGGGAATTTTCTCAATGCACAATTCATATTCCATCTACACCCTTTATCATGATGTCTCATGCGGCCTGTGACATGGGTCCTGTATTCTCGGAAGCTGGCCTGGGAAGGTCAGTTTTCCTGCACTGGAAGCAAGTGGCTTACCATTTGTCTGAGAAATGCCATCAGGGAGGTTCTCGGTGGCTTGTGTTCTTCTCTTTTGAGTTTTGCTTCTGCGGGTTCGGCGGCGGCCTCTCCCTCTTCGCTGAGATCCACTGTTTGTAAGGCTGAACCTACTTCCTCGGCCTTTATCACCTCTACTGGTGATGCACACACCGCCTGGATTATTTTGCCAGGTAATAAGACAGTGAAAAACAAACATTCTCCCCAAACATGTTGTATAAAGCAGGGTCCTGATTGCCCCCTGTCCACAGAGGGGCTACGGCTTTGAGTCTATGACCATTTCTACACAGGCACATCTTCAAGAAGTAACACTCATGTCACATAATGCGCTCTCAAACAGCCAATTTCTGAACAACTGCAAATAGACTGACTTGGAAGTGGCAAGATTCCTGCCCCATGAAGGTACAAGGCTCAGATCAGAAGTTCATTTTGGGGACTGCCCTTCAGCGCATGCTCAGTACCCCTTCCATGCTAGCAGGCCCACCTCTTTGGTCTGCCATCAAGGAGAATTACACCTGGCCTGTGTAGAAATCAGGAGTAATCATTCCCTCAAGAGTGCAACCTTAGAGACAGTGACCATGACATCTTCCGTTCCATATCCTACTCCCCCTGCAACTGTGGAGGAGCTGTCCGCTTTGCAGAAAGGATATTGCGAAAGCCACCGGATTTAATAGACCCAACGTTCTCGGTAACTCGTTTCCCACCCCACCCCAGACCAGTCATTTGCCATTGTTATTTAACCAAAGTTCAGGCTTTTAGAAGAAAAATGAACTTGGCAAGAAAACTATGACTAAGTTCCTTACAGCCCCCAGCAAGGTAGCTGGCGAGCTCAGTGCCCCTTGAAAGTCTGAGGGGAGAAGAGGCGGCCAGCAATGAGAGGCCGAGGCAGAAGGTCTGATTCACCCGCACTCTGATTCCACTTTGTGTTCTAGGTACGCCTCCCTCCATTTGTGCTGTGCCCTAGTCACACTGGGGACAGTTTTTGCATTTGCCTTGGTCCCTGCAACATGACAGAGTTCAGCGGCCTGGAGAGGGTTTTATAATTTCCTTTTTCTTTCCTCAGCCAGGAGTTGGCAAACTACACCAAATGCATCCCAGAGCCTGTTTAACCACGGCCCTTGAACTAAGGGTGTATTTTACACTTTTAAAGGGCTTGAAAATTTTTTAAAAGATGCGAAATACGCATCAGAGACTGTATGTGGCCACCAAAGTCTAAAATATTTACTCTCTGGCTCTTTAGACAAGTTTGCTGTCCTTTGCCTCAGAAGAAAGGAGTCTGGAGCCAGAAGCATCTCTGCCTCTGTCTTTGCTGGTGCCAGACCCCTAGCTTCCTTGGAACCTTGCTCTTGCTGTAAGGGAGTAGGGGAGGCAAGTTAGTTATTTCCAAAAGCACAAGATGCTGGTGGAGAAACCACTTTCCTTTCCCTTGTACAGAACATACCATTGGCTTGCAAATGACCCAAATGATCTGAATTGAGAAGAAGCCTTCATCTCTGTGTTGTCAGCTGAAGCAGGAAGGTGTCCAGCGACAAATCAGCATTCAGAAACGCCCCAAATTAAGGCAATTAAATCACAGCTGTCTCTCCCCACAGTCTGTTTCTTAAAATATTGACACAACTTCTAGCATTTTCCCTTTGTAAACAAAGATCTAGTTTGGGGAATGACAGACTCAAAACTTCCCAGGAGGCAAGGCAGGTGACATCAGCATGGACTGACCAGATGTCAGACAAAAAGGAGAGGTGGGGACTACGGTGAGCAAGAGTCAAGTCGCCCCATCTAAAGACACTGAAAGAAGAAAAGCACTGGGCCAGCCAAGCGAAACATGTCTGCTGCTCAGCTGCTGGTCTGTGACCCAGGCCTGTCTTTAGGAAACCAGGCTGAGCCTGGAGCCAATAAGAGACTGAGATTGGCAGGCAAATGTGGACATGGATTTCCATATCTAGCCCTGACTTAATTCGGTTGCATTTCTGAAAAGTAAGCTTCAGCACCAGAGCCCTGGGGCAAGCTGGAAACGCAGGCCGTCTGACACGGGCATTCTGAGCAGCCCCTAGTGCCAGCCTGCCTGGGTCTAAACCTTGCCCCTCCCCCTTACAGAGCCTCTAACCTGAGGCTGGCACTCAACACTTCTGTGCCTTCCTTTTCTCATTTCTCAATGGGGACAGTATACACGTCAGAAAGCTGTTTTAAGAATTAAATCAGGCAATGTTTGTAAGGTTCTTAGAGCACTGCCTAACACATCATAAGCATCAATTAATACTAGTGCTTGTTACTTGTCCTATGTTGAGGGCTATTTCCTCCATGGGCATGAATTATCTGGAGTCATTCAGCATGCACATGTCCACTATTTAGAGATGATATCAATAACTATCTCTTACTATGTCAGACACTGTGCAAAGTGTTTTTAACATATTACCTTAGTAAATAGTTACTGAGTTACTAAAGAGTCGTCAGAGTAGATAACATTATTCCTACTCTACAGATGAAGAATCTGAATGACTGAATGACTTGGCCAAAGCCACAGTACAGGTAAGTAGCCATTTCAATGAAGATGGAGTCGTTTACGAGTAACTGAATATCTACTAGTGACTTCACCACTAACAATATGGAACAAGAAGTTTCAAAGCAGGAAGTTCTAGGGTTGATTCAGTGGCTTGCCAATGTTTCTAAGAACCTGGGCTCTTTCTATCCTTTGGCTTTGCCATCCTTGTCATGCTGGATTTTCAGCCTTCTATTTGCTACCTTATGGATATAAAGCAGCTGCCATAGTTCCAGGCATCACATCTTCAACCCAATGTCCTAAAAAGGAAGGAAGGTCACAGCGAAATATTTTCTCCAAATGAACGTATGTATTTTTCTCCCCTACCTCAGGGTACATTTAATTCTCCCAAAGCAGGCCATATCCTTACCCCTAGACTACTTGTTGGTGAAGAAAACGGGATTATTGATTTAGGCTAACCACAACCAAATACTTTGGGGGTGTGGTAGTTGCCAACCTTGCCTAAGATCAAGGGAAGAAGGGTGGAGGAACGGAAAGTGGCCCTTAAGTAGGTGATGAACAGAGTCTGACTCACTGACTCTGGGTTCAAAATTATTCTGTCTTTGAAGCAGCAAATTCTTTTTTTGTGTGCAGGGGCCTGGGGGGAGAATTGCTTGTATAATAAGAGGATCAGAGTGTATGGCAATAACTTGCTAAAGCAACTTTATTTGAGTGCCAGTGGTTTTCTTGCTGGGCCTTTCCGAATGTCAAGAGGTGTCGGCACACAGACCCTAGGCCAGAGCCCATTCTTCAACACACAAGTATTTCAGCGGGCGAAACAAAAGAAGAGACTTCTAGAGACTCCCATTAGCTTTGAAGTCAGTCCAAGAAGTTGGCTTTCAGCAGCCAAGGAAAATCCACTGACACCCGGTGTGGAAATCTAGCAGCATTTGAGCAAAATAAGGATCTGATTTGCATGTATAGACATAAGAATTGGATTTTTATTTGGATAGTTTTCAGATGTCCTTCCAGGCCAGGGCTTTGGAAAAAGTCGTTCCTTATTTAGAATATGTGACTGCATCTGCACATTTCAATTTTGGATATGATGGGCATAATGAAAGTCAGATTCATGCTATATATATATATTTTTTTTTAGGAAGATTAGCCCTGAGCTAACATCTGCTGCCAATTCTCCTCTTTTTGCTGAGGAAGACTGGCCCTGAGCTAACATCCGTGCCCATCTTCCTCTACTTTATATGTGGGACGCCTACCACAGCGTGGCTTGCCAAGCGGTGCCATGTCCACACCCGGGATCCAAACCGGTGAACCCAGGGCCACCGAAGCAGACACGTGTGAACTTAACCACTGTGCCACCAGGCCAGCCCCACATGCTGGATTACTGAATCAGATCCCCTTGATTTCAGCAGGGGATATTATATACTGCATGAAGGTGGCTAGTGTGTTTAACACAGATAATGTACAATTCAGTAAAAGGTTTCACATTTTGCCTCCAATATTATACCATATTTACTCTTGAAATTTGGTTTATACAGTTTTTACCAGAGCTGTGAGTTTTGGAAACCGGTTTATAGCAAAATAGATGTCCTCCACTTAAACTTCACCCATGACACAATGCTATCGATATTAAAAAGGTTTTATTTTAGAATCTTTTCTAGATTCTTCCTGCTTTGATTTGTAACATGATTATTTGATGACAAAGACCTTGTAGTGATTTTACGTTTCCACCCAGTAACTGTGCTCCCTCATTCTCTTCACAGCACCCAGTCTGGCTCTAGGGGCACAGTCCTCCCCAACTTTAAGACTAGGTGTTTGCATGAAGCTGGTTGAGCATGTCTAAGCCAATCAACACGGTTTAGCTCCTTGACCATACGGGTTCAGGGACGGCAGTACCTATTATTTTCCCAATTACTCATGCCACCTTCTCGTAAAAGAATTGTACATCCATGCCCATCACTGTGTGACTTGCTTTTGCAAATGGAGCGTGTGTAGACATGATGTAAGCATGACTGAGTAGAAGCTTTCGGCGTCATTGCGTGGTTTACCCATAGCACTATTTTCTCTCTGCCACTATAACTGCATGTCCCAGTCAAAGGGGCTGCTTCTTCAGTCTGGATTTCAGCAGGAAGAGGCCATGAAGATCACCCACAGCCAGCTTACAAGAGACATGCAGCATGAGTGAGAGAAAAAAAATCTTTGCTGTTGAAAGCCACTGGAATTTGGGGCTTGCTTGTCACTGCCACACAACCTGCTGAAAGCTGACAAATGGGGTATTTGAATGCATTTGAGCCAATGAAGAGGACAAATTCCAGGACGTGGAGGGTTGGTCCTGGAGCCACCTCTCCTTTACTCTGGACCAGGTGATGTGGGGTTGAGAAGGTAGCAGGCCAGGAAGGCTGAGCCAAAAAGAGCCCTGACTCGAGAGCTACTTAAAACAAATTCTACCTTCTTGGCAATGAGCACCAATAAATTCCACTCTCTTTTTAATCCGGATTGAGTTGGGTTTTCTTTCACTTGCAACTGAGAGTTTATTTACTAAGAGAGAGAAGCAACAGAAGTACCTGTTTTCTCGATCTTATAGGTCATTGGAAAGGAAAGCTTTTTTCCCATTAGTTAGAACTAATAATTAACTCCATTAACCAATGGTCAAAATATTTTCAGTTTACAACTGAAGGATTCAAGAACTTCTGTATCAAGATAGATAGACGTTATTTCTGATAGGACCAGGAGCTCATTCTAGGGAAGCACCAAATTTCCATGGGCTTCAAAAGCCTTCTTTTTCTTTTCATGAAAACTTTGAGAAATGTTGAAATCCTTCTCTCCTTTGCTTGCATTGGTTGATAGATTGGTTTTAGAAACTTATGGCAGAGACACTCAAAACACTAAACTCAACCACATTTTAGCCAGAAGTCGCTAAAGGACTCTTGTATTGTGATCAGTCAAACCTAATTTTCCTGTTCTGAAGGTTTAGAATACTATACGCTGTTTTGATTAAGGCCATCTCTCTTATTTAGGAGGAGGAAGTTAAACTAATTGTTTTGCATGTGCCTTCACTCCATGTGGGCACTGAGTCAGCTGTGGGATCTGTAATTTCACAAGGAAATATAGTCACTGAGTCCCGGGAGGCACTCACTCTTAACCCTGCAACTCCTATGCACTAACAGTTACTGCAGGGGGTGGCAAACTTTGCCTGCAGAGGGCCCTGTCATAACTACACTCGGCTGCCACTGAAGCAGGAAAGCAGCCATAGAAGATACGTGAAGGAATGAGCATGGCTGTGTTCTAATAAAACTTTATTCATAAACACTGAAATCTGAATTTTGTATAATCTTCACACATCATGAAATATTCTTCTTCTTTCAAGTTTTTTCAATCATTCAAAACTATAAAAACCATTCTTAGCTCCTGGGCCATACAAACACACGTGATGGGCTGGATTTGGCCCGTGGGCCACAGTTTGCTGACCCCTGATTGCTGAGTTCTTCCTACGCTTCGGGAACTGAAGTAGGCACGTTACACGCATTATTCATTTAATTCTCACAAGAATCCCAGGGGGTAGGTATGTTATCATGGCCATTTAAGAGATGAATAAACTAAAGTCCAAGGGGTGGCACACCCTGGGGATGATGGGGCCAAGATCACAACATTTTAGCCTCATTCTCTCCAATTAATAGGCTGTTAGAAGATGAAACATTGAAGCTTAAAAACAGAAATGTTATTTGTAGGGCTAAGCAATTTAAAGGAATTTTTATAATGCTTCTTTATTTTCTTGAGAAAATATTTTGCTTTCTTATGTTTCTCCATCAGCTTTTGTGTTATCTTTTGGCACCAATAATTTAACTTTAGTTCATGTTTAGATTTGTTTTAAATTTCACCTAGAAAATGAAACACTTCCTGTTTGCCTGTTAGAGATCAACTCTGCGTTTTAGTATGCAAGCTGCAAGAGACACGGGTTCCTCAGCTAGGCAACTGTGCATGAACCTCTGAAAAGAAGTTTCTCTTCAAAACACTCGGAACCTCAAAGCCACCTGACGCCCCAGATTTAACCTGCAGCTTTTCAATGTAACGTTCATGGGAAGAAGACGCGTGGAGGTCCTCCTCACAAGTTGCCGAAATAGAGACTTTGACTTTCTAGGAAATAGCCAGTAAATTCATGAGAATTTTCTGGAATTACGAGAGCCCTAAGCTTTGCTGAGCTTCTAAGTCTGGTTCAAAAATGAAAGAGAGAGGAAGAGAGAGGGAGGGAGGTAAAAAAAAGACAACAAAAAAAGCGGATTTCAGAGATCTTTCTCCCAGCAAGAATTATAACATAGCCATTCCAGTTTTCATTCTACACCACAGACAACATTTCTGGAGCATATTTGGATTTCCAACATCTGTTCAGTTCCAGAAACTAAATAAAAATGAAAACCCAAACTCTATCCATGGCAAGCAAACAAGAGACATCTAGAAAGAGCAAACATATTTTGCTTTGGCAAAACGATAATGAGTGTCTTTCTCTCAAGGAACTGTGAACTCACTTATCCCCATTATAAAATTTTCCAAAGACTGCACTTCTTTCAGAGCAGAAAGCTGCTGTTTGGGGTCTGAAATTCATGAGGCCAATCTATTTCACTGGAAGATGTTTTGGGAAGATATGTTCTTGTGGCGTCTCATAAGAGCCATCTCCTTCAGACGTGAATGCACTGTCTCGAAAGTTTTGACCATTGCTCTAGAAGATTAAAGGCCAAAACAACACTGAGGCTCAACCTATCTGTCTCAGGTGTAGACCCACGGAGGTGGCTCTCTGGCCCAAGACCAAGAATCCCGGCATCTATTGCAGCAAGATGTTCTCATGCCTAATGCCACTTCCGGTCCTGGGTACCACCCACAGTTAGTTGAGAATCTGGCTTGCCATGGAGATAAAGGTGAAAGCGCAATCAAAGTAGAATGAAGCAGAGGGTGCAGCATCATTATCCCTTAAGGAAGTGTAAAGATGTTCTTATGTTTGGTAGACTCTTTCAGCCCCTAAATGAGAACAAATTATAAAAATGTAGACTCTGATTTTGCATTTAGTTCTCACTGATTCAATGGGCATTAAAATATTCATCCAAAGTTCCTCCCCAGCAGTCCCTAATCAGGTAAAAGGGCGAAAGAGTCTACAGCAGGTGATAACACTTGGAGCATGCAAGAACACAGGACCACAGAGCTGAAATGCCCCGTGGTCCGACATGCAGAAGTTGAGAATGGAATGATTCTGTCATTTCATGCGTAACTTACATTCTCCTCTGCACCTGTGGGGACTGAATCCTCTTTAACTGACTAAAGGGAAGATAAAAACAAAAGTAAGAGTCAGGATGTTACCCAAAAATGATGGGTTAGTGGAGCTAACAACCCTCTGGTGCAATTCATGGACATCAAATTGCTTATGTATACCTGGTTCCAAGAAGAACTTGAAGGAGGCTTACGCAAATGTAAACAGTGCAGCAAGATAATATAAATTACCTTATGTGTTTTCAAATGTAACTAAGGGAAAATAAACAGATGCAGTCAGGACGCCAATGGAACGAGGAGAGGGGTTGCTACAGAATATACAACACGAACACATTTGTCTTGACATTTTCTGGTAGCTGATGAAGAGGGAGCTATGATCAATCACAAAATACACAGTCACTGTTAGGTAAAAACAAGTAGCTGCTCAGGAAAATTTTGGTAGTAAGTCTGGAGAAATTCATCCCTTATTACACAGAGCAAGCAGGCACTGTGTAATAAGCAGGTCCTCAGCGTTATCCTGACAGAGCACAGTGTCCAGCATCAGAAGCTGCTTCTTACATGAGCCCTCAGTATGGGCCAATTTCATCGTGCCAAAGTTTAGTTCGGTTAAAACACTTCTATGGAGGGCCAAAGGGCTGGGGTCCAACATATCCAACTTCAGATAGTATTTCTCCTTGCAGTAATTCTGGCATGCACAGTCTTGTCCCAAAGAGGGGAGCAGTTACTGGATTCTAGCATGGGTCAATGCCACAACCATTATATCAATTTGCTAAGCTCCCCTGTGGAGGTCTTCTTTCCATCTTTCTTGCAGTCTTTATTAAACATTTTTGGGATGGTGGTGATGTTTACAGACCACTTTGAGATTCACTTGCCAGATCTAGACTCTCTTGCCAGAAAAATAAACATGAACAACATATTTTGCAAATGATTTCAGGGTGTTCATAGACCCCTGCATCTCTTCTCTTGGATTCCAGGTTAAGAACTCGTCCCTCTATCTATTTTGTTCCAAGTCTTGCCTTTATTTTTACCTTGAAAACATCCAGTGGGAGGGGAGGAAGGGAACTGACACTTACAAATACATCTTCTGCACTTGGTGCTTTGTATACATTATCTCAGTTAAAGCAGCCCCAAGTGGTAAGTATGGTGACCTGATTTGCTCAGCCAGAAATGGAGTACACAGAGGGGAAGCCACTTGTTCAAGGTGGTGCTGCTAGAAGGTGGTGGAAATGGTTCTAAGAGCCAAGTTTTCCCCTAACCATGATAACTTCAAGGATCAGAAACACATTTTTTGGTCACTCTGTGAGCTTCTTTCTCCAATACCAAACTAGTTTTCTCTCTGGTTGAGTTCTTCAGCTTGGATCATTTCTTTCTATCTATCTGCTTCTCACACTGAAGCTTATCTGGGAGCAAACATGTCCCTAAAAAGGATTGTGGCTTTTCTGGAAGCTTCAGGAGACTATAGAGCATTTAGAAGGAATTGCAAGTAGTGTAGCTTTCTTGGAATTACATACCTTCCCCCGGAGACCAGTGGATGCTATTTAATATTATGAACAGGTAAAGAATTAAACAATAGTTTCAAAGCCAGACCTCTTCAAACCTGATGCACAAAAGTTTCAGGAGTCAATATACCGTCTACATTAGGCTGAGAAAACCCTCCCGCTATTTAAGAATAGCAGTTTTAGTTTTTCAAACCCTCTTTCCTGTCCCAGTTGGTTGTAATGAGATGAGTTTGTCTCTTTGGTTTCCTGTGTCTGGGAAGTTCTCAGCCATTGATTGCTCACTGCTTTCAGGGGAAACTGGGAACCTGATGCAGGTAATCGTGAGGAGCAGAAAGAGCTTCTTCTGGAAACCGATGTTTCCATCATCTTGATTACAGTTTCAGACTTCCAGATCTTTCTGAGGTTTCAAAACTTGGCATTATAAATATTGTCTGTTCCAAGAGAAACTGCTATTTCCTATTTTAAAGTTACACTACCCAGGACAAGATTTCTTATTTTGGGAATTCATCCAGTTGAGCATTTCTCCAACTTTAACAATTTGCCTACCATTTTCATGACTTTTGACCTGTCCATGTATCATCTGAATTTACTTGATATTTTTCTTTAAATTGACTTACCATTTTACTTATATATTTTAAAAGAAAAGATCTTATCATTATAGTGTGAATGTATTATCAACATCCTTGATGTAAACAGAAGTATGTATTAAAACGACTGCAAGGAATAAAACAAAACCACTCATTAAATTCTAATTATTTTTGTCTTTGTTAAAAAGGGAGATCAGCAAGTGTTAGCACAGTGAGAAATGCCTTTTAATATCAAGAAGAGACTTTCTTCGTAATGTCACCAGAGGAATTGGAGAAGAATGGAAAAGGAGATGACGTCATACTATGTGACCAATTACATTTTTAGGGCTGTGTCCAAGAACCATTCAAAATCGTTTTGCACATTTTTGTACATTTGCACACTGGTTTATGGGTGCAGCCCTGATGTCAGCAGTGGCTGAAATATCCTGTTAGTATAAGGAGCCCAAACTGGGTAATGAGAGGCCAGGTTCCTGTTTGCCTTTAGTATTTGGCACATGGAAGAGAAAACCTGCTCAGAACCCAGGTCTACAGCATCTTGAACTGGGGAGCCAGGTTCAGATTCACTGTTTTAGCTGTGCAACCTTCGGCAAGTCAATCACACCTCTCTGAGCCTCAGTTCACTTATTCAAATGTTGCCTGTTAGACTATCAATCATAGAGTTGTTTTAAGGAATAAATAAAATAAAGCATGTGAAGGGAAGGTCATGGCTGAAGCAGGCCGAGACTCACCTGTGTCGGGTGGCTGGAGTCAAGCTGCACAGCTCCTCCTGGTACGTATATGAAGACCTTCATTTACATGGGAGCTGGAGACACTGGAGGATGTATTTATGGTGGGGAGGAACAACTTGAATCATGTCTATAATTAGGGTTCAGTCGTCTATAGTCTTTTCTAGAAGTCAGGATGTATAGGATGGAGCAGAAATAAAGATTTTGAGAAATGGACACCAGGAAGAGAATTCACCAGTAGAAATAAGGACTCCAGGCGCACCAGCTACCTGCAGGGTCAGGTTCTGGGTGGGAGGCGGGTGGCTGGTAGAGCCTTTCAGCTCAGCTCCCCTTGAGTTGAGTTGTGCACTGGGGAGAACAGGGCCGTGTGGACGCCAAGGATGGGTCTTGTTAAACAGTGTCGCTCTGTGGCCCAAGTAGCTGCAGTGAGATTCTCTTCCCCGGGCTGAGCACAACACAGGAAGAGAGAGCTTTCTCCCCACGGTTTTGCAAGTGGCACACGAACCACGGCAGCCTGGTGAGGACCAACAGCCATGATGGGTCAGGCGAACTGGCATGGATCTTCTTGGCGGCTCTGCTGGCAGTGATGTGGCTGGGGAGCGATCACCCAGTAGGGACACCTGGCAGCCCAGACTGATTCATGATGACCTTTCTTGGATTCCTAGAACTTTTTGGATGGGATGATCAGGGGTGTAGATTTATTTATACCCCTCAGTCTACGAGAATTGCTGATATTTATTTTGTATATGTAAATCACTTAGCATAGGCACTGAACATAGTGTAACAGTAGCAATTTTTATGAATGCTGGGGAGAACTGGCATAAGCAAGCCTACTCGACTTAAGTCTTTTCTCGCCTTCTTCCATGTTGCTTTTGAAATTTCCTTAAGTCTGCTCAAGCCAGATACATGTTTGCTCCGGAATCCCTGTGCACAGACAGCTTGAACACTGCTCTCAGGTGATATTAGTTCCAGAGTTGGAATGAGGTGGCGGGGGGACGCAGGTCTCAACTAAAATCTTGAGGATGTGCTCCCTATAGCATAGTGGCACACTGACCTTTGTCAAACAAAAACGCTACCTCATACTAACTTCAGCCCACTGGGCCAGTATTTTGAGCTCTTTATTGTTTATATTCTGGACTGCATTAATGAGCTCTCCCAGCTTCTGAACTTGGTAAGTGTGCTTCACAGGTCATTGACCAAGTTACAGATAGAAACTTTGAATAAACAGGGCTGAGGGCAGATTCCAGAGGCCTTCCCAAAGAGGACTTCTGGCATGTGGTTTTGATCCTTTAATAAATATTCTTTGTTGGCTTGTGTCTATCCATCTTGTAATGCATTAGACACAACTCTAAAGAACTGAAAAAAAATGGTAATCCTAACAAAGATAATTATAATGACAGCAACCCACAGTATTGGCCTTTGTGTGAGGCAGTGGGTTAAATGTTTTACTTTGGCATTCCATATTGGTCTTCAAAATGGGAGCACATCTCCCTTAATTTCTAGGCCTCTGCTCCAGAATCTATTAAACTTTGCTGCCACCCCAAAACCATAGCTTCCTTTGAAAAGGTTTGAGGTGTGTCTCTGTTCTCCTCCAGAGCTGACTGATGTGTGACAGCATCCCCAGTGAACCAGTTCTCTGAGCCAAGCCTGCATCTCACCTTTAATATGTATTTATACCCAGCATGGTTTCCATGCCCGATACACAATGACAAATGAAGGCCTTGGGCAGCTTCTCCCTTTTCTCCTGATGTTTTCCCATAGGAGAAAGGCTGTGAGCTGAGGAACCAGCAGTACCAGATTCCAATTCATTATTTTCCACCGTCAACGAGTACATCGTGATGGATAACCTCCGAAGAGCAGGAAAGAGGACTCTTCCACACTGGGACTGTGTTCGAGAAGGGAATTTGAGAGACAAGAAGGAAGAGTGGATGGCGCTGCTGATGGAGTGACTCTGTTCAAAGTGAATGAGAGAGAACGATTTGCAAGTGCAAGCTCGGTTTCTGCAGACCAAAAGGCATTTATTAGGGTCTCAAGCTCTCTAGTCAGAGGAACACAATTAGCTCAGGGGCGAATCAGGAAACACACAGAGCGTGGGATTTTCGTTCGAATCTCAAAACCAGAAACAGTTCCAATCTTCTGCAAAGAACTGGACATCTGGCTATCATCTGGTGAGTCTAAAAATTATCCAGCCTCATTAACAACAACAACAACAAAAATCCAGCTTGAAATCCAAAGAATCCTGTTTGGAGATTAATGTTGCCAAGAATAAGGAACGAAATAGCACATAAACTTATCAGCATCAATGTGAATAACAAGGATGCCTCTCCTTTGAAGAACACAGTCAATTCTTAAAAGAATGCTTCTTTAAAAAACTGTCACATGGTAGCACTTAAGCCAACAGACATTCATCCTGTTCCTAGCAGGTCTTCTGGAAGCATCATTTGATCACGTGACAGCTGTTCTGAGTTCATTGATTTCACAGTAGCCCCAAGACCTCTTCTATCAAGTCGAGATATTTCAGTCCATCTTTCTTCAAGTGTTTCCATAATTGTTCAGCCATATGCCAGGCTTCCTTAACCAGGATCCCTGTGGATTCTGGGATCAAATACAGGATTTTGTATTTGAAACAAATAACCCAGACGATTCTTAAGTCCTCTTAGCCTATTTTGACCTACACTGACTGCTCCCTTTTCTAGACTCCCATAGCATCTGTAGCCTGTACTCCTCAGATTAACACTGGGTTCCACACTTCACTGTTTCGGAAGGGGCTATCACTCACTGAAAGCCAGTCCCTTTGCATTCATTTTCTGACTCAGTCCTCCCCATAATCATGAAAGGCAGGCTTCACTGCCTACTTTCAGAGCGGAGGACGGTGAGGCTTGGGGGTTGAAGTCATCTGCTCAAATCCAAACAGCCAGTAACCGTCAGGGCTGAGACTTGATTCTCTCTCTTTGGCTTCAGAGCTCACATTACTTTTCCACTCCATCATCTGTCTCCCCCAAAGGAAAGCAGGGAAAGAGCTGGTCTGAAGATATTCCAAATGTATCACTTCCTAATTGTGTGCATGCACACATGCAAACACAGGCACGCATGAATGCATTGTGTCTATATCTCATTCCTCCACAGGGATTTCAAGTCTTTCGATGGTAGCAAATGAGTCATATACTTGTTTCATACTTGGAGTGCTGTTGGCACCAGAAACCACACACAGCTATTCAGATCATGAGACCCTCGACTATTCGGACTTGAAGAAATAATGATAACATTGTTCACTGAGCACTTACTATATCTCAGGCACTCTCTATGTACAATTATTGGACTCTCATAACAACACTGTGTGATAAACATGGTCCTCATTTTACAGATAAGAAAATAGGGGCTCTGAGTGGTCGAGTAATTTGTCCAAGGTCACACAGCCCAATCTCTCTGATTCTGGCTCTGATGCAAGACTTGCTATATATAAGATTTTTCAAGATCATCTATTCCAAGTTTTTTGTTCAACAGATGAGGAAAAAGAAACCCAAATAGGGTAGGTAACTTTTGTAAAGTCCCAGAGTAAATGGTATTCCAATTAACTCATAACAATAAAGGGCATATTTAGTCCACATAACTCGATTTTAAACACTTTTTGGCAAGTAACATAATTTGAAATTAAGTTCTCAAAGTTTATTTTTGTTTTGTAATAAGAACCATGTCAACAATCAAGATTATAAGTCAAAATAACTTATAATTTTATATCCACAAGTCTGTTAGGGGAAAAATTTGTTTCTGATGTTCATAACTGCAGACTTCTAAACTTTGAAATTATTTTCTTTTTAAAGCTTCTCAATTAAAAGAGAAGGAGAACTTGGGGTTAGTTAGTGGAAATAGCATTTTCTAGCATTTCTCTTTGTTTTTCAAAACTTTTATAAGAATGCTTTTACATGCAAAGCTTATTCTAATTTAAAGAAAAGAAAAGAAAGCTCTTCGCTTTGGTTCCCACTAGAACGTAAGTCCCCCGTGAGACTGAAAGCTACAAGGGGACAGCCGTCTGTTCACTGCTTAACACAAAGTATTTAGCACAAAAAGACTCAGCACAAAGAAAGTGATTAAAAATGCTAATAAATGAGTGAATCCTCCCTACTTTACTTCCATTAAGAGCTATTCTTTCTGACTGGGTAAAAGAAGGAAAGACGAGATTTAGAAGTGATGTGGTTTTTAGTTTTTCTTAACTTTATTATTTTTAGAATCTACTAAAGGAATAAAGCCAGACAATGGTGAAAAAACACTGCGATTGAAATAAATGAAATTCTGTCATTAGGGAGAGAAATGTCAAGTAGTCCTGCCTTTTATTTTCAATGGGAATAGCTTGACTTTCAGGAGGCACCAACATACCCCTCACAGATCCCAAAGATAAGGAAAGATAAAGTTCTTGATGTTTAGTAGCTTAGAAGTGTCCCCAAACTGGACGGTACAGAAAGATAAAGGAGGGGACATGGTTAGTGCGTCAACCCTCCTGTGTGTGCAGGAAATAATGACATAGGTGACAGCGACCATTCATTGACCGCTTTCGTGCCAGGCGAGGTGTTTGGGTTTTACCAGCATTATTTCGATGAATCCTCACTTCATTGCCATGACATAGGTACTCTTGTTATTTGCATTTTACAAATCAGGTAACTGAGGCTCATGGAGGTAGATTGGGGCTCAAAGTCAGATCTGTCTGATGCCAAACGTCTGACCCTTACGGAAGTGTTCCTCAAACTACAGGCAATTGCCGACCTTCTACGTGGGTTCTGCCACATCATGTGCTCCATCTGTGGCAGCCGTGGAAGTGTGCCGCTCAGATTCCCTGCAAGAAGAACAGCCTCCGACTGTCACGCCTTCAGCATCCACTACAGTGTTAATGCTGAGGCCGTGCTCTCCCCGGCTGCTCCCAGGCAATGACTGAGCACAGCAGGGTGTTGGGCCATTCCTGCCCAACCAGGACTCCCTGAACGGGCCATCTCTGCTCTGGGATTCCTCGCTGGCTCAGCACCACCCTCCACCTGAGGCTCTTCTGACCGTCTCCTCCTTCCTTCCCTCTCTCCCATCACAAGTGTCAGATGCTCACTGTGGTCTGCAGTCTCTCTCTACCTTCTCCTGCCCCCTCCCCTTTGTCCTTCAGTCGTTTCTCTCCAATAAATCCCTTACACATCAATTCTATCTTGGTGTCTGCTTCTTGAAGGACCTAGATTTACCTTTATTTACTTAATATTTATGTAACCCTTTTCTTTAATTGGATTACTTTTTAAGCTAAATACATATAGTCTCACCTTGAGCAAAATATATGTTAAATTGAGCCTAATGTGCTAGTTCTATCTTCCTAATACACTGTAAATTTATATATATATGTGTATATATATATGATTATTTATATAAAAATGTTTGACTATGGGTCACTTGACTCATCCCTCTTGCCACCAGTATACACATGCAACCCACCTGAAACCTGTTCCCCACATTACATTGCTGATAAAAGATTTTAAAAAATGAGTAATTGATGGCTGGTGAGGAAAGAGGATTAGAACAGAATGCCAAATGACATCATCCAAAGTTTTCATCATGTATTGAAGTTTGTGTTCCGGGCAGAACCTAGAAGGAAGATTTCTGTACAACAAGAAACAGAGAGGAAAGAGTTTCAGAAATCCAGCTGGACTCTAGACAAGACAATAAAACTAACACCACAGTGGCGTCTGTATTTATCACCTGCTTGCTTTGTGTGCCAAGTGGCACGGATGTTTGGATGAAGTTACTAAATTAGATTTTTCCAGCTCTGTGAATTCACCCCACCCCCTCACCCCTGACTTCTTGCTCATCTTTTGGCCACATTTAAAACAGGCAAGAGTTCTGAACATGTGTGGCAGCTGGGGTCTGCTCAGCAATGATGATCAAGGGATAGCTCTCAGAATTACTCAGCCTCACCCACTCCATTTTCTTGCATGGCACCTTAAGTCCAGAAGGGAAAAAAATCAGACAGTGGTTTGAATTTTCCTATCACAGAGCACAGTGTGTGCCTGCCTGGTGGTACACTGGTGGGCACTTTGGTTTTCCAAAAGGAGAGTCAGACCTAATGGCTCATGAGGACTGATTATATCTGGCTGGGGAAAGAGAGATAGAGAGGCCAGCGGTGGTCCACCTCGCCAGGGTGAGAGCGCTCAGAGGAAAGCAGGAGGAAGCCAGAGTAATAAACCATTTTAGAAAGAAAATGAAATCATGAAATACCACAACCCTCTGTCACGAACAGGAGTAATGCCAAGAATGAAAAATTCTACTTGTTCATTTCCTTTTCTTTCCCACAAAACACATGTTTATAACATGATAGGCATTTCATTCTTCCCAGGAAGAAATTAGAAGTCTTCAACTCCATCGCTATTCGCGTCACTTTGGAGAAGGAAAAGAAACTCTGTACGTTGTCAAGTACGTCGATTAGCCTGATAGAAATAATTCCTCAAGTCGTCCTAGCCCCAAGCACTCTTCAGATCTTGAAAAGAAGACTTACCTTTTTCCAGAACAGTTTGCCCAGAGGCAGAGAGGTGGGTCCCCCCTTTTCCTTGGCACCTTCCTTGGCCGTTTCAGTGGATGTAGAATTCTTGGCTGCCCCTTGGGTCTCCTGGGGTGCAAAGTTGGCTTTGTCTGACTTGAGGTCGGCTGAACTGGTGGGTGACTTTTCAGCACCCTATTGAGTTAAAAAAATTCAAAATGAACTCAAGATTTCAAAAGACAAAGATCCAATTTTTATAAACATAGGCTGGGGTCATGTATGTTAATTTTCTTCATAATTTTCTGTAGTTTCCCAATATTCTATGTGAGTGTGAATTTGTGTTAAAATTTTGGAAAAAGTCAAGGGATTTTCCTTTTGGAAAAAATATATATAGAAACCAGTATTTATCATGTTCATGTAAGTAACTCATTAGGAGTCAAGGTGATTGTAAGAGGTGCTTTGCTGTTAGAATGTTAGTTCTTATCGAGGCCATTGGTCTTCAACTGGTTTTGACCGTCTTCCCATCGGTAAAAACATTTTGAACATGCACCTCCAAGACATGCATATTTGTATATATTAGAAACATGTATTAAGTTTCTAATCCAGATTAGAAATTAAAATAACAATACTTTAAAATAGAAGTTCTGAAATTTTCCTCCCACACCCCACTTTGGAGATGACTGATCTAGGCTATAAAGTGTGTGTAAGGCAGCTAGACTGGAATTCAGTGAAAGGGTCTTGAGTTGGAAGAGCACCCACAAACCCCATTTTTTCCCTTTTAGATGTAGCCTTTACATCTAAATTAGATGTAATTGAATAGATCGTAATTGACTTAAAACTTCAAATGTTATTCATCTGGTCTCTATTCTCTCTCTCTCTTTCCCTCCTTGTCTCTCTCTCCTCCCTCCCCCTTCTCCCTCTCGCTTTCACTCTCTCTTCTTCTCCCCTCCCTTTCCCTCTTCCCACCTTCTCTCTCTCTCCCCACTCTGACCGGCCATGCTGAGGTCCAATTCCAGGACTTCCTCAGTTACTAGGCCGTTACTTCCTGCGTTCTGCCACCTCCTGAGTCATGGGATAAAGGTGAGTTAGGAGAATTATAGTCTCAGTTTCTCTCGACACAAGTGAATATTACATTAAAAATTTTAACACCAGGTTCAGCTGACCTAACCTAGTCTTCTTAAGCATCTTCGTTTTATGACTTTCACACCAGGGACTTGTGACACAAATCCTTTAAATTCTAAGGATGTCAGATTTTTGACTACATTTTCTGACTAAAAGGAAAAAACTCTGGCAGTAAAAATGGGGTGCGGGAAAATTCAGGATGTTTGATAGTATTTTTGATGTTGGAAGGAGGCTTAGAGACCATCTAGTCTCTAAGAATTTTAGAGATGGGGAATACACGAATTTTCAAAGATGGGGAAACTGAGGCTGGTGATCTGCCCAATATGAAATGAGGGGCATAACCTGGCTTCAGAGCGGGCCTCCTGGCTGCTGCCTCGTGCTCTTTGCCCGCAGCACGTTGCCTCTCCAATGGGCATTTGCAAATAGCATGAATTTTACTCTGATGCAAGACACAAGATCTTCTGTGCGGACTTTTCTGATACTAAGAGGGAGTCACTTATTGAGTAGATTCTAAGTTTGAATCAGGAGATTAAGGACCAAAGTATAGACATTACTTTTGTGATAGTTGATCCTGAAATAACCCCAGTTCCATTTAAAAGCATACAAAACTGCAACATGCCAGGATTTTTAAAAAACTCTGCTTTTATAGACTGCGAAATCAAAATGGCCGAACTTATAATGTTCTGTATTTACGCATGTCCGAACGGTCTTAGGCACCTGGTGCTGTTTTAGCTCTAAATGGTAATTAAATTAAAGAGGACTGATTAAAGGGGAAGTGCCTTCTGTCAAGTGGCTTGTCTTTCTTTTTCAGAAAATATGACAAAGTATTATTTACTCACAAAAAAGGCATTGAGTGCCTTCTATGAGCTGTGGTGAGTACTAAGTGCTGGGGTTGCATGTCCTCATGGAGAGAAAGATGCTAAACAAATAATTCCACAAAAAATGTAAAATTCCAACTGTGATAAGTGCTATGGGGTGGCAGGGGTGGCGGTAGGATTTGGTGCTTTAAAAAAAAAAGGTAAAGCTAAACCAGAGAATTAGATGCAGTCACGACAACCAGGGAGGCTTTACTGAGACAGGGATGACTGTGACTGGAAATTAACTAGAGAAGGGAGGAAGAGTGTTTCACCCACAGGGAACAGCATGCTCTGAGAGCCCTTGACAAGCATTTGAAGAGTGGGATGGAAGCAGAAAGAGCAAGAGTGGCCAAGCCTGGTCATCTCCCAACATCACCTTGCCCTTCTGCTTCCCTGGGAGAATCATCATTTGCTCAGGGGTCCATTTTGGACCAAGAACCTGAGGGATTGGGGCTGATCTCATTTGCATTTCTAAGAAGGGGTTGGTTTAACGCAGTTATCTGTCCTGCTAAGGCCACAACAGTAGATGCTCCATTGCTTAATGAGCCCTCACTGTTTTGATCTAAAATCTGTTGCTTGGCTTTTTACACTCTAGATGCTGCAGTTTCTGTCTGGCTCACGGCTGCCCCTTCATATGTGCTCAGCCGGCTCAGCCACAGCCACATGGAGGTTACAAAAAAAAGGCCTCCCAGGTTCTGGAGTTCTAGAATTTCTCTGGGACAGGTCCAGTTTACTTAATCATCACGTGCTTGGCTGGTTTTACTACTTTGTTTTGTCCCCTCAGTCTCCTCTCTCTCGGACCACTGTCACCTCTTGAAGACACAGTGTCCAGCTTTTCACTTTGATTTAATAATAAAGATAAAAGGTACCCAGCGCCAGGCACTGTTCTAAACAATTGAACGTTCTAACAACAGTCCTATGAGGAAGGAACTAATTCTATGTCCGCTTTACAGTTAGGGAAATTTTGGTCCCGGGTGATTAAAAAACTTCCCAACCATCACACTAACAAGGGGACAAAGTTGACATCAAAATTCAGGGAGTCTGACACCCAAACCCAAACTCTTCCTAGCTGCTCTATACCACATTGCCTCCAATGAACCAAGGTCTCCCCACTCCCTGTGCTATTCTACATATCAAGGGATGGAACCGTCCACACCACACATTCTCAACAAGAGCAATATGTCTCCAAGGCGGGGAGAGTTGGAGGTGATTGCCCTTGTTCTTAGCGGGGTGTTATGAAAAAAAATTAGACATTATCATCATCTATGGCCCTCCAAAGGGCCACAGTACATAAACAGGTAGACAGCATATCTGTCGTATTAAAACGTCATGAGGGGAAGGGCAATTAGGGAGAAAATATCTAAAAACCTTCATGGTGGGGAGGTGATAATGAGAAAAAGGTTGAGAAACACATCTACACTCATCAGTTTCATTGGGAAATGGACAATTCTCTTCTCTTTGCACTGGGAAAACATCCAGAGACCCTTGAAAAGCATTATAAGGGCATAACTCTCTATTACATGTATAGTAATATAATATAACTCTAATATATTTGCCTAATTGTTTGTCAACTATGCCTCTCCCTGGCCAGACTCTGAGCAATTTGAGGGTAAGAGCTAGATGTCTTGGTCATCATTACAGCCCTAGCTCCCATCAGCCCCAGTATCTGGTACAAAATAGGCATTAAATAAATAACTAACTAATTGTATGAAAGGGACCAGAGAGAGACAGAGACCTACACAGGATCCTGCCGTGTCATGTTTCCATCCCCCCAGCCCCTCCTTACCAGTCCACGGAGCCATAGACCACCATTAATCTGCTCTCCCTGCCCACCCATCTCCTCACTTGGCAAAGTGCCCCAAATGGTGTTCTTGCAGCATCAACTGAATTAACACTCTTGTCTGTCTTACGGAGGAGACCACAAAAATTCTATCGGTGTTTTTTGGAGTCAATCTAATGGATAGGGTTGTCATATTTAGAAAATAACAATGAGAATACAGGATGCCCTGTTATATTTGAATTTCAGGTCAATAAAGAATAATTTTTTACCCTAAGTAGGTCCCAAAGATTGCCAGGGACATACTTATATTTATACTAAAAATTATTTGCTGTTTATCTGAAATTTGAATTTAACTAGGTGCCTGTATTTTATCTGGCCACCCTACCTATGAAATTCTAATGTATTAGATCTGGAAACGGCATACCAAGTGACTTTCCTTACCGTCTTCCACAATAAGTTTTCATCTCGTTTTCACAGTTGGGTGTGGGAGGGCGATGTGTTAGCAAGACGTAAATGTGACACCGAGAACCAAAAAACAATGAATATGCGGCAGAGCTTGTGAATCAGACAAGCCAGCGGCTAATATATTAGCTGCCTTACAGAGAGGGTAGCCAGTGGGAACATCTGAGCGGGGAGAGGAGCATTTCTGGGCATGGCGAAAGCATTCTAAAACAATGCCTTATCTTGTGTACAAGTTGTCATGTCCAGTGTTTGAAGGATGTGTGAAAAAGTTTGATGCTCAGGCATCGCACGTAATTAAGCCAAGAAAACAAGATTCAAATTCAGCAAAGGAAAGTCGACATCCTTATTATTTATAACAATACATTTGTGTCATCTATTAATTCCCGGCTTCTCTACTTTTTTAAACCAAGAAAATTCTTTTTATAGGAAGGAAAATTGAGATATAGAGAAATGAACCTAGGAGTTAACCAGAAATGGTAACCAATGTATTTTCTTTAGAGCAAAACTAGAAGATGCTGTTTTATCCTTGAATTTGCTTGAATTTCTTCTTTTCTGCCGTAGATTATATGAAATCAAGGAGGATGAGTACCACACCTCCTATATTCCTGCAACAACGTTCATTGATCCAATCTGGCTGGTCAGTGTTAATGGCCCTATTTTCCTATCTTTTTGGACAACAGAAAAATCAAATGAGGAATAGAAAGAAATTGTCCTAGCCGTGGAGGTAAGCGCCAGTGAGATCTGCCAAAATGCTGTGTAAATGAGAATTAAGAACATTTGTGAATTGTCCACTTACTTTATTTTTGTATAAAAAATAGACTGAATGTAACTCAAGGCAAAACTCTCAAGTTCTGTGTCTGCACTACAGAACCCCAGAAAGGGCGCTTCCTCTCCATCGTCCCACTATTTCCAGAAAGCTATTCTACCCCAAAATGCAACTCAGTGGCAGGATATAAGGCCAATGATTTGGGGAAGCCTTAGGAATATTGACCTTGGGTGCTCCACTTATGCAGGGGAGGAGATTCTGGAGACATCAAACTTTGCAGTGCATGAAATGCATGTCGTAACGAAATGCAGATCTGGGGGTGGGGAATACACTTAAACTTTCAAGGCCCCCTTGCCACAGCCGGTCCATTTAGGAGTTCCCCTAGATTCCTTTTCACGAGATCTCTGACATCTTTGGCTGTCAGTTACCAAATTGTCTCCCACATACAGTAGTACCACTTCTTAACTTCCCCTCCCCCATTGCAAATCCAACACTCTGACCCCTTCTCTCTTTACCGAACAAAATGAGCCTGTATGGAAATTGAAGGGTGGCTTCATAACATAGTTTGCTTATGCGAATATAGATTCGGCCATGAGAACTTTCTTTGGAGCTTTTATTTGCATGCACAATCCTGGGACTATAACATCCAGCTGGGGAAGTTTTGTAATAAGTTCATTCAACTTAGTGGAGAATGGTTGATATTTTAAACAAATTTCCAAGCATGCTGGCCCAATTCAGAGATCCTTTTAATTGATGGTTTCAGACCAACAGTGGCGTCTTTTTACACGTTGGAAGAGTGAAATCGTCAAAACTGACTTCTGTGTTGCCCTCACTGTCCCCATGGAGACAGAACTTGATCTGCCTTCATTCATTGTGTGGTTCTGCCTGGGCTTTTATTTGGGTTCCGTATAAGTTTAGTTAACGGTGGGGATGGATGGAATAGACCACAGAAGATAAAACTGTTATTTTGAGGTTAGAAAAGTATTTCCCAAAATATAGAAAGCATACCATTGGTGGCAGCAGAGGTAATTTTAGGTGGTACAGAGATAGGATATTAAATGACATTGAAGAGAGAAAGTGCTTTTCCTTTTTCAATTCTCATTTAATCTTTCTAAGAACATTCAGGGGAAAATCTCAGTCTGGTGCTGGTACGTCTGTAACATTTCTCTACTGCCGGCTAATTGCCTCTTAATAAAGCTAGAAAGGGCAGTAGATTCAGGGCTTAACAAAAATGAGGTTGCTAGAATAGAATACCTTTTTTTAGCAGCCGTACTAATGGTTACCTTCCTCTTATGAAAAATTCTTCTGGTTTTCCATGTATGATGTAATTATAAAGTTTCTTTTAAAGATATCTTTAAATAGGAAATGAGTCAATTTCAATATAAAAATATCAAGTAAATTATCATATATCTGACAAAAATGATGAAGGTTGGTATGCATACGTCTGACATTTGGGAAACACTGGATTAGAAGAATAATTTCAGAACCCTGGTCCACACCAGGAACAAACTAGTCTGAGATGTTTATAACTACGGAGACTTTTTTAAAAAATCACTGGAATTTGATTTACGTAATCTTTAATTCCAATTTAATGATCCCAACCACCCAAGATTCTGTCTTTAACCAAGTGGAGCGTGCTGGATATGGAATGGCACGTGAACCACGTGGTGAAGACCAGGGTTCTTTTTTTCCCTTCTTGTTTAACAAGATACAGACCTTATGCCTAAAGAATTTTCTAAAGGCGAGGCCCAGCCTGGGGCTATGCAGGTGCTTTTTCTTGCTGCCTTTGGCCTGGGTCTCAGATGTCTTCTGCCCAGCTTGTCCATCACAGACACTTTCTGTTTTGGATGCCTTTCGGGCAACAGCAGTCACAGCTTAAAACTTTGTTTTTAAACAAAATCCATTTTTTTCTGTTGTTTTTAGGTGCATTAAAACATTTTGACAATTAACTGCTGGTATATCACCCCCATCCCCCAACCACAAGACAGCATATGAATGTTTATCTTTTTTAAACTTTCAAAGATGATTGGCTAAAGAGCAGATTCGCACTTCGTTTCAGGTACACATTAATTTTCAACAGGACGACCTATTTAAATGACCCAGATTAACATAACTCCATTTGCTAAGGCAAAGACAGGACATTTAAAATTCTATCTATATGGTATAAAATATCCAGATGAAATTTTTTTTTTTTGGTGAGGAAGATTAGCCCTGAGCTAACATCTGCACCATGCTTCCTCTACTTTGTATATGGGACACCGCCACAGCATGGCCTGATGAGAAGTGTGCAGGTCTGTGCCTGGTATTCGAACCTGCAAACCCCAGGCTGCCGAAATGGAGTGGGCAAACTTAACCACTGCGCCACTGAGCCAGGCTCCAGATGAAAAGTTTTAAAAATTAAAAAGATATAATACCATCCCTACTTGCTAGTTTTAAATATCTAAATGCTATTGTCACATGGGAAAGAAAAAAATACCTAAAGACAAACGATTTATTTTTGGATCCTGGAGTCAAGGCAAATACTGCTGCTGAGTGGCTTTCAATCTCAAACTGATCTCCTTTTATTCAGTATTAGAAACTCTGGGGAAGCGGCATCACCCACAAAAATTTCAGCTGACTTCTAGATGGGCAGATCTCCCAGGCAAAAGAACTTTCTAGTATAAGTCAGTCCACTGAGCCAAACTGGGGGAGATTGGAACTGAAATAGCCCAGCCACAACCATTCAGAATTGTTGACTCAAGTTATAAGTGGCGGGGGATTTCGTGTGGAGCGTGGAGCGTGCTAAAAATCGCCCAGAGCCAAATGGGAAGATAGACAAATCGTGTAGACATTTCAAAAGAGTGAATCCAAGAACTTCAGTCGAAAGGGTGTCAAAAAGGCAAGCTGTCAGAACCAGGTTTGTAGGAAGAGGTCCATTTGTGGGTGTCATGGACAACCTACATTCACAAAACCCTCCTTGGAGAGCCGGCTCCGCTAGCAGTGACCCCACAGCTCCAAGGGCAGGGCGATGAGATTTTATCAGCCGGGATTATTGGTTGCGACATCATTCTGAGTGGGTGAAGAGTCCTGGCGCATGAGCAGCTGAAGAGAGTGAGTGCCTCAGGTCACCTGGGAAGCCACACGACACATCCACACACTCCACCGTTTATAGCCTTTTGTGCTGACTGTGTGATTTCAAACAATGCCAGACACAGAACCCAAAGAGAAACATTTGGACACAACCATTCATTGAGCTTGACCCTAGCTGTCTTGTAGCAAATGAATAATTTTATAGGAAAACACATGCAGATGCCTCAGATATATATTTTTTTCAACAGAAGAAGAAAATTCTAGAGGAACCAATCAATACAATACACATGTAATCATGGTGTTCAGTCTGCCTTGAGGTGATTATGAAAATCAGGATCACCTACACTTGAGTGGAGCTCCATGCTCCAGGCATTGTCACACCTTCATTCAACCCTGGGGTTGATGAGATGGAATTGCTATTGTCCCAGTTTTACAGATGTGAAGATCTGGGTTCGGACAGCTGAGGATCACACAGCTACCAAGTAGCGAGACTGGAGCTTAAACACAGGTCGTCTGAGACAAATTCTAGGATCCTTTTCACAGCTTAGCCCCCTCAAATATGGGTAGCAGATGTCTCAGGCTGGCCAAGCTATTTATTTGGTCCCAGTGTCTTTTCAAAGCACTTTCAGTTATTACAAGAAGGACACAAGACACTTATCTGTCACCAAGTTAAACTTCCCTCACGATTCCTGTGAAATGTAAACCATATGTTCCACTAGGGAGAATTGGTTCAGTTGAGCATAAAGGAAAACCATCTCTAGAAAGCAGCCGTTCCATACAACATTTATTTTGAGGGGAATTGGCTGAATTTCTAGGATGACTGGAAAAATTCAAGCTCTCACTCCTCGACACGTTCCTTCATTTGGCAAATGTCCACTGGGGACTATTTCATGTCACCAAACAATTGCCTTTGCAGTGGAGATTTATTTTTTTCAAATTACGTGAAAAACAAAGAACACATTATCTAAAAACCAAAAACATAGCAGCTAAGTTCTACTTCAAATTGAGTCTCACCTCTTCCTCCTTTCCAACGGCTAATTTTTACTTTATTCCCTGGGTCTCTCTACACACAACTAAAAGGACTAAGATGACATATAATTATTAGTATTCTGTTCTTATTCTATATAAGAAATTGGTTATTGCAACATTATTTAGCCAGAATTGGCATATACTTCAAGCTTCCCACAAAAATTTTCACTGAAATACCATTAACGTAAATGAAACATTTAAAGACAATGTAACAGCACTATTAAATTGCTAAATATGTATATTTGTGTACATGTATAAACACACACACACACACACACAAAATTTAAGTGACAAAGAAGCAGACACGACTCCAAATCCAGTTCTATACACAAACTCAAACGTAAAAACACTTCAAACTACCTACCGTGTCTTCCAGATCCTTCTTTGTTTCAGCTTTGTTAGGTGAAACCTGAAAAGTTTGAGAAAATGAAATGTTAAAACTCAGCTCTTTAGGGTGAGTTTATTTCCTAGATACATAGCTCTTTAGGGTGGTCCAGTTCACTATACAGGTAAAGAATGTCATGGGAAGTCCTCTTAGTACAATAGAAACCTACAGACTTCTGGGTAATACCTCAGTATACAAAAGTTAACAAAATTAATATTTTATAATGAAATGCATCAGATCTAATACATTCACCAAGAGTTTGACCACATTCAGAATTATCCCCTGGAAGGCCACAGACTTTCCATCAGTTCTGCCACCAATCCAAACAAATGCACACGCTTTGGTGTTTGTGGCTCATTATATTGACGCTTTTGGTTTTACCTTTGGAAGTTAGTCTTGGCGTTTGGAAATAGCCCAGACACACTTGGAGCAGACTGTTTCATTAAGCATCCATCCACTCAGCCCTCACTGGGTGTCCGGCATGTGCCGGGCCGTGGGCTCTGCCCTCAGGAGTCAGAGATGAGCAAGCAATTCCAGACACGGGTCCCTGCCCCCATGCAAATAAAGTCGTAGATTTAGATGCAACGAGATAGAAAGTGATGTCTACAGTTTTATTTGCTGTTGAGTGACAACACTGCTTTGATAGGTCAACAGCTTGAGGAGGTATTTTCCAATTATTTTTATGATCAATCACCATGCGATTGCAATCGAGTTCCATTACAACAGCTCGTGACACAGTTTGGGCACCTCGTGTCCACATCAGGGTTCCCAAATCTGCAGCTCCCTCATTGAAAGCCTGGTGTAACACAATTTCTGACAGAACACATCTTGGCCCTGTTCTCCAGTCTTCCAGCCACATCATGATGACACCCCATTCAGTACAATAACGTTCACAAATGCATTATTCTTGGAACTAACAAGACTTTTGAGCAATAGAACTGAGGGAAAAAAGGAAAGAAACTACTTACCAGCGTTTTAAAGAAGCTCATGATGGAAGGGTTATTCTCTGTTATATCTGTTGTCTGCGGGTCCTCCTTTGCAATCTCCAGTTCTTGTGGGTCTCCCAGGACAGAGCAATTCACAGCTGTGCTTTCCTGTCCTTCTCCCTTGCCGTCAACTATGTCCTAGGAGCAAAACAGAGTTTTCACAGTGGCAACTTGTTGGATGTGGACTCTCCAAGTAAGATTTTGGCTTCGCACCCCTCTCTCCCTTACCCCCTAATTCCAGCCATACTTTTTCTGCCCACGGGTGTGTAGAACAATCAGGAGCTTATGAGAGTCACTCTCCCTTCCCCTCCCCCCATCTCTAACACATTCAGCATTTGCAGTTAGCTGGAGAGACATTGTTTGGAGCCAGAGGGTAACAAACACAGCAGTGCATGTTGCGTTCCAAACAAAAACCCTTTTCTCCCAATTCTGCAAAGAGGTTGTGGATGATGCCAATATTTTCTGTCTTTGTGGTCTCTTAGTCTAATGATTTGTACATGATCCCCAGAGATGTATGTATTAGATTTCTCACAATCTCCACAATGGTGAATCATCTCAACTAAAATAATGTACTTATATTTAAAAATAATAATTCCATTGTCAGGATCCAGGAGCTTATTGGTACAGAAAACGTGATGTAAGGACTTGTTTTCTCCTCTAACTCACAGGAGGGTAGGGTGCATTCTGAACCTGTCCTCCTCTCTCCTTCTCCACTCCCATGACCCTGAGCTAAGCCATGGTCATCTCGCTACCTTCCTGACTGCAATGGCCCCCTGCCCTGTCTGCTGGGGCTCTTGGCCCCTTCAATCCATTATTAATCAGCAGACCCCATCCTCCTACTCCGTACCACCTTCCTATGGCTTCCTATGGCTCTTCGAATGATGTCCAAACTCTGATACAGGGTCTCCAATGTCTTACATGGCCTGGCCCATGTCTACATTTCCAACCTCTGTGAGGCATTCTCTCCTTCGCTCCATTCTCTCTGGCCACCTTTCTTTGAGTTTCTCAAACATACCACAAGCTAATTCCAACCTCAAGGCTTTCTGTCTGGAACATTTTTCTCCTCTGTCTTCCTGTGGGTAACTTCTATTCATCCTTCAAGTCTTAAGAGTCATCTCTCCTCCCCTCATTATCATCTCTATCATTGTACTTGGCCCTTTTTCATCTCAGCTATTCCAACATTTTTTTTTACTTGCTCAATATCTGCTCCCTTCCTCATACCCCCGCTAAACCGTAAGCGTGACAAAGACAAGGATTCCATCTACCTTGCTCACTGCTGTTTCTCTAATATCTAGAACAAGGAGGCTCACAGCAGGCATTCAAAAAATATGTATCATTTGATTCTCAATAGATGAATGGATGTAAATAAATTTTATATAAATGGGATGGTGCTATCTGCATCAACTCACTTTTTTCACAGAACAAAATAGTACAGACACCTTTCCATTGCAATACAGCTAGATCTGCATCATTCTTTATGTCTCATGGTAATCCATTGTCAGTTGTAACATTAGTTATTGTCTAATATCCTTACTGATGGGCATTTATGGTGTTTGTGATTTTACATCTAGCATGTTACAAGCAGTATCAAAATGGACATCCCACACTTATATTTTTAATCAAGCACATGTATCTATATTTCCTTTGGGTAAATTCTCAGAAGTGAAATTTTTGGGTCAAGAAATATGCAAATTTTATAACTTTATAAATATTCCTGCAAAAAAAATGGGAGATTTCACTAAGAAGGTCCTCTAGGTGTGTCTTTGGATCTGAAAAGCTGCTTGATTCATTGGGGGAGGTGGCAGGTGAGACAGAAAACACATCCAGAGCAGCAGTTCAGTACACGGGGCCGTGGATTTACGGCGGGGAGCTTGATCTGGAGGCGGGTAGAGAGAGGGAGAGCTGCCTCACCGACTCTCACCTCCTGCTCCGAGCATCATCTTCCCTCTTCACTGACTCAGCCACTCCTGTGTAGTCCTTTTGTTCATCCCAGAGCCTTGGGGTTCTGCCTTCTCCAAATCATCTCCCACCCCTTTACTTAGAGGAGAAGAGAGAGAAACCTTTCTGTTTCCTCGTAGGCAGGTCTAACATGTAGATATGTGAGCAACATTTGTTGAATGGATGAGTGAATAACGAGTAAGTTCTTTTCCTGCACGTTTGTGTACACTATGTCCTCTCCTTGGCTTCTGTCTTCTCTCTTCAGAAGCCAGGTCACTTCAAACCCATCCATTCTCAGGCCTGGGCTTGAATCTACATTCTCCCACTGAAGTCCTTCTGGGTCATGCCACCCGTGGGAACCCATTCCCTTGGCTGAGTTTCTACACCACTGTTCCCTGCGCTCACTCGGCACTGAGGTTGCCCATGGAGACCAGCGTAAAGTCGAAGCCCAGGCAGGAAGAGTCTGTGTTAAAAATGGGGCTTTTGTGGAATGGCTAGAAAAATACATAAACACATTTTGGTGAATATTTTAAAAGGTAGTAATCACACCCGTATTCCACAGGAGTTTCATTCGGCCCCGGGACTCATTGTAAATGGAGAGGTGCTTCTTGTGAAATGCTCATAAAGAGCTGGAACTTCATAAAACTCAAAGCAGATAAAAGTCGTGGCCTTAACAGGCTTGTTGGGTTTCCTAGCTAATTCCAGGCAAAAAGTGTTTTGCTTTGGAAGAGATGCCCTTTTAAAAAGTGGGTTCTAATACGAATCATAATTCTAATGTGAGTTGAACTGTTGATAATTCCAAGGTATAATTCGGATCTAGATTGTTAAGCTGATTGACAAGAAGGATGGTTGGAAATTCTGTTTATAGCAGTTGAGTGCTGGCATACCTACAGGTGAGGGGATTTTATTTTTTATTTTAGGTGGTACACACACACACACACACATATGAGGTTACCCTTTTAATGTGCATTAGAAAAATATTTCTAGCATCAAACCCTTGGCACCATGGATATTTTTGCTTAGGTGAAGCTGTGTAAAAATAAAATTTCAAATAAAAATAATTGAATAGGTGTTTTGAAGATGAGCCATTATGAAAGTGGGACAAGATGTAAATCTAACTGAGAAATGCCCCACTCGTCCTGATTAAGGTGTTGCCTAGGAAAAAGTTATTTATTTCCTCATCTTCCTTCAATAATGATGTGGGGGAATTCTGACCATGCACTGACTGTGCAGAGGCCACACAGCGTCAGCATGGGCTCTGGAGCCAGCCGGCCCCGACTCCGCTGCCTGCTCCACCGTTCCTACTAGTGCAACCCTAGGCATGTTCCCTACCATCTGTGCCTCAGTTTGCTCATTTGTAAAAGGAGGATAACAAATGGTACCTGCCTCTCAGAGGTTTTGGGGGAGTAAATGGGACCATCCATATAAAGAATTTAGAACAACGTATACATCAAGTAGTGAGCATTTGATAAATGTTAGCTGTTATTATTATTTAAAACACTGTGCACTATGTTGAGCCCTGTGAGATTTACCAAGATGAATCAGACATGTTCCTCTTCTAGGTGCTTACAGCCTCGTGCTGAATGAAGGCTGGTAGAGAGAGACAAGAACTCTGATAAAAAGATAAGTGCCTTCCACCAGCCCACTGACTCTCAGCTGGGCTGCATATTAGAATCACTTGGGCCGTTCTTAAACCAATGCCCGTGCCCAGACCCCACCCAGAGGAGAGCGACATCATGTGGATGCCACGACAGAAAAAATACGGATAGTCAAGACAGGACAGTAGCCCCGGGAAGGGAAATAGACTGGAGCTCTTTTTCCCTCACTCCCTGCTCCCTCAGCTCGCACACCTGAGGGGAGGAGAAGTAAAAGAACAAATTCTACTCCTCCTAGAACCCAAGTGTCTCAGGCCATGGGTCACGTCAGAGCTTGGTTCCAGAAGCAATTGGGATGAATGTTAAAACAAATACAAGATTGAAGTTTTCAAATTGGATGGAGACGGACTTTTGAACCATTGCAAGGTTTGGGATCTGCTTACCACACCACGAGGGATTAGGAAAGAAGCTATTTATCAAAGGTCTGCCAGGCGCCTCGTGCTGATCTAGGCACGAGGAAAAAAGCGGTGAATGAGACAGACACAGCCCGTGTCCTAAGACAGCTGAAATTCTAGCAGAGCGGAAGAACAAAACCCCTCCAAAATACAGATAAACCGAAAAATGTAACATATGACTCAGGCGGTGAAGACTGCAACGGGGAAAATGAAGATGAAGGCTGGAGGGCGACCAGGGCGCTGCTACTTTAGACAGAGGGCAAAGTCCTCTAAGAACTTGTGTCGCGGTGGGTGAGGACCCCCGGTCTCTCAGGCTGGGTCAGCTGTTCTGAGCCACTCCGGTCTCTCAGCCCATGGCCTCCCAGTGCTCAGCACAGTGAATAGAAAGGTTGACATCTAGGTCACCTCGTGCTCCCAGACTGAGTGCTTCCTAAGGGGAGCAAGAGGCCATGATGCTTCTCTGTGACCCCAGGGCTAAACACACAGGGAATGTTTACTGAACGTCCTGGAAATGAAATGGAATACAGTGACGTCAACTGAAGAGGAGATGAAGGGGGAGAACATAAGGTGGTCCCATGGGTCTAGATTGCCGTCAGGGTAAACCTGCGAAGACAGACATCCTCTGAGCAAGGGAGAGAACTAGTTGTACTTCCTCACCCAGGATAAAGAACTCGACTGGAGGAAACACCGGCGACGGAGCTCCAGGAATAGAGGAGTGCTCCAGTGTTCTCCTACGCCCTGTGGCATCTTCTCCAGCCATCGGAAGATGCCATCCTCTGCTTCCCTGATTTCCTGGGGGCAGCACTGTCTCAAGATTGTATGGCAGCCAAGGGATGACCAGACCTGCTGGCTCGGTGCATGGAGGTGTCTGTTTGCCTCAAATCTGTTTGTTCAAATTGAAATTCTCAGCCTGAACTGGAGCCCTTTTCTTGAAATATTTTTTTTCTTCTTAGACTGGCTTTAAAAAAGAACACAAGACTTCCTTTTCCAGGAAGATATAGAATGTGTACTTTTCCTTATCCTCCCACTAAGCATGATGGAAAATACCTGACATTATATAGAAAACAAGCACGAAGGGACACTGAGAGGTGGAGAGGAGAAAGCAGACCAGTGAGGGGCCTGAGGAACATCCCGGTGGTGAATTCCCTGGGTTTTCTTTCTGCCTCATCTATCCTAGAGTTGATGTTGAAGAAGCCGGCAACCTAGAAACACCAATGAGCACTGATGAAAACAAATCCGCTGAAAAAGCCTGCTCTCTCTAACCAAAGGGCCAGGAAGGGTGCAGGCAAGCAAGACAGAAAACTTTTAGACAAAAACACCTCTTCACCAGCCCAACACCACAGAAATGCAAGTCAAAATCACAACGAGATATCACCTCATACCTGTTGGAATGGCTATTATCAAAAAGACAAGAGATAACAAGTGCTGGTAAGGACGTGGAGAGAAGGGAACTGTTGTGCACTGTTGGTGGGAATGTAAATTGATACAGCCATTATGGAAAACAGTATGGAGGCTCCTTAAAAAATTAAACATAGAACTACCATATGATCCAGCAATCCTACTCCTAGGTATATATCCAAAGGCAATGAAATAAAGATTTCAAAGAGGTATCTGTCCTCCACGTTCATTGCAGCATTAGTCACAATAGCCAAGATATGGAAACAACCTAAGTGTGTATCTACAGGTGAATGGGTAAAGAAGATGTGATATTTATCTATATCTTTATCTGTACATAGGTATATAATGAAATATTATTCAGTCATGAGAGACAAGGTAATTTTGCCATTTGTGGCAACACGGATGGACCTTGAGAGCATTATGCTAAGTGAACTAAGTCAGACAGAGAAAGACAAATTCTGTACAATATCGTTTATATATGGAATTTTTAAAAGCTGAACTCACAGAAATAGAGAGTAGAAAAGTGGTTGCTAGAGGCTGAGGGGTAGGGGAAATGAGGAGAGGTTGGTCAAAGAGTACAGACTTTCAGTTAGTAGATGAATAAATTCTGGGGATCTAATGCACAGCATGGTGACTGTAGTTAACAATACTGTATTGTATATTTGGAAGTTTCTATGAGAGTATATCTTAAATGTTCTACCACAAAAAAGAAATGATAATTATATGAGACAGTGGAGGTGTTAACTAACCCTACTGTGGTAATCATTTCACAATATATACATGTACCAAATTATCACATTGTACACCTTAAACTTACACAATGTTATATGTCAATTATATCTCAATCAAGCTGGAAAAAAATACAATACCATTTATAATTGTACAAAAAATGAAATACAAAACATGTACACCACTTATATGCTGAAAACTATACAATGCTGATGAAAGGAATTCAAGAAGATATAAATAAATGGAGAGACATACAATGCTCATGGATTGGAAGACTCAACATAACAAAGATGTCAATCCTCCCCAAGATGATATACAGATTCAGTGCAGCTCCTATCAAAATTCCAGCAAGATGTTTTGTAGAGATAGACAAGATTATTCTAAAATTTATATGGAAAAGCAAAGGAATTAGAGTATCTAAAACAATTTTGAAAAGGATGACTAAAGCAGAAGGAATCAGTCTACCTGATTTCAAGCCTGTTATATCGCTATAGTCAGCAAGGCTATGTGGTATTGGCAGAGGCATTCACGTGGGTGAATGGAACAGAATAGAGACCCCAGAAAGAGACCCACACAAATATGCCAACTGACTTTTGACAAAGATGCAAAAGCAATTCACTGGAGGAAAGAAGATCTTTTCAACAAGTGGTGCTGGAACAATTTGACATCCGTGGGAGAAAAGAAAAAGAACCTCAACGAAAATTTTATACCTTATCCAAAAATTAACTCAAAATAGATCAAGGACTTAAATTCAAAATATAAAATATAAGACTTTTAGAAAAAAATAAGAGAAAATTTCTGGGATCTATAGCTAAGAATTCTTAGACTTGATATCAAAAGCACAGTCCATAAAAGGAAAAAATGATAAATTGGTCTTCACCCAAATTGAAAGTTTGTGCTTTGTGAAAGATGCTGTTAAAAAGATGAAAAACAATCTGGAAAGTGGGAGAAAGTATTTGCAAACCACTTATCTGAGAAAAGACTAGTATCTCAAAGCTCAACAGTAAAAAAAATCAAACAATCCAATTAGAGAATGGGCAAAAGACACAAGGAGACTTTTCACTGAAGAGAATACATAGATGGCAAATAAACATGTGAACGATACTCAATTTCATTAGCCATTAGAGAAATGCAAATTAAAACCTCAATATCACCAAACACCTGTCAGAATGGCTAACGCAAAAAATAGTGATAATTTCAACTGCTGACAAGGATGCAGAGAAATAGGTCACTCAGGTATTGCCGTGGGAATGTAAAATGGTGCAGCCACCCTGGAAAAATTTAGCAGTTTCTTAAAGAGCTAAATATACAACTTCAGCACAACCCAGCCATTCATTCCTGCACTTTTTTCCCAGAAAAAGGAAGACATATTCACACTATACATTAATGTTTACAGAAATTTTATTTGTAATAGCCAAAAACTGCAAACAAGCAAATGTTTTTCGATGGATGAATTGTTAAACAAAAGGCGATACATCCTTAGCATGGAATACCACTCAGCAATAAAAAAGGAAGGAAAGGAATGACATCTATAAAGGAATGATAAGGCCAATGAGCCAGTAAGTCTCCAGAGGATTATCCTGAAGGAAAAAAGCTTATGCCAAAAGGGTGCATAATGTACGACTCTATTTATATAACATTCTTGAAATGCCCTAACTCTAGAAATGGAGAACAGAGGAGTGGTTGTCAAAAGTTAAAAAAGGGGTGGCGGTGGGAGGGAAGTGCCTGTGCCTTTAAAAGGGCAACACGAGGGTCCCTGTCGTGATAGAAATTTTCTCTGTTGGATTGTATCAATGTCAATATTCTGGTTGTGATATTGTACTACAGTCTTGCAAGATGTTACCATTAGGGGACACTGGATAAAGGGATTTCTTTGTATAATTTCTTACAACTGCATGTGAATCTATAATAATTTCAAAATTAAAAAGTAAAAAAAGCATCATAGGGTAATATTGGAAGAGTAAGAATGAAGAACTATTAAAAAGTTTAACAATTCTGGAATAGGTAAGTAAAGCAGCATGTGGCATTAACATGTGAAATTTACCTATGACCATATGATGGAATACTTTGCAGCCATGAATTCTTTGAGGAATGTGTAATAGAAGGAAAAATGTCCATTATAATAATAAAAATGACCAACCTTTGTGTGCCAGGCCCAATGCTAGTTATAAAGATCTCATTTAATTCTTATAATGATCCCATGAAGTATGTACTATCTGTAATTGCTTTTTTATTGATGAATAAACTGATGGATGAAAATAATAAATAACTTGCCTATTGTCACTGAGTGGAGCTGGGATTTGACCCCAGGCTCAAATGATTTCAGAGGCAAAAAGCTTTTAAGCACCACACTGCATTGCCTCAATCATCTCTCTTCCTTTAGGTATTTCAAACATCATCTTCCCACCAAGAATTTTTCTATTTTAGTTTCCCTCGTCTCTATTCCTCTGCCCGGCTATATTTTTTTCTTTTTTTCATTTTTATCACCATTCACATACAACGCATTTTCCCCCAAAGACATATGGGGATTTAGTGCACGATAATGATGACACCTCAAATCTATCAAAGAAGAAGGACTTTTTAATAAAATAAAAGATGTAGGGAAAACAGGGCGGCCATCTAAAAAAAGAAATTAACTTGGTGCCATAACTCAAGCCTTTACCAGGAAAAAAATCCAAATGGATAAAAATGCTAGAAGAAAATGTGGAAGTCTTTTAAAATTTTGGATTGAGAAGGCTTTTGTAACTTTGACTCAAAATCCAGAATTCATGAAGGACCTGAAAGAAAGTCAATCTTTCCTTTCAAGTAAAAAATCCAAACGTTTGAAAGCATTCAGTGGGGAAGCTGGGGTGAGGAGCAGGCACCTGACACATTGCTGACTGGAGCGTAAATTAATTCTGTCCTGATGGGGAGCTGAAATTTTGGCATTATCTACCAAAATTTTTTAAAAAGAACATATTCCTTCACCCAGCAATTCCATTTCTAAGAGTTGATGCTAGACCTCAATTCACACATGTGTGAAATAACAAATCCACGAAGTTATTCACTGCAGTGAGATAATAGCAAATGTTTGGAAACCAGCCAAATGTCCTTAATAGGGTCCTGGTTAAATACACCATGGTCCATCCATTCAAGGGAAAATGATGCAAGTGTTACAAATGAGGAAGCTGTACAGATATAGAAAGTAGTGTTAAGTGAAAAAGAGCACGAAATAGAACAGAATGTATACTACCTTTGGGTGAAAAAGAAGGAATAAGAATTTATGCTTGTATTTGCTTGTGTATGTTCAAAGAAACCCTAGAAGGACACATTTCAAAATACAAACACTAATTATCCATTGGAGGTGGCATTGGTAGACTAGTATACCATTTTATAATTTCTTTTTTTGAGCCATATGCATGTATTATCTGTTAAAAATTAAAATTAAAGAAAAATGTGGGTGAATAATTTCAAATTTTAAAAAACACCTGGGGGGCCAGACTAAGCACAGTTTGGAAGATGATCCAGCCCAAGGCCACCAGTTTGAGGCCTATGCCTTAAGTATTGGGTTATTTGTAGGCTCTTTGTCTTTAACTATAAATATATCTTTGCTATTCTCATCAGGCCTCCAGATCATTCTCAGCAAACAGCAATTTTAGGCAGAAGCACAAATGTTCTCCAGGAAATATCTGGAAACTTCTTTTAAGCAAACAGGTGTTCATGGTATCAGCTTGTTTTTCGTCTGTGCAGAAGCCTCTATTTTTTCCCTTTCTGTTGGCTTCAAAGGGCAAACAGACAGGAACACTAGTTAAGTGATCACAATTTGTCATGTTGAAAAATAATGCCGCCTCATCATAATTTGATTGTCTCTAACAAAACCCATATGGAACTTCTGGCACCGCCCGTCAACTGTCAATAGTCAACTGGATTTCAGCCTCCTTTAAGCAAGGTCTTCATTGTCAAGGTGAAAATATAATTTAGGGCAGAAAGATCAAGACTAAAAAAGTCTCCTGTGGAACAATTTGTGAAGAATGTCTAGCTCATGTAGATTTCCCCATTGACAGTGCTGGTTTCATTTTGAATCTTTGTACCAAGAGCCAGTGCGTAACGTACAGTTTAACACAGGAAAATTTGTCTGAAAACCGTTGAACGGTCCAGAAACCCATTACTCCACTCCTTTCCATCTGTTAGAAATTTGAGCCACGTGCTGCCAGCGATAAAAGGAAGAGCTGCTTCCTCTCCCCCTGGATGGCCCAACAGCACGAAGGGCATCATGTGCTCAGCAACAATGGTCTCCAGACCATCCATTAGTCTTCCCTTTTCTTCCTCTGAGAGCACCATCACCTGCACAGAGCCATTGTCAGATTTAGGAAGAAAAATGGGATTTGGATAATTCTTGAAGATAGAATTTATCTTCCAATTTGCCCAGAAGGGAAAGAAAATTAATAAACGAGCAGAAAGGATCTCCAAACCAAAGCCTACTAAAACTGTTTTGCGGGACTTTAGAATTTCCTAAACAGATTGGGATTTTTTTCTTTCTACTTTGTTTCACCACAGAGCTCAAAGCCACCTAATGAGGATGCATCCCTGTAGCCAATTTGTATTTTTATTTTTCCTACTCTTCCTGCCCAGTTTACATCAACTGATAAAAACGCATTCTCATCTTTTAACCCTAGGGTGAAAACAGGGAATGAGCCCAACAGCACAACATAAGAATCTTATGCCTATTATGAAAGGGCTTCAAAAACTGCCCATCCACCACCAAATTTCCCTTTCCGATCTCCTTCTGGAGATTACTACACACTGGCTATAAGCGTACTTTAAAAGACAGTGCTGTTTCTGAACAAGATGTTGCCACGCTAGCTCTGGATTGCATGGTTGGGGAATTGTTGTAAATGAGAAATCAGCTCCTGTTGAAGCTGTTACCAGCAGCCGGTTGCAATTTCTCCTACAACTCAGGGGGCCTGGAGTCTCATAGCGCAGTCTAGTGGAGGAAGCAGGAAACTACCTAGATTGTAGTAGTTTCTTTCTTTTACTTAGCTAGGCGTTTGCTATAGTTGCTCCTTTTATAAAAAAAAAAGAGAAAATATAGATGAGCAAAGAGTAAAATTATAAAATGCACCCATTATCTCATTACCTAAAGAAACTACTACTAACAATTTGCAATTTTTCATTCCATACCTCTCTTTGGGTGAAAGAATGAATATGTGTGGACAGGCAGCCAGACATCATTTTTACCCAAAAGGGATCATTCTGTATATACTATTCTGAAACCTACTCTTCTGAATTAACATTATATTCTCACTGTCTTCACATGTCGATAATTCCGTTTCAATGTCATCCTGGTCTATAATGTCCAGCATGAGGGTATACCATAATCACTATAAGAGCCCTCCAATTGGATCTTTTACATCTTCCCAACTTTTCTTTCATAGACAATGCCAGAGTTTTTTTTAAAAAAGCTTTGTGGATAAAATTTTGCTCATTTTCTTAATAAATTCCTAGATGTCGAATTACTCATTCAAAAAGCATGAGCGTTTTAAGACTTTAAGATTGTGTACCGCCAAAGTGCCATGGTCGAAACAAGCTTCCTAGCGATCCAGGAGTTGATAGAGAAATTATCAGACTTCAGAGGCCAATAAAATAACATAAAAATATTGAAACATGAAATCTAGATTTCCGTTGTCTTTTGGCATGTTTTCTAAGAGGGGAATTTATTGCATGACACAGGTCTAAAAACACTCCACTTACCTATTTTCCTCCTCTTTTTGAAAGAAGAGAGGCAATATTGTTCATTTTAATGGTTTATACCAACTGAATCGAGCTAAGCTGGACCAGTTATCCAGTATGATGCTCTTTATTATAAATCATTAGATCACCACCTGTTTTAATACTCTGTGGACATAACCTCAGAATATTAAAAGCTCGTGTCATATCTTGGCAGCAGAAGTCTAAGAGAGTACCTTTACAGGGTAGGGCCTCATTAATCCACAGTATTGACTAAGGCAGAGAGGTTATATTTACAAGACTAAATAAACCAGTTGCTCATGGCAGTCATAGGGGGAGGGGGGAGAGAAATCTATCAAAGAAAGCAATTCACACTTGCTTTCTATAAATAAGGATTTTCCATTTTGTCTCTGGGCAAGTCCTCTACTTGAGGGGTAAGGGAATTTGTCAACTTGAATTCCAATGGCAAGTGAAATGTGGATAGAGAATTAAGCAATAAAATGTTCTTTTCTTGCTTCTTTTTTTTGGCAGCAGTCATTTCTTTGGGGATATTCCTAAGGACACATGAGTTGGCATACTTTTAAATAAAGTCCACTATGTACGTTCACGCACTCTACTTCAGCAGCCGGGGGTTCACTGGTTTGGATCCCAGGCACGGACATACACACTGCACATCAAGCCATGCTGTGGTGGCATCCCATATACCAAACAGAGGAAGATTGGCACAGATGTTAGCTCAGGGCCAATCTTCCTCAGCAAAAAAAAATACAAAAGCTAACAACTCATAGCCTAGACCATGTTTGTCAAATGCTTAACAAACACTTCCCAACAGTGAGAAAACTCTTTTGAATGCTGCCAAAATTAGGCTGCAGACTTTCTAAGAATGGTTTGGCCTTGTGCAGAAAAAGAAAAAAACAGAACAGTCGCATCATTTTTCCTGAATTTTTAGACTAGGCCAAATTCCTTCCTGACCCTACCCCCTACCCAATTCTAATCATCAGCCTCCTCTCCACACTAGTTTCTATCTCGAAACTGTTTCATTTGTAGTCCTTTTTAGACACTGGAAATGTTTGTTTGTTTATTTTCTTGTTTATTGTTGGTCTCTCCACTAGAATGGGAGCTGCCATGAGGGACATCATTCCATCCACCCTAAAATCATTCCTGGCACAAAGAAAGCACTTGGATGTTTGTTGAATGAATAAATGAAAGTATTCATGCCTCCTATTCATTGTTCAACACCTGCCAACAAATTGACTGTCAGGCTGGATTTACAGTTTATTAAGCAGATGGTCACCTAAGTAGCTACAAATTGTCATAAGTGCTATAAAGGATATACAGCATCCTTTCCATCATTTTGTGATGGAAACATTTTCATTTCCTCTCAACTCTAGCACAAGTAAATAACCATGCACATGTTGTAATGAAGGACGACTGACATGTTGCACTGCTTGGAACAATAGGGAGGAGTGGGGACTTGGGTGAACTGAAGAGAGCATGCCCGTGCGAGGGGCAGCAACAAATCACATCCCACCTGGGAATATAGTGCAAAACTTCCCATTTTTCAGAAATGTCTGAAATATGGAATTGTATGGAAATCTCATAATTTTAAAATATCGTCAACTTTATCAGTTTAGAAATATTGTCAATGAAAATCTTATTTAAAACCCTGCTATGTCAAAGAAAACCTCTCTGTGGGTTGCTGTTTCCTACAAGAGGCTATTTTTCAACCTTGGTCACCATGCCTGGCCCAGCGTTTGCTAGGAGAACCACTGGAGGATGTGGCCACTGCTTAGACAGCCTGGAGCTACGTGGGTAGCTCAATGTGAGAAACCTCCAGTTAAATGAAGAGCAGTGAGTGTGTTTGCTGCAGGATTTCTAGAAGCTTCGGTAGGCTGACGTTCACCGTGAATCTTCAGGAGAGGGTATAAAGCAAGGAGCATTTTCTAAAACTATATATGTGGAGCCCTATTTCTACGCCAATCTCCGTGGACTGACGTCCCACAGAATGCCAGTTCGGGAAGTACCAGCTTCAGACGTTTTTAAAAGATACAAAATGTTTCAAAAGGTTCAAAGTGCTCCCTCTTTTTGAACTTATAGGCACGGTGACTCAGCGTGTGGACACTGGTGACAAACTCCAGCTCTGCCACTGTCCAGCCCTGTGATGTTATGCAAGTTCCCCACCTCTCTGGGAGTTAGTCAACGCTCCATAAATGAGGGCCGTAATTATAACCTCAGAGGGAGTGAATCAGACTGGAGAATGCCGAGGGGAAAGTTAACTCAAATGGATTTTGCAAATTCATTGCAAAACACAATTCGATTGATATGTCAACCATGATTAACAGCATAACACGTGAAAGACTGAGTTAAAAATACCAAGTAAATGGTACAGATATAGGAGTCTACATAGTTCATCTAAAGGAAAGCATCTATACTGGACTCATATTCTGAAATCATTTTCTATTTAAAGTAGTGTTGGGGGGGTTGATAATGAGATTGCGATAATATATTCTAACATTCTTTGAAAAGTCGTAACACGATGTTTACCATCTTTATCCTTGTCAGGTTCCTCCAACACACATTACTGCATGTCACCATGTGCCAGGCATTGGGAATACCCCCTTGCATAAGAAACAGTCGCATCCCTCAAGATCATTGTTTCCAGATATGAAAAGGGTGATTATATAGAACAGAGCTATTCAGACTTCAGTGTTACTGGAGTGGAAAAGAATTTAGTGGGTCAAAATCAGCATTAAAAAACTTCAAACAAAATAGAATAGAAAATAGCAGCAGGTGTTCCATGCAGTAAGAATAGCGTTATTTTGTGAATTCTATGTTTCACGTATATGCATGTTTATCAGGTCAAGATGTACAATCTATTTCTTACTTTCGGTCTTAGTCAAGTTAGAAAGCTAGTGCAACGAGTACATTCAACTAAGTTACCGTAGGGGGATACGGTAGCTCCGTTCACTTAATGAGATCCTGATGTAAAGTTGGATAGAAAAAATGTACAGTCTGGCACTGCATAATGATGTTTCAACCAATGACACACCGCATATACGACGGAGGTCCCAGAGATCAGTACCGTGTAGCCTAGGTGTGTAGTAGGCTATACCGCCTAAGCTTGTGTAAGTTTACTCGATGTTCGCACAACAACGAAATTGCTTAAGGGCGCATTTCTCAGAGCACATCCCCGCCATTAAGCAACACACGACTGTATCTGGTTTCTATTTGTGGCATATCATCCTTGCTGGCAGAGACTGCTTTCTACTGAAGAAACTTTCCAAGGTGCCCTTGTACCTCAACACAGATATGTGACTCAATTTTGCCTGTGGGTAAATCTTAGGAAACTCCTCTTTCGTTCAGTAGGACATTATGACTACATACAATACTGGGAAGCTTGACAGTTATCTGAAAACCACAAAAGCCCAGGGGCTAGCCCAATGGCATAGTGATGAAGTTCACCCACTCCACTTCAGCAGCCGGGGGTTCTCAGGTTCGGATCCCGGGCACGGACCCAGCACTGCTCGTCAAGCCATGCTGTGGTGGTGTTCCACATAAAATAGAGGAAGATTGGCACAGATGTTAGCTCAGGGACAATCTTCCTCACAAAAAAAAAACCCAAAAACAAAAACAAAAACCACAAAAGGCCAAGCCTGTGAACCAAACCAATACATGGAGGATGCTGGAGAAGAAAGACTGAGGCATCCTGGGGCTGTGAAAATGCTGAACCAAACCACACCTCCCGCCCTCTAGAATCCTTGTTATGTACAAGAAATAGTATCTTTCTCCTCATTAACTAAACTTCTTTTTTTACTTGCAACCAAAGGTACCTTAGGTGATATATCACTCAAACTCCATTATGCTGGAGGACCGTCTGATCTATTTCATAATTCTTTATTTCTAAGTTTCTGACAATTTAGGAAATATACTGTTTTATGACTACTACTGACTGCCTATAACATCTTCTGTCCTTACCCTTGCCCCTCGGGCAGGCAGCATCTCCCTTTCGTGGATAAAAACACAAGGTTTTGAAATGCCTGACAGTAACAGGCTTTGGTGACTGCCAGACCTTGATTCTGGTTCCGCCACTAATTTAGCTGCGTGGCCTTGGGCAAGTAACTTAACTTCTCTGGGCCCCAGTTTCCTCATCTGTTAAATGGCAATAAAAATATCTAGCTCGTGTTGTTGTAAGAGTCAAAGCAGACAAGGCATGCAAAATGCTTACTACACAGCCTAGGAATAATGAGTTATTAAAAAGCGAGGCAATTATTATTATTTGACTCTATCACACATCTAGTAAGTGGTAGAATCTGAACTCATACCCATGTTGCTCAGGCTCCTGACTCCTCACATCACCTCTGCTGCTGTAAACATTTCCTACAAATGTTTCTTTGTGCGAAATGTACACAATTCATAAATATTACAGTGTTATAGCTGAAAATCTTGCTTACTCCAAAGCTTGCATAATTTAAGACGGATTTCCCCTTTATACTGACAGCCTTTCTGGTGGATAAGTTCTCTTCATTAGTTGAAATGACATGGCCTTGTGGCCATAAGGTAAACAAAACAAAGTAAAAAACACACTTCGTCATTCACTTGGCCTTCTAAGGTTGGAATTAGGTGATTTTTATAATGTTTAATTTGAGATCAACTTGGTATTTCCAATTTTGTACTCTTATTAACATTTTTAAATAGCACTTCCTCAAATTAATATTCAATCTCAGATAGTTGCAACATCATTGCACATGTTTCAAATAATTGGTAAAAGCATAACGTTGAGCATAAACTGTACGGGCTTTTGTGATGGGAAATTCTTCTTTATCCGTGTAACTTGGAGTAAGTGGCTTGGTTTCTCCAAAGCTTTAAATTTTTCATCGGTAAATGGTAAAGATATGGGAATTCTCTTGTAAGTTTCGATGTTTCAATGAGATTCCTTCGAAGTGATTTTATCACAGAATTTGACTTCACATACAGCGTACAAAGAAGAAATACTAGAGCAATTCATGTCGTCAGAACCCCTTAGGAGCGGGGACATCTGCTCAGCTTCGTGGAGAACTCAGCACTTGGAGGTGAAGTAAATTTTTGATAAACAGAGAGAAAAAGAGATACAGGCGGAGAAAACACTGGGAAGCAGATGGCGTCTGCACAGGTCACCTGTCGACCATCTTAACCGGAGAAACTTAGGGGAATAGCAGAAAACGCAGTTGGAAAAAAGGCAGAGGAAAAGTGGCAGAGACCCTGAGCGTCAGACTGAGAAACTGGGGCTTGCGGGCGTGGGCATTTATTTATTTTATTTTTTTATTTTTTCCTTTTTCTCCCCAAAGCCCCCCAGTACATAGTTGTATATTCTTCGTTGTGGGTCCTTCTAGTTGTGGCATGTGGGATGCTGCCTCAGCGTGGTTTCATGAGCAGTGCCATGTCCGCGCCCAGGATTCGAACCAACGAAACACTGGGCCGCCTGCAGCGGAGCGCGCGAACTTAACCACTCGGCCACGGGGCCAGCCCCCTCGGGCGTGGGCATTTAAATGCCATTGTTTCTAAAATAATTTTACAACTCCTCCACCTTTTTTTTTTTTTTTTTACCACAAATTAGGACTTACGCCCTTGCTTATGCAGCTTTCAAATTAGATTCTATTGTGCTATCTCTGCAAGTGTTGGTTGAGGACTACAGACGAGAAGAGTACAAAGACTAAAATGTGGAGTAATACACAGGGAGAAAACCCATGAGACTCATAATAGCTAAATTTTCTTTTTCTCAAAATGCAATATCCCCATGCAAAATACTTTACATGGATTATCTCATTTAATTCTCACAAGTATGAATAATGTGAAAATGTGCTCGATACTATTAGTCTCCCCATTTTACAGATGAAGAAACAGAGGTTCAGAGAGGTTAAGTGACTTGTCCAAGGTCACACAGCCAGTAGGTGACAGAGGCAGAGTTGAAACTTAGGCTATTTGACTGCAATGCTTATGCTTTAATTCTCTACTTTATAACATGGAGAAAAGGATTCTGGAGGTCTCGGTTCTTTAATATCAGTTCTACCAGTAAATGGCAGTGGTAGGATGCAGTTGCCATTAAGTGAGTTGGGCAAGCCTGTGGATTAAACATTAGGCATTCTGTTGTTGTTATTGTTGTTAGGTGTGAATAAAGAGTTCCGTTTTGGACATCTTGAGGCTGAGATGCTCAGTGAACACTCCAACAGAGATGTCGAACATCAAGTAGACACGTAGAAGAGGCAGCTGGATATTTAAAAGTCTGGACTTCAGGGGTAGATCTAGGCTAGAGATACAAATTTGGGACTTGTCAGCAGATAGCTACATTTAAACCCTTGAGACTGGGGGAGATTTCCAAGGAAGTAAGTGTAGTTAGAAAAGATGTCTACAAACTGAACTCTGGGGAACTCCAGCGTTTAAAGGGTAAGCTCCAACAGAGGAGATTAAGGAACAGTGGCCAGGATGGTGGGTTGACCTAGAAACCCAGTGGGGATGATGTGTCAAGACGGAAGGGGCGGCCGGCTGTGTCAGATGTGCCTGGCGAGTCCAGCGGGATGAGGCCTGAGATGTATGCGATTTGGCAGCTGCAGTGAGGGGTGGGGGAGGCGCGACATCATGGCAACTTTGACAGGAACAGCTTTTGTGGAGGACAAAAGCCTGAATGGAGTGTGTTCAAGAGAGAAAAACCAGGGAAGAAGCAAAAACACCGAGTATTTTTCTTCACATCTGTAGCCTGAACGAATTTGAGGATCAATGCATTTATCACAACCTCCCATAAAAGAATTATGGCTCTTATAGATCGCGTGATCTGTGAAGAACTAGGTCCATGATACAGCTTTTAAATGCCTTGCACAAGGTTGGTGTTTAAATAACAATTGCAGAATTTAATTAAACTTTTATTTATTTTTTTTAAGACTGGCACCTGAGCTAACAACTGTTGCCAATCTTTTTTTTTTCCTGCTTTATCTCCCCAACCCCCCCCGTACATAGTTGTGTATCTTAGTTGTGGGTCCTCCTAGTTGTGCGATGTGGGACGCTGCCTCAACGTGACCTGATGAGCAGTGCCATGTCCGCGCCCAGGATCCGAACCCTGGGCCGCCGCAGCGGAGCACGCGAACTTAACCACTTGGCCACGGGGCCGGCCCCTAATTAAACTTTTAAAAGATAAGGAATATTCCTGTTTAAATCTTATGAATCTGCTTGGCAACACTTTAAGCACTTCCCTGTACAACGACACTTATGGAAGTACTGGTTGACAACAGAAATTGTGTTTTTTAAAACCAAAAAAGGTCAAATTTTCATTATATGACTTTTTTGGCAATGACTCTCTTAAATGCGTATGTTATAGCTCTGATTCAGTTGTTGGGGGAGAGAAAAATTTTCTAAAAATCTCCTCCCTGCCAGCACGTTGGTTTGTGTGAATCACGGCTCAGTGAGACCTTTCAGGCATCTAATTTCTCTTTTCTTTGGCCTGTGTAGTAAATGCTTCATTTGTTCATGAATTCTGGCCTTGTTTTAATTATGCTATGCTCTGAATGTAGTTTTATAAGGCACAAAAATAAGATTGTCGTTCTGAAAACACAGAAGATTTGTGTGTTTTCCCCAGAATGAAATGGTGGCATCTTTCTCCCAATTCACAGCTCTGTGGGTTTGTGGTTGGAATTCCAATCCAGTAAGAAGCATGAAATGAAACTGGGGGGAAAGGTTTGTGTGGGTGGGAGGGGAGGGCCAGCTGAGACGGCTGAGCTTGAGGCATAATTTACCCTAAGAATTCTGAATCAATACATTGACAGCCATTTATGCATGATGTGGTACTCCAACCGAGAAAGCCATTGATCAAGAAGTTTTATTCGTGTTACTTTCTGAGCGCTGAATTCTCTCCTTGCACTTAAAGAACAATTGATTTTACCCCCAATTACAGACTGTGAAGTCAGGGATCAGATGAGAAACCTTAACAATCAGAAGGCTGTTTTTTCTTAAAAATCTTTGCAGATATATGTATTTGAATATCCACAAGTTCACAGACTGACGGAGAAACGAATGGCTATTTCATAATTTCCCATGTTTTACATGCATATAGCGCAGAATGGGCAGTCAACATTTTAAATTCCAATGATAAAAGTAAAAACGGAAATTTGTAGTCTAACTAAAGGAGATGCAAATTTCATTGGTGAATCTCAGGGAGCTAACTTACTTATTCTGAAAGGAAGATAAGTCACAATTTTGGGGTCTTCTTAGAGGTTACTATAACTTCAAAATATTCCCCATGGGCTTGACTATGTTAGACACCTGCCCTGGTGCCAACAGGAGTCCCCAACTTCTGAATCAAATCTCATTTCGGAACACATTCCACTCCCATCGAGGTGCTGTCCCTAGAGTCTTCAATAAAGGCTAAGTGGACCAAGCACAGCTCTAAAGCTTTCCTGCACTTTCCTTAGACTAGGAATGGATTGACTGCCTGGGGGTTTTATGGTTAAATATGTTCAAGGGTCGGTTATCAGATGCTGAACTGGTTTCCTTAATTAAGATGCAGGTTTGGATGAGTCAGGGGACACCTGTCCAAAGACGGGTAAGCGCAGTCCACCGTTCTCTTCCCATAAATGACTCAGTCTTTTTCTAACTCAGGCAGTGGTCTGGCTTTGGAAGGCCATGTAAACAAAACATGTGACTATGCAAAAAAATCACCACCTCAGAATAGCCTTAGGAGCCCATGACCAATAAGGAGAACTCAACAAGGGTTTCCTTACTCAGAGTCAAGTAGTAAATAGTTTCTCAAATATTCATGAATATTGATGACCAGTTTATAGCCCCAAGACAAGTAACTTTCCGGCTCCAGATTTACATATCTGATGGAATGTTCCCTGGGCCAGCTAAGCCAATTCTCCTTCTGTCTGGACATCCTCTCCAACACTCGGCCTCCCGCAGCAGAGCACTTGGCACCTTGCATAATAACTGTGGGGTTTTTGTACCTCTTCTCTCCCTGGACCACAGGGACTCGGTCCCGTCCACCACCGTGGCCTTGCCTCGAGTGTGCCTGGCAGTGTCACACTCAGCAAAGATTTGGTGCCTGGATGCATGTGACGACGTCCTGTGAATTCTACAGAAAACTATTTCGTTGGCTCCTGAACTGGTGCACTGAGAGAAGTGGGCATTTGAAGGGCAATTTTTTAAACTTTTGAAAGAAAATTTGAAAATCAGTTCTTGGAGTGAAAATTTACATAAACAGCAAGAATGCTGATAGTAAGAGCCTAAACACATGAACCTTATTATCTTCTCCCAATTTTAACTGTCAAGAATTTTCAGCTGGTGTGTAATATTTACAACATAATTCTTGACATGACCCTGGATGCATTAAAGCCAGATTACTGTGATACTCATTTTCCTTAAGGAAAATAATATATGTACAGTGCTTAGCACAGAGCCTGGCATATCATAAGTGCTCAATAAATAACAGGAAGGGTTATTATAGCAACTTGGCAGTGCAGTTAGTTGTTATTAAGACAAATATATTGACAGCCACGATATACAACCATGTAATAAAAAACTGGGCCTACCTAATTTTTTCCTGGTTCTAACTTCAACAAGAGACGCTTTATTCCCAACTTTTGAAAAACACTGTTATTTAAAACCCCACTAACTAAGGCACGAGTGCTTCAAAATACAATGTATCAACTTTTATTTCCTTCCTCATTCAAAAAGTGCTTTTCTTGCTTCAAATATAAACAGACTCTCTCGAGGTTAAAAGCAAAATGTTCTTTTTAAGACCAAAAAGCATTGCCTTTCTTTGCTCAGGACAGAAAGTAACTGATTCGGGATACGTCCTTAAAAAAAAATCTAGGGGGCCCGCCCCGTGGCTGAGGGCTTAAGGGGTTAAGTTCGTGAGCTCCCCTTCAGGGGCCCAGGGTTTGCTGGTTTGGATCCTGGGCATGGACCTAGCACCGCTCATCAAGCCATGCTGAGGCGGCCTCCCACATAGAAGAACCAGAATGACTTGCAACTAGAATACACATGTGCTGGGGATTTGGGGAGAAAAAAAAAGAGGAAGATTGGCGACAGGTGTTAGCTCAGGTCCAATCTTCCTCACCAAAACAATTTTTTAAAAAAATCTGGTTTTTACAAAGTTATTACTCCAGCTTGTTGGCAAATAATTAGTACATAAAAGAGTCTGTCCAAAGCTGTAAAAGCTCTTTATTTAAACCCACACTTTAGTGCAAAAGATAATTAAAGATCAAACCAGACTGTTAAAAGTAAGAAATGAAATGCATTCCAACAAAAGCCTATAAACGTACTGTGTGTGAAACAAGCTACCGAGATCAGGCAGGGTATGAAGTCTTTTAGGAACCATTTTCATTCTGTGAATTCCTTTCCCTCCAGACTCCACTGATCATAAATGCAACCTGTCTGCCTCCGCCTTTGATAAATGGAAGGACAAATTCATCTGTATGTAACTCCCCTCCTCTTTTCTTTTACATAAAACAGATGCCACAGTGTTATTGTTCTTCAAACAGATGTTTCTGCCCACAGACATACATGGGGAGGCACTACGCTACAATGTGCTATTTGTTCTAGAGGGGTCAATGGCTTGATACCTTGTCAGGGCCCCTCCGTGATTGTCGAGAACACATGTGCAATCACTTTAGCCCACCAGTGCCCCCCTGAGCTTGCATTAAGAACAAAATGCATTGTCCTTTTGGGGACTTACGCTCTCAGCAGGGACATCATTGGACTGCCTCGATAATCCAGGAATTCCGTCCTCCTGGTCCTGGTGGTCTGCACTCTTGGTTTCCTGTTGGCTGTCAACTGGTGCCTTTTCCCGTCCCTTGTCCAGTTTGAAGAGCTTGTCAAAAAAGCTGGCGTCCTTGGGCTTGGAGGGGGCTGGTCCCCCTGCCTCAGGTGGGAGAGGCGCTGGTCCCCAGGCAGCAGAGAAGCCTTGGTCTGCGGCAGGGGTCTGCCCTGGGGCTTTATCTGGGATGTGCCCTGTTGCAGCTGCTCCCGGAAGCGCCGTGCTCTCACTCAGTCCTTTGTTCCCTAGGGCTTTATTGGAGCTGACATCGAGCGCCACTGATGCATTGGATGAATCCGTGGCTTGGTCTCCGGTACGTCCTGGTACAGGCCGAGAGAGTGTCAAGAAAAAACGAGATTTAGCAGCTGGGGCCTCGGGTCTGGCCTCTTTCCCAAGATTCTTTCCATTAGCATCCGCAACAGTGCTTATCTCCATTGTCTCATGGGAAGAAGCGGCCACATTATCCTCCTCGACACTTATTCCCAAATCGACTGTAAACACAAACATAAACAGCAGTTATTCAACCCGGCGAGGAAATTCGAGGATTGATAATGGACTCTGAACGTTTTATACACAAAGGCCATAAGGCCAACTGGGGCTCCATTGTTCTGCGGCCACTCCGCAAAGCGGAGGTTAGTTATCCAGATGTCTCCTGACTCCGCTCGTCTTGGGAGAGAGGAGCAGAAGGTGAGTGAGGAGGAAAGCCAGTGAGTGGAAAGCGCACACAGGCGCTGTACGAGCCATACACACGTTGATTATCTTCTTTCATCTTCACAGGACTCCTCTGAGCAGCAAATTGTCATGATTTCACCTGGAAGGCAGTAGTGTGTTTAGGACCTTGGGGTCTGGCGCTAGAACAAAGGTTCTCAACCTGGGTTCTATTGATGTCCAGGGCCAGACCAGTCTTTGTTATGGAGGTCCATCTTGTGCATTGTAAGGTGTTTAGCAGCATCCCTGACCTCTACCCACTAGATGCCAGTCGTATCCCCAAGTTGTGGTAACCAAAAATGTCACCGGACATTGCCACATGTCCTCTGGGGGCAAAAATCACTCACGTTTGAGAACCACTGAGCTAGATTGTCTATTTGAATCTGAGTTACTTCATTTTCTGTTCCTCAATTTTACGGTCAAATGAGGCAAATGGTAGAACCTACCTCTTAATTTTGTTACGAAGATGACATAAGTTAATGTTCTTAAAGCACACAGATAGTGCTGGTATACAGTAAGCGCTCAATAAATGTCATGAATGTCAGCTATTATCACCATTCATAACTGAGAAAACTTGACAGCCAGAGAGGCTGATCCATCTTCCCATGGCTGCCCAGGAAGCTGGTAAGTTGCAGAGTCTGGTTATGGCAGAACTCTGACCCCTAAGTTTGTGTTCTGTCAATCTCATCATAAGACCTATATGAGCACAGGCTGTTGGGAATGCTGGGAGATTTTAAAGTGTAATACTCAGAGACTTTCCATATTGAAGGCCAGAAAAGCAGACGTCCACCCAAGAAGGCAAATTAGACCTCAGGCCTGCATGGAGTCAGTGTGGGGTCGGCTGACCAGGGCTGTGCGTGGGGATGCAGGCTCTGCGTCCTCCAGGGAGGGCACTGTTTCCAGCATCCACCTGTTTCTGTTTTGACCTCTGTGTTGACCTATTGAGCCGCCTTGTTTTCTAGGTCCCTGTGATAAAGCTGTGCCATGTGCACGGGAAAAGATATACTACACATTTTGGAATCACAGTTAAAGATCGAGATTCTCTGCTAACAAGCTATGTGACCTTGGGCAAGTCACTAAAAATCTTTGAATTCCTCATACATAAAATGGGAATAATAGTGGCTCCCTTGCAGGGATCTTGTGATGTTTCAAGGAGAAAACTCATGCCAAGGAGCTGGCATGCTGCCTTTTCCAGATACTGTGATTATTGTTAAGGTTTCTCCCATGCTTTTGCCAACATTGCATTTTGCTTTACACATTTGAAGTCAGCCACTTCTTAATATCTGTTTGCAGGAAGATAAAGAGAAAGGAGAGAAGCGAGGTTTCTTTTGGTCTGATCATATTGCTTGTATAGTGACAAATACACACAGACACACACACACACACACACATATCCATTAGCCATCATTTTTGCCAAACCCTAGTATCTCCCAGTGTCTAGGGTCAGGAATAAACAAAAAGGAGAGCGAGTGATCTGGATTCCTGCGCAGAATGGTGGTCTCCTCATTAAGCATTGAGGAGCAGAGTAAGAGAGAGTACAGAGGGCCAGTGACAAGCAGTAGGGGCTCCTCATAAACTTGGACTCAAGAAAATCACCCTATATGAACATTGGCTATATCTTCTAGATCTTCTTAACCCTTTTTCTGTGGTCCAGGAATTCATAATTCTGGTAAATATTATACTTAGGGAGGAAAGTGGGTGGGAGAGAGTGGGAAGAAGAAAGTGCTACATGGATGTGTCAGGGCGCCAAGTCAGCAAGTAAGGCACTTGAAGCATCAGAGTGAATATAAATGAATCGTGGGGATGGTCCATGCCAGGAGAAGAGGAAACAGTTGACAAAAAGGGAGAGACTAAGATTCAAAACAAGGAAGGGCTTTTCAAAATGCCAAGAGCGTCAACTGATCTCTTTCAGCCTTTTTCCTCTCTTCCTTACTCTCTGGCTGGGAACCACTGGAGCTAGTGGTGAGTAAGAATGTTATAGCCAGAGAAAAAGTCTCTGAAAAACATCTTCCCATGGACAGACTTTTTAAAAAGTGCCAATATATTGCTTTGATAAAGGATAAATTCCTTATACCCAGGTATCTAGACTAGACTTCAATGCTTTTACAGATTACAGCAGATGCAAACCATAGCTCTTGATATCAGAGAATGGGTTAAGTGTTTTTGATAACTTGTAAGAACTAGGAACTTTTAGTGGGACATTCCATGAAAGTGAAGCTCTGTTCCTCAAACTTGGGTGAGTGCGTACCCAAATCCATCACCTGGGGCTTGCATTTCCCTTGCTAAAATACTCATCTCCTAAGTTGGCACATGACCTAAGCTAGGCTAATAAAAATAAATCCTGTGACTTTTGCTGAACTTATTAGAACAGAGTTGAACACTTTGTGCTGGTGGGGGGCGGCAAAACATTAAGGCCTATATCTGAAGCTGGTGGCCTTGTCCATCATATGCAGAGGTGCTTGCTTGAGAACCAACAAGATGAAAGCAGAGCCAAGAGATCCAGGGAGCAGATGCCCAATGATGGCATTTGGACACCTGGATCCAGCTGGGCCTGAACTGGACTTTACCATTAAATGGCCAACAATTTTTTTCACTTACACTAGTTTAAATTAAGTGCATGCTCAGTGACTTGAAGAGAATTTCAGAGGATTGGACAGCAACTATTTCACTTGTCAATTAGTAGCAATCAATCCTCTCCTTCGGAAATTGTCTTCAGACTCTTCAAATCTGTCTAGGAGGCATTGAGTATCGCAGGAAGGAGGGTAAAGAGAATGAAATGAGAGGAAGTGAATTCTAAGGAGCCGGATAGAAATAAAAAACATCCACCAACATTTTGTCTTCTCAGTAAAAGTGAAGGAAAAAAAATCCAGTCGGGGAAAAACATTATAGTCATTTGAGGCCATAGATAAACATTAAAAACAAAATATATTCTAAAACATTAAACACACACAAATCGAATCCCTCTGAGTGAACAGGAAGAAAACCCTTTGGAGTTATAGGTTTTATATTCTCGCAAAGATGGGGATTGCTTCTGTGCCTTTCCCACAGTATTATGGAAAGAATGAAAAGTTCCTTCTACATGACCGGAACTAAGCTTTCAGTTCCTGTGGAAAATCTTAGGAGCCCATCCTGAACCTGGTTCCAATAAAGTCTTCTCATAAAGCAGACAAACAGATGACATACCAAAGAGATTTTACTTTCTGTGAAAAAAAAACGTGCAAGAGTTTAAGGAAGATCAAAAGAAATCAAGTAAGAAGGCAAGTGGCAGCTCCCAAATATTTAGAAGAGTTGAAAATTTTGATCTCTTTAGTGCAGAAAAGACATTTTGTATTGTGTGTGTGGTTTTTTTTTAAGAAAGTCCTTTTATCTAGACACGTGATTGAGAACTTATTTCCAGTGGTATCTTAGTGCAACTGTTAAGAGCTTAGGTTGTGAATCCGAGGGATCTGGGTTTAACGCGAAAATATTAAATATGTGAACCGAGCAAGTTACTTTATATCTCTATGCCTCAATTTTCATCTAAAATGGGCAAGAAAATAACAAGCCTTCTTCAAACAGTGATTGTGAGGATTAAACGAAATACTTCCTGTAGGGTGCTTAACATAGGCTGGTGTGTGGTGGATATTCAATAAAGGCTAGTTGTTTTTGTTATATTTATATATTATTAACACAGTTACTATTTTATATTCCTAAATATAAGTCATAAGGAAAGGAATTATTCCAATGGTTTAACCTACAAACTTGAGTCCTCTGGAAAGACTTTTAAAAATTGTAATGATATGAATCAATTTATCTTCAGAAACCTACAAATTTGGGCCAGAGAAGTTTCAGGAATGCTTTTCATTTTCCAAGCACCAAATATTCTTCATCAAAACAAGCTGCTTTGTCAGAGTTCTATTATGTATTTAAAAAACATATGCACACACACATAAAGTTTGTATTACAATATTCGGAACTTCTGAGGAAGGATTATCTTTTGGTTTTTTTTCAAGTGTCAGAGCTAAAATTTTCACTTGGTGTAGCCATAAACACAACAGATCACATTCATTGAATGTTTCCCGCGTGCCGGGCATTACGATAAATGCTGTAGGTAACAAGAAGCATTTTATTTATATATTCCAAATCTGCAAGTCAGGTACTATCATCACTATTTCTCCATTTTACAGCTGGGGAAACTGAGGCTCTGAGAAGGAAGGTCACTTTTGTAACGCCATCCTGCTCGTAAGTGGTGGAGTCAGGATTTGAACCCACGTTTGCCAGATTCCAAAGCTCAAACTCTTGACAACATGTTGTAGAAGAAGCCAGAATAGAAAAGAGGGTGGGAGGGAAGATGAAAGAATCAGACAAAGTTTAGTTGATAGAATTAGTGGATTTTCAAGAAAAAACTATGCACAAGAGAAAAATCCTGTGTTTTCTCACATTTGGGAAACATCGGTATGCGATTTAAAAATAAATAAATAAAAATTAGGTCATATCATTCATCTGCCTAAAACTGTCCAAAGAGGGCCTCACCACAATGCAAATCAAGTCCAAGCTCTACCCCGGGCCACACCCACTAGAACCTCTGCTCCTACCGTGTTCTTCCTCTCACCACACCAGCCTGTTCCCACCTGAAGCCCTTGGCGCCAGGTTTTCTTTCCACCTGGGAATGCTTCCAGTAAGCCCTCCCATGGCTACCTCGTTATCATTCAGGCCTCAGGTCCGGCCATCCTGGACCACTCTCTCTGAAGTAACCCCTCCCACTCGCCCCATTCACTCTTTGGGTTGTGCACAACCTTCCTTGTCTATGACACGATCTCATTCATTCATCATTTACTTGTTTCTTCCTTGCTAGAAGGGAAACCCCAAGCGGACAGAGACTAGGTCGTTTTGATTACAGCTGCATGCCCAGGGCCTCTAGCAGTGCTGGGCATGTAAAAGGATGAAGTCAGGGTGACTCAGTGAGCACCGAGCAAGGAGCAGAGCAAGCACTCAGCGAACAGGATGGCAACAGCAGCAAGAGTAGCTGCCCTTGTGATAACGGTGGTGGCGGAGACAGAGTTCTTTTCTTCTAAGAATTCATCATCCAGATCCTCCTAGTTCTTCAGGTTAGAGAGGGAAGCAGAAACTGTCATCATAATTTTATTCACAACGAAGTATCCACATATGAAAGTTATTCCCCACTCAAACATCCCTTCCTATGCAACACTGTCGTGTGTGTCAAGATCCTGAGCAGTCAGGATAAGGGATAAATCAGGAAATATAATGCACACTTACTGCGAAGGGAAATTGCAAATTATGCAAAAGATGCAGGCGTTTGCTGAGTCATGCAAAGGAACTGCTCCATCACACAGCTGTTGTTGGATGAGGATCGAGCAGAGTTAAAACAATTCACCAAAGAAGAAGATAAAATAGAAGAGAAAGCGGATGACGACAAACTAAGTTCTTCAAAAGAGAATTATATTTGAATATCAAAGGATTACGATGGGCCCTTGGGAAAACTGATGAAGACCTCAAAAACATGCAAAAATGACCCTTTTGTGGTCATGCTGCAGGAGTCAAATGACACTTCAAACAGCTGTGGTTGTCTGTGTTGTGCAAATGCATTTGTTGTTTTAAAGGTCTTGAAATAAGGATTCATGTGGCAGATACTTAGGGCTTGCAGGAAGATGTTAGATTTGAAAATTTCATGGAGTGATCAGATTTCATGCTTTCCATCTCAATAGTAAAATGTCAGGATGTCTCTGCCAAGAAACTAGCATAAATAAAAGAAAGGAATGGGTTTGGGGGCATGAGGGAAGAATTCTCGACCATCAGCTTGATACAGTGTGTCTGAACACTTAGTGATGGAAATGCTGGGTTTGAATATTATGTTCCAATGTAGGCAAAAGGTGACTGCTCACCCCACGCTCTCGAGAAAGCATCCTGTGACGTCAACAGTGATTGCCAGTCACTGGGGGCAAGACTGTGCTGGTGATATTCATGATTTCCACTCTCCTCTTTACTCACGCTCTCCCTACCATTCATATGCCTACAAAAGTCTGGAACATACAAAGATAATTCAAATGCAAAACCAGCCTTTGCTCCAACACGAACAAATATTGTCACTCAAAGCACATTAGATGTTTGATTTTGCGGGTTTTTTCCCTCAATTTGATAATAATACACATTTAACACGTTTACTACCCAAAACAGTTAAGCTCTAAACCCTTTTCTCCCCTGTCTCCATTATCCCCCCTCAATGCAATATGACTAATATGTGCAACCCAGCATGGCTTCTTAGACTGGGTCCACGTTCATACCTATACAGACAAGCATTCCAGATGCGGGTACAGAGGTTGTATTCGTCCTTGTTGGTTTTTATAAAAATTGGACCATATTAGATATAGTTTTTGATTGATTTTATATATCACTGTTATGGATTGAATGTTTGTGTCCCCCTAAATTCATCCGTTGAAATCCTAACCCCCAGTGTAATGGTGTTAGGAGGTGGGGCCTTTGGGAGGTGATTAGGTCATGAGGGTGGAGCCCCCGTGAATGGGATTAGTGCCCTTATAAAAGGTGCCCAGAGAGCTCTCTTGCCCCTTCTACCACATGAGGACACAGTGAAAAGCTGGCCATCTATGAACCAGGACGAGGGACCTTATCAGACAACGAATCTGCCCGCACCTTGATCTTGGACGTCTCAGCCTCCAGAACTGTAAGAAGCAAATGGTTGTTGTTTAAGCCCCGAGTCTACGGTATTTTCGCTAGAGCAGCCTGAATGGACTCAAGCAACGACAGTTACCCCTCCCCGTCAATATATCCAAATCTCTTATCTTTCTTAATAGCTGCCTAGTATTCCCCAGTGTGGATATACCAAGAGATGTTTAAGCTATCGCCTGATCAGTGAACATTCTGATAGTTTCCAAATTGTCTTTTTCCATCTGCACTATAAACAATGCTAAATCCTAAACGAGGGCTTTATTTCTATAGAGTACAGGCACAGGTGTAGAACTGCTGCACCCAAATCAATGTGCATTTAATTTGGAAAAACAGACACTGCCAGATTACTTTCCCAAAAAAGGCTCTAGAAATTCACATCTCCCGCAGTGATGTGATAGTCTCTCTCCCACCCCCAAGGGTGCAGGGACGGGAAGCAGCAGGAGCATTGATCAGATATGCAATGTTAAGCACCTGTTAAATGGGAAGAAAACTTACCAGGGAAGGTCATATGTCATTCTACTAGGGCCCTCAGCTGTTAGGGCAGCAAGAGTAAGTTTTGGAGAGGGTGGGTGGGGGTGGGTCGAATTCATGCCACATAAAATTGCTAAAGAGTGACAATTATTAGCTTGGGACCCTGGTGCACTCATAGTAGTTAGTCAGAAAGCAGTATGAGACAGGGGCTCAGGGGACAGTTCATACTTTAAAAGGGTGAATTTTATGGTACGTGAGTTATATCTCAATTGTGAAAACAGAGACATTCTATTAAAAAACAAAACATCAACACAATGAGGGGTCGGGTGGGGAGAATGAACACCAAACATGTGCAAACGGTTCACAGAAAGAAGTACAGTGGTCCCCCCCTTATCTGTGGGGGTACGGTCCAAGACTCCCAGGGGATGCCTTGAACTGTGGACAGTGCCAAACCCGATATATGCTGGTTTTTTTCCTATATATACCTATGATAAGTTTAATTTATAAATTAGGCACGGTAAGAGATTAACGACAATAACTAATAATAAAATAGAACAATTATAACAATACACTGTAGTAAATGTTACCTTAGATCTTAGCAACCTCAGCATATGATTATTTTCTTTCCTTACCAAGTAAAGAACTTTCACCTCTTCACTTAAAGGAAGCACTTTACAGTTTCTTTTTGGCATATCCAAATTGCCAGCATCACTACTCTTGTGTTTTAAGGTCATTACAAAGTACAATAAGGGTGACTTGAACACAAGCTCTCGATCCCACAACAGCCCATCTGATGACCCAGATGGCTACTAAGTGACTAACGTATACAGTGTGGGTGCACTGGACAAATGGATGATTCACGGCCCAGGAGCGACTGAGCGGGACAGCTCGAGATTTCATCACACTACTCAGAGTGGTGGGCAATTTAAAACTTGTGAGGGGCCGGCCGGTGGCCAAGTGGTTAAGTTTGCACGTTTTGCTTCCACGGCCTGGGGTTCACAGGTTTGGATCCTGGGTGTGGACCTAGCACCGCTCATCAGGCCAAGCTAAGGCGGCGTCCCACATAGAAGAACTAGAATGACCTAAAACTAGGATATACAACTATGTGCTGGGCTTTGGGGAGAAAAAAAACGGGAAGATTGGCAACAGATGTTGGCTCAGGGCCGATCTTCCTTACCCAAAAAAAAAAAAAAAAAGCATGAAATGGTTAAAAGGGTAGATTAAAAAAAAACGAACTTGTGAATTGTTTATTTCTGGAATTTTTCATTTAATATTTTCAGACCTCAGCTGACTGGTAACTGAAACCGCCAATAAGGGGTGACTACTGTACAGCGGGATGTTCAACATTATGAGTGGTAAAACGCAAGCAAAATAAAATTACAATGAGACAGCTTTCCACCTATCAAACTGGCAAAAGGGTCGACATTCAATAACCTGCTGGGGGGCAAGAGGATGAAACAGAAGAGCCACATATGTTGCTGGTGAGTGCAATTTGGCAGTTTCTTTGGAGGGTAATTCAGTAATATATGTCAAAATTTAAAAATTCGCAAACTCTGTAAGCTCTAAATTCTACTTCCAGAATGTTACCCTATGAATTTAATTATACGGAGGCAAAAAGATTCACGTAACAGATACACCCTGTTTGCTGTACTGTTATAAAACTAGAAACAGCCTAACCACTTACCCACAGGGGCCTGGTAAAGAAATTACCACACGTCCATACAGTGGAATACTCCCCAGGCATGCGCATTCCCCAAGACTCGTAGTAAGTGAGAAAAAGCCCAGTCCAACTGTATGTACAGCATGTTCCCGTTTGTTTTTAAAATATGGTGTTGAGAGGCTGAGCAGAGGACTTAGCTGTTTACCTCGTGGGATACCTCTGGCCACAAGAAGGTGTAGCGTTCTTGCCTCTAAGGAAGGAAATTTGGGGAAGGAGGCGAGAAGCAGTGAGAGTCAGGGAGGGACACTGTCCCCGCCCGACCTCACCATGTATACCATAGTGTTTAGTATGGATATGTACTAAGCCCCGCCCCAACCCATATCACCTAAAAATGCACAAATAATGAAAAAAAAATAAAGGGAAAGAAGAAGTCTAGAAATGAGAGGTGGAACATGAGGCTACTGAAGGAGCATTTGACCCATTTCCCGTGTTGCCTGGGGCTGGCCCAGCTGCGGTGGCAGGCTGTGTAACTAATGAGCTCGCAGCTCTGACTGGAGGGGTTTGTAATGCGGAGTGCGCCCTGCATCCTGCGGTGAGTGGCATGACCTTGGGGGTATCCGCATATTCCAAAGTCTGACCTCCTGCTCAGCAAACTCAGAAACTCCAACTTTTTAGGTCACCTGGAGTCGACGCACTGCTCACAGGTCATTTAAAAAAGTACTCATCAATTGACCACACAGGCAGCCTATTGGTTTAAGATGAGGCAATAGGGCTTCAAAGGGGACTAGCCACTGGCAGCCTCCCACCCACGAGGTCTCTGCCTGTGGGAAACATACATGGGGGCACATTATCAAGGGCAGGATGCCTGCTGAGCCCAGAAGCCAAGAAACACACTTAAGAGTTGCCTCTAGGATTTAAATGTTTCATTGTTTCAAGCTGTGATAACCTGATGGCAATGATGACGATTAAAAAAAGCTATCTTTGTTGAGGGATGTGAAGTAAGGAGCAAAATTTACAATATCAGAGGTTGGCAACTATGAGATCTGCTGATGCGGCCAGCAAGGCGTGTGGCCAGCAAGGTGTTTGGATGTTTTCGAATTGGGAAATTTCGTTTGAAAGTCCTAACATTGGGCTTTCACTGAAATGTCTTATGATTGGCTGAGCGATTCCCACAGGGCAGCCACACCTGGAGATGAGCCGAGCCTTCTGGACAGGAGGGTTTCCAGTTCTCTGCTTGCTCTCCGACTCCCAGAGCCTCCTGCCGGTTCCGCAGTGGTCCTCACGCCTGAGGGAGTGTCAGAGTCTCCTGGAGGGCTTGTGAGAACAGACGGCAGGGCCCCTCGGCCAGCGTTTCTGATTCTGGCCCAAGCTGGGGCCCCAGAATCTGCATGTCTATCCAGTTCCCGTGATGGGATGCGGAGGGTCTGGGGACCACTCTGAGAATCACTGTCCACAGCTTTTGTACCTACAAATGGAGCCAGACTCTGCTTATATTTTCCAGCGCTCATTCCCAGAAATATTTGGCCTCCGAGGTATGCTTTGCGCATATCAGATCTCACCCACCAATATGTTGCTTTCATTATTAAACTTCCAGAAATTTGGTGGCACCTCACCATTTCGTGGGTCTCACTGATTTATTATTTTTATTTCTGTTAAATGAAAGGTGTTGGCAAATTCTTCCTGGTTTGGTAAAAGGATGTGAAAAGTAGGTGTTAAAAAACTGTCAACTCTAGGACAAGAACTGTGGGGGTCAGCGTTTACTCCATTTCAAGATCTGGTTAAAATACCCCCTGCTGGGGCCGGCCCTGTGGCCCAGTGGTTAAGTTCGAGCGCTCTGCTTCTGGCCGAGGGTTTCGCCGGTTCAGGTCCTGGGCGCAGACATGGCACCGCTCATCAAGCCATGTTGAGGCAGCGTCCCACATGCCACAACTAGAAGGACCCACAAGTAAAAATATACAACTGTGTACTGGGGGGATTTGGGGAGAAAAAGCAAAAAAAAAAAAATGCCCCCTGGGGAACAGAAACAAGACAACATGCAGTTGTCACCGGTCAATACTGTTTCTCTTTTCACTGTTTTTTACGTTTTCTCTTGATCTCTCCCTGGCTCTCTTGGTCTACCCTTCAAGAGAGGGACAGCTAATATCGCTCGTGCTCCTGAAACCAGGTCGCTGTTCCTATCTTTAGACTGCCTTCTTAGTCCAGAGAGGCAAAGGGCAGTTCGTGTGTTACTCAGCAGCAGCTGCATGGAAGTGAAGGAAACGAGACTGCAGGAACCCTGGAACAAAATGTCGTGCCCGGAGCATCAGCCGCAGTAGGGACAAAAAAGGCCTCAAAGAGTTTAAAACAGAAATGCCGATGTTTTACTTTTGAAAAATGTAAATAAGGAATTTCCTATTTGAGTGTATTCCAAATGGGTTTCAACCTTGGCTGAACATTAGGCGCTGTAAAAATACTTATGCCCCGGGAAACTTGAAAAAGACTTACACCCCGGGGCCCTGCCCTCCCGAGCTTCTGATTTCACTATTTCTGGGGGGGTGGGGGGGGGTGGGGGGGTGGGGGAGGGGGGGTGGGTGGTATCCAGATTTTAAAAATTCCCCAGGTGATTCTAATGTGCGTTCAAATTGGGAACCACTATCTTGAGGAGTCGACATAATTATAAAGGCCATCATTTATTGTTTCGGGCACCAAGCAAAGGGATTTGCAAGCATTATCTTAGTTTCTCTTCGTAACACCACAAGGTCAAGAAATCAAGTCCAGGCAGCTGCTAAGAGGTGGAGCGAAGCCTCAAACTCAGTTTGTCCAAGGCTCTTGCTCTAGCCACTGCCTTATATACTTCCCTCCTCAAGGAAGGATCTAAACTGCAAAGGATAAAAAATACCTATAAGAATGTTTATTGGGGTGGGCCCAGTGGCGCAGCGGTTAAGTGTGCACATTCCGCTTTGGTGGCCTGGGGTTCGCCGTTTGGGGTCCCGGGTATGGACTTGGCACCGCTTGGAAGCCATGCTGTGGCAGGCGTCCCACATAGAAAGTAGAGGAAGATGGGCACGGATGTTAGCTCAGGGCCAGTCTTTCTCAGCAAACAGAGGAGGATTGGTGGCAGACGTTAGCTCAGGGCTAATCTTTCTCAAAAAAAAAAAATGTTTATTGCAACATTGTTTAGATTGGAGAAAAACAGAGGAAAAAAAAGAGAGTGCACGACATCAGGGTAGTGGCTGAATGAGTTATAGTACATCCACACCTTAAAATATTTTGTAGCTGTCACAAAACAACAAATTAAAGTTGTGCCAGGCGAACTGCAGGGATCTGTCCGTGTTGCTACGGCTCAGGGATTTGTCCTCAGCTGGGCTGGCTGGAACATCTGGGGACTAGCCGGCCATTTCTCTCTTGCCACGTGGCTTCTTCACATGAGCAGCTTGGGCTCCCTCCCAGCATGGCAGTCCTAGAGTGGCTGGATTCTGACATGGCGGCTAGCTTCCCCCAGAGCTGGTGCTGCCAGAGGCCAAGGCAGAGGCTGCAGGGCTTAAGGCTTAGCCTTGGAACGTATGTGTCATTCTTTCCCCTGCGTGTTATTGGTTATACAGGGCCAGCCCAGAATCCAAGGAGTGGACTCCGTAGCGGTGCGAGTGAATACCGGGACGCATGGATTATTGGGGTGGGGGCGGGGTGCATGTCTGGAGACTGTCTACCAGAACAGGGTAGCAGAGAAGATAACTGTATCCAACAGAAATTCTCCACTAGATTTTTGGTGAGAAAAAGCACCAAGAGGTGGCGAAGGATTAGATTGCCCAGGAACTCTTGCATATTTCCAAGGAGGGCAGAGGAACAAGGCGCTGTGGGGCCGTCCCGGAGAGCCGGTTTTCAGAATTCTCTGTAACTCCTTTACTTAGAGAGGCGTGCCGCGCAATGTAGGGGAGGGAGGGGGGAGCGCCTGCGTGGATAGCGAGTCTCACAGCATTTCAGGACGGAGAGTTGAGAATAAGGAGCTTACTGAGTGAGATATGTACAGTAAGATGATGAAAGGAGAGAGAAGAGTGTTTAGGAAATGAGCTGGATCCCGTTAATGTCTTTTGAAAGGTCTGAGTAAAGACATTGCTACTGTTGGTTTCTCAGTCATAATTCTTTGAAATCAACTCTGGCAGGCATGGCTGATTGCCTGTTCAACAGCCAATCCACTCCTACCCCATTTTCTTTGCTTGCTGCCCAGAGAGATGCTTGACTTCCTGTCATCCCAGGCAGCTAGTGGTGGCTGTGCGACTGAGTTCTGGCCAATGACATGTAAGAGGATCCCTACTTGGGGGCAGGGGCTTCTGGGAAGGATCTTCCTTTCTTTCCCAATAAAAGGAGAAAAAATGGTGGCAAATCTTGGCCTTTCCCTTCCTGCTTTTGGATCCCACCACTTGAGGATGTGATGTTTGGGTCTGTGGCAGCCATTTTGTGAGCAGCAGTAACATCACTGGCACAGTTATTTGGTGTCTTGATGATGTTCTTGAGCTGCTGCTCCAAACTTGGAACGGCCACCCCCAGATGTCTTGTCATACAGTCATGTGTTGCTTAACGACGGGGACACATTCTGAGAAATGTGTTGTTAGGCAATTTCGTTGTTATGGGAACATCACAGAGTGCACGTACACAAACCTGGATAGCCTACTACACACCTAGGCTAAATGGTATTAATCTTATAGGAGCACTGTCATATATGCTGTCTGTTGTTGACCTAAACGTCGTTATGCCATGCATGACTATAATTAAAAGTGATATTTACTTAGGGTTGTATTACTTTCAGCTGACACATCAGGATCTAGAACTTGCTCTTAAGCCTCATTTTCTTGCTCCTCTGCTGCCCCTGGTCTGATGTGCCACCACATTGATTCATCAACCATTTCCAAGCCCTTCTTGTATCTCAGAGCCTGTGCTAAACTCTGGCATTATTGCAACAACAAAGGAAGGCAAATGCTCTATTCTCAGGGTCTTGGAGCAGGGGAAACAGATCAAAAAAGCAGGCCAACTGGGGGGAAAGAATGGATGCTGTAAGGACACGTATATTTGCTCCCTTCCCGACCGGTGATGTTGGCCCCGCATTTTCAGCATGTCAGGTAGCTGTGATCTTTGGCGCTGGTTCTCCCGTTACGCTTTGCCCAAGCATCACTACTGGCAAATGCTTCTATTCATTGTGTTATAGCATCAGCAGGAGCACTTTGCTCAAGTTAAGAATTTTCAATCCAATAAAAGGATTCCACTTATTTCTTTTTTAAAAAAGCAAATTTACGCAATTCTTCTTTTTTAGGAACAATTGACTAGGAACAAAAAGAGAAGATATTAATTCCTTAGAAAATTCTTATCCAGGTGAAACAGAGACAGTCTTCTGTTCCTGAAAAATGATGTGTTCTGGCAGATAAATCATGCCTTGGTCTCTGCCATCCATTAGCAGCGAGGACTGAACAATGTTTTTTAAACAGGGAACTAATGTGATAAATTTGATAGGAATTAAAGAAGGAGAAAAGTGAGGCATTTTTATTTCCCCAAAGATCTGTGAGGTTTTGGGCATAAATACACAGGGGGGACAATCTGATCAGGTGATAAGACAGGGAAAGCCAGTGATAAGTGACACACAGGCCAGTAGTCTCTGCTTGTGGTTTCCCCATCTCCTGCATTTTGTCACACTCAGCCTGTGCCAGCCACTGTTCTTAGAGCTCCTCTACAGAGTGGACATTATTATTGCTCCCGCTTTACAGATGAGTCTCCGAGAGTGTAAATTCCTCGCCAAGGTTACACAGCTAGTGAGGGGCGGAGCTGGGACCTCGCCCAGGTCCGTCAGCCTCTGGATCCTGAGTGTGCTCATGTGAGTTTCCTACTGCTGCTGTGCCAAATCGCCACAATTTTTGTGCCTTAAAACAACACAAATATATTATCTTACAGTTTCAAAAGTCAGAAGCCAAAATTGGTCAACTCCTGGAAGCTCTAGGCGAGAATCTGCCTCCTTGCTTTCTACAGCTTCTGGAGGCCACTGCATTCCTTGGCCCCTTCCTCCATCTTCAAGGCCAGCAGGGTGGCAGGTTTCAGTCCCTCGGTGACCTCTGCTCCCATTGTCACAGCTCCTTCTCTGCCTCGGACCCTCCTGCCTCCCTCTTATAAGGATCCTCTGATTACATTGGTTGCCTGGATAATCCCGGATAATCTCCCATGTCAAGGTCCCTAATTTGATCACATCTACAAAGCTGGCTTTTGCCATGTAAGGGACATATTCACAGGTTCTGGAGAGTAGGGTGTGGACATCTGCGATGGGGCATTATTCTGTGTCCCGCAGCCTCTTGGATATTCTACTCTGCAGCCTAACTAATAAGTAAACGACATTTCTTCGGGCATGCATTCTCAACAGGGGCAATACTGCACCCCAGGGGCGAAAGTTGGTTCTGGGAAGAGGATGAAAAAAAAACATTCTTTTTATGTATAGAGCACAGATAAACATATAGCACATAAAAAGATATTCAGCATATCTGTGACATTACAATTTCATAGGGAGTGATTAGAAAAATTGTGGCTCTTGCAGGGAGCAAGGATTTAAAAAATAGGTTGAGAAACACTGTTCTAGGGCATTTGAAAGCTTTTTCAGAAATTTCCTTTCCAGAATCTGTAGAGTCAACTTTTACCCTCGCTTCGAACTTTTGGTTAAAATGGGGAGGAGAGCGCTCTCATGGCTCCACACACAGACGGGAAAGAAGAGGTTTGGAGAACATTGAGAACACGCAGAGGGAAAGCAACTGTTGCCCATTTCTACTGCAGAGAGCAAACCACAGGGGCCGGGGAAGGGAACCGTGTTGGCTTCCCAGCTCCCTGAGATACATTCTCTGAATGAGGGCATCAGGGCTCCTCTGGGTCCGCACCTCATCCTCCTTTTTAAAGAGACTTCTACACCACCTCCATGCGGAGCAGGAAGCAGCCGCTCGTGAAATAGATTTCCCGTCTAGAAACACAGCAGACACAGCTCCCGAGCACGTCCTGTACCTGGCACTGGGCTTAGCTCTGAATCTTAGCCTTTCCTTTTGGAAGCCACCTGGGAGGTGAGCCATCAACCCCACAGCTCACCTCCCTTTCTTTGCTCCGGGATTCCTCATCTGCGCCACCGCCCCCCACCCCCCACCCGGCCCCCTCATCTTAGCTCCTAGTGAGAAAGCGGCTCAGGGTCTCCCTCAAGAACAAATGAAACTTTTTAACTGTGTTTTTGTTGTCAAAGAAGAAAATGTTAATTAAATCATTGCAGCCTTATCTACGTTCTCACAGAGCTTGGTTATATGCTAATACTTGCCACATATCTCCTCAGGGCTCTTTTGTAAAAAAATAAACTAGAAGACAATCCTCTTCCCAGGTGGTTAAACGCCTCTTCAGGTATTTCCTTCCCAGAATCTCCAGGCTTAGCTCTGACCTTCTCCTTTACTTTTGGGTAAAAAAGGTGAGCAGCGGCCATCATAATCCTATCTTACAGGTTGGAAAAGTGAAGGTTGAATATTAATAGGGGTGTGACATCTCCTCCGCTAACATCCTACTAAATGGAAGAGCGCGGTCTCTTTCTAGGATGCTGGAGGTGGGCGTGTGGCACGAAATGTTCTGTGCCTTGTAACTGCCCGGTCTCTGAGCCGCTGGGGATTTAGTTTCTCCTTCACAGTTCGCCAGTCTGTGTGTGAGCAAAATGCATAGGAGATCCCGGCATTCACCAGGATGTGCTAAGCCGTCAAGATGTGGTTCACCTCAAAAATTGTCTGATTGAAGGAGAGGCAAGAAATTCACACATCCTGTGTATGGGTGGGATGTCGAGGTGTCAGGTGACTGTCTCCTGAGGTCTCCCGCTCCTGGGCTGTGTACAGTATGACAACGAGCTAAGAGATGCCCTCTCTTCACAAAATACCTTCCCATCGCCTCACTTTCCTGCCCTCTCCAGTTCAGACGAAAGACTGGAATTGGGTGAGCAAAGCACATCCTTCTAAAATACAAGTGATCTTTTTTTTTTAATAGAAAAGATCCTTTATTGAGTTTAATTGTTTTTTGTCTTCAGTTGATGTGAGTTGCTTTCACACTGCTGATTTTTTAAAGACTTCATTGCCCCTTGATAGTGTTTTAAAATCAGATTCATCTGATTGAGGTATGGTTTACGTACAATAAAATGCACCAACTACTATAGCACAATTTGATGGGTTTTGACAATCGTATACAGTCATGCAACCCATTCTGGAGTCAAGATATAAAGCCTCTCCGTCATCCCTCAAAATTCTCTCGTGTCCCTTTTCAGGGACCCCTGTCCACCAACCCCCAGCCCTGACAACCACTGATCTGCTTTCTGTCACTATATTTTTGCCTTTTCTAGAATTTCATATAAATAGAATCATACAGTCTGTTGAATTTTGTGTCTGGCTTCCTTTTCTTAGCCTAGTCGTTCTGAGATCCCTCCACGGCACTGCATTTGACAGTAGTCCATTCCTCCTTCTTGTGGAGGAGCGCCCATCGTGGGGGTATGCCCCAGCTGGGTTACTATTCTACTGATGGACGTTTTGCTTTATTAAGGATATTTCCCCAGCTATTTCGGAATTCAAATCAAACATCTATTGGAACAAGAAAGGGAGGAATTGAAGATATTAATGTAAACAATTTTGTTTTGGCAGAGCAAACACATGAGCTTCTAACCCAAAGTTGCAAGAAAATGTGTTGCCCTCAGTGGCATTCGGGGTAAATCACGTTGTATGTGGCTTCGACATCATTAGCGGCTGACTCCAAAATAAGACTTTCAAACGGCATCTGAGATGGGGAAATTAATCTAGAAATATAATATGGTAATAAAAATGAGATATTTTGATTTTCTAAGATATTGGTTTTGTTTTGTTTTGTTTTGTTTTTTCTCCTCCCCAAAGCCCCCGGTACATAGTTGAATATTCCAGTTGTGCCTCTGGTTGTGCTGTGTGGGACACCGCCTCAGCATGACCTGATGAGCGGTGCCATGTCTGCGCCCAGGATCCGAACCAGTGAAACCCTGGGCTGCCAAAGCAGAGCGCGCACGCAAACTTAACCACTTGGCCACGGGGCCGAACCCAAAGATATTGTTATTTAAGAAGAATTATAATGCCAAGCTTCTGAGAGAAGTCCCTGAGCCAAAATCCCCTTGTCTCTTGTTCTTACTAAGAAAAAACACTGTATGAGATATATTTCTTTCTTTTTTCTGCTTTATTTCCCCAAAACCCCCCCTGATCCATAGTTGTACATCTTAGTTGCAAGTCCTTCTAGCTGTGGCATGTGGGACACTGCCTCAACATGGCCTGACGATCGGTGCCAAGTCTGCGCCCAGGATGCGAACCAGCGAAACCGTGGGCTGCTGCAGCGGAGCGCGAGAACTTAACCAGCCGGCCACGGGGCCCGCCCCGAGATACATTTGTTTCTGAGATGAAACAGAATGTAATTTCATGGATCAGCTTAAAAGAAGTGTTTTGCCTGATCGATATCTCCCACATTGTGTCTGGAAGACTCATAAATCAAAGATTCAAAAAGTATAAGGGATGTAGAAAAGAAAAGTTTTAACAGCTGATTTTAAATTTGCAAAAGTTATGCTAGGCCGAGATAATACAGCCAACTTCAAACTGCAATGACAGCCTTTATGACAGTCCACATCAAACCCGACACAGAAAAAGGAACTTTCCTCATGTGTTCGCCACATGCCGGGCACTACTGTGCTTTAGGTGTGTCAGTTCATCTGAGCTTCACAATGATCTTAGAAGCTTGTTAAACTCAATAATTATTATTATTCCCGTCTTACAGATGAACAGGCTCACAAACTTGCCCAAGCTCGCACAGCAGAGCCGCGATGCACATTTAGCCTCCCAGCTTCCCAGGCTGTGCGCGCAGCCTCTGGGCCGTCACTGCTTCTCAGTGAGCCTTTATAGGAAACGTTCTCGAACGGCAACAAACCCCTTTAACTTTAATAGGGAAAAAAAGGGGGAGGAAGTACAGATAAAAAGAAGGAAAACAGTCACCCAGAATCCCATTTATCTCTTTTTCCGGTGACTTTTCTCTGTGCTCATGCATGTATGCATACACCAACAGAGATGGAGACAGAAGTGTAGCAAAAGACACGGTCAGAAAATTCTCTCCAAAGGACAAAGAAAAAAAGTCACCCAGAATCCCACTTTTATACCCCCTTAAAACTGCATTGAAAATTATAACTTAGTGAACAAGCTGGGGAAAACAGCATGAGGATGGCAATAAGCTGCCTTCTGCATTAAATGGGATAATCACTCCGAAGTGAGTTGCATGGGGCTAAAGTCATCAGTGAACGATAGGCAGGATTCTGACCTCAGAGGATTAACTTAACCTCTACAGATTCTCCAGCGGGCACGGAGTAAGTCGAAAGCAAGGCTGCAGGGTAGGAGAGCTCAGTGCAACCAACCCAGGACTCTGCAAAATGCCATTCTCTTTGCCCTTGTCACACGGAGGCAGCCACACAGCAATGCACTATTCCAGATTGTCGTCATGTAGTTCTGTGACCTGTTTTCCTCCTTCCAGGAAGACTGTGTATATATATATAAAAATGTTAGAGGCAGGGGGAAAGAAAGGCGGGAAAGAGGGCTGGTGGGGGGGAGGGAGGGAGGCTCTCTCAGTTCCCAGTGCTTTGTTCCTATGTAATTCTTCCATATAAAAATACGGGGATAATAATAATAAGAATAATAAAATCATGATAAAGAAAACTATTTCTGTAGAACATATTATATTCTCAGTGCCTCGCAATTTTTTGAGAACAAACGTCTACAGTTTGCAAATTATAAAAACGGTATGATTCTCATTTCAAAGTCTGTGTATCTCGATGGGCAGCTTTCACCCTGTCCCGATCGAAGGGCTGATGCTGTGAACACGGCCCACTTTGTGTACGTCATAGTGGAAGTTTGACTCACAGGGTTTAAGGCAGCAAGAGACTTGTGACAGGGTCTCGTCCTGTGGCTGCCAATCCTGGCCGTGCAGCAGAATCCTCAAGAAAGCCAGGCCCCCACCTTCGGGGATTCTGGATAGCGGCTATGGGATGGGACCTGGGCATCTAAGTTTTTAATAAGCAACCTAGGTATGATATTGTGATTTATAAGAAATATATATTTGGTCTTCACTGCTGTTCCTGCAAAGAGTTCCGAAAACTTTTAAATGATAAGAGCCATGAAGATGTCTTTTGTTATTCACAACAAGCCCCTTTCAACCACATCTGAATTTATGTTAATGAGGTGACTTTTGGAAAGCCTCTAAGGATTGGGGCTGGTTGTCAGGGGGACCAGCCTTGTGATTAGATGGTTGCACCTGTCAGCCCTACTCCCCGACCTCTGGGGAGATGAGAGGGCTGGAGATTGAGTTCAATCACCAATGGCCAATAATTTAATCAATTACGTGTAATGAAGCCTCCATAAAAATCCTTAACGTGTAGGCTCAGATTTATTCTGGGTTGGTGAACACATGGAGGTGCTGGGAGGGTGGCCCCAGAAGGGCACAGAAGCTCTACCTTTCCCAGGTCCCCACTCTGTCCCACACCTTGCCCTGTGCATCTCTTCCGTCGGCTGTTGCTGAGTTGTATGCTTTTATAATAAACCAGTAATCTAGTAAGTAGATTGTTTTCCTGAGTTCTGTGAGCCATACTAGCAAATGATTGAACCTGACTAGGGGGTTATGGGAACCTCCGATTTGCAGCCAGTTAGGACAGATGTCATGGGTAACCTGGGACCCACCACTTGCAAATGGCATCTGAAGTTGGGGGCAGTCTTGTGGGCTTGAGCGCTGAAACTGTGGGATCTGATGTTAACTCAAGGAAGACAGTGTCAGAGTGGAATCGAATTGTAGGACACCCGCCTAGTATTGCAGAAGTGCTTAGTATGGCGAAAAAACCACATATCTGGTGTCAGAAGTGGTGTGAGTAGTAGAGTGTCAAGAGGGAAAACAGAGCTTTTTCCTTACACTAGGAGATTCTAAAACCTCTGTGTTCAAGACATGAAACCGAGGTCCAGAAACTTACATGAAAATGACAGCAACCATAACCATAATGCAATAACGATAGCTAACACTTCCTATGTGCCAGGTACTAAAATATGATTTATTATAGCAGATACCTATGTTGTAAGTACCATTATTATCCCACTTTACAGACAAGGAGGCCAAGATTCAGAGAGATTAAGTAACTTGCTCAAGGTCACACAGCTGGTAGGTGGCAAAGCCAGCAGTCTGATTCCACAGGGCTTACCCGCAACCACTGGGCTAGACTGCCTCTTCCTGTATAATTTATATGTATTCTTCACATAGTAGAAGCTGGCCACTTTTGATACATTGAATTTACTGTTTTGTATTCTGGGATAAATCAAATAGATAAGTATATTGTTCTGTTTTAAAACTGCCCTCACTTAGGGAAAATTCTGTTGTTTTGTATACTTTACCGGTTTCTGAAGAATTCCTAAGTGTTGAGTAACATGTAAAAAGCTTCATGAAGGATCCTTGAATCCTCTCAGCGATTCTATGAGGTAGGTATTTTTATACCCACTTTAGAGATGAGAAACCTGAGGCTTAGAAAGTCAAATGACTTGCCCCACGTCACACAGCCACTACCCTGCAGAGTTTGTGACCCAGTTTGCGACACTGTGTTTCGGTGGCCCCAGGAAACTAATACAAGTGTTTTCCAAGTGAGCCCGTGGCTTCAACCCTTCCTTTGGTCTTCCCATCAACAGGATGGCAGTCCCTTCCCGACCCCGAGAGGAGCAGCCTGCCTGCCCGCGTGGCACTGACCTTCGTCGTAGAGTTGAACTGTGTGGGTTGACAGCATCACTGGCATCCCATTTTGACCACACTCACTCCCAGAAGCCACCTGGAACAGAACATGTGGCATTACGAGTCAAGTCTTTCGGGAAAAGCAGAAGAACTCGAGGCCACAAGGGTGCCTCACAAAGTTAAACTTAAAGGCTGCACTTCTAGAAACTACCCTGTTTCCGATCCTGCCTGAGAGAAGCTAAACCACCCACTCCAAGGACTGGATCTGTGCTTTGTCTCAATGAGCCCCATATGCACAGTCAGTCTGGACCCCGTCGCACAGATGGGACGCATGGCCTGATCTGGGGCGCTCGTGTAACAATGGGGAACAAGAATTTAACACACTGATTCCGAAACCCGTGAGGTTAACCTCGCTCCACTGTCCTGCGCACGCGAGCACAGTCCTCAGCCAGACCTTGTCAGCAGACGCTCACATACAGGAAGAGCGTGGTTGCTTTTGTTCTGCTCCACACCCACGCCCTCCACCTTCACTGTTGCAACCTCTTTCCAATTTTAGGCCACTGCTCTGATTTTTTTTCCCTTTTCTAGTATTTATTACAGATATTAAAACAGATTATGTAGGTGTATACACGTACACATATATACACGTGGAAATATGCACACACACTCACATGGAAAGAAAAAAGTTGCAAAAGAGAATGTATGTTATATTATCATTTTAGTAATGAAATAATCTAAATTATACCACTAATAGTTGACACTGATCAGATATTGATCTTATGCTCAGTACGTTGCACGTCGTCTCACTCTGCTAATACGGTTAGCAGTACAATATATGTTAATAAGTGCCGAGAGAAAAACACTAAAAGACTAAATAGCAACCTCTTAAAGATGGGATCCTCCCACGGGATATGGAAGACTTGTCCTGTATAGTTTTGTTTAAAAGAAGCCTGTCTTCCTGAATTTATCATTAACCCTACTGAGAAATCAGAAATCTAAACATCAAACCCATATGAGTGTTTGGCCCTGAGGTCACAGCTGGCAACACTCGGCCAACACTTGGTGTGCAAATTTGATTTATTTGGCTCACAGAGTTTAAGTATTTTAGAATCAGTTGGCAATATTTAAAAATCAGGAGATTTCATTAACACTGTTTTCCAACTTCTGGTAAAAAATAAGACTCTGGGAACATCTCGATGGTGTGCCTCTGGATGGGTCCACCCTCCTGCTTCGCTCATTTTTGTGACTGCCCGGCCCCTGGAGGCCAGAGGCTCCCAGACTTGGAATCATTTGGGAGCTTGAGCAACTAGTGACGCCTGGGCCTATACCTAGACGTTGCATTTTAGTTGGTCTCAGGTGGGGCTAGGACTCAGGGGTTTTAAAAGCTTCCCAGGTAGTTCTCATATAGGGTCAGGTTTGACACCCCCTATGTTTTCAGCCCTTTTCTTCAAACCCAGCCTTCTTTTCTGGGCAGGAAGTCCCTCTATGTGTAATGTTAGTTCATAGGTATCATCTTCCTGCCACAGGGATTTCATGTTTAACTGAGCTCCAAGTCTTAAACTGAAGTGATTTCAGAAGCACTGATGGCAGATATGAGGCTTTCTGCTAGCTGGTCCTAGAAGATCCGAGGAGAAGCATCTGGGCGTCCCTGGCCTGGCCTTCCAGCGCTGTCCTCTAACAGAGGGATTCCTGAACTAGGAGTCCTCCACCTTGGCTGCACGAGCTACAGCTGAGGAGCTTTGAAAATGCAGACGCCCGCCCTCGCTCCCACACACGGATTCTGATTTAATTGGTCCAGGGCGCAACTCCGGCATCACAATTTTCTAAAGTTTCCCAGATGATTCTAACGTGCAGCGAAGGCTGTGAGCTACCTGGGTCTCTCATCCTTGGCACTACCACCATTTTCGGCCAGATCATTCTTTATTGTGGGGGCTCTTCTGTGCACAGTAGCATGTTTAGCAGCATCCCTGGGCCTACCCGTTAGACCAGTAGCCCTACCTGAGTTATGACAACCAAAAATATCTCCAGACATCGCCAAGTGTCCCCTGGTGGAGGCGGGCAAAATCACCCACAGTTGAGAACCACCAGTCCAAACCCCCCTAGGAGCAGTGACCAAACTGGCCCATAGGAATGGATCCTCTTGGAGGTCCTTAAAGACAGAGCGTCCATAGGCTCCCAGCCCTGCAATTTCTGATTCTGGAAGTCTTAGGTGTGGCCTCAGAGCTGCATTTTTAACAATCTCCTTGATGGATCCTGGAGGTTTGAACACAACTGAACAACCCACGGAAACAGCAGCGCATTGTCAGTCAGGTCTCCGCGGTGAGCACGGGGCAGGCTGTTTATTCTGCTCTTCCTGCTAGTAGCTAATGGCCCAGTGACCACCACTACACTACCTTGTAAGCGTCTGTTTCCAATTCGTTCTCTTGGTCTTCGGTTCTCTGTGGAACACTCATTTGGTTACCCATTGTCACTGCAATACAGAAAAAAAGAGAGAGAAAAATTAAAACCCCAATTAACAAAAGTCTTCCTCCTGCCTATGAAGCTCAGGTGCGGAGATCTGACAAGCCACTATGGGTGTCACAAGGCCAAGTTAGACCAACTGCTTATATTTAATTTGGAGAATGACAGGAGATTTTGGACTCATATATTCAACTGAATTAGTCAATGCAGCCCCAATTTGCAATTGCATTTCATTGCTGAGGGAATATTTGCCATCGTGAAAAGTGTATTCAGTGTAGATAACGTTTTCTTCCCCCTTAGCCGGTCACAGCTGTTAGATCAAGAAGATTCTAGGATGAGGATAATTAAAACAATACTTATAATTTTTAGTATTCTCTGATCTTTAAATTAAATTAGGTCGCCTGTTAAAGCCTCTCATTGCACTGGCATTTTTTTTCATAGCACTTAGCACTATTTGTAATTATATATTTACTTGGCTATATTTTCATTCATTCATTGATTCAAAAATATATATTGAGCACCAACTCTGTGCCTTACACTGTGCCAAGCACTAGGGTTACAACTGTGAATTAAACAGAGGAGGGCCCCTGACGTCATGGAGCTGAAATGTCGGGGGGCGGGGGAGGTACAGATAGTAAATGAATAGATAATAGATCCAGAAACCAGGCCATTTCTGATAGTTCCAGGCAGCATGGTATAGTGGTTATCTGCACAGAGCCTGGAGCAAGACAACCTGGGCTGGAACCCTCTGCCCCTCCTTACTGTGTGTTCTTGGATGAGTTAATTAGCCTCTCTGTGCCTCACAGGACTGCTACAAGGACTCAATGAGTTAATGCTTGTAAAGTGGTTAGAACAATGTCTGGCTCATAATAAGCAATATGTAAGTGTTTGTTAAGCAAAACACATAGCGTTCAATGCTAAGAATAAAAGTAGGTTGGTAACATAGCAAGAGGAGGTCGTGGAAGAGGGCAGGAGATGGCAGGGCTAGGTAGGATGGTTCTGGAATGAAGGAACATTGACCCAGATTTAGAGGGCAAAACAGAATATTTAACTTCTGTCTCCCTTCCCCAATAAATTGTAAGCATCCGAGGGTGGGATTTGTCAGTCTTCACCGACCGTCGTGTCTCCTGTTCTCAGCACTGCATTTGCACGTACCAGGTGCGAAAACGATTACTTGCTGCTTGAATGGAGGGAAGGATCATGAACAACGACCCCCCACCTGGCAGGCACTGAGCTAGGCACATGCTACATGGTCACTAAACCTCTCAAGAGCCTTGTGCTAATCGTTCTGACAACGGTTAATAATGATTTCACGTGCGCTCAGTCCCGAGCACTGTTTTCCAAGTGCGTTTCCTGTATGGTCTCGTTTAGCCCGACAGCTCCCTTATGAAATGGGTGCTGTCATCATCTCCTTCTAGATATGAGGAAGCTGAGTCACGACGAGGTTAACTTACTTTCCAATGGGCACTCAGTTAATGAGAGCAGAGGCAAGAGTCAAACACAGGCTGCCTGTGCTCCTAGCCACTGGAATGTTCCGCACTTTGTTCCCTCCCCTTGGAAAGGAGGGCACTGAGTCTCCCAAACTCACCCAGGACACACATCCATAAAATGGCCAAGTGAGGATCTGACCCCGAGTACATCTGGTTCCAGAAACGGCGCTCTTTCTGCCACAACTAAGACCTACTGCCTCGCTACCTACAAATTTCCTTTTCCACACAGATGATTCCAGGGTAGCCAGTCTCCACAGACCTGGCTGCTGGCAGCTTTCTGAATAAAAGCCAGGACTTTTGATTTCTGGCCAAAAGCAGCCACCACGTCTCCAAGATTCCCTGGGGCCTCTGACCCACGGTCTGAGTTTCGATGCCCTGGTAATAGACTCGATGAGTAAATTACGGAGGCCCCAAAAGGGTCACAGATCTCACCACCTGCTCTCTTGGGGGAATTTGGTAGATAATAAAATCTGGGGACTTTACATGTTTTCTAATCAAGCCGTGTAATAAAGCTGAGCAGTGCTAAAACATACAGGACACTTGTTATTTCGCAACCTTTTCTTTTTATGAAATGCATACTTACAATGGGACCATCACTTCCATCTATAAATGGGACATTACGAATATAACGCTGAATCCCCAAGACCAGTATCTGCAAACAGCTGTGGGCCAAATCCAGCTTGGGGCCTGTTTTAACAAAGCCAGGGAGCTAAGAATGGGCTTTACGTTTATAAGTGGTTGGGAAAAAATCAGAAGAATCATAAATTGTGACACACGAAAATGACATGAAATTCAAATTTTGGTGTCCATAAATAAAATTTTATTTTATTGGAGGACAGCCACACCCATTCATTTGTGTATTTTCTTCGTATGGCTGCTTTCATGCTACAAAGGCAGTGTTGAATAACTGCCACAGAGGCTGTATGGCCCACAAAGCCTCAGATATATACTTTGTGGCTCTTTCGAGAAAGTTCACCAACCCTGTCCAAGATGACTGTAGGTAATTTTTACCCATTTTGCAAATAAAGAGATTGAGGCAGCTGAGAGATTAAGTGTTGCCAGTAATAAGACTGACCAGGATTTGACCCCACTGTGTATAAAAACAACAACTCTAACAACCATAGTAACGATAAAATAGTAACAATAATAACAAATTTGGTGAGTGCTTACCATATGCTGAGACTCTGTTCTAAGAGCTTGCAGTGAACTAATTTACTGCTTGCAGCAAAGCACCAAGACGGCAGGATCATCGTGCCAATTTTACAGATGGGAAAACAGGTTCATAGGTGAAATGCCTTGACCAAGGTCACAGGCAAGAATATACACACACTGGACAATGTCTCCATCTAAATCCAGCTTTTTACAAAATTAAAAATGATTTACCAACGGTTTACAAACGGAAAGCTCCTCTTTGCAATTTAAATTCAGTCCAATTCGGGGGCTTCTTTCAATAAAAATGTTTGAGGTTATGGAAATTCTTTGGGCTGAGAGAAGCGTGACATGTGCAGGCAGGAGAGAAACTTTTTCTGATCGTTGCACATTTTAAGGAGCCTTTTGGCAAATTCAGGGCCAGGTGGACTGAAAGAAGGAGATTCCACTCGCGCTCTTTTGGAGCGATGACCTGGATTCAGATTGCATTGCTTTCCACCAGCAGTTATAACGTGCGTGTCGTGAAATTGCTCCTGCCCTTCCTTCCAGTTTTGCGAAGAGCAGGATTTACATGGGACAAAAACAGAAGGTGACTGCCACCTATTGGCCAACATGAGTAGCAGCAGCAATGACTATATTCAGCCTGCGGAGCAACGTCAAAACGTCTGGAGAGGTCAAAGGCAACGCTTTTATGTTTAACAATGAAACCTTCTGTTAAAAGTTGGCAACAGAAGGGCAAGTCTTTTAGTGCCCAAAAGATAGTCCAACTAAGAAAACAATCATGCTAATCACGTCTGCCGCGTACGGAGCGCTCGCCACGTGCCAGCCCAGGGTGAGCATCCAGGTTGAGAGCGGTGCAGAACACAGCACAAGAGCGTGAGCTCGCAAGATACACGCCGGGTTTGCTCCCTGCTGGGCCACATACAGAATGAGTGACCCTGAGCCTCGGGCCTCAGTTTCCTCTTCTGGAAAATGGGAATGATAACAGCACCCACCTTAAGAGAGTGTTGTGAGCATTGGACAAATTAATATATGCAAGCTGCCCTGCAGAGTGCCTGGCACACGATGAGTATGTGCGAGTGTCAGCCATGATTAGGATCATCATCATTACCATTGTTGATATTTTCATTCCGTTTCCACCAAAGTTGCCTGATAGTGAGAATCAACTGAGGAAACTGGCAGGACTTCCGATTCCCACAATCCTGTCACTCAAAAGTCCGGACTGTGGCCCTGGATCTGTATTTTTAGCAAATGCACAGGTGATTCTCCTCATCAGGCACATGTGGAAAATACCATGATGGTGACCATCTGTCCAGGCTGTCCCTGGAGTGAGGGGGTTCTGGAAGGAAGACTTTTATGTTAAAACCAGGAAAGTCCTGGGCAAACCAGGATGCGCTGATCACCCTATAAGCTGACTCAAGGACTCTGTGAGGCAAGGACTCTTTATCTCCATTTAACAGATGGCAAAACTGAGGCGCAAGGAGGTTCAGACGATAATTCTGTGGGTGATGTTTTCTCCAGTCTCTGACAAACGAGAGAAACAAATCAGATAAGGAATTTTTCATCCAGTAAAACACCTATTTGAGAGAGCTAGCTTTTATTTTGAGAAAACAAAATTTGAAGGTGATGTCAAAATGCCCTTTCTTTCACGAACTGATGGTGTTAGCTGTTCTGTTTTTATGCCCTTATCTGACATTAAACACAAGGTGCCAGATGGCAGGGGTTTTGTTTTCGAAATTGGACTCGTGTATGAGGTCCTAGCATTTTGAGAAGGTGGGATAAGTCTTTTCCTGGGGGTTGTTCAGACAAGACAGTCCCTTTGCTTCTCCTCTTGCCGGATGTGTCCTGGAAACCAGTTCTCAAACTAGACTGCAAGTGAGAATCATCTGTGGAGACTTAAATCCCTAAGCCCAGGCCCCAGCCTGACCGATTCCATCAGACTGTCGGGTATATTTTCAAATCTCTAGGTGCTTTCCATGACAGCGAGGCTGAGAGCTGCTGTTTGCGATATTTCGGGGTTAGTAAGCATTCCCAGGGCCGGGGATCTTTCTGAGATGCTGCCTCCCCTGACTCAGAGACCCAGGTTCAGAATTCTCTGATGGAGGAAGGGCCTTGGCCTTCAGGGCCCACAAATCAAGCTCAGCCGGGCATCTGAAAACGTTCACAACCGTTCAGGGCCCTCCTTTGTGCACCCTCTGTTTTGTCAGCCTGCAAATCAAGAGAAACCTCCTGGGTCTCCAGCTTTCCTTCCCCGAGAATGGGTGCACAGGGCGTGCTTGCTCCTGGACACCTCGCCTTCCACTGGGCCGTCTGGCAGTCAGCAGGAATGCCCCACGCCAGGGGGGCGAAGGGCTGTTGGAGTGGGGAGCAATCACGCTCTCCTCCTTGTCTGGGTGCCCCTACTTTCCCCACAAGCAAAGCAGCTCTGGAGGGAACCAGGCCCCCACCAATTGCATGACTGTGAGGCCCTGGGCCCTCTGAACGCATTTTTCCTGTGGAAAATGACAGTATGCATGATGACGACAGTAATAACGTGTTTGGAGTGTTTTCTGTGTGCTGTGTGCTTCTGATTTGTGCATATTGACTTTGCTTGGTCCTTGAAACAACCCTTTGGGTTAGACACCATTATTTTCTCAATTTACTGATGAGAAACTGAGGCACAGAGAGGTTGTGGCACTTACCCAAGAGTCTTCATCCATCACGGTATTGTGGGGAAGGAAGTGGGGGAGGCACATGCCTGGCACGGAGTGAGCACCCATGAGTGGTAGTGAGAAATACGGGTACAGGTATATAATGTCTGAGGCTTGGTCCCAATTATTCAGGACTATAAATTTATATTTCATATTTTAGATCCTGTCATATTCCTTGATGAATCACATTATTATGTTGAAAATTTCTCTTTAGAAATATGTTCCTCTCTATTTCTGACTCATAATAACTTGAGAGCAGTGTTTCTCAAACTGGGGGCGATTTTGCCCCCCAAGGGACATTTGGAAATGTCTGGAGACATTTTTGATGTTCACGACTCAGGGTCGGGGGATGCTACTGGCATCCAGTGGGTGGAGGCCAGAGATGCTGCTAAACATCCTGCAGTGCACAGGGCGGCCCCACAACAGAGAACGATCTGGCCCCAATGTCACTAGTGTGGAGGTTGAGGGCCCCTGCTCTAGGGGCTGGACTTCATGGTTTTCTCCTCACGCTTACAGCCCAGTAACCCCTAGGGACCTACGTTTCTGAAGAGCTGGTTGGAGGATGAGTCCATGGGGGTGAAACAGCAAGCCCTCCCGCCTGGGTTCCTGTCCTGGCTCAGCACAGCTGTGTGCATAAGCCTCAGCTCCTGGTCTGCAGAGGTGAGGGATGCAGGAAGGGCCATCGCAGATCCAGCCTCATCAGTGAGGATGGAAAGGGTGTGGTCCATGCCGTGTTTAGCCCAGTGGTGGAGGAAAGATCATTGCAGATCCATCCTCGTCAGTGAAGATGGAAAGGGTGCGGTCCATGCCACGTTTAGCCCAGTGGCTGGTGTGCAGCAGCTGAGGAATAAAGATTAGCTCTTGCTGTGATTGGTGAATAAAACGTGCTATGCTTTTGTAATAATTATACCTCGTATTTCTACAGAGCCTGCTCTGTGCCAGGCATTGCTCTAACTGCTTTCCTCTGTTAACTCATCACATCCTCATAAGAACCTCCTGAGGAAGGTACTTTTACTGTACCCATTTTACAGATGCGGAAACAGAGCCCAGGGAGCTTCAGATGGTGCTACGGACGGAAGTGGTTCCCCTCCGAATTCACATATTGAAGCCCTCCCCCAAGTGGGATTGTATTTGGGGATACGGCCTCGAAGGAAGTAACTAAGGTTAGAGGAGGCTGTAAGGGTGGGGCCCTGATCCGATAGGATTGGTGCCCTTATAAGAGGAGACACCGAGAGCTCTCTCTTTCTCTCTCTACCACGTGGGGACAGAGTGAGAGGGCAGCGACTGCGAGTCAGCGAGAGAGCTCTCCCCAGAAACACAATTGGCCAGGACCTAGATCTGGAACCTCCCGGCCTCCAGAATCCTGAGGAAATAAAGAGCTGTTGTTGAAGGCACCCAGTCTATGGTCTTTTTGTTATGGCAGCTCGAGCTGATTAATACGCATCCTCTGCTAGTGAGTGGGAGGACTCAACCCTTGGTGGCCTCCTGCCATACTTCAAATCTTAACTGTCTCCTTTCTCACCTTCTACTGTCTCCTTGGCCATAGAAGTTATGCTATATTTTACTAAATTTTTATATGTCATGTAATACAACATAGAATAGAAAATATTTATTGTATATCTGCTTTTGCAGTAAGAAATTAAAACCATAACTAGTCAAGGAACGTGGTCTGCTCTAGGGTGAGGAATGCAAATTGAAGAGTCATTGCTAATCTTTGTAGGGATTTAGCACAAGGGCTTGCAGCAGTCAAATGAGAAAATGTTAGTTCTTACTAAACTATTTATTTCTCTTATTAATGTTCTGACCCCGTCAGCTCCGGGTTCCCGTGCCGGAGTGAATCGCCCACTCTGGAAGTTCCCCTCGAACCCTTCCTCCTTCATTCCAATCACTGGTGTTCCCATCGCCTCATTTTAGTTACAGGTTAACAGTAAGCCCTCCGCCTGGGAACAGATCGGCAGCAAACACAGTTCAAACTGTCCTGGAGAAAGAGCTTTTCTGCGGCTACCTGGCCAGCCGGCAGCTCAACAACTGTCAAATGTAAGGGGGAGGTCCTCGAAGGGTGGAATGGTGACAGAATTAGTCACTGAGTAAACAGAAACACCTTTGATCAATGCAATGGAATGTAGGCAAACTTTGGGCCCTGCTCGCCACCCAGTTGAGGGCAATGCCAACATGGCCAGGCTGGCACACCCGGCAGAACCAGCCAGCTGCCCCCCAGCTGTGAAGGCAAGGTCAATAGGGATAAAGAGAACAGACCTGTTCTGCCAGGTCCTGCAGTCCTGCGTCTCCCGGAGTTCCCCAGCCCAGGGCTAGGAATACGGCAGATACCACAAGGGCTGCCCTGTGCAGTGGTGCAGGCTGCCTCCCGCACAAGGGGGCACATGAGGACCGAAAGCCAGCCTTCGCTGTGCTCTCCAAGCCCTGCACCCTGTGTGGACTGTGTGGGTCCAGGGAAAGCGGCACCTTCATCAAAATTGTGCTGGGTGTTATAAGAACGCTTGGTAATTGATACCTTGCTGTTGGAATACTCAGCTATGTTTGTATAAATGGTTGATGTTCCTAGAAGATTGAGAGCTCGCTGTCTTATTCTTAGTGTTGCACTGAACATCCTTAAGCTAATAATGATAGCAGGTAACATAACTCAAGACTTACTGTGAGCCAGGTAGGGCCAGGATGAGGGTAAGGCAAGAGAAGCGCCCAGATGCCACATGCAAGGAGGCATCCCTCTCAGGGTTGGGCAGGTGCAGACTAGGCCCCTGTGAGGGAGCGACTCCCTGCATTTTGCCCCCAGGCGCCTCGCTTGCTCCTCCCTTGTCCTGGCCCTGGGGCAGGCGCTTGACTTCCATTGCTTCCGTCTTTTTCCTTACAGCAGCCCATTACACAGATAAAGAAACTGCAGCTTGGTGATGCAATCCCCACCCCCAGAATGTAACTCCCCGAGGGCAGGGGCCTTCTGTCCTGCTCGCACACAGTGAATTCTCAATTCACATCTGCTCATTAAACGGATAAAGAAGAGTGACCGGCCCCAGGTCAGAAGGCTGAGAAGAGGCGGAGCTGGGTTTGAACCCAGGTCCAGGTGACAGGGGTCCTCAAATCCTTCCCGGCTTCCCGGCCCAGCTCTGGGCAGCAGGAGAAGCTGCCGACACTGAGACAATCAACAAACGTTTAACACTGAGCCTGCGTGGAGTCGGGTGGTCGACCTTCCCTAGTTCTTTTCCATCCCTTTCCCTGTGCACTTCTTGTCACGGAAACCAGCTGGGATCTGCTCTTACGGACCCATCGCTCTCCTGAAGCACACGCCCTTTTCCTAAAAAGACAGCACTTCCCGAGTTCAGAACTCTTCAGAAAAAGAATCCTCTGTGATTTTGAACGTTGGCTTGTTCCCCTGCTCTCCCTTAAACTGAAAACTGCTTTGGGTGCCCTCCCTCTGGGCTTTTGTTTGGGGAGAAAGCACAATATATACACCCCAGGACTCGAACACGCAATCACAGCAGAGCCCGGCCCAGACGCCCAGACAAGGGTGCCGTGACTCCCGCGGGGCACAATTCAGGGAGGCGCCAGAAAACAGCCAGCAAGATGAATAATATATTTTAACACATTTTAAAAAACCAGAATTAATGCTGTTACTAATCCTATCTTTGCTTAACTTGTTATTTTGTTCATCATGGATATATTGGCATTGCCTTTAAAATTTTTAAATATTGCCTCAAAATATAATCTATCTTGATGACTGAGCTTTTGATGTCTCTTAAATTCTGTGCCCAAGTTGCGTACCTCATTCCTGTCATGAATCCAAGTCCCGGCCTGGATTGAATCCAGGACCACAACTTCCTACCTCCGCCCCCAGCCTCATCCTCCTGCTTGTAAAACGGCATTGATGACAAGGACAAAAATAACAGCTATTTATTAAGCGCACAGGTGTTCACGCACGTTAGTTCTCTCAGGCCTCACGGACATCGCTTTGGTCTCGGTGCTATTATGATGCCCATTTTACAGATGAGGAACCTGAAGCCCAGAGGGGTGAAGTCACCTGCCCCCGGGCACCCAGCCTGCCCCTGGTGGGGCCGAGACTGGCTCCAGGGCACCCACCGTCTAATCATTGTGACAATTCAAGGCAGGAACTGGAGTTTCAGAGGGCAATGCAAATTTCTGCAGCCAGGATTTGAATCCAGTACCCACCTCCAAGGATCGTTTTGAATGTTAAATAAGACAATAAAGAGCCAGATTCTCAAAAGGCACTTGAGGCGTCCTTCTCCCTGTCTCCTCCCCTTCCTCAGACCGTGCTCCCAGGTGCAGACACAAAATCGGCTTTCCTGTGGGGCATTCTTGTCCTGACAGTGGTCCCCAAATCGCAGAGCATACTCCTCCATCCGCTACCTTTTCCCCAAGTTTTACACTTGAAACGACCCCTCAACGGTTCGACGCAAATAGGAACTGTTTCTGTTGCTTTGTCCCTGACACTGCACACACTGTCATTAATCCTTGTACGGCCCTTTTAAATAAGGCTAGCTCTGGGTCCACTTCACAGATGGTGGAACTGAGGCTCACACATGCCCGGGCCATGCAGTGAATCCTAGCAGAGCTGGAGTCAGACTCAACCCTCTCTGACCCCTACTTGCTGTATTTCACTGCCTGCCACAAACAGCAAACCCTCACACCGTGCCTTAAGGATAGGGAAGCAGTTACCTGTTGAGCCCCTGGTGGGAGTGTCTTCAGTCCCCTGGTGTCACCTGCGGCTGCTCCTGCTGGAAGTGCCGTGTCTCCAGCTGTGCTGCCAGTCCCAGGCTGTCCACCGAGCTCAATCTCCCTGCCCTTTGCTTCCTCGTCTGGGGCCTGCTGACTGAATACACAGAGCAGGGCAAACAGAGCGTGGGTGGGGCCCTCCTCTCCCCTGACCGGCGGCAGAAACAGGTTCTCTTCCTGGATTCAGGGACTGTCCTCACCTCTCCAAGAAAAGCCCAGCACCCGATTCCTCTCGCGCTATCGCCTCCCTGGCACTCCAAACATCCCGCCGAGTGCCCCGCACCCACCGCGGCCGCCCCGGTGGACCTGGGCGCATAATTCCCTTCCCCAGTAACCATGGGTGATGGTCAGAGCAGGGAAAACACGTTCTGTAGGATTCTGCAGCTCTGTCTGCCTTTCACCTTCATTCCTGCCAGAACACCAGCTCCACCGCCATCTAACCACCTATTTGGAAAGGAATAGCATCTCACCCACTGCACGACCCCCAGTCACATAAACATCACTCCCAAGGGGCTCTGGCCACAGGATAGCAGGCAATCCAAGGGCCGCTTATTGCGCTGGAGACTGAGCATGACATTGGAAAGGGCATTCTTCTTCTCTCCAGACTAGAAATTTGAGACAGGCGGCTTAGTTTATTTAATTTCAGCAAGGATATTTATTAAAGTGTCTCACAAGGACATATAAGAGCACGAATCAAAAATAGCAAAGGAAGATAGAAAAACAAGAGTGGGTACATCAATGGGACCAGGATCATCAATAAATGTGAATGTTGATCTACAGACTTGCTACGAAGGCTTCACACATGTGGCTTTGAGCTTCCTGATAGCCAATGCAAAAAGGGAAGCATGCTAAGTTATAGTAGTCAGTGTTCTTGAGAAAACGTTCAGGGAAATGCAAAGTCGTAATTATTGTGGCTTTATTCATTAATATGTTTATCCAAGTTCCCATCATGACTACTTATTGAGACCAGGCTATATACAGGCCTGAGTTAGTGAGGTGAGGAAAAGAGACTCTGTCCCCACCCTCCCTGGGGCTCATTGTAATTGAACACGGAGTCCCACAAATAAACACAGCATCACAGAGTGTGAGCCTCATTATGAAAGAACAGCCAAGGCAGCTAAGAGAGAGAAACAGCAAGAGCCAGAGAAGGCCCCTTTCAGGAAGCAACATTTAAGGGACAAAAATACTATTTAAATAAATACTGAATTCACAATCAGACGCATCATAATTAGGGCTGTAAACTCAGTTCCTGCTTAGTGCTGTACATTTAAATCAGAAATGTAATAAAACCCAGTTATTAAGCAGCTGTCATGCACGCACACCATGCCAACACAAGCTTAGAGGCAGCCTGGCCTGTAGGTTCAGGAGCTTGGGCCCTGGCCCTGGGTTCAGATTTCCACGCTTACAGACCAGCTGCGTGACTGGGAGCCGGCCGCTCTGCCTCCCCAAGTCTCTGCTCCCTCCCTGGCTCTGAGCACCCTTGTGTTTATTTCATGCCAACTTTTGTCTCCCTGACTCCCAGCACCCTGCAGTATGAGATGGCCATGTCCCTGCCACAGAGGAGGTTGACAAGCACTTTCTGTTTGGCCTGGCTCCCTCTTAATTATTTGTGACAATAACTGCCATGTGGATGGCATTTAGCTCTTTGCAAAGCATTTTGCATCCGTCCTTCCCAGTTATGGCCACACCGTAATTAGGATTTTTGCACGCATTTTACAGAGGCAGAATAGGAGGTTTAGGGAGAAGAGCGACTTGGGCCATCAAGGAGCATCATTCAGGCAGGGCATTTAGCTGCTATTCAGGCATATTGTAGCCTGCCATCCAGTGTTAACTGAGTCAGCAGCATCCGTGGAGGCAGGGCCGGCTACGTGATTGGCAGGACCCAGTGCAAAGGGAAAATGCGAAGCCCTGGTTCTAAAAGCAGGGACAGGTACTGGGAAAGACACTACAACATAAAGCTTTGTCTTTCTTCCATGGTCTCTCTCTCTCTACTTGCCATGTATTTTATTTGCTATTCAAAGCCATTCTAAGTAAGCAAAATTAAAATTTTAAATTATTAGCATCAATTTTTACCATTTATCCTCGTATTGTGCAACACCAGTTTTCAATGCGATTGACTCGTGCAGAAGCGCCCCTCACACAACTCTGTGTATTTCCTTCTTACTAAAATACAGTAAACGCTGTACAAAATGAACACCGGTTTTTATTTCCCTTCTAGATACTTGCACGTCTACCAGCACTCTCTACCTTCAGTTTATTGATGTATCAGGAGCGGGTGGAAGGGAAAGAACCATGGCTGCCCCAGGTTTCCCTTTCTCTGGCATCACTGTCAGCACATTGGCTATCCCAGGGAGGCAACAGGAGTGAGAGAGAACGTGATGAGCTTTTTGTATTGTTCATGTTTCTAGGATGCGTTGCCTTCTTTCTGCACTTGAGGCGATTGCCCATTTGAAGGGACAGCGTGGCCTCCCAGGGCCGTCAGGGCCCCTACAAACTCAGTTGTAGGTGGAATACATTACCTTGTACTCACTTTGTACTCACGTGAACATCCACCCATCGTGGGTCCCCTGGAAGTCTCTGCCCGTGGGGCGTCATGAATGCTATCTGTGAACGGGGCAGCAACGAGCAGTGGACACGTGTATTGCACGTGTCTCCTCTGCTCATGCACGTGCCTCATTGTCCCATCAGATTTTTCTTTAAAGATTTCTTTTTTAGAGCAGTCTTAAGTTCACAGCAAAACTGAGAAGAAGGCGTGGAAACTCTCCAAATACTGCTCCCACACACGCACGGCCTCCCCCACTGTCATCATCCCCCACCAGATGGTACCCTTCTTACATCAATGGACCTAGTGGACACATCACAATCCTTCAACGTCCCTAGTTGACATTAGGGCTCACTCTTGGGGTCATCCATTCTATGGGTTTGGACTACTGTGCACTGACTTACATCTGCCATTAGAGGATCACACAGAATAGTTTCACTGCCCTAAAGATCCTCTGTTCTCCGCCTGTTCGTCCCTCCCTCCCCCTAACAGCTAGCAATCACTGATCTTGCGACCGTCCCCACAGCTTAGCCTTTCGAAGGATGTCATAGAGTTGAGATCTTACAGCATGTAGGCTTTTCAGATTGGCTTCTTTCACTTAGCAATATGCATTTAAGGTTCCTCCAGGTCTTTTCATGGCTTGATAGCTCATTTCTTTTTAGCACTGAATAATATTCCATTGTCTGGATGTACCAGTTTATTTATCCATTCATCTACTGGAGGATATCTCGGATGCTTCCAAGTTTCGGCAATTATGAATACAGCTGCTATAAACATCCATTGTAGGTGTTTGTGGGATAAAAGTTTCAACTCCTTTGGGTAAATACCAAGAAGCGTGAACGCTGCATTGTATGGTAAGAGTATGTTTAGTTTTGTAAGAAGCTGCCAAACTGCCTTCCAAAGCAGCTGGACCCTTTTGCATCCCCGCCAGCACTGGACGAGAGCTGCTGTTGCTCCCACATCCTCGCCAGCATTTGGTGCTGTCAGCGTTCTGGATTTGGCTCTTCTAACAGGTTGTCCCAGCAGATTGTACTTTCACAACACGAGTTCAAAGGTCAAATTATTACAGATTTCAAGATGGTGAACAGAGAGCATGAAACGAAGCTCAGGGCCCGGGCTGGAGGCAGCACTGAGTTCTCCGGAGTGCGAACTTCTTGGTGGAAGGACTTACTTCCCAGAGTCCACACGGCAGGCGCTCACTAAGAGGAGAGTTTCTCTCGGCCGTACATGTTTTGGGTGGTGTTCATCGTCACATCTCCTGACTTGGTTCACCGCTTACTCTCCCTTCATGATCTCCACCCCTCTTCAAATATTGACGAACTCACCAAGTTGTCAGCTCCTGTTATCAGACTGCTTCCCTGGAACCTGAACTGGAGCTGGTCGCTGTGCCAAAAAGAATCATTGGAAATAGGAAATCTGAAATCTCTCTAGCAGCCTTTTCCAGGCCTCCCCCAGCCACCCTGCATGCCCTCCTTCTACCTCCATGCAGGTGACTCACTTGGAGCCAATGTCAGCTGTGTTTTGGATCACTGAGCCCAGGGCGGGGCAGGACCCAGACATTAGAGTGTGGTCATGCACGCCCACCTTGCTTTGGCTGAGACAGTAAATCTAATGTGCACCTTTGTCTTTTTGTGCCCATCCATCGCTTGGCGTCTTTCAGATCTCTTTCTTGTACACTCTCCGATGTACTCCTTATGACAATCCCATACACAAGAAGCGTCTGTTTGGGTTGGGAGGAAACAGAGGCTCAGAGAAGACAAATGTCCTGCCCCAAATCAAACCATCAGCTGATGCTGGAGTCAGTCTCTCCAAGCTAAACCCAGGGCCCAGCCTTGGGTAGGAACCCAGGCTCTGGAATCAAGCAATCTCAAAAAGATTCCTGGCTTCAGCAGCTGATTAGCTGTGTGACCTTGGGTTAAGTGTCTTGCCCTTTCTGTACTTTAGTTGTATCATCTGTAAAATGGGGATATCGGCAGCACCCAAGTCATAGAGTTGCTGTGGGAATTAAATGAGATAATTCACAGAAAATACTTAGCACAGTGCCTGGCACATAGTATGCTTAGTAAAATGTCACAGCCACTAAGTGGTTGGGTTGGGGTTTACACCCACACGATCTGACTTCAGGACCTGTACTCTCATCAGCTGAGTTTTCAGCATGCATACGTAAAAAGATGATATGTGCGTACAAGCACGAATAAACAAAAACCCAAATACATACAATTAAAGGGAAAGAAAGCACAGTAACAAACCCACGTGTGATCTAGAAACCACACGCAGACTATGCTGTGTTGACCACTTGACTGAGCTTATCTGTTTGACATCTCTGCCTCTTTGAGTCACATGTGTAACTCAAGCAATATTTTAGGAACTACACTGAGGCCTTTTCCTGCCCCAGGGAGACAGTCTAACCCTCTGACTCTGACTGGAATGTGAGAACACCTTGCAAAGAGCAGGCCGGGGAGGCCCGGCCTCAGTTCGGAGCATGGTTCTTATCCGCCCCAGGCCCTGCCCCGGAGCTGGAATGGGGTTTACACTGCCGTCACCTGCGGAGGCCACGTCTGCCATTTCCCCCTGATCCAGAGCCGTGCTGTCTATCATTTAATGCTGTTTGTTGACCTCTAGGAGGGGCTGACGATTAGCAGAGTGGTTCAGAGCAGGGCCTAGCATCAGACCCTAGTAAGGATTCTGGCTCATTCTTCTAGGCTGTGCGAAATCAGCCATACTGCGTGTCCTCACTTAAAATAGAGCAGTAATGTCTACTCGGAGGATTGTCTTGAGGATCCAATGAGGTGAAGAAAGAAACCAGGCCCAGTTGCCGGCCCCTGGCAAGGGTTCACTCAGAGCTGCCTGCCGTTACCGTCTACCACTGAGCCCAGGGGGATGAGTAAGACCTTGACACAGCCACATATTAAGAGAGTAATCTTATCTCCCCTGCTTCCATGCATCTTCTTTTATTACAAAAACAGTACCTTATTTACATTTGTAACCTAGGTGCTCAGCTGAATGCCAGCCGGAAGCTGGTGCTCGCCCCCTTGTTAAATGGCTCGTGGCGTGCTGAATACACAGAGTACAGGATCTGCTTGGGCTGGATCCCGGTTTGGCCTCAGACTTGCTATGTGAATGTCAGCAGGTTCCTTAGACCCCCCAGGACTAAGTTTCCTCACTGTCAAATGGGGGTGGAATGCCTCCTGTATATAAAATATTCACCCACTGCCTGGTACACGCGGGGGATGCGTCCCAGCAGGCGGCAGCTCCTGTTTATTATTATTATCAATATCAGTGAGGAACGAAGCAAGTAACATGGAAAGAGAGAAGCCACCTGTGTTGGTTGAGGGAGAGCGGGGTTTCTCCACCTTTGCACTACTGACATTTGGGACTGGATCATTCTTTGTTGTGAAGCAGCCTGTGCATGGTAGAATGTTTAGCAGCACCTCTGGCCTCCACTCACTAGATGCCAGTAGCACTTCCCCAGTTATGACAACCCAGAATGTCCCTGGACCTTGCCAAATGACCCCTAGGGGCTAAAATCATCCCAGATGAGAACTGCTGGGGTAGAAACATGGGTGAGAGTCTGGTGACAGCTTTGTAGGGCATGCACTGCCTCTTCAAACCTGAAAATTGAGAAGGACTGGAGGCTGGGAGGATGGAGGATGGAAATTCCAGAGGATCAAGAGGCAGGGAAGAACACAGAGGGCTCTGAGATTTTCAGGTCTCCCAGTGGCTGCACCTTAGAACATTGAATGCTGAAGCGGATAGGAGAATCCAGCTGTCTTCCATCAATGGCAGAAATTAAAGAGATTTGCAAAAGTTTAAAATCATGCCATATTTTTGTCTTTCTTTCTATTTTGGAACAAACCAAATAGTTCTGTTGGAAATTATTGGAAAAGCAATTTTTCATAAAAACGTTATTTTTGTTAACATGGAACTGGTTTATTATTATTTTTTAAAAATAAATTTATAAATAAATATTTTAAAAATAAAGAAGAGCATTTTGGAGTCTTCAATAATTTTTAACAATGTAAAGGGTTCTAGAGAACAAAATTTGAAAAGTACTCCCTTTATTTTTATATTACAGAAGGAATAAATGCATTATAAAACATTCAGGAAGCAAACATATAAAAGAAATAATAAGCTATAATCCTATTTCTGAGAAATACTCTCAGTATTTCTCTCATTCCGTATCAATATCACACATATATTACTGATCCTGAAATACTGTTTTGAAGCCAAGATGTCTTTTTTTTTTTTTTACCATTTTATACAATGCCAAATATGCCATTTAAAATAGGACTGGGTGTTCCTTTGAATGGTTGTGCCCCAGATGAATTAACAACCTGGCCATGTTGTACATTTAAGTGTTTGATATATTCTGTTATTATGAACACCACAGACATGAACATCCTTGCTGCAATATTATTGCAATCATTTCCTAGATTTTTCTTTTAGAAACATTTCCCAGATGTTAAAGTGTTGGATCAAAGGGTAGGGGAATCACGTTTTAAAGGCATTTGATACATATGGCTAAATTCCTCTCAACTCAATGGCCTTCCATGAGGCCAGGGGCTGGGTGTCCATCACTCAAGATTATCTTCTGTATTTCCACAGATGGATGCACTGATGAATGAACGAATCAAGTGTGAGAGGGACAGTTTCTTTGTACTCAGCATAAAATTTGAGCATTAGCAGTTATAAGATTATTTTGTATTTGCTTAGTAAAAAAACATGATCGCTCATCAGTGTTTCATCTTGTAATTTTTTTCCCTTGGTGACATGAAGTTGAAAACGTTGTCACATGTTTATTGGAGATTTGTCTTTATTCTTTGTCAACTGCCAAAACAATTGACGCGTCACAGCCGGTCCTTTTCGTCTTGCAGCTTGCAGGCTCCTTACCGATCAGTCCTCATGACTCAACCAAGGCACAGGTCACGATAAGCGGAGTGAGGGGCAACATTGCAGTGATTAATCTGCCAGGATGTGGTCAGATGAACAGGATTTCTTAAAAGCAGGAGTTAATTGCCAACATTGAATAATGAGGGAACCTCATATAAAAATTCACAGTTCTAACTTCTCATTAAAAAACAAAAGGGTCTGGAAGCTGCCCGGTGCTGTAGCGGTTAAGTTCACACGCTCTGTCTGCTTCAGCTGGGGTTCGCTGATTCATCTCCTGGACCTACAGCCGGCCTGTCAAGCCATGCTGTGGCCGCCATCCCACATATAAAATAGAGGAAGATGGGCACGGATGTGAGCTCCGGGCCAGTCTTCCTCAGCAAAAAGAGGAGGATTGGCGGCAGATGTTAGCTCAGGGCTAATCTTCCTCAAAATAAATAAATAAATAAATAAATAAGTAAATAAATGAAAGAGCTTGGCAGTATTCTCTCATGACGGCTGACTGGGCCTGGATAGTGGTGAGCCTTTTAAAGGGATGTGTTTCTCATTCATGTTCCAGTTCACCTTGGTCCCCAGCACTCCCTCCCGCTCCGGCCCTGACTCCCAGCATCATTTGCCACTCATCCTCACCCTTCTGCTGCCATTTTTCTTAGGGTAAACTTCAAAGAACCATAAACTGTTTCTTATACCCAAGTTTCTATCACAAGTACGAAAAAGAAGACTAGGAGACCCCATGTCCCCATGAAAATGTGACAGCATCTTTGTGAAGGTGAAATTACATATATTTCACATGTGACATATTTAATATAATTTAATGTGCTGCATATTTAATACAATGTGTTTAATGTAATATATCATGTATTATATATCATATGTATATAAATATTGTTGGATATACTTCGTGTGCAAAAGTGTGTTTGTGTTTAAAACAGCAAGTATGATTTTTTCATCCAATATATAACTACTATTTAAAAAAACAAACCCAACATTTGTCGTTTCCTGTCTTGTTGATTACAGCCATTCTGACCAGAGTGAGGCGATACCTCATTGTAGTTTTGATTTGCACTTCCCTGATAGCTAATGATGTTGAGCATCTTTTCATCTGCCTGTTGGCCATCCGTATATCTTCTTTGGAGAAATCTCTGTTCAGATCTTTTGCCCATTTTCTAATTGGATTGTTGGTTTTTTTGTTGTTGAGCTGTATGAGTTCTTTGTATATTTTGGATATTAACCCCTTATCTGATGTATGGTTTGCAAATATCTTCTCCCAATTGTTAGGTTGTCTTTTCGTTTTGTTGATGGTTTCCTTTGCTGTGCAGAAGCTTTTCAGTTTGATGTAGTCCCATTTGTTCATTTTTTCTTTTGTTTCCCTTGCCCGGTCAGACATGGGACTTGAAAATATGCTGCTCAGACCAATGTCATAGAGCGTACTGCCTATGTTTTCTTCCAGGAAACAACAAATGTTGGAGAGGGTGTGGAGAGAAGGGAACCCTTGTTCACTGCTGGTGGCAGTGCAAACTGGTGCAGCCACTATGGAAAGCAGTATGGAGTATCCTCAGAAAATTAAGGATAGATCTACCATATGATCCAGCTATTCCACTGCTGGGTATTTATCCAAAGAACTTGAAAACACAAAGGCATAAAGATACTTGCACCCCTATGTTCATTGCGGCATTATACACAATAGCCAAGACTTGGAAGCAACCTAGGTGCCCATCAAGGGAGGAATGGATAAAGAAGCTGTGATATTTATACACCATGGACTACTACTCAGCCATAAGAAATGACGAAATCCGGCCATTTGTGACAACATGGATGGACCTTGAGGGTATTATGCTGAGTGAAATAAGTCAGAGGGAGAAAGTCAAATACCATGTGATCTCACTCATAAGCAGAAGATAAAAACGACAAAAAAAAAAAAAACAACATAGCATGGAGATTGGACGGTGGTTACCATTGGGGAAGGGGGAGGGGGGAGCAAAAGGGGTGATTAGGCTCACACGTGAGGGTGAACATGATGTAATGTATACAGAATTTGAAATATGATATAAAAAAATAAAAATTAAAAAAAATAAAAAAACAAACCCATAAACTCTGAAAAAATGCCTAGGTATCAAGCTCTTTTAGGATGGAGAGTTTACCCCAACGTGTGAATGGTGTGTTCTGGGTCTTTCTGACCGCTGTAGACACAGGAGTTTGTGAGTCTTGACAAGGCTGCCAAGTGGTGTCCGTCCATCTTCCTGGCGCACTGGGGTAGAAGTCTTAAGCTGGGCTCTGTAAGTATGGTTCCCCCCCTCGGGAGAAGGAGATGTCCCACTCAGCCCATGTAGTCTTCAGACGTCTGGGTTATCTCAGCCTCTCTAGGGACTGGAGCTGAGAAAATGAGAAGCCATCCGTGAAGAACAAAACGGTGCGCTGCTCTGCTGGGTTAAAACAGAAACTTGGGAAACAGGGTGGCAAGTTTTTCATAGGTGGATTTAAGCATTATCTGTATGGCCATATTTATATTTTCTCTCTCCCAGTGCAGGATTTTCCCAACTTTAGTTATGGGTTTTGCCCTTCCCCCCACTCCTATGCCACCTAAACTATTACAGATTTTCTTTAAATTGGCTCAAATTTTATTTAATGTATTTAAAAAGGAAATTGGATATGACTACGGTTAAAGGAGAACCAGTATTATTGTCACAATTAAAAAGTAACATTAAAAGATAAACCTGTAACAAACGTCAAGAGAGGTCTTACAGCCTAGCTAGATTCTGTTGCCACGCCTAAGTCCTGCTCACTCTGCTAAAAGATGTTAAAGAAATTCTGGTGTCAAACTCAGCCTTTCTCCTCCACACAGTTAGAAGCGTTAACTCATAATTGAAAGAAAGTTGCACATGGAAGAAGATTTTCACTTGCTCAGTTGGTGATTTAATGTTATTTAAAGCTGACTTTATTTACAATGTAAAATTTTCTTCTCTATCACCACTGGTAAGTATTCTGTAATTTGTGAGTGTACTATTACTCATTTATTAATGGAATTGAAAATATTTGGATTACGACTGGGGTCACTCCACCTACCAGCCACTATGCCAACCTGCTACTGATTGAGCAATTCCTACGCTGTGCTATTTTTTTAATCCTGACACAGCTCTTTGAACTAGTCTTTCACACTATTTTACATAATCACTCCTAATTCCCATTTTACAGATGAAGAAAGCAAGGCTTAGAGAAGTTAAGAAATTTAGCCAAGTTCTTAGAACTAGAAGTAATGAAGGTGGAAGTTTAAACCCAGACCTGACATTACGTGTAAAGGCTTGAGATTATTTACCCTTCAGACCAACTACCGACTTCGCTACAGTTTTGCTCCGTCAGTCTCCAATCTCCCACAACTTGAGAAACAAATGATGTTCCAGTAGCTTCCCAAGCCAGACAGCTAGGATGGAAAACACCCTAGAAGGGTTCTTTTTCCTTAGAAACAAGGGCAGGTGTGGTTTCAGACTTAGGATCAATCACGAATGTGATCCATACGGAATTATATTTTTATCCAGATGACATCTGGTTGAAATTAGCAACTAGACCATCTCGAAGGAAAACAAGAGTCCCAAAATAAGACAACTTACATCCTGAGAAAGAGGAAGTGTGGCTTGGGCCTTCTCCAGGAATGGATTTATAGAATATTATGGACCAATTAGAGTTGGAGAAGACCTGATTCTTCGAGTTCCAGAAGATGGAAGCTCCTGTCACTCCTTCACCAGGTGCTTCCTAGAGGCATCTATCCATCCTTCCATTCATCCATCTATTCAAACAACCATCCATTCACCCATCTACCCATCCATCCATCCATCCAAATATCCAACCACCATTCACTCAACCATCCACCCATCTAGCCAGTCATCACCCATCCCCCAACCCTTCTTTCCTTCCAACATTTAGTAACACTTATGATGTGCCAGGCCCTGTACTAGGTGCTAAGATTGCAAAAAGATACAGAGCTAAAAAGGCTGTAATTCTTGGCTGGGCCACAGACTAACAGAGAGGAGGACATGTGTATAAACTGAAAAACGGCATCCAAACAGCAGTGAGCAAAGGGGATATGAGGCTCAGGAGGAGATGCCCTGTCGCAGCCTAGGGTGGGGGGAAAGCCTTCCTGAAGGAAGCATCTTATAGTTGAGATTTGAATGAAAGAATGGCATTGGTTAGGTAAAGCCAAGGTCTGGCAGGGTGGAGAAAGTTGTTTCTAGCAAAGAGAGCCGCATGTGCAAAGGCCCAGCACACACAATACTTGTAGCATATGTGCTGGCATGTGAGGCCCCAAATTTTAGGTGCTGAAGACAGTGCCTCACTCTCAGTTGAGCTTCCTGGATATTCGGATTCTTGCTTGGACTCTCTGCCTGAGGACATGGATTTCCATTGGTGTTTGCATTCTGATGTTGGCCGAATCTCGGTCAATATTGTCTCAGTTCCTTTGGCACCAGGATTAAATGCCACAGTATTACTCAGAGCAATTAACCTTTAGTGTGCAGCCCAGGATGTCCACCATCTCCCGGTGGAGCAGGAGACTGGGTTTTTCTCCAGCTCATTTCTCCGGGCCCAGGGCTGCCTTTTGGTAGACATTTAATGTAGAGACAAATGGTGTGGAGGTTCTCTTGGGTGTTTGAGGTTAAACCAGCACACAGCTTGCTTTTTGCATCTTCTCAGCATGCCCACTGAGGCCATGATCCACCCCCAGCTGTTTTATGGTGAGGCTGAGGGTTGCAAACCACTATCTGTTTCCTTCATCTTTCTGCAAAGGATACAACTTTATAGCATGGCAGTGCGCATCAATAAGTCTGTGGGCAACTCAAACCTGTCACACCCCAAATACTATAGTGCCTGACACTAGTTTCATCTGTAAAATTAAGAAAAGTTGAGTTTCAAATTGAAAGGCTGTGTGATCTTGGGCAAGTTACCTAACTTCTCTGGGCTTCTGTTTTCTCCACCTGTAAAACTGAGATGATAATAATACCTACCTCATGAAGTTTTTATGAGGATTAAACAAGTTAATATTTGAAGTGTTCAGAACAGTCTCTGGCATAAAGTAAGCATAGAAATGTTTGTTAAATACAATAAAAAAATAGGTACACAGTATAGGGTAGTGGTTAAGAACACAGGTGCAGGAGCCAGGCAGATTTGCATTCTGATGTGAGCTCTGCCACCTCCTAGCTGAGTAGCCTTGGGCAAGTTACTTACCCTCTCTGGTACTCAGTTTATTCACTGATAAAATGGGGGTAATAATAGTTCCTACCTTTTAGGATTGTGTGTGGTTGAAATGAGATGGTGTGTGCAGTGTTCTTGGCGTAGTGCTGGCACAAGGTAAAGGGCGGTTATTTGTTCAGTGTTACTATTATTCATCATCTTAAGCCCTGAGTTGGCCAAAATAAAGAATTACAAAGTCAGATGTGCAAAAGCAAAGTGAACTCTGTGCCCTTGCGAGTCCAATCTCTTGCCCTTCTCCGGCATGTCTTCCGGGCTCCGCTATGTGACAGAGATCTCTTCAGGGGCCAGAGGAGACGCTGATTAATCTTGACAACAGTCCTGGGACACAAACAATATTAGCCTTCTTTTCTTTTCTTCTTCTTCTTCTCCCCAAAGCCCCCTGGTACGTAGCTGTAGATTCTAGTTGCGAGTGCCTCTGGTCATGCTTTTTTTTTTAAGCCTTCTTTTATAAATGTGGATTCTGAGTCTCAGTGACCTGCCCAAGGGGACATAAGCCCTAGGTGGCAAAGACAGCATTTGAGCCCATGTCCGCGCCCCGCCCTACCTTGGCATGCCCCGAGCAGCCCTGGAATCAGAGAGACCCGGGTTGGAATCCTGTCACTGCCCTTTACTGGCTGTGTGATTGAGTGCAAGTCATTTCACTCCCTGTGGCTCACATTCCTCGTCTAAAACACCAGGAATGACAGGATCTAACCGTGGGGCTCCGGGGAAGATCCAGCGGGAGGGGGAGGAAGCGTGCAGCAGCCTGCCTGGCGCACAGTGAGCGCCTAGTGGATGTTTGCAATGATTCATTTACTGCATTTTTCACTACTTTTATGATTCAGCACAGTCTCAACATTGCTCTAAGTTCTCAAAAGGGAAGAGATAAGAGGACCTTTGAAAACCAGGGCCTACAGCTCCCTCGCCCTATCATGCCATCCGTGATGACACACTCACTGCTGCCAATTTCCTGGGAATCGTATATTTTCTCATCTGGGTTATGGGATGTAAACGTTCGTAAAAGGACCCTGCCTTGTTTGAAAGCCCAGAACAGCTGTTCAGAGAGCGTGTGCTCTAAGGAGCTTCTCAAACAAGCCCACACCCTTGCCACCAAGTTTGTTTTCTGAAGAGCGGCTTGGGATTCTTGGCAATGTCTACTACTAAAAGGAAAGCATGTCAGTAACTGGATCTTCCCCCATCGGGTTGCTCCTCCTGTGACTGTGGAATCAGAAGCTGGTGGCTAGAATCCAAGAGAACCATCCACTGGCGTATCAAGAAGAAACAGATGGCGCACTCCAATGAGGACAACTCAAAGAAGGTTTGCCTCTTCGTTACCAACTCGTGGGCAGGGCTTAGCGGAAGGACAAGGACAGCATGGAAACCCAAGGAGTGGCAGCAACGCACCCAGAAAGGAAGAGAGCGGGATAAAATTGGCTGCTTTAGTGACCTTCTGTTGAAGGACACAGCCAGCCTGAGGTCACCTAACCCCCATCCTTTCCTCTAATTTCCTGCCTGGTATCCCCATTGGACAAACCCAACCGGAAGCCCAAGAAACCAGCACTACGTCAATGGCGTGTTGATACAGATTCAGGCTGGCCTTGGGAGGCAGAGCTCAGGTGGAGAGTGATGGAAAGTGGACCAGAGGGGCAACAGAAGAAATGCCCCAGGAGAGGCGAGGCTAACGAACTGCCTGGATTGGAAGGCATTGGAAAAGCTGGTCCTATGGGACCAATTTCATTACTGATTGACTGTTGAGCTAGCAACTCAAAGTTCCAATTATCATTGGGCAAATCTTCTAAAACAACAGGAGTATCATGCTGCATTCCAATCCAAGAACTAGCATGTCTTTCTCGGGGAAGCATGTTGCCAAGCTCAGATAAGAGAATGATCGCAGTAAAACAAACCTTATTATTCACCTCCGGATTAACTTTTACTCCAAACCCTCTGTAAACATATGATTCTTTTATTTGTGCACACGCAGCATGCAAAACACCCTAAGGATGCGCCCAGCAGATGACAGTGTGTGGGAGTTGGTTATTCTGTGGTCTGGGCACCCTTTGTTCCCACTGTTGAATTTTCTCCTGCCCAGGACTCAGTTGTGTTTGTTCTCATACCCACTTGCGCCTGTTAGTGATAACTGAAATAAATAATGAATAACCCAGTAAACTATAAGGATCAAAATAGACTTGTCCCTCTGGTGAAAATTCAGTTAAATTCCTCAGGGGGCAAATACTCAGCACAGGCCAACTTTTAAAAAACACTTGCTGTCAAATTAGTTGTGAACAAGCTAACAGCGAATGAAATGATAGGGGGAAAACATGAGAATCTAGAAGGATCTATTTATAATCTATGGCTGTTAGTCCCGTACTTTCCCCTTGTCCCCAGTTCAAGCTAGCAGGCAGGCTTTCAACGTTCTTGCCTTGGGGGATTTTTCAAGAAGGGCAGAAGCTTCTGCTCTGAGGTCACTTGCTAAAGTCTCAGTGATCTCATGGAATCTCCCATACCCCTTTCCTTTCATCCAAAGTCTTTCCTCATTCCCCTTTCCCTCTTGTGCCTCAGGGACACCTGGAAAAATGTTTCATTGGTCTTTTAACATTATCAAGGCTGGGACATGCCTTTTACTTCTGACCACTTCTACTTTTTTAAAAATTATTTTTAATTTTTATTTATTTATTTTTTTGTGGGTGGAAGAAGATTAGCCCTGAGCTAACATCTGCCACCAACCTCCTTTTTTGCTGAGGAAGACTGGCCCTGAACTAACATCCATGCCCATCTTCCTCTACTTTATATGTGGGACGCCTGCCACAGCATGGCTTGACAAGTGGTGCGTAGGTCTGCACCTGGGATCCAAACTGGCAAACCCCAGGCCGCTGAAGCAGAACCTGTGAACTTAACTGCTGTGCCACCCGGCCAGGCCCTGACCATTTCTGCTTTATACCAAAATTCCCTGAGGGGAACGAGAACATTTTGAGTAAGAGCACCTCTCCTGCTCACTTGGAATCTTCTTCACTTGCCGTGTTGTATTTGAGACTTTTTCTTTCCGTGCCTATCTCCCCGCTAGACAGTGAGCCCCATGAAGATTGGGAATATGTCTCAGGCATCTTGGTCCCTGTATGGCCCAGCATCTTCTGGAACACTCTAATTGGTCAATAAATACCTGCGAAATTATCTAAAAAGTCTTTGACGAGTATCGCTAGAGACACAGAGGGACCCAAAGACTTCACATTTATAAGTAATATCATATTACCCAAACTCTTTAAACTTGAAGGAGCGTTGGGGGCTAAGCTCGTTGAAGATCAGGTCCGAATAACTAAATAAGCAAAGACAGAAGAGATGGAGACACTGTTAGGTGAGGGAAGTTGATACCCTAAAGTTTGTCCAGAGTTTTCTTTCTAATGACTTATTTCCCATCTTTGAAATATTTATGTATCAGAAGGGAATATTCTTGGCCACAAGAGCAGATGCCCAAGAAATGGTGGTTTAAACCATAAATACACATTTATTACTTAAGAAGTCCACAGATTTGCAGCCCCAGGGACGACACCATGGCTTAATAATGTCATCAAGGAAGGTACGACTTTCCATCTTTCCACTGAACTACCCTCGGAACACTGGCTTTAGTCCTTGGGATTATGATCTGGTGGTTGAACTGATTTAAGTATCACCTCCTGGCATGGCAACATCTGAAGCAAGAAGGGACATCTTCTTGGTGTGGCTCTCTCTGATGGAGGACAGAAAATATTTCCAAGAATCCCTAACAGAGTGTCCCTTCCCTTATTGGTCGGAACTGAGCCAACTGGGTTAATTACTCACCTGCAGACAAATCACTGGCAAACTGTAATGGGTTGCCACACACTGCAATTGGCTTGAAGCAAGCGTGGCGCACCCCCTGGGGCTGGATGCAGGACTGCCTGGAAAAACAAACTGGATTCCGTTTGCAAAGAAGTGGGGGAACCGACGGGGTCTCCTGCTTCTGCAAGTTATTTGTTATCATAACGTGTCTCAAACATTGAGATATTTACTTTTAATTTAGGAGTTTTAAAATCATGAGAGGTCCCTCAAGAAATTAGCCACACTATATGAGTTCAGTGTTTGCGCTTCCCAGAGATGACGCTTTGGTGTCTCGAGATCAAAGAGACGGGTTTCTAAACGTTCAAAGGACAACACTTAGGTTTTTCTTGGGAGATGGAGGTGCCTGGAGTCTCAGAGGAGGGAAGCTGGGGCTGGTGGTTGAGAAAAGGGAAGTGATTCTACCCTGGTGGACAGAGGGCAAGGCCCAATACTGAGAAAGGGACAACCCTTCTTTTGGCGGGTACCAGAGACCAGCACCACCCTCGCTCTCATGTTCCGGTTGCAGGGCAGCTGTGGGTGCCAGTGGAATCCCGCTTCTGACAGCAGAGGTTCTAAGAGTAGCAATGAGGTTCTAGACCCTGAGCCTGTGGTCAGGGGAAAGATCTGCCAGGAGGAGCATCTCTGAGCCCACTTGAAGCATCTGGGTTCTGCAGACGGAAGCAGAGCTGGACAGGAACAGAGGTAGGAGGCGGAAACAACAATGTAGCCTTAAGGTGAATCCTTAGGGATGCTGAAGGCCCAGCTTCCCATGTGGAAAATAGGGATTATAATAGTATCTACCTCACAAGTAGGATTAAACAGTGTAATATGTTCAAGTGCTTAACACCATGCCTGGCACATAGTAAGTTCATAAACAATAGTTGTTGTAATATTATTTTCTAATGTTGTACGATTATAAGAAGAGCGGAGTCCCCATAACCAGGACTGAGATGGAATTTCTCAGCAATCAAGTAGCTGAAGGTTTGCAGCTGGTCATTTAATAAAGAAGAAAAGAAGAGCGGTGACATTTCTTGAACCTGAATGTGGTGGAGCAAATTCCCATTCACTACCTTAGAGAGTCAATCGAGGGTTCAAGTCCCCTTGGAAACCACACTCTCTCAGAAGCTCAGACCTTCCAATTCTGCCTCTAATGGCAGCCCAGCTGATGTGGTCACACTTCCATCCGGCTGTTTCTGCCGTCTGTGCACTGAGTGAGACATACTGTGCTTCAGACTGCCTGTCTGTATCAGTTTATCAATCTGTCGATCTACCTAACCCATTTAGTACTTCACATGCCCGGCCACGCGCCACAGCGTTCTCTCATTTAACCCTCACAAAAACCCTGTAGGCGAGAACCGAGGCTTTCACACTTTTCTGATGGTCGCTTACAATTAAGACGTTCAGTTTTCATCAGCACCCTGTTCACAGAAATGTGTGCGTGCACACACACGGATATACACACATCTGAAAAAAATGCCTATACTTACTCTTTGTGGTACGTTCTATTGCAATTATATTCTACTATACTCTATCCTGGTCCGTTTAAAAAATATTTCTTCTGAGCTACAATACTGATTTTGTGAATCGTTAATAGATCAAGTTCTTATCCTCAGTTCACAGAATAGAAGTTCAGAGATGTTCAGGTGGGTTACAGAAGATGCCTGAAGAAACCCAGCCAATCAGAGTCAGATTGGAACTGGACCACTCCTCTGATGCCTGAGCATTCACCACGATGCCCTGATGCCTCCCACAGTGCATCTCCTTGAGGACAGCAAGAGCCCAGCTTGCTTCGTGATGGAGAGCTGTCAGTCCCGCCCACCGGTCTCTTAGCTCAGTGGTTCTCAGCCCTGGCTGCACACTGGAGTCACCCGAGCTGCCCTCCCCAGGATTAAATTTCCTAGCTCCCAGCTGGGCCCAGGCAGAGGTCCTTTTTATTATTTTAAGGCTACTTAGGTAATTTCAGTTGCATCCAGAGTGAGAGTCCTTGCAGAGGGGAGCTGTGTCAGGCTCCCACTTCTTCCTATTTCCGTGGGGGCTGAGAATGCAGCTTTGCTAATTTGCTGGGGGCATTCACAACCAGCGAAGATCAAATAGTATGTACAGGCAGAAACACAAAGCACATTATTAAAGCAGGCATGTGTGCAAAACACAGTGTTCTTTCAATTGCAGTATTGTTTCCCTCCTGCCCCCACTGGCTTGCAAGTGTGTGATTCCTCTGCATAACTGGCTGTGGGGAGAAAGAAATGCAGTGTGCTCCCCTGATTTTGTCTGGAACCATCCACTTTCACTCAACCTTCCCTCGAGGAAAGAGGAACAATACCCTCATTGAATGGGCTTTGTAGCTCGAATCTGAATCTGCTTTAATAATTCCGGCTTTTCTGTTTGTGTATAATTATTTAAACGCCCTGGGTCATGAGGTCCTCCTCTAAATTGGAAGGCTGCCTTACTTTTATATCTCTGGCATAAAAAGCCTAAAGAATACAGCCAAATTGAATTTCCTTCTCCTGAATAGATTGAAGAATTTATGAATTCTAAGTGCTTTCTCCATATGAACAATTTATTCTTGGAGCGAAAGAACAGTCCGTGAATCACGGAGGGGAGGATCCTCATCTAGGCAGAGCCCATTTCCTTCTTAGGAAGCAGCATTAAGAATTCATAGTTTGTTGTTTCCTGATATGGAAAAAGTACGCACCTTTGTAACAGCATAAACTCCCAACCCACATATCTAGAAAATAAATAAGAATGAAAACCTCTTACTGATTTCAAGACTTGAAGATGCCCATATTCCTCTTGAATTGTGCAAAGACTTTAGGGAATTCATTAAAATGACTTTTTCATAAGCCTCTGTGTGTCCAGCTGTTAAGTGGGTAACATAGTCACTTCTTCCAAAGAAAAGTCTACATTCTCGAAGAAAATGATGAAGTGTCAAATTCATGACTTGAGATTCAGTGAGGTTAATAACCTGCCCCACATCACACAGTATCATTGCCAAGAGAGGAATGCAGGTCTCAGGGCTCCTGAGGACTCAGTCACCTCTCCCCAAAACATGGTGGGATGTCTCTGGTGGAGAGCAAGAGGCTTTTAGGCATTACACACACTGATTCTGTCTGTTTTTATTATTTATTTATTTGCAGGAAAAGATTCACCCTGAGCTATCATCTTTTGCCAATCTTCCTCTTTTTTCTTTTGCTTTTTCCTCCCCGAAGCCCCAGTACATGGTTGCACGTCCTAGTTGTAAGTTCTTCTATGTGAGCCGCTGCCACACATGGCAACTGACAGTGGGAGGTGTGGTTCCAAGACAGGAAGCAAACCTGGCCCACTGAAGAAGCGAGCACAGACCTTTAACCACTAGGCCTTCAGGGCTGGCTCGAATTCAGTGTATTTTGCACGAATAAATCAAACAATAAACTTATCCCGTGATTTGACAGATATTGCTACTTAGGACAAGGACAAATAAAAACAAAATGAATGGATTATAGGAAATGTATTGAGTAAATAATAATCCAGGTAGCACATGTCAGAAATTTTAATAGTTTACTTGAATGACTAGAAAATAATTTTTTAAGTGGTGGAATAAAAAATGTGATAGGCCCTTGATTACATATGTTTTTCCTTTTTTTAAAGATTGGCACCTGAGTTAACATCGGTTGCCAATCTTCGTTTTTTTCTTCTTCTTCTCCCCAGTACATAGTTGTAGATTCTAGTTGTGGGTGACTCTGGTTGTGCTATGTGGGACACCGCCTCAGCGTGGCCTGATGAGCAGTGCCATGTCTGCCCCTAGGATCTGAACTGGCAAAACCCTGGCTGCCTAAGCAGAGTGTGCAAACTTAACCACTCAGCCATGGGGCCAGCCGCTGATTACATATTTTTTAATGAGTTAAGTCATTATTTCTAGAATCATAGTCCCCAAATATAATCAGAGCCCTTAATGGTCCAGGAGTGGGGGCATATTCCAATTCTGCTTTTCCCATGGGGCACAACTCAGTGCTGGAGATCTGGCAATTCACCTTCAGTAAATGCTGCCGAAAGTGTGATGTGGCCGAAGGAGCCCAAGAGACCTTGCTGATCTGTCACCAAGTTGCTGTGTGACCTTATGCAAGTCACTTCACTTCTCTGTGCTCCAGGTTGTTTTCTTTTTTATAAAACAAAGGGGATGGAAAAGTTTGGATCTAAAGCATACGCTAATGCTAAATTTCTGAGAGGGGTGAGTTAATTTATCCAAAGTGTATTTCCTGGGCACTTCCTCCAGCTATTTTGTGGGTAGCATGGGGATTTAGAGCAGGGAGCTCTGGAGGCAGATTACCTGATTTGAATTCTGTCTCCACCACTTTTTGCTGTGTGACTTTAAGCAGGTTCCTTAAATTCCCTGCACCTCAGTTTCCCATAGGAAGCATGGGAGCAGAACAGTCCATATGCATAAATTGCCCAAGTGCAGATGCCCAGCACATGGCAAATATCGGCTTTCACTTTTATTTCTATGTGCCAGGCGCCGTTGAGGTGACAATCAGCGGACTGATTTCTTAACGACACAAATCTGGTCTATTCCCTACAGAAATAGAGGTGTGGAGAATGGTGGTTAGCGTCTAGTGTCACATTGTGTTTGCCAAGATTAATTCGCAGCCAGCCATTTGCAAACAGGACAGTCGGACAGCCCCTGCAGTTCCTGAGATGACCAGCAGGTGGTGAGGTTGGATTATATTTTAGATGGTCCAGGCTTGGCGCTCCTTCAGCCGGGGGTTTTGTGAAACAATAAATAGTTGTCTTTTTTTTTTTTCCCCCTTATCAACACTTGGAATCGTTAGCATCTGGAACAAATAAAGGCTATCTTTGTTATTTAATGTTATGAAATATCAAAGAAAACGTTCTGCTCGTTAGCGCACCGGTTCTCAAAACGTCAGCATCTTTTGCGCCCTCTGGGGGACTCGTGGGAAATGCAAGTTCGCCAGCCCCACCTCCCAGGGCTGATGGAGGAACTCCGATTCTGCGGGGTGGGCCCAGCGGTCTGTGTTTTCATAAGCCCTCCGAGTGAGTCTGATGCTCTGGGGTTGGAGAATCATACGGCTGGAGCAGTGCCTCGCAGCAGCCAGGCTCAGTTTCACTCCAAATGTGAGCAGGGAAAGAGGGGCGCTCGCTGAATCCAAGGACCGGCAGTTTCGACAGCAAAGTGGGGGTTGCTAAAAACACAGCCTCAGAATTACCCAGACACGCTGGACCGGAATTTGCATTTTAACCAGATCCCGGAGAGTCTGCACAATCTCTTCCTCTTTCTTTCTCCTCTCTTTCCCCTTCTCTTCCCTTGGCCATTCCCACTTCTTTTTCAGCAACAATTCTGACCCTGAACCCCCGCAGGGCTGGCTGCTAAGGAGAAAAAGGACCAAAGAATAGAGGAAAAAGATCTATTTCCTGCCCTGAAAGAACTTGCTTGAGAACAATGTTTCTCACCTGAAACTTAAACACTGATTCTGCTAGCAAGGAGGGTGGGCACTGATGGCTTGAGCAGGCTATGAACAATTTCTGCCGCCATGTAACACTGTGGTTCCCTAGCTGTAACGCGCATCAGAATCTTCTGGGGGCCTTGTTAAAACAGTTTCTGATTCAGTAGATTTGGAGCAAATCAGAATTTATATTTCTGAGAAGGTTCCAGATGCTGGAGGCTGCTGGTCCAGGGACTACACTTTGAGAACCACTGATGCAGACTTTAGATTCTAAATCATCCTGGTGACACTGATTTGTGAGAATAAATGGTCCATAGGTGAAAACTGCTGACATGGAAAAAGAGCAGCAGGTCTATGTAGGATGTTGAAGAGCAGAATGTAGATCTGGGGGCAAATAGAAGACTTCCAGCTCACTGGTCTGGGGGTGGGCACGTGACCCATTCTGGCCTGTATGATATATGAGAAAGTCTGTTGGGTGCTTCTGGGAAAGATTTTCTTTCCTGACTATTATAGGAAGAAGGCTCTTCTCCTTCATTCCTTCCTGCTTGGGATGCTGTTGAGAGGATGTACTTCTTGGACTTCTGCAGCCACCTTGTGACCAAGAGGGGAATGCAAAGAGAACTACAAAGAATGCAACAGATGAGGTCAGCAAGGTGGAGAAGGGGTGGGGTAGATGAGGTGGGGTCTTGCTTGACTGTCTTCTGTTTTCATCCACATGGGATTAATCTCTCTATCCTCACTGTTCCACATTGTAGCATTTATGAGGCTGAATCAAATTTTACAACTGTCTTCCCCCTGGACTGTGAATTCCCTCATTGTTGTGGAGAAATCTATGTAAAACATCTTGAGTTATAATGAAATTATGTTTTGACGGCAGATTCTGTTTCTTTTTTTTTTTTTTTTTAAAGATTTTATTTTTTTCCTTTTTCTTCCCAAAGCCCCCCGGTACATAGTTGTGTATTCTTTGTTGTGGGTTCCTCTAGTTGTGGCATGTGGGACGCTGCCTCAGCGTGGTCCGACGAGCAGTGCCATGTCCGCGCCCAGGATTCGAACCGACGAAACACTGGGCCGCCTGCAGCGGAGCGCGCGAACTTAACCACTCGGCCACGGGGCCAGCCCCCAGATTCTGTTTCTTGTACTGTGACTCCTTTCTGGAATTGAACCACGTGGGTCATGATTTGCTAGGGTCACATCATACTGTTTCAATCATCATCATCATCATCGATCGTAAGAATCCAGTCCACACTGACTCCCTGTGATACTGACTGTGCCGGCTGGTGAAACAGCTTGGGCTTCATGTTATATGGACCTCAGGCCAAATCTCTGGAACCTTGCTTACTAGCTGTGCTCTTAGGTACCTTAATTGACTTCTCTGAGCAAAATCAGGATAATAATACCTACCCCAAGAATAAATGTCAGGATTAACTGCTTGGAATACATCCTAGCACAAAGACCCATTGGTGCCCCTCGATAAATATTCCCCTTTTCCTCTACCCCCATTTTCCTTCTCATCAAAGTTACAACAAAGCCCCCAGACAAACCTTGGGGTTATACAAGTGAAATTAAAAGACCCAAGTTGAGTGGAACGTCACTCAAGGATGTAGAAGTGACAAATGTGATCAGATTTACACCAAACTTCAAGCTGAGTGAATTGAGAGCAAATGAGACCAGTCACACACTGTGGCATTAACCACTTGGATGAGCTTGTAAGATGAAAGTGAGCAGATTTTTTGAAAATTCCGGGCAGACGACTCCTAAAGAAACAGGATCAGCACCTGACAACTGCTGAGCTTTCTTTCGACCTTTGGATGGTGGTTGACGGTCTATTTTCCTTCTGTAGGTGCTGAGCTGCGAGTCCAGCTAGGATTTCCCAATAATGGATGTGCTGCAGCTGGGAGTGTCCACATCCCTGGGCAGGGTCACTGAGGGTTTTTGAGCAATCATTTTTTCCAGATCACTGTGGTCACCGAGGGCATGGGTGGTGGAGTGCCCCAGCCTGGAACTGTCTAGATTGCTCATGGTGGGAAAGCATTCCCTTTGTCAGTGCACACATGCTGAGGTGGAGATGCCAGCTGGCCGGGGCACTGCAGGCAGAGCTGAGTGGATAAGACAGTGAGGCAAGGACCCCGTGTGCATAAAAGGGGAATCAACTACCCTCGAGTGAAGGTCAATTATGAGCCAAGCATTGTGCTAGCTGCCTGTTTGGCAGATGGGGAAACTGAGTCTCAAAGAGGTTCCATAACTTCCCCAAGGGCACACAGCTAGGACATGGCGGGCACCACAATCGGGTGTAGACCTATCATTAAACTCAAGTTGCTTCCACTGTGTGATGCTAAGAACTGACTGAGAAGATGGCAGTAACACAGCTGATGTCCTGCCTGTCGTGCTGGAAGAGGAGAACTTGTGAGGAAGAGCCACACTGTGCCTTCTACTTGCGTGAAACCTTGGAATTGACTTCCTCTCTCTGAGCCTTTATCTCAGCCGTAAATTGAGAAGATATTCTCTTTTCTTAGTAGAATAACTGATAAACAATTGTACAGCTCTTTGTCTCATCTAGGGTACTCTTGTAAGCCTTCCTAACCATCCCTAATAAACAGGCTGAGTCAGTTTCCTGCCATACGTAGAGGGAGCAGGACTTTCCACGAGGCAGATGCCGGCTCTGCTGGTCTTTTCATTAGATCTCAGTTAGCTCATCTGTAAAATGGGGATAATAACCTCTAGGCTGTACCAATTAAATTCATGATTTAAGTCATTTAGTTCAGTGCTTAGTAAGTGTTCGACAGATGATGACCATAATGTCATCATTAGTGTAGAAGAGGAGGGAAGAAGCAATTGTCTTGAACCACGGCTGCTGAGTTCTGTAAGAAATGTGACTTGTTTTTTCTGGGCAGTGGGATGGGGGAGGGTTCAGTCGGTAGCTCTTATCCTCTAGAAGGGGAATAAGTGGGATGACAGAGAAAGCACTAACTCTGCGTTGGTGAATCCTGCCTGCCGTGTGCCCACTTGCCTCTGGGTCTCAGTCTTCTCCTGTGTAAGATAAAGTTTCTGTAGATCAGTGACCCCCCAAGGTGAACGAGGTCTGTGCTGTATTGGTGCCATGCCACTGGGCTGGCCCCTAAACAGATTTTAAAATTATTATGATGAGACTTCTCAGAGCCTTTAGTGAGCCAAAGTACATGATCCATCTCCAGATGGGGTGTGGTAGACAGTGTTTCCCAAACTCATTTGAAAGTCACTTTGGAACCCTTGTGTTCTACCATCTCTGAAGCTCTTCTAGACCTGAAATTCCACGATTCTGATGTTTGGCTCACGTAGAATGGCTGGTTCTTTAGAGGGCAGCAACAACATCTCTCTAATTATGAGTTAAGGCTGTTGATAAGGCAAAGCCTCTTTACCTTTCGTCTCTGGAGGCATATGCGAGTGTTCAGTTCTTTCTCCCTCTTTTGGCCTGGGCATGCACATTCAGCTGCACCACTCGTTCCTGTGGATTTTAGTGGTAATGGTGTTCTGAATAACTCATGAAGATGGCTATCAACCAAACTCAAGTGAGCACAGTTTGCACTGATTAAGAAACATCGAGATGACGAACATTCAGAATTATTCGAAGCCCTTAGAACAGGACAGTGTGACGGCAAAGTAGTTTCAGTGTTTCATTTTAATATTGTCTTTATTAATAATATTCTTAAATGAATATTTAAGAACTACTAAAGAGGAAAAAAATGATCACTAATAATTATTAAAGTGCTTACCATGTGTTCATTGCTATTCTGTTTTACTTGCATTGCATTATCAGTTCCATCCTACAAGACAGGTCCCGTTATTTTCCTCCTTTTTACAGGTGAGGAAATGGAGGCAGAGAAATTAAGTAAATTTTCCAAAGTTACACAGTTTATAGGAAGACAATCCAAATCCTCAATATATGTTATATATATATCAATACTCAATATATGTTAGCTGTTATTTAAAAATATATTTTTTTAAGATTTTTTCCTTTTTCTCCCAAAGCCCCCCGGTACATAGTTGTGCATTTTTAGTTGTGGGTCCTTCTAGTTGCGGCATGTGGGACGCCACCTCAGCATGGCTTAATGAGCGATGCCATGTCTGTGCCCGGGATTCGAACTGGCGAAACCCTGGGCCGCCGAAGCAGAGCGTGCGAACTTAACTACTCAGCCATGGGGGTGGCCAAATTATTGTTATTATCACTATGTTGACATATGTGTTAGAAGTCTATTATTTTATCTCAGAGGTAGGTACCTTTTATATAAAATATAAATACAATTATGTGTATGTGGGATAAGGGATAAAAGTTATTCTAAGTCATGCATTTATACAGTTTTTCCCCAATGAATTAAGACTATCAAGAGTTTGAAGTGGACTAAAAATTTGGAATAAAATAAAATTGAAATGTACAGCAGTGGGAACTCTCTTAAGATACTAGTGGGAGCCATAAAGTGTTGGAGAGCAGTTGGACACGATCTGGCATAGATGAGGATGTGCGTCCCTGTGACCTGACAATTCCATGATGCCCTGGAGGAGCTCTTGCATGTGCACAAGGAGACGTGGGTGGGAACGTTGGCGGCAGGAGGATATGAAATAGTAAAACGTGGAAACAAAGTGAGTTTCCAGCAACAAGATGTTGGGTAAATAAATTGAGATAAAATCATTCCATGGGATATTATACTGAAGTTAAAATAAATATTTTGGAGCCCTCAGTATCAGCAAGGTAAGATCTCAAATGCATAATGTTGAGTAAAAAGCAAATTGCAGAAAGATACATGCCAAATGAAACCTGCAAACAATACCATATATTGATTATGAATAGGTTCCTGCACAGCAATCATATAAAACGTGCTTAGAGATAATGAATACCAAATTCAGGAATTCAAGATGGCCATTACTCTGGGAAAGGAGAAATGGGGCTAGATAGATATGCTGAAAGAAGTCAGGGCAATTCCACTGCATCTGTAATATTTTATTTCTTATAAAAGGATTGGGGCATGAAGGACCAAAGTTAGGATTTGACAAAGCTGGGCGGTGGATGCTTTTCTGTGTGCTTTAAGTGTTTTAAAAACCATGTTTTATTACTTGTGTTGGCTGCTCTCTCTCCTCTTTCTCTCTTTCTGTTTTATAGTTTCAACACACTGAGCACCTTATGCTTAGACATGCATTTTTCGGACAGCATTTTCTTCCTGCTGCCAACCTTCTGTGACAGGTTCTGGGTTTGTAGGTTTTAGTTCCGAGTGTAAGAACTTGGTTTTGCCCGGGTTCTGAGGAGAGGTCATAAAGTGCAAGCTGGGGTCCGGGTTGAGTTAATTATTTAATACGGCTCCTGCTTGGTCGGTGTAAACGCCCTGCAGCCGACTCCTTCACACGCCACCTGCAGAAAAAGAGGGCCGGGAGGTGAGCTGGTTGGCGAGAACGAAAGGCATGGTCTGCAGCATCCCTGCCTGTCACCTGTCACTCTTTCTGCTGCTGGCCTCAACTAGGCAACAGCGCAGATAAGACTGAGGGAATCGGGGGCTTGTGGAGTTACTCCTGACCTCCTGAGGGAAGGTTGACAGGGCCCAAGGACGTTTGTGACCTTTCGGTTAAAGTGTGACTTCACCAAGGAAAGGGAGGTGGACGAGGGCAGGTGAGGCACCGAGTTCATGAATGAGAGCAGTGTCAACGGGGGCAAAGCCAACGGGGCGACTCCGTGCGTGCGTGTGAGCGAATAAGGGAAGCAGGGCCTTAAAAGATAGGCAGTAAGTCTCAGGTCAATAACTTCATGTATAATATCTTGTAAGTTCCCAACTCAGTGTGTGAAGTGTGAACTGTCTAACCGTGAACTGAAATTTAAACAGTGAAATGACTCATCAAAGATCGGGAAGGCTTTCGTATCCCTTAAAGAGCTTATCTTCCAGGGGAGCCAGGTGGAAACACAAAACAGTTCTCTGTGGGTGAGTTTGTGGTGGATCGGGTTTAAAAAAATTCTTTTTAAAGTTTATTGTGGTAAGAACACTTAAGATGCGTCTACCCTCTTAACAGATTTTTAAGTAGATAATGCAGTGTTGTCATCTGTAGGCAGAATGGTGTTCAGCAGATCTTTAGAACTTATTCATCTTGCATAACTGAAATTTTATACCCGTGGATTAGCAACTCCCCATTTCCCGCTCCCCCAGCGCCTGGCCACCACCATTCTTGTCTTTGCTTCTGTGAGTTTGACTGTTTCAGACACCTCCTAGAAGTGGATCGTGCAGTATTTGCCCTTCTGTGTCTGGCTTCTTTCACTTGGCATAATGTTCCCAAGGTTCATCCATGTTGTCATGTATGGCAAGGTACCCTCTTTTTTAAAGCTCGATAATATTCCGTTGTAAGTACATAAATTGTATACACTGCATTTTCTTTATCCGTTCGTCCATCTTGGTGCTTTGAAAAAATTTTTCAACTTTTTGTTTTGAAAATCTCAGACTGCAGAAACATTGGGAGAACAGCGCCATAAATACCTTTTTTACCTTTCACTCAGATTCTTCAAATTGTTGGCATTTTGCCACACCTGCTTTCTCTCTCTTTGTAATGTGCACTGTGTATTACGTAATACGTACAATCCATGTTAATATAATATATACATACATTATTTTTCTGCTAAATCATTTGAGAGTAAATTGTAGACATCATGCTCTTCTACTCCTAAAAACCTCCACAAGTGTCACCTAAGAATAAGGACATTCATTCTGTTATATAAGCATATGCAATCGTCAAATTCTGAAAATTTAACATTGATACAATGCTATTATCAGTAAAGTCCATATTCAAATGTCCGCAATTGCTCCCATCACCAAATGCTACTTAAAGCAATAGTTTCCTTGAGCATAAAGATTGCTTCAGAGTAAGTCTGTCTTAGGGAGGGCTTGTCCCTAGTCCTACTGAAGAGAGCCGAGGGGCTGCCAGCCTCTGCTGTGGAACCCAGCAGGCCAGCTCCTGGCCTCCACAGAGCTTGCCTTCTGGTGGGGAGAAATGGGCAGCAAGCAAGTGAATCCTAGGAAGAAATATGCGGATTCAGATTGTGGTAAGTGCTCTGAAGGAAATAAAACAACGAATTGAGACAGAGGGTTAGACAAGGACAAAGTCACCCTGGATAAAACAGAGTTCCTGCCCTTCTGGAGTCTCCTTTGCAGTGGGGGAGACCAACGACAAGCAGTGGACAAATCTCTGGGGAGGCAGGTAGTGATGAATGTCGTGAAGAGACGTGAAGTTGGGAAGCAGAGAGAGTGTCCTGGAGGGTTCTACACAGGGGGACAGAGAGGACCTTGTTCAGGAGGTGCCATCTGAGTGGAGCTTGAAAGACGTGAGGATGAGTGCGGGAGGCTCATGGGGAGAGCAGTCCAGGCAGAGGGGACAGTGAGCACGCTGACCTGGAGGCAGGGACCTGCTTGGTGTGACTGAGGAAAAACATGAAGGCTGGCTGGCGTGGGTGCGAGCCGAGTGGAGGGCGCCAGCAGAACTAGGAGGAAATGAGAACTGAGAGGTGGCCGGGGCCTGACCATGGAGCGTTTCTAGGCCATGGCAATGACTTCAAATTTTAGCCTGAGTAGAATGGGAAGCCACCCGGAGATTGAAAGCAAGGAGTGACATGACCCATATTTTAAAAATATTACTTTTGCAACTTTGTAGAGAAATTGAAGAGGTGGGAGGAGTTATGCCCAAGGGAAGCAGAGGTACCAGTATCCAGATGAGAGAAGAAATGGACTCCATGAGAACTATGCCCTCATTTTGTTCAACTGTGTCTCCCCCGTGCCTAATAAGGGCTGCTCAATATTTGTTAAATGATCCAATGAATGGATGGATGGATGAAACAATACATTAGCTTTATTGTTATTAATTTTCAAGGATAGAAATTCATCTGGCAGATGGTGGATTTGCACTTCATCAATTTAGCTAAGGTAGGACATTTCCCCAAAATTGCTTTCCTGTAAATTTCCAGACTGGAGTTCCCTGTGGGAGCAGTTTGCACGTGATTTAGAGGAGGGAGGTGAAGGAGCAGCCACCTTTTAAGTACTCTGAAGGTTTCTATAGAGCCCACACTTCTGCAGCTCATGCAAGCTCTTGCTGACCTGCTGGCTCAACTCGTTGTTGTGGGGCAGCCTCTTCTCTAGTCCCCGCTGAACAATTCCTCTGGTCCTTGCAGCCTGGTCCGGGCAGGTGTATAACTCCATGGTGAGGATGATCAGTTGCTTCTGCAAGTCACACACATCATTGCGATCAGAGACAATGAGAAAAGACAAAGTTCTAGTATATCGTAGAGGTTTTAAGTTGTGTCCCCTATTTCATGCCCATCTTGCCAGCTGCCAGTTCTTCTGACTTCAGGCCTAGCACCAGAACCAGAAGGGACAGGACTTAAGACTCCTTACTCAGCTCCCACAATTACATAAGGTCTAATCCTATAGTAAATCCTGCTTCTGTATCACTCATCATGGTTCTGCTTGTTGAACAAACCCTAAATGAAACAGTCTGAATTTGAGTGTGTATTAACCCTGGAGTTTCTTGAACTTTTCTAAGTTTTAGGGGAAAACTATTAAATTTAAAAAAAAGTTACAAATATAACTGATCAATCTCTTAGCTATTCTGGCGCCAATAATGCTCATCTAAACATACAGAAGAGTTTCCAAATGAATGAACATGGTTCTTTTTGACTTTAATAGGTATTTGGTGAGAGGGCAGTTTTTAAATTGCTCGTATGCCTAAGAGGAATTTAAGAAAATGTCTGATTTGGTTTTGCAATATGTGAAGCGAATGACTTCACAGTGAGTCGTGGGGTGACAAAGTCCAGCTGGCAGTGAGTGGCAGACCCCCAGCTTCCCTGTCTGGGAACTGTGACCTTTCAATGAGTTCCTGAGATTAAAGTTTCATCCCTGTTTGAGGCCACATCTAAAGGATTCTAACTTTTTGGATTTATGGGAAAGAGAGACATGGAAAAGAGGGAGAGAAGTGACTGCTTGAGATCTGGGCCACTGGGACAGGGGGAGGAGGTCACTGGGTTTTGTGACAGTTGAGAGCCCAAGCTCTGAGGTCAGCCAGAGCCAGATTTGAATCTCAGTGACGCAGTGGAATTACTGTGTAGCCAGAAGCAATTTACGTGTGTCTTAGAGTCTCAGTGTCCTTATTGCTATCATAGGGTGATAATCCCTTGCTCCTAGTGTTTGCAAAGGTCAAATGGAACCGTATACAGAGGACTCTGTATAATGCCTGGCACCCGGGACAGCAGATAAGAGACTGCCTGACCTGGGTGGCCTGGGACAAGTTAACAAAACTTTCCATGCCTCAGTTTCCTCATCTGTAAAATGGGGCTATTAATAGCATCCATTTTGTAAAGTTTTCAGGAACATTAAATGAGTAAATAGCAGTATGATTAGGATAGCAAACACTAGATTCAAATTCTGGGTCTAACACATAATGACTGTGTGACCTTGGGAAAATTACTTAACATCTCTGGGTTGGTTTCTGGTTCTCATCAAATGAACAGGGTAATAACAGTACCTATTGCATAGGCCAGTTAGGCAGGTTAAACATCATCATGCATGTAAAGCTATTAACAGAGCCAAGCATGTAGTAAGTGCTCAGTAAATATTGGTTACTATTATTGCTACCCTTATGATGATGACTAGCCATAGTCAAAGGTCTGAGCTAAGTGCAAGGCATGCCTAATTGTTCTTAACTCTTAGGGCCATCCTGTGGGTAAGTGTTATTTTGTTCCAACTTGATGGAGAAGCCATTGGAAGGTTGAGGGCAAGAGTCAAGGCTATCTGCCTGTTTGTTCCAGCTAGGGGGCTGAGGCCTCAATCACTCTGCTGTACTGCCTGGGGTTACTTTGTTAAGGCTGCATGGGGAGGAATAAATGAGCTGAGCAGCCCACTCCCTGGGACTGTAGTTTCTCTCACTGAGGGTTTGAGCACCTGCAGTGCCGGCTCTGATCGGACGGTATCTCCTAGGACACGTTTAGATGGGGAGGGCTGTTTGTGTTGGGGGTGGGGGGCCAGTGGGGGACGATCATCCGGGTCTCCCAGGTTCTGTGACTCCACACCGACAATGGGACTGCTGAGGGGCTTCTCAAGGGCAAACATAGAACCAGACCCTTTGTCCTTATAAAGCAAGCCCTTGATGAAGGCTGCTTTTTAACAATGGCGAATCACACGATAAAGATGGGCAGGCTTGCTCATGGAGGTTTCAGTTAAAACATACATCAGTGAGGGTGCTTGTTGCTCACAGCTGGGAAAATCAAACAAAATCTAATGAGTGGGGTAATTTTTCTTCTCTTTGGATTCCAGGTAAGTGAAGAAGCAGCAGATTTGAGGGGCGTTGAGCTATGCGGATGGCGGAGGCCGACATTCCGGGACACGCAATGTGTTAGATGAGTGGTTCTCAACAGTGGCAATTTTGCCCCCCAGGGAATGTGTGCCAATGTCTGGAGACACTTTCGGTCATCACGACTGGGGATGTGAGGGCATGCTTCTGGCATCTAGTTGGGAGAGGCCAGGGAGGCTGCTGAACATCCTACGTGGCACAGTACAGACCCCACATACGTCTGATCCAAACATCAGTAGAGTCAAGGCCAAGAAGCCCTGAGTTAAATAAGTGTCAGGGAGTTGCCACCAAATATCAACAGCTAAAGAGAACTCTTTCGTGTTTGGAAGTATGTTTTCATCTGCTTGGGCTCCCGTAACAGAAGATCGTAGACTGGAGGCTTAAACAACACATATTCACCTCTCATAGTTCTGGAGGCTGGAAGTCTGGGGTCAGAGGCCAGCAGGGCCCGGATCTGGTGAGGGCCTTCTTCCTGGCTTGCAGACAGCTGCCTTCTCCCTGTGTCCTCACGTGGTAGGGACAGACGGTGAGAGAACACGCTCTCTAGTCTCTTCTTATAGGGGCACTTATCCCGTCATGAGGGCCCCACCCTCATGACCTCATCTAAACCTAATTTTCTCTCAAGGGCCCCACTTCTGAATACCATCACATTTCAGGATAGGGCTTTCACACAAGAATTTGAGGGGAACACAGACATTCAGTCCAGAACAACACGAAGAATAAGAGCAAGCCCTTACGTGGCATTCACTATTCTACGTGCTTCACATGTAGGAGCTCATTTTCTCCTCGAACAAGTCTAAAAGGAGGCGGTGATTTTATCCCTGCCTCGCCAATGAGGAGGCCAAGTAACTGGTTCAAGGTCACAGGGCTTGTAGGCTGCAGAGCCTGGCTTCAAATCCACATGATACTCTGGTTCTTAATCTCCATATGAAAATTAATCAATCTATTTCATCAGTAGAAGCTCTGAAAACAGCTGCAACTCTGCTAAACCAGGGGCTGCAAACTTACCTGCTTCTAGAAGTCATGATTTTGCCAGTCATAGGGACTTTTGCCTTCATGGGCCACTTCCTCCAATGAAAAAATATAAGAAATTATATTTAATGATTTAAAAATATAAGAAATTATATTTATGCATTGGCATAAAGACACACGCAATCCAGTTTGGATTTATTATTAAATAGTCATTATTATTATATTTATTTCTCCTTCGGATTCTAAAATGAATTAAAGTTAAGACATTTTGTGGACCCCAGGCACTGTGCCTAATGGAGAAGTAAGCTCTGGAAACATGCGGGACTGGAGCAAGTCAGGTGTCAAAATGATGTGGCGGGAATTACAGCAGCCTGGAGAAGCCACGTCCCTTCTCCAGGGGACAACTATTGTTCAGCTCCAGACCGCTGTTGGGAAGCAGGGGGAGGACAGAGTATGAGGGCTCATTATTGACAAATTGGTGAATTCTCTAAGTTTAGAAAAGACACCAGGAATCCAAATGTTCTTTCGAATAAAGTCACTATTTCTGCAAACACTATTCTTAAAAAAAAAAAAAAAAAGGAAGGAAGGATAAAGAGAAAAAAGAAGAAAGAAAAAGGAAAAGAACAAAGTATTCTAATTTGGTTAAGTAAACAGACGTTGGAGTCAGATATGCCTTGGCTGGTCTACTTACTAGGCACGTCCCTTGGGCAATGGACTCCATTTCTCTAAACCTCATTTCACCATCTGTAAAATGGGAATGATGCTAGAATGCGCTTTCACTTAAGTGATGTGGCGTTCAACATGAACTGGATTTGCGTCCTGCTGTTGAAGCACGGCAGCATTTCACATCCAAACGGGAAGTTGCAGAGCAGATTCCATGGCTTTACAGAGCTAGAAAAGTGGTAGAAGTGGGAGAAAGAGCCAGGAGGGGCCCACATTAGACACACCTTCTGATTTAAACACGGGCCAGAAATCTGGATTTTATGTGAAATGTCTCATTTATTGTTTTATGTTAGCAACGGATTACAATTTTAAAAATACAAAATGGGCCAAATGAAACACCTGCAAGCTGGACAAGCCCCACGTGGTGATAAGTTTGGGATCTGCTCTAAATGGAAAATAAACATCTAGATCGTGTCTGCCTGTGTTGTCGGTGCCCTGGTGGCGTTAGTAGGAATATCCTTAATCAAGAGTCCCTATGCTTTCAGTGATGAGGCTGGAAGGTTAATTTGGGATACAGCTCATGTAAGCAAAAAAGGGTTTCTCAGTCAATTGAGTCTGACATTGTTGCTGGAAATGTCAGTCTGGGAACTTGAAAATGTCACCAGGAAGAAAGGGCAAAGGAATGTGAGGGATAAAGCAGGATCCAGGGAACAGATTTTTGATTTTTTAGGGGAAAGAATAAGAGAGTGAAATAAGAGAACAAACAACTCAGGCATGTGAATTTTAGCACTCTGGAGAAATTCCCAAACCCAGAAATTACGAAGGAGGTGATGTTGAGCTTTCCTCCTGCTGTTCCCGGTGAGATCTGTCATGATTGCAGGGAGGTGCTTCTCTTATAGAATTTTACAGCTGAAGGAAAGTAAAGGGACCTCTACTTTTTCAATTTTTGTTTTTTTTCATTTTGGAGATAAATAAAGTGCCGGTGGGAGTTAAATAAAGGACTTGCCCATGGCCCATAGCACGTTCATAGCGGGTAAGACAAGGGATTTAAATGAGCGCGCTACACCAGGTGGGCGGTAACAGGGCGTGGTAGAGACACGGGTTTCACAGAGGGCCTGGCCTGCTCTAAGGGGCTTCTGTCACAGCTGTAGCCCGCATGCCAGGCAGGAAGCAGGCCCCCAGTAGACAGATCGAACTTTTAAAGAGCAGTGAAAATCCCAATTTTGAGGATGCAACCTCCCAATTTTTAAAAGTTGTCAACCGATTCAAAAGTTTAAAACACACCATGCAAGTCAAACAAAGCATTTCTGAGGTCCACATTTGGCTCAAAACCTGCCAGATTGTGACTTGGGTCAAAGAATCTTCCAGTACCCCACACATTTCCTGACAATGTAGTTCTCATCTCACTTCCTGTTAGGTGTTTTTTCTTCCAAGGCAGCACTGTTTACTCAAGTCAGGAACCGTTGGTGTGATGATTTCCCTACCTCTTCATTCTGAACAAGGACCTTACATAAAGACAATGTTTTACTTTTGTTTACTCCCTACCATTCACTGGTTTGTGCTTGTTCAGCCAGAAATTCAGGAACCACCAGGAAGTCTGTTAAGAACTAAGGAACTTTTGAAACTCTCATCCAGCTCTATTTTTTATTAAAGAATCTTCCTTTTATAGTAAACTAGAGAGAGGATGTTCAGAGTCCGGGTTCATAAAGTGCAGGACTTTTGCTCAACAGACCCCCGAAATAGAGTAGCAAAAATACAATCTGGTGAATCTTTAATGCCCAAACACCACTCCTTCCCCCAACCAAAGCAGCCACTGGAACTGTTTCCACCTCTGTGCTTGGAACAAGACGCTGACCGGGAAGCTAATTCCATTTTTTATGCTCTGTTGAATCTATTTCTCGATTCTGCTGGAGCATCTTCAAGGCAACAACAAGAAAAACAGCAGTGAAACACCCAGCTTGATTATAAGTTCTTTCTCTCTGATTCCCATGCAAACCCTGAAAATGAGTCAGAGATGAGTCGGAAACCCACACACTTCAGTTTCAAGCGAAGCCCTTCACTTAAGAGAAAGCAATTTCCCCAGATTCTGTTTTTTCCTATTTAGTAAACAAATGTGTTTACTTTAAAATACTAATCAATAAAGTCATTAAACGAATATCGTCCTTCCAAGGAATGCTAAAACAGTTTCTATGCTTCAAGCAATTTAGGGTAGGAAAATACATTGTCGTAAAATAATTGGGGATAGAAATATGAATTGTTTTTTTTTAAAAGGTGTACTTTTTGGTGAGGAAGATTGGCCCTGAGCTAACATCTGTTGCCAATCTTCCTCATTGTTTTTTCCCTCCCCAAAGCCCCAGTACACAGTTGTATATCTTAGTTGTGAGTCCTGTATTTCTTCTATGTGGGATGCCGCAACAGCATGGCTTGATGAGCGGTGTGTAGATCCATGCCCAGGATCCGAACCCGCAAACCCTGGGCTGTAAAAGTAGAGTATGCAAGCTTAATTGCTACGCCACCGGGCTGGCCCCTGCAATCTCAGTTTTCATCTACCAAAATTCAGGTTACAAATTATACACACATGTGTGCGTGCACACACACACACACACTTCCAAGACACAAGAGAGTGAGGAAATATCTACTGTGAGCAGTCACATCGGTTCATTTCATGGCTCTGAGCTTTCCTGTCTGTGTAGCTCTGGTCACCTTACTCAACTTCTGTTTGCTACTGTTCCTTATCTGCAAAACATAGCTAATTGTAGTACCTCTCTCAGAAAGTTGTAAGATAAAAGGAAACAAAGCATGTGCTCATTGCAGAGAATCTGGCACGTGAATGGTCCGTAATGGTTAAGTATTCCTAGTGCTAACAATACCTCCACTACTAATGTTCTTACAGGTATCTCGCTTCCAACCACTAAATGATGCAGACAGAACTATCTAATTCCAGAACTCATACTCCTTCCATCAGAGCCGGTGACCAGGATAAACATGGCAAAGTTCATAACCTGAGCCTACTTACCACATCACATTGGGAGAGAGAAATGGTGAACCGTGAACAATGTTTATCTCATTAAACGTGAGTATGTTTGTGCCTATGAAGACCCGTATCACTAGGCGTGTGTCCCCATAAAGCATATGTTTTCTATGAAATGACTTGGTGGAGAGGTACAGTATCTCTTTTTGGGGACATGCAAGATCCAAGTAAAGAAACACAGTTCCTGGGCTGTCAGATGAATTGTTCAGGCGCTTCTTGCTCATGAGTTTTCACATAAGCCATGCCTATAAAGCATAGGAAAGGTTGCTAAATATCCTGGTAGTTTAGCCAACAAACAGCCCAGATAATTCAGCATTTCTTCTTTGTTGGCTCCACTTTTTCTTCATAGTCTCCCACTCAGACTGGGTAGAGCTAAGACGGGAATAAATAGTCGCTTTACCTCTATTTCATTTCTGCGAGGCAGTATGGTATGGTTAGGAACACGAATGACAGAACAGAGTGCCTGGTTGGACTCCTGGGGTGCCCCTTTTATTGGCTGGTTAATTTGGGGTTGGTAAGATGGGGATAATGAAAATAGTGGTGGCAACTCATTACTTGGTTGGGAGGATTAAATGAATACTTGGAACAATGCCTGGCCCCGAGTACAAATTTGAGAATGTGAGCTATACCAGCTCAGTCAGCTCAGGGAGCTGGCACATTCTGAACTTTTGAGCCCCCAGCTATGGACTCTCCCAAATTCTGATGTTCTTTCAGGGGTCCACGGATCTCCCCTGTGTATACTCCCTAGCCCCCAGGTTAAGAACCTCTGTTGTAGAAAAACACCTGGAAGAGACAAGGAAACGTGTGTTTACATATGAAAGCCACTTTCGTCATAGTCAGAAGACCTGAAGTCTTTTCTGGCCCATGGCAAGATACACAGGTAAACAGATATTGTTAGAAGGAACTTTTTTTAAAGATTTTATTTTTCCTTTTTCTCCAAAAGCCCACCTCCCCCATACATAGTTGTATATTTTAGTTGTGGGTCCTTCTAGTTGTGGCATGTGGGACGCCACCTCAGCATGGACTGATGAGCGGTGCCATGTCCGCACCCAGGATCCGAACTGGCGAAACCCTGGGCTGCCAAAGTGGAGCTCGAGAACCCAACCACTGGGCCATGGAGCTGGCCCCTAGAAGGAACTTTTTAATGAGGCTTGAAAGTTTTCTTTTTGTTTAGTAGGAAGGTAAGAACAGGCTCCTTCAAGCGGATGATTCATCATCTGGTTCCTTCAGGGGAAGAAAGGGAGTGAGTGACTGGAGAGCGGTCGTCCCCCTGGAGCCCGCTTTGTGCAGCACGAAGGCAGCCTTCTTCCTCTTGAGCTTTTCAGCTCTGCTTACAGGAGCTCCTGAGAGAGGCCTTCTGAATCATTCCTGTGTCTAGACACATCAGAAGGCAAACTGCCTGTTTATTGGGCGCCACAGCCCAGTTGGGAGACCTACTGGGCAGGTCTGTGTCTGAATCACTCAGGAGTGAGGTTAACAGGTTCACCCGGCAACATTCCTCCCCCTCACCGGGCTGGCGAGTCGTGTTCCCTCTTGCCAAAGAGTCAGGCAAGAAGACACTGTTGATTCTGTCTCCGTCTCTTGGTGCCAGAGCAGAACCCAAGAGGGTTTTGAAGCTGTCGATTAGGCTTAAGTCTTAAAGAGGAATGTGACCATCATTCAACATTGTAGGCCCGCGATAAATACCTGGAGCATGAATTCCAGTGACCCACTCCCATGAAAAATGGGCCGCTCCATTCAGACAAAGAAATATTTAAAAAATGTAATGGACAGCAAAGAGTAAATAATTGCTTTGGGTTGCTCTTCAGAAACCTAATCCACAATGCAGTTTAATCTTCAACCACCCCGACTATTTTTCACAAATTCCTTTTCCTCAAAGTCAGGTTCCTCTTACATCTGGAATGTTCTAACATATACCATGACAGGTTTAATTTCAACCAGATCCCACACTAAATCGTACTTTTATCTATACATGCACTCACATGTATGTATACACATATACGCATATACACATGTATGTACGTATGCGTGCACTAATTTGAGTAACAGTTGATTGTTGACGTAGTTTCATGTTTTGTAGACATTTAATTAAACATCTATCACTTGTGATTTTGATGTTTCTTTTTCATACGTTAGAAACAATTTTTTCCAGGTCTCAATCATTTTCTTAGGCCCTGTGAAAACCTGATGCTAATTCTAACCTAGTCCTCAGCTAGTTGAGATAAATAACCTTTAGAGGGATATGTTTTATGGCCTCATCAATAAACGAACACACTCCCGAGGTTCTTCTAAGGCTAAATCATTCGCAAGGCTTCCAGAGTTTGCATTCCGAGGTTCTACACTTGGTTTGATACGGTTGATGAATTTAAGTGGTCCATTCTGTAACTGGCTGGTTGGATGCTGTGCTGTTTTTGACGTGGGAAAGGAGGGAGGTCTCCCCTGCTGTGCATCCCACAGGAGAAATGGAAAGGAGGTCCAGTGTGTGTTTGCACTGAGGTCTTGAACAGGAAATTTGGAACTGAGGAGAGTGTGTCTTTAAGTAATATATGAATTGGGGCAAATCAGATACTCTTAGAAATGTCCTCCTTAGAGGGCAACATATCCGAGAGTCTCTGTAAGAGCAGCTCTTAAGGACCAAAGACTCTCACTCCTAATTGGAACCACGCCACCGTTCAAGGCTCTTCCAGCTCCAGCACCGCTCCTGATCAGGTGACGTCTGATTAGCGTCTTTCTCTCCCACCAGACTGGGAGCTCCATGGGGGCAGGGACTGCATCTCCTTTTGCTTCCCATGTTACATCCCCTGCACCAGGCACAGGGCCAAGCACATAGAAATTTCTCCATAAATCCTCACACAAACCACTTTCCGGCATTAGAGTGGGGTCATCACGTGTGTGCCTGGGGTCTGTAGTCATTACCTTCGGGGTTTGAGCCCCAGCTCTGTCGCTTACATTCGGGTAGGTTTCTTCTGCCCGTGCCTTGACTTCCTCATCTGTAAAATGGGGAGAATAAAAGTACCTGCTTCACAAGGAGGCTGTGTTGCCTTTTTATGTCTGTTTTCTGGTAAATCACACTGTCTCCACTCATGTTGACTTGATGCTTTTAACTATTTTGTAATGTACTATGCTCTTTGTATTTTTAGCATTAAAATGTATTATTAGTGATTTTGGTTATTTTCTTCTTAATAAATAAGTCCAGAAGTTTGGATCAAGGAAGGGGAGAATATATATATATACACACACATATACATATGTGTGCATTTGTGTGCGTAATTTTTTTTAAGTTGCTGGTACGGTGTGTCAAGCCAAACTTCAACTACTCATGACCTGCACATCTTTACCTTGAGAAAACAGGGTCACATTTCATTTTAACAATGTGAAAAATGTAACTTGGTAATAATGTCTTTCAGCAGCTTTGGATTTTGGAAAGATTATGACATTTGACAAAGGAAGGAGAAAGAGAAATGAGAGTTCAAACTAGCGCCTTCTAATTTCTGTGCTGCAGAAACATGGATGTGCGTGTTTTAATTATTGCTGATAGCTGTCTGAAAGTCAAAAAACACTCCAAGGAGAAAGGGATGGAAAATGTCTTCCCAGCGGTACCCACCTGAGAGCAGTGTGGCAGGAGGTCATGGAGGTAAGCGCTCTGGGGCGCATTTTAGAAAGGGCTGTGTTATCTGTGGTTGTTTACAAAGCTGGTAGCAAAGAAGAATGAGACAACTCAGGGATGTTCATCTCGCATATTTCATCTTGTGAACCGATCATGTTTAGGTCAAGAATGAATTCCTGTCGCCACACGAATATTACAGAGTTGGCTCAGGCATCCTGAAGGAGAGAGAGAAGGAAAGGCCAAGGAATCTTGACGTTCTGGAGACCTGACATGACGTACTTACCTGGATTTCCTTGGAGGAGCCGGTTTTATACGCAGTGCATTCCTTCCTTGGGGTGTTTCAGGACTCTCATGTAGGGTTCTGTGATTATCCCAGTCTGAGTTTGAGCTAGCACAGGACACCGTGACATGACCCCACAATCTCAGTTTACTGCGGATGATAACTGGCATTGGGAAGTAGGCCTCAAGGGTTCCTGTGTGCAGCAGTGTCTCATTAGCCTTTTCTTTAAGAGAAACAGTATCACTGTGAAATCAGAATCTTTTCAAGCCTTTAGATACTTATTCTGCTGACACATTAAAGTCTTCAACACAGAGAGGCGTAGTTGGTCTTACAAAATTGTTTCCCAAAGCAGTTAACTTATTTTCCTTCAAATTTCTCCTCCATTTTCTCTACCACTTGTGCCAATTGGACATTTTATTTAATTGATTAAAAATAGATTTATTTTTATTTGTCTTCCTCAAAATATTCCTGTGATGCTGTGAACTCCGGAGTTCAAATCCAGTGTTAGCTGAGTGTGTGCCTTATGGGAAAGCAGGTAATATATCTTGCAAGAAAGTACTCATAAGAAGGAATTTTGGCCCCATCCACAACAGGACATTATTTTCCTCATTTTGACTTTTTTTTTTTTTTCTGTACACAAAGTTCCTGATGAATTCATCCAGTAATTTTATCACAATCCCTGTTAGGGATGGTGATACTGGGCCAAAATTGAACTTAGGGGGTTTGTAATGGGGGTATGGGCCAAAATGTGTGGGGGAAAACATCTCCCCAGTACACCTGAAGACCCTTGGTTTCTGCACTTTGGCGATAAGATGCTCAGCAGAGGAATTCAACAGTCTGCTGGTTTTGCTTTCCAGGTTGCCCCTCTTCTTGGCTTGGGCAATGAGTTAGTATAATGGTCTGTGTGCGTGATTCAGAGAAAGGGCCTATGGTTCCACTGAAGCTTTGTAGGGGAGTAGATCTAGTTGACACCTTTAGGTTTGGGGTTCTGGTTCATTCCTTTGCTTTATTTCTAAGAGTTTTTTTCCTTCTCATCAAAAATCATTTCTTTCTTCTTAGAGGTCGTTTCTAGAAATGGTATTCGGGCTTAAGTTTCTTTTGTCTGGTAGATTGCTTTGCCTTTAAAAAAAAAGAATTAGCTTGCTAGCTTGGTGCCAGTGTGTAATGATGATGTCATTTATCTGCTTCTCTAAGAAAACAGCATTAATTCTTTTTTTTTCAGGGGGAAATGAATTGATGTTGGGAGTACATGATAGTATGTACTCCCCCTGTTATCAGAAACAAACATTTGTTTCTTTCATCCGTTTGAGAGATCTTTTTGAAATACAACCTGCGCTAAGGACTAGGGTTATGGCCTGAAGGGACAGGAAGAGGACATATTTCTTGCAGATGCCCAGTGAGAGCTGAGGCGGTGGAGGAGGGGCTGCCTTGAAGGAACTGTAGTCTTGTGGGATGAAGTCAGTGGTGGACACGTGGACAGAGAGGTGATAGAAACCATACTCTGGCCTCTCTCACTTCCCATCCTCTGATATCTTGCTGACACCTGCCTCCCATTGGCTGAACCCAAATGCAGCCACTGGCAAAGGATCTGGAGGATGAGGGATGTCAGCCTCTCAGAAATAGAGGAGGGCAGAGATGGATCTGGCTCGGGAGGCAGAGAGATGGATGAGGGTGTTGTGACCCCAGAGAAGCCCTCCACCTAGGGCATACTTTCTCAAGAGTCTTTACCGCAGCCATGGCTCCATGGCGTCTCACAGTTAATGGATCCGCCCTCATTCAGCACAGGAACTTTCTTGGTTTGTTTTGCTTCTGCCTGGTGAGTCTCCTCTCCTGCTCAGCAGCTCTCCTATTCTTCATTTTCTTCTCTCCTATTTTTCTATTCTTCCTCTTCTCCTGCTCAGCATCTTTCTTGTTCTTGGAGCCTTTCTCAGCCTAACAAAGGTCCTAATGTTCCAGTGAAAACCACAAGAAGCTCTTTTATGATTTTTTTTTCCAGTGAAAAGCTGGAGGATTCAGTAAGACAGTTCCATTTTTGAAGCTGGAAAAATTGGTCAAGACTCCATTTTCAAGATGTGAGCATAGGTCTTGATTATCAAAAGGAAACAAGAGTTTGAGTAGAGTTCTTTTAGATAAACGAGTACTACTTACATCATGTAATAAGAGGAAAAAAAGTAACCAAAATGAAAAAGAAAAAACACCATAAACATTGTAAATCTTTTCTTGGAAGATGATCATTGATATGTTTCCTCATTTCCTTTACCCACCGTTTTTGTGTTTGCTGTTTTCAGTTTCTAATGCTAAGTGTTGGTTAGACCACTCAAGTGATCCTTGGGACCCATCCCAGGAGTTGTGTTTCAGGTTTAATGAAATGAAGCCATTCCAATTGGCACACGCATTGCCTGTGCGCTGGTAAAGGTGCCACATACATCAGCCTTTTATAAGAATTACTGGTTATTAATCACCGCAGTTCCCGACTATGAAGACGAATTCATTGTCGCTCTGGCAACAGTTTACAAAACACAAACTTACACCTTTCATCAGAAAGAGGCTGTTACTGTTTCCCTTTCTAAACAGGAGTTTATTTTCCAGGTTAGGACATCACACACGTATTTAGCAGTCCCACAATGTGTGAGATCTCCTTTGAGGGGATAGTGATCCGAACAGACATGGAATTGGGTTTCACCCCCTTTAAAGTCGAAAGTTGCCCAGTTGCAGCCACTGAGCAACAAGCAGTTGGGCGTAAAATCCAAACTATTCCTGGGTTTGTCTTTAATGATTAAAAATGCTTGCGTGTCATGTATCAAAAGCTTGTAAATTCAGAATTGGGGAGAGGCTGCTGTGGCTTTAGTTGCCAATAATGTGTTAATATCAGATTCAGAGTGACCAATTAGGGTGGAACGTAAGACAGTGTGTGGCAGCAGATGATACAAGATCACTCATGTTTTGGTGGAATTTTCTTTGAAGTTGCAATATTCTATGAAAGTGAAGGAACAGCTCCTCAGATAACACTGACTTCACCATGTGGCCATGCGCAGAGGGCCAAAAAAGTCATGATGAACTAAAGGTAGGTGATTCTGAAGCTTCTGGAGACAGGATTGGGTACAGTGTAGGGATGGAGGGCTGGTCAAGTACAAGATTCCTTCCCACCTCTTTTCTGACACACCTGAACCCTTGTTAATGTGGCTGAAGTGCCATTTCCACTCAGAAGCCAGGATCTGGTTTCGCCGTGCTTGGCCTCCCTCCCAGAGTTGAGTCATGAATGGAGGTTTGGCATCCTCCAGGGCTGAAGGTGTCCTTGTTCAGTCTCTCAACTGCTGCTTTCTCAGTGTTCTCAGTTACTGAGTAACTGCCATTTCCTTGTTGTCAGTACTTCGTACTCCGCGTAAGTCAGGATTCAAGCTCTTCTCTCTATTCTCTTCTTTTTATTCATCCATTCATTCAGTAGCTATTTATTACGACCCCACTACGGCCAGGGCGCTGTTGAAGATGCTAGGGAATGCAGCAGTGAGCAAGGTAGATAGGGTCCCTCTTCTCTTATAGTCTTGTTGAGGAGATAAATGAATAAACAAACAAGTAAATAAAATAATTGTCGATAGTGCTAAGGAATATGAAGGAAAGAGAATAGGGTCATGTTGTAGAGTAGCTTGGTGGGAGTAGGAGGATGGCAACACCAGATGAGGCAGTCCTCTCTGAATAAGTGATTTTTGTGCTGAGACCTAAAGAATGAGAAGGAGCCAGCAATATTACGATCCGGAGGAAGAGTGTCCTGGGTAAAGGAATTGCAATTACAAAAAGTCTTCAGGCAGGAATGACCTTGGGTTATTGAAGGAGCAATAGCAATAGCTCAAGGGAATCAGTGTGGGGCTGTGCTTAGTGAGCAGGAGGGTGAATGGTAGGAGGTTGCGTCCGAGAGTACCGGGGCCCTGATGATGCAGACCACGGGGAGGACTTGTGATTTTATTCCGTTATAGCCACCCAACCATTTTTGCACACCCTGCATTTCTTCACTTCCCTCCTTATCCATCTTAGTTGCCATGGTTCCTCATTATAATCACGCCCTTGAAAACTCCTTTTTCTTTTGTATTGGTTACCTATTGCTGGGCACCTGTACAAATTACCCCAAATTTTGTGGCTTGAAACAGGAAGCATTTTTTATTTTACACAGTATTTGCAGATCAAGGATCCAGAACAGCTTAGTTGGGCAGTTCTGGCTGAGGGCCTCTCATGAGACTGCAGTGAACATGTTCGCCAGCACTAGGTTGTCAGAAGGCTGGCCTGGGGTTGGAGGATTCACTTCCAAGTTGACTCACTCATATGCCTGGTAAGTTAGTCCTGGTTGTTGCAAAAGGCCTTAGTTCCTTGTCACATGGGCCTCTCCATAGGATTTCTTGAGGGTCCTCGTGACATGGTGGCTGGCTTCCCGCAGAAAGAGTGATCCAAGAGAGTGCAAGGTGAAAGCTTTAGAAATCATCCAGCCTTGTTTCATAGAATCTATTGGTCCCACAGGTCCTCCCTGCTCAGTGCAGAAGGGGAGGACACCACACGAGGGCAGCTCGCCTCCCCATTCCTTTTAGATGTCAACTCCAACTTATGTGGTGTCTACTATTTTGATGTTCTTTTTTTTTAGATACTCATTTGAGGACATAAATCATAGTGGTTATAGGCATGCTCTGGGGACAAAAAAAATATTTGGTTCAAAGACCACATCTATCGCTTATTAGCTCTATGACCTGTGACCCATTTCTCAACTTCTCTAAGCTTCGATCTCCTTATCTGAACAAGGGAGATAATCCTACATCACAGCTCACAATGGGTGTGAGGATTAGAGTCAGATAATGCTTATAACACATTTAGCCGTATGATGGGCACGCGAATTCTCAGTATACGTTGTCAACTACTGCCCTTGTTCTTGTTCTTTTTTTTTTTTTTTTATTTCTACAGAATGCAGCTCGTCCTTGAACTGTTTCATCCAGTTTGGTGAGTTGCTAACACTTGTGCGAAGCCAAGCGTGCAATCAGTTCAGATTGGAGGGATAGTGAATTTGGTGTTTTTGATGAGCCCTGGAATGCATATTCAGGATACCAGAAGCTCAGACCTGTGATAAAAAATTCCTCTTCGATATGCTCAACTTTGGCAGGCTTGCCATTCACCCTCAGATGAGCTGTGAGTCAAAAGTTGGGACTGCTCGATAGAAGCATCTAAATTCAACCCCAGTGCAAAAGCTAATCAACTGTCAAAGTCAAAGAATGAGTTGATGATTCAGGCATTTATATCAAAAGGTGTTAAAAGATTATTTGGAACGTGGTGGAGGATAAGAAACAGGATTTCAAATCCATTCCAGAATTACATTTCTTGCGAGTCTTCTAGGAAATGAAGCTAATGAACTTTTAAAGATCATTCATTTATTCAACTAAGTTTGAGCACTTACTATGTACCAGATATCAAGCCAGGTTCTGGCAAAGCAACTGAGAACAAGACCGCCTGCACCTCAGCTCTCACGATGTTCAAAATTTAAGTCAACAGCTAGACTGAGCCCATAGCCCTTATTATTCTGTTTGCTGCCTTAACTTTCCACCAGTTGCCAGAACTGATAGAAATTTGAGGGATTTATTCCAATGAATAGCGTTAGTGGTAGGCATAACATTTCTACCCAGTTAATCAACCACCTAATTTTTCAATAATGGAAAAAAATGCATTAACTTGTTGAGACAAACATGTTTCCCAAAGCCCTTGTCTAGAACTGAGTTACCAATAACATGGTTTCAGCAGTAACATCATGATCACAAGTCATTTTTCTCAGCTGACTTTCTGAGAGCTGATACAAGATCCATGGGAAATTTCTCTGCAAGGAAACTACGTTAGTAATGAATAGATTGCCAAAGCAATTTCAACACGGGCATGGAAATTTACACATTCCCTAACTTCGCTTCAAAGACAGGTGAAATGCCTTCTGATTTGAGTAAATGGAATGCATTCTGTAGACTGCACCTTTTGTTACAATTAACTCAATCGCTCCTGTCGTTCATCGTTTGGTCAGCCTAATTATTTGACAAGCCAATTCTTTGTTCCATTGCTAATCCATAGTGCAGATTTTAATCTCCAACAATTAATAACTCATTCCTACATATCTTGGAAAGCTCAGGACTGCCAGTGTAGGCATTTTTAAAGGTGTGTGTGCAGGTCTCTAGGGAGAAGATAAATGTTTGTGGAATGAATGCATGCTCCTTTTAAAATGATCGTTTCAATGAATAGAATTAGCATCTAACACTTGAAATTTTGCAATATACCTAAATGATATCTCAACAGAGAAAAATTCTAGTGAGAGAAAGATCTAGAGCAGTAGTACTCAACCAGGGTGATCCCCCTGCCCCAGGGGACATTTGGCAATGTCTGGTGACATCTTTGGTTGGCACAACAGAGAGAGGGTGCTATTGGCATCTGGTAGGTAGAGACCAGGGATGCTACGAAATATTCCACAGTGCACAGGACAGTACCCCCACAACAAAGAATTATGTATTGCCAAATATCACCAACGTGGAGGCTGAGAAACCCTGATCTTCCAGGTTGGTCTAGATAATTCTGTTAAAAAAATTAATAAGTCAAGTGATAAAATATAGTTTTTAAGACGTTGGCTTTTACAATCCAATCCTAGGTCCATGTCTAGGCTCTCGTTTACCTGGAAGATAACTTCAAATAAATTTCTTAATTTGTTAAAACCTGTTTATTCACTTGCACCCTGGGATTGGTAATAGTAATGACTTGTTGCTGTTGCTGTGCATTTAAAATGAAATAATGTGTGTAGAGTGCTGAGCACATTCTTGGCATAGTAAGCACTTAGTACATGATATTATTATTATTAGCTTCTCTGGGTAGAGTACAGTGTAGCGGTCTCCAGGATGGCCCCCAATGATTCTCACCGTCTGGTATTTAAGCCCTCGTGTAGTCCCCTCCTATAAGAGCAGGGCAGACCTGTGTAATCAATAGGATATTGCAGAAATGACACGTGTGACTTCTAAGCTTACGTCCAAAAGATAAATGTGGCTTCTGCCTTGCTCTTTCTTGGATTTCCCCCCACCTGGGGAGTTCACCTGTGTTGTGAGCACCCTCAAGAAGGCCTGTGGGGACGTCCACGTGGTGAGGAACTAAGGTTCCCCACCAAAGGCCAGCTACCTGCCTGCCCCACGGCGGAGCCATTTTGGGAGGGGGTTCTCCATCCTTAGTCAAGCTCTCAGATGACTGCAGCTCCAGCCAACGCCTGGACCCCAACCTCATGGCAGATTCCAAGCCGGAGCTGCCCAGGTAAGCGGCACATGAATTCCCGCCCCATAGAAACTGGATAAGATAAAGTCTTCTAAACTATATGCCCCAATAGATAACTAAGTACCTTACGTGGTTTCTGTACCAACTGGTTCCATCTTGTCTTTCTGTACTCCAAGGAGGAAAAGAGGAAGGGTAAAAGATATTCTTGTTTCATTTTGTGAAGAAATGAAGACCTGGGCAATGACGTGTCTTGCCCGTTAATACAGTACAAGCCGTTCGATTAGGTGGGAGTTCGGAGCTTCAGCCCTCGGTAGACTTGGGTTTGAAGCTAGAGCTGTCACTTTCCAGCCAAGTAACCTTTCTAAGCACCAAGTTTTTAAGTCTAGCGTAACAATAGCACCTGTGTGATAAGGTGGCCGTGGGAATTACAAGAGATTAATATGTAAAATGCTTAGCACAGTGAGTGGCTGGTGGTACGTGCCCTATGAATGCTTATTGGGTAAATAAATGCTTTGTTATATAATGAGGTCTTTTTTCAGATCCAATAATTCTATTTTTCTAGTCCACAACCTTGCCATTCAAAGATTGGGAATGAAACCCAAAGGCCACAATGTCTGGTCTTCTGGCATTTTGCTGCGGTTGGCATTGGAATCACATTATTTACCGGGCGGGTGGGGCTGATCTCTGATCTCCCAGCCTACCCCTCCCGGAGCTTTCTGAGCAGCTTTTGCTGCCCACCAGAGCCAGGACCAGGGTGAGGCGAGTGAGGCTCTCAGCCTGGAGACAAAATTTAAGGAAGTTCCAAAAAACTCAGTAGTTAAGATAAATATTTTAAGGTAATATTTTAAAAAACCAAACTGGCAAACAACAGCCCACAGCCTGGACACCTTTTTTTTATAAATAAAGTTTTATTGGAAATTCGCCACTCATGGCTGTGAATTTAGTAACTCTCATTAAGCATCTTAAAAGGGTTATTTCTTAAAAATTTATTTTCTTTTGTTTTTATTTACAGGGAAAATGTTGCTCTATAGTGATATTCACAAGTGTGAGCAGTTGTGAAGCTAGTGGCATTTATCCCCTGGAAGAGGGCCACACCAGTGTGAAACCTGTGTCACCCTGTGTGAGGACAGTTTGACGTGAGGAGCTGTGACATCCCGGTTGCTAACATGTCTTCTCTCATTCACCACGCACTTGCTCCTTCCCAATTCACAAAACTTGTACCTAAAATTTGGGAAATAAAAATATATTTTTAAAACTGGTGACTTTTGAAGGGAAATATTGCAAGCTCTATTTTAATTTCTAAGGCTGTAGAAGTCAGAGGAAAAAGAAAAATAAAGAAAAAGAAGATAGGAAGAAAGAAATAATAGAAATGAAAGAATAAATTAACGAAATGGAGAAAAAAAACCAAAGCTTCGTTCTTTCAAAAGACAGGTTTTATTTGAGATACAGAGAGCATACAAGTAAATAATGATAAGAATCTTTTAAATCCTACAATTATAGTAGATATTTTAAAAAGTGTAAGAGAATACACTGAACAACTATGTGCCAGTAAATTTATAAATCTAAATGAGATTGACCATTTTTTAGGAAACAAATGTAAATTACATAAACTGACCCTAAGAAGAAAAAGAAAATCCGAATAAGCCTGTAACCATTTGAGGAATGGATGTGGTGGTCAAACACCTCTACACCCACGTCAGGGCTGGCTCCGTGGGTGTGGGTCTTCCTGGGGCGGTGGCACTGGGTCCCATGCTTAAAAGGGCCCTGCACTTGGTTTAATGTATTGCGCCAATATCTTGAAATTCTTAATTTTTTTAAATGAGGTTCTCCTCATTCTCGTTTTATACAAGACCCTGCAAATTATGTAGCCCATCCCATCCATACCTGTCTAGTTCTATAAGTGAGTTTTACAACCAACTTTAAGATACCAATAATCCAAAGCTTTTCTGAAAAGAGGAAAAGAAGGCAAGTTATCCATTTCATTTTAGAAGACTAATGTAACTTTGTGAGCCCCCAAGGTCTCTTGATCAAAGTCATTTAGAAATTTAGGGATAAAATGTGATTTCATTAGATCTGCCAGAACATCAGTAATTACCATAGTCATTCATTACCTAAGTTTGATCTTGACCTATACAACTGAATTGTCCTTTCCTCAGACTTTCTGACTTTTTTTCTGGTCCCAACAAGGAACATGCTAGACAAGCTTATCCTAAGTTCATTCTGGGCTGGTTGATGAGTTACCTATTTTAAGCTCTTCCGGCACCTGTAGACTTTTAAAGCCTTAATAGGAATTTTCTTTCCAGGTCACTTGCTAGTGAACCTCAGAAAGATCTGGCAGGTTGATTTAATGCTTGTCCAAAGTCAAACTCAGCATCTTTCTCCGGAAACTCTAAGAAGAAAAAAAAGATGGAATTAGTTTCAGGAATTTCATTAAGAACACAATGGCAATATATTTGTTTTATTCTGCTGTTTCTATCACTCTGATCTAGCCAACACTGTACTTCTAGAAGGCTGATGAGCTAATCTTTGTGGCTTTATGATTTCAGTTTCTCTTTTTAATTAATAGTCTGCTTCTGTTATTTAATAAAAAGCAGAGTCCACTTCATTGATGTCTCAAAAACATCCGTGCCTCTCTTCTTATTCACTTTCTGGTTTTCTTCCTTGCTTTCATTTATCCATTTTCAATGAGAGTGAGATAACTCATATGTGGGGTTTTCCTGCAATCAAAATGTATCTGGAGGGGCCAGCCTCTGGCCGAGTAGTTAAGGTCGCATGCTTCACTTTGGCGGCCCCGTGTTCACTGGTTTGGATCCTGGGCAAGTACCTTGCACCACTCATGAAGCCATGCTGAGGTGGTGTCCCACATAGAAGAACTAGAAGGACTTACAACTAGGATATACCACTATGTTCTGGGGCTTTGGGGAGGAAAACAAAAACAAGGAAGATTGGCAACAGATGTTAGCTCAGGGCCAATTAAAAAAATGTATCTGGAATTAAAAATCTTAAAAGTATTTGAGAACAATGATCTCAGATAATTTCCTACAATTTAGGTATTAAAAAAGAATTAATAAATCCAAGCTTGAAAGGTGGGATGAGCTTGTTCCCCTAGTGAATTACATTGTGGAGAACAGAGAATTTCTAGGTGGGAATAAGGAACAATTCTTGTAACATGAGAACAGAATTCCTTTATCCTTAACAAGTATGCAATTTAATAGATAAAGATTTAGTAGATATTGGATGAATCAGTGAATGATGCTGGTTCTGGTGGTTAGTTCAGGACTTGCTAGGTTCCTTTTTGGGCTTTCCTTTTAAACAGGAGGCTGTCCTCCGTTCGTTGCCATGTGGGCCTCCCAGCATAGCTGCTGACTCACCAAACCCAGCAAAGGAGAGAGCCCCCTGGGAGGTCAGATGTTACAGTCTTCTATAACATGATCAGGGGAGTGACATCCCACCACCTGTGACATATTCTATTGGTTAGAAGCAAGTCACAGGTCTTGACCATGCTCAAGGGGAGGGGCTGCACAAAGATGTGGCTACCAGGAGGTGGGAAACACGGGGGCCACCTGAGCGTCTGACTTCCTGGCTCAAATCCTGGCCCCATTGCTTACTAGTACCACAAAACTTAAACCTGTTATTAATCTCCAAGCCTCAGTTTCCTCATCTGTAAAATGACGAGTCTACTCACACCTTTATCATAGGGCTACTAAATTCCAGCAATTCCAAGTTTCTGGCTATTCTTGTGCCGTTTCATGGTTGTTGCCTAATTGGTACGTCTCATGAAATATCATTCACTTACTATCATCTCCCCTTTAAAATTTAAATCTACTTATTTAAAAAGCAGATTTAATAATATGACTAGAAATTTTAAAAGAACTAGTATTACCAGAAGATAATTATAAATGTACACATTAGCAGTACGTAAGGAAGATTATTTGTCCACATATCTCCAAACTTCATCCTGCACATGTCTTGTGAGAGGGTGCATGTGCACATTTAATAAAAACACTGGAAAAAATCAATGTAATATACTTACTACAGTGCCAAGCACACAGTTAGTGCTTAATAAGTGTAAGCTATTCTCATTACATATCTATAAGTTTGGTATTCAGAATATATTGTGTAGAGGATGGGCAAATACACCACACAGGTTGTAAATCTCTCTTCAGGCACTGTTGGCAGACACTGCCTGTTGATCGTGATTCTCTTCCAGCTATGTCTGGATTCAACTTTCGAATCCTTCTCAATACTGTGTTTCAAGCCGCCATACCAATCAACTGGTGTTGGCACACACCAGAGGACATCTACTGGCCTCCAGTAGATGTCACCTGGTATAAAGAGATCTGGGCAAAATATAACCGAAGAAGCATTAACACTAAATGAACTGAAAGAGGAAATTGCCTTATTAAAAAGAAAAATGCAAAGTATTTATCCTTCAAGTATATGCAGTCAACTCTTGACTTAATATTAATTTTGACTTCTGGACCTCTTTTCTCCCCATCACCTCAGCTTTCTGCTCAATATGAGCAGAGAGTATCTCATATTTCTTTTCCCTAAAGCAAAACAAATTTGGGAGGAAAAAGCATCCACTGTGCAAATCTCGTAATCAGTTCTAAAGCATAGGTACTTGGGACTTGATGCTCCCTGGAAGGCCCAGGTGTGAGGCATCCTGATGATTCAGAGTTATGCAAATATTCTTTTTGCTGGTAAAGGGAGGTTCTGCAGGACTGAACAACCATGGATGGCAACAAGTGATTATGTCATTTGGGTCAACGTCCAATCCAGGAGAGTAGAGAAACTCAACAAATAGGCTGAATCATAAATGCAGCCTTGGCTTTCAACCAAAGTTGTTCCATAGGCTTCTACTAAATTCTTGCTGATGGATTAATTGACTGACCCATTTCTAGGTTCCTTGAGTATCACAAAGTGTAGGGAAATGAGCAGGGCTGTGGGGTCGGAGAGATGGGGGCTCTGTGTACTGGGCTTCCCCAACGTCTCCAAGCCTATGAACCATGGGAGGACTCCCATCTCCCTGGCAAGGCTGTGTGAGGAATCGATGAGACAAGGTACAGGAAAGAGTTTACACCATGCTCTCTAAAGGTTAGTTACCCTAATCAGAGATTTGTGCATTTAGTTTGTCAGTGAAATCCCATGAGATTCCGTAAAGACTAAGGGGAAAATGGAGTCAGTTTCTAGGAGGTGCAAAATGGAGTTTGAAAATGAGGTGTGGCAGGTAATAGAAGCTAGTGAAGGCCGGGTCAGGAGTGGTGGGGCCTGAGGCACAAGCCCTGCCTCTCAGCAAGGACCCTGTTCCAGCCGAGTGCCTTGTGGGATTGTGGCCACAAACACCAGACCTCCTGGTTTTCCATGGAAGCTAGAAATCTGAATTTGTATGTCCAATCTCACTACTGTTCGATGTTGGTGCATTTTTAAGTACCTCGTATTTATTGAGGACTCAGAAAGTGCCAGATGTCTAGAAGATTTTCTCAACAGAGCATGTACTGTGATCATTATCCTGGTTTGTAGATAAGAAAATTAAAGCACAGAGAGGTCAAATAATGCCCAGCGTCACACAGCCAGGAGGTGGAGGAGCTGGGACTGAAATCCAGATGGAGATAATCCGCTTCCAGTGCTCGGTTCTTAACCACTGCCCTAAATTGCACTCAGTGGTTTTCTTTTAACTTTTTAATTTTACATAATTTCAGAAAAGTTATAAGAGCAGGACAAAGAATTCCCATATCCCCTTCACCCAGATTCCCCAAGTGTTGGCGTTTTACTACTTTTGCTTTGTTCTTTTCTTTATCTCTCTCTCTTTCTCTCTCTTGTCTGTCTCTGTCTCTCTCCACACACACACGCACACACTCATATATATTTCCTAGCTTTGTCTGCTGAGAGGATCTAGAAGCAATAACATCCTGGTAGCAATGAGCACACCTAGAGCCAGAGTCTCAGTTTCTAACAGCCATTCTCCTCTGAAAGAAACAAGGGATCCTTGAAGAAATAGACGATTCCGGGGCTGGAACAGGTAAAAGTATAAGATGAAACCAGAATATCTAATTGTTCCAGAAAATAAGGAAGGGCTCAAAAATGATGATGAATTGTCAAAAAAACAAAACACACAGGAACCTGTCTGAAGATGCTCCCAGTAGCCAAATCTGAGACAATCTGAACATCAAAATAAATGATGTTAGTGAAGGATTATAACTAATTCAAAAAAACCACTCAAAAAAAGAATCCACAGGCTCACACTGATATAAATAAACAAGTTAAGAAGAAAAAATTCTTCCTGAGAGAATGCCTACTAATAGAAGTAGAGGGCTTGATGGGATTAGAATAATCACCATCTGGAGGGCAATCATGTTTGGACCATCAGAATGTATCAACTTTAATTGTATCAAGCGCTCAGTAGAACGCTGGGTGCAGAGCAGTTGATAAGATGTTAGCTCTCCTCATCGTGATTACCACTCTGTCAGTCAATGTCCACTCTAGGCCACCTGCTCAGGGAAGCAAGGGGTAGCAGACACTGTCGTCGCTCCATCCAGATCCCCTCGCGCCCTTTTCCCATCGGGGTGCCCTTCCCCCACTTCTACGTGCATCGCTCCTAGGGTGGCACCGGACGCCTCCCACAAAGACGGCCCTGGGACCCCTACCGTCATTTTGTCTGGACACACTAAGAGCTAGAGGGACCTGGGAGTTTACAGCTCCCCAGTGCAGCCAGAAGTGCCTTGCGCCAAGGAGAACAAACCTTGCTGGAAGCTACACTCCAGAGCCCCTTGGGGATCAGGCTGAAGCTGGAACTTCCCGGGGAAGGGCACCTGGTGTGGCTCCTTTCCCGTCCTTATCCTGCTGCCCTCACTCCCTCACAAGTCTCCCCTGGAGTCACTTCCTTAACGAATCCTGGTCCCAGGGTCAGCTTCTGGGGGATCTCCATCGTTGAAGAAGACGTCCTCTGGGAAGCTTGAGCTGGGCTCTGAATGGTGTGTAGGGGGAGAACAGGCAAAGAAAGAGAGGGCCAGGAGGCAAGAGAGCCGGGGGAAGGGCTGGAGGTGCAAAAACCCCAAGGGAGGATAGTGTTTAAGGAATAGAAGAAACTGGCAGAAGCCGGTGTGGCCGGAGCCCAGAGGCTTCAGGGGTGGAGGCTGTGGGCTAAGGCCTGTGGGTCAGGGGGCCAGACTTTACAGGACACCGAAGTCCAGCTTAAGGAATTGGCTCTTTCTGTAAGAGCAATGGGAAGCCACAGAAACAGGGATGAGACCTGAGCAGGTTCGGGTTTTGCAAAGACCAACATGGCAAGTGTACTAAGGCTGGACTGGAGGGCAGCAGACTGCAGATCCGTTGGGAGTTTCTGCAGTGGTCCAGGCAAGAGATAGCAGTGGCCACAACCAGCGTGAAGGGGGTGGAGGGTGGAGATAGAAGTAAATGGACTGGAAAAATACTTAAGCACCAAAAAATGGAAAATTATTTTGCCATCCAAATGATCATCTTTCTGCAAAGCTATCGAACTCCAGATTTTTGTAAGGGTAGATTTCGAGAAATAGGGCCTGTAAAATGGCCACATGAGAAAATCTTCTAGTGAGACAAAGTCTGAATTTTTTAATTTTACTGTAGCAAATGCAATAAAGAGGAAACATCTCGAATTTTTTTAAACTTTTATTCTTACTTTCAGAGAATTCAAAGAAGACACACAGATGAAATCTGACAACACAGGTGGATTTATAATCCTACATGTAATTCCACAGCAGGGAGAAAGCATATACTTATTCTAGTTATATGTACATACTTATTAAAATATGAAGATATGAATGTATACTTCTGAAATAGTCTAAAAATATAAACTAAAAAGAAATCTTTATCAAATATACAGAGATCCACCGTCTGCTTTTAGGAAACGCGGTAGTGAAAATATGTGAAAATAAACCATATGCAAACACAATTTTTTAGAAAGTTTTATAAGTATTGCATAAATGTCTATACATTTTCCATTTATAAAATCATATTTTCCCCAAGAAGTTCAAATCACATAACAAGTGTTACATGGTGAATCTATAATGTATGCACATTTTACTACTGTACCATTTTATACATGGGAAAATTGAGGCAGGGGAAGTCCCTTTCTTAAGATCACACTGAACATTTTTAAGCTGTGACTGAACTTTACCACAGATCCTGAATCAAACACCATATATGTTTTTAAGTCTGACTTAAGCAAACTGCCATCAGAACATACACACACACAATTTGAAACCTGTTGATCTGCTCCTTAATGCCACAGAGGAAATACATTAACTAAATAAAAGATTTCAGGGTCCTTTAACAAAATGATGTCACAGTCAATCATCAAGATATTCTTAGATAAGAGGTTTTGACTTCATTCAAGTACTTCTTAAAATAGAGATATTTTCTAATTTCCTGGTGTTTTCATTTCAACACAGGAAAAACACAGTTTCCTGGGGGCCTGCTAACTTTAACCAACATTTAACTTTGCTTACATTATTAGCAAGTATTTTCCCAAATACTACATTAAATGGAGTTAGAATAAATGGATTGTCCATAATACCCCGAGCTCCAGAAAACTGAGCTGTGGCAGCCCTTCCGTTGAGAAATGTACACTTAATCCTGAGAAGAGTCAAGCAGCGAATTTGGTAGGGCAGGAACAGAAACATTCAGTGGCTTTTACCAGACTAACTGACAAGCGCTCAGCGTCCCTTTCATGTCATGGAAGATGCAAGAGAAAAGAGGATCATGGACAATTCTATGTAAGTCCGGGTGGTGCTGACATCGGTTAAGCGTAAGCCAGCAGTATATACCCTGAGAGCGCCTCGGATTCTGCTTGGAATCCACTTCCCTGAGTCAGATACAACCTTAATAAATACCATCATCTATATGGACAGTACAGCTTCTGGAACAATTGCACAGAAGACAGAGTATAGACATCTGTGTCTAAATGTTCTTATGGGCTGCTTCGTGCTCTGGCTTTTGAGGTTTGCCTTCCAGGAATGTAGAAGTCATAAGCACCATTCTTCCAGGAGAATAAAAATTGCTGTTTTTGGTCTTCGTAAAAAAAAAAAAAAAAATTCTGGAAAATAAAGTATATCCCAATTATATATCAAAGAAATGTAACTAAATAAGAGGAATTATTAGCAAAAAATAAATGCTAAAACCAAAAGTGCCACAGGCTCTTGCCCAAGGTGTGGTCCACTGTGATAAACGTGGTGCTGTCCTCGCTAATGCCTGGGAGTTTCTAAATTAACCTAGATTTCCGTCGTTATGCTACTCGATTCAGCTCTGTTGGATGCTCAGAATCTGACAATTGCCTAGTGGTACCAGATGCTTACAGAGGAGTTCATTTGGGCCTTATTCAGAAATTTCATCTATAACTGCGTGTTTCCCAAAATAATCTATCCATCAGCAAATACCCCGTAACATGCAGTCAGCAAACAGCAACCAGTTCCAGGCAAAGTCTAGGAGCTGCTGTTCACAGGGCAGAGTGATTGAGACCGGGTGTGAATAGTGACAGGCAATTCTGTAAAGCCGTATGTCGGAAATGTTCTATTTCCACAGAAGATGATATTAGAGGTTTCCCAGGTTAACTTTTTATCACTTTAATAGTTAAAAATTCATTTCATTGTGTAGTTGGGGAAAATAACGACATTGACAAGCATAGCATTTCACCCAGGAAATTATTGCTTGGGAATAAGGCTAAAGTATACTATTACACCTGTGTTCATTTGAAGAAAATAATGAAGTAGTAATTAAATAGTAGTCGGTATATGGATATGACAAAAGTTGTGAAGATGGTATGAGAACACCTATATTGTCAGAAAAGGTAGAAAATGGTATACTGCAGAAGAAAGTATTACACTATATTTAATATAGGCTGGTAAATGTATACCCTTATATGCCAGGAGTATGTAAACCAAGGCCCTGTGGTCAAATAAGGCCTACCACCTGTTTTTATAAATACAGTTTTTTGGGAACATAGTGTTGGTAGACAAATAATGGCCCTCAAAAAATGCCTATGCTCCAATCCCCAGAACCTGTGTATATGTTACTTTGCACGGCAAAAGGAACTTTGCAGGTGTGATGAAGGTTATGGACCTCGAGGTGGGGAGATTATCCCAAATAGTGTCCTGTCAGAGAGATTCGACAGAAGGAGGAGGAGAGAGTCAAAGCATGGAGAGGGACTCAACTCCCTCCGGCTGACTTTGAAGGTGGAGGAAGAGGTCATGGGCCAAGGAATGTGGGTGGCCTCTAGAAGCTGAGAATAGGCCTCAGCTGACGGCAAGAAAATGGGGACCTCAGTCCTACAACCACAGGAAACTAAATTCTGCAACAACACAAACTGGCCAAGGAATGGATTCTTCCCTAGACCTCTAGAAAGGAACGCAGCCCTGCTGACACCTGGTTTCAGCCTAGTAAGAGCTGCGTCAGATTTCTGACCTACATAAGGTAATAAATGTGTGCTATATAATGCAAGTTTTAGTAATTTGCTACGGCAGCACTGGAAGACTAATACAACCGTCACACGTATTCATCGACAAACTGTTTGAGGCTGCTTTCAAGCTGCAAGGCAGATTTAAGTGGATGTGAGAGACGCTTACTGCCAGCAAAGCCTGAAATATTTGCCAACTGGCCCTTTACAGAAAAAGCTTGTCCTCCCCCGATATTCACATGCAAAAACTCTAACAGCAGCTTGCATTACTGAGCAGCTGGTTGATGACAGACTCTGGGCTAAGTATTTAGTCACCCCTTGAATCAGTGGCGAGCAGGGATTCAAACCCGAGTCTGGCTGACTTCCGAGCTTGGCTCACCCCTTGGTCATCCACAGCTCCCTAGATGCTCACCTGAGCCTCTTATCGCTGGCAGAAAGCGATGGGGAGCTCCCGGCTGGGCACCAGGATGCCCAGGTGCAGCATCTCCACAGGCTCATTGTCCGTGGCCACGATGTCATATTTGCGGATGATCTGGAACACACGTGCACAAAAAAGCAGGATTACCCCTCCTGTCCCGCCCTGTGGAATAACGCAGAACACAAGTGCAGAAATCCAGACAGGGTTTTACCCAGCAGACAGCCAAGTGGAGCTGGAGCTCAGCTAATCGGCGGCCAATGCACATTCTTTTCCCGACGCCAAATGGAAGATGTGCAAAAGCATTAATCTTTTTCTTCTCTTGAAGCCACCGTTCAGGCCTAAACTCACTTGAATTTTCAAAATTTTCTTCATTGGATCCCAACACCTGGGTATTTAGCATCAGCACTGTCTAAAGACACAGAAGAACACAGAGCATTTAAGTTAAACAGAAGAAAATGTTGGAATAGCAAAATTCACAAAAGTGATCACCTTCTAAACGTAAAAGTAACCCACAAATTTGTAATAATGATGGTTGCCAAATGTACTGAGTGCCTGAAATGTGCCAGGTAACAAATAGGTAAAGAACTTACAAATTTTGTATTGCTTTCTCATAACAACCCCACGTGGTAGATTCTATTATGACCCCATTTTACAGACGAGAAAGCTGAGGCTCACGGAGGTGATGTAAGTCACTCCAGGCTCTGCGTGAATCCAGGTCTCTCTGTCTCCAGCCACGACTCCCAATACTATACTGTGCAACTATGCCCTAGAATCTACGTATTTCCAAAGTGAATGCTCTCCCAGTAAAAAATTTTAGGGAGATCTGATGAATATTTGGAAAGTATATCTTTCAAAGCTCTGCAAGGTACAGACTGTACAAATTCTACTTACTCCTTTGGGTAAAGCATATTCACCCAAGACTATCGCCTTGTCAAGGGTCCGAGTTGTAAATGGCACGCTCGGGGTAAGCCTGAAAAAAACAAGATCAAAGATGTCCACGTGGCCACAGACCAAGTCCTGGCTCCAAGGTGGATGGGAATGCAGATTCTGGTTAAACAAATAGTGCTGCCTAACTTCATCCTCAAAAAGAGAACAGGATCCCAACTCCTCATAAAGAAGTTCTGTTTCTTTCTGCTCAATATTTACACCTCCTGTTTGGATTCCTGTCGTCTTGTGTTGGTTAAACCCCCAGCACAAGCCTGCTGAGCCGCTGTTAACACTGGTTTTCCCTCTTTCAATCCAGACTTCAACTGTGTACGTTTTCATGCTGCACCTTAAGCTGGATGTTTGCTCTAGGTTTCTCCTATCCACCCTTCATGAAGTTAAAGCTGTTTCCTTCTCATCCTAAGGGGCTGTGAGTTTTTGTTTTCCAGAAAGGGTGTAAAAAGAATTTAAAAAGAACATTTTATCCCAGAGGCTCAAAAACAAAGATGTCTCTATGTCTTATCATATAATAATATGGTTCCCTAGCTGAGCTTTCATCTCAGAGCCTTCAATCATGCCTCCAATCTTAATTAGTGCCCACAGCACTCATTAGAGTTTTATTATTACTGATTTAAAGGGGAAGGCACTGACTTTCCAAGATTTAATAGAAGTTGCCCAAATGATTTAGGAAATGAGTAATAGAAAAGGAATATGGTCCTAAGGCTCTTTTTTTGCAGTTTGATAAATGTTTATGAATCCACTGTGGGAGCTGTCTATGGGAGAGGGGCCCCTTATTATGTACTTAAGAGAAGAGCTTTCCAACATATTTATATTGGCTTGGGCCTGAGTGCTCACCTCATAGATTCTTTCAGACAGGCTTTTAAATATGGCATATTCCTCAAATCCTCGGCCTGTGGTATCTGATTTTCAGGCAGCACACTCTGAATCTCCTTTAGAAGCTTTTGTTGCACGTGGGGATTGCGGGATAAATTGTAGAGAAGCCACATTAAGCTGTTTGCTGTCTGAAAGCCAAATGGACACAAACTTGAGTTTCTGCAATAAACTGCCTTACAACCAGTATGAGCTGAACAAAAGGTGACGCCAATATGTTAGTGATGCTTTTCCATGTGTCCTTATTTGCTGTGCCTTACACAAGTACAATATATGAAAAGTCAGATTTCTTTTACAAAACATCAATGAAGGATAGCTTACTTACTGAGGGAGTCAAAATAGAATCCTTTAAATAATCAGCTGTATTAGGGTTTTAATATAAACTCAAAATATAGTTTGATATAAAAATTGAGGACAAAGGAGTGCACATAAAACTAGTGAATGAAAACAAGACGGCTGGATTGTAGCCATGTCAATTTCCCAGTTATGATAATGAGTTACTGTTATACAAGATGTTATCATGGGGGAAACTGGGTGAAAGATACAAAGGACCCCTCTCGATTTTTTCTTAGAACTGCATGCAAATCTCTAATTATCTTAAAATAAAAAAAGTTTAATTAAAGAATTGTTTAAAGGAAAAAAACTGCTATAAAAATTAAGTGGAGACACAGGGATGGAGATCCTACGAGTATTGCTAATAAGAGTTTGCTTTTTTGTTAATTTTACAGTGCAAATGCACAAGAAACTGCATGTCTGGAATTTAAAAGAAAGCCTTTTTTTGCCACACCCTAAAACGTTACCGCAAAAATATAAAGGCATTGTCTATACTCAGGGTTTCAGCCACATGCAAAGAGCCCTCAAAGGAGGGTGCCAACCCGAAAATAAGAAATTCTAGCTTCAAGTTGAATATTTCAAGGAAGCAGCCACAGTTTCTGACAAAGGCTCATTGCCTTTTAAGTGGCATCTTTTATTTCCTTTCCAAAGGCAATGAGAAGAGAAAAAAATATTGGCAGAAACAGCCAGGGTAGCTTTTAGCTTCATAATCTTCACCACTGGTAGTCATACGTATTTGTTTTTTAGGCCTTTTTTTAGCTAATTTAAGCCAAATATTCCTGTAAAAATGGTCGTTGTGTCCTCCCTCTGCAGACATGAAGACGCTTTTGCTAAGTGCCATGTCCCACTCATGTAAACGAGCAGAGTGCAAGACGCTTTGGAGCCAATGGTATCTATTATTTTTGGAAGAAGATGCTCTGAGGCAGGCTTCCTCATGTCAGAGGCCGGCAGGCTCAGCTGCAAATACACTGAGCCGGCAGTATTACGAGTCCAATTTACAAAACAGGAAGAGGGCGCAGCCACCAAACTAGATACACTTTCAAATTTCTCTGATTTTCCAAATGCGACTTCCCAGGACTAAAAAAGAAACATTTAACCATATCAGTGGGTACCTTACCGCAAATGCCAAATAGAGTTCCCGAAAGGCAGATAACTGCAGCTTTCACCAAAGCCCTGTAAGACAGCCCAGGCCTGTGAGTATAATGGCAACGGCTGAATCCAGGCAAGCGGCCTGAGAAAACTCACTGATGCAAACTATCCCAGCTCTACCTCCATGGAGGAGACTGCTGGCCTTCTTGCTTCCACTCTCCCTCTGCTAGGTGCATTCTCCACCCAGCAGCCAGAGCCCACTTTACAAAACATAAATTTGATCAGGCTACTCCTTTGCTTAAAACCCTCCCAGAGCTTTCCATCACTGGTGTAATGATATCCCAATGCCTCGCTAAGACTCCTGGTTAACATGGCGCCTTGACTTCTCCAATGTCAACTTGACCACATTTTCTAGGTCTCCAGCTCCATCCCTCTTCCTGCCCCAGGGCCTTTGCACCTGCTGTTTCCTCTCTATGGAGTGCTCTTCCACCAGATCATCCCTTCTCATTCCAGAGTCAGCTCCAGTATCACTTCTTCAGCAAGGGAACCCCACCCCGCCATCTCCATCTCTTTCTGTTACAAGACCCTGATGGTTTCCTCTATGTTCCGCACCACTATCTGGAATGATCATATTTACTTGTTTGTTTACATGTCTATTGTCTATCTTCTCCATTAGCATTTAAGTTCCATGAAGGTGAGGACCTTTGTCTCTGGCTCATGGTGGTCTCTCAAGCACCTGGAACAGTGCCTGGCACAGAGTAGGCACTCAAGAGTTCCTGAATTTTTTCATTTATTGAACAAGTGTTTACTAAGTAGCTACTATAGGCCAAGTGCTATTCCACATCCTGGAAATACAGCAGGGGAGAAACCAAGTCATCACCCTCCTGGAGCGCGCATTCCAGTGGGGGAAGAAAAGAATGGGTGAAGCTTTCCTTTGATCCTCCAAGGATCAGTGAGTCAACACTCAGGATAAGTGAGTCGATAGGAAGGTGAGCTGGAATTAATTTCCTCTGTCGACGGCCTTCTGGGGCATGAGGAGAAACTACAACCTTGCTATTCCCCATGATACAGAAAACCCTACTTTTTCTTCAGGCTACAGAAACACTACAGAAAGGAGAAAACAAGGAAAAGAAATGAACTAGGAACATTCTTCTCAGAGACTACAGGTGTATGAGATGTTGCGCCTGTCAGGGATATTAACATGCACCTGTCCCACGACAGCTCGAAGAAGGAATCAAAGACAACTAAACCACCTGGATGCTTGTCAGAACTGGTGTTTGGAGTCTGGCTGCACTGAGTATTTACTGGGAGTATCAGCCACATCAGGCACAGAATTTTGATATTTAAAATTAGCTGTTTCACTTAAATTGAAACCAACTTTTCCCAAACTCACTATATTTACAATTTTAAGCAGAAAAAAATATTACTGGACTGGCAGAGAGTATCCCAATATTTTTATGATAAATGATAGACGAAGTTTAGGGGTAACGTGCAACCATCTAAAATATACCCAAATTTTAGAAACCTCGACTATGTGGCTATGGGGTGGAATCTTGCTGCTTCTGACTTCCCATGGCGGTGCGCACATCTGTCATGGCACTGGGACCCTGCTCTGGATTTTCGTCACCAGAGGACATGAATCCTTCCACCATATGTCTAAGTACAAAGCCTGTGCATTGGGCCTCACTCAACATCCAGGAGGAGACTTTTTATTTTGCCAAGTCAGGGTTCAGTTAATCACCACGAGTGAGTTGAATGACAAGTTAAAATTCATCACGAAAAAGATTTTACAGACTGTTTATTTAGCAAACTAAAATCAGGCCCACTCTTACCGTCTCTACTGCAGCCAGCTGGAGCTCTGTGACAGCAGCGTACAACTCTTTCTTTGAAAGCTGATTGTGGTGATAAATATCACAAAGGAAATCCACGCTGGGCTGCTCCGAATATTTTTCTAATCGGTTGTTGACACAAGATTTGACTATTGGAGCAGAGAAAAGGGAGAGGAAGTTAGCTGAAAACTAGGATGAGGAAAAGAACGAAAAGGAACCTCAGATCAAATCCTCCTTGCAACATCTAAAGGGTCTTTTCAGGGACACTGACAATTTGTTAGACAAGCTCAGATGGCCTTGCTGTTAAGCTGGCAAGGGTTGATCAATGCCCACACGAGTAGGGCTTCTCAAACCTTAATGTGCACAAGAACCACCTGGGCATCTTCTTAAAATGCAGATTCTGAATCAGGGGTCTGGGGTGAGCCTGGAAACCTGCATTTCTAACCGGCTCCCAGGGGTGCTGATGCTGCTGGTCTGCCGGTCACATTTTGAGTAGTCAGAGCTGGGAGCTTAGAAGAGAGCATCGTGAGACAGAGGTTGGACTTGGGACTGCCCTCGGAATCAGAACTTGGTCCCAGATCCAGGGGTCTGGCTCATATGGTCACTAATACAGGCAAAGTGGGATTTGGCTCCCAAATCTTGGCAGTAGAGGAGGGGAGAATCCCCTCCCCTAAGTTATTAAACATACACACACACACAAGTGCAGTGCCCATGCGTGTTGACAATAATGGTAAAAATTTCTAATGTTTGTAGAGTACCTTCTGGGCATGTGTCTCCCTCACTTCAATCCTTTATATAAACCACCACCAGAAAAATAATAACGGTGATGATGGCAATAATAATAGCAATGACAATAAATGATACAGCGGTTGGAGTCTGTCTGAGCTTTGGGAGCCCTTCTGCCCAGCTTCAAGCCATGGCTTTGCCATCAGCGAGCATGTTATCTTGAGAAAGTTACTTCTTTGTGCCTCAGTTCTGTCACTCGGGGCAAATAGACGGATCTACCTTACAGGTTTTTTGCGAGAATTAAATGACTGTGTGTGCGTGTGTGTGTATACTGATAGAACAACACCTAGCACCAACTATTCCCTCCATAATGTAGCAGAAATAGCTCTGATCCATTGAGATATTGTGATATGCCAGGATTTTACGTTATCTATATTAGACCTAGAAATAGTTGCATCCAGGTAGGTATTATCATTATTATTATTAGCCCATTTTGGAGGCAAGACAACTGAGGATGAAAAGGAGATAGCACATTTGGCCAACCCACCGCACCAATGGCAGAGCTTGAACCCAGGTATCTCTGATTCCAAAGGCCTGGCTTTTAACCACTCCTCGTTCCCAAAGAAGACCACAGAAAGCTGCCTCCTGCCTTTCCCTTAGAATTCATCTACACCAGGCGATCCCCAGACCCAGGTCTTTGCAAAGCCTAAAGAATCGGTAGGCACAACTCCACTGAAGGATCAAGGTGGTCAGGCCAAGAAGATCATTCCAGACCTTCCAGCAGCAGCTCCAGAGACAGGGCTGCCGGGCGTGTGTGGCCAGATTACCTGACTTGAAAATGGTGTCCCAGGCCTGCGTGTGGGCCTGCCAGACCCTGGTGTTGAGGGTCCTGTGCAGCTCGACTGGGGTGACCATCATCCTCCCGAACGTGCTCATCATCTGTGAGGAAGCAAACACCTTTTCACGCCCGCTTCTCCTCTCAAAGACAACTTTTGCTCTAAGAGGAGCATTCTTTTTTTTTTTTTCCTTTTAGGAAGATTAGCCCTGAGCTAACATCTGCTGCCAATCCTCCTCTTTTTTCTGAGGAAGACTGGCCCTGAGCTAACATCCATGCCCATCTTCCTCTACTTTATATGTGGGACACCTGCCACAGCATGGCTTGCCAACCGGTGCCATGTCCGCACCCGGGATCCGAACCGGCGAACCTTGGGCCTCTGAAGGGGAATGTGCGCTCTTAACCGCTGCGCCACCGGGCCGGCCCCCAAGAGGAGCATTCTAAACAACCACCCCCAAACAGGGCTCCCCCAAGGGCTGGATTCAAAGGAGGCCCCAGGCCTCTCTGCACCAATCCTGGAAGCTATACCACCCCACCCCAGGGACAGATTGAAATTCATCTTTGGGATGATTTTCCACTAGATGTGTTCAAGAAAAATTTTCATCTTACAACCTAAACATAAAAATAAAAAAGAAGGAAAACTATGATTTTCATATTTACTTCAATTTCCAATCATCTGCGAACTTCAGCCATTCCTAAACCGTTTTCACGGTGTCTACCATATCCGCGTAAGACCTAAATTAAAATTTAAAATCTGAACATTTGCAGACTCTTTTATAAATAGTACTTTTAATCAGCTGAACTTTAACTGAAATATCTACTTTAGCTTTGCCTAAACAATCGTTTAACATGCTTTATTATATGTTCAGCCACGAACGTACATACATGAAAATACAGAACACACGTTAAAATGGACCCTAACGGCTGTAAGAGAGCAGGTGTGTGTGCCACTCCTGGGGAAACACTGTGAGGCACGTTTGTTCAGTTCTGTGAAAGATCAATCAGGAAAAGCGCCCGCCCCGAGTGGCTGCTTACTGTTTTGATGGCCGCGATGAAGTTCAGAGCGTCAGCCCCTGCGTTCTGCTGGAGGAGCCCGAATCTCTTCTCATACAGCACCAGGCAGATGCCTGTTATTTAAAACAGTCAACACCGTTACACAATCACAGTCATGCTGGAGTGTGTGATTAGCTGGCTACGGAAGGCTCGATTCTGTCTCTTGTAGAAGTGAGGCCTTGTCTAAGAACGCAGAGGAAAGGCAAAGAGTCTGGGAGAAAGGGGCGTGATCACTTTCTTCTCTTTCTAGAAATTATCTGCGGGTGTAATGACCCGCCCCCTGCAGAACCTCCAGGTCAGAAGTGCACTGTGCCCATGTAGCTGGTTTTATACATGCATGAACCTCTCCTGGAATATCTTGCTTTTGCCATGGTTTATCCCTGATATCACGTGTGGCAGACATTGTTAACAGCCTACTCAATACTCCTTTCCCACTTCTTCCCTAAGAGAGCCCCGATTTTATTTAGGCTGTCAGTGTTTCAGTCCTCAGGCAATAAAGTAGGAATGATGGAAGACTCTGATGACAGTTCTGTTCCCTGAATTCCCAGGCTTCCTGTAGCAGCCAGAGCAGCCACATGATCCAGGGTTGGCCACTAAGACCTAGGGAAATACTCATTTGCTTTTTTTTTTTTTGTGAGGAAGATTGTTGCTGAGCTGTGCCAATCTTCCTTTATTTTTATATGTGGGATGCTGCCTCAGCATGGCTTGATGAGTGGTGTGTAGGTCCGTGCCCAGGATCCGAACCCATGAACCCTGGGCTCCTGAAGCCTAGCACACAAACTTAACCACCAGGCCACCGAGCTGGCCCTCATTTTCTTTCTTAATAAAGGGGGACAGGTATGGTTGGCTTAGCTCTTCCCTCTTTCCTTCTTGTTTTTGCCTAGAATGCAGAGGTGAGGCCAGGAGGAGTGTAGCCATTTTGCACAAGCCAACAAGCTAAGTATGGATGAGTAAAAGAAAGCATGAGCTTGAGTCCCTGATGACAACATTGAGTGCCAGCTGGCGACTGCCTTCCTTCAGACTTCTCATAATGCTGGACAATAACTTTTAAACTACCCTAGTCAGGTTTTCTTCGATTTGCAACTCAATGCATTCAATACTCCTTAATTTGGGTATTACCAGCAGAAAATTCCAAATCATACACTTCTTTTCTCTTCTGTAATCACTCCCTCTCTTTACTCCTCTTTCCCTTAACACCTTCTGTGGATTTCCTATTTGCATGGAGCTTTCTAACATGCTAAGATGACTGCCCAAAACTTTAAAGTGAGGCTGATGTCATGAGGGAGACAGTCGCGACAAAGTCTCCATCTTGGGGTACCCTCTCCGATCCCTCACACCAGCAGCCAGAGCGATCCTTTCAGCAAATCAGACCACGACACTCTCCTGCTAAAAGCACTCTACTATCATTCCCAGCTACTCCCAGGCTCAAAGCCAAACATCGATTGCTGGTGTATGGATTTCCCCCATCCTCCGCCCTCGCCAGGCCCTTCCCTTGCAGGACGTGCTGCCATCATTCTGAGCTCCTCTACTGTGCCTGCAACAGAACACTCTCTGTTCCTTCTGCCTGGAACATTCCTCCTTCCCTCACTTTCACCTGGCCAACTCCTACCCATCCACCAGGCCTTAGCTCAGACGGCACCACCTCCATGAAGCATTCCCTGACCAAGCTCAGCTGAGGCAGCCCTCTCAGACTCTCCCACAACCTTCCACCTCAGTCAGGTGCTCACTCACTCGACCGAAACTGTCCGCTCCCTTGCCTGCACCCCAACTGGGCAGCAGGCCCATCCAGGTGGGGCTCTGCTTTTATTCCCAGAGGGATCCATGGAGACTGTGATCATGCCTCCTTCTGTTAGGACCCCTCCGTGGTGCCCCATCTGACTCAGACTAGAAGTTCTTGCCAGGACCTACATGCCCTGACTTGATCTTTCTCAGCTCCTCCTTCCCTCCCCTACGATCCATTCATACTAACATCCTCAGAGTTCCTCAAAGGCATGGGGAATGCTTCCACCTCAGGGCATTTGAACATCCCAGCTCCTCGGGAACAATCTACCCACAGATACCCTTGTGGCTTACTCCTTCTCTTCCTTTAGGTCTTGTCTCAAACGTCTCCTGACCAAAGCAGACTTGCCTCATCTAGGCACCTAGGTTCTTTCTTAACTCCCCTACCCCTTGGCAGAGTATATATTAAAATGCATTTACTTGTTGATTGTCACCCCTGCTAGAATCTAAGCTCCATGTGATCAGGGATGTTGACTGTCTTGTTTGCTGCTTGTCCCTAGTACCAAGCATGGTGTCTGGCACATAGCAGGTGTTTAATGAATGTTTGTTGAATGACTAAATAAACAACCCATAGTGAGAAGCATAACTTAAGTGCCTGAAAGGCTGCCATGGCCTTTTCTGGACCGTTAGTATATGATCACAGAAAAGCTGTCCATAGAGCCACATTTTATCCGCAAAATCACTTGCAAAATCAAATGAACAAGACTGTGAAGACAACTTACTTTCAAATGACCATTTGTTCAGTTCGCTGTACAAGTCTTCAATGTGGCCTCTTTCATCACACAGCTCATCTATTCTACCCACAAAATCAGCTAAGACCTTAAAAGAAAGAAATCACAAGAGATGCATTTGAGTCATTGAAGAAAAACAAAAGTTTAGAGCTAGTACGCTAACTGCAGGCTTGCTACCCTGTGCATTCATTGCCCATGACGTTATTCACGCAGAGGCAACACTCATTATGCGCTCTCCCTGGTTGCTCACCTTTCATCCTAACAACCTTATCCTGGGTTATTTCCTGAGCTTTTCCTGCAGCTACCTCGAAGCTTAAGTTTCAGCTTTTGATCTAAATTTAAAGAAAAAGAAAACATTTCTTCTAAACAGAATGGGGACTAAACCACGAAGGAGGCATCAGGTAAGTGTCCCTGACAGCACAACATCTCAAGGATGCTGCTGCTGTAACCATCCCGAGGGCTGGTCCCTTCCACACGTGAGCAAACTCACATCTCCTCACTGGCTGGAATTGTGTTAAGCATGTTGAACTTGGAGCCAAGAAATCTGCAAATTCTGGATGCAGCTCATTCACTAAATGGCTCCGTGACCTTGGGCAAGTCATGGAAGGCTTCCAGATGCCAGCTTCCAAAATCAGGGTTTTAGATGACTAATGCTTCGCATTTAACAAGGCTTGTATTGAACCGAGCACTACATGGAGTGTGTTCTCTGAGCTGCTCCTCACAACTCCCTCATGAGCCGGGAAGTCCTGTTGTCCCTCCCAGCTCCTGGGTAACAGATGAGAAGACTGAGGCTCAGAGGGAGGCTGAGGCACGCCCCCTTGGACACACAGCTGTGAAGTGGCCCTATGGGGCTTGAAAGAAGGTAAATGTGACTACAAAGCCCACAGATGTAACCAAGGGGCATGGTTAGTTTGCCTACACAGGGCACTAAAAAGTTCCCTGAATTTGTTACCATAAAAAATCCAGAGATTTCACAGGAACATATGAATTTTCCACTACTCATCAAAAAATAATAATAATTACAAGATCTGGCGACACTGGGATCCCGTGAGCAGTCATTGCTGGAGGTGGGGCAGCTGTCCCCTCTACGGGCACGCACTGTTCTGTTTGCTAAGATCCCTACTGGGCCTGCCTTACACGTTTATATTAGCTCCCTGGCCCCCGGAAGCTTCTGAGTTTGTGATCTGTTACCTATACGATCCCATATGGGTCCAGTTCAAAATAAACACCCAGAGTGAACAGGACTGAAAAGAGGTTGCTATACGCTTGACTCTCTCCTCCTTTGGCCCCCCGTTGGCTAAAGAGAATGTCTGAATACCTTAGCACGGCACAAAAACATTGTCAAGATCTGCCTTCTGTCCAGCATCATTTCAGAGAAAGCCTCACTTCACCTGCACTGAATGGACCGTTCTCTGAACACACCATGCCATCTCATGCCCCCAGATTTTCAGCAGGCTATTCTCTCTGCCTGAATGCCTTTCTCCACCTTCTCCGGCCTATAGACTCCTACTTATCCTGCAAACCCCAGCTCATATGTCACTTCCTAGGAATTTTGTAAGTACTATCCCATTTAATCTTCACAGCAAACCTGTGGAGTGGGAATTGTTATAGATTGGGAATTTGAGTCTTAGGGAAGTTAAATGGTATAGTCAAGTTACATAGCTAAGGGCTGGAGAGCTGAGGTTCAGATCTGGACTGCGGACTGCCAAAGCCATGCCCATAACTGCTCCCTCGTTGTGATATTACTTAAAAAGAGAGTGGAGGAGGAGGAGTGAGGGTTTAGGGGGAGAAACATGAGGAGAGGAATGAGGAGAAAGGGAAGCCCCCTGAATCATCCAAATTGCCTGTTCTTCCCTCTGTACTTTGTCGCTGTGACTTGAGCCCCATAAACGTCCCTTCCTGCCTCCGGAGCCCCAGCCCACAAACCTCATTGATTTTGTTGTCCAGCTTCATTATTTCCACCGGTTTCATCAGTTTCTTTTGAAAGGCGCTCCGAACCCTCTGCCAATCTTCTCCCTCCCTGGGCGAAAAACAGAACTATATTCAGATAAAACTGAAAAGAAAGAAGGGGAAAGCAGATACACCTCCAGCTCTGTAACTGTGTGAACAGTATAAGCAAATGAACCCTGATAATCGTGCCCAGAAATATCCAGAGAATATGAGCATTGGAATATTTGGACTGGTTTGACAATAGGATGAAAAAGCGCATTTTCTCCCAGCCAAAGATTGCACCAGAAAGGGGAAGCCAGATGATTTGGGCTCAGGGCGTTTGAGGTGCCCTTGCTGGGGCTGGGCTGGGAGGTCAGCAGTCTCAAGTCCCTGCGGTGACCTTGGGCATGTGAACAAGCTCCCCTCACCAACCCAAATCTGTTTGAGGAAAAATCTTGTCACATTCACAAAACACCTCAAATACCGAATTCTGCCATTGCCTTTGAACAACACACAGTCAGAGGTTCAGTGGCGTCGTAAAAGCCTGTTCTCATCACGCACCCTTTTCACGTGCCCCGCAGCAGACCACACAGCCTGAGACGCGCCACTCCTTTACTACGGCTTTTAATTTCAGTAACTATATCCTGAAAAATACAACTATGAGGCATTACATTGTGGGAGTAAAAAAAGTGCTAACTTAAATGCTAACGATTAGAACGCAGAGGACTCGCATCACCGTATAGCAATTGTCTGTCTAAAATGCAGCTTTGACACCCCTCCTCATTCCCCCTTTCCAAGCAGACCTGGGTCATAAGCCCCCACTCCTCTCCGGAAAGGAAGGTCACTGTCAAAAGCAAAAGAAGGTCAGTTCTGGCGTTTGAGCTCCCAAGAGGGGTTACACAGAATTCTAAGGGGTAATTTTGTTTGTATAAGACGTTTGCCCAGCACGCCGACTTCAGAACCTCATCTCGCCCAAGAGTCTGAACGCCCCAGTTTGCATAATGCTGTTTGCCGTTTCTTTGAGGACAGGCACGGCCCTGCTCAGGCGCCAGAGAGAAGGCAGGTGCTGGGTGCGCAGCATAGCTCTCCCTCGACCCAATCTAGCCCATGCAGGAGCCCGCGACTGCGCCGGGGAGGGGCTTATCCTATTCGTCCTGCGTAGGAGCGGTCCAAGCCCAGGGAACCCCTTTCCAATTTCCAACCGCGTCAGGCACCGCCACCGGGCCCCATCCTGCCGCCTGGACTCACAGAATCAGCAGCCCGTAGCCCTCCTTGCGGTAGTCGCGATAGGCCTTCCAGGGTTTGATCTCCAGCCGCTGCGGGTGGGCGCTCTCGGTGCGGTACAGCGCTTCCAGCAGGCACGGCGAGCCCAGGTGCACCGAGTCGAAGGAGCCCAACTTCATGCGGAAAATCTTGCCGTACTTCTTGTGGTACTCCGCCTGCAGCGGGCCGGGCGTGTCACGAAGTCAGGGCGCATCCCCTGCAGTCTCAGGAGCGTCTCTCCCTCCTCCTTCCTCCCGGGGGACCGCCGCTGCCGGGATACCCGAGCGCCCCGTGCGCCCCGGCTGCTTGCCTCGGGGAGGGTTTGGAGCGCAGGGAAAGGAGGGGAGAAGGAATTGGGGCGCGACGAGGCATTTACCAGCGTGTCGTGCTGTTTCTTGAGTCCTCCTTTCCAGAGAATCTCCAGCAGGCTGCCCAGCAGCGGCCACTTGGTGGGGCCGGGGAGGTCGGCCGCGTTCTGCGCCTCGCCGCGCTCCATCAGCGGGCAGAGGGGCACCTCACGTGGCTGAGCGGGCGCGCACGCCCTGGATGTCACGGCTCTGGGGGGCTGCCCGAGGCTGCGCAGCTGCTGTAGGAAGGCGGCAAGGGAGCGGCTCTTGCTAATGGGGGAGGTCATGACAGTGCAGGAGACCGGGCACTTGGGAATGCACGGGGACCGGCAAGGGCGAGGTTGCTAAAGAGGCGCCGGCGGGATTTGGGGGCTTGACGATTCTGGGAAAGAGAGGCAAAGAGGACCAGCAGGTGTGATGGAGGGTGCGGAGGAGGGACAGACAGCAGAAAGGACCTTGGCGAGGATGCTCAACGCTGCACCGGGAGGCAGGCTCAAGGTGCGGTGTTCCCCGAGCGGTGGCCGCGGGGCCTGGAGGAGTGCAGCCGGGAGTTGAGTGGCTCTTGGAAGAGGAAAGAAAAGGATGTGGGTCTGCCTGCCGGTCTGCAAGTCTGACTTCCAGATCTGGAGCCACGAAGTGGAGGTGTCAAGGAGTAGAAGAGATGCTGCTGGCGCTGCGGTGTCCTCCTGTCCCTCTTCATGCTTCATGCTCCGGGGACCAAGTATTTATGGAGACAGGGCAGGCCTTGGGTGGCCAATGAGCGCGCCGAGTAGGGCGGAGTGGGCCCCAGCTGGCCTGGCCCGCAGGGACGCGGGGCCCGGGGGTTGGGGGCGGAGGTGGAAATAGGATGGAGTCAGCGAGGTGAGCGAGGGCGCCCGGGCCTCGGGTGACCGATGCGCTGTTCTCCGGGCGGGAGCGCTGCGGACTCCACCCCGGAGATAACCCCCCCGGCAGGCGCGCTGAGCAGGGAGTTCACCGGGTGCGCGCCCGGCGCGCCTCCCCGCCCTCCCCCGGCGGGCAGGAGCCGGTCCCGGCGGCCGCGGCTGCAGCCCTGCGCTTGCACAATCGCGCTGCTGGGCGGGCGAGGTCTCCGAGTGCGGCCCCGGGAAGGCAGCCGGCGCCTGGCGGGGGCCCCAGGAGCACGCGCGCCTCCCCGGAGCCAGGTTTTGCCAGCCTGGATGGAACTCTTTTTGGAGGAAAGTTCGCTTTCTGCACCTCCCAAGGTGGGGAAGTTTTGAGACTTCCTGAAATGCAAGCATTTCAGGTGATAGGGGATTTCACTTTCGGGTCTTAACTTGGGCAAGGAGGGCCCGGTGAGTTTGTAGAATTTCCTTCCTCGCTGCTCCATTTTTTGGTTGTTATGAAGATTTAACGAACTAATGCAGGTAAAGTGCCTACAACAGAGCCTTGTCCGCAGTCAGCAAGCACCATGAGCACGCGGAATGCGCTCTAAAGGCGTGGCTGGCAGTGGCGGGGCCGGGCTACTTCTCCAGGTCCATCAGCCCCCTCCCTCTTTTAGGACACCGACGACTCTGCGCAAAGGATACGCACGTGCTGTTTCAGACCACCTGGCCCCGCCATCCCCACCCCTCTCCACAAAGTCCATCCTAAGCAAGCTCGAGGCGCGCGCCCGCGCACACACACACACACACACACACACACAATTTCTAGAGTCTTCGTAGCTGGCAAGAGTAGAACTCGTTTTACTAATTCAGGAAGAGATGTTGGAGATTTTTGTTGATTGTTTTAAAGTGGTTTTAAATACAAGAACTGCCACCAGCTAGGGAAGAGCTGAGAGAAATCGTGTTTCCTCGCCCTGCCTTCCAGTCACGTGACTGGATCTGTTTTGACCCTAGTGTTCGCAAATCCTTCCCTGGTAAGCTTCTTGTACACTTTTAGTTTGTTTCTTGAAAACCTTCTGTAGGCCAGCTTGAACTTAAACACTGTCATTTCAGATTTTTTCATTGTCCAGAGAGGTTAATGACTGTTAATAAAAATAATAGCTATTGATACATAATACAATTTACATATAATGTATTATCTATCTATACACTATGTAGTACGTATTATATAGGATATACTATAGATTATATACCATATGTGATATACGCTATATCTTATATACAATACGTTTCATAGTGTACAAATGAAAGCTTTCTAGAGCTTATGATAAACCAGGCACTGAGCTGGACATTTTACATACATTTCTTATTTAGTTCGGCCCAATAACAATAAATAAATAAACAAATAAATAAAACTGAAGTTTAGAGAGTTAAATAATTTGCCCAATGTCACAGATCTTACTATTGGCTCATGTGGGATTCAGACCCAGATTTTCTGATTCTAGCCTGGGCCCCTACTATAAACATCCATGTATGTCATGCTATATTATATCACTTTTTCTTAAGCCAGGAATATCGGAAATACTCCCAAAGCAGGGTGGGTAGTGTCAGTATGTGTGGGACTATGTGATGCAAATGTTGTTTCATACGCTAATGATGGTTAAAAAGAATAGCCCCAAGGCTGCCTTGGTGGTGCAGCCGGTACGCTTACACATTCTGCTTCAGCGGCCCTGGGTTCGCCTGTTCGGATCCCGCGTGTGGACCTACACACCACTTGTCAAGCCATGCTGTGGCAGGCCTCCCACATATAAAGTAGAGGAAGGTGGGCATGAATGTTAGCTCAGGACCAGTCTTCCTCAGCAAAAAGAGAAGGATTGGCAGCAGATGTTAGCTCAGGGCTAAACTTCCTCAAAAAAAAAAAAAAGTCCCAAAGAGAAGATCCATTTTAGTTCCCCACTCTGTGCCTTGCTTCTGCCGCTCGCTTAGCACATGGTGAATGCTCAATAAATGACAACTCCTATTGCTATGTCAGCCATTGAGTAATTTTCCCCCCCTTATTCTCCCCTTTCTTTCTCTCTCTGCAGGTGTGCTCAAGAACAAAGGGAAATGATTCCGGATTTGCTAGGTTTTCATATGAGGTTAGCACTATGTTGCTGTGTAAACTCCAGGTGGGTCCTTGGAAGTGCAGGCACTCAGTCTCATAATAGCCAGCAAGAAAATTCCTATTTCAGGGAAGTGGTTTCTCATGTGCATTGGAGAAAGTCCTCAGTAATGTTTATACTGGATTGCAGAAGAAAGCAACACTGGTCCTTTGAAACTTAATGGCCATCAATGCGTAGCCAGCCTTCATGAGGTGCAGCTAAATTCAAAATGACTGCTTTGCGCCTGGTGCCGGAAACCCACTCTCCCTCACTCAGCCTTGTCCCTAACGTAGCCTCTGTGAGTCATCCTGACAGGGATCCTGCTGGGAATTACTGATGAGAGATCTTGAAGTGGCTCGTAAATGCCCACCGTCATTACTGAGGCAGGCCCAGGGCCCTCTTTTGTTCTGAGAAATCTTACCAAGTCCTGAATGGATAATTATACTCCTGCCCTCACACCAAGCAAGCACAGATGACAAAGTGTGTGTGTGCACACATATGTGAGCGCGTGTGATGTGGGTGGGCCAGAGGAGCCCTTAGGAGAGCAATGGCTGGTTTCTCTGCAATGAAAAACACAAAACTCTCTCACACATATCAAATGATGACAGAGTTTGTGCTTAAAAGCTTTGGCTCAACTTGGGTGTGAGTCCTAATCCACTTTCTGATTGTGCAAATTTAGAGGATTTACTTTCCAGATCTGTAGAATGGACAGTGTTGTGTAGGGAGGAAGAACTATTCCTCTGCCCTCTGGGTCCTTCTGGCTGGTCTAGGAATTAAGTTGATATGAGACAGAATAACAGGAGAAAATCAAACAGAGTTTAATAACATGTGCACATAGGAGAAACCCAGGAAAACTGAGTAACTCGCCAAAATGATAGAAGCCACCACCTTAAATACCATCTTCAGCTAAAGACAAAGGGGGATGTTGGGGGTAGTGGTTTGGGACTTGAAATGGGAGGAAGGCAATTTACATGGAGAGGAAAAGCAAATGTTTGATAAACAAATGTTTGCTGGGCCATCTATAGATAATGCTTTTAGGCAGTTAGGAGGATGGTCAAAGTTTCCTTCAGAGTCTTTTGTCTTTAAAAATAATCAAGCCAAAGAGACACATTTTGGGGTGGCAAATTCTGATGCTCCACAGTTGGAACCAGCTTCACAGTAAAGCTCAAGCCTCATGGAAATAGCAGTCATAATCACAGCCAGTCTCCTGGGGTTGCTGTGAGAATAGTGCACGGACAGTTTGTAGCACAGGAAAGTGCTCGCAAACATGACCTCCAAGCACTACTGTATTGCAGGCCTTGGTTTTTGCGTGCAGAAACTATTTACTGGAGAGGCAACTTAGATGTCTCAATTATTATACCTTGTGTTCCACTTCATATTGTAATTTCAGCTAAGGAAACTGTATAAATGAATAAAGCCAAAGGAAGATTAGCAAAGGGACACTGGTGAGTTCCCATCCCAGCTCAGCCACTTAGCAGCCAGACGAACCAGGCATAATTGACTCATCTCTGTAAGCCTCAGTACCTTATCTCAAAGTGATGATAAAGATGGTACCCACCCAGTAGGGTTTTTCTAAGGATAACGAATCATCGAAAGTCCCTGGCATAGAGAAAAGGCTCTAAAATGTTTATGGTTACTTATTAAGAACTACAGAGATTGGGCTCTCAAACAATGAAGGTCGCAATCTCTATTGCATTTGTCTTGGGGTTCTCTGCCTAATTAGATGAAAATCTTGAAAGTGCAGACATCGTCTCCTTGTTATTGTCTCTCCCAGAGAATATGACACAGTGCTATTTACCTTGGCCAGCACCCAAGAAGCAAATAATAGGCAATTGATTATTGATTATTTTCTCATTCGCAAGTGAAAAGAGAAAGATCAGTGTCAATATATTCTTTGTTTTCTGAGGAAGAAGTTGTTGGTAAATCCTGGAGGGCTTTATTTGTGTGTCATATAGAATGCAATTCTATGTAACAAAGATAATAGTTTTTGTCTCCAAAGCTTGGATTGAATCCATGGCTCCACTGGTCACAAGCTGTGTGGCCTTCGGCAAGTTATCTAACCTCTCTGAGTCTAGTTTCCCCCTTAATAAAATTGGGGATTACTATACCTATATCTCAGGAAGGTTAAGATGAATACTTGAAATAGGTGAAACATAATTAACCATTGTCTTCACAAACAGCCATTTGACCCCATATATGCTTGATAATTTCTGAGTAGAATTCAGTCCTGTTGGCAACTTAAAATTATATTGTGGGAAAAAAGTATCTTAAAAAGTCCTCCAAAGCACAGTTTCATGGGGAGAACTTTCGGAGAGAATTATTACTAAAAGAGCTGCTCCATTCTGAAGGAGATGAAAAATATAGGATGTACATTCAAGTTTATGAATCGTTTTCCTCTTACTACAAATTATAATTTATTGAGGAGCTACTATGTGTGTGCCAGATATTTTGGCTATCTCTGCCCACACAGTAATACCATAAGGTAAGCATTATTTTCCATTTTATATGAGAAAAACTGTCTTTTACAGAGTTTAAGCCAGACCTGAGTTTGAATCTACCCTGCTAGTTAGTTCACTTTGTCCTCATCTATAAAATGGAAATAATAATAGTGACTCAGATATTATTAGAATGTTATAGGTATAATAATATTATGTATTTACCATCTTGTAACTTGAATTCTAGCTTGCTTCAGGATGTCAGCTCCCTCAGGGCAGGAAGACTGTCTGTCTTGTTCTCTGCTAAATTCTTATACCTATAACTCTGCTTGGATCAGTTTTGGTTCTCAATAAATATTTGTCAAGTAATATATTGCAAAATAACAGATTAAATATCTTGCTTGCTACAACTGTACTTGTTCGATTTGATTGATTCTATGGTTCCAGTGAAACACAGTTCCTGGTAAGAGATGTGTTTAATTACAAAGCTTATATATAAAGGAGAATTTTATTTCACTTTTCCTTTTTTCGAAATGTCTGGGAAAATAAAGATCTGTATGAAGATGTGCCTTCTTTAAAGTAATAAAGTACCTCCACAGGAAAATGGAAAGAATCAATTAAATGAGTGAATGTTTTGAATATTATTTGGTACATTGAAAATAGTATTAGCTCTTATTATTATTAATAATAATAATTTTGGAAGATATAGATGTAACTATCTGATCTAGAGTCAAGTTAAGCTAGCTAGTAAAAAAGATCCATTGATTTTGAAGAGTTCCATTGGTACTATATATGTTTCATAATTGACTTTTAAAATTACGTCATCACATGGATACCTATTCTGTGCTTTCTTGCATGATATTACTTGGTTAGTTCCATCAGGGTGAAAATCGGGGAAATTCCATAACAGAATTATTATGCAAATTATTTTGGACCCAAAGTACATTTTGTTTCCTCCTCAATGTCAAGAGCCTGCCTTGACATATCTGATGATGGCCGTTGTCTTGGATGAAGCTTTGCTGAGCTCTGAGGGATCTGCCAGCGCTCTGATGTGAGCCATCAGGTGCAAACTTCATGAGGGATCGGCCCGAAAGGGAACTGGTGGAAAGCACCTCCGTAGTCAGGGTGAGTAAATTCCAGGGGGAATGGAAATGGATATCTGGTTGTCCATCAATATTCATGGAGTGGTCCGAGTGAACAATTCTAAATCGAGAAAACTCTAGAAGAGTCCTTTTATCTTTGGGGGAAAAAAAGTTTCTTTAGCAGAGTACTTAAGCACCCTTTGTGTAGCAGGAAATGTCAAATAGCTCTCACAATCTAGACCCTAATACCGGATTTTCCACTGACAGAGAACAGCTATGCAACCTCCTATGTCTTGGTTGTTGTGCGACATTGAATGACGATGTTTACAGTACCAAGGAGGAAGTCGCTCAGAGTGCAATCCTATTGCAACTTGCATAGAATAATTTGGGATCTCGTATGTTTCCATGAACACTCACAGATTCCTCCAACGTAATGGGATTTTCCATTGAAAAGGAATTTAATGTACATTTCCAGTGATTTGTTTTTTCACTCTATCCAGCTAGTATGTAATTCTTTGGAAGTGGAGTCATTCAATAAATGGTTATTGAGCACCTACTGTTTGCCAGGCACCATTCTTGGCACTGGAGCTACAGTGACAAAGAAGTCAGACAAGGCCTCTGACTTCTTGGAGCTCACATTCTGCTGGGGATGACAGGCAACGTACATGTAACCAAAGAAGTAGTGTAATTTCAGATAGGCATGAAATAGGGAGAATGAATGGAGATGAAATGCGAGTGTGTGGTTCCTGTGCTTTGGCTTCTACAAAGGCCTTTCTAAGGAACTGACATCAGAGCTCAGACTTCAATTTGGAGACGCAATCTCAGCCTCATCAAGACCTAGAGGAACTGAGACAGGTGGCCCTTAGCGTGACAGCTGACAGCTCAAAGAGACCCACACAGAGTCACACATAGAATCCTGATCAGAAGCACAAATATATGTTATTCACCCCAAAGGCAAAGGGACAACATTTCCTACTGTCATCTTTAAACCTGATCATCAAATGGCTCCTGGTTGCCATGCTCTCGTCTTGTAGAGGTGTTTCATTATTTCCAGGTTGTTTTGTTCGGTGGCACAGGTGTAAAACTTAAGATTATTTAAATATACATGAGTCACTTAAAATAAGAATTGAACTGAATAACGCTGTTGGGACTATCTTCTGTGCTTTCTTCAGTTCACAGGTGGAGCAAGCTTCTATAAGGTAAGCACTGAACAAATGAACTTTGGTCAGTTTCTCAGGTCCCCAAATATTGCCTTTAGAAGTTATTTGTGGGCTGTTTGATCAACCAAACACTGCAAAAAATACTCTTGAGCACTGCCAAGGTTAGAAGCACGTGATCAGCCTCTCGGCTAGTCCCTGAGAAATATGATTGTTCTCAGGGCATTTGTTTAAAATAAAACAAAACGGGGCTGAGATCAGTGTGATGAAGTTTTGTGGGTTTTGCCTGCCCATCATCCAGGCTCTCTTGTGACTTCTGTTCGAGTGGCTGCTTCTCTCACCAGCAGTCTAGCTGATTATAAGGGCTCATCTCATCCTCCAAGGGGGGCCCGTGACTTAGGACCAATTAGCATATTCCATCCCCTCAGCTAAGATTGGGTGCCTCCATCTGGGATGAGTTCATGACGCAAGTCAGTCAAATCAGTGAATCTTGGGACTTTTGTTGGAGCAACTTGGAAGAAGAATCTTCCCACTGGGAGGGTTAGCTGATAGCTGGATTTGCTGGGAGCCACCATGTAGAGAAGGCTGGCCTAATGGCAAAGCCAACACACAGGAAAGCAGAGCTAAGAGGCAGAGGTGAGGGAGCGAGAAGGGAATGTCGAATCCTGAGGACATCATCGGGACCAGCCATCCACCCCTGATTTTCTGGTCATGGGCCAAGAAATGCCTCATTTTTGCTAATTACATTTTAATCCAGGTTTCTCCTCTTGCATCTTAAAGGGTGCGGACTCATACAGTCACCCTAAGTATCGTGTTGCAATCAGACCTTCTTCACTTTCAATAATAAGAAAAATCATCCAGAACTAGTATAGGATATAAATTTTCTGGCCTCAGGCAGTTTAATGAAACACAATTCTGCATGGACCTAGAGATCTCAGTCCTGAAATAAACAGTATTTTATTTCTTTGCTTTTATTCATTTTACATAAATGTTCCATACAGTCTGCTTTTCTTTTCTTTTTTTTTTATTGAGTTAATGATAGGTTACAATCTTGTGAAATTTCAGTTGTACGTTAACGTTTGTCATTCGTGTTGTAGGTGCACCACTTCACCCTTTGTGCCCACCCCCCACCCCACCTTTCCCCTGGTATCCACTAAACTGTTCTTAGTCCATAATTTTAAATTCCTCATATGAATGGAGTCATACACAGATTATCCTTCTCTCGCTGGCTTATTTCACTTAACATAATTCAACCTCAAGGTCCATCCATGTTATTGCAAATGGAATGATTTTGTTCTGTTTTGCAGCTGAGTAGTATTCCATTGTATATATGTGCCACATCTTCTTTATCCATTCGTCTGTTGCTGGGCACTTAGGTTGCTTCCACGTCTTGGCTATTGTAAAGAGTGCTGCAATAAACATTGGGGTGCACAGGACTTTTGGGATTGCTGACTTCAGGCTCTTTGGATAAATACCCAGTAGTGGGATGGCTGGATCGTATGGTTGTTCTATTTTTAATTTTTTGAGGAATCTGCATACTGTTTTCCATAGTGGCTGCACCAGTTTGCATTCCCACCAGCAGTGTATGAGGGTTCCTTTTTCTCCACAACCTCTCCAACATTTGCTGCTATTAGTTTTAGATATTTTTGTCATTCTAACGGGTGTAAGGTGATATCTTAGTGTAGTTTTGATTTGCATTTCCCTGATGATCAGCGATGATGAGCATCTTTTCATGTGCCTATTGGCCATCAGTATATCTTCTTTGGAGAAATGTCTGTTCATGTCTCCAGCCCATTTTTTGATTGGGTTGTTTGATGTTTTGTGGTTGAGTTGTGAGAGTTCTTTATATATTATGGATATTAAGCTTTTGTCAGATATATGACTTGCAAATATTTTTTCCCAGTTAGTGGGTTGTTTTTTTGTTTCAATCCTGTTTTCATTTGCCTTGAAGAAGCTCTTTAGGCTGATGAAGTCCCATTTGTTTATTCTTTCTATTGTTTCCCTTCTCTGAGAAGACATGGTGTCCGAAAAGATCCTTTTAATACTGATGTCAAAGAGTTTACTGCCTACGTTTTCTTCCAGAAGCCTTATGATTTCAGGTCTCACCTTTAGGTCTTTGATCCATTTTGAGTTTATTTTGGTGAATGGTGAAAAAGAATGGTCAATTTTCATTCTTTTACATGTGGCTTTCCAGTTTTCCCAGCATCATTTGTTGAAAAGACTTTCTTTTCTCCATTGTATGCCCTCAGCTCCTTTGTCAAAGATAAGCTGTCCATAGATGTGTGGTTTTATTTCTGGGCTTTCAATTCGGTTCCATTGATCTGTGAACCTGTTTTTGTACCAGTACCATGCTGTTTTGATTACTGTAGCTTTGTAGTATGTTTTGAAGTCAGGGATTGTGATGCCTCCCGTTTTGTTCTTTTTTCTCAGGATTGCTTTAGAAATTCGGGGTCTTTTGTTGCCCCATATGAATTTTAGGATTCTTTGTTCTAATTCTGTAAAGAATGTCATTGGGATTCTGATTGGGATGGCATTGAATCTGTAGATTGCTTTAGGTAGAACAGACATTTTAACTATGTTTATTCTTCCAATCCATGTACATCGAATGTCTTTCCATCTCCTTATGTCGTCATTCAATTCTCTCAGAAAGGCCTTGTAATTTTCATTATATAGGTCCTTCACTTCCTTAGTTAAATTACCCCAAGGTATTTTATTCCTTTTGTTGTGATTGTGAATGGTATTGTGTTCTTGAGTTCTTTTTCTCTTGGTTCATTACTGGAGTATAGAAATACTACTGATTTATGCAAATTGATTTTATACCCTGCAACTTTGCTGTAGTTGTTGATTACTTCTAACAGTTTTCCAATGGATTCTTTGGGGTTCTCTATATATAAAATCATGTCGTCTGCAAACAGCGAGAGTTTCACTTCTTCCCTCCCTATTTGGATTCCTTTTATTCCTTTTTCTGGCCTGATTGCTCTGGCTAGGACCTCCAGTACTATGTTAAATAAGAGTGGTGATAGAGGGCATCCTTGTCTCGTTCCTGTTTTCAGGGTGATGGCGTTCAGTTTTTGCCCATTGAGTATGATGTTGGCTATGGGCATACAGTCTGCTTTTCAAAAATATATTTAGGGGCTGGCCCAGTGGCGCAGTGGTTAAGTTCGCACATTCTGCTTCTCAGTGGCCTGGGGTTTGCTGGTTCCGATCCTGGGTGCGGACATGGCACCGCTTGGCAAAAAGCCATGCTGTGGTAGGCGTCCCACATATAAAGTAGAGGAAGATGGGCACAGATGTTAGCTCAGGGCCAGTCTTCCTCAGCAAAAAGAGGAGGACTGGCAGTAGTTAGCTCAGGGCTAACCTTCCACAAAAAAAAAAGAGAAAAAAAAATATATATTTAATTGTTCATTTGTAGGTATTATGTGGTGGCTATAAATGTGGGCTCCGTATTAGGCTGCCATCTTTATTCTATCACTTTTCAGTTGTGTGAGCCTTTCTTCAGATCTCCTTTAAAACTGGGAAAGTAATATTTACCTCTTAGAGTACTACAAAAATTATTATCTGGCCACAGATAATATAAGTCAATCACTTAGCATAGTGCTTGGTAGAGGGTAGGCACTTACTTATATCAGCTCTTATTATTTAGTTGATAATAAGATGACATATCTGATTTGACATGCTTCAATATGGTATCATTTATGTTCACCACATATATTTTCTTTCCAAATCAACCACAGGTCACTTCCATTCATCACTCGGTTTTTCCTTTTGGGTCCCTCCTCTTGAGATGAATACAAGTTCAATGGACATGACCTGTCTGGATCATTAGTAAGGAGTCTGTCCACTCTGATGTACTTGAAAATGACATGACTCGTTAACATGCACTGAGAGTTTATTATGTACCAGTCACATCTCATCTCACCTAATTCTCACACCAAACTTATAAGGAAGATGCAGCTGAGGTCAAGAAACTTAGGAAGACACTAACTTACATAGCACTAAGTTGCAATTTGAATGCCCAGGGCTACCTGACTCCTGAGTCGTCACTTCTTCTTCTTCTTTTTTTTTTTTTTGAGGAAGATTGGCCCTGAGCTAACATCTGTGCCCATCTTCCTCCATTTTATATGTGGGACACCTGCCACAGCATGGCTTGATAAGCAGTGTGTAGGTCCATGCCTGGGATCCAAACTGGTGAACCCCCGGCCGCCAAAGCAGAGTGCGTGAACTTAACCACTATGTCACTGGGCCAGCCCCATGAGTTGTCACTTCTTGTTCTCTTTGAAAGTGCCTGGGCCTCTGCCTTTCCACAAAGAATAGTAGTAACCTGTAGGGCTTAAAATGCACATGCCATGACTTTGATATGAAAAAAGAATAACTCTCTTTTCCATAACTGGCTTCATGTGGCCCTGGAAACTCATTCTTGTTGTGTCACTCTTGGACAAACACTAAGGAGTAGAATGGCTGGATTGTGTGGTGGGTGAGTGTTTCACTTTTTAAGAAACTGCCAAGTTGCTTCCCAGAGTGGTTGTACTATTTCACATTCACGCCTGCAGCATGTGAGGGTTCCAGCTCCTCTGCGTCCTTCCCAGCACTACAAGTGGTCTTTCTTTTTGAGGAAGATCAGCCCCGAACTAACATCCTCCGCCAATCCTCCCCTTTTTGCTGAGGAAGATTGGCCCTGAGCTAACATCTGTGCCCATCTTTCTCTCTTTTATAAGTGGGATGCCTGCCACAGTGTGGCTTGATAAGCCGTGAGCAAGTCCGTGCCAGGGCCGCCGAAGTGGAGCACATGAACTTAACCGCTATGGCACCAGGCCGGCCCCTACTATTGTCTTTTGATTATAGCTGTTCTCATAGGTATGCAGTTCTATTTATTGAGTCAGTTTTTATATTGTGATTTGCAAGGAATGTGTCCATTTTGTCTAAGATATTGATGTTTGATATACAATTGTTCATTGTATCCGTTTATTATCTTTTTAATGTCTGTCAAAGCTGTAATAATATCTGTTCTCATATTCTTGGTATTGGGTTTTTGTGTATTTCTCTTTTTTTCCCCTTGATTAGTCTTAACTGGAGTTTATCAAATATAGTATTGTTTTAAAAAAAAATCCAATTGTTGTCTTTGTTAATTTTCTCTAGTATTTGTTATATCGTTAATTTCTGCTGTGATATTTATTATTTCATTCCTTCTACTTTGGTTTTAATTTGCTCTTAATTTCCCAATATTTGGAGATTATTTTGATGATCTTATACCTTATTTTTATTGAGTTCTAAATTAATTCCAATGTAGTAGAGGACATACACTTTAAGATTTCAATCTTTTAAACTATATTGAGACTTATTTTTCGACCCAGGATTTAGTTCATCTGAGTGAACGTACGCTGAGCACTTGAAAAGAAGATGTAGGGGCCGGCTCCGTGGCCGAGTGGTTAAGTTCGTGCGCTCCGCTGCGGCGGCCCAGGGTTCTGATCCTGGGCGCGGCCATGGCACTGCTCGTCAGGCCACGTTGAGGCAGCATCCCACATCCCACAACTAGAAGGACCTGCAACTAAGGTATACAACGGGGGGGTTTGGGGAGATAAAGCAGGAAAAAAAAAAAACGAAGATGTATTTTGCAGTTGTTGAATGTAGTGTTCTATAAATATTAAAATTTAAATAGATGTTTATAATATAAAAATAATAAGCTTAAATGTTACATTAATATTTGTTTTCCATTCATTGCTTTTGTTGTTGTTATCGGTATTGGTACAACTGCTGTTTCACTATGGCTCCTTTCTTGCCAGTGTTTGAGAGTGTGAATCAAATCTTTTAGGATTCCATCTTATTTCTTTTATTGGCTCCTTTGCTGCATCCTTTAATTTTTCTGTCTCTCTAGGGCAAATAATTTGCATCTTTAATATACAAAAGTCCCTTTAGAGTCAGAAGATGTCACGGCCTTCAATAGTATAATTCTATTTACACACCCCATTTTTTGTGCTATTAATGTCATCTCAATTACTTCTATATATGTTATAAATCCCACCTTACAATGTTAGGAATTTTGTTTTAAATAGTCATCTGTCTTTTAAGGAAATTACCAGAATTAAAATAAGCATAGACTTTAATATTTACCCATTTATTGAATGTCTCTGGTGCCGTTCTCTCCCTCTGGAGGTCCACTGGTTTCCATCTGGTGTCACTGTTTTCAGCCTGAAGACCGTCCTTGAACATTTCTTCTGGTGGAGCTCTGCTCCTGCCTTTCCACTTAATCCAGCCATTTGGGAAAAGGCATCAGTCCCTGGGTTTTGTTTCCTGGTACATTTTCTTGATGTCATGCCCTAAGGGTGCCTTAGCCAATATTGTGAAAGTGAACAAAAGCTAAGTTTAAGCAGTGCTTGGCACTCCTCTCAAAACTTCAAGTCACCATGCAGGAAGTGGACTGGAGAAAAGGATTGGCCATCTCCCCATTGACCCAGGCTGCCTTTCAAACCAATAGCTGATGCAGCCAGTTCTACCCTCAGAGAGAGCCCTGGTGTTCCAGTTGTTGTCATCCCACATATTATACCAGAAGTCATGTGGGGAATTGGATTTGATAGTTTGGGGTAGTCAGTGCAAAAATCTTAGGAGTCTGTGTCTGCAGAATGAGTTTAAAAGAGTTGAATTAGGTTGTTCAATGTATCATTTAATAATAAGCATGACAACTGCCATTTATGACTTATTTATTGTTCTACTATCCCCTAATACTCAAAAAGTACTCCACGGACCAGCATCATCAGCGCCACATGGGAGTTTCTTGGAAAAACAGAGTCTTGAACCCGACCCCAGACCTACTGAATGGGAGTCTGTATTTTCCCAAGACCACCCTGCACATTAAAGTCTGAGAAGCATGCATAAGTAGTATTCTCATCTTACAGGAGAGAGAAATGAAGCTCAGAAAGGTTAAATATTTTGTCTGAATTAGAAAGTGGTAGATTCAAGCCCAGGTCTGTCCATCTCCAAAGCTACTCTGTGTTATTGCCCAAAAACAAGTTTACTGGCCCTAAAATATAAGTGCTTCCTCTTAGCTGCAAACACTTCCATGCTGGCACCTTTTCTTTCTCTTTTCTTTTTTCCTTTCTTTCTGCTCTTCTATTATTCTTAATGAATGAGTCCTTATATTCTCTTAAAAGTCAATGGTAGACATGTGACGATTTCTTACCGAAAGGTAATAAGGGAAAAGAAGAGAAGCCCACGATTCTTACTCCAGCAATAACCTTTCTGCCCTGCCAACAGGAAAACTGGATGGATATGTCAAAGTGAAGGAGACAGAAACTCCGTCAGAAGTGAAATAAAAAGAGAAAAGTTTCTGACAATCATCCTTAGTTAATTTATGGCCACTTAACTGACTACCCCAGGAAAAGTCCAGTTCACCACTCAGGAGTTCTCTGGGACCTGACTTCCATAACCTACTAGAAAAGAAGTTATCACCAGAAAAGCTCTTCCCTACCAGCTAGAAACTTGAGATAAATGAATATTTCAACAGGAATCATTTCACACAGTGATTATGTGAAAGGATATATTAGTGGCCAGAATCGCGCTCCTCCTTCTCGATGGAAAGGTAAAATTACGGGGACCTTCAGAAGTCTCATACAGCAAGATTAAATCCTAACTTCATCTCAAAGTCTCAGATACTCAAATTTCCACTACAATGTTAGAAACCCAATGTGTTCCCTCTATGGAGGAAGCTGTTTCAACCACAGAGCATGCACGCCCTTCCCTCACACATGCACAGCCTCCTGGGGCACTCCCCTACACACATGCCCACATCCCTCCCACATATGTACCTGTGCGCCCACCCATGCCCCCACATTCACACCCTCCCATACACGCACATTTCCCCCAAACCTGCCACAAGCACACCTCCCAGCAATTTTCCTCCAACACATGAACACATACCCCTCCCACTTATGCCCCCCTAAAAGTACACCTTTCCACACAACACCCCCCCAGGCACAACCCTCATGTGCACACTCACACATGCACTCCTCCTCCACATCCCTCTGTCTATACCCCCCCTTACATCCTTTCTCACACGCACCTACAGATTTAACAGCACTAGCTATTCTGAACGTCTAAGATGTCATTTTCCAACCTGTTTTTGGAATCACATGTGATTCTCAGTCCAAAAGATAATGGGTCTGTATTTCCAAAAAAACATGAAAACAGGAATTATGCATTCTCCTAATATCCCCCAATCCCCGCCCAAGACATTTCTTTGAGCCTGACTGTACGCCATTCTTAATATCAGATACAACCCTTGGAGGCCTCAGCATCATACAGCAAGAAGGGGGTGTCCTCGGATCTGGGACCCACCTCTGGGGAATATCTTGCTTAAGTGACAGATTGTTGATCTTGTTACCTTTGTTGCTGCCACCCTTTAAGAGGAAAAGCTCCATAGGCTAGAAGGAATGGTGTTGATCAAGCTGGATCTGATCCTTTAGCAGCCCAGCCACAAGTGACAAGCTACAGGGAATTGGTATTTTGAAAGAAGGCAATGCTTAACCCAAAGCATCAACAGCAACTCTACCGTGGCACTGTAGGCGTGGGCAGGAGGACATTCCAGGGTGAGGCTGCCTTTCCAGCATCCTTCAAATCAAACACTGTATGGCAGTGGTTCCAAACCAAAGCTGTGCCCCAGAAGTCCCTGGGAAGCATTTTGTTTTGTTCATACTGATTTTTAGCTCCTACCTCAGACCTACACAATTTGAGACTCTGGAGATGGGGCTTCCAAATCAGTATTTAGTTAAAACCCTCTGGGCAATTAGAAGGGGCCATCCGCTGGCCAATATGATGTCTGTCTGGAGACTGGAGTCCAGAATCCAGTGATGTCCACCACCGAACATTTCACCCGTTGTGCTTTGAGATGTGGATCCACGCACGGGGGAGCACTCCACCTGAACTGAAGACTCTGATCCAGCTCCCCAGGGGGTCAATGGTGGAAGAGAGTCGGGGGGGCACCTCCCTTGAGCAGAGGGGTCACTGTAGTGTGGTGGAACATCAGAGGGGATTTCTCTGTGCCCACAGTGGTGTGGAGAGAGGCAGAGTTCCTGTACTGTGTAGGAGGGCTAAGGACCGGGCACTCCCCGCCATGTTTCCCTCCCTTGCACAACCCGATGGAAGGTAGCCACCCCACACATAGCATGTAACTAACGCCTGAGAGGGAATTTCTTGATAACCACTGGAGGGAACATTCAGAAACTTTCCATTTCGGGTACACACCCAAGTTTGTGGGGAAGAGGTGAGAGTAGCTATGTTAATTCTGCCTCTAGTGGAAATGGAGAATGACTATATAATGGTATGTTAAACATTTAGGTGTAACTTTCAAAGGTCGTGGATTTCCAAGTTTCATCATCTCCACAGATCATCGCAAATCCATGAGGAAAATACTGCATTGACTATTTACAAATGAAGAAATTCAGGCTCAGAAACTTTACGTGACCTTCCCAAGGTCACACAGTGAATTAGTAAAATTGCTAAGAATCAAAATCCCGTCTTTACTCAGCTTTTTTAATACTCGCCCATTTTCCATCTTCAGCGTAGTATCTTTCCATACTTTTGATGATTATTTTTTCCTTAAGCCTAGATGGCAGATACACCACTGAAATGCGCATTACCTTTAGTTTAGCTCTTTCCTGCCCAGCATTTGAACCTAGACTATTTTGAGAAATCCTAAAACAGGGGCCAATTTGCATGAACTATGGAAGCTGAAAAGGCTCAAAAAAACCCCTCCCAGTTCTCTGATGGCTAGAGATCATGTGACTAACCTCAGCCAATCAGGTGCTCTAGCTAGGGGTTTTCGGTGAGGAGCCTGTGAAAAGAAGCTGGCAGATTTGAGATTTATTTGGCTGATGGCAGCGACAGAATTCAGTGTCCACTGCCAGCAGTGCTGTTGCTGCTTGTCGTAGTCTCAGTGAATACGAATCTAACCAGACTTTTCTTTCTGTTAATTTTGGCCACAGGTTGGCTTAACCTCCCTTGAGGCCTGCTTATTTATGTCCAGCCTTCCTGTCAATTCTGGGGACTCTCCAATATCCATCAACAAATTCCTTACCTGCTTATGTTAACCACACTGGTCATCTGTGCTTCACAAACAAGAAATCTGACCAACTGCAACCACGTGATAAAGGAAACAGGCCGTATTCTTTCCAAATGCTTCAGGACATCTGTGATCAAACCTTTCACAGATTTGGAGCAGCTGCCTATTTCTGAGATGTGCCAAACCATGACAGTAAACAGACTTTTAATAAAGACTCTCTGAATAGTTAGATTTTTCTTTTTGAATTAATAACAGAATGGTCAGTTTTCTTTTCAGATCTTAATAAATACACGCAGAGCTGAAGGACATCCTCAGTATAGTTCGGAGGCTGACTAGTCGCTTTGTGCTTCACCTTGTCTGTGCGGTGGTCTTGTCTCCATCCGGCACCTCTCCCACCCCATCTCAATGGTCTAGTTAGTGGAGTGGTTAAGAGGGACTGACTTAAGCCAGACTGCTGTTTGAATCCAGCTCTGCTGCACCCTGGCTGTGCAACCTTGGGCAAAGTGCTCAGTATCTCTGAGTCTCGATTTCTTCATCTGTAAAATATGGATTATGATAATACTTACCTCCTAAGGCTGTTAAAATGATTAAATAAGTTCATTCATGTAAAGCGTTTAGAACAGTGCCTGGCCAGTAGGAAATGCAAAGCAAATGTTGGCTTTTTATGTATTTTCATGACATCAAATGCACACTTGCTCTCTTACCCTTTCTTTCTTTTATTAAAACCAGCCCTCAGAAAAGAATCCAATATTGCTTATTGATCTCATTCTGAATTTGTTTCTCTCCCCGGAGCATCCTTGAATGAAGCCCTTTCCCCAATTGTGAAATTTCTGGTGAGGGAATCTGAGCCATTTGTAGGTCAGGAGGCATTTTCAAGGGCAGAGGAGTCTCTACCCATTGAATTCGATGAGAATCCCACCTACACAAGGCCAAGGCTGCACGTGGATGCAGAGGAATTAAATTCAGACTTCGAAAGGTCCCTGAAGACATGGGATGGAGGGAAATTATTTTTTATCCTCGAGATAAATAGCCATTTTAGGCATTGCAACAAGCAGGCTCCCCTGCCCTGTTCTAAAGGCTTGTGATCAATAAGTCCAGAGAGTTTCATCGCTAACAATATCCCTGGGGGTGTCAACCTGTTCTCTATTACTTATATAACACTCACAATCAGCTCATCTCATGAACATAAATAAATATATTATCTTCATGCCCGAACTTGTGACCTGATTTCAAAACCATTCAATTACAAGTAAAGCTCTGCATGTTTGTTCTATATGAAGCCTAAGTGACTCAGATATTTTGTTATCCAACAAGAGGACTGCTGTGACTCAGGCAAATGGGCCATTAACATTTTCTGAAGTCTAAAGTCTGCAGTCTAAAATAAAATGAGTAGTTTTATAAAATAACTTTTCTCTAAAATGAAAATGTGTGTGTTGCTTGGCTGTCAAAGTCCTTGTTTGAATCTTAAAGGAGAAAAGTAACGGTTTGGAAAGTGGACTTCGGCATCAGATATAGTTGGGATCTAATCCTAGCTCCAGAATTCATCAGCCTCTATGTCTGCGGGCAAGTGACATTACCTCTCCCAGCCTTGGCCTCCTCATCAGTGAAAAAGAGAATCTTACCAAGCTCATGAGTGGTTGTGGGGGTACCACGTAGCAGAGTGCCTGGCACCTGGCAAGCAGGTGCTAGAAGGCTCTGTTTGGCTTCCAGCTAGAACTTCATGGCACAGGAAGACAACACACTCTGATGCGGGAACATGCCCTCCCTTCTGTAGAAAACCGCATTTGCAGGAGGGGAGAATTCTAATGGAAGTGGTTTTGTCTTTAGCCCCAGTTTAAACTTCACACTCTGGAAAGGTAGCCCGTGTTCTGGAGTCGATTCCAAGCGCAGGTTTGCTGGAAAGGGTTGCTGGGAGCTCTGCTGCTTCAGTGGCCCGGGATTTTAAAGAGTTGGAACAAGGTTATCAACACTACTCTATTGGGGAGGATTGTTTTCTATTCTGTTCTTGCCTTTTTCTTTTTTTATGGTCAAGACCTTGTTTTTATACTGTTGATTTTAGATTTCGGCTTCTCTGGTTTCATGTCTTTCCTTAGCAAAATGAGTGGGCTCCTCTCTGATGTTACTGCTCTGGAGTCTATGTTTCAAAAAATTGACTGGGATGCGAAATTCAAATGTTTGAGAACTACTCGTATGAGTAGCAAGCAATTCTCCCTTTTATCCCCAAGTATAATATTCTTGTATGTCCCTCTGCTTCCTTCATGTCTATAGCCCAGGAGATACAAATAGACCAGTTCTTTTTTTCAGATCAGGTAAAATGAACAAGGACATTTTACTTAGGACAATGAACGAAGGCACAAAAGACCAAGCCTAGTTTCTAAAACGATTATTTTGTATTGTTTTATTTACCATCAACTTTCAAGAAACTATCTTCCATGACACTTACAAAATTATGGTCTCTGCTGATGATCTTATGAAACGCAGAGAGGAACATGCCAGGTAGCAGGCAGTGATCACAGATCTCAACGCAGAGCTTCCCAGATTCATGGCTCAAGGAAGCCCATATGGAAAGACAAAAAAGTGAGTGAGTGTTAAAAACCAGAAGTTAAAGGCAGTAGAAATGCTTCCAGGGAAACATCACTTCTGGAAGCTCTAGAAGAGCAGGAAGAGGTTAAACATGCAGTGGTTAAGATGTTAAAGGGTTAGGAGGAATGTGGGAAAAAACTGGAGATAGAGGTGAAAAGGCAGAGAAGTTATCCAGGGCTACATTTTGGAGAGCAGGAAGATCACAGAAAAAAATCATTATAGAGGTAACAGTGGCCTCTTGAATGAAGCGGACTTCTTTGACGGGGTTTGCTCAGCCTGTGAAGGGGTACGTCTCTGCCCCAGTGTCTCGAAATGGCTTCTTTCCCTCACCCCAAAGGCCTGGGCCCTTGGCAGGCATGATGGCACAGCATGGCAATGGGTTCTGGCCATAGATGAACAGGGAGGGGTGAACAGTTGACCCAAGCTGGGTCACTTGGAATCTCACTCTGAAGCATTGCTTTGGGATTTGGGAAATAGCCAGCTCATCAGTGTGAACTCATTTCTTGATCAGGAGGTATGGGGAGACCATTTTTTGCCCCCACATAACTGAAGCAGTAGAAGAATGAGGTTTTCAGAGATGAAGAAGGTTGAAGCAGTTGAGTAGAGAGCGGAGAGGAGGAATGAGGCAGGGGGTGGTGACGACCTAACAGTTCCCATTTTCACATCCTTTTTGAGGCCTGGTGGAGACTGAACTTTCAGATTTGGTTGCAGCTTAGAATCTTTCGATTGTAAGCAACAGAAACTGCCCCTGGCTAGCCTAATCAATAAGAGAATGTATGGGCAATTGACAGAGGCTTGCCAAAGTGTGGCTGGATGGCCAAGCTTGGGATGTGGAAGGATTCCAAAACAGAAACCCACCCCTAAAGCATCGTCAGCCCCGTGCTGTAGGACATCTCGATCCAGACAGAGAGACACTCAGCCAGTATAATTTGAACACCAGCAGGATACCTGAATAGCATTCTTAAGACTCAAATTGCTTAGCCATTTTTATTTCTCAAACAGCTGGGTGAATTTAACATTTTGGTGTCTCTTTGGGGCATCTGAATTTGAGGCACGAGATCATTTACAAAAGTCATCCGGCTCTCATTCAGAATAAACGGTGTTCTGCAGATGGACACCAATGACCCCACAGATTTTTCTCCGAGTCCCCTCCAAACTTCAGAGGGAGCCAAGACAGAGGAAATAACTGAGTGGAGGTGGGTTTATAACGAGAAAGCATTTCCCTTAAAATGATCTCATAAACTTCCTTGCTTTGTTCTAAGTAACTTGGAAGCTTTTGAAACTGTCTGATTTATTTTGCTCAGGAGAACAATGTTATCTAAGCGTGTGGGTCGAGGTGGCATCTCCTTTCTGGTCTGAAGAGTGTTCGACCTAGAGCACTAGGTGGACAACATTTGCATGATCAAATGCTCATTATTTGATCATTGATTTTGGAGAAGGTTTATGTGGGAGTCAGAGAAAGAATTAAAACTTTAGCAGCTCCTTCCTGGCCGTTAGGAAATTCAACAAAATTTAAAATAAGCCAACGAAAGTCACCTGCAATCATACCATCCAGAAAACACCAGAGGAATTGTCTTAAAACTTTTATTGAAGTATAATATATACACAAAAAGGGAATCACTTTTGAAATTTAAAAGAATATCTATTGCTTAATCATGATCTATCTTCAATATTTTAAACTTGAACATAAAGCATTATACTTTTGGGTATGAATTAGAGATTTTCCAAATGAAACGTACCTTAGGATTCAGTTGTTTTCTTTTCTTACATGTTTTTTAAAGTATGTTTTTTGCTGAGGAAGATTGGCCCTGAGCTAACATCTGCCACCGATCTCCCTCTTTCTGATTGAAGAAGACTTGCCCTGAGCTAACATCTGTGCCCATCTTCCTCTCCTTTTTTTTTTTATTAATGTTATGATAGATTACAACCTTGTGAGATTTCAGTTGTACATTTTTGTTAGTCATGTTGTGGGTACACCACTTCCCCCTCCGTACCCTCCCCCCACCCCCCCTTTTCCCTGGTAACCACCGATCAGATCTCCTTCTCAATATACTAATTTCCACCTATGAGTGGAGTCATATAGAGTTCGTCTTTCTCTGACTGACTTATTTCGCTTAACATAATGCCCTCGAGGTCCATCCACGTTGTTGTGAATGGGCCAATTTCGTCTTTTTTTATGGCTGAGTAGTATTCCATTGTGTATATATACCACATCTTCTTTATCCAATCATCAGTTTCTGGGCATGTAGGCTGGTTCCACGTCTTGGCTATTGTAAATAATGCTGCGATGAACATAGGGGTGCAACGGACTCTTGAGATATCTGATATCAGGTTCTTAGGATAGATACCCAGTAATGGGATGGCTGGGTCATAGGGTATTTCTATTTTTAACTTTTTGAGAAATCTCCATACTGTTTTCCATAGTGGCTGTACCAGTTTGCATTCCCACCAACAGTGTATGAGGGTTCCTCTTTCTCCACAACCTCTCCAACATTTGTCGTTCTTGGTTTTGGATGTTTTTGCCAATCTAACGGGTGTAAGGTGATATCTTAGTGTAGTTTTGATTTGCATTTCCCTGATGATTAGCGATGATGAACATCTTTTCATGTGTCTATTGGCCATATTCATATCTTCTTTTGAGAAATGTCTGTTCATGTCCTCTGCCCATTTTTTGATCGGGTTGTTTGTTTTTTTGTTGTTAAGCAGTGTGAGTTCTTTGTATATTATGGAGATTAACCCTTTGTCGGATAAGTGGCTTGTAAATATTTTTTCCCAATTAGTGAGCTGTTTTTTTGTTTCAATCCTGTTTTCCCTTGCCTTGAAGAAGCTCTTTAGTCTGATGAAGTCCCATTTGTTTATTCTTTCTATTGTTTCCCTCAACTGAGGAGTTACAGTGTCCGAAAAGATTCTTTTGAAACTGATGTCAAAGAGTGTACTGCCTATATTCTCTTCCAAAAGACTTATTGTCTCAGGCCTAATCTTTAGGTCTTTGATCCATTTTGAGTTTATTTTGGTGTGTGGTGAAAAAGACTGGTCAATTTTCAATCTTTTGCATGTGGCTGTCCAGTTTTCCCAGCACCATTTGTTGAAGAGACTTTCTTTTCTCCATTGTAGGCCCTCTGCTCCTTTGTCGAAGATTAGCTGTCCATAGATGTGTGGTTTTATCTCTGGGCTTTCAATTCTGTTCCATTGATCTGTGGACCTGTTTTTGTACCAGTACCATGCTGTTTTGATCACTGTAGCTTTGTAGTATGTTTTGAAATCGGGGATTGTGATTCCGCCGGCTTTGTTTTTCTTGCTCAGGATTGCTTTAGCAATTCGCGGTCTTTTGTTCCCCCATATGAATTTTAGGATTGTTTGTTCAATTTCTGTGAAGAATGTTCTTGGGATTCTGATTGGGATAGCATTGAATCTGTATATTGCTTTAGGTAGTATGGACATTTTAACTATGTTTATTCTTCCAATCCATGTGCAAGGAATGTTTTTCCATCTCTTTATGTCATCGCCTATTTCTTTCAAGAAAGTCTTGTAGTTTTCATTGTATAGATCCTTCACTTCCTTGGTTAAGTTTATCCCAAGGTATTTTATTCTTTTCGTTGCGATTGTGAATGGGATAGAGTTCTTGAGTTCTTTTTCTGTTAGTTTATTGTTAGTGTATAGAAATGCTACTGATTTATGCACGTTAATTTTATACCCTGCTACTTTGCTGTAGTTGTTGATTATTTCTAATAGTTTTTCTGTGGATTCTTTGGGGTTTTCTATGTATAAGATCATGTCGTCTGCAAACAACGAGAGTTTTACTTCTTCGTTACCTATTTGGATTCCTTTTATTTCTTTTTCCTGCCGAATTGCTCTGGCCAGCACCTCCAGTACTATGTTGAATAGGAGTGGTGAAAGTGGGCACCCTTGTCTTGTTCCTGTCCTCAAAGGGATGGCTTTCAGCTTTTGTCCATTGAGTATGATGTTGGCTGTGGGTCTATCATATATGGCCTTTATTATGTTGAGGTACTTTCCTTCTATACCCATTTTACTGAGGGTTTTTATCATAAATGGGTGTTGGATCTTGTCGAATGCTTTCTCTGCATCTATTGAGATGATCATGTGGTTTTTGTTTTTCATTTTGTTGATGTAGTGTATCACGTTGATTGACTTGCGGATGTTGAACCATCCCTGTGTCCCTGGTATAAATCCCACTTGATCATGGTGTATAATCTTTTTGATGTATTGCTGTAATCGGTTTGCCAAAATTTTGTTGAGGATTTTTGCATCTATGTTCATCAGTGATATCGGCCTGTAGTTCTCCTTCTTTGTGTTGTCCTTGTCAGGTTTGGGGATCAGAGTGATGTTGGCTTCATAGAATGTGTTAGGGAGTTCTCCATCTTTCTCAATTTTCTGGAGCAGTTTGAGGAGAATAGGTATTAAGTCTTCTTTGAATGTTTGGTAGAATTCTCCAGAGAAGCCGTCTGGTCCTGGACTCTTGTTTTTGGGGAGGTTTTTGATTACCGTTTCTATTTCCTTACTTGTGATTGGCCTATTCAGATTCTCCATTTCTTCCTGATTCAGTTTGGGGAGATTGTAGGAGTCTAGGAATTTGTCCATTTCTTCCAGGTTGTTCAATTTGTTGGCATATAGTTTTTCATAGTATTCTCTTATGATCTCTTGTATTTCATTGGTATCTGTTGTGATTTCTCCTCTGTCATTCCTGATTTTATTAATTTGCGATTTCTCTCTTCTTTTCTTGGTGAGTCTGGCTAGGGGTTTGTCAATTTTGTTAATTCTTTCGAAGAACCAACTCTTTGTTTCATTGATCCTTTCTATTGTCTTTTTTGTTTCAATATCGTTTATTTCTGCTCTTATTTTTATTATTTCCCTCCTTCTACTGACTCTGGGCTTTGTTTGTTCTTCTTTTTCTAGTTCTGTTAGGTGTCGTTTGAGGTTGCTTACGTGAGCTTTTTCTTGTTTAGTGAGGTGAGCCTGTATTGCGATGAATTTCCCTCTTAGGACTGCTTTTGCTGCATCCCAAATGATTTGGTATGTCGTGTTCTCATTTTCATTTGTCTCCAGATAATATTTGATTTCTTCTTTAATTTCTTCAATGATCCATTGTTTGTTGAGAAGCGTGTTGTTTAGTCTCCACATTTTTGCACCTTTCTCTGCTTTTTTCTTGTAGTTGATTTCTAGTTTAATAGCGTTATGATCAGAAAAGATGCTTGATATTATTTCAACTCTCTTGTATTTATTGATGTTTGCTTTGGTTCCCAAAATATGGTCAATCCTTGAGAATGTTCCATGTGCACTTGAGAAGAATGTGTAACCTGCTGTTTTAGGATGAAGTGTTCTATATATATCTATTAAGTCCATCTGGTCTAATTTTTCATTTAATTCTATTATTTCCTTGTTGATTTTCTGTCTGGATGTTCTGTCCATTGGTGTTAATGGTGTGTTGAGGTCCCCTACTATTATTGTATTGTTGTTGATGTCTTCTTTTAGTTCTATTAAGAGTTGCTTTACAAATTTTGGTGCTCCTGTGTTGGGTGCGTATATATTTATAAGTGTTATGTCTTCTTGGTGGAGAGTCCCTTTTATCATTATATACTGTCCCTCTTTATCTTTCTTTATCTGTTTTGCTTTGAAATCTACCTTGTCTGATATTAGTATAGCGACACCTGCTTTCTTTTGTTCATTATTAGCTTGGAGTATTGTTCTCCATCCCTTCACTCTGAGTCTGTGTTTGTCTTTGGGGCTGAGATGTGTTTCCTGGAGGCAGCATATTGTTGGATCTTGTTCTTTGATCCATCCTGCCACTCTGTGTCTTTTGATTGGGGAGTTCAATCCATTTACATTTAGAGTGATTATTGAGACGTGGGGGCCTACCACTACCATTTTGTGTCTTGTTTTCCGGTTTTCTTCAGTTTCCTTTGTTTCTCGTCCCATGGTTTAATCTGTTCTGATGTAGAGCTGCTACTCTCTGTTGTTGTCCTTCTACTTATCTCCTCTGCTCTTGGTTTTGTAGCCCCTTTCCTTTTTTGGATTTTTCAGGAATGAGGGTTTTCCTGAGGATTTCCTGAAGAGGAGGTTTTGTGGCAATGAACTCCCTTAATTTTTGTTTATCTGGGAAAGTTTTTATTTCTCCATCGTATTTGAAGGATATTTTCGCTGGGTAGAGAATTCTCGGCTGTAGATTTTTGTCCTTCAGATTTTTGAATATATCATTCCACTCTCTTCTAGCCTGTAAAGTTTCTGCTGAGAAATCTGCTGATAGCCTGATGGGGGTTCCTTTGTAGGTTAGTTTCTTTTGCCTGGCTGTCCTTAATATTTTCTCCTTGTCATTGACTTTTGCTAGCTTCACTACTATATGCTGTGGAGTTGGTCTTCTTGCATTGATAAAGTTTGGAGATCTATTGGCTTCTGTCACCTGAAGATCCATCTCCCTCACCAGATTTGGGAAGTTCTCAGCCATTATTTCTTTGAATAGGCTTTCTGCCCCTTTCTCCTTCTCTTCTCCCTCTGGTATACCTATAATCCTTACGTTGCATCTCCTAATTGTGTCTGATAATTCTCGGAGAGTTTCTTCATTTCTTTTAAGTCTTGCTTCTCTCTCCTCCTCTGCCTGCAACAATTCTATATTGCCACCTTCCAAATTGCTAATTCTTTCCTCCATATTATTGGCCCTACTGTTCAGAGCATCTAGATTTTTCTTAATCTCCTCTATTGTGTTCTTCATTTCCAATATTTCTGTTTGGTTCTTCTTTATCGTATCAAACTCTTTTGTGACATAGCTCCTGAACTCGTTGAGTTGACGGTCAGAATTCTCTCTTAACTCATTGAGAATCTTAATGATGGCTGTTTTAAAGTCATCATCATTTAGGTTATATATCTCATTTTCTTTGGGATTGTTTTCTGTGTATTTGTTACTTTCTTTCTGTTCTGGAGATTTAATGTATTTTTTCATATTGCTTGATGTTGTTGATTTGCGCCTCTGCATGGAGATAGAGTTTAGTTGCTCCTTTCACTTGTTTCAGCTGCTGCGGTGGGGGGAGCAGCTGTTTATACTTCACCAACCAGGAACCCTGTCCGTAGTTGCTAACTGGGCCTGGGCCCCTCTTCGTAGCCACGGTGGCCCTTTGGATTCCCTCCTCTGCCGTGGGGGCCGTCACAGGGGGGCTTCAGGCTGCAGGTGCCTACTGTTGCAGCCCACCTAGATGTGCTCTCTCCTTGGGGTCTGCAACGGTGTTATGGGCTTTTCCAGCGGCCAGGGGTGGGATCACTTATATTTGTCGCTCTGTTGCTGTCGGCACCCACCGAATCTCACTTGTCCTCTATGGGTCGTAGGAGAGCTATTGGCATCTTCTACAGTCTGTGGTTAGTACACCTAGCTATGCTGCTTTTGCCCTGGGGTCTTCCAGCCTTGTGGCTGGCGGCTGGGTGCCTTCTACTGGTGCTGTGCAGAGGCTTTCCCTAAGGCTGCTGTGAGCCTGTAGGGTTTCCCCCTAGGCTACTAAGCTGGGTCTCTGGAACTCTCTCCAGCCCCAGTCCTCTCTGAGATCTCCGGCAATCCCTAGTCCCACGGGGCGGGCAACGGCAGCTGGGGGTCGCCCCGCCCTCTGGGCTTCTCTCCGGGCCTCTCCCAGGAGCCCTGAATGCTGGGCGTGGCCCCTCTGCTAATGGCAGACAGAGAGTTTTGTCTGCTGCCTGGCGGAACTCTGGCGCTTCCCGTCTGGGTCGCAGTACCGGCCTTTGAAAGTTCCCCCCACCCCGGTCCTCTCCGAGATCTCTGGCAATCTCTAGCCCCACGGGGTGGGCAACGGCAGCTGGGGGTCGCCCCGCCCTCTGGGATTCTCTCTGGGCCTCTCCCGGAGCCGTGAATGCTCGGCGTGGCCCCTCTGCTAACGGCAGACAGAGAGTTTTGTCTGCTGCCCCGGCGGAGCTCCGGCGCTTCCCCTCTGGGTCGCAGAACCGGCCTTTGAAAGTTCCCCCAGCCCCGGTCCTCTCCGAGATCTCCGGCAATCCCTAGTCCCATGGGGCAGGCAACGGCAGCTGGGAGACCTCCGTACCCTCCGTGACTCTCTCTGGGACCCTCCGGGCGCCCCGAGCACCAGGCTGGGTCTCCCCGCCAATGGCGGGGAGAGACTCTCCCCGCGGGCTCAGGTGTGCAACTCCAAAGTTTCCCTCTGCGTTTAGGAGTAATTGCGGGGGGTTTAGGTAGGGTTCTGGTCACCTGTTTCCACCGTCGCTCCTCTGTTGTGTTCTCGCTCCTGCCCTAGATGTGTGTGGATCCTCTGGGGGCGTCCGTTGGAAGAAAGCCGCTTGCGGGTACTAGGCTGCCCGTCGGGGTCGGAGAGTTTTCACCTATTTCCACATCCTCCCAGAGGAAAGTCCGTCCGCCTTCCGATGTATAGTCGTGTGGGTGTCTCAGACGTCCTGAGATGCTGTCTGGATATCCTTTGTCAAGCGATAAGTGTCCAAATAATTGTAGACTCGAAGGGCGAGAGACAAAGAGGACTACTCACGGCGCCATCTTGGATCTTCCTCCATCTTCCTCTCCTTTGTATGTGGGATGCCACCATAGCATGGCTTGATGAGTGCTGTGTAGGTCTGTGCCCAGGATCCAAACCTGCGAACCCTGGGCTGCCAAAGTGGAGTGTGCAAACTTAACCACTACACCACCAGGCTGGCCCCATATTTTTCTTACATTTTAAACAGAATTGCTGGGTAGCATTTCCAGCAGATGAAGATGCCTCCTTTAGAATTAAGATCTTCAGAGAAGGATTCCGAGAATTTTAACCATTAACTGACGGAACCCATCCCAACATAAGCTAAAGTGAAAGTTCCTCCAGGTAAGAATATGATAAGAATAATTCATGTAACCCAGTGACAAGCATTTCAAGTTCCTGTAATGTAAACAGTGTTATCTACAGCAGGGTAGGGCCAGGAAGTCCCGGATTAAGAACACCTGAGTCATGAATGGTACCTCTGACTGCACCTGAACCCCCTCACACCTCCCAGTGGCTCCTGCCCTTCCTTCCCCAATTCAGGAGAACTAGTTGGGGCTGGTGCTTTATCTGGCCTCTCTCTTCCCTTTTATAGATGTCAGCGTTTGGTAAACCTTAGAGGCTGCAGAGAGATGCTCCCTGAAAATGTATGTGAGAAATATTGTAAATATTAGCTGGTGAGTATCATTGATTTCAACAGTCCTGGACTCAAAATTTCCAGGGACTGTGCACTCAGGGTCGCTATGTTAAGCGCCCAGGTATAAATGTCAGAGGAAGTGGCGGGAACTTCCTGTGCGGTAAACTGGGAACTCCATGGAGTCACAGATTACTCAGCAGTTAGCTTCTAAGTCACATTATAAATCAACTGTTGTTAATAGTTAAAATTACACTTGACAATCCCTTAAGAAGCTGCCCCTCGAAGAGCAACGTGCTTCTTGGAGACACACCTGATGTCCCTCAACATAGCCAGACAGCCCCCCAGCCCCCCGCCACTGCACCAGATTATATCACCGATTCTTCAGTTGGGCTCCAAAAATTTAGGGAAGAGGTTGCATGAAAAAATATTTAATGCTAGAATCAAACTCACTATAGCAAGTGCTCATGCTGTGAAAGATACCAGGGAAAGATACTGATGGAGGGAACAGCATGAATCCCAGCCTGGACTCGAAGCCCCATGAGGACAGGTACCACGTATGTTTTGTTTGCCAGTGTATGCCTGAAACTTAGCACAATGATGGACACATAGATGACATTCAGGGCTAGCTTCATAGGCATGTGACCTGTGGAGCCATCAGTCACACAGGGCCCCTCGCTCAGAAGATCCCCACACTTGGTTTAATGCTTTACTGCCACCATTTTGAGATTCTCAATAATGTCTGAATAGAGGGCCCTGCATTTTCATTTTGCACTGGGCCCTGCAAGTTATGCGGCTGGTCCTGAGGACATTCAATAAATATGTGCTGCATGAAGGAGTGAGGGAATAAGACCCAGATTACTCCCTCTCCCCCCACCTCCTAAAACTCTGGGTTAAGGTGAGAAAAATAAATTTTTTCTTCCCCTGGTCTAAAGTTCACTTCCTTAGCTCTCATTTGCCAAGTCCAAACCAGTCCCTTCCAGTGAAGAATGACGGCAAGGCCATCATTCATTTCAGGGGAAAGCCCGCCTCTACCTGCATACAACTGGTCTACCCAGTTCTGCAACAGAACAATTCCCTAAAGCTTTAATCCAGGAAATTCCCCGAAGTGGATTGTAGTCTTAAGCAATAGTGGTGGGAGACATCAATATTTAAGTCCTGGTTGGGCTCCAGCAGATTCAGCCTTATTCTTTGCCAGGCTCATAGAAAATTATAGAGTCTAATCCTACAGGACTAATTTGTTCTGCTGAGAACTGATATTAATGGTGTTGGATATCTTTAACGTCTTGTCTTATGTCCTCCTTGTGCTGTCTTTTTGCTCTGGCCATTGAGCTGACACACAGCTGTGCACGGGTGCCCTTACCTCAGTTCTGCCTCACCTCCTGGGGTTTTTCTGCTGGTTACAGCAGCCATTCTGGTGCAAGAACAAACCTGGAGGTGCAAGCGAGTTAACACCCCAGGCCAACCCTTGACCTAATGAATGAGGATGGGTGCGTAAATGCTGTCTCTGGGGTGAGAATAATTCTGAGACACATGGTGCACAGCACCCCAAAGGGTTCCCAGGGGGAATAAGCTCCAGTTGCCCATAGGGTAACCAGCTCATAACCAGCCCTTGGAACAGCTTCCTGAGCCTGCCTTTTTCACTTCTCCCAGTGTCCCCACTCTGGTTCCCCAGAATTACTTCCCAGAATTGAGTCCCTGAAGCAAGCCTTGGTCTTAGGCTCTGTTAAGACATTGATGCAGCTAAACTATATCAGTCAACACTCTGATTATAAGCCACAGAAAACTAAACCAATGTCCCCTTGGCAAATAAAGAATTCATAGACCCACATCATTGAAAAGTTCAGCAGGAGAGCTAGCTTAGCTCACTTTGACCCGGGGAACACTTTTGTAAAAATCAGGCCCTCTTTTATCTCTCCGCATTCCTCAGTTTCACTTCTGTGTTGGCTCCATTTTCAAACGAGCTCACTCCTTCTATGGCAAGATGCTGGCCACTGCTTCAGAACTTTCATTCCTACAGCTTCACAGCCTGAAGGAAGACAGCTTTTTGGCCCCTGTGCTTATCAGAAGCCCTGGCTCTGATTGGCCTAAGTTTGGTCCTGTGCTGATTCCTCAACAATCAAGTAGCCACAATTTGCTGATTGGCTGAAGCCTGTTCTCATGCTCCATCCCCAGGGCAGTGTTAGAGCCCAACCAGACCACATGGCCCAGTGGGTGTGTATTAGTCAGGGTTCTCCAGAGAGACAGAAACAATAGGATGTGGATGGGTAGATAGACAGACAGATAGATAGATAGATAGATTTATTATAAGGAATTGGCTCGCTCAGTTATGAAGGCTGAGGGGGTCCAAAGATCTGCAGTTGGCAAACTAGAGATGCAGTGGAGCCAATGTTTCAGTCTGAGTGTGAAAGCTGGAAAAGATGAGTGTCCTAGCTCAGTCAGGCAGGAAGAGCTCCCTCCTTCTCTGCCTTTTTGTTCTAGTCAGGTCTTCAATTGATTGGGTGAGGTCCACATTAAGGAGGGCCATTTGCTCTACTCAGTCCACTGATTCAAATGGTAATCCCATCCAGAAACATCTTCATAGATACGTCCAGTCCAGAATAATTTTTGGCCAAATGTGTCAGCAAGTTGATACATAAAGCTACCTATCGCAGAGAGTAAGAGGAAAACCCTTATATTAAAACCAGGGCTATTGCCAGAAGAAAGAGAAGTGGATGTGGCAAAGCAAATGCTGCATATTCAGGAAGAGCAACTCTTCTTGGGCAGACCATCAAATGTGGTCTGATGCACACACTTATGCTATCCCTACCCTCCCCCCACTTGAGCAGAGAAACTATGAAACAACAAAGTCTGTAACAAAGAGTTGCAATTGAATATTAAACCTAATAAACCCAATCCAGAGAATATGTATTAATTATAAATTAATTTCTTATTTATGCCTTATTCAAGTGCTTTTTAATACCATTCCTTTTTGTTGGAGTGGAATCTTAAAATATAAAGGAGGGAAGTTTTCATTGTCATATTGTCCTATATCACTTGCCCAATTACGCAAAAAATATAGGTAGATTCCAGTTTTATAAACATAAGCAGACATCACAAAAAGTTGGCTTAAAGTTTGTTTAAGCAGAGTTGGTCCTAAAGGAAATAGGCCGGGTTTATTTTTGAGAGGTGGAATACTCCATGTTTTCTTAGAAGAGTGGGACAGTATGGTATCTGTGAGAATAATCAGGATTTGTATCCTTATTTTATTGTATAATATCTCTATCAGCTATGAGAACTTGGAGAAATTACTCAATTGTTTAAAGGTCCCCACCCATGAAATCTAAATCATATTTGTAATTTGGACTGAATGACTTTGCAAAGTTAAAAACCCAGTGCATACTAAGTGCTTAATAAAAATAGAGCCTCTTCACACCAGTGACAACTTAGGGACTGTCTCTCCTCCCTATGTCTTTGCAAAACAGCTCTTCCTCAGCTCTGCAAATAACGACTCATAAATAATAAACAACAGTCTTCTCACGGAGATCCGTGTCCTCCAAGGGCTACAAGAACTAGTGAATACGTAGGTTTTCAACATTTTTTAGATTAATGGAATTCACACTGGCCAGAACCTCACCCCTCTCCCCGTGTGATCGTGTTGTACCTGACAAAATACAGAACAAGGCTCGCTACATAAACACCGACATTACAGTGTCTGTTATTGAAACAAGATTTTACCTGGAGGAAGATTTGACCATTTGATTTGGCTCATGGTAACATCTTTACCCGGAAATTAAATTTCACTTTGCTATTGGAGCCAAAGTGTGTTTAGGTCATCAGTGGATATAGGAATAACTTAAAAAACAATGATATACATATATTATTACTAACTCTAAACTTTTATTTGTTCACTTTAAATATAGGCTGAAAAAACATCCCACTGGTGTCTAAAATGACTCTTATAATTTATTCTTTTAACAAGAGGTAAAATCCTTTGGTTATTCTTTAATTACTCTCTATCTCAAGTTCAAGAAATTCCCAAGTTGGATTTGTTCTTCCTCTCTCCTACCCTTCCCTTCGTTTCCATTGCTACTGCAGTGCGATGTGGGGTTAAGAGCATGGAATGTGAGAGATGCTGGTTCAAATTCCAGCTGCCCTGTTTGCAGCTCTGTGTCCTTGGGCAAATTACGTCACCTAACTTTCCCTCAGCTACACCATCCACGTACAGTGGTGATAACACTTCCTGCCTCATCTGATGGTGGAGTGAGTAAGATGAACTCTCTGCCCGTCTTTTTTTCTTGATCTTTCTCACCGGATCCCAAATCCCAAACCCAAGTTCCCAGATGTTTCATTGGACCACTATTTGTAAATACCATTCATCAGACCACCTTTCCAAATGTTCCAGGGTTTTCTTTTCCAAGGTTCCTTCCTTCCTCCAAACCTTCAATTTATCCCTTTTGTCTGGATAATAAGGTACAAATTGGTTCCTGTGGCATTTAGGCTCTCTAAAGTCTGGCTTCATCTATATGATTTCATCATTTCCTTATTCAAACTTCCTTACCTGATGCTAATATAAGAGTCTTAACTTTTTTCTTCCAATCCTCATTAATACAGAACTTACTCTAGCTATATCCAGTTTCAAACTTACTACTTTCTCTGATCTTCCATTTTAACTTAAGAAAGTATATAAGAAAAACACTTGAATGAATCTGCTTTAATTTCCCTGCACACTCACAAAAGCAACTCCCTCTTACCTTTGGTACTGTGGGAGAATAAGGCTCTGTTTGGATTTGAACCGGCTAGAGACATCCTTTATTCTGAGCAGTGTATTGAAGAAAACCAAACCCACTGAGTCTGAAGCTTTCTTACAAACGAGAGAATATGTATCTGTATCTCTACCTCTCTCTCTCTAATATTGGGTTAATTATTCAAAAGTACATATATTTAGTAACAACTTAAGTGAGCAAAATACTTTCTGCTAACAAACAAATTTTGACAGATTAAGTGAATCAGTTTAACTTCTTATAGCAATCATGTTTTGTGAGATTTGTGCTTATCATATGAAAGATTAAATTAGTGGAATTTAAAAAATTGTAGTTAACTGTTTAATATCTCAGGGAGCTTCTTGTTCCTTCTCAGAAACTTAGGATAATAATGTCAAGAACCTATTTAGATTTAAATCCTTTGCTTCTGATGCTTGAGCGCCTGTGATGAGTGGAATGTGAGAATTATCTAACTTTCTTTATCTTTTTTGAGAAGGGTAATAGCATAGTCATGTCTTGAAAAAGAAGTTTCCCAAATATTATTAAGTAATAGACAATCATTAAGAAAACTTGAGAAAGTACAGATAGAAAAAATAATTGGATTTCATGTCACCACCCAGTGACAACTACTGAGAATAGTTCTATTTTCTTCCCCTATGTTCTATCTACGGGTAGATTTTTAAATTCTAGTTAGAATTACAATGTGCCTATTTTATCACAGTACATCTCGCATTATTACATATCAGTTAACATTAATATTGATTTCTACCTGAATAAAAAATTAATCCATGTTCACACTCAAAAACTTAGAAAATATAAAAAATTGTAAAGATGGAAATAAAACATCATCTTTAATTCCTGACACCTAAGTATAAAATCACTGTTATATATTAACATTGTTATATATTTTATTTCTATATTTCTATTTTATTTCTATATCTATATAGATATGCTTTTTAAAAATGAAATTAGAACCATAATTTTGCATTCTACCTGTTTTGGGCATGTTTTTCCATGTCACCATTTTTCAACACTGGCTTCGTGATAAACACATATCACCGTGAGTATCTTCTCGGCCACCTGACTGGTCACTTTTGTCAAAACCTAGAGTAGTTCAAATGCTACATTCTTATACACACGGCTTTAATAAGCACTCTTGTATAAATAGTCTATTTCTGGTTTTAGACTATTTTCTCAGAAAAGATGGCCAGAAATAGAACTATTCTTAAAACAATAAAACTTTTTATTCATTCTCTTCAACTGCTCTCTAAGCATCCCTAAGCATCCTTTCTTTTCCAGGTGGCAGTGTGTGCGCACGAGGGCACAGACCGCTTTTCTATTCCTTTCTTCGTCCTCAGTGCCTGCAAAGTATTTTGCTCAGAAACAGACTACAGAAACATTAATGATTGACAATGGTTCCCACGATGTCTTCAATCTCATCCTTTGCTTATTGCCAAAAACGAATAAGTTTTCTCCAAACAGACGAATCAGATGCCTTTTGAGACGTCACAGGCATTAAGCAGTGGCCGAGACTTCACTGCTGCTTCTCTTTCTCTTGATTGTTTTTCCATAACATGTGTAATCCCCCACTAGCTGATTACTGTTTGGTGGTGGTTGGTTGTGCTGGTCTTGGGGGTGTTGTTGGCTTCGTTGTGGTTTTACATACCCTCAGTCTATGTCTCTTCATTAAGGTCCATGTCAATTCGACACAAATGCAACCTACAGGTTGCTTGAGTAGGTGACATGATATAAAAAGCGTTGAAAATCAGCTCAATGTGCACAGTCGTAATCGGTGTGCCCCCGTGGCAACGTAGTAAGGAGGATATTCTTCTTAGATAGAATTTCACCTCTGCAGCTGTCTGGTCAGCAGCGCCTCACAACAGCCTCAAGAATAGTGCATGATTTTGCCTTGCCATCCCTTCCTGATTGTCTCAGCCAAATTTACAATGATGGAATAACTTTTCTCTAAAAGAAACATCTCTGTAGAGTTCTCTGTGCCAAACATCATTAACTCCCAGTAGCTAGATTCAGCAGGTGAAGAATTTGGGAAATGGGGTTGGAATGCTCACAGAGTCTTTGTGAAGGCCGGGGTATCTCCAGTAGAGGCAAACATCTAGGGACGACATTGAAATGACCTTGCAGGACTGCTTGCTGCTATGATCTCAGCCCCTCTGGGTCTGAGTCACTGAGGCCAGGGCCTCCCAGTAGGACCACTCTTCCTGCTGCTTCAGAGAACTCGATGGTTCCTCTGTGGGGCTGCCCTCATCACCAGGAATGGATTCTCCCCGGCACCTAACACCGCCCCTCCGTGTTCTCTTAGATCAAAGTCCCCCACTGGTGAATCTGATTGGCTGGATCACAGGCCTGCATCTTAGCTCAAAAGATGCTAGAAAATTGAGTTCTGACTTCTACAATGGAGAGGTAACACTCATGACCTTGAAATTTCTCCAAATATAGAGAAAAGTCTCCAAGAGGTATTAGGTAGTCACAAATACGTAAGATGTCCACTTCACTGCAAAACAGATCCTTTTATGAGCAGCATCGGTGTGAAGAGGCTACCTGGCTCGATGCTAGGTGCAGCAGAGGTTCTGAGCTGATCCTTGTTGAATGAATCACAGTAGGGAATTTACATTTTAGTTTGAAGATATGCTGTGACTGCTCCTTACAACAAGTTCCAACTACTTTCTCAATATCAAAATTGCTATAAGCATGTACCCTTGCAATAAACAGGTTAGTTAATGGTCTATTTTATAAAGGCCTAAAAACAATGCTTACAGTGGGGGGCTTTGGAAAATGCTATGCGTTTTTCCAGGTAAAAATTAGGGTGAGGATTCCAACTGGGGAGAGATGATTATATTTTGGCCCCTAGACAGGGAGGTTTCCTTGATTTTGTGCAATCTTGTTCTGTGGAGTGTAGACAAGAATGCAACAGTTCCTGAAGGTTTGCAAAGAGAAAAAATAAAATGTCAGATTCTGGGGTCACAGCGCCACCTGGTGAAGAAGGGAGGAGCTGTTCGGGCAATGAGTCCACACCATCACAATTGTAGTACTAGCTCTAGCGGAAAATGTGAACGGAAATACTCTATGGACTCTCGTATGTGGTTACTGAATGAATTCATCAATAGCTCTATTGTGTTATATATTACAGTGCTAATTCCTAAATACACAGTCACTCATTCACATGTGCATTTATTTATTCATTAGCTAATATTTGTCAAGCACCTACTTCCTTGTTGGTTCTGCGATTACAGAGGCGAGGAAACAGGCATGGTCTGTTTCCCTTGGTACTTCCAGTACCATAGGGGAGACAGAGTTCAAAAGGAAATGCACTAAAGGGAGGGCTACAGGGTGCTTAAAGGAGGGACGCTGCTCTTTCTGGGTGGCAGATGTGTTTAAGGAAAGCTTCCTTGATGGAGTGACACACAGGCTGAGTGTTGAGGATGAGTAGAATTTCACCAGGTGAACAACAGGAGAAAGGGCATCCAACAGCAGGATAAGCAAGTGCAAAGGCCCTGAGGCAAAAGGGAGCAGGTCCATCCACGGAATGGAGGCTCAAGAGGATGGAGCACAGTGAGGGAGGGGAAAGATGGCATGAAGTAAGGTCAGAGAGGGAGGCTAGACTTTGGTAAGTAATCGAAGTTATACCCCAAGAGCAATGGGAAGATAGTGAAAAATTTCAAACAGGGGTATGACAAAACTATTCACAAAATCGTTGATCCAAATACAAACTGATACCACCTTACCCACAGTAAGAGTCAAAAGAAGTACAAGAGAGAGAAGGTAAGGCATACACAGTGGCAGCTTAGAAAAGTACCAAAGTGTGTAACCAGTGCAGAATTTAAAGATGGAAGAGGTTAGCTAGAACAAAGGAGTCTTCAGAGGACGGATTAAAACTTGAGTTAGGTTTAAAGGCACCACTGGCTGTCAAAAGTCATGAAGAGAGAATTCTGGGGATCAGAGAAGAGAGCGGGAAGGAGGCAAGCGTGAGAGAGAAGTATCAGATAGCCCCGGGAGGAAATTTTTCTGTAAGAGACAGAGTCTCTGATTTGTATCTGCTTTTTTACTTCAGAAAACCTAGGGGATTTCCCCCCCAATTCATCGAAGAATGGGAAATTGTCTTAAGAACATTCCAGATGTGCACACGGGGAGGTTTACCAGAGGTCAAATGGGAGCGTGGCCTGCGCTCTCCATGTGGCTGGTATACATGGTAGGTTTAGAATTAATCTGAAAATAAATTTGAGTGAAAGTTTCAAAATCAAGAGACTTTACATTAAAACATGGGATTTCTGGCTTGTAGGAAGAAGGGGAAATTTCTGGTAGCACTGGGTCCTCATTCCCTCATGGCAACAATTGGCTGGAGGGGAGGAGCTGCCTGAATTGGGTATGGCCAGTGGGATGGAGCGCAGTCCCCCGCACGCCTGCGTGGCCCCCGGGCCATTGGAATCGCCTCCCACCCCTCCCCGCAACGGTGGGAGCAGGAGAGAAGGCGCATCGGCTCCTCTCCAGCTTCATCTCATCCCCTTCTCCTCGGCTCGGTCCGCTGCAGCCCTTTTCTTCCGTTTCTTTAAACACGCCATGATACTGGAGGTTCCCTCCACCTTCCCCCGCCCCGGGGCTGGGACCAGGGCCTCGGAGCGAGGGGCGCAGAGCCAGGAGAGCGTGAGGAGGCCCGGGCCCTGCTGCCCTTCCACCGCCTGGTACCTTCCGCGCTTTGACCAAATCTCGGCGGAAACGCGACTTCAGAGCCCATGCCAGGGGGGAGATTTCGTCAAAGCCCCTTCAGATCGGCTCCTGTAGCAAGTGAAACTGGTATTCGCTTTAAGTCAGAGAGTTTAAATGTCCTTTTACAAGGTATTTATTCTACTTTTTAAAAACAGATTTTTTTTTTTAATTGAGAAATTACTAGTTCTGTTGGTATTCCGGCAAAGTATTACCAAGATGGACTTGAATGGCTTGGGTCTGGGAACCCTACCATGATCCTTGGGCGCCCCCTGCAGGCCCTGCACAAACTACCACCTGCTAATAGCGTGGGTTCCTCAGCCCCTCGCTCCTCGTGGCCTGCGTGGAAGGGTAATGCCATCCAGGTTTCCCTTTTAAGTCTTAGACTCAGGAGCCCCGAGCAGATGTGGCCGGTTTTGGAGGGTGCTCAGCACGTACTGCTATGGAATGAGCTCATTATCGCCTTGTGACAGAATCTAAATTAAGCTGGGACACGTCTGGACAATTTTGTAGCTTACATATCAATTCAAATAGAGGTTTCTTCCCCCCTTAATTTTCCAGTTAACATACTTACCATTTCTTTCATTGTATCTTCTTCATGGAATGTTCATGCTGGTAGTTACACAGTCTTTTATTATTATTTTATGTGTTCTTGTTATAGCGATTAATAACATCTCACCTTCTATCATACTGTATAATTTACTTTTATGTTTTAAGTCTGGTCTGTCTCCTATCGCTAGAACCTAAGCTGCATGAGGACAAGGAATTTTGTCTCTTTGTTTCGGTGCTGCAGCCCCACACCCTCGCACCCACCCTTCACGATCCAGTCAACATGTCACCAATGTCAGAGGCTTCGTTGGCTATTCCAGCCAGACACAGCTCTTCCTCCCTGGGACCCCTCAGCACTGGCCCCAGGACTGCGGCTCCAGGTGCTATGAGTAGTAGTGACATATGTGCGTCAACTGTAAGCTCCTCGATGTGCGGCATCTTGTCGAATTCACCTTTTTTTTCTTTTGCAAGAACATCTACAGATTTCAAACAAGCAATGCACTCACAAACCTCCTCATTTAGATCTGTCAGAACAGCAGCCTGGGGAGTGACAAGTTCACATCCCTGGAGGGCCTGGCAGGTCAGCAAAGGGATGAGGCAGGTGGGGACGTGCAGAGGCCCCGGGGAGGGCCTGCTGGCTAACCGGGCCACGCCCAATCAGCATCAGCAGCCGCTGTCAGGCAGGAATGTAGGCTTAAGGTCACCAGGACTCTGATCTTACAAGCTCAGGCAAAACAAAAATTCTGGTATTGTCGACTGAAATCTCCTAATTTTCACGTTGGTTCAATTACAGAAAAATACTGTGTGGGTCAAAAAAACTCATATCTTGAATCCAGTCAGTGGGTGGCGAGTGTTTGACTTGGTGTAGGAGAAACGTGTTCATTCACCCTCAGTAGGGACGGTATTTTCAAGGGGTTATTGGTGATTTTCCTTACTGACCTGGAGTCTCCAGTTCGTTTCCATTTGCACCCCTCTTCTTTCTTTTGCTGGTCCAAACAGGTAGGGACAGCTCCCAGCCAGAGAAGAAACCAGAAGCAAAGGTTGGATGCTCAAAATTAAGGAATGAGAAGTTGCTCTGCACAAGACCTGAAAGTCCCCATTTGTACTTGCAGGACTGGTTTTCCTGCTAGGAAAGAGACTGGCTCGAATGACCCCATGGGCTGGGGAGGGGAGGAGGCTAGGGATGGGGGGTGAGAAGGAGGACCTCGGAATCCGAGGGTGCCAATTTAGCACCAAGGTTGCGGGGGGGGGGGGGGGGGGGAGGGGGCCAGGCCACTGTCCGTCTGTCCAGATCAAATGACACTCTCCTATGCCACGAGACTCTGCCCAGCCTCTTTCTGACCAGCCCTGGTGAACGGCCCCATCTGATGACCCAGAGCCCCCTCGCAGAAGACACTGCTGGCTGCTGACCCAACAGCCCTTGCGTCCTTGTTCCTCTTTGTTTTCAGAAGCCCAGCCCGGTTTCCTATTTAGATAGCCGTACTTCCAGCCTCGAGGAATTAGTCACCATTGTTTAAGGTAATCATTAATCCTGCTGCTTTCACTAGTGATTGAGGCGGGTGTAAGACAGACGTAAAGGCAAGAGGGCTGGGAGATCCTGGGAAATCCTTTCCTCCTTGAGAGCGAGAGAAAGCAAAAGAGAACATGAGCACGGGAGAGTGAGAGAGAGAAAGAGAGCGAGAGCAAGCCAGAGGAGCAGACGCGAGGTAAGTGTGTCCCCTTTCCTCTCTGCCCGTTGCATGCTCTCGGGTGAGGACCTGATACTTGGGGAAGCAACAGCTGGAGGCCAAGGACCCATACAACATCTGACTGAAAGCCTTAACTTCTGCTACGCTCTGAAAGTTTGTGTCCTCCCCAAATTCACACCTTGAAATCCTCATACCCACTGTGATGGCATGAGGAGGCGGGGCCTCTGGGAGGAGATTAGGTCATGAAGGTGGAGCCCCAGTAAATAGGAGCAGTGCCTCGTGAAAGAGACACCCAGGAGCTCCCTGGCTCCTTCCTCCATGTGAGTCACAGCGAGAAGGTGCCTGTTACAAACCAGGAAGAGAGCCCTCACCTCACCACGCTGGTACCCTAACTCAGACTACCAGCCTCCAGAACTGTCAGAAAGAAATTTCTATTGTTTGTAAGCCACTGAGTCTGTGGTATTTCGTTATAGCAGCCTGAACAGATGAAGACAACTTCTTCGAGCTGCTGATCCAGCCCAGCCATCCCCCTCCTCCCTAATTGACAACGAGGACCCCTTTCCTATCCTCTTCCCAGGCTGGCTCCTCCCACTCTATTAGCTTAATAGCCGCCTCCAGGGAGCCCCTCCCAGACCACTCCCTTCTGTTCTTCTCTATCTTGGCACTTCATGTGTTTCCTTCATGCACTTTGGCAACATTTATGATGATTTTGCACTTCCATGTCTTGTCTCCCCTTCCGCTGTCTGTTTCTGCAGTGCCTTTAAATTTTGCTATTATTTGTGAACTCTGAAATGAATGTCATTGATGGAGCATCTACTATGTCCCAGGCCCTGTGCAAAGATTTAACCCTGAAGAAACTCCTTCATTCAACAAGAATGTATTGAGCACATGCTAGCTGGACATTGTGAAGCCCGAAAGTAAAGGGTAAGGAGTCTGGAGCCGGGACCCCGATAGAACAGGCAATGCTCCTGTGGGGCTGAGGGCTTTGGTAGGGAAAGCAGAGCATGCTACAAAGTCCCGTTACCCTGATTTAACCAACGGGGAAACTGGGACTTTGAAAAAAAGGAGACTTGTCCAGAGCAGTTCTCAAACTGTGGTCCATGGACCCTGGGGTCTCTGAGATCTTTTCAGGGAATCCAGGAGGTCCTCCCTTTTCCAACTACATATCTGTGTGAGACCAGATTGTCTTCATATACATCAACTAAACAACATATCGCAGAGATTGAATGCAGAAGCAGATATCTAACTTTCCATTAAGCCAGACATTAAAGAGATTAGAGAAAATATAAAACTATACCCTTCCCCATTTTTTTTTTTTGAGGAAGATTAACTAAGAAGGAAGTTAATGAGGAAGATTACCCTAAACTAACATCCACACCCATCTTCCTTTATTTCATATGTGGGACGCTGCCACAGCATGGCTCAATAACTGGCACATAGGTCCGTGTCGGGATCCGAACCTCCGAACCCTGGGCCGCCACAGCGGAGTCCCAGGAACTTAACCGCTAGGCCGCTGGGTTCTTACACGGTTTGTGAGATTGACGGGAAAGAATTCCCCTTCCGTCTCCTCAGGGCCCCGCCCCGGCCCTGCCCGCCGCGCCGGGCGCCCCCTGCTGCCCGCGGCTGGAGCCTGCGGCCCTTGGCCACACCCCCCGTTTCAGTCGGCCCACAGGGAGCCGCTTGTCCCTTTAATTGGCATGTACCAAGTCCTTCCAGGGTCCATCTCCTCCCCGGGTCCCAGGCGAGAGGAGTCACTGGTCGGAGATCCCGCAGGAGGGGATGTGGGGACGGCGCGGTGCTCCGTGGGGCTCTGGGCCGAGCGGGAGCGGGGGCGAGCGCGGGCCGAGGCGCGCCGCCGCCGCCGTTCTCCCGCCGCCGCCCCCCCCCGCCGCGCGCCGTCGCGCAGTCCCAAGATGGCGGCCACCATGAAGAAGGCGGTGAGCGGGGCGCTCGGGCAGCGGGATGCGCGGGCGCCGGCGGCCTGAGGGCCGCGGCCCCGGAACCCGGCGTGGGGCCTGGGCCGGGGTTCCCGACCCTGGGGGCGGCCCCCCGGGCGAAGCCTGTCGGCGCCCCGGGCGGCTTCGGAGGTCCCCGGCGGGCGGAGGGGGAGCGCCCGGGCCGGGCGCCCCGGAGGGCTGGGGCCGCCCCTCGCGGGGCTGAGGAGGGCCTGGGGAGGCCGGGGACCCCGCAGCCTGGCCTTGTCCCTGGGCTGTGGGCAGCCGAAGGGCCCGTGGACTGCGGTGGGCCGCAACGCCGGCATCTCCCGGGGCTGTCACGTTTAACCCTCACATGCTCACGAGGCTGGGTGCTACTGCACCGTCCTTTGCAAGGGAGGAAGCTGAGGGCCAGAGAGGTGGAGCCACCTACCCAAGGTCACGCAGCTCTAAGGAGCAGAGCGTGGCCCGCATCCCCTGTGCCCAGCCCCAGCCGCCCCGATGCCCCGGCGTCCCCCAGGCCGAAACCGTGTCTATTGAGGGTAGATGATGAGCCCGGGCCCAGAAGCGGCCGGTTTATGATCTCTGCTCCTCCCAGCAATTTAGCAAGGACCCGGGTGTCCCTCCACTTTATAGATGGAGAAACTTAGACACAGAGAGGTTAGTGCCTAAGTGATTAGCTGATAAAAAGCAGAGCTGGAATTCAAACTCAGGTTTTGTTTTTTCCAAAACATATCTTTTATCCCACTAAGTAAGCTAAACTCCCATTCAGGTTTTATAATCCAGTAAGTCTACCCAGAGGCTTAAAGATATACAGAAAGAAGAAAAATAAAATGGGGAGGGGCAAGGAAATCGTAACATCGGATAATTATTGTGCCTTTACTGTACTGTGTGCTAGCACGGGTCTAAGCGTGTTGTGTACATTATTTGTTTTAATGTTATACTCCTTTTAGGGAGATACTGTTTTTATTCCTATTTTACGGATGAGGAAACAGGCACAGAGGCAAAGCTAGGATTTAAATGAACACAGGCATTCTGACCCAGAGTGAGTGTTTTTAACTTCCATGGTGTCTGATGAGAGTCCCCTGGCTGATGGGATTCGCTGCCATTCCACTTCAAAGACCAACAGGAGAACCTGCTTCCTTTGCTGTCCTGCTGTGCAGGACCGCACAGGCTGAGCCACCTGCCTCTAGTGTAGGGTGACCAGCCATCCCGGTTTGCTCAAGATTGAGGGAGAGCTAAAATGGAAGGCCCCGGGCAAACCAGGATGAGTTCACTCTGTGGCTCTGTCATCCACACATTTGTACTCATTGCTGGAGTAGGGTTCAGGGCCATGGTGATTCAGAGAAGTAGGAAACTGAGATTCACTTCTCCTCTATTTTCTGTTTAAATTGGGCCCTCTGTTGTTAGATATGCCTTTAATTCTGGGGAAGACACTGGTTGTGGTTTGCCCCCCAAATGGTATGGAAACTGAAGTGCAGAGAGGTGAAGTAAAGGTTGAGGAAATGGTAGAAGAATGATTTGAACCCTGGACTTTGCAGTGTTTTTGATTACCTGCATTTTCTCCTTTCTTTCATTCAGCAGACTTTTTGAGCATGTAATAGGGCGCGGTCTCAGGTTTAGGTGATAGAGATAACCATGGCGAGCTACGATAATGAAGTTCTTACTGCCTTGTCCTCATAGCATCGCAGAACTGATGCTCTGGGTGAGACGCAGGCATTGCTCAAATAGTCACACAGAAAACTGTAAAGTTTCCAACTCCGATGAGAGCTATGCAGGAAAGGTGCTTGTGAAATGAATGCTGGAATGAGGTCTGTTTTGTAATCTGAGAAGGGGGGATCTCTCAGATTAGTAAGGATGGGGAGAAAAACTGAGGAAAGGAGCAAGGCGTTCTAGACAGGGGACGTCTCCTGCAGAGACCATGCGTGCAGTTAATAAAAAGGAGGCCAGAATGACAGAGGATCGGGGAAGGAGAAGTTGAACCATGGTGGGGGTGGACATAAAGAGGGGCAGGTGGTGGCCAAAACACGAGGGACTTTCTTCTTTATCTTAGACTGGCATGATAGGTGCAGCATCCTTTAGTGAATGTTTCCAGTGCTGTGAACCATTTCTGATAGGTTAGCTCCACGTGCGGTATGCTTTTCCTCTCCGCTACTCTAGGAGAAAACACAGGCATGCCAGTGCGTGATAGTGAGAGGTCACAGGGCCAGCCAGCCCTCTGAGTGAAACCGAAATTGTGTGCACGCTGGAGTAGTTTACATGACTGGTCGTGACTTTCCTGGTGAGAATGTTTAGATGAGGGGATCCAGGCCTCTCCTCTCGTCTGCTCTCCAGACCTGGTTCTTGGTCCTGGGAGGAGCTGCCGTCTGATTTCTGTTTGTTGTCGTGAGTACAAATGTCCCCTCCCCAGAGAGAGGCCATCTTTGACCTTCCTTTCTAAAGAAGCCCCCATCAGTTCCCAGCCCTTCAACACTTTTGGCCCCTATTTTTCTTTCCCCATCACGTGTGTCACTGTGTGACATGATCTGGCTCCCCTTGTTTTCTGCCTACCTGCTCCACCAGAATGTCAGCTTGCCAGTGTTCATGAGGGGAGGACCGTGGCTCTCTTCACAGGGCCTGGCGCAGAGGAAGCACTTACTAAATAATTATCAAATGAATAACTGTAGGCATGAAGGGCGAATAAGAGTATAAAGCAGAATTTTATATCACAGAGACTTGGTAGATACCTTTAAGAAACAAAAATAAAAGCAGACTGAAATTGGCCAGAATTTCCTTCTCCTTGGCTTCTAAAACAAAGAGCGACCCAGCTGTCCATCCAGACTCTGCTGGTAATACCCAGACTCCGTGTGGGGCGTGAGGAGTATGGTGCACCCTCCTCCCATAATCCCCTAAAATACTGATTCTCAGGAAGAGGGTACCGTCGGGCTTCAGGGGATTTTGATTTTCATCTTGAGCAGTTATATTTCTCTTAGGCCCAGCAGGGTTTTCCTCTAGATCTGGTCTCTTCTTCCTTTGTAATGATTTTTGGTAAATGTTATTCTGGAAATAAAGCACTTATTTATCATGTATTGAAAGGTGCCTCTATCCCCAGGCCCTATGCTGGGTGCTCATTTTATCCTCCCTTCAAGGGAGGAACCAGTTTCCCCATTTTACACATGACGAACCTGAGGTGGCTCCCAGGAACTGAATACTGTACAGTAGTTGCCCTCATCCGCGGTTTCGCTTTTTGAGGTTTCAGTTACCTGCGGTCGACTGGTCTGAAAATATCAAATGAGTGAGAGAGAGCGAGAGCACATTCACATAACATTTTTTACATTATATTGTTACAATTGTTCCATTTTATTATTAGTTATTGTTGTTAGCCTCTTACTGTGCCTAATTTGTAAATTAGACTTTCTCTTAGCTATGTATGTGTGTATAGGAAAAAAACGTAGTATATATACTGTTCAGTACTATCCCTGGTTTCAGGCATCCACTGGGGGTCTTGGACCATGATCCACCACATGGCCATCTGGGTGAGCAGTGCGGGATGGGTTGCCAAGAGACCAAAGAAAAGACCCAGAGAGAGCGAGCGAGACATATGGGTTTATTGGGAGTTACTTTCAGGGAAGGTCCAGTGGCGGCTGGCTGGATAGCAACGTGCACCTGCTACCGTCCCATGAGAGACGCTGGCTTAAGTAGGCAGAGGAACAAAGGCTGCATGCTTGCCAAGGGGGATCGTCCCTGTATGACCTGCATTCCAAGGACCAGAACCCCCCACCCGCTGAGGGCCTCTGTGTTCCCTCAGACCGAGAGGGTCTCAGTGCTAACTCTCCCAGGAGAAAGCAGCTGGGTTGACCAAGCCCAGGAAGACTGTTACCATCATGAGTGCAGGCATGTAGCCCAGACCAGAGCCTCAAGGCCACATGGTCTTTAAAGGGGCACACCAGCTAATGCCCCTACAAACCGTATCCCCTGCAGATAAGGGGGGCTACTGTAATTTGTCCAAGGTGCCTGCTTGCTTGGATTCGAATCCACTCTTCACTATTTCCACCACTCTGTGCTGCCTCAAATACTGCAAAATAACTCCTTCCTCCTTGAGTTCTTATAACTTCGTGAATGGTTGTAACTACGTGTGGCTTCTCTCAGAGCAGGAGTTCCTACCCTTTAGGGGTGTGGACCCTTTTAAGAATCTGATGAAAGCTATGAAGACCCTTCCAGAAGAATGCACATACAATACACATCATTGTACATACAGTTTCAGGGGGCAAATGGACCTCTCAATGTCCAGGGACCCCTAGTTAAGAGTTATCCCCTCCCTGCAAAAATGAAGCTTCATGCAATGTAGGAGTGTTCTAGCTCAGCGAGATTAAGCAGAAGCCGCTACTGTTAGTTGTGGCAGGTGCTGACTTCTCACTTTTGCTGTAAACAGCGCTGTGCTGGGTGGCGTGTAGTTTAACCTGAGCGTATTCACCTCCCACTGACTTTAGCCCTTCATGCCAGAGAGAAAACCACAGTTAAGGAGTGAACTGTGGGGGCGTGTGCTGCTAGGGGCTGCTGTTGGGTGAGGCTGCAACAGGAAATGCCTGCTTGGGAGATAGAAAGCAGGTGGCCACATTCCCTCGACAGCTTTTCAGAAACCGTGTGTGTGTGTGTGTGTGTGTGTGTGTGTGTGTGTGTGTGTGTGTGTGTGTCTTTGTGTGTGTGTGTGTGACTTAGGTGTGATTTAGATCCAAATCGTGTGTGTGTGTGTGTGTCTTTGTGTGTGTGTGTGTGACTTAGGTGTGATTTAGATCCAAATTCAGAAACAGTGCATTAAGCCTCAGATGCACGTCGGGCAAGCCCCGTGCTAGGTGCTTTCCCGGGAATTACACGGTTCAACCTCATGATGACAAATGCATCTGCAGATACACATTCAGGTTTTCAGGGGCTCAGTATTTAAACTCTGCAGGCAAGCAGGAACTCTGGAATTCTCTGTTCCCTGTCTGCTTAGGGAATTGATAGTTCTCATGTAGCCAAACCGACTTGAATGCCTAGATATCTGCACTTGGACTTCCCTTTAGTTTTTGTCGTGTAGCTCAGTGCTTCCCAGCTTCCATATTCATAAAAATTAGGCACAAGTTTGAACATTCAAAGTTATACATATCGGGATGTAAAGGATCTTGTCAGGATATTCCCCGGGTCTCTGATGATGGGCCTGATCATGGATGATGAGTGCCTGGGCCAGGGGAGGGCTGAGTTCTAGGTGTCTGCCCTCATGAGCTCCATATTGGCCTGAGACAGCAGGGGATAAAAGCACCCCTATCTTATGGCATTGTCATGGGAGAGACCAGGTGAAAGGATGGGTGGGGTGTGGTTATTGTGAACCCATTACTGTTATTGGCAAAAGAGCCCAAAATAGTCCTTCTTGAAGCTATATATATATATTTTTTCCCCCTTTAAATAATAATCAAGAGCTCTTGTTTCTATTTTATAAATGAGGGGAAACTCTAAAGAGACTCTGGGATTAATGTCTTTTCCTAAATATGTGGTCCCCCGCTAAGAATCTGATGAAAGCCGAGGACCTCCTGCTGCTCCTCATGCACACACACACACACTTTTGCCTTTAACTTCTAAGAGCTCATGGACCTGTCTGGACTCTGGAGCCAGACTACCTGGGTTGAAATAGAGCGCTACCACTTACTGGGTGTGTGGCTTTGGGCAAATTATTTAACCTCTCTGTGCTACAGTTTCTCCATCTAGAAAGTAGTGGTACTAGTGATCCTACTTATTAAGATTGATTGGAAGATTAGCAGAGATAAAATACTTAGAAAGTTCTTTGCATGTAGTAAGAGCTCAATAAATGTTAGCTATTATTTTTATGATTTCATAGATATTTTGTCATTTAAGCATTCCAATTTTATTTACTAATTTAATCACATTAAATATTTTTAAACATTCAGTTTTCATCATTTTACAGTAAATTACACCTTATTCATTATGAAGACATAAACAGATTCTACATTAAAATAAATATAGTTTTTACTATTTATGGAGTGTAGCCACTGAAATGCATAGTGACCCTCTAGCCAGTGTTAGCAGTTAGATTGAAAATTATAGAAACTGTCAGATTTCTGATAGTCTTAACAAACTTAAGCAAGTTTTACCTCTGAGAGAATAAACTAGTATAAGGCATTTACCAAAATTAATTACCACATCACTTTTTGCTCCCTGGGTTATCTTGATGAAACTGTTCCAACTTGAGAAATTCTGCTCCAGGCCAAAAGTTGGCTGAGTTGATTCAGGACTTATTCTTAATTATTGTTTGTGTTGGAAATGCTTTTCTAGCTTAGGCATGATTCCGTAGAATATTGAAAGAGGTTATAGATTTAGGAACAAATCTTAAGCTCGTGGAGCGAAAAGTTAGTAAGGCCTATGTTTGTGATATTCTGTACCTCTTGTGTTTTTTGACTATATGAGGACGAATAGTTTATTGAGTTATTTCAGAGTTATATAAAAAGCTAACCTGTAACTTCTCCATTAAAATTAATTCTACGAAAAATTAAAATGTTTTTTCAGGCTGCAGAAGATGTCAATGTTACTTTTGAAGATCAACAAAAGATAAACAAATTTGCTCGGAACACAAGTAGAATCACAGAGCTGAAGGAAGAAATAGAAGTAAAAAAGGTATTGAAAAGATGTATCTCATTTAAGAAAAATAAAAGTTCTTTGTACTATGGATTTTTAAAACTGAATTCAATAATATGCGATTATATCTCTGGGTCTTTGTTGCGGATGCCATAATCCATTCCAGTGAGTTTAAGAAGAAAGACGTTATTTAAGGGATGCGAGATGGTGTCGAGATTGTTGAGGGTTTGAGGAGCGGGTCCCAGGACCACATCTCAGAACTTGGCTGGTGATGGAACTGCTGTTGTCTCCACTGATCCCAGAGCCAGCTGCCTCGTCCACCGTGAGGAAGCTGCCCCTTCAGACCCAGGAATGCTGGGCTGCCACTGCTGCCGGCCCCGTACACTGGGGGCCTCGTGCCCAGCCCCCTCTTCATCGACTGTTGAAGTCCAGTTCAAGGGCATTTGCTTGGTGGAATTTAATTTACCATTTGCTTTCATCCTATCATCAAGCAGGTCTGAGAAATGTCATTTGGTGTTTTTGTTTCTCTTCTAACCTAGGAAGGCAGAACTCACAAAGTAGGAAACGCTTGAGTGGCCATGGATACCCACTGTCCACCTCAGGTGTTAGGTAGCTGTTACGTGCTTCCTTATGAAATGTCACGTAAAAATGTAAGAAAGTCTTATTTTAGGGTGTAATGCCTTTGTGACAGGGTCCCTCAGAGAGTCGATGTCCCCAAATTAAAGTTGGCTTGTAGTCTCTTCTCAGGGCATTTTGAATACGTTTTCCATTGCTGTTTACTTTTGTGTTTATAGAAACAACTCCAGAATTTAGAAGATGCTTGTGAGGACATCATGCTTGCAGATGACGACTGCTTAATGATACCTTATCAAATTGGTGATGTTTTCATTAGCCATTCTCAAGAGGAAACACAAGAAATGTTAGAAGAAGCAAAGGTATGTTGGAGTCTTTCCCTGAGTGATGAAGTCTAACTCAAAAAGTAGGATTTATATCATTATAAAGAACATGTAATATAGATGTAGGGAAGCTAATGGAAACTAGCTAATATTTCACGGGTTCTTAAAATGTCCCAGGCGTGCTCTGAATGCTTTGCAAGCATGATTTTATTTAACCCTAACGGTGAGTCTGTGAGATAGGTACCCTTAATCCCACTTTCGAGTTGAAGAGGTTTAGAGAGGTTATAGGACTTACTCACAGTCACACAGAGGGAATGGCCTTCTGACTCTAGAACCTGTGCTCGAAACTAAAAGTATTTAAAAGTACGGAATATTATAAAGTAGAAAAGAAAATCACCTGTAATCCACTACCCAGAGATAGTGATCCACAGAGAACATTTTCATGTGTGTCTTTTATGTTCTCTCCTTCTCTTTCGCTGTGTAGTTTTGCTTCGTGTTTTGGTCGGTTAACATCCTAGCAGGAGTACTTTCTCGCTCTGTTTAATGTTCATTCATTTATCCGGCAGATGCCCAGTGGGAGCCTGCTCTGGGCCAGGGATACCTGCTTGGAAAACATCATTTTTGGTGACCGTTTAATGTCATGTTGGTAGACATTGATTCGGCTCACTGTCCTGTTGTTAACATCGATTTGTTTCCAGTATTTTCCGATAGTAATATTGCAGGGAGCATTCTTATACCGAAAGCTTTGTTCACATTTAGGAAATTCTTTGAAGGAAATAATCAGAAGTATGATTAATTACTGGGTCGGAGTGTGGATCCATTGACAACGTTTGAGGCATTGGAGAATTGTGTGAAATTAGTTTCCAATTCACATGTCCTCCAGCCGCATATGAGAAGGGCAGTCATGTTTGTGTATGAGAAGCTGATGGCAGTTAAACATTTTCTAAATCTTTTAAAATTTACTTATTTAATGTTGAATACTTATTTGATGTTTATTGAATGTTATTTAAAATGCTAGTCTCCCTTCTTCAAATGTCACAGAAAGCAGTACTTTCCATGAATTAAAGCTGCATTTAAAAACCTGGAGAGGAGCTAGTACTTTTGCTCCTGGATACTTCCATGCGGAAACACTCACTGGATGTCTCCCCTTATGTTTAAATCTTTTCTTTCATAGTAAAATTTTGTAATTTTGTTTCTTTTTTTTTTAACCATCCTAAAATATTCTTGTCAAAAGTATTTCAAGATAGTTTGTGGTTTTTGTCATTGTTGTGAACATCATCTCCCCCTCATACTGAACCTCTATTTTTTTATTTATTCATTCCAGAAGTGTTTATTGAGTGCTTACTTTGTGTCAGGTTCTCCCATGTACTAGGGACACAGGAGACAACAAAACATGCCTGGTCTCTGCTCACATGGAGTGTATAGTCTAAATGGAAAGAGAGAAAACTAAGCAAAAAAACTAATAATGAGTAGAAAGTGGTATGAGGATAGAGCCACCTTTAAGGTCATAGGGCGGGGGCTCTGTCCTAACCTAGATGTCAGGGGTCAGCAAGGGGCTCCCTGGGAAAGTGACGAGGTGACAACTGAAAAATCAGGAGGTATTACGTAGAAATGGGGAGGGGCTGTTCCAGACGGAAGAAACAGCATGTGTGAGTAGTCATAGAAAGATTGTGGTGCAAAAGTAGAACTGAAAGAAGTTTAATTTGCAGGAGATTTGGGAGCATCTCAAAATGTGGTCAGATCTTGAAGAACTCTGTCACTTGAGTTGAGTAAATTGACTTTATTTTAGCAGAAGTCAGCAAACTTTCTGTGAAGGGCCAGATAGTAAGTGTAGTAAGTGATAGTAGTGTGCAGTAAGTGATAGTAGTAAGATAGTAGTAAGCAGATAGTAAGTATATTCGGCTTTGTGGGCCATGTGGTGTCCGTCACAGTCACTGTGACAGGAAGACGTGTCACCGAGTGCCATGGCTGTGTCCCAGTAAAACCTTCCAAACCCAGCTCCAGGCTAGATGTGCTCACCCTTGTCCTGGGGCAAGAGGAGCCTTTTATGCCTTTTAGGAAAAGAGTAATATGATAGGGCTTGTGATTTAAAAATATTTTTCTTGTATGTTGTGGTAATTTCACTTATTAATTAGGTTTCCTGGGTATAGAAATTTTACCTCTTTTCTAACAGCTGTCTGTCTGATTTCTAGTTCTTGTCTTATAGCAGTGGCTCTCAGACTTTTAGCAGGTGTCAGACTCATCCATAGGAGGGCTTGTTAAAATTCAGATTGTTTGGCCCAACCCCCCAAATTTTTAATTCAGGAGGCCTAGTGTGGAGCCCTAGGATTTGTATTTCTAACAAGTTTCCACATGATCTGGCGTCCAGACTTTGAGAACCATTGATCAGATCCCTAAAACAATAACGTTGTCAATAATAGGCATTCTTCTTTCATTCCTGATATTAATGGATATACCATTTGTATGATTTCATATTTTCCTGGTTGTATTTGGGAAAAATTCTTTTCTTGGTCTTAGCCAGGAAGGAATTTCTGATATTTAATGCATTTCATGTGGGCAAAGCTGCCCTCTCCCATGAACGAGGCACTCATTACTGCTGTCTTTCAAAGTCTAGCTCAGGGGCCTTGTAGTTAGTAAGAATTTCTGCCAGATTTTGACTGTCAGTTATTATTTTTAATTATTATTTTAATTATGGGTGGCAGTGTGAATTTTTATCATTTCCTCTGGTTTCTTAGTTATTTTTATGGGAAGTTGGAAGAGGCTGTGTCAGAAGCCAGGCCCGTGATAAACTATTTACCAGAAGTGTTTATATATGGTTCTTTCTTTATTAGGATATGATAATTTAGAAATTAATTTTATCTGTTGTGTTTTTTAAATCAACAAAAACTGAGGGAAAAAAAGTTTGATTTATTCTATACTAAGCAAATATAGGCCATGGATTAAAAATGCCCACATCCAGACTCTTGGTTTAGATTTAATTATCAGTGTTATTTAGCTGCCTGTCCAAGTTTAGAAAGTTTTTGACCTAAAATCCTTCCCAAATATTACTTCATCTGCAGATGCTCAGAAATCATTCTGTTGAATAGAATTAATTTAACTTATTTTTTTTCCAGAAAAATTTGCAAGAAGAAATTGCCGCCTTAGAGTCCAGAGTGGAATCAATTCAGCGGGTGTTAGCAGATTTGAAAGTTCAGTTATATGCAAAATTTGGGAGCAACATAAACCTTGAAGCTGATGAAAGTTAAACATTTTATAATACTTTTTTTAATTTGTTTAATAAACTTGAATATTGTTTAAAATGATAATTTCCCTTCTTCAAATGATATGGAAAGCAAAACTTTCTTTTTTTAAAATTTTCATTTATTTAATGGAAACTTGCCTATTTTCACATGTCTTGCTTATTTATTTTATATTTTTAAAAGAAAACAGTAGTCATCTATGTATTTTGCATAACGATTATATCAAGCATAGGGACTCTATGTCATGTTATTAAAATCAGTTAAGCAATCTTTTATGTTTCTATATTGTCATTTAGAATATTTGTTGCAGTCTTTATTTATAAGAAAATTTAACAGATGTGTCATGTTGTTTATATGTCTGAGTTGCTATTTAGAGACGGTGAAAGCACCACAGAAAGATCCTGTCCTACAGCTGTCTTCTTTGCTCATTCCACAGCTAGAACTTTGTCATATACTAAAAACTATGTATATATTTTATTTGAATATATGTAATATATATTATATCTAAACATACATATTTCACATATCTCTTACATATATATCAATGTCATAGATCTTGGTAAAAGAACTGGATAATGCTCAGACAGGCATTTGAGCTTCATACAAACAGAGGAGAACAACAGAAGAATATTTTGGAAACCAAGAGATCCATCAATAGGAAGAAATGTTTACTGTCTTTTTATTTTTATTTATTTAAAGATTTTATTTTTCTTTTTTTCTCCCAAAGCCCCAGTACGTAGTTGCGTATTTTCAGTTGTGGGTCCTTCTAGTTGTGGCATGTGGGACGCCGCCCCAGCATGGCCCGATGAGCAGTGCCATGTCCGCGCCCAGGATCTGAACTGGCGAAACACTGGGCCGCCAAAGCGGAGTGCGTGAACCCAACCACTCGGCCACGGTTCCAGCCCCCTACTGTCTTTTTAAATTACAAGTTTTAGAGTTTATTTTACTGCTTTGAATAATTGGGTTTATATTGGTAATGATGCAACTGTGTATTTAAAAATAGGGCTTTTTTCTTAAATAAAGAGTACATTTGCCCTCTACCACCCCCAAAAAGATTGTGATTTGGAATGCCTGATTGTTTGAACTTTCCAGCAGATGGCAGTGGTGTGCCAAAATACCAACGGAAGGACCATAATACAAAAATGAGCATATTTCTAGGATTAAATATGCATAATTTCAGAGGAAATGTTATTTTTTAACCTTCGAGGCTAAACATTGCCTATGGATTTTTTGTTAAATGTTTAGCAACAATTCAGGCTTAAAGATAGAAAATATAATTTTTATTTATTTATTTATTTTGAGGAAGATTAGCCCTGAGCTGACATCTGCTGCCAGTCTTCTTTTTGCTGAGGAAGCCTGGCCCTGAGCTAACATCTGTGCCCATCTTCCTGTACATTATATGTGGGACACCTACCACAGCATGGCTTGATGAGCAGTGCCGTGTCCGCACCCAGGATCTGCACTGGGCCGCCAAAGCAGAATGCGAACTTAACCGCTGCACCACCGGGCTGGACCCCTAGTAAATATAATTTTAAAATTCTTTATAACATAACTTATAAATTGCTGCAGAATTTTCCCAAATAGTGATACTCAAATTCTAGAAAATGACTTTTACAAGGATGTTTTTTCTTGCATGCATCTGGTTCGCGTTCAGTTAGAGGAGTGAGACGGGGTGGATATGTCAGTCAGCTTATAACAGGACACGGATAACACACTCAAGTCAGAATAATTTGAGGAGCTTTATCCAAGATTACAAGGAGGGTTTTGTACCCTTGAGGCTGGGGAGGGAGCAGCCACCTCTTTCATCCTGGAACCCAGGCAAGGGCTGCCTTCATCTGAAGAGGGACATAGCCAGCCTTTGACATCCCTGCAGTAATAGAGCTGGGGGACTGGACACCCCAACCTCATCCTCTCTCTCTCTCCAAAATCCGGCTGGTACCCAGCATTGGCCAAACCCAACTGGAATCCAGAGGTAGTCTGTAAAAGTTGGTCTTTTGCCAGGCCAGAGAGCTGGTGAATGGATGGATCCGGGGGAGGCTGATGGGAGATCTGACCCAGGAGGGTGGCTAAAGTTGAGCTCTTCAGAAATGTTAACAGTGAAGGCTCATCAACTTATGTGCCAGAAAGTGAATTATATAACTGGTTGGGACTTAAAATCTTATCAGCACGTTAGCAAGTAAGCCTAATACAAAAAACAAACATCTAACATGGGGAAGAGGGGAGTTACATTATACAGTGTTTTCCTTAATTAATTTGTGAAGTTTTAGGACATCAGAAATCTTTTGTCCCCCTGCCTTTTTTGTTTTTTTGGTGAGGAAGATTGGCCTTGAGCTAACATCTGTAGCCAATCTTCCTCTTTTTGCTTGAGGAAGAGTGGCCCCGAGCTGACATCTGTGCCAATCCTCCTCTGTTTTGTATGTGGGATGCCCCCACAGCATGGCTTGATGAGCAGTGTGGAGGTCCACGCCTGGGATCTGAAACTGCAAACCTCAGCTCACCAAAGTGGAGTGCACAAACTTAACCACTATGCCCCGAGCTGGCCCCTTGAGTCCTGTCTTAAAATCATTCCTGAGGTGTCCATGAGCCTTTTCTTATTTTTGTTAATAGTAAATTCATTGAGCTAGGTGAAGACTGGGAAACAGCATGTACTGTATCTGAAGAGGCAACTAATACACAGCTTGAGCCAGTAGTTGCCATGTAGAAGTTTTGATCTGTGTCACCACTGTTTTCGAGACAAGAGTCCTGAGTTTTATGTACAATCACTGTTTTTAGACAGTGCAACTTTTTTTTTTTAAGGATTGCAGGCTAAACAAAAGATCTTTGTAGAACAAATCTGACCATCAGGCTGCCAGTTTGCGAACTTGTGCACAATATGCTGCATCTTACCCAGGCTTTTGATGGGAAGTAGGCAGTAGATAATTTGCCTGTACTGAGGGTCTTAGAGCTGTTATACTGAGCTGCTGACTTTCACTTTTAAATACCTCTCAAATCTGTCCATTTCTTTCCCTCTCCACAACCACCACGACGCTGGTCGAGCCTTAAGAAAGCTCTAGGCAAAAGCATGAGTGATTAGGGGCGGGAGAGGAAGAAAATGCCATTCAAGACGGAGTTTTGTCAACTGGAGGCCAGAGAGCGTCTCTAAAGGGTTTGAATCTGAAGGTGGCGTACATGACTGGAGCAGTATTTTAAGTAGCAGGTCAGTTGTTAGGTGGGTTTTTCTACTAAGAGATGGAGGTAGGGATGCCAGGTGTTACTGCACTTTCCCTGGTGCGTCGAGTCAGTTGGCAGAAAGAAACGGAAAGAAAAGGCAGCCAGGACTTAGCGAAGGTGGAGTGTGTAGGTCTTGATAGGTTGGAGAGGTGAAGGGAGGGGGAGAAAGCCAAAGATACCTTGGTTTTTGAGCACAGGCCAGAGACAGCCTGCAGCAGGCTTTCTTTGGCTCTCATAATTAAATTTTTTTAAAAAAATTTCTTGCCACAATAAAATCAGGAGATCTCACATAAAAGTTCACAGTTGCCATTTGGAAATAGGGTCCCAATGTTGTGAGTCTTCAGCTGCTCGCCCGTTAGACAACGCAGGCTCTTTCCAGTTCACCCCAGTCCCCACCCAGCGTGCTCCCCTCATTGACATCACCTGCCTGGCACCTGTTCACCTTGGCTTTGTGAGCCCTGGCAGCCTGCTGGTAGTGTTGATGAGGGCAGGGATGTCAGAAGTGTCCGGTTTGCGTGGGCCGGGGCCGGGGAGGGGAAGAGCATGAGTTCGGCTTTCGACACTTGGACTCGGTGGGATGTCAACCATGTGGAGATGTGCAATTGGCTGTTGGAAAGGTAGGTTGAAACTGGAGTATGCGGGACTGGGGAGGTATATTTTAGAACGGTTTTCATCCTAGAGAAGTGCTTTTTAACATTTAAGGTACGTGCACATCACCTGGGCATTTTGTTAAAATGCAGATTCTCATTCAGTGAGTTTGGGCTGGGGCCTGAGGTTCTGCATTTCTAACAAGCTTCCAGATTATGCTGAGATTGCTGGTCCATGGGCCATGCATTGGACAGCTAAGGTAGCTTGTCACGAAAGAGACGAGGACTTGGGAAAGAGTGCAGGTGGGAGGAAAAAGAATCAACAAGGGAGACAGAGCTGCAATAGTGATGGGAGATCCGAGGGAGGGTGGGATCCTAGAGGACAAATGGGAGGCTAACAGCAGGAGACGGTGGTGGATATCAGAAGTACAGAGACGCCAAAAGGAGCTGAGCAAATGGAGCTCTAGTTGATGACTAAGAAGTTCTTAATCTCCTTCAAAAAAAGGTTAACTCCCCCCACCCACGTGCACACACACCTGAGCCCCGCACACACCTGAGGTAAGTGGCTCACTCCCATCGCAGTGGCGCACACAGCAGCGATTCTCAAGGGGGCCACTTGTGTGGTTTGCAAAAACCTTCAAATGCTTAGGACCAAAGACAAATCAAAATGTTCCCTACTTCAGTGGTTCTCAAAGTGTGAACATGGGGCCAGCAGCATCAACATCACCTGAGAACTTGTTAGAAATGCAAAGATTTCACAGGACTAAACCCTGAAAAAAATCTCCCCCACTGGGCCTGATGTTGAGGGACATAATGAACACTGCCTTCAACAAATGTTTCATACAAACTGGGAGTGGAGCCCAGTGTTTTAACAAGCCCTCCAGGTGATTCTCACTCAGCTAAAAACTTGCCTGGTTCAAATAATTCAGTCGGTTTGGGGGCCAGGGGAAGAGACTGAACGCCGGCTGAGAATTCTTAATGCACAATTACAGTGATGAAAAGAGTAACAAGATACAGGAGCTAGACTGTCTTTTAATGTCGCTGCAGTGTAGATGGAAGGGCCTTTGTTTTGTTTTTAAGAACAGGGAATATCTGAGTTTTTGTAGGAACAGATAGCAAGGAATCCAGGAGAGAAGGTGATGACAAAGTCAAAAAAATGTTTTGGAGGATTTAACCCTGAAAAAACTTTCCCCCCATTGGGCATTGACTTTGAGCAATGTCATGGATATCTACTTCAACTCCTGCTTCAGGGCAAATGCAGGAGCAGAATTCACATGTCCAGTTCTTGTAGCCATTTAACTGTTAACTTCAATCCAATGGAAGTAAATCAGAGAGAGGCTGATAATAACCAGCCAAGATCACGTAGCCAGGCATGGTCTGAGCACTTTCTGTGTATTGACTTAGTCCTTACAATCCTGTAAGTGACATGCTGTTGCTGTCATTGTCTCCATTTTATAGGTGAGGAAATGGAGGTGCAGAGAAACCAAGTGCCCTGCTCAAGGTTCCACAGTCCTTGAGTAGAGAAGCCAAGACTCAAATCCAAGCAGTAGGTCTTCAAATCTATGCATCCAGCCACTCCATTGCAATACTGATATGTAAGTGTAGAATCTTCTAGCAATCCCCCTAGATCCGAGTACAACCCTTGGCTAACTTCAAATGCAGAATTTCCCTTAGAATACAGAATTTCCCCTAGAAATGGGTAGGAATTAAAGAGTCGAGTAGTGATAGCCTTGGTCTGTGAGCTGTCTTAAAGGACCCCTGGAAACAACCCAATTTCCATCAACAGGCGAGTGGACAAATAAATTGTGGTGAGTATTCCATTCCCATAATGAAATACTACATAGTAATAAAAAAGAAGAGGTTACTATGACATGCAGGAGATCGATGAATCTCAGAGACCTAATATTAAGTAAAAGAAGCCAAACACCAAAGAGTATGTTGTGTGTGATTCCACTTATATGAGGAAACACTGAGGGGTAGGGAAGGCCACCTTTTAGGAAAGGGTAGTAATAACTACCATTTATGGAGCACTTGCTAAACCACAAGCACTGTTCAGAGCACTTGACCTGCCTTAACTCCCCAAACCCTGTGACAGTTGATTCTTTTATGATCCCCACAGAATTGTTTGTCAGATAAGGAAACTAAGGCTCTGACAGAGGAAATACCTTGCCCAAGCCTACACTGCTGCTAAGTACAGAGCTGGGTCCACTCCCACTCCACGTGATCTCATTGTGTCTTGACAATTATGTCACACCTCTGCCCAAAAACCATCACCTGAGCTGCTGTGCCAAAAGACCGTGTGTGATGTCACACACTAAGCCTTCCCCACAAGACCTGGGAGGTGGTAAGAATTTGATAAATATTGTCTATTAGGGTCAGTCCTGTGAAAAAATGGAGCCTCAAAGGGGTTTCCCAAGGCCATATAACTCAGTAACGTTGCATTTGTGTGGTTTTGACCGTGAATTCTATTGTGTGGACTGATTCTAGGTGACTCATAGTTACTTCAAATGCAGCGCTGTGTTATGATTTTCATGGGCACTGAGCCTGCCTGAGCCCCTTCCTCCATAAGATAAATATTGAAAAGTATATTTTACGACTGCTTTGGTGTAAAGACAGATGTAACCCAGGCTGGATGATACTCATTATTTTTTCTGATTTTGAAAGAAATGAAAACATTTTCACGGGCCCCTAAGGTGCCGTGGACCCTAGGCACCATGTCCACTGTGCCCAGTTGAGAAGTGGGCCCTTCTGAATGCAGGTGAGATTGTCAGGTGCTGGTGATGACGATGGTGGGTTTCTTTGGGAGAGTCGGGGAGAACCTGTGGTTGAAAAACACACCTGAAGACAGAATTCTTTTTTGATGAGAAGAGATTCTATTTCCCTGTTCTTTTTTAGATCACCGTAGTTACCATAAAAGATTCAGCCATCAGCATGAAATGACAGTTGAGTTCAAATGATAGTCAAGACTTTTTAATTTAATGAAAAAGCAGAAAACAATCCAGAAAAAGAGACTACGATTCATGGAAATGGTGTTTTGTGTCATTTTATCTGATTTGGAATGGGGTGGAAAGAAGGAATTGATGAAATGCTTCAAAATGCTAGCATGTAAATAGGCCTTGAATAAATAGTGAATCATGCTTTCAGGCTTTCAAAACACACAATTCTGGTCTCAGGTTAAATAGTAGTCCATTGGAGCCAATTTAAATATGCAGAGACTGATAGCATCAACCATCACATGGAAGACGTGTTTCCCTGAAAGTTTTAATTTACCTATTTGTTTCGAGTCTGAACCACTCTAGAAGGCCTTTGAAAAAGCACAAGTCCCTGAAGCAACTTGGATGATATTTGTCCATGGGGTTTGGATAGCTCTTAGCTAGGAACTGGTGTTTGCAACCCTTTATGGAGGCCTTTAAAAACAAACAAACACATAGGAATGAGGGAACTGAAGTAATTCGCTGAATGAGTTCTCCGTTTTACCCAGGACACAACAGAGTGCTTACGCATCTTCATTCTGTGCACCTAATGACAGCTGTGTGCCACTCAGGACAACGGGTAAGTGTAAAATATGGGTTAATTTCGGCATTAGAGCTGCTATTAGCACAAAACCAAGACAGCACAAAGACCATAACATACCTTCCTATTCTGTCAAGAGTGGTGGGTGTAATTGCTCTAAGGACCAAGTAATATGAAAACAGATGAACATGAAACCAATAGGAAAGCTATTGTCAGTGCAAAGAAAATAGGGTAAGCCACAGCACAATTATCTGATGCTGTTGGTCCTCATCATGATGAATGAGATCATCTTACCCCGAACCAAGGTATGTTCACACCAGAAATGCTACCCCTGGATCTAACCCAGGTGTCTGCTCCCGTGACCCTGGAGCTCACATAAATGAAGGAAGCAGGCTGGGTGAGTAGCAGCTGCCCTGTGCGGAGGTAGCAGAACTCTCTAGTTTACCAGTTTACAGCAGCACTTATTGTCTCCTCAATGAGAAGGTCACTTTGGCTTTTACAGAAGAGGAATTTCTGATTGTCCTTTATTTTAGGTTAATATTAAAACTGTCGGAACACTTGGAGTTGGGGAGATGGCAGTGACAGGCAAGGCTGTGCCGCATCAAAAGGAATTCAACAACCCTTTGGCTTCACCCAACTTTTCTCATGTTGGAATGTAGGCAAGAGTTACTGAAGCTTCTGATTGTTCAAGGAAAGCCGGAAATCTGAATTTCTTTCAGTGTGAAATCTCCCGATTTTTAAATGTTGCCAAATCATTCAAAGATTTAAATGACATTAAGAAGAGAACAATAAGGCAAAACAACAAACATCTGAAAACCCCAGTTCACAGATCATCAACTCATTCACAGGGGCGTGTAAACATCAGTAGGAATCCGTGAGGGCTGACAAAGCCTTTGAATTAATAGTAAGAAAATCTCATCTTTCCTTTCGAATTTTAACCAAATGACACTTTTCAACAACGTGTTCTCTTTCTTCAACCCAAAGGAAAAGTTAATAAATATATGGCAGGGATGTTTTTTACAACATCAGTCAATGGTTTAATTGTGTTTATAGTTTACATCTTAGTTGCTATGATGGGTTAAAAGAGATTTCAGTACATTTCTCAAAAGGAAAAGATAAAGTTTCTTTAGCAGATGAAAAAACAGTAGTGGATAGAGATTTTTTTTAATAACTGTCAAGAAAACATCTAAACAAACTTAAATAACACCAGAGAGTGTTCGTCAATAGTCAATAAAGTAAAAGGGTTATTAACCTCAAGACAGAGTTGCTGTTGGGATCAGAGGAAAACCATCCGCCACGCACCTTTTTTTATTGACACTTCAGGGTAAACTAATAAAACTCTCCATGTCAATTAAGTTTTGGAAACTCATGTTCCCTCTTTCCCAAATGCTGTGAATGGGCATATAACACTGCAGCTCCCTTTTTTCCCCCTTTTTTCTCCTCTTGACTTAGGAAGTAGGGCCAATGGCACATTCTAGTGTTTTCCTCACTATAGTCATTGACACAGAAGTCTATGAGATGTGATGTTGACAAAAGGGAGAAAGGTTAAAACTATTTTTTTGCAGGTGAGCTTGTAGAACCGTTTTGAAATTAAATGTGACTTTACAGTGTGCTTTCTGTTTCTTGTCGGACCTCCTAAAATCATAGATTTGAGCTGAAAGGGATCTTGGAGAATTATAATACACCTTTTATGGATAGGAGAATTGAGGCCCAGAATGGCTGACTCCATCAGGGTCAAAGAGCAAAACAATATCAAGTTCAATTCCATGTCTGGGGTAGGCAGCCTTCTAATTGACTCCCAGTGACCTCTAACTCTTGGTATTCATGCACTTGTTTAATTCTCTCCCTTTGAATGTGGACTGGACCCAGTGACATGCTTCTAATGAATAGAGTATGGCAGAAGTGATGGGATGTCTCTTCTGTGTAGGTTACAAAAGACTATGGCTACCATCTTGCTTGCCCTCTCTCTTATTGGTTCTCTCTCTTTTTCTCTGGCTCTTCTTGCATGCTTGCTTTGATAAAGGCAGCTGTGACAAGCTGCCCCTTGTGACAAGAAACTGAGGAAGGCCACCCACCAATAACCAGTGAGGAACTGAGGCACTCAGTCCAATAGCCCTGGAGAGAATGAATCCTGTCAACATGGGTGGGCCTAGAAATGGATCCTTCAGATGAGCTAGTAGTCCCAGATGACACCTTGGTTGCAGCCTGGTGTCATCCTGAGCCAAAGGCACCCAGATAAGTGGTGTATGGATGACTGACCCATAGAAACTGGCAGATTGTCTCTGTGTGCATTTTCAGCTGCTAAATTTTGGGGAAATTTGTTACGTAGCAATAGAGAGCTAATACAGTGTCCTAGGACTCTTGACTCTTAGGCCACTGTTCGTTGTCTATTTGGCTGCCTTTATAGTCTTTGTAGATATTTTTTCAATTAGTTTGTCCTCACTCTGTTAATAATCACTGTCAGGACACTGTACTAGGTAATATCCAGGATACAAAGATGAAAGACACAGAGTCTTTAGGATCACATAATTTTGCTTCAGTAATAGAATTAAATTTTAAAATGGCCATCTTGGTGGGATGCGAAAAGACTTCTGTCCAAGACCACTTTCTTTATCGGGAGAATGAACATGACAATGCTTACATTATCCGACTACTGTAAGAAACAAGAGAAGCTAACGGAAGTAGTGCTTTGTGTGAGCAAGGCACCACATGAAGCACTTTGTGGATGTTAACTCATTTAATGCTCACAACTTTATCATGCAAACAGTAGCAGCACCTCCGTTTTTATAGACAAGGTCTGAGGCACAGAGATTTTAAACAAGTTCACACTGGTAGGAACTGGCATAAAAAAAGATTCAAATCTGGGGTATTTTTGTTCTAGAGTCTGTATTTTAACTACTTTACTCTCCTGTTTCTATAAAAATGAAGAATAATGGGATAACATATGTAAAGTGGTAGCACAGTACCTGATACAGATTAAGTGCTCAATATGTGGTTGCTACGATGATGATAATAATAATTACTATAAAAGATATCCTGCAGTTATTACATTGGCCTGCAGCAGAAGATCCTGTATACGACAAAAAGTTTTATGAGGTTTTGATGAAAACTGACCCAAAGCCTTCAAACTCCTTAGGATACTTGTCAAATGAAAAAGGCTAATATTTTAAAAAAGTTTTGGACCTGAAGGTACTAAGATACTTTCTATTGAAAGTGACCCAAAAAAAACCCCCAAACAAATAACCAGCTAAAAATGTCTCCTCTAACTGGTTTAAGCTAAGAAGGAAATTTATTTGGTGTGTATAAGGGAACATTCAGAGGCAGGGTTGTCTTCAGGCAGGCCGGATGCAGGGCTCAACAACAGTGTCATTTGGATTTATCCCTGACACCATCTTCTGTGCTGGCTTTATTCTAGCTCAGCAGGAATAGTGCCCAGCATCTCCAGTCCATGCTCTTCTGTCATCACGGAGAGATGACTTCAGTGGCTCCATCTTTGTATCTTACCAGGTCCAAGCTGCATGAGAGAACAAGAGCCTTCCTGGTAGCTCTCATAAAAAACAGAGATCCATTCTGATTGGATCAGCTTAGGTCACATGCCCGTCTCTGACCCCAATCGGGAGGCTATGGTGATTTGATTGGGTAGGCCTGGATCACGTGCTCTACTCCTCAAGCTTTGGGTAGAACCACCCCTAGAGTCACAAACTGAGAGCAGGGAGGGGGCCACTGAGCAAAGAAGTGGGAGTTGGTGTCAGGGAGGCAAATAGTGAATGCGCGCTACGAAGTGATGACGCCTTGAAATATCTCCGTATTCTACAACCAATACATTTTAGGTAGAGAGTAAACACACGAGCCTCAATCATTTTGATCTTTGCTTTTGTCCTGTTCAGTCTCTTTGGGTCATAATTTTCAACAGTCTTCTTTCTTATATGATGCTACATTTACAAGTTATTCTAGCAAGTCCTTTTATATAAAGCTGCAAAATAAGAATTGACTCCTTTTTCTGGGAATGTGCCTGCTGCAGAAATGTAGACTTTATAATTATCTCTTAGTTTTCTTGTTTAACCTTTTAAAGTGTGTGACAGCCTTCTCTCCTACCATATTTATATCTCAGTTGACACAAGAGCAAAATGAGATGAATTCTTGGCCTCAGAAGGAAGTGAATACCTAACAAAATCGCATCGCTCTGGAAATCAATTCAATGAGCAACTGCACTTCGGCTTTCCACAACACAGTTATAAAGTTGAATCCTTCCTAAGGCTGACATATCTTGGACATCGCATAGGGAATTCAGTTACTCTCCCACTAGTTATCTGTGGCTGTCTAACAAATCACTCCAAAACTTAGTGACTGGAAACAACAAACATTTATTATCTCACAGTTTCTGTAGGTCAGAAGTCTCGGAGCAGCTCAACTGGATGCCTCTGGTTCCAGGTCTCTCACAAGATTGTAACCAAGGCATCTTCCAGGGATATAGTCATCACAAGGCTCTACCAGGGGAGGCCTGCTTTCAAGCTCACTTAGGTGGCCACTGTTAGGCCTCAGAAGATCTACATCTAAGCTTGCTCACATCCAGTGGGTCTCTCCACTGGCCTCCCTCACAACATGCCATCTGGTTTCTCCCAGAACAAGCAATGCAAGAGAGAGTGAGAGCACCCAATATAGAAGCCACAGGTTTTTTTGTGACCTCATCTCAGAAATAACATCCCATCTCTGCTACCATTTTCTGTTCAGAACATCATATTCTGTTCCTTAGAAGTGTGGGGGACTGGAATTGGCCGCCCCAAGATATGTTTCTTTGGCATCAGGATTATTTGAGGCTGATTGCTTTTGATAAACTGGGACAGGGAAGGAGGCTCTGAGGAATAGAACTTGCCCTTTGTTAGGACACATTTACATTTGTAAGGTAAATCTCTATCTGTAAAATGTGTCTCCCTTTCTGTACCAGGAAGAAGAAAGGAGATGACCTTCTCTCTAGAAACTCTTAATCAATGCCAAAGGCAAGGACTTAAATCTGCATTATATTGTGCTTGTCTGGTAACCTCCTACAACTGACTTCCTTCCCCCTCCCAACGTTGGCATGTCTTTAAGGATTAAGCATCTTTCCTTAGGCTAGGAACTGATTGCTGCGTTCACCTGTGACCACCCAGCTCATGACAATAGACTTGCCTCCTGCTACACCCACTGAGACAGCAGACCACTATCTGCTGTGTCCATTAAGCACTGTGCCAACAGAGCAGTCTCCAGACTATTGTGGGAGGGACGTTTCAATCATATGTGAAACATCCTGTTTGGGGGTATATAACCACTCTGTACACCTCACTTCTTTGGTGCCCTTTCTTCCTTCGGGAAGAAAGGCCCCGGGCCATGGTTCCTCATAAATCTTTGTTTAATTTTCTCTTGCTATTCTGTCTCATGTGAATTTAATTCGTTCTCCGGCCAGACGAACCCACATTTGGGAAGAGGAAATGTGTTCCTCCCCTACAGAAGCAAGTCAGTAAGTCCAGCCCACACCCAATGGGAGGGGATTACCCATGGGAAGGAATACCAGGAAACCAGGAGGTAGGATCATTGGAGGCCATCTTAGAAAGCTGCCTATTCATCCTCTACTAAGAGGGCTGTGTCATAGGACAGTTTGATCTCAAAGCCAACTGAAGAACAGAGCCTAGAAGGTGAACACTTTTATAAAATGTCAGTGTTGACTGTATGAACATTTATTTTTCAAAATTAGATTGACATTTTTTTCTGTCTAAGTAACAACATTGCCCCAGTTTGAGTAAAAAATACTAGCTTGATTTTATTTGAAAAGACTTTTTAATATTTGGTGACTTGTGGCTATACTTTGGGAGTAGAAAAAAGAAACACAGAACTGCGTATTCATACTGAAGAAATGACTTTCAATTTTCTAAGATACACTTTACAGCTTTGTCCAAATAAAGTGTCTTGAAGAAAAAGGGAAAGGAATCAACTTGGAAATGTCTGAATGAATTAACAAAGGCTGCGTACTTAAGAAAACACTGTTGTGTTTGGTTTTATGGAAAGTGGGGTTACAGAGATGAAAAATGCTGTACAAATGAACTGATACAGGGCAACTGTACTGTTTTTCACTTTGGCCTGTTAGCATGGTTTTGATTCTATTCAGTCTGGCTTTTCCAGGAAAGGAAGGAGTAACAGCAGCTAGAAAGGTATTCATTCTTCTTTATGCTTGAAAGTAATAGAAAATGTGTTCCTCTTTCTAAAGATGTGCGTGTGTGCACGTGTGCACATGCGTGTGCTTTCCTTTTCACGGGGGTTACTTATAAGGCACATGGAAACAACGGAATTAAATTTCCTCCTTTTCTTATTCTATAAACCTTTCTAAAGGTTGCTATAAATGTCATAACTACTTTGTTTCCTGAAAAGTAATTTTCCTGTCAGTCTGATCTGTTCCTTTGAGATACCATATTATTAGTCTATGATGATTTCTTTAGAGTACATCAAAGTGTGTGCTTCAGTGTATTTTTATCATTTCACTACCTTACGGTGAGTTTTCACTAACTTCAAGGCTTGTTTCTAAGTCACTAATTATTCATATAGGATAGTGAGATTGCTTTATTTTATCCTTCTAATGAAATGCATTAAAGTTTAAGGAAAACCCTTAACAGAGCTTAAAATGCCAAAAGAGCTTAGGAAATGAAAAGTCATTTCCAGCTCAAATGTGAATTTAAAAGAAGAAGAAGAAGAAAGCAGACCATGCTTAGAGATATGATGAGGCATTTAGGGAGGTCAAGAGAAGGAGAAAGGAAAAAACAAGCCCTAAGTGAGCATTTATGGTTTCTGTATCATCAGTGTTCACAAGGTACATTAAAAAACAACCCCAGAAATGGACAGAAAGTCCGAGAAGGCAACAGTGATTGCCATGGTCTTAAAACAAAGCACCTAAACCTTTGCTTTCTGATGTTAGGAAGAATATTCCCTAAGAAGGAAGATGATCACGAGGAAGAAAAAATCTAATGTTTTTAGTTGTACATCAAGAAATCATTGGCTCAAGCTCACAAATTGCAAACATATTTTATTTTCTAGTTATTCAAGATTCAACCTATAACAGAGTCTTTTAAACAACACATTTAAACAGAATGTGAACACTTTTTATTACACAGCTTAATGTAATTGATTTAGAGTCCATAAGAAAAATCAATTTTTCTTTTTTGTGAGACATATTGATTTAAGACAAAAAGCAGTAATTGATCGTATCTTTGGAGGTCAAAGGTGAGCTGATGAGAGAGGAAATTGAAAAAGAGACAGAAGAAAAAATATATGAAAAGCAATCTGTACGTAAACATCTATGTCTGAGATTTAATTTATTATCTCCAAGTTTTATTTTCCTCAAATGGTTATCATCATTCAAGGAACAGAGTTCATTAAAATTCAGATACACACACACATATGCAAAGAATCTGTATGTGTGCCGTTTGGTTGAGTCCATCTGTAAAACAAACAAGAAACATAGAGCTATTACCAAGTAAGATGGGCCAAGAATTATAGGCACAAATGTGCTATTCTCTTTTTTGGATGTTTATATTGAGTTTTCTTAAGCCCTCAAAACCTTGAAAGGTTTTTAAGATGCTCCATGGTATCATTTATCTAATTGGATATCTAGGAATGTATGAGGAATGCATGACTTCTTCAAGAATACATTAATTCAGGGAAAACTAAGTTATTTGTAATTATAATGACTGGATTTCTCTGCCTCCTTTTGGAATTGATAATGAGCTTACTGGCTCAGTTCCTCATTGTCTGCATCTTTATCTCTTTTTTAAATCTTCTTCATTATCTCCTTCATTATCTGCTGTTCATTTTACTAAAGGTAATCACGGCTTGACGAACCACAGTGGGATTTGAAATGAGCTTATTAGGATTGTAAAGACCACAAATGCAGGTAGTGGCTCAAGGTTGGACCTCTTGAAGTTTTCCTTTGCCCCTTGACTTCTACAAGAACTTCCATGTGCTCTTGAAATGTTCCATGTGACCTTGAAAAGAATTTGTATTCTGCTGTTCTTGAGCAGAGTGTTCTGTGATGTCAATTAGGGCAGATTGGTTGATAATCGACTCAACTCATCTCTATCCTTACTGATTTTCTGTCTACTTATTCTATCAATTTTTGAGAGAGGAGTATTGAAATCTCAGACGATAATTATGGATTTGTTTATCTCTCCTTTTAACTCTATCACTTTTGCTTCATGTATTTTGAAGTTCTGTTACTGGGTGCACAAACATTTAGAATGCTTGGGTTGAAGGACACCTCCCCATACGGAGCCAAATTCCAGGTAGTAATTAGAAAGGCAATCACATGAATCAGATATAAAGAGTAACATGGGGCAAAAAATGAGTTTGAATTCTCATGGCATTGTGTGACATGGCAAGTGCAAAGCAGGATGAAGTTGTTTGAGGCAAGAGCTACAGAAATAAGACCGAGGACTGCAAATATGACCTAGAATGTGATGTTTAACGTGGAAATAGCATCTGATACAGTAGTTGAAAGAAGGCGAGTGAGACTGGACATCTTAGTGGTATAATATATTTCGTCTTTTGCCCCTGCAGGCCCCCCAAGCAAATATATGTCATATTAACACATTATGCTGGTACTAGGCACAAAGAATTGATACCAAAAACACAAGGTCCTCTCCTCATGGAGATTTCAGGTCAGTGGGGGTGGGGAACAGATATTCATGGAACATTCCCACAAATCATATAGAACTATGAAGGAAAAGTCAGGGTTCAACCACAGCATATAGCTGAAGACCTTTCTCTACTCTGTTGGGTTAAGAAAAAAAATCCTTAAGAATTAGCTCTTTGAGCTGAGATCTAGAGAAGGAGGTTTCTCAGTCAGCTCGAGCTGCCGTAATAAAGTAACTATAGACTGGGGGGCTTAAACACCAGGAATGTATTTTCTCATAGTTCTGGAGGGTAAGGGTCCAAGATCAGTGTCCCGGCATGAGCTCCCTTCCTGCTTTGTCTTCACATGGCTGGGAGAGAGAAAGAGCAAGCTCCCTGGTGTTTCTTCCTATAAGAGTGTTAATCCCATAATGAGGGTCCCACCGTCATGACCTCATCTAACCCCACTTACCTTCCAAGGGCCCCACCTCCACATCTGATCACATCGGAGGTTAGAGCTTCAACACATGAGCTTTGGGAGGACACAAACATCCAGTCCCTACAGGAAGTGTCAGTGAAATGGAAGGGGAAGACCGAAGGAGTTTTCCAAAAAGAAGGTCCGTGCTGCTCCTCCTCCCCAGCATCACTCTGCTTTGACTGTTCCCGAACCCAATTACCTTCATATCTGCAGCTCAAACCCAGAAATTACAGCATACAAAGGTGCCAGCCTCCCACTCTCTTTCATCGTCTCCTCGCATCAGACCTCAGATGAGGGAACCCAGGACCTTTGGACATGTCAAGAATATGCTTGGGTTGAGTGACAGTCCTCCATACAGTAAAAAATTCTGCGTATTTGTGGCCAGACTTTTTTCTTCTCCATTTTCTTTATTCCTCATCTCCATGGTGTTCAATGAAACCAGAACACAAGCAGACAGATGGTCTGAGTGGGTGAGTGTTTTAGCTTGATGCCAAAACAGTTGTCATCAGTCCCACCTCTTTTTCCTCCGTCTCAGCTTAAATTAGTGACGTCGAAGCTACCCAGCTCCCTGGCTGGTGACCACACGGGAATCTTTCTGGTACATTTTTGAAAGATAAGGTCAATCAAGAAAATTTCAGAATCTACAAATCTTTTCCGGAAGAACCTTACGCAATTAAGATCTCTTGATGACTGATTGTAAAACAACACTAATAATGATAAATAATAATGACAACTAAAATTTATTGTATACTTCTTAGTATCAAGCACTGTGCTGAGTACCTTTCAAAGATTTCTTTCTCACACCACTTATCAGATAAATACTCACAGCCTTATTTAGAGAAGAGAGTAACTTATAACCAGCTGATATTTTAATTTATGGATTGCCTCTCTCCTTCCCTCAAGTATTTATGAAGTATCTACCACACTTGAGGCACATTATGTACAATTTGTTACAGACTTTCAAGGAGCTTTTAGCCTTCAGAGGGGAGAAATTAACAACAACAACTAACATTTACTGAGTCCATTTATTGAGTTCTTACCACGTCTCAGACACTGTGCTTTTCGATCTTTAGTTATTTAGTGCTTTAGACAGTTCTCTGATGTGGGTTCTGTTTTCTGCCCCATAATCTGCAAACGGGGAAACTGGAGCACACACACGTTAAGAGACATGCCCCCTCAAACCACATATTTTCAAGCGGTAGAGCTCAGATCTAAACCCTGGAAGCCTGTCTTCGGATCTTTATATCCTTCATACCTAATCACTATGCCATGCAGACTTTCCTTATTTAAAATGTGCACAGACACACACACACTAAAAATAATCTGTAACACAAACCAGCGTGGAATAAATCCTGTTTGCTTTTTTCTCCCTGCAGTGGGGTTGTCAGCTTCTTTAGGCAGGGAATTTCACTCATCTTTTTGTCCCCAGTCCCCGAGTGCAGTGATTCAGGGGGCGATGGTGTTGACTTTGTTCCCCAAGCAACATTTGCAATATCTGGAGACATTTTGGATTGTCACAGCTTGGGGGTGGGTTGCCACGGGCCAGGGATGCTGCTAAACGTCCTACGTTGTACATGACAACCCCCATGTCCGAAAATTACCCTGCTTCAAATGTCAGTAATAGTGAGGCTGAGAAGTCCTGCCTTCATTTAATGGTTAACATGGAGTTGGTGCTCAATATGTATTTTGTTAAGTGAATTTCAGATCACATACCAAGCACCTCCGCCAAATAACAATTCCTGAAAGATAAACTTCCACTTATCTTTCAAAACCCAGCTCAAGCGTCATCTCTTCCCAGAAGGCTTTCTGATACCCTCAGGTAGCACTTTTTTTTTTTTTTAATCCTAGTAAAATATTAGCTGATTTTGTTAACTTTCTCTTTCACCACTTGGCTATTCAGCCCTGCTCAGTGAATGCTGATGCTAGCTTCAGGATGACACAATTAGGCCAAAATATGTTTCTTAAAAGGCTATATGATACATTTCAAAGTAAAAAATAAATTATCTGTGGATTTTCCATGGCTCTGTAGTTAGCAGGACAGGATTTAAATGGTAAGTTCTGACCCTAAGCAGTTATCCAGCTCTTAATGAAATGCAAACTTTCTATCCAGTTGCTAAATCTCTTGAGGTGGTTTCTCCTTTCTTTAGTTCTCAGTAGGGCTTTCTTTTATTTTTTCAAAGTCAGGTTTATTGAGGTATAATTTACATACAGCAAAATTCACCCTTTCAATGTACATAGTTCTGTTTATTTCGACAAATATATACAGTGAGGTAACCATTGCAAAACCAAACAATGCCCTCACAGACTGTTCACAGAGAACATTTACGTTATACTGTGTATTTTAATTTTTTAGAAGAAGCATACATTACTTTAATAAGTATTTTCTGTCTGGCCTATTGTGGTATAATTTACAGCCAGTAAAATTTACCCTTGGCAGTTCTGAGAGTTTTGACAAATGTATATGATCATGTAATCACACTGCAATCGCGATAAAGAGCATTTCTAAAGACTCTAAAAATCCCTTCAGGGACTGACCCGGTGGTGCAGTGGTTAAGCTCTCATGTTCTGTTTTGGCGGCCCGGGGTTCGCCGGTTCAGATCCCGGGTGCGGACATGGCACCGCTTGGCAAGCCATGCTGTGGCAGCATCCCACATAGAAGATGGAGGAAGATGGGCACGGATGTTAGCTCAGGGCCAGTCTTCCTTAGTAAAAAGAGGAGGATTGGCAGCAGATGTTAGCTCAGGGCTAATTATCCTAAAAAAAAAAAAAGAAATACAAAAAAGGAAAAAAAAATCCCATCATGCCCATTTGCAGTCAACGTTCTGCCTTCCCTGTGCCACCAGCATCGGCATCTCCTGACATGATTTTTGTCCCTGTACTTCTGCTTTTTCCAGAATGTCGTATAAATGGAATCATATAGTAGCATGTGGCATTTTGTGTCTGGCTTCTTTCATTTAACAGAATACTTGAGACTTTTCCATGTTGTTGAATGCATCCGTAGTTTGTTATTTTTATTCCTTTTTATTCCATTGTATGGAAGGGCCACAGCTTCTTTGTCCATTCACCAGTTGGTAGATATTTGGGCTGCTTACAGTTTTTGGAAATTATGAGTAAAGCTGCCATAACCATTCACATATAGGGTTTCTTGTGGACATAAATTTTCATTTTTCCTGAATAAATCCCAGAGGTGGGGTTCCTGGGTGGTATGGTAAGTGCATATTTAACTTTATAAGAAACTTCAAACTGTTTTCTGAAGAGCTTGTACTATTTTATTTTGCCTTCCCACTAGCAGTGCATGACAGTTCCATTTGCTTCATGTCCTTGATGCGTAAATTGTCAGCGCTTTATTTTAAGCCATTTTAATAGGTATGCAGTGGTATCGCAACATTGTTTTAATTTGCGTTTCCCTGATGATTAATGATGTTGAAGATCTTTAATGTGTTTCTTTGCCATCCACGTCTCTTCATGTTGGAAGGGGTCATTGAGAGGATGTGACCTCTGGTTGACCTGTGAGCTGGACCCAAGCTTTCGGAGGCTCCTTACCCCTTCCCGGCCTTGGCATATTTGCTCTGCCCACTGCTCCCACACTAGGAGCCGCTTGAGGGGCGGCCTTGAGAGAGCAAGGCGTGGCTGAGACCATCTGGATGATACACGTGACTGACCCCTGTTAAGGTGTCTCTATAAACTTTAAGATTCTGGTGGGCCGGGGTGGAGACCCACTCGTCTTGCAGCACCCAAGACAAGCCCAGTGTGTAAGTTCCCTGGATGGTTAAAATTGCCCCCTACCAACCTAGAGAGGTCTGCCTCTTTCTTCTCCCTCTCCGTGCCCCCTGTGTGTTTTGCAAACAATTTCTTCACACTGTGGCTTGTCTTTCATTCTCTTTATAGTCTTTCAAAGGCAGAAGTTTTTACTTCCGATGAAGTCCAATTTATCAATTTTGTCTTTTGTGATTTATATGTTTTGTGTCCTCCGTAAGAAATGATTGCCTACTATAAGGTCACAAAGACTTTTCTAAGTTCTCCTCTAGAAGTTATTTTCTTTTTGTTTTTGTTTTGCTGAGGAAGATTAGCCTTGAGCTAACATCTGTGCCAATCTTCCTCTATTTTATATGTGGGTTGCCACCACAGCATGGCTGATGAGTGGTGTAGGTCTGTGGCTAGGATCTGAACCCATGAACCTGGGCCACTGAAGTGGAGTGTGCTGAACTTAACCACTAGGCTACAGGGCCAGCCCCACCTCTAGAAGTTTTATCATTTTAGATTTTGCATTTAGGTCTAAGTTAAGCTTTGTATGTAGACTGATGAATAAGTCAAGTCCCCTATTTTTTGGTATATAATAACCAACTATTCCAACAACATTCGTTGAAAAGACAATCTTTTTTTCATTGAATTACATTTGCAGCATTGTCAAAAATTAACTGACCAATATGGTTGTGGATTTATTTCTGTATTCTCTATTCTGTTCACAGCAGCTTTTTAATTAATCTATTTTCTTGAGCAAACACTTAATATGTACCAAACATCATTCAAAACATTTTACAAATAATAATTCTCTTAGTATTCGTTAAGACCCTAACGACAGGTGCTTTTAATAGTTGTATTTTATTGACAAGGAAACTGAGGCACAGAGAGGTTAAATAGATTTCCCAAGGCCACATAGCCAGTAATTGACGGAGCTTAGCTTACATTTTCTTTTCTCATTTGTGAATCAACCTTCAGTATAATTGTTGGTTTAGTTGTCTGAATTCCTTACTGGTTGGTAAACTCTTCGAGGATAGAGATTGTGTCTCTTAGCTTTGTGGCCTGAGCACAATGCAAATGCCAGCCCCAGAGAACATGTTCCATGAAGGTATATAAATGAAGGAATGAGTGAATGAATGAATGCAATTGCACAAAGTGTGCACCAAATAGGTACTTTGAAGATTATGCTCTTTGGAGGCACTGTCACTGGCATCGTTCTCCAGTAAAAGTGCCAATGACCCGTCAGAAAGCGAGGTCAAATGGAACCCGTAGACTGTCTCAATTAAAGACAAGAGAAAATGTGCCTAGGACTGTTCATTGCTGGCACGCAATAATGGCCCAGGTTTCAATAACTCAATTTTTATACGCTCGTATGAGGCTGTTTGTAGAATATCCCAACCTCAGAGGCCAAACTGGAGGTCTCAACCGGAGAGGTGACAGTTGCCAGTGTCTCATGTGGGAATTAAGGGGTGGGGATATGAGGTTAATGGCCAAGGGTTCAAAGATGTCAGGCAGGAGCGGGAGGAGGTGACAGAATTGCTAGAATCATGTTGATTTTGTTTAGGGGAAGAACCGAGGCTCTGGGGTTGGTAAAGAAGATTAAGCTGTAGGTGACAGGGGTGTGTGGAGGGAGACCCAGGATATTTAATCCTCCCAAGGTGACCTTTCTTTTCTGTTTATGATTGAAGCACGACAGTATATGCTTGTGGCTGAAATTATCAACAGAAAAAGCAGGGAGAAATTGAAAAGTAAACGTCATCCGAACTTCCCTGATGCCCCAAGGAAGCGTTCTAAGATCTTCTTTGTTTGATTCCAGAGACTTTTCTGGGCACACACAGCTATCATCAGATATGTCCAAAAATCAGGCAATTTTTTTTGTTCCCCTCACCTCAGGGAGCCATCTTACTTTTAGGTCCTTCCAGAGTCTCTCATGTTTTGAGAGCTCATCCCCTTACATTTTTTGAGTAACACATGGCTTTTCGTTGTTTACCTTAGCTGCACATTAGAATCATCTGGGGAGTTTTATTCTGTTCTTAAATGATGGATGCTCAGGTCCCACCCCAGAGAATCTGACGGATTCAGTCTGGGGTGTGACCTGGACGTTGGGGTGTCCCCACATGATTCTATTGTGCAGCCAAAGCTAAGTACTACTGGTTTTCAAGTCTGGTTGTATCAGAGTCACTTTATTTCTTTTATCTGTGACTGTGCAGGCCACATCCTCAGAGAGTCAGCTTGATCATTCTGGAGTGGGGTGAGGGAACTGGTATTTTTTCAATGCTCCCCAGGTCCCAGCTAGAACTGAGACTCACTGCTGCCCGAAACTTTGGCGATGAGTGCTCGTGGGGCGTGCTTATAGAGGGCACCTGACAGAATCGGTACAGAAGGAGGCGAAGCCGTTGAACGAGCTTCAGTCATTATTCTCAGTACGAGCTCACAATTATAATTAGTGGATGCTGTAAACAAGCCGTTTAAAGATCATTTTATTTTATTTTATTTTTTTAAAGATTGGCACCTGAGCTAATAACTGTTGCCAATCTTCTTCCTTTTTTTCTTTCTGGCCTTTCCTCCCCCAACCCCCCCAGTACATAGTTATATATTTCAGTTGTGGGTCCTTCTAGTTGTGGCATGTGGGACACCACCTCAACCTGGCTTAAAGAGTGGTGCCATGTCCACACCCAGGATCCAAACTGGTGAAACCCTGGGCCGCCGAAGCAGAGTGTGAGAACTTAATCACTCGGCCACGGGGCCAGCCCCTAAAGATCATTTTAAAAGGCAGAACAGTGATTAGTGACTGTGTGGTGGTCATGAATATCCACCTGCAAGATAAAGCAGAAAAGTAATTTCACTAATGTATCTGAGTGGAGACTGGTGGCTCCAGATCTCGCCTTGAGGAAGAGCATCACTCATTTAGATAAAAATGAAGATCATCTGCTCTGGGTCATTATGTTTGGTCAGTGCTTCTCCAACTCGAATGTGCATAGAATGTGCACATGTGGATTTTATAAAAATGAAGTTTCTGATTCAGCAGGTCCGAGGTGGGGCTCAGAGTCTGCATTTCTACCAAGCTCTTGGGGGATTCCAGAATCAATCCTGGGACGACACTGAGTAGCAAGGTGTAGGATCACTCAGAATATGGCTCTGATGTGAGAAGAGTTTGAATATAGTTTATTTTTTTTTTTTTGAGGGAGATTAGCCCTAACTGCTGCCAATCCTCCTCTTTTTGCTGAGGAAGACTGGCCCTGAGCTAACATCCATGCCCATCTTCCTCTACTTTATACGTGGGACGCCTACCACAGCATGGCTTTTGCTAAGTGGTGCCATGTCCACACCGGTGATCTGAACTGGTGAATCCCGGGCCTCTGAGATGCGGAATGTGTGAACTTAACCACTGCGCCACGGGGCTGGCCCCGAATATAGTTTTTCTTATGCAATGAAAGAGTGGGAAATATTTCAAATTGACTTTATTTTATATACAGGATTGAAAATGGATATGTAGCCAACATAAGTGAATAGACATTGAACCATTCAACTATATATTTAAGTTTATATATTGACCCAAATGCTTTTTATTTACTTTTAAAATCTTTTTTGCCAGGTGTGGAGTTTCACTTTTTACTTTTAAAAGCTTTTTTTTTTTTTACAGGAATGGGGGTGGTCCTGTAATATGCTGGCACGTAGTATGTCTGCTTCAGGGATTAGCATCTGTAACCGCAGATGATTCACTGTAAGCATCGAACAGGTGGCAGAATGAAGTGGGAGTCAGTGAAAATCTGGGCTGGTTAGCAGCTGCCCTCATCTGAAGAAAGGAGATAACCTTAATACTCATCTCATAAGATTGCTGTGAAGTCAAAACGAGGATAAGTGTGTGCAAACGTATAGCACAGTGCCTGCTTCCTAAAAGGCACTCGAGACCTGCGACTTTCCTTATTGTGTTGTCAGTCATTCAGGAGAGTGTGCGACACTCAGAAATGTGGTTGGACGCTTTTAGAACAAAATGGATTAAAAAATATTTTTCTTCATTAACAGCTATGCGTTTATAATTGTGCATAAATTCGTACACGTGAATGTTTCATATATATCTTTGTATATTAGTTTAGTCTTTTTCTTTCCCTTTGTTGCTTGGATCCTCCATGCTCACATCTCAGCACTGCCCCCACTCCTAGTTAACCCAGGTTAATAATCTAAGTTTTATGTTTTTTTTTAAAAAAGCAGTTTTGTTGAAGTATAATTCACATACAATATATTGCACATATATAAAGTGTAAAATTTGCTAAATTTTGACACATGTACACCTATGGAGCTATCACCACAATTAAGATAATGAATTTGGGGCTGGCTCCGTGGCCAAGTGGTTAAGTTCACGTGCTCCACTGCGGCGGCCCAGGGTTCGGATCCTGGGCGCGGACATGGCACCACTCGTCAGGCCACGTTGAGGTGGTGTCCCACATCCCACAACTAGAAGGACGTGCAACTAAGATATACAACTATGTACAGTGGGGGGTTTGGGGAGATAAAGCAGAAAAAAAAAAAAAAAGATTGGCAACAGTTGTTAGCCTAGGTGCCACTCTTTAAAAAAAAAAAAAAAGATAATGAATTTATCTATCACTCCCAAAAGTTTGCTCCTGCTCCTTTGTGACTGATCCCAACTGTTCCGGCTCACACTGCTTGTAGGCCCCAGCAACCACTGATGTGCTTCCTGTCACTATAGAGTAGTAGTATTTTCTAGAATTTTATAAAAGTTGGATCATACAATATATTACCTTTTTTTGTCTGGCCTCTTTCACTTAGCATAATTATTTTGAGATCCATCCATGTTGTGGTCATTGATTTGAGACCTTTCTTCTTTTCAAGCGTAGGCATTCAGTGCTATAAATTTTCCTCTGGCAACATCTCACACATATTTTTTGTTGTGTTATTTTTAGCTTTGTTTACCTTCAGTTCAAAATACTTTCTGATTCCCCTTTTGATTTGTTTCTTTGGCCCTTGGGTTATATTGGAGGTGTGTTATTAAGTTTCAAAATATTTATGGATTTTCCAGAAATCTTTCTGGTATTGATTTCTAACTTAATTCCATTATGGTCAGAAAAATATCTTGTATGAATTAAATCCTTTTAAATTTCTTGAGACTTGTTTCGTAGCTTGGGATATGATCTAACTTAGTAACTGCGCAGTGTGTACTCTGTTGTTGGGTGGGATATTTCATAAACATCAATTTGATTAAGTTGATTGATCATGTTGTTCAAATCTTTTATGTCCTTACTGATCTTCTGCTTACTTTTTCTATCAATTATTAAGAGAGGGACGTTGATATCTTTGACTATGATTGTGCATTTCTCTTTCTTCTTGGAATTCTACCAGCCATTGCTTCATGTGTTTAGAAATCTATTATTAGGTGTATAAATGTTTAGGATTGTTATGTCCTTTTGATGAATTGACTCCTTTATCATTTTGAAATGGCCTTCTTTATACCTGGTAGAACTTTTAATATGAAATCCACTTTTTCTTATATTAATTTAGCCATTTAAGCTTTCTTTTGACTAGTGTTATCATAGCATATTTTTTCTATTCTTTTATATTTAACCAATTTATGTCATTATATTTAGAGCTCATTTCTTATAGACAGTATATACTTCTTGGGTGTTGCTTTTATATCGAATCTGACAATTTCTGTCTTTTAATTAGAGTATTTAGACCAATCACATTTAATGTGATTATTGGTATGGTTAGGTTTAAATCTATCATCTTGATATTTGTCTCATCTTTTTTTGCTCTTATTTTTCTCATTATGTACCTTCTTTTGGATAAATTGAGTATTTACGTAACCTTTTAAAATCTCCTTTCTTGTTTTATTAACCACAATAGTTGATTTCGTTATTTTAGTTGTTACTGTAGGGTTTATAGTACACATCTTTTACTCATAGTCTACTTGGAAGCAGTGTAACACCACTTTACATATAGTATGAGAACTTTACAACAGTCTACTTCCACCTCCCCACTCCTTCTCTTTGTGGTATTGTAATATATTTGTTAGATATATATTATAAATGCTGTATGTATAATGAATACTATTCTTATTTTTCTTTAAATGGTCAATTATCTTTTAAAGATATTTAAATAATAATAAGATCTTATATATTTAACCATGTAGCTACATTTGCAGCGCTCTTGCTTCCTTTGTGTAGATTGAAATTTCCACCTGGTATCATTTTCCTTCCGCCTGAAGGGACTTCCTTTAACATGCCTTGTAGTATGGATCTGCTGGTGATGAATTCTTTCTACTTTTGCATGTCTGAAAATATCTTTATTTCATCTTCATTTTTGAAAGATATTTTCAAAGTCTTGAGCATTTATTGAACCCATGTTCAAGCACTTTACATATATTAATCCATTTAATCCCAACCAGTACTTTTTTAAAGGTAAATTATATTATTATTCCTATTTTATAGAAAGAAAACTGAGTCAGAAAGAGATTAAACCACTTGCCCAAGGTCCCACAGCCAGGAAGTAGGGGAGCTGGGTTTTGAAGCCAGTCTAGCTGCAGTGCTTGAAGCTAGAAGCACTTTGACTTTGCAGTCTGAACCGCAACTTGCTTGACGTTACTTAATAATATGTCTTGGATGTCTTTTCATTTTAGCACTTAGAGATTCTCTCATTCTATTTTTCAGCTATATTGTTTAAATGCACTAGAATTTATTTCTCTAGTCTCCTGTTGATGAACGTTTAAGTTGTGTACAGTGGTCTGCTGTTACAAACAATTTTGCAGGGACGTCGTTGCATATATGCACGTTACAGTATCTTTGCGAATTTGTATAATTGTGTCCAAAGAATAAATTCTTGGCAGTAGAATTATTCATTCAAGAGCGTGTGCCTGTACGTTTTGACAGGTGCCTTCCTCCACCCTCACCTATAGAAATGAAGCCAACTTATAAATTTAAACTTTCCACAACTATGTGAGAGTGGGAGAGTGATTTTTAAAGGATAGTTTAAAAGATGCTCTGGACATGATTCACATATTATTTCAAAATGAGAGGTCCTTGTTTTCCTTCTTCTCCCTAACGTTTTTCTCCTTCATATTTCAGTATGAAATAGAAAAATCCAATAATCCTGCTCCAGTTGAAAAGTGCCAAATAAATCACTAGATTTCTCTTTTTAGAGACATTGCCTTAATTATCTGAATGTAGTAATTACATCAACTGGGAACCCAATTCGGGCTGTTGGCTGCTCCAGAAATGTTCAATCCTAATGGGAGAAATAGGTACATTTCCAATTTCCTTCTGGAGTACAGAGGTATTAAGAGTCCTAGGAAAGTGACAGCTTTCCATTTCTATAGCATCTGAAATACAACTGAAAAGAAACTGAGCTCAGAGCTTTGGTCTCAAGGTTAGATGTTTGGAATGGCAATTCATAAGTCTTGGCTCAGACTTGCGCCCTCAGAGTCCCAGCGTTGTTCTCTTCTCCTTACATTTTCCTCTAGGACAACCTCTGTGCTTAGTAGATGAGGAATAAACAACATCCCTCTCTCTCTCTCACAGTTAGTACGCAGAAATATCTCTCTGCTTTTTTCTTCTTTCTAAAGTGAAATTAGTCGTATTGTTTAAGTTTTGTTGGAAAAACTTATTTTCCCTTCCTTAGAATAGTTGAGCATTGGACAGTTCATGGAAATAGTAAATCTACCTAACTTTATTACATATTTCTGAATAGAAATAATAAACCTGGCCAATAATAATAGCTGTAGAGTTGAACATATTTGCTCAGAGGGGCACTCGGAAGGGAGATTTGCTACTTATAGTCAGCAAACAGCCCTTTGCTTACTGAATGTCTTTCTTAAACGCTCAACAAAAATAATTGTGGGGAAAATAAAAAGGCATAATCCATGAAATGCTGAATGCAAACTATACCACATGACCTAATTAAGCCGATTGCTATGGAAGCTATTTCCAAAATATTCAATAAAATGAGCCTCATTATGGCAGTTTGGGGAAAGGGAGCTTGTTGGTTTTGGAGGTGCAAATTCCTGATAGTACAATATGAAAGAAGATGGATTTAAAAGCAAGAGAGGTTACTGTGAAGAGCAGACAAATGAAGTGTAAGCACATTTAGTGTTAAAGATCTGTTTTTTTCACAGCTATAGTATCTGGTTCTGCAGACACACGTGAAGTTGACTCTCTTTTTTCACAGTGAAGACACTATGTTTAGCTTGCAGGTTACAATCTAATATCCTTGATGTGAGTCTTAATAATATTGAAGACATTATTCAGCATCCTAAGAGTTTCAAAGCTGATATATGACCTGTCACTGATTGAAGAACGTGCAGGTACTTATTCATGTTAATGACAAAGGAGATGATTGCTCTGTTGTTTCGAATCGGTTCATCCACCTGTCTGTCCATCCATTCATTCACTCACCTGTCCATGTTTTCATCCAAATGTTTATTAAACGTCTTCTATGTCCCTGGTGCTGTTGTAGGTGCTGGAGACACAGCAGGGAATAGAACAAACAAGGTCCTGCTCACATGGTGCCTACAGGTTAGTGGAGGTTGAGATGGAGAGAGATAATGAACAAACAGACAAATAAGTATAGAATATTTCATGTAGGAATAAATGATAGGAAAGAAGATGAAGCCTGCTAAGGGGATAAAGCCTGATGGAGGAGTGCGGTGTGTGTAGGTGTGGGTGTGTGTACACTCATGCACTATTTCAGCAGAAACCAGAATGAAGCTAGGGAGAAAAGCTTGAGGTTACCTGGGGGAATATCACTGGAAGTGGTTCAGAGGCCCTGAAGTAGGAACGGGCTTGAGACGTCCAGGAATAACACGGAGGTCAGTTTGACTAAAGCAGAGTTTTCAAGAAGGAAAGCCCTAGACGTCAAGAGCAGAGAGAGATTTCACAGCGAGACCATGTACACAGGGCCTTACAGGTAATGGATTTTATTCCTAAGGGGATGGGAAGCCAATAGAGGGTTTTGGTCTTTTAGTGGTTTGATCTGATTTATGTTTTAAAATACTCCTTCTGGCCCTTTTTGAAGTGATGGTAATATCCCATATCGTGGTCATCATGGTAGTTACGTGACTGTATGTGTTTGTCAAAATTCATGGAAATGTACATCTGAAAAAGGTAAACTTTACTGTATGCAAATTATAGCTCGATAAACCTGCCTTTAAAAATCCTCCCCATAAGTGCTCCGTAGATTATACATGGGCCAGGGTGAAAGTAGGGAGACTAATTAGCAGGCTGCTGTAAAAATTCAGGTGAAGTACAATGATGGTTGGAACTAGATTGGTAGCAGAGATTTTGCTGAGAAATAGTTGGATTTCAGGTAAAGTTTTTAGATAAAGCCATTGGGATTTTGTGATAGATTACATATAAATTCTCCACTCTTCAAATCTCAGCAAATGCCATCACTACAAACTGGTTACTCAAGCCAGAATCTGTGAGCCGTCTTTGATAGCACCCTCTTTCTTATGCCCTATTGTCTAATCCATCACTAAATTCTGTAGGCTCTTCTTCCAAAACATGGTTTGAATTCTTCCATTTGTATCCATCCTAACTACCTAGTCCAAATCCCACTATTTCTTGCCAAGACAACTGTAGTAGCCTACTGCCCTTTGTCTGCCTTTGTATTGCTACGCCACTGAAATCCGTTTCCTGTATGGAAGTCGAAGTAATCATTTTGAATCTTTTATTTAACAAATATTTATTGAGTATCTATTTGCCTGGCTGATTTAGAAATGGAAATCTATCAAGGAACAAAATAGACCAAAGTCTTTATGTGAGCCTATTTAAGTGGGTTTATGAATTAAAATATGTAGTTAAACTCCTACTTTAACCCTTAAAAAATGAAAAGTGGTTTACAAATATTCCTGCTAGGAAACTATGGTTCGAGGAGAATACCAATGCAAGCACAAGAGTATTTCAACAAAAATTTGTGCATAATTGGTAGATGGAACTAAAAGTTGTTTCATGATTTATCAAGTATGGTCAATAATGCCCTTCTTATCTTTGGAGCTGTTTCACATATGACAGACATTAAAACAAGCAGTGAAATAAATCAAACTTAGAATGAGACCTTGGGATTGCACTATCTTGAAGTATGCAACCAAGAGTTTCAAAAAAATGAAAGCAGATTCATTGACGCTTGGCTTTTACCAAAAAAGATTTATTCTTCATCTCAACTTTTTATAATTTGTGTGTGTTTTGTAAAGTATGTAATACATTAGTATTGTAAAACATGTTTATAATTTATTGGTAAAAAATAGCCTTGTATTGGAGTGCATGCTCAAAATTTTCTTATTGATGGTACGTACAATCAAAAATGTTTGTGGACTACTAATTTAAGTCATTGACACTACATCAATATAATGTCACTTTCCCAAGTCATCTTTATTTTCTAAAATAAAACATCTGTTTTCTATCCCTCTGAATTTTTATGTCATAAGCCATCCACTGCCTCTCCCAGAATACCGGGATAATATGGCTTGCATGTTGAGATTGAGAACCGAGGAGAACGAGCTAAGCTACCTGTCAGCATCTACACGTTCTAAATTGTTCCAAATGCCAACGGAGTTGAAATCCCTTAGTGCAATGCAGCACCTTTCATCTCAGACACATGCTGTAATTAGTGGACTTCTTAATTATAGAGCGCATGAAGTATTTCGTGCTGGGGAGGGGTGGAGGTGAAAATGCTGCTGCCGTTGAAGACACTAGGTGAGCAGACTCTCAATTTGTTTGGAACTGCAGGTTCACTCTGAAGGCAGCACAGATGCTTTTGAATGAAGAGGAGGTTCATTGGAAGCTACTCCGTGAATTCTTATTTAAAAAAAAAAAAAAAAGAAAGGACTTCATATACTCCTGCACGTGATGGCTTAATTTGGTGTTAAGATCAGGTGTGATGGCAAAGTCAGGTTTTGGTTTGTTTGGTGGAAAAACTGAGTTCATTTCCCTGCCACCTCCGTATGTGTTTGTTTGGGCCAGATGGGGTACCACTTATCGAGTGTTCTCTAGGAGCCAAGCCCGGGTTGAAAACTTTCCAGGCACTGGTAGCTTTTATCTTATGAGGCGGGCACTTCTCTACTCTGCCTTTCCCAGGTGAGGAAGCTGAAATTCAGAGAGATTTCTGTTAGTTGTTGGTGACAACGTCAGGGCAATGCCAAACTGTGGCTCTAGAGCCTGCACGCTTACTGGTGACTGTGTTGTCGTTATATTGCTTTGTGCCATCTTTTTTTTTTTTTTAAAATTTTATTTTTTCCTTTTTCTCCCCAAAGCCCCCCGGTACATAGTTGTGTATTCTTCGTTGTGGGTCCTTCTAGTTGTGGTATGTGGGACGCTGCCTCAGCGTGGTCTGATGAGCAGTGCCATGTCCGCGCCCAGGATTCGAACTAACGAAGCACTGGGCCGCCTGCAGCGGAGCACGCGAACTTAACCACTCGGCCACGGGGCCAGCCCCCTGCTTTGTGCCATCTTTAATTGTACTGGTGATGTATTTATATACAAGCTGAGGGACAGCTAATTTTCAGGACAAGAGTGGGCCATTTTGAGAGATTGTGGCAAGGAGGACAGGGAGCAGATGTGATGTGGCTGGCAGCGGGGTTGGGGGGAACTTGGGAGTGGGGAGAACAGAGAGATTCTCTTAAATCTCCAGTACGTGCTCAGTGACATGACTCCTCTTCCTCGTCTCCCTATGATACGTTCAGTAAAATACACAGTTCTTGTTAAACAACTGTGAGTTGGATTCTTTTGCAGAGATGTGTTTAAATATTGAGCCATGCCTCTAATTGGATTTGGGAGAGAAATGGAAAGCGCCCAGATGCTGCCCCGCCACACCCTACTTACACTGTTTTAGGACAAAGGTATTTAAAGTCCTGGTGCTTATTTACTGGCTAGTGGTACATGGGAGCCACAGCTAAGACTGTCGCGTTTTTGTAGGACCAAAAAGAGGAATCCTTGGGATGATTTGTTCTTTCTAGAATCAAGATCCAGTGCCAAAGGTGAAACTTGTTACTGTAACTTGGTCAAGGTTTGCAAAGAGAAACACCGTTTCTCTCCCTGCAGGAATTTCCATTGAAATTATACGGAATTTATGGACTTTGGAGGAAAGATAAAATCTTGCAGTGGGAGGAAACTCATTAGTGGTATCACTCCCATGGTTTAGGATTCCATGACCATGAGACACATAAATCTGGAAAACGGCCTTAGTGAGCATCTGGTGCACTGATAAATACACACAAGACCATGAGCCAAGATTTGTAACCCATGGAATCTCCTTCCCTGAGTGGGCGACTAAGCCATGCATCTTCCTTTAGATTCTCCAGAGCTGCAGGAACAAGGTTATTGGTTCATTAGTTCCTTTACACGTCTCCCCTTCTTTCCAGCTTCCTCACTCAGCCTTGTAATCTCAGCTACTAATGTCATCCAAGCTAATTTTTAGAGTGGGGCTGGAAGAATTGGTTTGTAATGGATGAGCATCTCAATCTGGGCCAGCACGTTTCTAAAGAGGAAGTAGTGTCTATCCATTTAGAGTGTCAAGAGTTTCGTCTCTCAAGAACAGCTCTTTTTCCCATAGTGTATAACTCCTCTGACAGCTTGAGAGTGCTGAGTTAGGATGTGTGCTCTGCAGATCTCAGAGAAAGAAATGGAAAAGAAACACAGTTATATTCGATCCTATAACTTCTGCCTGCCTTGAAGAAATTTAGCTGCTCACTCCCAAGATTGCATATTTCATATAGTAACATTTTCAGGTTAACCAACAATGTCTTTTTTTCTCTTTCTTTTATTTTCAGCAAAAGTCTCTCATTTCTGTCAGGAAGTCTGAAAAGCCAGATTTTATTCTGTTTGCAAGCTAACAACTTAGCCTGCCACAGCTCTTAGATGCTGACAGGAAATCTAAGACTGCTGGGTCAGAGACAAAGGACTTTCACTACTCACAGCACAGCAGCAGCATGAGTCTCATGTTCACATCAGTCCTCTTTCTCCAAGTTCCATGGGAGCGATGGGAAGCAGGCCAGCTAGATGCTGCTCATTCGGGAGTTTGTAGCACAGCTGAGGAACCCCAAGCTTGAGAAGCTCTTTTATAAGGTGGCGGCTAGCAAACCTCTCTAACCTTTGCCTGGAGGGAGAAATTATCTTTATTATACTGGTCAGGAAACAAATTTGCCCTCTGCCCCAAGATACTATCTCTCTCTTCTAAGGCCTTTTGCTAGATAAACATCCTTGAAAAGATAGTCTGGAACAACAGCTTCCACAAGGCGTGCAGAAACGAGAGAAACCCAACAGTTGCGGGAAAGAATTCAGCAAGACTTGTTTCCTGATATTACAATGCATACCTCCATTTCAAATGGGAAATACTGGCCGTTATTTTTGAATGAAAACAAATGTAAAAACATCTTCATCGGCTCAAATGTTAAAGCAAACAAACAACAAATAGTAGCATAAAATTTTGCCTAAAGAGTACAATCTGGATAAGATCCTGTCATTATATTTAACATCCCTTCAATTAAAGTGCCAATTAAAACATGATTTGTTTCAAGTAAATGTCCTACTTAGTTTTAATTGCAGTATGCTCTGTCACTGTATTTATATTAGAAACAAAATCATTAAAGGACTATTTGTCTCATATATTGTTAAATAAGGCAAGGCCCCAACTCACAATTTCCTCTGATTTGAGAGGAGCTGGGAGAAAAGAAAATAATGACGTATTTTATCTTCTAGAAAGTGGAGGTTCATCTAAGATGTAGCCGTTTGAATTGCTCTCTCAGTTTTGTGAACTGCCGCTTCACTTTTACAAAAGAGAAAGAAATTCCATGAAGAGATTAATAAAGGGCTCACTACACTATCTTCCCACTTAAGATTGATCTCCACGCCTTTTTCTGTATTGGATATTGTAATTATATGATGCTTTCACGCTGATCAGTGTAGCATGCCAGAAGCCCCAGTTCTCTCGAAGATCTCTTGGACTTTATTCATTTAACGTAGATTCTCTCTTTCTTTTTCTTTTTAAAATTTCTTTCTTTTAACGGCTATAAATTAATCTCAGTAATAGTTCTTATTGGAGAGTCCATGACATGTTTTGACACAGTCACCTTTCCAAAAATTTAAATTTCCAAAATTGATGTAACTTAACAAACCTCAGCTTATTTTACCAGCATTTTGTATCTTTTGAAGGAATAATGGATAATTCTACATGGTCCTTTGAAGCACTGGCAAAAGAGGTTGTTTTCTCTGTCCTGAAAATCACCCACAAATGTTCCTCCAGCAGCTTTTCTCTCCTTGATATTTTATCTCTCTCTATGGAGATTTGAGAGAAAAGAGAGAGAGGAAATATATCTTTGGAAAAGTACATTGTGATTTTCTTTTTAGTAACATTTAAGTCGAGATGTTTGGTGCCAATACAATAGTTAAAACAACACCTGATGATAATATTTGTTCTGGCTAAATCTACTCTGAATTGCGATAATATATAACTACAGGACCCCAAGAGGAACAAACCACCAACAAGATATCAGGCAAAATTCCTAACACTGAGCTCCTGGGCTCTCCAAAATATATCATTCAAGTAACTGAGAACTTGGAGGGTCCCCTCCATGTGCCCCAATTTTGTTTTCCGTATCTTTATTCATTGAGCAATGTAATTGAGAATTCTCAGTTATCATGAACCAAAGCACCAACCATATCAACTCAAGAGTGAATAATTATTAAAATGATTATTACCATCATTAGGCTCCTATTGTAAAGAAGAGTAATAGGCATATATTTCTACTGTTTTTCTACAGTTCTAAAATTACTCTCTTGAGATGGTTCTCTCTTTCTCTTTATTTTACTAAAAAGACAAGGTTGAAGATTGCAGATTCATTTGGTTCAGGACTTTTAAAGAGCAATTACTTTGATTTCTTTTTAAAGGTGTCACTTCTTGCTTTCTTCCATCCCATGGTTATTTGGCAGACAACTCTAAATTGCCACTAACAGGGGTAATAGGGGACTAGATAAGTTGTCGCTCCGTGGCAATAGTCACACCATCTTGCCCATACTAAGGTGATGATATCACGTTCATGTCTGCTCATCCTGTCTCCCTGTCTAGATGGGCAACCTTCCAGGAAGAAATAGACCCCAAACAACAAACTCCCACCCCTCCTTGCAATAACTCGGAGCCCCCATAGCTCGTGGTGGCTTATATGACCGGTGCCTCAGCTACGTCTTTGGCACATAAGCTGGACATGAAAATAACAACATCAAAGAAGACAGTCCTGCTCCTGTGAGTGATTTTCCTGATTGATCTAGTTCACCTTGAAGGTTAATGTATTCTAAACTAATTCGGAGATTAATAACCACTTAAAGATCTATGAAAGACATTTAGCTCTCTGTGAGCACTGTGTCATAACCTCGCTTATTGCCTCTTCAATGACTTGGGGAGGTATTTGATGAGATTTAAAGGGAAATTTGATTGTAGGATATGGAGAGTGACAGGTGCGATGCATAAAGGGCTTTGGAACGCAATCTTGTTAATAATAAAAACAAGCATGTAATTTGATTTGCAGGAATGTGATCTTCAGAAGCAAATATTTATTTTCAAGGTGGAAATCATTTTTATCTATTGAATGAGATAATTGAATATGCTGTTTTGCTAAAAGGGAAAGATTGCTTTTAGGATAAAAAGTGACGCGTGTTTTTATTTCACTTCATTTCATTTATTTAATCAAAACAAGCAGCCAATTGCTGAGGCAGCCCTTCTCTCGGGCGTGTTAAATAGAGGTTCACAAAGAGTGTGTTCTCTCCTTGTTTTCAATCAGTTGAAAAGTATTGGGGCAGGCCCCATGGCCGAGTGGTTAAGTTTGTGTGCTCCACTTCAGTGGCCTGGCACTCACCAGTTTGGATCCTGGGCACCGACCTACATACCACTCATCAAGCCATGCTGTGGCAGCATCCCACATAGAAGAACTCGAATGGCTTACCGCTAGGATAGACAACTATGTACTGGGACTTTGGGGAGGAAAAAAAAGTAAGTATTTACCAGCATGATGTGGTTAAATTCATTTGGGCATGCTTAAAGATGAGGTCTCCAAGCCAAGAAATGGCAAGATCATCCCCTACAAACTTCTTTGTCTTCCTCTTCTAGTATTTTCCCTTGACTTTTATTTACTTTCTTTTTTGGTGGTTGTTCTCTTTTTCCATTCATCGAACTCAAGTACTTCCACTTCCTAAGTTCAAAGTGAACACTGATAATGTAATAAATGGGATTGCACTAGTGAGGAAAGGCGTGTCTGGGAAGTACTGGTAGGATTTATAGTCATTGGAGAGGCATGGAGTGAAAAACCCGTATTTCCTTCACCTCCTCTTTGAGCTGTGATCTGTAGCTATTTGAAGAGAAAAGAGTTGAATTTAGGCTTTGGATAAATCATCGTCATCATCATCATCCCTACTTCACCGGACCTGAGAAATTTACTAAGCATTTTCTCTGCATTGTCTCTTTTGTTACATTTATTACTTCCACAAGGAAGGTGACTTTATTATCTCCCATTTTATAGAAAGGGAAGGTGTCTTTTCCTGTTTCCCTGCAATTTTGCCTAAGATCCAAACTGAAAACAAGAGGTAATACATACCATCATATTCTTTCCCCAGTCCAAACAATTGAGTTCTTCAAGGGAATCATTAATAGCATGATTGTATCCATGGGAAGAATCCATAGTTTTATTTCCTGATTGGATGCTGCTTAGGCAGTGAACTTTTGCTTTTGTGCCTCTACTTACCTGAGGAAGGTAATGAAGGGATTGGAAGAAACTCAAGGGCTGAGACTGCAAGTCTTGGCCTTGGAGATGCAGTGTTGACGCAGCAAAGATGTGGGAATTCCCCTTAAGTCCTTTAAGTGGCAGGGAAGCCCAGGTGGCACTTCTTTACTGAGATCTGCCCCTATGAGCCTCTGACTGGGCAAAGAAGCTGTGGGAAGTAGTAGGTAGAATAGGGTTGTGAGAAGACCCCAGAGACCCCTGCAAAACACCCAGACCTGTGACCCAGGAAAAGCAGCATTTGGATGCTGCCACACAGAAGGTACGACAGCCAGAACAGGAAGTCAGAGAGGCAGCAAAAACCACTGATGAGAGAATGAAAACTCTGCTGGTTCAGGAAGGAGACATGTCCCTTCTTCCTAATCCTTGTCCCAGCCCCCAACGCAAGAAGTATGACAGCCAAAGAGGGGGAGATTGGGAAGATGGGAAAGGAGGTGTCCATGCCCTTCTATCCCCTCCAGGTGCCTCTATCCACAAGGTTATCATGCCCTAGGAGAGAGGAACTTGGGACTGGATATGAGATTGAGGTTTTAAATTGTGCTATACTAAGTTTTAGTAGCCAAAGTGGTCAAGGAGTTTTGAATCTCAACAAGACTGCTAAGAGATCTGGAAGGAGGGGCCAGCCTGGTGGCTCAGTAGTTCAAGTTCTGCATGCTCCACTTCTGCAGCCTGGGGTTCACGGGTTCAGATCCTGGGTGTGGACCCTCTCCCCTCATCAGCCATGCTGTGGAGGCACCCGACATACAAAAATAGAGGAAGATTGGTACAGATCTTAGATCAGGGTGAATCTTCTTCACCAAAAACCCCCAAAACAAAAAAAGAGATTTAGAAGGAAGAATTCAACTACTCAGAGAAAAGGAGTGATTACGGGAAAAAAAAGTTTCCTGTTTATACCCTCCTTAAAGAGTTGACTCTACCATAAATTGTAAAATGTTGTATATATGTAAAGACTGTTTACCTCTCAGCTATGGTGAAATTATTAGCTACATGTGCCAGGCAGTCTACCAAATGTCTTTTTGATAAATACACAAAAATAGCACATATGCAAAAGATATTTGAATTATGGAGCATAATAATAAAATGAACAAACTTGACCTCACCACCCAACGTAAGAAGTATTGTACCGCCTATATCATTAAACTCCTTATGTGTTCCTCTTTGGTCTCTTTTCCCTTGACTAATTTTTTCACCATTCTAAATTTTATGTTTATTATTCTCTTGATTTAAAAAAAGTTGTTTCACTGTTTTAGGTTTCTGGAAGCCGGGAACTGCAGTTGACCTTTCTGTCTGTGGAATGCAAGGCTCTCTTACTAGAAAATAAACTGCATTCCATCGGGAACATAAGATGTTATCTGCCTTGTTCACTCTCCTCACTGTCTAGCTTGTTGCCTGGCACAGAGTTGGTGCACAAAACAATATTTGATGGACATCCAAATGTGGGATGCAGATGATTATTGTGAAGACCATGACTATGAGGGCCTTTGTGGAGCATATTCTATGGGCCAGGCTCCATCTGTCTGTCTTTTTCTCCTTTTCCAATCCTCACAAATATCCTGTGAAGTAGTTTGTATTATTACTATTTTAGAGATGAAGAAACCAAATCAAAGAGAAGTGTAATTGTTTACTAAAGCTACATATAGTAGTAAATGACTGGCCCAGAATTGAAGCCAGCTCTTTCAGGTGACAAGGCTGTTCTCTCTCCATCATGCTAGCTTAATTAATTTCTTACTTCTCAGTGTCTCTCACAGGATCAGGTCTTGGGCTTATTCTATAATTAATATCCAGAGACTTCCAAGTGGCCTGTTGATTGACAGAAGTGTGGCACGTGGTTCCTGGCTCTTCCTTCCTGGTGAATTCAAGGCTTTCGATTGCTCTCTTTGCGCTGGCATAAATTGTATCTTTCGCTGATAACTACCAAAAAATGATTTAAAGGGAAAGTTGTTTCAGGAGCTTGAAACTGGTTATTTATCAGCAGCCTTTGTTGCATAAACATCGAATGTACAATGGGAGTTATACTAAGAAGATGATTTATCTCCACGAGTTATTGATTCTCTCATAAGTCAGGAATGGTGGAACTGAGCAAAGCTATGAGTGATTTATGGAGAGGTATCGATAAAGAATAGGAAATAAGACGTCTCCATAGTGGGGTCCATTTTGTGTTTCCCTTTGCCACACTGAACCCAGATAAATTTCACGATTAAATCAATTACCTGATGTGGGTACCATGCCTCAGCCTACTATTTAGAGAGGCAGGTTTAATCGTCAACAAGAATAATCTATCATTGATAAGATCCTTTAAATTGTACTTGTTACTCGAAAAGTGTTCTTTAAAAATGCTATAAGGTTTCATATCTCTTCTTTCACAATGAATTATGTGCTCAATTTCTTTTAAGCTTGAGGCTTTTAATTGGAAATTCTTGTTGCAGGACTTTTACCTTCTCTGGGGTACTCCAGTATCTTGCTTCATCTCCTTGAATCTTTGATGAATATACTTATAACATGTATGCATGTATATGTATATATATGTATGCATATATGTATGGATATATGTAGGTATTAATTGTGGGAATTTTATTTTGCTGTTTTTTTTAAAAAAATAATTATTGGTTGGTTAACTGGTTCAGTTGGGGTGAATTACTTAAGGAAAAAGCAGTCTCGTCGCATGGAATTGAGATAAATTTCTTTTAAGGAGGTATTTTAGAATGATTTCGGAGTTCCAGTGCTAATATTTATGAGCTATGTGACATTGGGCAAAACTTCACATCTTTGAGTCTTAGTTTGCTCAACTATAAAAATGAAATAATTATTCATCATAGAGGGTTTCTATGATCAGATTGACTGGCGCTGATACGCGGCTGGGGACAGTGTTTCGCCGATAGAGCCCTCGGTAGACGATAGCTCCCGCAGTTCCAGGTTTGGGCTGTGGTCATACACTGCATCCCGACTATCAGTCAACCTTGAAAACACATGCTCTGGTTCACCGGGAAAGTCCACCTTCACATTACAAATCTGTTACTGAAAAGGACAGTATGTAAGAGACCAAAAAATAATCCTGTGGTACAAATTCCCCGGCCAAGAGCCAACAAATAATGAGGCCCACCAACAGAAATGTGAGTGAACTTGGAAACAGATTTTCTGGTCTCATTTGAGCCTTGAGATGAATGCAGTCCCTCTGACAGCTTGACAATCACCTGCTGGGAGATCCTCAGCCAGGACCTGCCAGCTAACCTGCTGTGGGTTCCTAACTCTGAGAAACTGTGAGGAGTAATATGTGCTTGTTTTTTTAATTTGCTGAGTTTTGGGGTAATTTGTTATGCAGCAATCGATACCTCACCACCCATTACGAACTGCACCCCCAGTTTTTCCCTTGACATTCCCAGCCCCTTCCACTGCTTGCTTTCTTAAGATCTCTCTCTCTGCCTCTCCATCTCTCTTTTTCTCTTTCCATCTTTTTTCTTCTTTATTTCTTGTTTTATAGCACTTGGCACCTTCTAACATTTATTTATTCTTAATTATGTTTCTTGTCTGTCTCTCTCCTTCTAAAATGGAAGTTTTACAAAGGCTGGTGTTTTGATCTGTGTTGTTAACTGCTGTATTTTTGGTACCTGATAAATAGGGACTCAATAAATGTCTGCTGAAAGAATAAATAAATAAACGTAAGCTCAGAGAAATGAAATTGTCTTGCTTTAATTATGGTTCAAAAGAAACTTTCATGTTGAGTCTTTTGTTTTGTTTTGGTCCCAGCTCAGGTCTATTCTAAGACTTGGGGCATTTTAGATCAGGTTCAGAGAGCTGAGAGATAAGACTCCTGTATTTTAAGGAATTTTTTTTTTTGACATCCTTAAAAATCTGATTCTTCTTCTAGGTGGTTATAAACTTTAGTAAATTTGCCTGCTGGAGAAAGATGGATGAAACAAATGGACTTCTGCTTCAATTTGATTTGAATTTCATTTCATTCATGCATGACTTCCGTATCAAGTTGCTTTGGGATTCTCTTGGTAAGAAACAATGCAGAAGAAATGGGAGCAATCACAACACAGGCGGTGGGGGGAACCAAATACCTTTGGCCTTCCTTTTTGTTCTTTATTGGTTCCAAGTTTTGTGTGTTTTTTAAGATTTGCCCTAAGCTAACATCTGGTCATCTGTTGCCAATCTTCCTCTCTCTCTCTCTTTCTCTGTTCTTTCTTCCCCAAAGCCCCAGTACATAGTTGTATATTCTAGTTGTTGGTCCTTCTAGTTCTTCTATGTAAGCTGCTGCCACAGCATGGCTACTGACAGATGAGTGGAGTGGTTCCATGCCTGGGAACCGAACCCGGGCCTCCAAAGTGGAGCACACTGAACTTTAACCATTAGGTCATCAGAGCTGGCTCTATTGGTTCTAAGTTTTCATCCTCTCTGCATTTCCAAAGAGATGCTGAATTTTTGTTTGCACCTCTTGGACACATTGAGTGTGCTCCTATTGTTCTGTCTGCTTTGCTACGAATAGTTTGAAATTCCTATGATTAAATATGCAATTAAGACTTAAACAAAATAAAGCACAAGAAGCTGTGTAATTAGGGTGAAGCTCAATGCTGGTGACAGATTTAAATGTCAACACCTCCAATCAGAATCAGAAGTGGGCTTTTTCTCTCTCAGTTCTAGTCTGGAAAAGCCTGCTTTGCATGTTACTGAACAGAATCTGATGAAACCGGAACTCAATGTACTGATAGCAGTTCCCTTCCGGCTTGTAATGGATTTACCCAGGGTAATTTTTGGAATGATCTGTAGGCTGCCAGGGTACAAATGACGCAGCACAAATGATATTATTTTAGCTTGTTTATCAATGTGTCATAGCATCTCTCCTCGCTTGGTGCATTGCGTTGTAAATCTGACATTCACAGGTGAAATCTCTGAGATCCACGAGGCTGGCTTGAGTTGCAGCAACATTATTGTGAAAAATACATTCATTTGTCTATATGGAAAGGATTTAAGGGTTGCTGCATTCATTTATTACCACAGTCTGAGTAGTTAATCATATGGACATTGTTCGGCAAGAGAATGATCTCTTCCTCCACCCCATTAGCAACATTCTTTCAGTCTTAAGAAATATAAATATTGGAGCATATTAATGAAAATGACATCCAATGCTGATATATTAGAGCTCAAAAAGTATGATTAAATGTGCTGTTAATTAACTCTTTTGCCAGAATAATTGTAAATGCATTCTCATACTTTAGAGCTATTTGAACTGCTGGGAAAAGGTTAGTAGACTGGCCCGAGATAGTTGGAAGTCAGACATCATTAGTTTAATTAAATTCCATTAACATAACAAAAACAGAGTTTGAGTCTTAAATTTTAAAAAGGATCCTTAAAGGGAGAGCCATGGTAGTTACAATAGCAACTAGGAGATATGAAATTTCTTATTTTTTATTTTATTTTATTTTTTGCTGGCAAAGATTAGCCCTGAGCTAACATCTGTGCCAGTCTTCCTCTATTTTATATGTGGGTCACCACCACAGCATGGCTAATGAGTGGTGTAGGTCTGTGCCTGGGATTCGAACCTGCGAACCTGGGCTGCTGAAGTGGAGCATGCCGAGAAAGTTCCTATTTTTTAATCCACAACCTCCATCACTTCTCCTGTGTATTTTTCATCACTATCATCACTCATTCATGCAACAAATATTTATTAAGCATGTGCTGGGTTTAGGCATTGTTCTAGGTGGTGGAGATAGAGCAGGGAGTAAAATATTCAAAGTCCCTCCTCACATGCATGTTCATCCTGCTGTGGAGAGCAGACTATAAAACAGATAAGAAATAGGATGGTGGTACAAATGCTATGCAGGGCAAAAAGCAGGTGATATGATAAAGAGGGTGTGGGAAGGATGTGAGTAAACTTTAAATTGGGTGCTTGAATACCCACTCTCTGAGGAGGGGACGTTTAAACTGAGACCCAAATGATGAACTGATTGAAGAGCTTGTCAGGGGGATGGAATGGTCAAGGGAAAGGCCCTGAGCTGGGGACAGGATTGGGGTTTAAGGAAGAGAAAGATCAGGCCAAAGACTGGAGTCTGTTGATAGGAGTGGATGTTGAAAGATGAAGGGGCCAGACCCCAGGAGTCTAGGCGGGCACACTATGGTGAAGAGTTTGGGCTTTGTTCTTAGGGCAATGGGAAGCCATTACAAGGGAGTAATATGATTTGATTTATATTTAAATTGACTTTGGTGCTACTGTTTGGGGAATGGAGATATAAGATCAAGAAGCAAAGTGGGAGGGCCACTTAGGAAACTAACGCATTATCACAGTAGTAAATGTTGCAGCCCCAAGTATGGAAATGGCTGCCCGGAAGTTGAGCATGATGATCATACTGGATACGCCTCATTATGGCCTGAGCCTCCGCAGTGTGGCCCCTCCCTCCTTTTTCAGCTTTACTTTCCTGCTACTTCTTATCGATAGTTAATGGAGCCCACTCAACACTCCCCGGAGACTACGTGCATTTCTGTCCGTCACCTTTGCTCAGTTATTGGTCCTGCCTGAAATAGTCCACCTATCCATTATCTGGGTCATTCTCACCCTTCAGGTTGGAGATTGGCATTGCTACCTCCAGAAAGCCCCAAGGGACAAAGCCAACCTCTCCTCTCAGATCTGACTCTGGGTCGATCAATTTGCAAACCCCCTTCAACAAAAGCCCTGGGATGCTTGTTAAAAGTGTACATTTCTGCAGCTCACTCAATATCTACCAAATCAGGTGTTTGGGTGGGGATTAGGAATTCGTAAATTAAGTATCCTAGGTGATTCAGATATCCACTTAGGTTCGAGAACAAATAATGTCATACTTCTTGGGTGTTGTTTTATCTTTGCTTATTTGTCTCGTTAATGAGTTTGCGTGGAGAAGTGTGTTCTTTGGGTTTAGAATGATCTGGGTGTGTATCTCTGCTATGCAGTCAGCAGCCGTGTGATGTCAGGCAAGTCAGTGTCTCTGAGAAGGGATAACACCCTCCCCTGTCTAGATTGTTAAGATTAAATAAAATGGCATATGTGAAGTAACTGGCACTGTGCCTGGCACTGAGTGTTTGTCATAGTGACAGCAACAACACTAAATAATTAGTGTGTATTATGTAAGTGCCAGAAATATCCTAGGCAACATTTTAATTGCTTTATATGGAAGAACTTACTTAGTTCTCACAATGACCCTATGAGGTCAACTCTATTGCTATCTATTTCCATTTTGCTGATAAGGGAACTGAAGAACGGAAAAGTGAAGTAACTAGCCCAATTGTACATAGCCAGCAAATAACCTCAAATAGCTGTAAACTGTAAATTTCGGTAACTAACAGCCCATATTCTCAGCTTGTTATGCTGCCCTGCCTTCTAGTAGGGCAGCAGAGAATCTCAGGTAGGGACTCCATACATGGAACCTTTTGTTTACTTGCTACAGCTTTTCATTAAAGTGGGAGTGCTATTATGACATGGACCCAATAGATAGTAATCTAGTTGTAAGTCTAACAAATCCTCCTCCTCCTCCACTTCCTCCTCTTCCTTCTCTTTATCATACCCTTGAGGTTCTACCTTCCAAAGCTTTTGTTTTCCATAGCAACGTACATGGTCATCTCACAAACGAAAAGAGGTCAACAATATTTGCTGAAAAAGAGGAGATGAATGTACCTCTGATATAGCGCATGCCCGAGAGGGGAAAGGTGCTCAATGAATATTTCTGAGTTAAGAGAATGAACCGAATCTTCTCTACTTCTGTTCACTCTTGACCTTCCTTAAGGTTGTTTCATCTCTGACCTTGGTACCATCGTCTATATAATCAATGAGCTGGACCTTGCATTGAACTTACCATCTTTCCCCCTACCCCGAAACACACACACACACACACACACACACACACGAAGTAACATATTATCTGTCCCCCTATTTTTCATTTGCTAAACTGAAACATCCAAATACCGGCACGTGGTTTGGAAAGTCATGGGCTTGTGTGGCAGTTGATTTTAACGAAGGCACAAAGATAGCTTTAATTTTCTCTCACACACTGAATATATCTACCAAGAAGAATGAATCTGTGTTGCTATCAAGTTCTGAAGTCCTGCCTAAAATATATCGTCTCTAGCAGATGGTGGCTGCTGTTTCTCTATAAAGAGAAACGAAATGCCACTGATGGACAGGTGTATTTAATGGGAAATAATAGGACTGAGATTTCCAACAGCTTGGGTGTCTCTTTTGATTGTAAATGACAGAAAGGTGCACAAATAAGCTTGAGCAAAAAAAGGAATTTATTATAAGTCTTCTGAGGTATCTCACACAATCTCCAGACGGGGGTGTGCCTATGCCTCAGGGAAACTGGAGTCAGAGACTCATACATTATAGACATTATTGTCTTGCTCTTTCGTCCTGCTTCTCTCTGTAAATGTAGTTCATCTCTTTAGTGTTCTCTTGGTCTCCTCTTGGCTGGCACCCCTGGCCTTTTCACATGGTCTCTGGGAGCTCCCCTGGGCTTCACAGCTTCTAGCCTAGAACATGTGCCTGGCTGCTCTTTCTCAGTTCTAGTTCTCTCTTTCCCAAGGAGGTCCCTCGTTGGTGGGATGTGGATGGGGAGCCCACCCCTGGACCAGTGAACCACAGGATGTGTTACTGTAACACCGCTGCTCCTATTACAATCATACACATGGTCTGAAGAAGAAATTGCTTCAGAGAGAGGTGAAGAGGCAGCTTGCAGATGGAGGCCAGAGCTGGAGTATGACACTGGGCAGATTAAGCAGTTAAGTGTTTGCTAAAATCCACCAGGAAGATCTAATTAGTATTGCCATAAGGGTCTGCAGTCGTACAAAATGATTGTCTCTGGCGGACGAGAGCTGTTGTTTTCTCTATAAAGAGAAATGAAATGCTACCGTGCTACAGATGCAGTTAATGGGAAATGTTAGGACTGAGGTTTCAGATGGCTAGAATGCCAAAAATGATTCTTTAGCTTTCAGAGGGCCCTTGTTTCATGCAATACGGAGCCACCTGGATCATAAATTTCCAGGACATAACAAAAAAAAGTAAACAGAGTGTTGATTATTTATCTAACACATCTTCAATATCTTATTATTTAATCTTTTCAATGGCATAGTGGAGTAAGTTTCATTATGATTCCTGTTTTACAGATGAGGAAACTGAGACTCAGAGAGGTTAAGTTGCTCAGAGCAGGGAACAGAGGAGCCAGGATTCAAAGCTCAAATCTATATCAGAACTTTCCAGCTAGTGTCCTATGGAATAGGGATAGCTCTTGCGGTGACCGGGAAAGATCTGGGATGGCCGGAGCCCTTAGGGGGTCAACTTCAGCCTCAGCAGCCTGATACAGGACTACAGACCCTCTCCCGTTTACCCCAATGTGCCACACAAAGATTATTGTCTTCCACGTGTGCCACGATGTGAGGATATTTGGAAAGCACTGCTCTACCACTGCTAAGACTTGACATACTTTTTTTTTATGTCAAAGGAATGTCACTTAAAAAACAATTTTTTTCCACGTGTTAGGATTTAAAGATTTAAATATAGCTTTGGTTTGTGCTAGCCCAGTTAAGGGTATACAGAACCACAGCTACTCACCCCTGGCACATAATCACAACTAAAGCCACCATTTCTGAAGGTCTTACTATGTGCCGACCACAGAACGAAGTGCAGACATCGCATTCACTTTTCTACATTCTTGCCTCTTACTCATTCTTAACCCAGTACGATCTAACCCTTCACTTCACCCCATTCTGGAAACTGCTCTTATAGGAACAGGCCTCACAGGGTAGAAAGCACGTGGGCTTTGGCATCAGACCCATGCGGGGTTAGGCAAAGGCTCCTTTACTTTCTAACTTATTCTAAGAAAAGGAAATAGATGCTGGACAGCCACAAAACAACCATATTCACCATAGAGACAGTGATGAGAACAGCAAACAGGACAATCAAAAGGATTAAAAAGATGTTAGGGTTTTGGAGACAGAGATTAGGTCAGGGGGATAAACTCAAACAAAAATGACAATGAACCTGAGAAAATACACCACCAAAAAAAGGCAGTCAGCAATTCCATACAATGGTAGAACTCACCAGTGAGGACACAGAAATAAAGGAGGGAATTCCTTCTTGAAAGGAGAGGAGTGGCAGGCACTTTTTTTCATTGCTAATGCCACTGCATTTAATTCTGTGCCCGGCACTGGGGAATGAGTTAAGCTTGGAAGTCCGATTCCCTTTCCTCTGTGGCTGGTTGAGATTCACATATCACAAGGCTCGGGATGAAAGGAAGGGGTTTCTGGAAAATATTTTCCCTCCTGAAACAAGGAAAAAGAAACATGAGGAGTGTTTGATCACTGTCCACTCTTACACTCCGCTTTAAATTTGGTCATATGAGTTTTTGCGTAGCCATCTTATGTGAATAAAGCAGCAAACCCAAAGCTGAAAATCCAAAAATGCTGAGGAGAGCAGAGGAGAAGAAGGGAGAGAGCCTGGGTGCGTGAAGACATTTTTGGTCCACCTTCTACCCCAAACAAACCCTAGAACCATCTGGCTACAACTTGTTATTTAAATAGATGATAGTTGGAGAGGAGGAATGGAAAGCTGGTTGGATGTCTTATTTAAGAAGCCACTGGTTGGGTATTTGCAATTTGATGAAAGCATCATAACTGAAACAAGTGGATTGTTACATAAGAAGAGGCAGATATATTAAAGATGAAAAATATTGAAAAAATACAGCTATTGAAACAAAAATACCTATGTGTGATATGAAATTCAAATATTGCTAAGATTCATAATGCAGAGTGTATTAGTCCCCTGTAAATAACTTCCAAAGAAAAATCTTCATCAATAGTTTGGTACATAAGCCTTCCTCTTTTCCTCTTCCTCCCCCTCTCTCTCTCTAATATTATATATATAATAATAATTATTATTTTCAATTTCTTACAGTAATTGTAACATACTATTCATAATGCTTTACAACTTCCTTTTTCACTTAATAGTATGTCTTTGTACTGTAGGGGAGGAAGACATTTCCTCTACCCTCTCTGGGTTCGTCTGGCCGGAGAACAAATTAAATTCACATGAGACAGAATAGCAGGAGAAAATCAAACAAAGCTTTGTAACATGTATACATGGGAGGCTCAGGCAAACTGAGCAACTCGCCAAAATGGCTGAAGCCCTCACCTTAAATCATCTTCAGCTAATGACAAAGGAGGATGTTGGGGGTGGGGGGAGTCAGTTATAGGAGGTTACCAGAAACAGGAATAAGATTATTATGCAGATTTAAGTCCTTGCCTTTGGTATTGATTAAGAGTTTCTAGAGCGAAGGTCATCCCCTTTCTTCTTCCTGGCACAGAGAGGGAGGCACCTTTACAGATAGAGATTTCCTTTACAATGTAAATGTCTCCTAACAAAGGGCAAGCAAGTTCCACCCCTCAGAGCCTCCTTCCCTGTCCCAGTTTATCAAAAGCAACCAGCCCAATAATCCTCATGCCAAAGAGACATATCTTGGCATGGCCAAGACAAGTCCCCCACAGTACAGACTGTGGATTTCACTCAATCTTTTTAATGGCTATGTGATAGTCTACAGTACGGTGTGTAAGTTAATACATCCTTCACGGATAGCATTTGGCCTTAGCTATTAAAACTGAAAATGTCCAAAATTTGTATCTCTAAGAATTATCCTATAAATATGCCCCAAGCAATACAAAAATGTATACAGCCTGGACTATTTATTGTAGCTTTGTGTTTACTATAACAACAATAATGACCACAAATTAAGGAAACAGAATATGACTCTGTTTTAGTTCTTGATCACAGTTTTAGATTATGTGCTAATATTTTCCTGAATGCAATGGCCTACAAAGAATTGCTAATTTTAAGCCCACTTTTTAGCTTTCTTTTTAAACAAGCATTTTGCTGCTGCAGCTGCTGAATATTTTGTCACTTTGATAACTAAATGCTTTCACCGAGAAAGCGATATGGAATCCTGCGTCACCTGTACATCACTGGTTTTACACTCTGTGATTATTATTGGGCTAATGGACTGTAAGGTTTTAATGAACAGAACATAAAAGCAGAGATACAAAAAGATATTAGCTTTTCTCTCCAGAGTGCTATGCCTTCATTACACTTAACTTCTCAGGTTATTAGCTGCGTAACTACCTATGGTAGAACTTATAATCACTCTCTCATGAAACTAATCAATTAGCTTTTACAGATTGAATACTATTTTATCATTTATTTCAGAGACAAAAAATATTGACTGGATTTTCTGTGAAAATGATCATTTCATGTCATTTATTCAAATATTAGAGCAGCTGTCACATTTATTCAATACATATTTATTGAGTGCTTCCTTTGTACCAGGCACTGTTCTGGGTACCAGGGTTATAGCAGTAAAGAGAACAGACAAAATCTATATCTTAAAACCAATTGCATTCTAGTGACATAGGAATTAAATGAAAATTCTATGAGGATTGCCCCAGCTGAAACTTAGGGGAAAAAAAATTCATGCTTAGAAATCACCTGGATATGACTAAATGGCTTACATTTTTATTGAAGTGAGCATTCTTTTACAAATAATTGAGAAGAATCAGTTTCAAAATTAAAATTCACAACTATTAGTTGAGTGATCGATTAGAAATTTAGAAGCATTTCTGTAGTAATAGACTAGTATTTAAAACTTCAGGCAGGAGAACCTGTAGTGAGATTATATTGAAATTTACTTAAAATCTAGTTTTTATCAGTTGATTTTTGCTGCATAACAAACCATCTCAAAACTTAATGGCTTAAAACAGCAATTTTCCCCCCTCCCTATTCTATGGGCTCGCAATTGTTGCTGGGCTCAGCTGAAATGGTTTTCTGTTCCACATGATGCTGGCTTGGCTCATTCAGTCGAGGAAGAACTATTGCTCTACCCTCTAGGTCCTTCTGGTGGGTCTAAGAATTAAATTGATATGGGACAGAGCAGCAGGAGAAAATCAAACAGAGTTTAATAACATGTGTACCTGGGTGCCACCCAGGAAAACTGAGTAACTCACCAGAATGGCTGAAGCCACCACCTTGAATACCATCTTCAGCTAAAGACAAAGGAAGATGTTGGTGGTAGTGGTTTGGGACTTCAAAGGGGAGGAAGGCAATTTACATGGAGATGGAAAAGCATACGTTTGATAAACAAGTGTTTGCCCGGCCATCTATAGACAATGGGACCTGAAAGAGATCTTTTGATACAATGGCCCAGCTAGATGCCTTCCTGGCTACCACACCTAGAGTTATCTATGGTGATAGTTCTGTCCTGGGACAGGCTCTTCTCTCAAATTCTTTTAGGGAATTTAGGGGAAGGTCAAATGTTTCTTTCCGAGTCTTTTGTTCTTAAAAATAATCAAGCCAAAGAGACACATTTTGGGGTGTCCAATTTTGATCCCCCACACAGCTTTTTGCATTTAGTTGGCAGGTCAGCCGGGGGCTGTCTGCTCTCAAATGGCCTCGTTCACATTCTCGCAGTTGGCTGCAGCTTCTCCATTCTCCTCTATGTTCTCACTCCAACAGTCTTTCTTGGACTTGTTCATATAGCAACTGTAGTCCAAGAAAAAGCAAGCAGAAGCTATGAGGCTGCCTAGGCTCAGAGGTCAGGCAATGACATGTCAGCTATATTTGTTAGTTCAAGCCAGTCATGAGGCCAGCCATATTCAAGAGGGTGGGGAAATAGACGCCATGTCTTCACGAGAGGAGCTGCAAAGAATGTGTAGCCATTTTAAATATGCCACATTCTATTTTATTCTGTTATTCAATAGCAAATTGGTAGCAGCTAAATATAAAATAGCACCTAAATTTTATGATGTTTTGATCATAATTTGGTATAGTTAAATTTGTCTGAAAGCCAAATTAGAATTCTCCCACTTAGGCATCACTATGATGGAATGGGGAATAAATTCTCCATTTTCTTCATAGCCAGTTAAGCACAACTTATCATTTCTAATAAACTACACTCTCTTTCTTCCCCGATGAGTTCTGCTAGTCTGTTCTTGTCAGAAAGACACACGAGCAGCAGCTCACCAGGTGGCTAGGTTAATTTTTAATTGTCATGTTTATTCCAGTGAAAAATAGATTTGCCTGATGAGCTCAGTAAAATGAAGGTGATGTGAAAATGGTGGGTTGAATTCTTACAGTGCTCAATTTACTGTCTTGGAAGATATACAATTGTCATGTTGCTGATGGTTTGGGGAATGGTACTCTCACACCCTGAGGGTGGGAATACAAATTAGCAGCCCCATTTTGGAGGGCACTTTGGAGATTGCTATGGCATCTAACCATATATTTTATTTTAACAATCTTTACTACTTCCCTCTTATTGGGCATATTGAGGGATCATTTCCCAAACTGTGTACCAAAGAACCCTAATTCCAGTAGAAAAAAGTTAATAAATAGCTCGAACAAAAGGTTTGCCTGGCCAAACTAGTCTGGGAAATACTTGATACCTTGGTCCTTCTTTGAGATTTGCACAATCTTTTAGCATTTTGAAGGCTCCGGGGAGCTGAATAGTAGAGTAATCTATGTGATTGTGCCTCACAAAGCACATTAAACTTTGCCAACTTAAGTACAGGGTATTTCCTTCACCCTTCCCAGCATACACATAACACAATTACTCACTTTCTATGCCCAACCTCCTAAAGGACCCATCTGGGAAACTGCTATAGAAGGAATTTATGCATCAAAATAATGACCATACTGGAAGATCTGTTAGCCTACGATTCTGTTTCCTTAGCCTGAGCTAAAATTTTGAAATATTTTCTCCTTAGCTTCTACCTTTTAATGTCCCAATTTTAGTGACTAAACTGTTGTAGTTTGTAAATTCAAGGACAGTGTAAACTGGTGTTTCTGTTGGCGAATATTTCTTACTTTCAATATAAATAATGAAGTTAATTCATTACAGTTGAACCATGCCAATGTCATCTAAAATCTTGTATTGGGACAGTATGTAGCTGGCCCCATTGAGTTCTGCTGCATCTGTTTGTGATTAAGTAGTTAATACAGGTTGTAAATGAAGAGTGTTTGAGCTGGGTAATTTATCACCTAGTTAGGCATTTTAAAATATTAATTACGAAATCTAACGCCTGTGTCCAGTGATGGGGTACTTAATGGGAAACAGTGCTAAGCAATGTCTGGGAAGGTTGAGAGTCTCCTGAATTTTTTGATTCCAGTCTTGGAAGATCAGTGGTCTAAAAACCCTTGACTGCTCTGAGCCACGTTTGTCTGTGTGTGGGCAAATTAGTAACTTAACGGAGAGGGAGCTCTTCTCTGTGGGGCCTTAGGGGAAGGGAGGTGCTCCTCCCAGTGGCTCAGATTGCCCATGTCTTTGAAAAGGGTGAAGGAAACAAAGGCATTCCAAGGGATATTGTTGTATTGTGGTCCCTTAACTCTGAAGACCTCCTGCCAAAACCATAATGCAGGTGGATGTCCACAGGCAACACCAAACTCTTCCCTCCAGTGATGCACTGTGCCAAGTCGTTTGTGTGCTAACTAGATGTAAAAAGTAAATGGTATTGAAAGGCATACGTTAACTTGGGAGTTTCATCATGAGCGAAGTGTGTCACCAAGAATAATTAATTAGAAATTTGCTCCTAGTTCATATTTGGGCCAAAAAATACATGTGAAATTGCCAATGTCACAGCATTTTTCCATCACAATTATTGTTTCCTTATACCCCAGCCTAGGGCAGAGAGCTTATGGCCCAGGGCAGTTGGTCAGTCAGTCTGTGAACTAACAAAGCAACATTAACTAGTCTCTATTGAGACCTCGGATTGCATAGTACTTCTTCAGCACACGTTGGAAAGACAGTATTAAAAATCAAGAACGTTCCAGCAGAACTCTGAGCTCTGCTCTCTAACTGTTTCCCACTGTGTTTTTTATTCTCTTATCTTGAGACAATATATGGCAACATGGTCACTCATATAAGGAAAATTGTGAAAGACTGAAATTTGGTGGATATCCTGACCAACTCATCCATCCAGGTTCTTTCACATGAGACAGAATAGCAGGAGAAAATTAAACAAAGCTTTATGAGGACCATGGCCCGGGGCCTTCCCTCCCGAAGGAAGAAAGGGCACCAAAGAAGTGGGGTGCACACAGTGGTCATATACCCCCAAACAGGGTGTTTCACATGTGATTGAAATGCCCCTCCCACAATAGTCACAAGATTTCCCTGTCAGCACAGCGCTTGATGGACACAGCAGGTAGTGGTCTGCTATCTCAGTGGGCGTAGCAGGAGGCAAGTCTATTGTCTTGAGCTGGGTGGTCACAGGTGAGCACAGCCATCAGTTCCTAGCCTAAGGAAAGATGCTTAATCCTTAAAGAAATGCCAACGTTGGGAGGGGGAGGGAAGTTAGTTACAGGAGGTTACCAGGCAAGCACAATAAAATTCAGATTTAAGTCCTTGCCTTTGGCATTGATTAAGAGTTTCTAGAGAGAAGGTCCTCTCCTTTCTTCTTCCTGGTACAGAGGGAGATATCTTTACAGATGGAGATTTCCTTTACAATGTAAATGTCTCCTAACAAAGGGCAAGCAAGTTCCACCCCTCAGAGCCTCCTTTCCTGTCCCAGTTTATCAAAAGCAATCAGCCTCAAATAATCCTCATGCCAAAGAGACATATCTTGAGGTGGCCAATTCCAGTCCCCACATTTTCATAGATCTTAATCTCATTCTACCCAATGTTTTTGGTAATAGGGTGGCTCTTCCTGAAAACCAAGATTGACTGTTTCCTTGGGAAAACATAATCAGCTCTTAAGGACACAGGCCATGGGGCACTCCAAACCTTGCTACTCAAAGTGTGGTCCAGGCTCAGAAGCATCAGCATCAGCATCAGCATCACCAGGGAGCTTGTTAGAAATGCAGAAGCTCAGGTGCTGGCACAGACTGAGTCAGAATCTGCATTTTAACATGTTCCCCAGATTATCAGAATGTTCATAAAAGTTTAAGAAGCACTATTCTAGAAATCTTTCCTAATTATCTCTCCCCATCTCATCTCTAGTTATCTCTAGCTGGATTAATGCATCAGCCACACTCAGCACTCAGCACTGTTGACCTACATATTTCTTCTTCTTTATTGCAATTTCCTTGAGATGTGGAGCCACTCTTCACTAATTCACCCTTAGCAATTAGCACTGTGGCAAATTGCACATTTTGAGTTCTTAATACATATTGGTTGACTGACAGAATGGATCTGAATTTCCCAACATCATTAGTTCTCTAGAACCCCACATTGAGCTGGACTTTTCCAAGAGGGCAATCAGGTTCACACAAAGCTCCTCAAAGACATAGAGAGGAAATATTGTAACACGGGGACCTGATGAATTACTATCTTTTTGATGATTCATTACAGAAAGAGGAAAAGGAGGAGCATAGGGTTACTGTGTTCTAGGAGGCAGCACTGGTCAGGAGTGAACACACAGTTTTTGATCCCTACTGGATCTAGGCTTGAACCCTGCCTATGTTCCCTACCAACTTCATAACTTTGGGCTGAATTTCTCTGAGCCTCGATTTCCCTAACTGTCAAGCGAAGGTTGTGATGAGATTATATCTTAGCTTGGATTCCCTTAAAAGTAGAGCCTGAGATAACGGCTTGGATGGAGGTAGATTATGTGAGGGAAGATCCTTGGTATTGAGAGTGAGGTGGTGAGAAGACTGAGCAGAGGAGTAAGAAAAGTCATTATGAGGGTCTTTCATCAAGGACCTCCTGAGAAGCCTAGGGAACGTCTCCCAGAATTGTCTGTTGGAAGGATAGGAAGCAGAGTCGCCATTGGTTGAAGAATGTCTCCAGTAGTGTTAACTCTTTTGCTCTAAGGTGAGGGTGCTCCTAGGAGACAGAAGCAAAAACTTGAGGTTGAATTCTGTTGATATGAGGTGAACCTGAGCTTGAATAGAACGGGCCACTGCGGCTGTGGATGAAATCAGAAGCCAAGGGGATGTGACGTGGAGTGCCAGCCATGTCTATTACAGGTTGCCATGAGGGTCCAATGAGATCAAGCTTACAAAGCCAGGAATATGGGAAGTGCTCAAAAAATGCCAGCAGTCTGTCCACCTGCTCAGTGCTGCTTTGGGCAGCTTCAGTTTCACTCCCCTATTTTTGAGAAGCATAAACAATTCTGTTGACTCTTTTCCATCTTTGCTTTCTCTCTCCTTTCTCTTCCCCTCACTCTGTATTCACCAAAATAAGAATATTTTTTTTTGCTGGGATCTCAATAAGAAGCAGGCCTGATAAGATTTAGGAGATGTCAAAATTCAGAAAATAAATGGTTAAAGATCCTTTCCCACCCTCTCTCCAACCTGTCCTACCTCAATGCCAAGAGAAAATAGAATCACTATAGATATAATGTGCGTTTATGTGTATATATATACACACATACAAATAAATCTTTTTTTTCTTCCCTGGGTATGTAGTAACCGTGAAAATTATAAATAGTCGTTGTCAGGGGCAATGTGTACAGATTTTGTTCTGCGCCCTGAAACCGATCTTGCTGTTCTAAATGCATCACCATAGCTGCCCTGATCTAGCCTGGCAGTTATGATTCCTACTCAGAGCCAAACACCTCCCAGCCAAGACCCAATGAGCTTGCCAACTTGTTTCACCTCTTTTACTGTCGGAACTCATTGGCCCTCCTTACATTGCTGTGCTTTCCTATAATATTTTAGGAATATTAACCATAAATCCTAGTATTGTTTATCTACGAAAAATTGAAGTCAGGAAGTCATGGAATAGCCATTCATCATGGGCTTTGGCTCAGTGGCTTGAAACTGAAAGTATAATAAAAACAAAAGCACTGATTGTGTAGAGGTGGCCAAATGCCTGGAGGTTAGGTGAAATGGAATTAAAGGAAAAAAGAAGTCCTACCTAATCCGTGTAGAACTTCAGCGGAGATTATTTGCTTTCCAGAAGAAGCCTCTTCTCTGTGAGACTCATATTCTGGAAAGTAGGTTATGGATGCCCTTTTTGTCTGTTAATCTGCTAAATAATCACTTAACAATCATTAGAGAATGTTTAATGACAATAAAAACATTGTTTTCTTTGACAGAATTACTTTAATTATGATAATTCTACAAATGTGTTCTAACTAGTGTTTGGTGTTTGAGAGGAAGGTTGTTAAAGCAGTGGATAAGATGTAAGCCTGGGATTGCTAGCAAACTTATTTTCTCCAGAAAGAAAGTACTTTCTTGATAATGAAGCCAATGCGAGCAAAGCAGAGCTTTGACTCTGATACTCGATGATATAATTTATGTCCCTTGATACAACCATGCCTGAAGCTGTTTATTTCTTACTATAAGAGCCAATATATTCCACTTTTTGCTTAGGTCACTTTGAGTTAGTTTTTCTCTTACTTGCCATCAAGAGTTCTTATTAATACACTTTTCTAACACATAATTTGCTCTTGTTATTTTTAACATATAAGTTATCTAATTCAGTTCAAAAAGTTAAATCCCCAGGAAATAAGTATTGTATTTGTGCTGCTGGAATGTGTACTTCCATCATTAAAAAAAATCCACCTGAAATTTTAATTTAAATAGTAGATTTATAGCTTTCATTAATATTTAAAATAACATTGTTTGATTTGCAGGATTATGTAATACAAGCAGAATCAAGGTTATTAGTTAATAGGACTGGTGAATTTGTCAGTTCATTTACTATTTTAACTATCTCCTCCCCTACCCATTTTCCTTAGACACTATCAGGTTACAGAAAAGATTTAAGGTATAAGGGCAAAGAAAAATACAAGATAGATAGCAAACCTAAAGGTAACAACTGAACCAGAAGAAACCCACAAAAAAAATCCTAGAACATATGGATGTATACACTTATACAAATGTGCAGCTGAGGTACAAATTTGGCTCTGAGCTTCCAGCAGGTAAGGAGAAAATTGAAACAAATTATTGACCTTAGTAATATAAAAATTATGCAAAATGCTCAGGAATTCATACATCTCTTTTGATAGTAAGAGGACACAGAAAATTTCACTTAAAGACCTGCAGCCTCATAAAACAGAGAATATGGTATCATAAATCCAATTCAGTAACAACTTGGGGTGGAGGTGGAGGGCAAAGGAGGAAATAATCGAAGACGGTGAGGTCACAGCATCAGCTTGTGCTGACCTGATTCAGGAGAAGGTCTTGAAAATACCTGGAAGAGCAGATGGACCAATTGTGATTCAAGCATATCTTTGCTGAATGTCATTACTCTAATCTCATTTTTAAGAAATGGGTTTGTAACAGCCTATATAATCTACATTTCTTTAGACTCTTGAATATCCCTATTCTATATAGATACCTATCCTCAGAAATTCTAGCAAAGACACTGTACTTGTGAAACACACTAAAAAGTTATCGTGGGAATTTTACTGTCCTGCAGGCTAATCAACATCTGCTGCATGGCAGGTGCTTCTGAAGTCGGCTCTAAACAGGCAGACTTGGAAATAAGCCTATCTCAGCAGGGTAATTTACATTTTGCAGACGCTAATCAGGAGAGGCCATTGAGCAAAGACGCACAAGGTCAGGTGACAGCAGAACAGAGAGTTATCAGAATGTCCTGAGCATATTTTACCTTTTTTTCTCTGAAAACTGAGAAAGGGAAGCTTGAGTGTTTGTAGACAACCTTCTACATAACGCTCTTCCGTGGACACTGCCTTCTGGCAGTCTGCACACATTTGTTCTCGTTATGCTCTTCCTATACTCCACTCAGGTCCCTTAGAGAGAGGAAAAGGAGAGATCGGGTGTGGACAACCTCAGGTCTAGATAGTGAGAAATGATTAAGTAGTGGTACGTTGCCGCAAAGCATCTTCTGTAAAAGGGAAGGCTGTGCAGCTGCTGCAACCTTGTTCTGTAGTTATACTTGAAGAAACATCAGTTTAGAGATTGCTTTCTGGGGTTGTTAGTGTGCTAGGTTATAGGATTAGTTGTGTGGTTACTGCATTTAGTTTAATTAACTCCAACAAGTGGGTGTTGAAATTGGGTGACGGGTTGAATGCTTGTTTCGTAGCATAGGATCCTACTGTCGAGAGTGTTTATGCTGTCAAAGGATGTTTTGAAAAGGCAAAATCTTCATTCTCATACAAATAGAAGATGAAGATGTGTTAAAGATTTTATTTCACTTATTAATTAATGATGGAACCATAAGAAATTACATCTGATTCAAAGCAGAATCCGAAGAACAGACAAAAAGCCCATTAGAAATGCTGAAATGAATTTGCTTGATAGCTGCAAAACTCGTCAATATCCACAGAGCAATTATTGATTGCATGCCACCAGACACAACTGGCATTTCTATGGACAAGAATTATTTACATTACTTTCAATTTTTAGCTCAAAGGCATAAAAGATGGAGATAACCCAGATGTGTGAAGTAGATAGGGCACCCGCTAATCTGTTTTCATTCCTACTTTAAAATCTGTCACAACTTTTCTTGACAATGCCTCAGCATAAAATGCACCTTTTATGGGAAATTTTGGCTTGCTATCACATTCAGAATAAAATCCCAACTCCTTAGCTTGGCCACAAAATCCTTACGATGTGCATCCTTCCTGGCTCCCAGATTTTCTCTCTAATACCTTCCCATTTCTTAATCTGCCACGCCCTTCACTTTTATTTCTTGCATATGTCAGAAATCTTCCAAAGCAGAGCATTTGTTTCCCCAGCTTTATTGAGATATAATTGACATGTAACATTGTGTAAGTTTAAGGTATACAATGTGATAATTTGACATGTGTATATTGCTAAATGATTACCACATTAGGATTAGTTAACATCTCCATCTCCTCACATAACTGTCTTTGTTTATGTGTGGTGAGGAGAGTTAAGATCTAATCTCTTAGCAACTTTCAAATATATGATAGAGTACTGTTAAGTATAGTCACCATGCTTATATCCCCAGACCTTATTCATCTCATAACTGAAAGTTTGTACTCTTTGATCAACTCTCCCCAAATCAGAAACTTTAACAACTACCATTCTACTCTGCTTCGATGAGTTTGGCTTTTGTAGATTCCACATCTAAGTGATATCATACAGTATTTGTCTTTCTCTGTCTGACTTATTTCACTTAGCATACCACCCTCAGGGTCCGTCCACATTGTTGAAAATGGCAGAATTTCCTTCATCCTCATGGCTGAATAATATTCCACTGTGTGTGTGTACATACATATATCACATCTTCTTTGTCAATTCATCCATCAATGGCCACTTGGGTTGTTTCCATATCTTGGCTGTTATGAATAATGCTGCAGTGGACACGAGTGTGCAGATATCTCTTTGAGATCCTGATTGCATTTCTTTGGATATATACTCAGATATGTGCTCTTTTCCATAGCAACTGTACAAATTTGCATTCCCACCAGCAGTGTGCTAGGGTTCCCTTTTCTCCACAGTTTCATCAGCACTCGTTTTCCCTTGCCTTTTTGATAATAGCCATTCTAAAAGGTGTGAGGTGATGTCTCCTTGTGGTTTTGATTTGCATTTCCCTGATGATTAGTGATGGTGAGCACCTTTTCTTGTACTTGTTGGCCATTTGTATGTGTTCCTTGGAAAAATGTCTATTCAGGTCCTCTGCTCATTTTTTAACTGTATTTTTTACTTTTCCTGTTCAGTTGTATGAGTTCCTTATACATTTTGGTTATTAACCCCCTATCCCATAGATAGCTTGCAAACATTTTCTCCCATTCCATAGGTTGCCTTTGTTTTTTTTTTTTGAGGAAGATTGGCCCTGAGCTAACAACTGTTGCTAATCTTCCTCTTTTTGCTTGAGGAAGCTTGTCACTGAGTTAACATCTGTGCCAGTCTTCCTCTATTTTGTATGTGGGATGCTGCCACAGCATGGCTTGACAGGCAGTGTGTAGGTCCGCACCTGGGATCTGAACCCACAAATGCCCAGGCTACCAAGGTGGAGTGCACGAACTTAACCACTATGCCACCAAGCTAGCCATGTAAGTTGCCTTTTCATTTTGTTGATTGTTTCTATTGCCATGCAGAAACTTTTTAGTCTGACATAGTCCCACTTGGTTATTTTTGCTTTTGTTGCTTGTGCTTTTGGTGTGATATCCTAGACATTGTTGCCAAGACAAATGTCAAGGAGTTTTTTCTCTCAGTTTTCTTCCAGGAGTTTATGTTTCATGTCTCATGTTTAAGTCTTTAATTCATTTTGAGTTAATTTTTGTGAGTGGTGTAAGATAGGGGTCCAATTTCATTCTTTGGTGTGATTATCCAGTTTTTCCAACACCATTTATTGAAGAGACTATTCTTGCCCTGTGGAATATTCTTGGCTTCTTTGTCAAATATTGGTTGACTGTAGATGCACGAGTTTCTTTCTGAAGTCTTGATTCTGTTCCATTGGCCTATATGTCTATTTTTATGCCAGTACCATACTGTATTGATTACTACAGCTTGTGATGTCTCCAGCTTTCTTCTTCTTTCTCTGGATTGCTTTGGCTATTTGGGATCTTTTGTGGTTCCATTGGAATTTTAGGATTGTTTTTAATATTTCCGTGAAAAATGCCATTGGAATATTGATAGGAATTGCATGGAACCTTTAGAGGGCTTAGGGTAATATGGACTTCTTAACAATACTAATTCTTCCAATCCATGAACATGAGATATCTTTCCATTTATTTATGCCTTCTTCAATTTCTTTCTTCAAACTCTTATAGTTTTTGATGTACAAATCTTTCACCTTGTTGGTTAAATTTATTCCTAAGTATTTTATCATTTTTGCTATCACTGCAAATGGAGTTGTTTTCTTTATTTCTTTTTCAGATATTTTATTGTTAGTGTATAGATACACAACAGATTTCTGTAAGTCAATTTTATATCTCGCAACTTTATTGAATTTGTTCCAACAGTTTTTTTGGTGGAGTTTTCAGGATTTTTCTCTGTGTAAGATCATGTCATCTGTACACAGAGACAATTTTACTTCTTCCTTTCCAATTTGGATGCCTTTTATTTCTTTTTCTTGGCTGATTGTGCCAGGCATTGTGCTGGAGGCAGGGACACAGTTGTGAAAAAATGAATTTTTTAAAGAGTTACAGTCTTTATGAGTATTAGAATACGTTGTTTTGGACAATAATACTTATCAAAAGGTTTCTAAGAGGGGTCACACTTTGTTGAAAAACTCTAAGAGGATATAGGACGGGGATTGCAATTTAATATTTGGGAATAATATTTTCAGACAAAGCCTAAAAACAAAGGATTTGAAAAGAAAGTATAGCAGAGGGAATTTCAAAGCGGAAATATATTGGATTAAAGCAGCTTTTGGCTCTCAAAGCTGAAATCAAATATAATGTTTTCGAACACATACTTCAGGTAAAGTTGAACTTTTAGACTTAACCTATCTGAATTATATTCTCTTTCCTGTTAACTCCACTCTTAACTCCATAATGATAATTGAATCTGATGAGATGCAAATACTCATGTTAACTTACGTAAAGTCAATTTTATAGACACAAGTTTTATTAGATTTTCCTATGAGAATGACAACATAATTGAATCGCATCTTTTGATTCTTTTTCTTAGCATCTGTTTAGACAGACATATGTAAAGAATTTTATCAATAAGAACACATTAAACCAATTAATTTCTAGTTCTGTAGGACATTTTTTCCTCCAACAGAAAATGCAGATATCCACTCAATACAAATCTCCTATGACAAATTAGCCTTTATCCTTTGTTCACAGCTCACAGTAGGAAAAATGTGATCAGGTATTAACCACACTTGTTCTTCCAATAGAGTGTAATTTTAATGTCTTGCAATTTGAAGACTTTACAAAGAAATCACACCAAAGCAAATCATTCCTTTCAAAATCCAGTAATAGAACTTGCCATGAAGGTCAAAATTATCTAGGAAAGAGAGAGCTAATTCATGTGTGTAAATGAAAAGTGCGCTGTGGGTTAATACTGAGGCTTAGTGAAATATTGACTTTTGGCTCCTGGGTTGTTATAGCTTATTAAATAAATCAGCCTAGAGAATTATTTATTTCACTAAAACCATGCTTGGCAAGCAATGCAGCAACCAAGCCAAGCCTAACTTTTTAGTATCAGTCAAGTTTATAGTTTTGGGTTTGACTATCTTAAAATACTTGCAAAACAATGTTCTTAAAGATTGTTGGGATTGTAGCTACTTTGTAATTTGCAACCAGAATTTGGCCCATGTCAAATAGGGAGTCGCAGCATGTGCCTGTCTTCTAAGATGCTTACTATGTATTAGTTATCTATCACTACTGAATAAATTGCTCCAAAACAGTGGCTGAAAACAACAAACATTTGTCACCTCACACGGTTTCTTGAGTCAGGAATTCAGCAGCAGCTTAGCTGGGTGGTTCTGGTTGGGGTCTCTCTTGAGGTTGCACTCAAGATGTCAGCTGGGGCTGCGGCAACTGAGAGCTTGCCTGGGCTGGAGGATCCACTTCCAAGGAGGCTGGCTCACATGGTTGTGGGCAGGAGGCCTCAGTTCCTCAACGTGAGGGCCTCTCCACAGCTGCTTAAGAATTTCGTGGTATTACAGTTGGCTTCCCCCAGAGGGAGTGATCCGAGAAAGCAAAATGGTAGCCACAATGTTTCTTATGACTTAGCTTTGGAAGTCACACTCTGTCTTTTCTGCAATATCCTAGTCAGCCCTATTCAGTGTGAGAGGGAATAACATACCAGGAGGCAGGGGTCACTGAGGACCATCTTGGAGACTGCTACTGCAGGTTTCTTGTGAAGTCAATTGTAAGACATATCATATTTTGAGGATCCTTAAATTGGTAATAAATAAATATAACCTAGAAGAAATATGGTATTTAGGTATCTAAGAGCAAACTGCTTACCATCACATAAGCTTTTCACTGACCTTGAAATGCACCAACACTAGACCTGATAGAAACAATCACCGGTTCTAAATAATTAATGTGCTGGCTCAGAAAAGCAAGTATCTAATTCTGGCAGGGAGAATAAAACAGAAAACAGTCACTCTAGTTTTCTCTGGAATGCATTGGCAAATGTGTGCTTTTCTGTATTCTCAATTGGTGAGCATCCAAGAAGCTATTCAATTTTCTGGAGAGACGGTGGGTTATTGTTAGAGTCTAATTCTCAACTATGTTGTTTGTTACTGGGCTGTCTCAAAATTTTCCTACATTTAATGTTCGAAAATATATTTTCTGAAGCATTTAGTATGAAGTTTGTTGAATTATCTGCAGGTAATTTGTGCAATCCGTACATGGATCCAATACATGTGGTATGATCAAAAGATGCAATTGTTCATGGACTATTAAGCTTTCCATTTGCTGCTGTAATAAATCCTTCAGTTCACCTTAGATTAGATTAATTAAACCTCAAATCATAAGACTGTGTTTCATATTAAATCATCTGGGACAAATCATTTAAACCTCTCCAAATCTTGGTTTTATCATATGTGATGTTTCTTAATTTGTAGACATTTCACAAATATTTATTGGTGCCTATGTGCCTCCTCGTGTTCTAGAAACTGGGGATGCAGAGATGACCAAGAGACAAGACCCCTCTCTCATAGCCTTTACATTTTAGTGGAGGACACAAATAAAGACAGACATGCTACAAAACAGAGGATGATAAGTGCTCTGAAGAAAGATAAGCAGGGTCATGGGGATTGCGATTTCAGATCAGAAGTTAGAGAAGGCTTCCCTGTTGCGAGCAGAGATATGAAGAAGGATGGTGTCAGACCATGCAGAAAACTGGAGCAATGGTATTTAAGGCAAAGGGACAGTAGGTGCAAAATCCTGAGGTAGGAGTGTCCTTGGTGTGTTTGAGGACAGGAATACGGTGTGACTTGAAATGAGTGAGTGATGGGAGGAGAGATCGAAAAGGGAACCGGGGACAAGTTCAGAGGTTTTGTGTTTCACCATAAGGATTTTGAATTTTAGTATGAGCAATAAGAGAAGCCACTGGAGGATTTTGAGCAGAGAAGTGACATGATCTGACTTAGGTTTTAACAGGATCAGTGTGGATGCTGGGTGAAAAATGGGTAATAGAGAATTCAGCAGGGATGAATTCAGCCCATCAGTAGTTGGAACAATGCTCTCATTAGCCCAGGAGAAAGATGGTGATGACAATGTGTGGGGGCTGCCGGTGCCGAGAAATGCTTGCAGTCTGGGTATCTTTTGAAGGTAGTGTTGCTTGTCTCCGAGATTTCTCAAGACCATTAAATAAAATCAGGACATAAGAACATACCTTGTGCTCTGTGCTGTTAAGAAGAGCTGTCTCATATGCCTATCTATTTGGTTGCTGCCCAATCCCCTTGGAATGCTCATCTAGTCCATGCAAAAATAGTCTTACAAACTATTAATATGTATTAAGTTGAATATTAAACCGAATGTGCAAACCTGGTTGACGAGCACACATTTCATAATTATCCACCCCTTCTTTATTTACCCAAGGGGTTTTATAGTCACTGTAAAGGCAGAATGGTGTAAATACCCGGGCATCTGCAACATTTCTTGTTCTTTGAGCATAAGAATTGCTATATGAGGAAGAATGCTGTATCTTATGGGTGATTTAAGGGAGAATTTAGAGTTATTTTTTCTGTGCTCTAGATCAGTACTGTTTAAAAGAAATATAACGCAAGCCATTTATGTAATTTTTAAATTGTCTAGTAGACACATCAAAAAAAAGTAAGAATAAATAAAGGAAATGAATTTTAATGATTTATTTTATTTAACTCAATATATTTAAAGTAGCATAATTTCAACAAGTAATCAATATAAAAATAATGAATGAGTTAGTTTACATTCTTTTTTTTCATAGAATTCTTTAGAATTCTGTTTGTGTGTATTTTACGTTTTCAGCACATTGCGGGTTAGACTAGCTACTATTCAATTGCTCCATAGACACATGTGGCTAGTGGCTACCATTTTGGATAGTGCATCTGAAGACTTTAGAATCTAACTTCAGTTTAAGAGGAAGACAGGCCTGAGGGGGTGGTTCTCTGGATTCACAGATTTACCAGGGAGATTTTTTATAATACCAAAGCCTGGGCCTCACTCCTGATCCATTAATTATAGTCTTTGGTGCCAGTGGAGGTCAGACAGCAGTGCTTTCATTTCTCCCGGTGGTTCTAATTGGGCAGACTGTGCTGAGAAGCCTTACAAAAGAATGAGGTCATTTAAAGAAAAGTTACCAACTAGGGGCTCCACAAGGAATCTGCATGCATGGCTAGTTTTAAGAGAATCTTTTTCAAGAACCTCAACTTACGTTTGTTCTCTTTCCTACAACTGAGAAAATGCCTTGGTTAAAGCATCATATTTGTTCTCCCCTCTTGTCTTTCTTTTACAAATTGCCCTCTTCCCAGTTTACCAAAGAAAGGCCTACCTCATCCAGAATTTTACTCTTGTGCATTGCCCTGAAGACTAAAATTCCAGAAATCTCAAAAAACAAACAAAAGCAACAAAGAAAAAATAAAAATTGGTGTAACAGAAGCAACCTCTGATTAAGTCAAGGCAAACCATCCTCACCCGTGTGCAGCCATTCCTCTCATTGAAGAGATGCACTTGGCCTAAATTTGCCACACATGTATGTTGTTTTGCTCAGCCATGTGCTAATAACAATTGTAATTACAGATCAATTTAGTGAAACATTTTAATGCCAAGGGGATTATGGTCACAAGAAATTTAAACAAAGTTTAACATTTTAGTTTGTTCTTACATGCTCACATGTTTTTGTTGCAAAGAAGTAGATTGATCATTAGAATATTTTAAAGCATAAAAATATCTTCTTTTGGAGTAAGAGCCTGTGGTGGATGTGAAATAGCACAATTCCAAGGGAAAAGGCAAGCCAGTTAAAATTTCTGGCTGCCAAAGGAGTGTTCTTGTTCTTGTATATTTGAAGTGGATGATGGTAGATGTTAAATTGGAATGATATTTATATTCCTTCAAATAAATATAAAAGAGTGATGTAACTTTTTTTTAAAGTCAGTACTTTTAATACTCCAGAAATTATATCCTTTTCATCTTACGATGAAAAGATGTAGATGTCAACTTAACATGTTAAGGTATATGGATATTTTCAAAATTTTTTGTAGGGCTGGGGAACAAAAAGCAAATGAAGACCATGGTTTAGCATACCTGCCTACCAGGGTTTAAATCAAGGTTCTTTCATTTCCTACTGAAATGCTCTTTTTCAAGTTGTTTATCCTCCTTAAACCTTAGTTTCTTTACCTGTAAAAAGGAATAACAATGGCTGCCTTCTTTAGTCTTGTGTGGGGATGAAATGTGATACTGTAAATTGACGTCATAAGTGCTAAAAATTGACATCCTTCATTATCACACTAATAATTCTCAGAACGAGTGGAAGAAATGGTGCCCGTTATAACTGTAAAACCCATGAGAAACTCACCCAAGGTTCCCAAGAGCAAGTTCCAAATCTTGTCCACTCTGCCCACCCCTAGCTTCTAGCATGCTGGTATATAAGTGCTCATTAAAACAAGCTGGATTCACAAGGATTAGATATAGCTTGTCATAAACATTAATTCAGCTGAAGAGCAATCCACTATAGACCATCATGGTCTCTTTCTCACACTCATAATCGCTGATGTGGTTTGCAAATCTGGGTAATTCTGACAAAAAAATATAACACAAGCAAACAACAAAAAATACAACTGTTAAATCAGAGTTTCTTATAGATGCAGAAGGTATTGCTCCTGTTGTCCCTAAGAAGGGAGGGTCCTGGAACATCCAGGATGTCTGCTTCTGGCAGAGAGTTGTGGGTCTCTTCCTATTGAGTGAATTTTCTCTTGACTCTGGGTCACCTCTCACTGCTGTGCATGTCTTGTAATTTTTAAAATTATGTTCAGGACATTGGACCAAGAAGAACAGTGCAGGCTGAAATGGAATGCCCTTTCCTTTCTGAGCCAGCTAATGTGAGGTGTTTATCAGTTTGCTCAAATCTGGGGTTGACCAGATTTGGGAAAGGTTTGTGACTTTGATCACCCGGCAGCAGCTTAGCTTTCAAGTACCTAGAATCAAAATACTTTTGCTTTTTAAAAAAAATTGTGGTGGGACCAGCCTGGTGGGGTGGCAGAGCGCTTAAGTTTGCACGTTCCGCTTCGGGGACCCGGGGTTTGCTGGTTAGGATCCCGGGTGCGGACCTATGCACTGCTTATCAGGTCATGCTGTGGCAGGCATCTCACATATAAAGTAGAGGAACATGGGCATGGATGTTAGCTCAGGGCCAGGCTTCCTCAGCAAAAAGAGGAGGATTGGTGACAGATGTTAGCTCAGGGCTAATCTTCCTCAAAAAAAAAAAACAAAAAAAAGACGAATAAAAAATAAATAAATAAATAAAATCATGGTAAAATACACATAACATAAAATTTAACATATTAACCATTTTTAAGTGTATAGTTTGGTAGTGTTCAGGGCATTCACATTGTTGTGCAACCCATCTCCAGAACTCTTTTCATCTTGCAGAACTGAAACTCCATACCCGCTAAACAGTAACTCCCCATTCTTCCTTCTACCCAGCCCCCTGGCCACCATCATTCCGCTCTCTGTCTCTATGGATCTGGCTACTATAGGTATCTCATATAAGTGGAATCATGTAGTATTTGTCTTTTTGTGCCTGGCTTATTTCTCTCAGCATAATGTCCTTAAGGTACATCTGTGTTGTAGCATGTGTAAGAATTTCCTTCCTTTTCAAGACTGAATAATATTCCATTGTACGTATACCACATTTTGTCTGTCCATTCATTTGTTGTTGGACACTTGAGTTGCTCCTACCATTAGGTAGAATGACGTGAATAATGTTGGAATAATGCTGCTGTGAACATGACTGTACAAATATCTCTTCGAGACCCTGCTTTCAGTTCTTTTGGATAGATACCCAGAAGGGGAGTTGCTGGATCATACGGTAGTTCTATGTTTAATTTTTTGAGGAGCTACCACACTGTTTTCCACAGCTGCGCCATTTTACATTCCCACCAATGGTACACAGAGGTTCCAGTTTCTCCACATCCTTGCTCGTATTTGCTATTTTCTGTTGTTTTGGTAGTACCCATCCTAACTGATGTGAGGTGATTCTTTTGGTTTTGAGCCTAGCACTCAACTTCCTGGGCAGCCAGAGTGATGATGTCTTTGATCTTATCGGAAGTTAAGCTCCGATACTTTGAACTGAGTTTAGGCCCCTCCTTCAAGTAGAGCACAAACACCGCAAGAATTCTAGACCTTGAACCTGGTAGACTTCAAAAATATTGGACATTCTGACGACAAGATCAGGATTCAGCAACACTGGCAGATGGCAAGACAGGGAGGCCATAAGACTGTAGACAATAAGACAGTGGGACCATGAATCTCCTAGACTACAAGGTTGTGAGAGCTTAAGGCCGTGAGACCAGAAGACTGCAAGCTCATGACACTAGAGATACTCATATTTCAAGACTGCAAGTGGCCCCAGTGCGACAGCATATGTTTTTATGAGTCCAGCCCCATCCTTTGCCTCTGTTTACTCAGCAAAATTCTCAAGAGCGTTACTTGAATGAGAGAATCTTCTTTGCATTTGTGGCTCCTCCAGATTGAAATCTGAAGTGACAGTCCACAAGTTCATCACAAGTTTGGCTGCTTTCTATTTGTTCAAGAGAAACTCTTGGTTGCTCCTCCTCCTGCCCTGCCCTCAACTTCAACAACTGGCCCCAGGTGTGCAAACATCCTCTACACCTCGCCCCTCCAGGAGGAGCTTCTTCCTTTGGAATTTTTGCTTTTAGATGTCTGCGTGTCCACATCTCTTTGATGGTTTTCAATAAAAGTATGATATTTTTCTTCGTATATCCGGTGATTTCTTTTTGATTAGCATAAAAGTCTTCCCGATCCTTCTCTGTTTGTTTTCGATTTGGTTTTGTTTGTTTAAAAGTAATGGAAATCCTTTCAAATTAGCTTAGGAAAGAAAAAGTGAATTTGTTGTAAGTACCCCCAGCTGTCTCCGACTTCAAGGGAAAAGGTAAAGCCGTGTCTCCTGAGGAACAAGAATCAGGAACCAGAAAATCATCAAGAAGTAGGGAGGATGCTCGACCTTACTACTCTGTCTCTTGTTCTTGTTAGTGTTCTTACTAAATGTCTGATAGCTGTGCATTTTTGCTTCATTTTCCTTCTTCTCTCTGAAGGTTTCTCTGTTTCTTTTCACACAAAGAAAGATGGCCTCCCTTGGTGTGGAGTAAAAGCATTTCCCAGCTCTTGCCCTGAAATTGACCAACATTCCAATGCTCCATTCCAGATTCCCAGGATGGAGAATTCGGTTAGCACAGCCTCGGTGAGGGGTCTACTCCTGGAACAATTGGCTGTTGCCAGGAGGTCAGGATCTTCTAATATCAACTGGGCCACAATGAGTCACTAAACACTGCTGTGTTTAGACGGCTCTTCTCAAAGAAGAGGGATGTGACATGTGCCATCTAGATATTCCAAAAGGTGACGTAAAAATAGAGCCCTCTAACCCACTTAGCTTCAGTGATACATCCACTAAAAAGGGCCTTAGTGTAAAGTCCTATTTGGACATGATTGCAGGAAATAATGGCATATGCCTATGAAATGTCTGACATCAATTAGCATACATATTAAATGTTGGTCTTATTTTCTAAACCTAATTTAGAACTGTCTAACCATCCTCTTTTCAGAAACTAATTTGGGATTGTCTAACCAGTTATCTCCTCCAAAAGCAAAAAACACTTCTTACTAATTTTATTGAATAATCAGGAAGCAATTCTTATTTATTGCCTACTGGTTAGATAATTAGACACAAGTAGCTGTATCTCCTCCTGTGCATACTTGTTAAGTTTATAATATTATTCACTGATTGATTTTTAATTAAGAAAAGTGGTGAAGATCTATATTAAATTATTATTATGAGTATCTTATTAAGGCCCCAGGGGCAAAGAACAAAGTATGCAGGGGTGGTTGAATGAATGGGAGTGAGTGAGTGATATTCCTTCGAAGTCTCAATTTAAATTTTAAGTTTGGGAGGATTCATTTAATAATTTATTAATAAAGAAGTTTGCCTGGATGTGGCTTTCATTCCTTAGCTCATTCGATGGCACTCTACATAGAGATGAGCTAGAAGGCCGTGTCTTCTCAGTGATATCAACAGAAATTACTTATCTGTTGTCTCCTTTCAAAACACTTGGCAACATTGAGTCTATGGGGGTGGTAACTAGTTTAGTGGTACCCTAATAAGCTTCCATGAAGGAGGCAACAGGTTTATGCCTACTCATGTTAGGAGCAAAATAATGTGTCCATTCAGTCAAATCCTTCTGGAACTGAGAAGTTTCCTCTTGGAATCTGGAATGCCCCATAAATCAACACAAGGCCCTAAGTACTGAAGTCACTACAGAATTATGGGTAAAACATAGCATTTGAATATAATGAAACACAGGCCAAACGCATGTCCGTAAAATGAAGCCCCTGTAGTTCAGCAGTTACAAGCCCGGAGTGCTGTCTTCTCGATGACAGTTTTCAAGATGAAGAGCTGTATAACTCAACGTTGTACTAAATATACTGAAGATTTAGAATTGATCTATGGTCCTCCGAGGCCCTTGATTACTCACTTATGTCAGCATTGCTCATGAATTATGTGTCTATGTGTTCCTCATGAATATAAATCCCAATCTCTCTGGTGTAGTTATATGTAGTTAGATCATTTATGTGATGACATTTCCCATGTGCTGAAGGGAAAAGGGACACACTTTATAGTGTTTAAAAAACATGAATAGTTTTCTGGCACCAAGAAAATTATCAAGGGCCTAGAAAAACATACCGTGCCTTCCGACTCCTGCTAACGTACAATATGTCAACTGAGACCCTAACAATAATTTTATTCCAGATCATATTTGCCTTCCCTACTTCTCAGCTTCTGCATCATTTCTTGCTAAATTTAGGGGAAAAAAAGTGATAGTCTCAATTAAGATAGTTCACTGACAATCTTTATTTGGAACACCTTAGCTTATCGGTGTAGATCATTTGGGCTTAAAATTAATTATTTAGTTTCTCTTTTCTATCTTTTAAACATAGTATTAGTAAGGATCTCTATCAGCCAGGGTTTGCCAGAGAAACAGAACCAGTAGGAGGAGATGATAGATAGATAGATAGATGATAGATTGATAGATAGAAAGATAGATCATCGATAAATAGATGATGGATGATAGAGACTTATTTCAAGGAACTGGCTTACATGATTATGATGGCTGGTGAGTCTGAAATCTGCAGAGCAGGCCAGTAGGCTGGAAATTCTGGGGCTGATGTCTTGAGTCTTGAGGTAGAATTTCTTTTTCTGCAGAGAAACCTCAGTTTTGCTCTTAAGACCTTTCAACTGACTGGACGAGATCCACTCAGATTATCAAAGATAATGTCCCTTACGCAAAGTCAACTGATTGGAGATATTAACCACACCTACAAAATACCTTCATAGCAACACTTAGATTGCTATTTCATTGAATAACTGGGAAGAATAGCATAGCCAAGTTGACACATAAAACTAACCCCCACAGGATCTTTCGATTGTAAGATACAAGACAACTAATAAAATTGGCTTCATAATAATGGCCAATGCATTCTCAGGGTTAGTTATATGATAAGGCACTGTTCTGACACTTTTATGTGTCATCTCACCCAAGGTCTTACAGCTAGTAATGGCAGAGGGTTGACTTGAAATCAACTGGTCTGGCTCCAGAGGTTGGACTTTGAACTGCTGTGCTATACTGACTCAAGTATTTCAAAAGAGACTTTATCGAATTGTATATTTGGATAGTCAAGGGATAGCTCTACCTTCAGGCATAGCTGGAGCCAGGGCTCAAATGATGCAGTTAGTACTTCATCTCTTTCTCCATCTGCTTTGGCGTCATTCTCAGGAAGGTTGTCTTTAAGTTACAGCTCCACGTTTATATTGTCTGAACTCAATAACTCCAGAGGGAGGAGAGAAAAAAGAACTTCCCTTTCTCGATAGTTCAAACATAAGTCCTGGGATTGACTCTGAGATGCTTGCATTCGTCACGCACTCATCCCTTAACCAATCCTCAAGTTCAGGAGGTTGGAATGTGCTGATGGACCAGGCCTGGGTCCTTGGTCTACCTCTGAGGTGGGCAGTGGTGCACTGACACCACCTGAATGACTTAGGATGAGTGTGCAAAAAGCTGTTCCTCCAGAAGAATCAGAGTGTCAAAATCAGAAGAGGAAATAGATGCTAAGCAGGCAAGAAAAAACATGTCCCCTATAATTTTGCCACTACAGATTAAAAATGTCGTACTTCTACAGGATAAACTTCAAATTTCTTAGCAAGGCTCAAAGATCCTTCTCAATCTGAGCCCAATTCTGTCTCCAGCCTTATCATCCTCTTCTTTTAGTTTGTCCTGTCACTGTGACTTCCTTCTCCTCGCTTCCCCTTATGCTGTGCCTTCTTGCCCCCATGCCTTTGCACAAGCCGTTTCTCCTGCCCATAATGCTTTTCCAAGACACATCATCTTTTTGCAAACGCTGACTCACATTCCACTTCTTCAGTGAAGCCCACACCATGCTTGCCTTCAGGGACTGATTCATTCCTCGTTAATTCATTCATGAGCTCCTCTTCTTTCATGACACTTGGTCATGATCCAAGGGTAGGGTCTGGTTCATCTTTGTATCTCTACAACACACAAGGTAGCCCCAGAGAAGAGGTAGGAGCCTGGGGTCCTGAATCAGGCAGACCTGGACTCCAGTCCAGTTCTACTGTGTGAACTTTGGTGAGTTGCTGAACTCTGTACTTCAATGTCCTCATCTCTACAATGGGGATAATATTCCTATCTTGTTAGATGGTTTCGAATATTCAATAAGTTAGTGAATGTAAGGTGAGCATCATTGTATCTATCATATCATAAGCACTTAATATTAGACAGCTAGTATTATAATAAATGTTCAGTGTATACTTGAATGAACACCTGATTAAATTAACTATGTAATTGTCATGGTCCCACTTCCCTTGAGTGGGTAGGAAACAGCTCCCATGGCATTGCCTTCTTTCAAAGTGAAAGCCCTGATTTTTAACACAAAGATTGAAAAAACTTGAGGGGCTGGCCCCGTGGCTGAGTGGTTAAGTTCGCCCACTCCACTGCAGGCGGCCCAGTGTTTCGTTGGTTCGAATCCTGGGCGCGGACATGGCACTGCTCATCAAACCACGCTGAGGCAGCGTCCCACATGCCACAACTAGAAGGACGCACAACGAAGAATATACAACTATGTACCGGGGGGCTTTGGGGAGAAAAAGGAAAAAAATAAAATCTTTAATTAAAAAAACTTGAAATATTATAACAACACTATAATTCAAAGGCATTAACTCTTGTCCCCATAAAACAACTTCTCTAACAGAAGATGATTGGACTGTAGGTGAGTTTGATATGAAATCTCACTGTACTTCACAATCCAGATTCTTTCCTTCGAAGTTTTCCTTTATTCATGGAGTCAGGATTCGTGGTACCTTTTGAGAATAGGGAAGGAAGCAAAGTTTAATATTTTCTCCCTCAAGCAATGTAATGATTAATGGAATGTTTAACTGCCTTCTCATATTATCAAGCCATTTTCCCAGTACCATCTTTTAAAAATGATTTCCCACTAAATGAGGCATGGTGCCCTACATCTGGAGACTTGGATTCAAATCTGAGCTGAAGTTACAAATAAAAGTGGATTTAATCGTCTCTATTTAGCCCATATCAGCAAATTCATCATCGGGTCGACACTGTCTCAGGAGGAAGGCTGAGGAACTCCCGGTGAAGGTCGGAGGGGAATTTGTGAACTGAGCTGAGGAGAGTTAAAAAGAGAACATCACTTGTGCACAAGGAGACTAATGCAGAGATGTTCACTGCAGCTGCTTAGCATGGCTAAAATAGTGACGCAACCTAGTTTTCCATCAACAGGGGACCTGATAATAAACAGCAGTGTATTCACGCAGTGGATTATGCTTCAGCAGATCTATGTGAGTTCTACGTTCATAACAAGAATAAATTTCAACAAATTATTGAGCAAAAAAAAGTTTACTATTTATCTATATTTTTAAAGAACAAGAAACCATATTATATGTTGCTTAAGGAGCATATAAGGAGATAGATGCACGTGTATATGTGTAGACGTATCTCAAAATCTAAAAATACGTAGAGTAATTATCTCTGGGGAAGGAAGGAGAGAGAAGGGATGAGAAGTGAGGCTGAAGTCAACTCTAGAATTTTTAAATTTTTTTCTTTAAAAGAAAAAGATAAAAAGAGATCTAAAGAAAATATAAAAATATGTTAACTACTATTAAATCTTGGTGATGTGTATACGGTTGCAAAATTATTTTCTGAATGCTTAGCATTTTTATAATTAAAACTTTATAATTTTATAATTAAAACACAGATGCACCCAGAGGGAAGACCAAATTTCTGTTCTTTTTTGAGAATTTTGTGAATGTTGGAAAAGTAGCACACGCTACCATTTCAGAACTTCTGGAAGGGAGAGCGTTTACTCCCAAACTTAACGATAATTGCATTCACAACATGGAAGGATGTTCTGTAAGCTATTGAATTTTACGTCAGCCGTAAAAATAATTTCTAGCCCAGCAGGGATTAGAAATTAGGAGTAATCATAAAGAAAAGCAGCTAGTGATTCTAAAATATCTCCTGTCTCCTATGTTTCCGTAGAAGGTCCTGTCTGGTGGTAGAAGTCCTTAAATTTTAGACTTCGGTTGGGCACCTCCCTGTTTTTCGCCCTTGCTTCAATGTCCTGTCTGGTAAGTGCATTTCTGAGTCTTGTTGTTTCCTCAGAATGGCTTGTACACTTACCGTAACAGTTCACTGGGGCAGCCATAACAAGGCACCACAGACTTGACGGCTTCAAAGACAGACATTCATGAGAGTTGGTTTCTTTTATTTTTATTTTAATTTTTTTTAGAGTCGGGTTCTTCTGAGGCCACTCTCCTTGGCTTGTAAATGGCTGCCTTCTTGCCGTCTTCACGTGGTCTTCCCTCTGTGTGTGTCCGTGTCCTAATCTCTTCTTTTGAGGACATATTGAACTAGAGCCCACCCCAATAACCTTAGTTTTACTTAATCACCTCTCTAAGGACCCTAGTTCCAGATGCAGTCACATTCTGAGGGACTGGGGGTTAGCATATCAATATACGGATCGTTAGGTGGACGCAATTCAGCTCATAACATCTAGATTTCTAGATTTTTTTCTCTATTTTCATTTTACCATCCCGTCTCAAGCCCTTTTCTCTCTGCCTCCTATTTCTCTCTCTCTTTCCATCCAGTTTACGTTTTGCTGCTCAGTTCATTTCTCTAAAACACGGCTTTGATTAGGAATTGATCCAGGCCTGGGGGCTGAAGTTTGCTCCCACTTTGAATACTGTCTTCCTTTTGGATGTGTTACTTTGGGGATTTTCTTACACCTTTCCAGACCCTGTCCTCACCTGTCAGATGGAATTATAGTAGTTCCTACATAATAGGTTAGTAAATGTGCCGCGGATAGTTTACAAAAGGATTTTTAGGTAGAGTGTCTAATTTTAATTTTTTAAAAACTTCTATTTATGACAAGAAACACGTGTTTTCCCTTTATGGTGGTGACTCAAAATTTCCCTCATAAATAAAATAGTAGTTATGTAAAATGACTCTGACTTTCTATGATGGTTAATTTTATGTGTCAACTTGACTGAGCCATGGGGTGCCCACATATTTGGTCAAACATTATTCCGGGTGTGCCTGTGAGGATCTTTCAGGATGAGATTAGCATTTGAATCGGTAGAGTGAGTTAAGCAGATGGCCCTTGGCAATGTGGATGGCCCTCGCCAGTCTGTTAAAGGCTTGAATAGAAAAAAAAAGCAGAATAAGAGAGAATCATCCTTCTCTGCCTGACTGTCTTTGAGCTGGGACATCCGTCTTCTCCTGCCTTTGGACTCAAGCTTGCACTGGCATGGACACCGTCAGCTCTCCTGCTTCTCAAGCCTTTGGATTTGGACTGGAGCTGTACCATTGGCTCCCCTGGGCCTCCAGCTTGCTGACTGCAGATCTGGGGGCTTCTCAGCCTTCATAATTGTGTGAGCCAATTCCCTGTAATATAGATTATATATATTGTCCCTTACGATAGATAGGTAGATCTCTGATTGGATCTATTTCTCTGGAGAACCCAGACTTAAACTCTTCCATCCTGCAGCATTATCATGAGAATAATTTCTAAAATATTATTGTCCTTATTGCAAATGAATGTTTACTGTTTAAAAAATTAGGAAATGTAGGAAAGCAGAAGAGGAAATAAAAATTACTTATATTTTCGCTTTCCCAAAATAATCAGAGGTGACATTTTAGAGGGCGCCCATCAAATTGTTTTTTCTCTCTCTTCCATATATCTATCTGTCGTGGGTTGAATAGTTTTCCCCCCAAATTCACGTCCACTGGAACCTCAGTATGTAATCTTGTTTGGACATAGTCTTTGCGATGACTTAATTAGTTAAGATAAGGTCATTGATTAGGGTCAGCCCTCAGTTCAATGACCGATGTCCTTATGAGAGCAGGGGAAGGCACACAGAGAAAAGAATACTTGTGAAGATGGAGGCAGAGAGTGGACTGATGCATTGCAAACCAAGGAGCACCAAGGATTGCCAGCCACCACCAGAAGCAAGGACAGAGGCAAGGGACAGATTGTCCCTCAGAGCTTCCAGGAGGAACGAACCCTGTTGACACCTTGATTTTGTACTTCTGGCCTCCAGAACTGTGACAGGAAAAATTTCTGTTGTTTAAAGCCACCCAGTACTTTTTCCTGTGTGAACTCATGCAATCTAACTCTGGCAATTAAATTTGTTTTTTGTTCCAAAGTCCTCTCATATGCAATAATTACTTAATGAGCCCGGAAGTAGTTTGACATGCAAGGCTCCTGATTTAGTTATTTTAGGCTACCCATGACGTCATCAATTTTTTGATTTTGTTGTATCTTCTCCTCTGGCACAAATCATATCTCATACCATCCAATTAGCTCAAATTTAGAAGGTAGGCACAGAAGGTAGAAATTACTCAACAACTTGGCACTCGTTTTGATTTGAGTCATACTTATATTTTAAAAGTAATGTTTATGGATCATAATTCAATGAGTATTTCTGTATGTTATCAGAAATATTAGTAAGAGAGACAAGAATATGTGTAGTAATAAGGATGAGTTCATCACCAACTATTGAAAACTGTTTTCAATGATTTTTATTTTTTTCCTCAAGTAACAGATGGCTTAATTCCTTCAACCAGGTGCTGAGAAAAGAAATATATTTGAATGATAAGGAGCATAAAATGAAGTTCACCCTTGTAACATATACAATAAGAAAGTTTCACTAGTGCTTATATTTCTTTTCACTCAATTATCACACAAAAGAAAATGAAACTTGATCAGCAGTGCCTAAGTCTGGACAAAATTCTTTGTATAATTTTTTAGTGGTTGTTCTACGAATTGCAATATATATGTATATATAAATCTTAACAATCTACTTAGAAGCAATTTTTACCACTTGACAGGGAATGTAGAAATTTGGATAACCACATAGGTCCTCGTACCCCCCGCATTTTATGTTTTAGTTGCCTTGTATATAACATTTACATACATTGAAAACGCCACCAGACGATGTTATCATTTTTGCTCTCATCATTCGAACATATTTTAAGGAAACTTAAAGGAAAAGCATAGTTTGTTATATTTGCCCAAATACTTACCATTTCTGTTTCTCTTTCTATAAAAATACACTTTAAATAGATGTTAGAAGATAGGAAGAGTTAATAGAGGTACTCGTCAGATGATCTAGAGCAAGTATTAAGACCTTTTATTACTCAGGATTTTTAGTTGCAAGCAACAGAAATCATCACTTATTTGTTTTAACAGAAAGGGATTTACTAGGATGTATGAGGTGGCTCACAGATTTCCTGGGAGGGCCAAAGAAACAGGCTGGGAGATTATGCGGCTAGAAGCAAGGCCCCAAAGTAGTCCTTTGGAGACATAGGGACTCCATTGTTTGTACTATCAATGCCACTGGTGGTGACCCTGGGATGCTGCTGCTAAAACCGCTGTTTGCTGCCCCCTGGAGAATGGATGTAACTACTGTTCTTTAGCTCACTTGCCTTCCGTGTATTACTAGTACTTTCCTTATACTACTATTCTGATTCAAAATCAGGAGTGGATGTGCCTGAATCACAGAGCTTAGAACATGTGCCCTAGTATGTTTTAGCTGTAACAGAATCTAGGAATGTAAGTATTTATTTATTTATTTATTTTGAGGAAGATTAGCCCTGAGCTAACTACTGCCAATCCTCTTTTTGCTGAGGAAGACTGGCCCTGAGCTAACATCCATGCCCATCTTCCTCTACTTTATATGTGGGACGCCTACCACAGCATGGCTTTTGCCAAGTGGTGCCATGTCCACACCCAGGATCTGAACTGGCGAACCCTGGATTGCCAAGAAGTGGAACGTGTGAACTTAACTGCTGTACCATCCAGCTGGCCCTAGGAATGTAGGTATTTAGCTTTTCAGTTTCTATAATGAAAAGAAAGCTCTGGCTCATAAGGTAGGAATATTCCCCGAACAGAGAAATGGAGGTTAAAAAAAAGGACAAATTCCATTAGATTCAAGCTTTGAATCAGACATTCGACTAGCTGCAATGTATGTGGTCTTGGTAGGATGAGTTACAAGTTTTTCTAACAACTGTTGCCAATTTTCCTTTTTTCTTTTTTTTTTTTAAGGATTGGCACCTGGGCTAACAACTGTTGCCAATCTTTTTTTTTCCTGCTTTATTTCCCAAACCCCCCTGGTACACAGTTGTATATCTTAGTTTCAGGTCCTTCTACTTGTGGGATGTGGGACGCTGCCTCAACGTGGCCTGACAAGCAGTGCCATGTCCGCGCCCAGGATCTGAACCCTGGGCCGCCGCAGCGGAGCCCGCGAACTTAACCACTTGGCCACAGAGCCGGCCCCTACAAGTTTTTCTAAAGAACAGTGTTCTATAAGATGGTAAGTTTCACGCTGAGTCTGTTATGATTAACTGAGACAATGATTGCCAAACGTTTATTACAAAATCTTGCACAGAATGGGTAATTACATATAATCTAGTAGTATCATAGTTGTTATTGAATTAAAAGTCATATCAGCAGGGAATGAAGGGCTATTTTGCGGGGATAATTATTAATTTCATTTTAAATCCATTCAGCTTGAGGTATCTGAAAATACAGAGGTTGAAATGCATTGCAAAAAGATGGTGGCTATACTGGTCAGGGTTTCCAGAAAGTTCAAGACTAGAGATATTAAATTAATTCTCAACTTGGTGGTAGTGCATAAATATACGGGAGAAGCCTCTGCAGAATTAAAACATTCACAAGATTTTCTTTTTGCCTGAAATGACCAAATCAACAACCAAAGAGCCCCTTTACTTGCTGATTAAGATTTAGATCCAATATAAAAGGAGAATGAAGATGATACATATTTTATGCCCTGGCTTCTCCAGTAGTGATTAATATTTTTTCGTGCCCTGGGGATAAAGCAGAAACCATTGTTTTATAGGCACTTTCCCAAAAGGCGTAAAGCACCCAAAGCTGTAAAAGATTGGCTATGTACCTTTATGGTTGGGCTCTTCGATGTTTTCTTAGAGATTACCACAATTTGTGTATATACATATACATATAGATCACATTTTATATTATATATCAAAATATATTCATATTATAGTTATTACATTATATATTTATGTTATGTTAATATAATAAATATAATAAAATTAAAATATATTTATATAGATATTTATCAATATAAATACATATAAATTATTTAATTGATATAAATTATTCATAGTATAAATATGTAAACATTTGCCTGTGATTTATGGAACGTTATATATGGGCTTTCATTTGGAGAATAATGTAAAATTTTCTTTTCAAACCTATTTATGTATAAAATGGGATAATTTAAAAAGAAATATCAAGTAAGCGATGTTATAGATAGTTTAGAGATATGGCAAAGTTATAAAGGAGATAAGTTGTGAAATTTAATAATGCATGAATATAGCAAAAAGCTGCAAAGATAGTGTTTATATGACTGACAGTTAGGAAAACTGAGCTATATGGTAATATCCAAGCTCCTTTATTTTTAGCCCTTGGCTGTATCCCTAACTGCTTGTGGCAAAGCCACTCCCCACTTTCTCCCTTGGTAACAGAACCCCATTTTTTCCCTCCACCATTGGCCGTGCCCATTAGAGGAAGCTGAGTGAAGCTTGATTGATCCAAACCAGTTGTGATGTGGTGGTCTCACTCCTTCTGTTGGATGACTGGGTTAGGCAGAATCTTGTAACCCCACTTTAACCAACAGACACAAGGGCTGGTCTCCTTGGGTGGTTCTTGTCAATTTAGAGAATTTCTCCCATGTTCCCCTGGATATAGTTACGAAAGGAAGAAATGCCTGAAACTGTGGCAGCCATCTTGAGACCAGAAGTGTAAGGCCTGAGGGCCAAAGCCAATATCCTGAGGATGGCAATACAGAAAGATGGTAAAAAGCTGAGTCTTTAAAGACAGTTTTGGAACCTTAAATTAAGTATTCATGAACCGCCCTACCTCCAGACATTTTGTTCAATAGAATAATACATTCCTTACTGTATATGTCCCTTATTTAGATAGATTTTTCTCTTCTTTGCAGCTGAATGCATCCCAAATAATTCATTAATATCCTCTCTGTCATTGCCTCATAATTTACCCTCCAGAAGATTTTCGACCTGTCATTCCTCTCGCTCTTCAGCATGTCTCTGAGCCTTTTCTCATGTGACTCCCTCTGCCTGGAATGCTATCCTTCTTCCTCCCATTGCGCGTGGCTAGGGTCTTTAAAAACTCAACTCAGAAGTCACCTTAGGAGCCTTGCATGATCCAGGTGAGGGTACCCCTACTTTGCGTACTCAGTATTCACCATCGCTTTACCATACTGGCTGTGATTTTTCTGTTTATGTGCCTGTTTTTCTCGCTAGGCTCTGCTCCTGGAGGATAGGAATGATGTTCTATTTAACTTGGTGTCCCAAGATTCCCATTATATCCGTGGGCAGAGCAGATTATTAGAAACATTTAGCCAAAATACTTCTTCCATGGAGCAGTAGTGTGTATTCACGAAGAGCTTGGTATTTGGAGCCTGTGTTCCAGTCCTGATTCTATTGTTTATGTGATGTTGAGGAAGGCACCATGAGTCTCAGCTCCCCCATCTGGAAAATGGATGCGACAATAGTGTTTACCTCTTGTCTATATGAATAACATAATGATGCACATAAATTGCCTAGTTCATGATAAAGTCTGTCATTGTTTGTACTTCTTTAGCTTTCCCCCATGTGTTTCGGTGTGTGCCCAGAGATGTGATAAACAATTCTGTACTTTTTAATCGATTTATCTCTGTGTCTAGCTTTTGATAAAAGAATTAGAATCCCACAGCCCACTGATATTGTATTTTAAAGCTTCAATCTCATGTTAGTACGTGCCTGTTATATTTGAGAAATATGCCTCAACCGGTGTCTAGGCCACAAATGCATATTTGTGTGTTTAAAATAAAGAACAAATGTTTGTGATGGTGGATGCATAATTTAACCTTTTCATCACTTGATACAAAGTCTAAATTAATCAAAGAGCACAGTATCAACATAAGGTAAAATGTCTGACTTTTAATGATGCTTCAATATCTTGACATTCTTTGTTCATTCTTAAACCTTTAATTAATTTTAAGTGATTCCCTTTAATATATGTTCAAGAGTGTTTATCGAAGCATAGTTTAAAAAGGCAAAAAGGGGGCCAGCCTAGTGGTGCATTGGTTAAGTGCCCACGTTCCACTTTGGCGGCCTGGGGTTCGCCGGTTCAGATCCCGGGTATGGACATGGCACCGCTTGGCAAGCCATGCTGTGGCAGGCGCTCCACATATAAAGTAGAGGAAGATGGGCACAGATGTTAGCTCAGGGCCAGTCTTCCCTAGCAAAAAAGAGGAGGATTGGTAGCAGATGTTAGCTCAGGGCTAATCTTCCTCAAAAAAAGGAAAGAAAAAAATTAAAAGGGCAAAAAGAAGAAAGAACAAGAAAGAAGAAGAGAGAGAAAGATGGGATGGAGACAGGGAGGAAGAGAGGAAGGAAAGAGAAAAATTTAAATCATCAATAAGTGAAAGGATGTTTGAATAAATTGTAAGATATCTTTGTATGGAATATCATGTAAGTGTTTGAAAGAATGTTGTAGGTCTCTGCAGATTGACCAAAGGTATGTCCATGAGATATTAAATGACAAATACAAGTTGCAGAGTAGTATGTATAGGATGTACATATGTATTTGCTCTTATTGTATGAGCTAAAAATACACATATGTGTGGAAGGAGAGGCACCAAACCTTGTTATAACATTGGTTACCTAAAGGAGGAAGGAAACAGAAATGTTAAATGTTTTTGCATATATCTGTACTATTTCACTTGTCACAATGAGCACATATGTTTTAAACGTTATTGAGATGTAATTTCTCAACCATTGAAGTGTACGATTAAAAGTCTTTTAGTAAATTTACCAAGTTGGGCAACCATCACCATAATCCATTTCTGAGATATTTCATCATCCCAATAAAAAGCCTCACGCCTGATTACAATTTATCCCATTCCTACCCTCAGCCCCATGCAAACATGAATCTACCTTCTGTTGCTATAGATCGGCTTTTTCTGGGCATTTCATATAATGGAAACATACAACATGTGGTCTTTTGTGTCTGCCTTTTGTCACTTAGCATAATGTTTTTGAGGTTCATACATGTTGCAACACGTCTCAGTACCTCATTCCTTTATATGGCTAAAGAGTATTCCATTGTACGGAGATTGCTCATTTTGTTTATCCATTTACCAGTTCATGGACATTTGGGTAGGGCTGCCAGATTAAATACAGCATACTTATGTGAAAACTGATTCACTGTTTATCTAAAATTCGAATGTAACCAAACAGTTAGTGTTTTTATTTAGTAAATTTAGTAACTTTACATTTGGAGTTTCCACTTTTTGGCTATTATGAATAGTGCTGCTGTGAACATTTGCATCCAAGTGTTTGTGCGGATGTGCATGCATTCTTGTAATTTGGAAAAAAAACTTTTAAAGTTAAATAAAACCTCCCTGTGAATGAATGCCAATAGCACCAGAAATTTCAAAGTCCACAAAATAGCTTAAGATATTGTTACTGAATCTGTTGCAGAGGAAAAGCACATAAATATTGAGCTTTGCTTTAATTATATGCCAACATTTCCTACTATGGCAACTCTCTGCTGCCTCGCGTGGTTTTATTGCTTGCTGGATTGCCTATGGTTATTTAAGAGGATCATAAAACTTAGACACCAGACCTCCTTGACATCTAAATAATCTAAGTCCAGCTCGTTAAAAGCTGAGATCAATAGCTTGGTGAATACTTGAACACAGATTTCTTGTTTTCAGTTTAGGAACGTTTTGGATTTCAGGAGAGAATGAGATTCGCTGCCTTGCCGTCAGTATTGTTGAACAAAGCTCAATGCAGCCAGCACCATCCCACCTCATCCTTTGTCCTTGGTTTCCTGGGACTGGAACATTCTTCCTCTGATGGTTGCATGACTCACCCTCTGATTTTATTCGGGTATCTGTCCAAACATCCCTCATCAGAGAGGCCTTCCATAACCACCCTAATTAAAAGAACTTCCCCCATTCCGGCCTACCCAGAACTTGGCCTCCACCCTGTCTTTATTCATAACTAGAGTTGATAGATTTAGCAAATCAAAATACAGGATGCCCACTTAGCTCCAAATGTCAGATAAAGAGCAAATAATTTTTTAGTCAAAGTATGGCACATGTAGGATTTGGGACATATTTTGACTAAAAAATTATTTGTTCTTTATCTGACATTCAAATTTAACTGAGTGTCCCAAATTTTATCTGGCAAGCCTATTTATAACACTTAGTACAACCAGACATTATATCATATATTTACCTGCTTATTTATTTTGCTGTTGTCTTGATCCTAAGAGAACATGGCGGTCTTAGTTTCATAGGGTTGTCACGACAAATTGCTGCAAACTTGGTGGTTTGAAACTACAGGAGTTTATTGTCTCACAGGCTGGAGGCCTGAAGTCTGAACTCAAGATGTGGGCGGGCCATGCTCTGTTCAAAGACTCTAGAGAATTGTTCCTGGCCTCTTCCAGCTTTTGGTTCCTCCTGGCATTCCATGGTTTGCGGCCACATCAGTCCACTCTCTGCCTCTGTCTTCACATGCCTTCTTCCCTGTATCTCTGAGGGCCTTTGTTCTTTTCTGTCTCTTACAAGGATACCCGTCACTGGATTTGGAGCCCACCCTAACCTAGGACCCTCTCATCTTGAGATCTTTAACTTAATCATATCTGCAAAGACCCTTTTTCCAAATTAGGTCATACTTATAGGTTTTGTGTGAGTGTATCTTTGAGGAGGGGGCCACTATTCAACCCACTATAGTGGCGCATGGGAGTTTGACAAATATACGTTGAATGAATGAGTGGGAAAATCAGTGGAGGTGGGCATTCTGGGGTTCAATTCTGTTCAACAAACATCTATCTGGAACCTATTGTGTACTGAGGTTAGGAGAGAGCTGAGTATAGCTTTCTCTTTTAAGATTCTGGAGGGGCATTCAGGTAGAGATGTTCAAAGCTAAGAAATCGAGTTTAGGGCTATATGGCAGGGGCCCACAGCATATAGATGACAGCGGAGGCTTCCGAGCCTCTACATGAGGAAACTGCAGAAAGGTTTAGGAAAGGGGCCTGAGGATGGCAACCCAGTGAGCGGCAACCATGTAGGGGTAAAGAGCCAAAGAGAGATCCTAGGCAGACATAAATCCACACCCTCCCATTCCTATTTCAATGCCTCTGTATCTCAGGCAGAGATCATCTCAGCAGCTGAGGGCTTTAGCACAGAAACTGAGAGTTGGCTAGTCAGGAAGCTTTACCTTCTGGTTTGGAAAAATTATTTTGACACCTGTTCAGGCCTGAGGAGCCCATAATCAAATTTTCATTCTTCCTCTTACAAACTGGAAACCAAATGGAATTTGCAGGAACCTAATTACCATGAGAAAACTGTGCCTAAAATCACTGCTACGTTTTGCCAACATGGTCATAAAGCTAAGGGGAAATGCAGGGCAAAGAGTTACTAGAGAGACGCTTGCTTAGTTTTTGATGGACATTCCCCAAAGCACCATCCCTTCCAAATTAGTCACATGAAAGGACATAGTCACATTTCCAGGGCTGTCTTCCTTGCACTGTGACTTGGGCCATCACACAGGGCCCCATGCTCAGAAGGGCCTAGAATACAATGGAATGTTTAGTTTAATGCTCCAGTGTCACTGTCTTCAGATATTTAATAATTTTTAAGCAGATATGACCGCATATTTTCATTTTGCATTGGGACTCACAAGTTTTATGGTCAGTCCTGCTTATTTTGAAAATGTTGTTTGTTCAAAATTATTTTGGCATTTCTCTCAGGAAATTGCTTTCAGGGGAGAGAATGAGCTTTGTAGGAAAAGTAGAATTGTTAGTATAAATAATGTTGGTGTTAGGAGCTGGCCCTGTGGCTGAGTGGTTAAGTTCACGTGCTCCAGTTTGGCAGCCTAGGGTTTGCGGGTTCAGATCCTGGGTGCGGACCTACACACTGTTCATCAAGCCATGCTGTGGCAGCATCCCACGTAGAAGAACTAGAATGACCTATAACTAGGATATGCAACTGTGCACTGGGGCTTTGGGGAGGAAAAAGAAAAGAGGAAGATTGGCAACAGATGTTGGCTCAGGGCCAATTTTCCTCACCCCCGCCCCCCCCCCAAAAAAGAAAAAAAAGAATGTAAATGTTAAAGCCAGTGGGATTTGACTTCAAATCCCAGTATTGCGGCTTACTAGATGCCTCTCTTCTTTTGGCTTAAGCTTCCTCATCCATACAGTGTGACTAATACATCTACGTCAGGGGGTTGTTGCAGAGATCGAAAATGTGCATATAAACATGTAAAGCCCCTGGTTCTGTGCCTGACATAGTCAGGGTTCGATACGTGGGTGTTGCTCTCAGATTCACAATCTGTTGAGAGAAGCCGGCCAAATAAAACTTTTTAGTTTTTATTTGAGCATCCAGCCCTTATTCAGCAAGTGTTCAGTGCTCACCTGCTGGGCCTCGGTTGAATAAGCAGAGTAAATCGCTGACCTTACAGGGCTTTCCTTACGGTGCTGGGGGAAGACAGTAAAATAAGGACGCAAATAAGTAACCGAATTTCAGGCAGTAATAAATGAGAGAGAGGAAAATAAAATAGCTTAAAGGGCTACAGTGGGCCTGGGGCAGAGCTGGGGAGCTCCTCTGGACGTGGGGGTTAGGGAAGACCTCTTTAAGGAGGTGACTTTGGAGCAGAGACCTCATGGTGTGATGGAAAGATGGAAAGAGTGGATCATATGGAGAGAAGATTCTTCTAAACACAGGGAACCAGGGTGAAGATGTTAAAAGGGAAATGGGTTTGGAAATATGGGCATGTCTCATTCATAATCATAGCCGGAATATCTGCAGCAAAAAAAGGCTCATAGGTATAATGGGCTGATTCAGTAAATGTCACTTGGGTCTCTTACAATGCACAAGGAACTGTGTTGAGGGGGGAGATACAAAAATGCATCCCTAATCGTCACATTTGAAGGAGTTGGCAATATAATTAGGGAGACAAATGCGTATAGGTAATTCCAGTGAGCGAATAAAGGTGTGATCTGGGAAGAGGGAAATAAAGTATTTACTAAGGTCAAGATTTCAAATATGAATGCTGTTTTCCTGGGGTGAAAAGGTCACTTAAATCCTTTCCTGGGATGAGGTTGATGAGAGAACTTCCTCAAGGAAGTTGGAGTAAACAAACTAGATAGAGAAAACCCCTTAAAGATGTCGTCCTCTCAGCACCATCGTGCATAATTTAGCAGTGGGTGGAAGGAGACAAAAGATAAATGTATTCCAAAAATGTAAATGCAAATAGGTAGAGCCCAGGAATCAGTAGAAGTCACTCTGTTTCTTAAGATATAGATAAGATTGCCTCCAACATGCCGCATGACCATTCTGTGTTCTGGGGAAATTCTCCATGCTTGCTGCAATATTTCTGCAAATGAGGGGCCTTATGTGCCGTGTTCATATCTGCACTTGACTCCTTTTTCTGCTAAAGTTCCCAGCAATAATTTTTTTTCAGCATCTATATCAAAGAAACAGAAATAATAGAATGTAATTCCACTCCAATCAGTTTTTAGTAAGAAATTTCCAAAATCCTATTATTTCTCTCTCTCTCTCCTGCTGTGTATTTATGCATCTTTCTGTCTGTAATTTGTCACTCATCATCTGTAATGGAATAGCTAGCATTGTTTTTTTGAAATTCAGAAAAGCATAAGAAATGTTAGTTTTAAAACCAGGGTATTTGGTTTACTGATTATTGTGCTGTTACATGATAAATTTTAAAATACAAATACATGACCAAATCTGTACACTTATTCATGCATTGATTTATCTTGCATTTTTAAATATTTGATCTTATGACTTTAGATTTTTTATTTATTAAAAAACTTTGCATCATCCCAATATTAAATTTTGTATTTTCTTCTTTTTGGTGAAACAAGGCTAATAAGCAAACAAAATGAAAACGCCATTGCTTATTGAACTACAGATATAAATCTCAACTTCTATGAGATTCTGGAATGGGAGCTCTATTTCAGAGATTATTTGCTCCAATAAACTTTCTCTGGAGATGCTGTATGTAAATTTCTCTTCAGCACAGATTCAAAACCTTTACTGCTTCAAGAAATAAACAGGCTGTTCTTTTTTTGTTAAGTAAGATATGACCCTAGTAGTCAATAAGATTAACAAATGAGTTTACATTATCTTCTCAGAAAATTAACCAGAACGACTTTGCGTTACCCTAGAGAACCTTGCCATTTGTAGAATCTGGAATCACTTTCAAGTAGATACAATAAAACTGTCATCCCTTAGCCACACATTTTCTTTTATTTTAAAATAGCCATTGCCAAGCACTGTATTTATATTTATACATATGTTTACTGCTGAAGAAGGCTGGACACCTTCTCTGATAACCTTTTGTTTAGGAAGAATTAATTTACCACAACTCGATCCCTTCTCTTTCTCCGAAGCTTATCAGCATAGTAAGATCTACGTGTAGCAAAAAGTTCTTTGATGCTTCCTGTATGGACTATATTATTGCATTGTGGAGAACACGTTTCTGAATAATATTTACTATAATTTGTGATAACAGGATTCAATTGTTAGACATAATGAGATATTTAATAGCTATCTTCATTCACCTGAATTTCATGGAGAGAGATCATGTTCATAAATGAGGAAACATTATTGTAAGATGCTAATTCCCCCAAGTCCATCCATAAATTGACATTTTAGTTGGAAACACACTGAACAGGATTGTTCAGGGAACCTAAAACATGTTGTAAAATTCATTTGGAAGAATAAAAAAAAGTCCAAAACTATTTGACAAAGAACAAAAAAAAAGGAGGGGAGCATTTGCCGGATCTGATGTCAATAATTATTACAAAGTATAGTAATTAAAGGGTTGAACCTAAAGCTTATTGGTTAAACTTACAAAACAGTTCTTGCATCTGATTTGTGCCTTAGGTGCTGTGGGAATAGGAAGAGATACATGAGGACTCGAGGACATGGATCTAGCAGGCAAGATTTATTTATTTATTTATTTATTTATTTATTTATTTATTTATTTTTTATTTTTGGTGAGGAAGAGTGTTGCTGAGCTAACATCTGTGCCAATTTTCCTCTACTTTGTATGTGGGATGCCACCACAGCATGGCTTGATGAGTGGTGTGTAGGTCTGTGCCCAGGATCTGGACCCATGAACCCCGAGCCACCAAAGCAGAGTGTGTGAACTTAGCCACGATGCCACCAAGCTGGCCCCGACAGGCAATATTTAGAGGCAGTGGAGATCGAGGCATCTGTTGCCTTTTCCCTTGTCCACGGCTTGAGTTCCTGGATGCATGAGAGGAACCTGAGCTTACCAACACCTGGAGTGGTGTGGATACTAATTAGATTGCTGTGAGTTGGGAGGGCTTGGGAAAAGACCCTCTTTTTCCTCCCCTACTTATGATTCTCGATTTTGAACAAATAGGAATGTCCTTGGACAAATCCTTAGACTAGTGCTCCTTTTACCACTATCAATGGAAAATGGCGCTTCTTTGGCATCATAGATTTTTTTCCCCTAAGAGGGGGCCTCGCTCCCAGATGTACTCCAGGAGCTGAAGCTCCCAGCGGTGCTCTCCCTCTCTGAGAACAGGTCTAGCATTGGAATTTGGCTGACAATTCTGATGATCACGTGTTGAGCAGGGTGCAATCCAGCTTGTTCTTGCACAGTTTTACTGGCTCTGCAAGTTTTAAAACTCATAAAAGATGTTTTGTCAGTAAAAGAAGCCAGCCTATGGGGAACAGATAATTATGTAAGAAGACATCATTTCCCATGGTCTAATAACCATAACCTGTTTTAACTATTACACATTATAATATCAATAAAGCCTTGGTTATTTATTATCTATTTTTCAAATCTTCTCCTTTCAGTAAAGATGTTAGAAAAGGTCAGAGCTGCTGTCAGATCCCAGTGATAAAGAGCAGAATGGTGCTTTGGAAAATGGCAGTTCTCGCAGCGTTAAGGGCTATAAACTTTTTAAATTGAATTGTAAAAGTTTATAACTAATAAAGAAACTCTTTTAGGTGATTTTAATGTTATTTGGTCGTTTGAAATTTTCCACAGATGGAAACAGATGGTAAGGTCATGAAATGGGTGAGTATTCAGCATCATAAAATGCAAACGCATCTTCTTCGTGTTAGATACAGGATTGTGGTCACGATAATGTTCTAGGTCATTATCTAGTATCTACACAGATCAGGTCCTTTAACATGGCAAGGCAAATAGAGAAGGGGCTGAGGCTTCTGCTTGCAGAAAAGGGGCTGAGAACAGCCAACAGATCTCTTTTTGGTGAAATAAAAATGTGTATTTCCCATTTGTCCTTCAAATGACCTTGAGCAATTCCTTTCTTGTGATGGGTAAGATACAGTTCACTTGAGCTAAGAATGAAAATTCATTATTAGCAGAGGGTAATTTTAATGAGGATTGACTTTTAGGAAGACAAAATTATTAGATTGCAAATTTCTTAAGGGCGGATTCTTTATCTTTCATTTCAGAGTCATTGATTCATTCATTCCACAAATAATTGGTGAAGACCTACTATGTGCCAGGCACTTCTCTAGACACTTAAGATATATCAATAAACAAAATAGGAAAAAAAAATTCCTTTTACTCATGGGATTTACATTGAAGGAGGATAAGTCAGGTAAAGAAGAATAAATGAAATAGATAAGTAAATTAATATGTTATTGTAAGTATCGTACGTTCAAAAGTGAAAAGTGTGATAGGAAAGAGAAAAGGAAAGCAGGTTCAAGGTGATCAAGAGCGCTGAGGTGCCGAGTGAGGTCCTCTGGCCTATGGGTAACAACATTGTACTGCATATTTGGAAGTCGCTAAGAGAGCAGATCTTAAAAGTTCTCACCACAAGAAAAAAAATTAGAATTATGCGAGGTGATGAATGTTAACTAAACTTATTGTGGTAATCACTTCGCAATGTATACATATATCGAGTCATTATGTTGTACACCTGAAACAAATACAACATTATGTCAATTGTATCTCAATAAAGCTGGAAGAAAAAGGAACCTTCTGGAATCTGGTTGAAAATACAATGTTAGCAGGCAAGGGCTGAAGCAGAAAGACTGGTTAGGAGACTACTGCAGCAATCCTGGCGAAATGAGGGCGCTGGACCAGAGCTGGGCAGTGGAGATGGTGAGAAGGGGTCAGACTCGGGATGTGTTTGATCGTGGAGCCAACAAGATTTCCTGCAGGTTATATGTGGACTGTGACAGAAAGGAGGAGTCAGGGATGGCTCCAAGATTTTTTGGCCCGACCATCTGAAAGATGAAGCACTGTTTCCTGAGATGGGAAAGGCTGCAGGAGGAAGTGGTTTCATTTCCGTTTCGGACAAGTTGAGTTTGAGATGTCTATTAGTCATCCAAGTGGAGATGCCAAGTAGGCAGTAGGACATTTGGCAGGGTCTAGAATTTGAGAGAGAGGTCTGGACCAGAAAGACGAATTCGGAAGTTATCGATATATATGATATTTAAATCTAAATATCATATGATGTTTGGTATTTAAAGCTAGGAAACTGAATGAGATCACTAAAGGCGTGAGTAGAGACAGCGAAAAGAAGAGGTCTCAGAAGTGGCTTTGTGATGAGCTCAATAAAAGTTCACTGAATTGTTGAGCAAAACGAATGAGTCATAACAGCAATTAGTGTACTCCTCCACAAAATGATAACTTGGATAAATAGCACAAAATATGTAATTCATGAAAGCAGCAATATGGAGTTATTTATAATTTGAAATGTGGCTCCCTCTAGGTCCAGGATGGAAGTGGGGACCTGAGGAAGAAGGGGCACAGTGAGAGGAGAAAGTAGCCACGTCTGTGCCATTTGTCTACTCATTCGTTTACTCATTCATTTCAACAGATAAATTTGAAATGCCTAATATGTGCCAGGCACTAACCTCGTATATTGGATGTTTAGCATTTTTTGCGTCTTCTTTCTCATCACCTTAATTTCCCTTCAGGCATTAATTCTCTCCAGTTGTATGCAATCGTGGGGAGACAATAAACCCGGAAGCCAGTGCCATGTTGGTACCGCCGGGAGACCAGGCATGCGACCTAAATTTGGCCAACTGGATTCTTTATACCAGAGTTTTGGCTTTTCAGCAAGGAAAGAAAAGAAATGGTTAGTGCACGTGGTCCAGTAGAATACAATTCAAGTCATAAATGCAAGCTACACCTATCATTTAAAATTTTCCAAAAGCCACTACCAAAAATTAAAACAGTTTTAATTATTTTTAATTTTATATTTTATTTAATCCAAAATATCATTTTAACATTTAATCATTATAAAAATTATTCATGAAGGCTTTTACATTCTTTTCCTTGTACTAAGTCTTTGAAATCTGGTGTGTGTCATATACTTACAGCACATCTCTTTTCAGACCAGCTACATTTCAATGCTCAGTTGCCACATGTGGCAGTGTTATTGTATTCAAGAGCCTAGGGTTAGAGTTCTTTCATTTCAGCAGAAGTTCCCTGATCAAACAGTACATTCTACAGGGTCATTACTGCACTTCCTGCTTCCTGGCCCTTTGGAGCTTCCTCAGTTCCTGCCAAGTTCTATCCAAGGCGTCCAGCCTCCTGGCAGGAGTGAGTCGACAAGATTCCAATAGCTGCTAATATAGTTTCTTTTGCTTAGGTTACTAGAGTAACTTCCTGGTACTTGTGCTCAAAGAAACCTCACTGCCACACTCCTTTCCCAATGGAAAAAAGAGGGGTGTGTGCTGGATCAAGAGCTTTTCACAGGTCTAATTTCAAGGGTGGAGTCAAGAAGTAGACTAGACTTCCAAAAAGAATAACGTGGGTCTGCATGTCTTTAGAGGAAAAACATTTCCAAAATTGAGCTTTGAGTGAAAAGACCAAGTGCACGAAATGTGTTTAGTGCGATCCTATTTGTATAGTTTTTTTTTCAAAATCATACATGTATATATATTTGTGGGCACATTATACAATTTTTTAAAAAAGATTTTATTTTTTTCCTTTTTCTCCCCAAAGCCCCCAGGTACATAGTTGCATATTCTTAGTTGTGGGTTCTTCTAGTTGTGGCATGTGGGACGCCGCCTCAGCGTGGCTTGACGAGCGGTACCATGTCCGCGCCCAGGATTCGAACCGACAAAACAGTGGGCTGCCTGCATCAGAGAGCAAGAACTTAACCACTCGGCCACGGAGCTGGCCCCTATGGGCACATTATACAATTTTTAAACGGAAAGAAACAAACTTGTTGAACAACGGTGACCTTGAGAGACGATGGATTGGCACTGGGCAAGGCATGTTATGGGCTGAATTGTGTCCCCCCAAATTTATAGTCCCTCCTAAATTCATTTGTTCAAGTCCTAACCCCCAGCAGCACAGAATGTGACCATGTTTGGAGATGGGGTCTTTGAAGAGGCAGTTAAGTTAAAATAAGGTCATCGAAGTGGGCCCTAATCCAGTATCTGGTGTGTTCTTGTGAGAAGAGGAAATTTGAACACACACACACACACAGAGCATATGATGTTCAGACACAGAGAAAAGAAAGCCATCTACAAGCCAAGGAGAGAGGCCCTCAGAAGAAGCTAACCTTGACCTCAGACTTTAGTTTCTCCCGAACTAGGAGAAAATAAATTTCTATCGTTTGTCACCTTAAAAGTTTGTGATGCTTTGTTATGGTAAGCCCTAGCAAACTAACACAAAGGAGTAGTTGAAAAGAGAGGCAGACTTTTGCTTATTTTAAAGCTTTCTGTTCTAATATTTTTACGTGTGTACTTCTATTTAAAAATCAAGAAATGAAAATATTAAAAAGAGGGCTCAGAGTCCACCCTTACCTTCATTTCTTCTTTTGCCCCCTTCTTTCTACACATTCCCTTCCTGGAATTTTGCCACACACGGAGTGATCTGATAGGAATAAGAGAGACTCAGATGTCTCCAGAGGTAGGAAGATAGAATTTATGACCTAATTCTTCCTTATTCAATCTGAGTGTTGATCCACTTTCCTGCTTGTTTAATTGTAGGCAGGCTATGATGTTTATTAGAATGACTATAGAGTCATCTTTGTTTTATTTCACTCTCTTTTCTTTCATCAAGTGCATTACTACATTTTTATAAAGTTACTGATCTGGAACTACGTAAGTTACAGTTCTTTGGTTGCAAGCAACAGAAAGCATACCTTGTAATCTTAAGCAGAAAAATAATCCATTGAATGGAAATAAGGAACCTAACAGGTTCCAAGGGAAAGCTGTGGAATCAGGTCTGGAAAAAGACAAGAGTCAGGAAAGTTGATGGGGCGAGGGGAGTCATTGCCAGAAATGATGGGCTGTTACTTTAGGATGCTACCAGAGGAGAGAATCAGTCTATGCTTGCTCTGTGTTGTTTCGGAATAATTTCCTTTAAGTTTCCATACTCAAAGCAAAAAGTGTCTAATAAGATTATGTGGGGTCATAGATCAACCCCTTTATCAGGGGAGGCAGGGCACTGATATTTCTACAATGCTCTTCCCAGCAGGGGAAGGGCTCACTACAAAGCAGACTCAATGTGCTTTTGCCAGAAGAGGATCCTAGGTATTAAAAATAATATGAGATTTCTCTTAGATGATAATTGATTTGTTTATTCCACAGTGTACATGTTATCTGACCAGTGACAGTGTTCTCTAGGAAGATCTTTCATATACTGTAATCTGCAAAGGGCAGAGTTGGATTTCTAGGGATGATGAGTGATTAACAGGTGCCTAGAGTTGTAATGCAAAGTAAATTTCTTTACATCTTGCCAGACAGCTTTCTTTTTCCTTGTTGTATGGGTTCCTTCTCTAAATTTGGCTTCTGGCTGTAAATTTGGTCTCCTTTTTCAAGGCAGTGGTCACTGTGTTGGCTGGATCTTACTTCATTTCTCAGGTAATTGAAAAGCCTATCCAAGACGCTCATCAGGGGAAAAACATGTAGACTATTAAAGTCTCTTCCTTTCATCTATGTATTTACAGATCCCAGGAAGGTTTGTGCTAATATCTTTATGATGCAAGTTTTAGAAACAAATTCGTAAGGGTTAGAATTAAGTTATCCAAAAGTACACATGGCCCAAAACTCGATTTTATTAACTCCAATGGAGTATTACATTGATTTGGGCTACGGCTATGAAAGTACTATTTTATTTCCACCTAATTAAAATAGAAAATTAAAATATTGAAGTTTAGGGCTGGATTTGAATCATATTTCTCCAAAGCGACTTTGGTTGAGATTTTATATGTAATAGAAAGAATGGGAGCTCTCGCAGTCCTGCACATCTGTGTGTCTTCACTGTAAAATCAGTTATCATTCCAGGTGGGAAATATGTATGAAACGAGGACTGGCGTGTGCCAAGCTTCTGACAGAGAACACATACTAAGTATCCAATAAATGTGAGTTCCCCTTTATCTGGGCCCCCTTTGTGAATGGCTGTGCTCTGCGGAAGAGAAAGAAGCAAGATTGTTGAGAGCATATGATTCAAACTGAGACCTGGATTCAAATGTGGAATCTGCTATGTCCTGGCTATACCACTGAAGGCAAGTTACTTAAATTCTCACAGCCTTAGTTTCTTCATCCGTAAAGCAGGGCTGAAAATACCTGTTTCTTACTGTTATCATTGGGATCAGATAAGATACTTGAAGTGTCTATTTCCTGTACATAGTGAGTACTCAGTAAATTGTAACTATTATGATTTGGCAACTAACGTATTTACATAACTCTGACTCATTTCGATTCATGAGAGCAAATACTCTATAACACATTTAAAGCAGTTTAATGATTACTTGTTTATTTAATCTGTCTCGATCTGTTTGGTTTGTATAAATACAATAGTTGTGATCTGAAACTCAAGCAAATCGTATAAGCCACAATTTCCTAAAATGTTGTTAGAGCACACCTTTACTTTAAGATGTAATAAAATGAGTCATCAGAAAAGCATTTCGTGTTCAAACAGGATTGGGACAATCTTGAGTAACAAAAGTCAGATTATTATCTTTATTGCAGGACTTTTCAGAGCCTTTAACGTACAAGCATGTATTGTGACTTTCCAGAGGAAAATAATGTAGGCAGTGTTCTCTAACTTAGTTGACCAATAAACACATTATCATGGGGGAGGGAGTGGTTAGGGCTATTCAGAAAATACTGTGAAGAAGTGATGGCGTGGCTATTTTACCATCCACTTGCCAAGTGGCACAAGAAGTGATCACGACCAGCAGTCCAACTTGCCCAGAGCAGCCAGTGTGAATTTAATCTTGTTGCTCTTGAAAGCTGGACTTTTTCTTCCCCAAATTGAGTTGCAGCCTATGAAGGAGAAATAAATTGCCTCCCCACTGTTCACACTTCTGTTCTGTCTGTAAATGTTAAGAAATGCCATAAAAAGAAATTTGAATTCCTGCAGCAATAAATATGCAAATACACAATTTCTCCAAATATGGCTAGGGCATCATTTCCCCCCTTTTACCACCTCAGAGTCCCTAAACAGGTTTGAATCTGTTGACAAAGCTTTTTAAAGCCATGTAGCTCACTTTCTCTTTCGTGTGCTAGCAATCTGTTAACCATCTTCCCAGGGAACTGGGATGGAGAGCTCTCTCTCTCTCTTTCTCTCTCTCTCCACACACTCTTTTCCATCCTCCCTCCTTCCTTCCCTGGCTCCCTCTTTCTCTCTCTTGTTTTCCCTATTTCTTATTCCTTGGCAGTCTTGCCACTAAAGGGAAAATTGACACTATTTGATCATCTGCACACCAAGCACAGAACTTAGTCACCTTCTATGCCACTGGCTAAGTAATTACCTGAAATCTGTTATCCACAGTTTAATTCTTTGTTCCTGGCCTACCATTGATGTCAAAGGAGTTTTGCCTGCAGAAGAATGAGGTCCTATTCTTTATGTATGAAATGGTCTAGTTTGCTCCAGACTTGTGTACCCAAGAGAATCTCAGACAAACAAAAAAAAAAAGTCTCATACGTCTATCAACGTTTAGAAGTGTGGTGATGTTTCCATCCAAAGCTGAAGTTGGAGATTGGACAGGAAAAAAAAATCTTGTGGAATATAGTCAAACTGATTGCTCAAAGCTTGCACTTAAGGTCAAAGACGAGCGTTTTCTAAGGTCTGCATGATGCTACTTGGCAAGATTTTCCTTAGCCTCTTGTACACTCATATTCAATGATAGTGTACACATTTTCAGCATCCTAAAGGTGATGGGTATTAAGGCAAGATATAGTCATATCTTCATACTCATGGGAATAATTTGAGCTTTGCAAAATTGAAGCATAGTGGGGTACACTGTAGACAAGGCAGATGATAGAAAAGCAGTCTGGACCATGCTATGAGCGCCTTTCTGCCACACGTGCACTCTCAGTGCCTAGGAGAACCGTTGGCACAGAGTATGTACTCAGTAGCTACTTGTTTAAGGAACAAATGGATATCTTCAAAGAGGCTGCTTCAGCCATGGACACTTGTCCCCTCTATCTTTGGAGTTATTGGTCATGGCTAAGTTATGCCATGACTAAGTGGTATGGCGTAATAGTTAACACTGGCCTTGGAGTCAGAGAGCTTTGAGGGTTAAGTCCAGGGCCAGCCCTGTCCCATCTGTGTGGCTTTGATGAAGTTATTGTGTCCCTCTAAGCCTCATTCTCCTCATCTTAACGGTGGAGACAATGACAGCTACAAAAGATTTAATACAACGATTGGTTAAGATGATGTACGTAAATTCCCTTTGCGTAGTCCTTGGCATATAGTAAGTAGTCAATAAACGTTAATATTATGACTATAAACTTTGTATCAAATTGGATAAATCCTGGTAGAGTATATATAATAGGCTTCTATGCAATGTAAATTTTGCATAAACCTTTATAAATGTAGGCATTGGGTTCAAAATGCAGATGTGGCACTACCTTACATTGTAATAAATCACTGTCGCCCATCCCCACCCCGACCCAGCATTGTTAGAATATCAGGGCAATAGTTGATAGCAAATCTCACAGAATACCTTATAAATAATTATTTCAAAATGTTGCTCTGGATCAATAGTTCTCAACCAGGATCAATTTTGCTCACCTCTGCCAGGGTATATTCAGCAATATCTGGAGTCGTTTTTGGTTGTTAACACTGGGCAGGAGGGGAATGAGGTGTGCTACTGGCTTGAAGTGGGCAGAGGCCTGGGATATTGCTAAACACCCTACGATGCACAGGACAGCCTCACGACAAAGAGTGATCAATAGTGCCAAAATGGAGAAACCCGGCTCTGGATCTTTTGGTTTTAAAAACATGTAATTTTTTTGCATTCTATCAGAGTCAATACTTCTCGAAGATAAGTGATTTGTAAAATCATTTTCAGAGTTTGAAAAAGGGTTAGCTCAAGTGACTGTGCGAACTGAGTGAAGCAATCATCTCAGGGACCCCGAGCCTGCTGCTCTTCCCGGACTGCCTGTGCTGGCGCGGGATCGGGGCGGAGAAGCGCAGGCTGATGAAAACGCCTCCAGCACATCTCCTGTTTTGGAGTGATTTTAAGGTGTAGTTTTCAAAAACTTGCATGTATTGACTAGTGAGAAAGATCCTAATTAACCCAGATTCCACTAAAAATAGAAAGAGCCCATTGCATTTATGCAGAATTTTTTCATTAGATGATAAAACAACCGTGTGAGGTAGGCGGAGAAAATAGATCCTGGAGAATAATAATAATAGCTATTGTTTGTTAAGCACAAGCACTGTGTTAAGCACTGCAGTAGGGCAAAATGAGAAGGAACTTAGGGTCTGGAGTTACATTCTCAACCCTATCACCTACTGGCTGAGTGAGTCTGGGCAATTTGTGTTTCTTTTCTGCGTCTTATGTTTTAATCTGTAAAATGAGAAGAGTGATAGTATCTACCTCATGGAATGCGATGAGAGTTCAAAAGGATAAAGCCTCCCAAACTCTCAGCACAGTGACTGATGCGTATGCTTCCAGGAAATGTGAGTTAATGGTCATTGGAATAATCTTCACAAAAACTGTGCGGAAGGGAGATATTTAAAGATGGGAACAATTAGAAGTGAGAAAACTGTCGGAAAGAGCAGCCTAAATTCCCACACATAGTGAGTAGCCAAATTGAGTAGAATTCTGAAGCACGTGGCACACTAGTGCCAAGCAAAGTGTGTGGCATACGCGAGGACACCATCCATATCTGTGAGTGAAGACAGCTCTCCTTTGGTAACCCACATTTTAAGCTGATTTTGCCCTGTTTATTGCGCTTCCACTCTGGCTGACATCACAAGACTGGGGTCTCGGGTCTCCAGTGGTTGCATTAGATTATTCAAATAACACACATGGCACATACTGCATTTGGGAAACTGCCCATGGAGAAATGGCGAAAAGCGTGTCAATGTTTTCACCAAGAATTAACTCTCACAGAAGACCGGTTATCGTGAGAAACTCCTCTGTTCTGATCACACTGCTGGGGGTTATGATTGTACCTTTCTTTGAGTATTCACGAGAAGAGGCCTCGAGAAAGAGACAAATCTGTAGGCTGCCTAGCAAAATTGGGAAAAGCACATTGTACATGTGTGTGTGTTTGTGAGTTTATGTGTATGTGTGCATGTGCCTGTGTGTATGTATGTGGCGTGTATGTGTATCCACGTGTGTGTCTATATTTGTGGGCCTCATGGGTTTGTATGAGTGTGAATGTGCCTGTGGATATGTTGTGTGTATGTGTCCTCTGAGTGTGAGTGTGTGTATAAGGGTATCCTTTTGTGTATGTCCATGTGTGTGTGTGAGTGTGCCCATGTGTGAGTGTATGTGTATACATGCCTGTGGGTGTGTGCTTCGGTCACAGACCTGAAGCAATCTTCATCATGTAATTACACTGACAAATGCAGTGGCGTTTGACGAGTGTGACACTGGAATCGCGGGAATGGCTTGGAGTTGAGCTGCTCCTAATTATACTTAATTGCGCAGCGCCGGATTTGACACGGAGTCAGGTTTGAAATGGGTGGTGTGATGGGTTGAATGCTTTTTCTCAGCTTGACACGACTGAGATGTAAACAGTAGCTGATGATCGTGGCCTCGCTCAAGCCATGAAGACTTTCTGTTGGAAATTCCCCAAGTGCCTAAGGGTTAAAATCACAGTGCCCCTGGGCCGTGACGCGCTGGATTCAGGACCACACAGACCTTTGCTTCCTTCAGTGCTTACACGTTTTTTACCGTTTGATTTCTTTGCAGTTTGCTTTTTGGCCCAATCATCTGATGATCTGTGAATCGAGGGAAATAAACACCAGAAATGACTCCAGTTATTAAATTCATCAGTGTTCTCCCCGTGGCAAGAATTCTACTGCGTCATCTGATGCAACTGGCCAGAGCCGAGCACAGTCTGGGCCCCTCACCAACAACCATTTTTTACAGTTTTTAACGCCAAAAACGTTTCTCGTGTTCACCCTGTTTCTAAAATATTTTAGATATTTCTGATATTGATTCCTTGGAAGCTTCATATTCTATAAACACGTAACTGTCTACACTTTGGACTAGTAATTCCTTTTCTAAGAATCTATTCTACAATTTTTTTTTTGCCCGAGTATAGTAGGATTGACCATAAGGACATCCATTTGACCACTATTTGTAACTCATTTGTTCATTCCATACATATTTTTTGACTATTCTTTATGTTCAAGACTTTAGGGAATCAGCTGTAAACAAATATCTAAATTTGTTTTTCTTTCCATCATAGGACTTACGTTCTTGTAGGGAAAGACAAACAATAAACAGAATAAATGATTTAAATAGACAATGTTAAATTGTGAGAAGGGACTAGGAAATTTGTGGGGCGTCTATGTGTGATTTTAATACAGTTGCAGGAAAGGCCTGACTCAGAATGGACCTTTGAGTAAAGATGAGAAGGAGGTGAGGGAGGGACTCACCTGTGCATCTCGGGGAGAGTGATCTGGGTAGAGGGAACAGCAGGTGCAGAGTCCCTGAGGGAGGATGGCGCCCAGCACGTACAAGGAGCAGAAGAGAAACCTGTGTGGCCGAAACAGGGTGAACTAGGGAAAAATGAGGAAGGAGGTGAGGCAGAGAAGTGACAAGTGTGAGAGCGGGAACAGAGAGCATAGGAACTGGTTGATTGTCAGATGACCTTGGCTTTCCCTTGGAATGGGATGAGAAAGAATGAGAGGGTTCTGAGCAGAGCGGTGATGTGATCTGACTTATGCTTTAATCAGATCGCTCTGGCTACAGAGTGGGGAGTAGGCTGGATGGAGGTGAGGGCCCAAACTGGCAGACCAGTGAGGAGGCCGCTGTAAACCTCCGGCACACACAGCAAGGCAGGTTGGACCAGATAGAAGAGGTGGCGGTGGAGAGAAATGTCAGAGCTGCAGATACCTGCAGGAAGAGACAACAGGGCTTATAAAGTACCTAAATGTCTATCAGGAGAGTAGTAGCTAAAAAAAATTACGGCATACTCATTCAATAAAAAAATGAGATAGAGCTATAAGAATAATTCTATGTTATATAGTTGCATGAAAACATCAAGATGAAAAGCAATAGCATAGTAAAATTCCTTGGCTATAAAAATGCATATATATACACAAATATGTGATTTTCATTTTTAAAAAAATCTGAATACACCAAACTTTAACAGTAGTTTCCTCTGAGAAGGGTAATTGCAGTTGGTGTGTGAAAGGGAAGCTGCAGGTTTCACCTTGGTTAATTTTTTTTCCAAAGGGCATTCGCCTTTCATTGTTTTTTTAATAAAAGGAGAAGGGAAAATATGCAGAAGAGGAAAATATTCATCTACTAAAGCTTGTAAAGACATTTTTATAAGGACCCTAACGAACCTCACACCCCAGAAAGCAGAGATGTATTTTCAAAGGGTCACTGTTAAGGTTTGGTTCAAAATTTGGTTTACCTTGCCAATTATAAAATGTTTGGGGGAATGTAACCTTTTATTTCTATACTTGCTCCAAAATTTTCCCCTTCTCTGTGGCCACTGAGAACAAAGTTGGGTGTGGTTGATTGGCAATAGGCTAGTCCTTCAGGGAAGCAAGTCCTAACAACTCATCAGCTGTTCGCAGTCAGAATTGAGGTGGAAGATGAAATTCTTCCAGGAACTCAGCAATGCTCTCAAATTCGAAACTGCTCTTTGGGTGTATGTCTGAGGCCGTGTGAAATGAAACTGCAGTTTTTCAGATGTATTTAAGGCTTCCAGTTTACACATTCCATCTTCCAGGGATTTGAGGGGATCCCAATGACAGCACTGTCAACGGATTAATGAAATGTGACTAAGAATCGATGGCTGTGTCAAAGGCCTAATCTCACCTAATCGGATCAAATCTCCTATAAAATCTTGCCCATATCAAGAAAATAGGCATTTGATAATAAAGAGAGCTTTATAATTTCAGGGAAATCTGTGATGTACAACTGCAAATCTGGGCTTAATATGTGACTTTTTCTAAAGGTGAAATTGACAAAAATAGCTACAATCCTACTATACGTAGTCCTTAAATAGTCAAAGATGATCCAGATAATGGAAGTTGTCATATTTTTCAGGAGTAGCACCAGTTACTGTTTAATTATTTGCTAACTTGGAGGCCACTGTGACTGAATCATTTTTTAAAATATATGAAGTCAGGCATTCTAGAGACTGTCACAAAATGCCACCAGTCTAAATTTCCTTTTGCTTAAGGGCACTAGTGACAAGTCATGATGCAACATATGGATTTCTTTGAGTTTGGAAGTCTGCCACCAGCAAGGATAGGGCCGCTGTGGATTTGCTGCATCAGATTGGAAAAAATTGAATTATAAAGAATATTGTTCTCAAGTGGCACCTTCCATTGAAATGGTGACTGCTCAAAACTCGTCATGGTGTTCTGTCCTTCTTCTTCTTTTTTTTGGTACTTGCAGATTTTACAGATTGGAACATCAAAGAGCATGAGTTAACTCCACGAAGACATTAACTACGTTGGTGTTCCCCAAAGTGAGTGGTAGCGGGAAAGGGTCCAAATCAGTGGTTCCCAACCTAGTACAATTTTTCCCAGGGAACATGTGGCAACGTATGGAGATGTTTTTTCTCGTCACAACTTGGGGAGGGTGTATTACTGGAATACAACAGTTAGAGACCATGGATGCTGCTGAACATCCTACAATGCACAGGACGGCCCCACCACAACAAAGAGGTATCCTTCCCCAAGTGTCAGTGGTACTGAGGTTGAGAAACCCTAACTTAGAGTGAACTTGGGTAGCTTTTTAATCCTTTGATCCTTAATTTATCATATATATCTGAAATGCCAATAGGAATAGCTATTCACATAGCTAACTTAAGATCAAATAAGATCTCTGCATTAGATACACTAAGTGTAAGATGCTACTTGCACATCAAATAAGCAATTGAATATATGGATGTATCTGGAGTGACTTGGGCAGGAGATCCATATTTGAGAGTCATACCATATAGATACTATTTAGAGATAGAGATGAGAGGTTTCTGGCTAGAAAGCTGAAGAAGAGGGTTGATGATGAATTCTTGGTACACTGCCACGTTTGGAGGTCAGGTAGTGGAAGAAACTGAGGAAGAAGCACAAGTAGCAAGAAAACACACGTGAAGACTGGGGAATGTCTTGGGAAGGATGGAGTGGGCCCACTGGCCAACTGCTGCTGGAGGACAGGGATGAGTCCAGTGGCTTTAGCAATGTGGAAATCATCAGTGAACACGACAAAGCAATTGCTGTGGAGTCTTAGGGCAGGAACCCAGATTTGAAGAGAAAATGAGAGGTGAGGAAAATTTGCTTAGAGATGAACACTCTTCTTTTATCATCCATCAGTGTCCTAGACTTATGAATCTGAGACACTAATAGTCAAATAAATAAGGACAAACAAAATCAACAATATGATTTTATTAATTAATTTTTAAAATTTTGTTCAGCTGATTTTAGACATCCAACAAACACACTAGTAAACATCTTCCATGTGTTCATTTATTTTGTAATTTTTTTCAACAAATATATACAGGACATTTATTACATAGCTTTCATGGTAGGTACTTAGGGTTACAGAAGCGAAAAAGACACATAATTTCTCTCCCCTCATGGAACTTACATTCTATTGCACAAAACGAAAAAAGAAATAAACAAACAATAATTTTGTAAGTTGTGTAAGCATCTTGGAGGAAACAAACGAGGTGCGTGGATAGTCAACAGTGGGTGGGTCAGTTTTTGATGGGTTGGTTACAGATGGGCTGTCTGAAGAGATGCTATTTAAACTGAGACTTGAATGATGCAAAGATCCACCACGCTGGTTGCTGAAGCGCAGCAATGAAAAAAGTATAGCTCAGCAGTGCAAAGTGTATGGGAAACCCCTGAGTGGGTAAGAGCCACCATATTTATGAAGCAGAGCACAGGCGGAACGTATTTGAGCTGGAGAAGCGGGCAGGGGCCGGATTATGTGAGGACTTGCAGACTCATTTTGAAGATATTTCCAAAGTTGCCTTAACAGCTATGTCTTCAAAAATTTTTTTTTAATAACGTAGGAATGAGAAAGAAGTATTTCCTAGTGCAGCATTTCTAAACAGCATTTTGGCAATTTGTATAAAAATAATCTTAAGCTCATGAACACTTTAGACCAATGATTCTATTTCTAGGAATTTATGCTAAGGAAATAATTTTTCACAAGCACAAATTTGTATGTATTAGAATATTTGCTTATATTTCTAGAACCCCTTAAGTTCTATACTCAAAAGGAGATTTATGACATGGAAATTATACCTCATTAGAGCTGATTTTTTTAGAGAAAATAATGCCTCTTACAACAAAATATTGAAAACAACGTAATGGTCATCAATATGAAATTGGTTAATACATTCTGGTCCATCCATATACTCAAACTATACAACCAAACAGCTCCTGATACAGTTCTTTCATTGATGTGAAAAATGTATATGATATTTAGTATTAAATAAAAAGAAGTAAAAAACAGTAACTATTTTATTTTTACATAAATTAGAAAGATAAATATATCCTATAGATATACAGATAAAACAGAATATTAATAGTCACTTTTTCTGAGTGTTGGGATTTGGGGTAATTTTTACTGATTTCTTTATACTTTCCGTTGTTATCTGATTTTATTACGAGCAAGAAGTATTTTGTGATTAGAAAAACACTAAAGTTATTACCATGTTTAAACAAAACAAACATTACCAGCAACAGAAAAAGAGCTTTTCATGAGCTAAGTGCTGGAGCTTAAGGACATCTTTGGGGACAACTGAATACAGCCCCACGTCGTTTCAGAAGTAATGAACGTTAGAATTAACATGAGCTGCGATGACCAACTGTTTTGGAAAACAGGCCAGATGGCGTTTGTCTTTCCTCTCTGGTGTGCTTTAAGAGGGTATTGTTGGATTTCTTAGAGGCTGCTCAGTAGCAACAATTTCTAAACATCTTTGCAGCTAGGTCATTCCAATTATCTTCTAGCAAAGATGCAAGATATTCTAAGAATTTCTCACTATCCTGCAATTGTCTTTACGGTACAGAATAGATTTGTCCAAAGGAGTTCATGTTTATAGCCTTTATTTTCTCTTGAGTAGGAAGCTTTCAATTTTGCAACCACATCCTTCCGCATTTGAGGAGCTGATCATGCGGGGGACAGAGCATGATTAACCTGCAATTTGCACAGGCGAATCTTGCGATTGCATATGTCCACAGGCAATTTAGCTACATGCTCAATGGCACGACTAGGATAGATTAGTAAAGAAAATTGCATTGCAAGGCAAATAGCACTTCTAAAGTTTCTTAAGAAACCAGTGTACTGAAGGTACATCACATATGCACGCTTTCAATTGGCCAGACTTGAATAATCATTTTTATTTTTATGACAAAAAAGAAAGAGTTACGTTCCATTTTTATTGTAAATTTAAAAACAAAACCCACATCAATGTAAATTAGCAGTCCTTTGCTCAGTGCTTTATCTTCCCCGTGTGGATTATTCTTATTGTGGATTTTCCATGCTATAGGTTTTCTGAATATTGGAGTCTTAGAGATGCTGACTAGCTAAAATTAGACATGGTTTTTGATTGGCAACAATTCAACGAGTATGTTTTGAACGTCTGTTAAAGTGGTCTTCACTCATTTGAGTTCAGTGCGTGCTTTCCAAATCCTGGAATATGGTGCGGCATTTGTGGAAGGACAAGAGCTAAATTCCAGTGCATCTTTCAGGTAGTTTCAGAAAGTTTTCTTAAATGTGCAGGTATCACAATACAATGGATTCACGTCTTAGTTGGGGATCCTGTTCTGAAGCCTGCGCCTAAGGTGAAAATCACGTTTTGCAAGGCCCGGGGTCTCATCTCTAGGATCCTACAAATCCACCTGTGCGCAGGTGCGGGGCTTCCTCCGCGGGACCCCTGAAGTCCCTGAGACCTCTCGTTGGTTCTACTTTAACATCTCCTTCCTCCAAACTAAAGAAGCATTTTCTACTCTGAGGGGAGGAGAAACAGTGCTTTAATTCAACATTTCTTTCTCCAGGTCTGTGGCTGAGACAGTCCTTTCTGTTCTCATAAGGACTTCATTTTTGAAATTCCAAAACCAGGAAGAGATCTTCGTTTTCTCTGCTGTATGCTACCACATCCTTTCCCTGAGCAGTGACAGCAAACCAGCCTGGTTCGTGTCCTCACAGTGGGGTATGTACGTCCTAATAGGGGCTCAGGAGAGCCAGGCAGATGCGACAGGAAAATTGTACAGCTTTTATGTATACTCATGTTTATGCAAAATAGGGAGGACATTGATCTTTACAGATAATTATTATATAAATCAACTTTGGCATCTTCCCCCAGCTCTTACGCTTGGCAGTCATTCCTCAGGCGCTCTGGAGGAATGGAGAGAGGGTGGAATCCATCGATGCAGAGCGTCCACAGCAGCACGTGGCCTCCTTGAATCACGGCTGGTGGAATGCAGCGCCTTGGCGATTCCATGTGCACCATGAAGAGGATTTACAGAAAACGCTACCTAGTTTGAATTAAACTTACCCTCACAAAATTTCAAAAGTCTTCATAAAATTCCTGAAAAGAGAATGAAGATTGAAAACAGAAATTATAATGTAAGCTCAAGCACACAGTAAGAAAATGCCAGCGAAAGCTCTTCCTACTTCTAGGATCACCTCTTCCTCAGGCGTGTTTTATGATTAAAAGAAATTTCTACCTGGCATTAAGTTTTTTGGGTGTGGGGGAAGCTTAAACTGTCCATTCAAGGTAATGGTGATGTTTTAAGAATGAGAAACAACGTGCTTTTCAAAAGAAACTTGTGGCAAGAGCTTTTTAAAAATGGGTCTTTGGGAGGATGGTTGGGACTTTAAAAATAAATAAAAATAAAAACAAGGAAATAGAATTTCTATCTTTGTGAAAAATATTTCTGAGGAAGACTTTTATTGGGTTTATGAACCCATTTGCTTAAAAATAAAAAGGCATCTGCTGTTTAATTTACAAGAATAATCAATTGACATCAGGGAAGCTGGAAATCTACCAGTTTTTATTTTTTTACAAAATTGGCAGTTGTGCCTGAAAAGGAATATCAAGATTTAGGATAGGTGGCCACTGGTGTCTTTCTTCCATTTGGATGCAAGTATCTTTCTGAGCCATCTTTGTAACCCTTGACTGCCGTGAAAAGCCAACATTTACTTGGAACCAGACCTTTAAGTCGCTGTTCAACATGCATTTTAAAAGTAATAAAGCATATTCAATCATGTTGTTCCCCAGAAAATACTACTAATAATTTTTAGTTGGAACGAGAAAGGTGTTTTATCATGAATATATGAAATTAAATTTACAACTATTAAGGGATTGTTACTTCAGTCTTTATTGAATCATTTAAAAAGTTCTATTTTTAATTCAGGTCATATAACATACATATGTAATATAGTATAGTGTCACACGTCTATAATGTATAATAAACGATTATATATGTATTAAAACATGTGCTCAAAATGCTTTAACTGAAAGGAGTTTGTGGATTTTTTTAATGGGAGTTGGGGGTGACCAGTGATATAATAACTCAATTTGAATAAGAGTCAAGGTATAAAGCGAACAATTCTTATAGGGTAGAGAAGACATGGATTAATATTGCTGAGATATTTTCTAGCCTCTCACACACAGATCTGCCCTTGAAGGATTTGCAGTACTCAGTGCTCCACTGGCTTGCTCATTCCATAGCCTGGGCCAACAGAGGGGTGCAAACTGCCAGGCCTTGCTCTTCTCCGATTTGCCCACGTCCATCACTGCCTTTGCTTAGACAGGTCCCACATTTGGACTGTCTATCTCATTCCTCTCTGCCTTGCCATATTTCTCAAGGCCCTTCCTTGATCCAATCTCACCTACAAAGACCTCCTTGGCCTCCTCTGGAATTCCAGAGCAGGCATTCATGGACTGGGGCAGGTCTGGATGCCTCACGGTGATCTGGTGGCTCTTTAAAAATATAGTTTGCTAAGAAAACACTAATTTGAAAAGATATATATACCCCTATGGTCATTGCAGTGTTGTTCACAGTAGCCAAGACTTGGAAACAACCTAAGTGTCCATCGACAGATGAAGGGACAAAGAAGATGTGGTGTATGTATATAAAATGGAATACTATTCAGCCATAAAAAAGATGAAATCTTGCCATTTACAACAACATGGATAGACCTTGAGGGCATTATGCTAAGTGAAATGTTAAATGGAGAAAGAAAAATACTGTATGATTTTATGCATATGTGGAAAACAAACAAACAAACAAACACATAGATACAGAGAATCTGTTGTTATGAGAGAGAAAGAGGTGTGGGAGGAGGGCAGAAGAAGTAAAGGGACACATACGGTGACAGAAGGCAACTAGACTTTTGGTGGAGAACATGATGTAGTCTATGTAGAAGATGAAATATAATGATGTACGCCTGAAATTTATACGTTATAAATCAATGTTGTATCAATTTTTAAAAAAAGGGAGAGGAAAAAAAATTATTTCCTGGGCTTTCTCCCAGAAAGTCTGATTCAGTGAGGTTAGGGAAGGAGCAATGTGGGCATTCTCTGAGAATCTATATTTCTAGAAGCTCTTCAGCTCATTCCAATGATCAGTCATGGTCAGAAATCAACATCTGAAGGATCTTGTTTATTGGATATTTACCACATGCCCCTTCATGGTATCCATTGTCTTTTTAGAAATTATCTCATCTTCCTAATTAGCTGGTAAATAACTCAGAGTCAGGGATAAGTATTGTTGTTTAACCATAGTAGGTTATCAAGAAATTATTTATTTTTTATAAAATAAGATTCGATAGGTGGATGGGTCTGAATGCACTGAACTCTTTCTAGGATGACTCTGCGAGACAGTGTAAAATACTAGTGGAATTGATGGAGTCCTAAGGAAAAAGTAGGTAACAACAGAAATGGAACCATTTGCATGCCAATAGGTAGGTTTTCATATTCGTTCCTGATTTTCTACTTAAAAAGAACAGGATGTTTTGAAATGCTTCCATGTGTTTGTCCCAATCAAAGTAAATGATCTTTTAAAAGTTTAAACTATTTGAACAAATTTCTCTCAAGTTCTCTCTAACCAGATAACATTCAAAGGGTTTTATTTTTAATGAGCAGAGCTGTGAATCAGAAAACAAATACGCAGAAAGCGATTAACAGGCCAGTAAATTAGAATAAAAAGAAAGAAATTTTCCACTACTGAAAGAGAGCTCTAATTTACATGCAAATGTGTGGAGGAAAAAATGTATGCTAGAATTTATTTTTAATGGATAGCAGATCTAGATAAGAGACAAGACGTCCAAATTGATGGCCTCTCAAACCCACTACTGAGTAGAACTGCAAAGAAATGGGCCAGTGTCCTTAAGGATGAACTATCTTAATAATACTTTTGCCACATGAGAGAAATTATTAATTCATCTAATTAACACTACTATGTAAATTATTCATTAGTGTAACTATCAGAATAGAATTAGAATTTCTAGGTTCATAAATTGTCCATGTTTCTGTCTTCTATAGTGTGAGAGATGCTATATTTTGGAAGAATAGCAACTACTTCAATGAAATAGAATTACAGATGGCATAGAAAATAAGGGCATTGAGCGTTATTATAAATTTGCTCTTAGCAAACAACAACTATGTTTAGCTATTTTGATATTAATAGAGGGCTAGGCCTATTGATTATTTGTGATTTTAAAAAGTTCCCCTAGTGGAGTGGTAATGAGTTGGTGGTTTTAGTATTTGTTAATTAGGGATTTTTTTGTCTCATAAATGGGACTCTGCCATCTTTCTTTTCCCCCAAAGCTCAAGATTCAGCATTCATTATGCAACCGAACAATGTCACAAGAATGGAATCAAAAGATTTCTTGTCTTTGTTCTTCCTCAGTTGAGCATCACCCCTTCCTCTCTGTCCAGCAACAGCTTTACATTTTGCCGTCAGTTTAGTAAGAAGCATCGGGCAGGCAGTATTTAAGAAAGCCTGCCACAGCTAAAGAATCAGGACCTGACCAGGAATAATTTTCACTGAAAATCTCCTGAAAGCAGGTTCACTTCTCGTGGCATGGAACATGGTAGCCCCAAACCATTCTCCAAACTGATTATCTCAAACTAACAAATCAATTTGTTTTCCTGGAAAAACCAAACTCTTGTTCAGGCAAAGGGAGCTTAAGAATTTTATATATACACACACACATGCATTATATATGCAATAAACGTATGCCTATATGTATGTTACATATCGTTTCATATGCATTAAGTTCTTTGTCTAATATTTTCCACCCATGCTATTCTCCTACTCAAAACCCTTCATGGCGTCTTATCCCTTTGGGAATCCAATCCAAAGTCCCCATTATGGCTGTAAGGCCAGAAAAGAGGTTTTCCTCCCTATCTCTCAAGTCTGTGTTTTACTCCAGCTTTTATTTGCCCTACTTCAGCCACAGTGGTTTTTTTTTGTTTTCCTTGAACTCAACAAGATTGTTCCTGTGTTAGGATTTACGCTATTTGGTTCCTCTGCCTGAAATGCTCTCCCTCCTGATCTGTCCATGGCTGGCTTCTTTTTTCCTGTTTAAAGATTAGCACCTGAGCTAACATTGGTTGCTGATCTTTTTTTCTTCTTCTTCCCAAAGCCCCCTGGTACATAGTTGTATATTCTAGTTACACGTCCTTCTGGTTGTGCTATGTGGGACCTCTCTCCCGCTCAGCATGGCCTGATGAGCGGTGCCATGTCCTCGCCCAGGATCCGAACTGGTGAAACCCTGGGCCGCCGAAGCAGAGCGTGCGAACTTAACCACTCAGCCACGAGCCAGGCCCCTCCTTTTTCCCTTTTAAATCCAGCTCCCACATGAAACATCACCTCCTCAGAGAAATCTTCACTGGCCTCTCTAAAAGAGCTGCCCTGGAGCTCTCCATCTCTTCGGGTCTCAAACCTGAGTACACGTCACCATCACCTGGAGGGCTTGTGAGAGACCCTGGGCCCCAAGTCCAGGGTTTCTGAATCAGTAGATCTGGGATGATGTTGGGAATTAGCGTTTCTTAGAAGTTCCCAGGTGATGTCAATGCTGCTGATCCAGAGGTCACTCTTTGAGAACCACAGCTCTACCACATTATCACATTTTAATTCTTTGCATGACACTTCTCTCTGATATTTTTTTCTTGTTCATTTAAGTATTTGTCTATTGTTTGTCATCCCCATTAGAATGTAGGCTCTCCAAGAACAGGAAACCAATTTCTTTTGTTCATTATGATATCCCCAGTGCCTAGAATCATGCCTACAACATAATGGGCACTCTAAATGTTTGTTGATTCATTTATTCAACAAACCATCTTGCATACCATTCTATATGCCAGGTGCTAGGTGAGGAACCGGGGGGACCAAGATTAATAAATACAGTGCTTTTTCTGAAGGGCTCATAAACTGTTGAGGAATGCCACCTCCCAAAATACACGCAGTCTCCAACGTAAGGTGATAATCGCCATAACAAACCTGTTGTCACTTGACAACACAGAAGATTCTGGTTAAAGAATGGTTTTCCAGCAGTTGGATGGAAATGAGTGCATTTATGGAAGCACCTTTTGGGTTGGTAGTTTCGTAACCTTTCAACATTGTGTGTGCCTGTGGACGGAAATGTGGTCTCGGTAACTGGGAAATGCTACAGAGTTACTTGATTGGCAGTCTCTCGATAGAGCTCATTAATAACATGCTGTTTTAAAATGAGTTTGGATCGAATGATAGGTGAAATTTTTTCCTCATTTGCATTTTCGAAGCCTAGCAGAAATAGACTCTTGAGTGTTTTTCATCGTTAGCAATGGATCTTTCTGAGTTGACTTTTTTTAAAAACTCTGATTGAAGCGAAATGGAAAAAAAAAAAAGAATTTAGAGTCTTAACACGTGGCCAAGGAAAACAGCTTTTCAGATACAATAAAGTTAGAATATCTAGTTGGTGAAGTTTCATCAATTTCAAGGGAGAAATATAAATGCTGAGCCAAATCCCTCTTGCCCTTTTTCTTAAAGGTCAGCTTACAACTGAACCTTGGTTCCCTGGTCCCATTGGCCAAGCCAGGTCTCCTCCTTATGTTAGAAATTGCCTACTTCTTCCAGAATGTGAGCAAGCATTTTATTTGATGCTCACGAAAGGAGCCAGATCATTTTGTAAACACACCAAAAGAAGTTCCCAAATTAAGACTCTGTTTACTGTTAATTTGCATAAGAATAAACAAGTTGTAATGTTTTGAGTGCGTCAGAGATAAAGTCAAACCATATTACAAAATAAATCGTGGGAAAGATGCCTTCGTATTTCACAGCAGTTAGCTGCATGATTGGTTATTGCTTTGCCTTGCGTTTTACACTGGAAAATCAAATTTGAAAATTAGGTTGGGAATAATGCAAGGCATTTGCTATACTTATGACCAATTACTTTTTGAAGGCCGTACTTATGCATAAAACTATTTGAATTTCAATGTCATGAGCAAAATTCTTGACGTGGGAAGTTTCATTTAAAATTCTAACCCGGGGAAGAAATTCATTAGTTGACTATTACCTTATGACTTTGGGCTGTTGTAACGAGAAAGTGGCATTAAAAAATTATTTGTTGAGCAATTGCTTTTCAAGGCCTTTGGTGTTTACAAACCGTAAAAGATGCATATGTTTATGAAAGATCGTTCGTTGGAGATCAATTTAGGCACTCATATATTCATTGCCTCTGTGTTTTGAAAATTCTAATTGCCAACAGCAAATTAAAGTCATCGATGTTTTAAAAAATGTTCTTACATTTTATCATTGTGGTGTTCTGCACGTTGGGTTATAAATATTTATATAACTACGAGGAATTATGTCTCTTAGTGGTTCCATAAGGAAGATATATAGAAAAGCAGAATGTTTTCAGCAAAAGACAAAACAAAACAAAACAAAAACCCACCAACAGAAAACCCTTACCAAGAATCAGACCTTTGAACTCTGTTTTTGCTTTGTAGCATTTTCCTTTCACAGCTCCATGAAACTCCCAGAAAGGAAATGTGGACAAAGCAAATTTTAAGAAAGCGGTGAAAATCTTCAACTACCATTGCTTTGCTCAGTAGTAAATTGTATCTAGTGTTCTGGAGATCTGATTTGAAACCCGACTTGCAGAAACATCAGAAAGTCTGTTAGGCTTTCTGAGTAATTCTTAGGGCCAATATTTCCCCTCTGTGATGATTATTGCTTATGAATGTTGCAAGTGAATTATCTGCCTTGATTCATTCCTTTAATTGAGTACTTCGGAAACTACCACATTTCCACTTCAGTTTAACCCAGATTGATCCATCTGGGGCAAATCTACGTGATGTGTTTCTGAGGGTGAAGGCCTGAGATTCGTCCATCGGAAGGCTGTTGTTCCGATTCACCTGAGGAAAAGCTCATTGAGAGACTTTATCCTGAGTCGCTGAGACTTGTAACAATAGCAACAGCAATAATAATGGCTGCTGTCATTTATATAGTGTTCACAATGTGCCAGGACCATGCACATCTTATCTCCTTTAATCTTTGCCCCAGCTTGAGGTAGGTACTATGTTGATACCCCCATTTTCAGAATGAGGAAATTCATGCTGAGAGAAATTGTAACCCTTGCTCAAGTTTGCATAGTTAATAAGTGGTGGTGCCAGCATTTAAACACCCTTTTTAACTTCAGAACTTGGGTTTCACACACTACACAGCCTGTGACCTTATATTGTATAATCAAACAGGGATTTCAGTGTATCCAGGAGATTTTTGGTTGGGTGATTTTCTAACATTTTACACAGTATGTCTCCAACTTTTGTAAAGTTCAGGTACCATTTGAAGGGAAAATATTCTTGCAGACCCCCTGTGTTGTCTTAAATTGCTTGTATTATAACATTATTTAAAAAACAAGCAAGACTATGACAATCTTATTTTTATTTCCCATACATGACTATAAAACCACAACAAATTTACAAGTTAATTTCCAATAAAACTCTAAAACCAATAAAGCTAAAGTTGAAAACATCAACATAATAGATGTCATTACATTGCTGAATTCAAATTTCAGCTCACAAAGTGAAAATGTGCTCACAGCCAGAACCGAGGTTTTTTTGAGTTTAGCACGGTCCTGGTAGTTCATGCCAGGTAATGACTCCATTCTCCTACCATTTTTTCTCTCTTTGAACTGCTCATTTCTTCAGTGCACTATAGCATTTTATACCATCCGTTGGTGTGAATTAATCCTTTACATATTAGGCCCATTTCTATTATTCTCTTTGTAAAGGAGAAATGAAATTACAGTAGCATAACTTGACCTCAACTCAGTCGTACATCTATACTTTGATACTGAATAGGAGTGACGGTACTCCGATTACACAGTAACTTTTATAGGCATTACTACCATGTTTTCAGTTCCTGCCCTTTCTCTGAAACATACAAGAAGATTGCTTGTTCCCACTTGCATGAAGCTAGGAGTAGTGATGGACATGCTTGGCCAGTGAAATAGGAGTGGAAACAGTAAGAACCCATGCTCAGCACGCCGTGTTCTCTTTCCCAGCTGCAGTCACTGGGGAACACGTTTTGACAACATATCCTTATGACTGAAGCAGGCTCCATCACAGAGCCAAGCCATGGTTCTGCAGTGAGAAATAAACCTTGGTTGTGTTAATCTCTGAGATTTAGAAGTTGTTGTTATAGCGGCATAATGTAATCTAACCTAATTTCAGAAATCAATCCATTTATAATCCAGAATATTCTTATGTTAACTTAGAAGGGTGTTACTATTTAAATGAAAATATGAAATTAAAAAAGTCACTTGGGGACATTCTCAGCATCCCAATATAAGCTTAAGGCTTCCACAGTCCTCGGTCTGCTTTGTAAACCATTAATCTGTGTAGAGTATTGCTCCTTCTCTTGTAAATGACATTTTCTGATACCACCTGAATATAGTTGACTTTTTATTTAAAATTCTCTGAGCAGTTATGCTCAGTTCCAGGAAATTGCTAGCTGGTCCTAAATTGATTGGGTCAAAGAAAATCCAATTTCCTGGCTGGTTGTGTTAGCCTGCTTCATCTAGAAAATCCTTTTGTGTCCAGAATTTCAGAACACAAAGAAACAGATAACTACCGGGCACTGAGTGCTTACTCTCTTCCCTGCTTGAGTTAAGTGTTTGTGGCCAAGACTCTAGTTTTGTGGATCTAGCACCTATTTCAACCCACTCCTCTTCAGAATCTGGGAAAGCTAGTTCCCACATTTACAGCCCCCTCTGTAGCTATCTGTCACCCTGTGATGCAGTCTGGTCCATAAAACCTAATCTGAAGCCATTTTGGGTGCTTCTGGAACAACAGTTACTTTACTAACAAAAGTGATAGCTTAGTCTGGCTATTCCTCACTTATTGCTGTGGACACAGGTGTAGTAGCTGGAACCATAGCAGCTGTATTTTGACTCTGGGGAAAAGCCATGTGGAGTCACTGAAATAACACCAGCAACTTTCCACTTCCAGACTTCTTGTTACTTGAGAACGCGTACTTCACTTTTGGCTTTCTGTTACTCATAGCTGAATGCAATCCCATCTGACATTTACACGCATTTCCTCATTGAAACCTCACATAACGGAGAGGTGGCAATAGTAAGATTATACCCATTCCGGAGATTAGAGAAAGAAAATCCAGATAGGTAGGTTAGTTTTCCTGTAAACTGTCTTCCTAGCAAATATCATGTTCTATAGTTTATAGTTTAAACTCCATGAAGAGAGGGCCATGTTCATCATGATCTCATGACAGTTTATCACAATTCATCCCCATTATATCTGGTGCAATTTGCTCAAAAAATTTCTTAGATGAATTAATAAAGGTCATACAGAGTTAAGAAAGACTCCCAGTGCAGTATGATTCCAGCTCTTCACCCCATCTTGCCAACACGAATTCCTGCCTGCCTATCAGAGGCCCACTCCTAATTCCCTTTTTGCAAAAATGCGAGTTGCTGTACGGATATATACTGTGGCATTATCCCTTTGGGGAAAATAAAAAACCTCTTAGAAAAAATCTACTCTACAAAGGCTCCCTCAAAATTTCAAAAGCCATCACCAAATACTAAGATATTCTAATTAGCAAATTCCTCCTGGCATTGTGCAAACACCCAAAGGAAGGAGAGGAGCCAGAGATGCTTGGAAAATTTTCCTAGGGGAAGAGATTGGGGAGGAGGAGGAATCTCAGCCTGCTAATTAAAAGAATGAGCTAAAGAGCCATGTGAGATGTTGTCGTAGTAACACGATCCAAGTAAGAAAGCATTCTCAGAGTTGCTATTCAGAAAAAACTCTCTTGGTCTAGAAAGTGTTGCTTGTGATGCAAGATGCCAAGTTTTCAGGCCTAAACTTGGAAGATTTTGAAGCATTTATACCATGTCATTCTCACTAATCCCCAGACGCAGGAAAGATTGCTTATAATGTTATGCAAATAGCCAGTAGGGAGAAAAACACGAGATAATTTCCAAGCATCGTTTGTTAATGTTAATAAATGTCATTGAAGAGAAAATAATTGGAAAGATTCTTTCTAACAGTCATATCTTCTCTCATTTCTCTTGAATCGTTAAGAAAAATTTAGATTTAATATGTCAAGTTAAAAGTCATGTCATTAGAATACATTATAAATTATCAGTTATATAATATATATCAGATATAAATATATCAGTTAGCTATTGCTATGAAACAACTCCTCTCCCCCAAACGCAATGACTCAATAAGCATTTATTATTGATTTTGAGTCTATGGGTCAGCTGGGTGGTTCTGCTGATCCTTGTGGAATTTGGCTGATTGAAGCTGAGCTTATTGGTGTCTCAGCTACAGACCAAGGAAGTGGCTCTGCTGATCAGATGGGCTCTCTCAGATGTGGAGGGGTTTGTTGACTGTATGTTGGTCCAGAATGGCCTTGGCCAGAACAATTGGCTTCTCTTCTACGTGATCTCTTATCTGTCAGTGGTTTGATTCAGACTTGTTCACATGGGGGAGGCAGGGTTCCTAGAAGGAGCAGAGGTGCACATGACTTCTTAAGTCCGTCTCTCAGCACTCAACACACCATAAATACTGCTGCATTCTATTAGCCACAGTCAGTCACAAAGATTCACAGGATGGGAAGGAGACTCCATCTCTTGTAAGGTTAATTGCAAATGGTGTGGAAATAAGGAGGGTTGAAGAATTGGAGACTTTTAAAAAATTAACCTGCCTCATAGGGTGCTCTTTTTCTTTCTCAATTTGAAAATGATTTATGAATATTCGTCACAAACAATAATACAGTCGTACGTCGCATAATGACATTTCAGTCAAAGATGGACTACAAATATGACAGTTGTCACATAAGATTAGTACCATATAGCCTAGGTGTGTAGTAGGCTATCTCACCTAGGTTTGTATAAGTGCACTCTATGATGTTCGCACCACCACGAAAGTGCCTCATGGTGCATGTCTCAGAACGTACCCCCATCGTTAGGTGATGCATGACTATAAACGGTTCCTGCATTTGAAACAGTTGTACCACATCAGATAAGAAATATATCATTGGAAGATAGAACATCACCTTCCAGTTGGGGCAAGATTTAATTTAGATCCATTCAATATGCAATTATAGAATACTACTCTGTGCTTAGTACTGACTGAGGCCCAGGGAAGCTACCACAGAAAGGTGAGATAGGGGACTCCACAGGAGTATATGGAGGCTCTGGACAATCTTGATATCTTTTGGGGGGATGTTTGATGTGTAAAATATCACATATATATGATAATATATCAGGCAAAACCGATAAATTGAAACAAAAGATACGCTAAAACAGGATTATGTAAAGTGAGCTGTATTTTAAATATTTATAGTCTACAAATTAACTTACACCACAAAAATACAATGCAATGAACTTGTGCTGGTTACAAGATATTTATGAGAGGAGTTTTAAAATGCCAGTTCATGGTGAAGTACTATATGGTTGTAATTCAAGTTCACTGGTTTTTCCCCCCTGCTATATCTAATTGTCTCAATCTCATCCAGTAAATTATTCATTTCAGAACCTCCATTGGGGTTTTATCCTATATCTCATTTTTGTCCACATTATGTTCATCATATTTTCCTTTAAAAATACTTGAGTATGTTTACAATAGCAGTTGTAAATTTGTCAGCTAATTCTCTCTGTTCTGTCATTTCTGGTTCTGTTCATATTTTATTTTTCTCCTAATTATGAGTCATATTTTCCTGCTTCTTGGCATGCCTAGTAATCTTTGATTGAATTCAGGACATTGTGGCTTTTCCATTGTTGGACATCTGGATTTTGTTGTCTTTTATGGAGTGTTAAGCTATGCAATGGTAGGCAGTTAAGAAAACTGCAGATCGGCTTGATATATGCAAGTTTTTTTTTAAAGTTTCAACATCATGGATATAGGACAAGTTTAGCCTTACCACTAAGGCACAGTCCTTCTGAGGTCTCTACTCACTGTTCCAAGTAATGAACAAAGACCATTCAGGCTGGCTGGCGGGTATTTGGATGGGCCCTGGTCCTAGCTAGCTTTTAGCACTCTTCCTCTTAGAGCTCCTCGTCATTCTTTGCTCAGCCTTGTAGAGTTTTGCTCTACATTTGCACTGCTTATTATTCAGAAAAGACTATGGGGAGTCCTGTGCAGATATCTGGAGCTCTTTTTCTCTAGAGCTGTCTCTTTTCTGGAACTCTACTCTGTATCTTCCAGCAGCCTCAGCCTCCCTGAACTCCACTCTCTATATTCTCAACTCTGTGACCTCACCATGCCCTCTTTGCATTCTCCCTTCTTGAACTTCATTCTAGAATGTGCCTGTGAGCAGAGAGTTGGGACAATGACAGGGTTCACTTTCTTGTTTTTCTTCTTTAGAAATCTCGGTTCTGCACTGCCTGTTGTCAGCGTCTGAAACAATTCTCTCATAAACTTTGTCCAGTTTTCTAATTTATGGGTGGCGGGTAGTTCGAGTGCCAGTTATTCCATTATGAGCAGAGTTAGATGCCATTTTGAGCTAGAAGATTCACGTAATAAACTATCTACACTGAGTATCTTCTCCTGGGATGTTTTCAACCAGACTACTCCCTAGCATCTCTCCCAAGCAGCTAGCCAGATTGTAGTAGAAAGAGCATAGTCATTTTAATATTTTATTACACATATTAAGTAGCTAAAACATAATTTAAAAAAGAAGCCTGACTGAAATCCAACTCCTACAAAAATCATTGCATTCTATTATCTTTTGAATCAGATTATTCTTACTGCTCTATTGACAGAGATGATTGAGATGTGATTATTTCAGTAAATATCCTGGATCAGAATCACATAATTACTCATTTCTGCATCATCGAGAAACCATTCAAATGTGCAGCATTTTCGAAAATCAAAGTTCACGGTGGTAGAAACAAGCATGTAACTGAATTTTATTATCGTTATTGTTTTTACTATATTTCAGTAAGGAAACTGATCTACCTTAGAATATTTTTTCCTTATGAATTTCCTTGCATTTGGATTAGAATTACTGGAAGTTTGAAATTTCTTCTGATGCACGCATGTCCTTGCCGATTTATTCTTTGTCATAGTGACTGCTATGGGGATTATGTGTCTGAGACAACTACCAATGATGATGGTAGTTCTTCGGCTCATAACTTCTAAAAGAGCACCACACACCCCAAAAAATTAAAAACATTGGGAGGATGAAGAAACAGTGCCTGCTTTTCTTATTTCAGATTTGGGTTAAGTTTTTAATATAAGTCCTTGTTAACGAAGTTCTCAGTGGAAGTAAGCATAAATATTTGGATAAACTTTTGACTTTTTTCTTAACTCACAGTGGATTTAAAAATAATGCTCATGACCCCAGGATCAATTTATATGAGAATTTTTAAATTCTTGGTCCAGTGGAACAGAAATATAAATTATTTACTACATTAGTGCACTAATGAAATGTTACATCAATAAATTGCCTAGAAATGTCCCCCTGCTCACCCATGGAGTGTTACACACACACACACACACATGCACACACACACACGTTGCCTGTACACTAACATACAGACATAAGTCCAAACCTTAATCTGGTCATATTTTCCCCTTCTGAAGAAGACATCTTGGTCCCTATGGACAAACAAAGCAAGTGACACTTGTGGTGGTGGTAGCAATTTCAGATTAATGGCCTCCTCGAGTGTGAAGACTAGAAGAAATGATAGCCAGTTAGAAGTATTAATCATTTCTTGACAAGCTGCCCTGACAGCACCATTTTTATAGCTTGGTGGTAAATTCTGTTTTCAGACTGAAATCACTCAGTTATATATCATCCATGTTTCTAACAGCTCTCCCAGTTTTCAATACAAAATCCAGAATCAACAAGGCGCTTGGGAGAGAGGAGGTGGCCAGGTGACGCATTTTCAATGAATCAGGAGCTTTCGGTCAGCTTTGATTTTGAGTTAAATGCAAACACGATGATATTAAGGACACAACCGAAGAGCAGTGGCTTTGAAGTCAGAGATAACAAGCACATGCAGAATAGGAGATAAGCTCCCTCTCTCAATGATAACTCCTTCTCAATGCTGTGGAAGAGAAATATAAGTGGGATTTTTTTTTTTGCCCTGTAGCTCGTTTGATCTATTGATATGTTTCTTGACAGCACGTCTATATTTGAAACACTGTAAAATGGGTTGAAATCATGAAGGCTCATTGTCCATTAGTGGGAATTACAAATGGTAATTCCAACCACAGCAACCTTAATTAGAAATAGAGTTAATATTTTGGTGCCAAGCCTCTTAACTCGTCTCTGTGCTTCAGTCCCGTCTTTCAGCCTTTGTCCCCGTGTCAACTACTCTCAACACAAAAGGCAGAGCCATTCTGCTCCAATCTAAGTCAGATTACATCACTCCTCTGCTCAAAGCTTTCCTATTCCTTCCCATTTCAAAGGGAGAGCAAGAGGTTTCTTGAGATCCACAAGGACCTATATGACAGACCCCGAGGGCCAAATCTAGCCCCTTGCCTGTTTTTTTACAACTGGTGAGCTAATAAATGTTTTTTACATTTTTAAATGGTTGAAAAAAATAAAGAATAATATTTTGTGGCAAGTGAAAATTATGTGAAATTCGGATTTCAATGTACATAAGGAGTTATTCGAACACAGCCATTCATTTACCTGTTTCCTGTGGCTGCTTTTGTGCTGTGATAGCAGAGTTGAGTAGTTGTAATACAGACCTTGTAGCCCACAAAGCCAAAAATATTGACTACCTGGTCCTTTACAGAAAAAAATATGGTGACTGCTGCCTTACGTCTGCCACGATGCCGCTCAGCTCTCACCCCAGGATTCTCCCCGACAAGCACGTGGCTTCAGCCTCCTTCTCCTCATTGCTCTTCTTGGAACACGGTATGTTCTCTGCTCGGGGCCTTTGCATTACTCCTCCTTTGGCTTAAATTTTTTTTTTCCTGCAAATACATTCATGGCTTTCCTCCTCTTTTGCTTCAGGTCTTTATTCAGATATCACCTCGTCGCTAAAGCCTTTTGAATCATCCGACTTAAAGTACAACTCTCTTCTTCCCCACTCCTCTCTCCTTTTGTGGTTAATTTGTCTCCAAAATTTGTCTCTGTCTGACATTCTCAAATTCTGACTTAATTCTTTTGTTTCTTGTGTGTCTCCATACTCTAGAATTCAAGTTCTATGAGGTCAGGACTTTTTTAATGCTTTCCTTTTTTTTTAACTGCTGAATTCTCAGGACCAGACCAGTGCCTGGCCCATGGTAGATGCCCAACAAATGCTTGTTGCATCAGTACCTGAATATATATTAAACACACACACACATATTGCGATTGCGTCATCTATTTACTGTTTCAGGAGAGATTGCTGGTAGACACTGTCTTTTAGAGGAGTTAAACGATGCAGATAAAGTCTTTGGTATTAAACTTGTCTTCACAAGGATTCTTAAAGATTCTTCCTTTCAAGTGATTTCCCATTATCCTTCTATGCCCAGCACTACTTTCAATCTCTGTTGCCAAGATCATTTTTGTCTCAGGCTTCGTCACACCTCGTATAGGCAGAGTCTACTGACAAAAGCACTTGGAAATTCTCCACATTCTGTTTATTGAATTGGTACTGAACTAGCCTCTCCTTTCTCTGGCCTTGTAACCCTGAGTGCAGTTTTTGAAATTCTGCTCACCCCTATAACAATAGTTATAAAAACCCATCTTGATTGAAAGCTTTCTTGTACCAGGGTCTTTGCACAGTCACAGATTTGCTTACTCCTGAGGAAAGCCACTGAGTGCAAGCAGTTTCTCTAGAAGAAATCCAGGAGGCGCTGCAAGAGAGTGGAGAAGTGAGACGTGGAAGACAAGAGAGAGTATACAATGCACAATGAAGCGTGGTGACCACCGTGGGCAACTAGCCTCCATCCTGCTGGGACCCTGTGCAAGATTCTAGAACACAACCAGGCTGTGCCCTGGGAGGTGAGGAAGCTGTGGTATTGTTTGAGGTTGTTCCTGGGGAATTACTCCTCAGTCCTTCTGATCCTCCTGATCTGTTTCACGCACAGGCTAAACACATTCCCTGGCCAGAGCCCTCCATCAGGCAGAGAAAAGAAATGAGCTGTAGGTGTATATTGCAATAGCCTTCAGTGGCCTGTGGAGTAACCTGGATGATATGGGTGGGTCATCGGCAGCATCTGCTCAAGCATTTTCCATCATTATCTTCCTTAATTGTCCCAGTGACTATATGGAGTTGGTTGTATTGCCCTCATTTTTTTTTTTTTTATTAATGTTATGATAGATTACAACCTTGTGAGATTTCAGTTGTACATTTTTGTTAGTCATGTTGTGGGTACACCACTTCCCCCTTTGTGCCCTCCCCTCACCCCCCCTTTTCCCTGGTAACCACCGATCTGATCTCCTTATCCATATGCTAACTTCCGCCTATGAGTGGAGTCATATAGAGTTTGTCTTTCTCTGACTTGTATTGCCCTCATTTTATAGATAAGCAAACCAAGACTGAGAGAAATGATGTAATCTGCACAAGACAGGCAGAGCCACAACTCAAATTTAAGGGTGTCTGATTCCTAAGCCCCTGCTTGTAACCACTAGGCTGTTTGGCCTCTCCTAAGGCCACAACACTGATGGTCAGCTACTTAACCACTACATTGCACTGCCAACACACACATACGGATGTATGATTTCTGCCCCTCAGCTTCTCCAAGATCCATCCAAGATTTCCAGAATTCATCCTTACAGGTACTAACTGAGGATTTGTCTTCCTCCATTTCCTTCTCAAAATGTCTTTTTTTCTCCAAATATCTGTATGGGCTTTTCTCTTCATTTGCGTCAGGTCTTTATTACCATACGGCCTGCTCATGACGGCCTTTGGAACCATCCTATTTAAAAGCATGACCCTCCTGCCTCCACCCCTGTTGCCTGGACCGTAGGCCAGAAGTGGCTTGGACTGAAACCATGGGCTTTGGGATTGGATTCATCTAGGGTTAAGCAGTGCGGCCAGCCCCTTCCCCTCCCTATTCCCACTTGAAGCCCTTACATTGGTTCCTGCTGCTCTGAGAATGAGGACCAAATTTCTAACATGGCCTCAAGGCCCTGTATGTCCTGCCCCTGCCCCTGCCCTTAAACTTCCAGCCATACCTCTTCCCCAAAACCCCAAGATTTCCTTTCTTTTAGTTCTTCAAATGCTGTGTGCTTCCTTCTATCACAGGAATTTCACCCACTCTTTCCTTTCCTGACCCTTCAGTTCTCACCAGAAGCATCACCTCCTCAAAGAAACCTTTCCCAACACGTCTATACCCTCCACTCCTGTTCTGGGTCAGGTTCCATTTTCTTAGGCTCTGCTCCTTTTCTTCTTGACATTTCTCTCACTTTGTTGCCAAAGTCTCATTCATATGGTTATATGATTATTATATCTGTTCTTCCTAAACTGCAAGCTGTCATCATCATCATTATTTCCACCTTTCAGTCATGGCAGATGCCCAGCATGATACCCATTCTTCAGTTTCCAGTCTCTCAGTAGAACCAACATGGCCCTAACTGTGAGCACATCTATACACAGATTTTTCACTATAGTTGAGGTCACCCTAGGGATGTTCATACCCAACCCAGGTAAGATTTGTAGAGAAGTTTCTGTTTCCTTTTTCAGTGAGATATTTCCTCCTTCAGCAGAGCTGAGCTAACTTGTTTGATCATGGCCTCAACTGCACCCATCAATAATTGAGTGAAATATCTCCAGACTTGCATCTTTGAATTCTTTTTTTAATTCCTAGAGGGGGAAGGCATTTAATGAAACAGTCAAATAAAAGTCGCTTATTCTCCAAAGCTGAATTTCAAAAAGACTTTGAATGAACACTTACGAGATGGCCAAGACGAATCATATATTTGGGGAGGTGTGATGATTTGGTTTACCTCCTCAGATTGTACATAATGCATTTAACTTCTTACAGAACAAAATATAAATTGAAAAATAAAGGCAGTTTTCCCTGTGGAACACGAGATACTGTCACAAGGTGAGTATCTTTTCATCAAGTATTTCTATGACTTTATTAAAATAATAGTTGTATTAGTCAAGGCAAGCTATGTGATGCTACAGTAACAAATACTTCCCATCCCCAATCTCGGTGACTTAACACGATACAAGTTTATGAGTTACTCATGTCACAGTCTAATGCCTGTCAGGCAGCCTTCCTCCGTCTGCGTCACGGGGTTTCCAAGGTTGCTGAGGCAGAGAAAGAGCGACATGGAGGGAGCACACTGGATCCGAACTGCACTGACCTGGAAGCTCTACGTATCACTTCTACTTTTGCCCCAAACCAACTCCAAGGGTCACGTCTTAGATTTTAACAGGATCATGCATACTGCTGTGGGGGACAAGGCAGGGAGCAGGGACACAAGCTAGGAAGCTATTGCAGACATGAATGCAGGCAGACATGATGGTGCTAGCAGGCTTGATCTGCCACCATTGCCCCAGACTTTTCCTCCGTTGGTTGATTTCCCTCAGCAGGGACATTACTCCCGCCTCTGCCTGAGGTAATACTAGTTGCCCTCTCCTTCGGCCTCATTCTCTGTCTCTTCCCCGCCCCAGCTCCCAGCATGCGATGCGCTGTGTTCCTGAAAGACTCCCATGACCGTTTCCAGAACAAGTCTTGTTGGATCTGCAGAACAAAATGTAAGTATATGTCCCGCATTTCACTTCAGTGTCATAGATACTCTTTATTATGAATCTGCGTTGTACATGTGCATAATGGGATACGTTATATTGAACACGTAAGCTGACTGTAATTTGCAGAACCACGTGTTTACATATCATGTCTGAAGTCAAGCTGTTATCTTCGTTATTACAGCTCACAATGATCTGGCATTAAAGTGGTCCCCCCATGTGTTTCTGGTAATAAAACTTTCTTGGAATCATACGATATTTCGATCTCAGCCATGAACTCCTGCTGTGGCCCGCTGGGCACTAAGAACGAGAGATGTTTCTTGTTTATCTGTCTATGTTCTGCTCCCAAGGCAGACAGCATTGCCTTTCAGCTGCACATCCCATTGAATGTCCAGCTTTTGTTTGTGTTGAGAACCAAACCAGTAGTGACAACAAGTGATTAAATACAGCGTGGAGATACCAGGCATGGGTCAATTCATTAAAGAGGGAGCACTGGGGAAGGCAGCTTTAGAATAACACAAGGAAAACATTAGCCTGAGAGTAAAGAGACCAGGATTCCAGCTCTTGCTGTGCTGCTAAGTGACTCTGACTTATTCTCTCTGTCCTCCATTTTCTCATCTGTATTATACGGAGATTAATCTGGCAAATTCTAAAGCCCTTTCGTTACTAAAATTCTGTTATTGTGTACTATTTACAAAACTTATGAGAGATTAACCTGCTCTTCTGAATGCATCCTAAAATAAATAGATGAAATTACTTTAGAGGAAATATTACATAGCCACTAAAAGAGGTGTTTTAAAAGAATAATTAATGACATGGATCATCATGTAGGAAAGAATTCAAAAAACAATATAATCCCAATTTTTTTTAAAAAAAGAAAATATATATGGATATAAAAAGAGGGACAAAATATTTAACAGTGCTTATTTCTGGATGATTAACTTATGGATGAATCTTGTTTTATTCCTAATATTTTTTCTGTAGTTTTCAGAATTTCTAAAATCTGTGAAAAATCCTTTGATCCCTTCTCATTGTCTCTCAGATTTGAATCCCAAGCCCCTCCCCACCTTTTTATAACAATTATTTTCTAAAATCCCCAATTATCATGAAATTAAATTAATAAATAATTTAACCTAACTATACACATAAGATAGATATAATGATGGAACTATAGTCATGGAGAAATAAAAGCAAACTAAATCATGATAAAATAATATGCATTTAAAAATGTAAATGCTTGAACTTAACTACACTAGATGTCACAATGAAATCTCTTGACGTTCGTACCGTGGATGGAAGCTCATGGATTTGGCAGCTTCCGGTACAGGATGAACCAAGTATGTGGACAGCAACTCGAATACCATGAGCCACATGATTATCAGGGATAGGTAGAATTTTGCAAAACAGGAAGAGCTGGTAAAGTTCCAACAGAACGAACAACCCTACCAGCCCTTAAGAAGTTCAACAGCATCCCTAGAAGTCTTCAAGGCACATTTGTGGACTAACATTGACACTTGCACTCACACACACAACGAATCCCTGAAAGGAGAAATAATTTACTGAAGCCACCATTTACCCAGTGTTGACTCTTGTCCAGGCACTGTGCAAGCACTTCCCAGGCATGATCTTCTTTAATCCTTGTGAAAATCCTATTATTAGGCATAGCAGATTCCCAATCTGCAGACGAAGAAAGTACAGATTGGCTCACTCAGCTGGTGTGGCAGAGCTGGGCTCTTATCCCAGGGTCTCTGACTTCAGAGCCCCAAACCTGGACCTATGACGCATCTTTGGTTCATTAAATCAGTGTCGGAACCAAGACTATAACCAGCTGGCTTGTCTTTTGAGTTTGTGTGTCTTCTCCCCCATAACCTTACTAAGAAGATTTATTTAATGATCTTTCACATTCAGGGATTTTAGATATAAAAATGTTTGATCATTTTTCAGCAGCTTCTTAGTGCTGCACAAAGCTGTGTTTGAAAGGAAAGAAGATTTTCTGTCTACAATTTCAGTCCCAAATAGTGAGCCGGGCAGAGAAGAGAGATGGACAGGATGGGATTCTACGAACGCGTCAAGCCTGGCTCTGTGCTGGGATGAATTTCTGGGAAAAAAGTGAAATAGCACTCTGATAAAGCTAGCATCATTACAGTAGACATGTGGCTCCTCCAGATAAACAACCTAGCTCTGATTTCTCTCCGAGGAGCCATCCAATAGTGTCGTTTTACATCTGATGGCTCCAAGTCAGGAAACCAAATGCTAGATTTTTGTTGGGGCTTTGTGGATTCAGCCCCTTTATTCTCCTCTCTCCCCAGTGACTCATGGTCCCGAAAACAGAGCAAAGATGATGGAAATTGTAACCAACAGCTTAGTAAATACGCAGGTCATTTTTCCTTCTTATTTTCTTTGAAGAGATGGCTCTGCAAATTTGCCAACTCATTTTTTTTCCCAAGGCTGTGAAAGTAGAACTATCTGTTAAGAAATGCATGGAGCTGCCAAAACCCTGCTGAGCGGCCCCCAACATCTGGAATTCAAACTGTTGCAAATGTGGGGAGGAAGAAAGCTATCTCCTGCTGTTCCCGGCAGATAAAGTGATGCTCATTAAGGCTTAGAGTGATGTCCAGGGATTCAATTTGACTGTTAGAACGCCGATCATCTTGTAGAAGTCTTGCCTCATATTACTGAAATCTCATAAAAGAGCACCAGATGCTGTCTAAAATAGGGGGGGATGTTTCCCTCTGTATTCACTTTCTCAACTAAAGGTACTTTTATTTACACACACAGCCACTTGATGTACGATAAATGTTTGCTTACCCAGAACTCAAATAAACAAAATTTATATTTGAGTCAACAATGGATATTCATAATGATGAGCTTGTTGTCTAATAATATCTTTAAGTTTCTTTTCAATCATCAAAGAAAGGTTAAATTCTATTGAGTGTGTTTTTAGTATTTGTACTTATATTTGAATTATTTCATAAGTTTTAACTACCTAAGTCTAGGATGGCAAATGCTACCTTCGAGCATACTTGTTGGTCCTAACCCTGCCCAGGTGCCCATGGCCAGCCATCCTTTATTAATGATGGAGCTCTTTCCTCCAGACCTCTGGTCTGTCCTTATCACCCAAGCCACTACTAAAAACTTGGCAAAGCTGAAGCTAAAGTATGGAAGAACACTTATTTGCCGTTAAATTAATGATAAGATTTTGTAAAAAGAAAAATTCAGGTACGAGCTAAACAGGATTCTGTTGATCTTATGGAAAACTATATTGTTCATTGTATTGTAAGCAATTTTTCATGTCCTTAGTGGCCATTCACATACTTTTCTTTGTAAAAGGCTGATGAAATTTTTACTCATCTTTCAATTGGGTTGATTTTTTTAAAATTATTGACTTATAGGAATACAATTGCATTCTAGCATGCAAGTCCATTGTTAGATACAATATATTCAAATATTTTCTCCCAGTTTGTGCCTTCACCATTCATATTCTTTATAGTGCCATTTAACGAATGGAAGTTTTTCATTTTGATGAAGCCTAACATGATTTTTGTATCCTGTCACAGAAATTTTTGCCTACCCCAGATTTCTTTCTTTGTCCTATATAAGAAATCTTTGCCTACCTTCAGGTTGCAAAGATATGCTTCTATATTTTCTTCTTAAACCTTTCTAGTTTTTTCTCATATATAGATATAAGACCCATCATGCTTGTTTGACTTAATTTTTGTCTATGGTCTGAGGTAAAGACTGAGGTTATTTAGATGTTCCAATCACCATTTATTGAAAACGCTTTCCTTTTCTTAGTGAATTGTCTTGGTATCTTTGCAAAAATCAGTTCACCATATTGTGTGGATCTATTTGTGGAATTTCTATACTGTTCCAATAATCTATTTGACTGTTCTTATGCAAATACCACACTTATACTAGCTTTATAATAAGTCAAGATCAGAGAGTGTCCATCTTCCAGCTTGATTCTTCTTTTTCAAAATTATATTTCTAATGTGAGCAACGGAGAATTGAGAAATGACATTTAGAGTAACAATACCACTTAAAATAACATCAAAAAACATCAAATACCTAAGGATAAACTTAATGGCAATGTCCAAGACTTGGACACAAATGATGCTGAGAGAAATTAAAGAGACTCTAAATGAGGGATAGGTGTGCCATGTTCATGGACAGAAATACTAAATAGAGTTAAGACGAACATTCTCTAAAATTTACCTGAAAATTAAATGCAATCCCAATCAAAATTCCAGCAGAGTTTTTGTGTGTGTGTGTGTGTGTAGAAATTGACAAGCTGATTAGAAAATTTATATGGAAATACAAAGAACCTGGAAAAGCCAAAACCATTGGCTCCTCAATCCCTCCTGATCAGGTGGGGTCTCAGGCTGTGCTGCACATCTGGATAGTGCTGCTGTCTGGACTCCACGTTCGGGCAGGACTACAGGCAGGGTTTCATGGCAGGACAAGCCCTCAGGCCATGCCCTGCGATTGGGGGGGCACAGGCCATGCCCCAAAGTTGGGCAGGGCCACGGCTGGGCTTCACCATGAGGTAAGCCGTTCGTTGTGATCTGCTGTTGGGCAAGTTTGCTGGCTGGGCTGTCTAGTTGAGAGGGGCTCCAGCTGTATCCCGCAGTTGGATGGGGCTGGAGATTATTTCCCACACTAGGGTGGGGTTGTTGTCCTGGCTCCCCCATTGGGTGGAGCCTTAGGCTGTTGTCAGTGAAAATAATCAATAATCAATCTACAAATGAAAATTGGGGTGAGTTTATCACGTGAGCCAGTTTTGAGGACTATAGCCCGGAAGCGACCTTCACCAATGAAGGAAGCACTCCAAAGAAGTGGAGTGTACAGCGTGGTTATTTCTCACCTTGGAACAAGGAGCATGAATTAAAAATGACAGGAATATCTCTTTTACTACAGTCACAAGACGTTTTGCTAGCACAGAAGATCAGCGGTCGCAGGATGAGCACAGCCGGTCAGTAATTAATCCTTAGTTTCTGGGAAGAAATGCTCATCTTTAAAGAAATGCTGATATGGGGGTGGGGGAAGGCGTACATCTCTATCTTTAAGGGCCTCATTCTTGTCTTTGGGACATTGTAAATGTTTAAAGCAGATGAACAATGCATGGTCTACAGGCCATGTCAGGCTTTTCTGGAAAAACCAGGTCAGGCGAAATTAGTTTTAAATCAAATGGCTTCTTCATACTTCACTATATCTTATTGCTTTTCATTTATTCATCACTATGCTCCATAACTGGGTGGGTCACTGCCTGGATGCAGCCACAGGCTGTGTTCAGTAATTGGACAGGGCCTTTGGCTGGGCTCTGCTACTCTGTGGGGCTGTACACTGGGCTGTGCAGCTTGGTGGCACCATAGGCTGAACTCAGAGACTGCCCAGGGTCACTCTTCAGGCTCCCTGGCTCTGTGGGGCCAGATGCTGTGCTCAACAGTTTGACAGGGCTGCTGGCTTAGCTCCCCGTCTGAGTGGGGCTGTAGGATGGGCTCCGAGGCCGCCGGGGTTCTCTGGCCAGGCTTCCTGGACTGGCAGGACAGGAGGCTATGCTCAGCAGTTGAGCAAGACTGCAAATTTGCTTCCTTGCCCAGGTGGGGCAGTAGAACGGGCTCCATGGCCAGTAGGGCCCATTGACTGGAGACCCAAAGCAGGCAGAACTGCCCCTGGAGCTCCCTGGCCAGGTGGTGCCACCTGCTCTGCCCTGCAGAGGAGCAGAGCCTCTGGCTAGGATCTCCAGTGAGGTCAGGCACTGCTGCATGCAGGAATGGACCCACCAAGATCTGAGCTGTATGCCCTGTGTCCTTCTCTGTCTCTATCTGGTCCCCAAAGGTTGAACACCACAGTGTGACCCTCCAGTGATCCCCATGAGGTGAGACGCTAGCGGACCTCCCAGCAAGTGTCCTGCAACACTGAGGGGAGCTGGATGTCCCCCTTGGGCTCTCTTCCCACAGAAGAAACCATAGGCCCAGGGCGCCCTCTAGGTATGGTGCTGTGCCAGCCCGGAGGAGGGGTGATTCAATGTGGTCTCTCCTCATACCCTTGTATTGTGATCCTTCCTGAACTCTGTGGTTCAGGGAGGTGCTCCAGCCTCACCCCCAGGTTCTGGGATTTTCACAATGGCGTCTTGTCTATGGATAGTTGCTAGCTGGTCTTCTTGCGAGGGAGGAATAGTCAGGAACGACCTATGTCTCTATCTTAATGATGTCACTTCAGTAGCATCATTTTAATATTCCATGAATGTCACATCTTTCCCATAGAATTAATGTTTTGATAGTTTTATTAAGCAAATCTGTATGCATTATTTTGTTTTACTTACCCAGTAATCCTGTGAAATAAGATCACAATGTTATAAACCAGTGTGACCTCAATAAATTAATTTAAAAAAAGATTTGACAGTATAGCAAAAAAAAATTCAGAAATTTTTATATCCAGTTTACAAATGAGAAATCTGAGACACAGAAACTTTGCTGATCAGAATTTATTGCTTTATTTATATATGGCTTAACTTTTTAAAAAAGAATCTAGATTTTTTTTATGTAGATCTCCATATAGAGATACATAGATCTATATAGAGATCTATATAGATCACTAGCAAAGTCCATAAATTTAGGCTTTATATAATAAGGATATCTACGTTTACAATAGGACAAGAAGTACAGTTTATAAATATTAGAGCCTAGAAGACAAAATCATAATTATTTTCAGATTTATTCTTTCTCTTCCTTATCCAAACTAAAAAAAATGAACTTACAATAAGTAAATTCCAAAAGATGACCAGTAAAATAAATTTGCAAAAAATCAATAGGTTTCCCATATACTAAGACTTGTTAGTTAGAAAATATGATGCACTATAAGATCCTATTCACAGTAATAACAAAAAAGGAAAAGAGATTAATACCTGGGAATAAACTTTTTACGATATAGTGCCAAATGTTAAAAATAGCAAAACTTTTAAGAGGGACATAAAATAAAACAGAAATAAAGGAGAGTCATGGCTATCCAGCTAATGCAAATTAAACTGAGAGAATACTTATGTGGACGAGGTAACCCATCAACTCCTACTCCTTGAAAACTGAGCTCTACTTTGCTTAGTTTATCAGTGGCGATTCACTTAGCAAAGTCCTAGGTCATGAGGCAGTGCTGGCGAGGCATGATGGGAGAAAAGATCAGGAGTGGGTAGAACCGGAAGGGATGCTGCTCCTGGGGTACGTTCACCTTTATTGTGGGTCTCTCTTAAATAGGTAACTTTCCTAACGGATTAAGACTTTTTGTGTTAAGCCATTTTTCTAGGGGAATACAAGAAAAAAATGAAAAATTGCTGTCTCGGGCTGTAAGATAATTTTCAAGATATATTTTATGCTTACAATTAGGAAATATCAATATCGCATATCGCGCTCAGCAGCTGCGTTGTTGTGGATGTTGCTAGAGAGTGAGTCAGTCTCATTATGGCAGCAGCTCATTAAGTCTTTCTCCTAATTGCACTGTTGGACTGGGCCTTAATAAGCAATCCTGTGAACACACGGTCTCCTCCCGCAGCAGCCCTCCAAGGGAGGAAGCAGCGGAACCACAGCCCGGCTGTTTATCTTGGCTTTGCACAGCCACGAGTGGTATTTTTAAATCTGCAGGGAGAAAGTACCAGCTCTATAGCCATGATCCAAACAATAGGCACCTACAGCTGTTACAATTTTTGTTAGTCTAAGAAAGACGAAAGATGGTTTCTTTGTTTTCAATCATTCTTGACATTTTATTTCACAAAAGTCTGACTATTGTAAGCAGTCTGCTGAAGCTTTGAGGCCTACCATGCTCCACGGTTCCGAGGAGGGCAGGGGTTCGGCACACTTTCTGTAAAGAGCTGGGGGGAAATATTTTAGGCTTTGCTGGCCAGGTGATCTCTATCACAGCTCCTCGAATCTGCCAGGATATCAGAAAAGCAGCCATACACAGTAAGTAAACAAACAAGTGTGACTGTGTTTCAATAAAACTTTATTTATGGTCACTGGAATTTCAACTTCATATAATTTATGTGTGTCATATCCTTCTTTTGATTTTTTCCCCCAACCATTTAAAATCTAAAAACCATGCTTAGCTCCTGAGCTGGATTAGGTGGGAACCCAAATTTGGCCCACAGGCCATAGTTTGCCAATCCCAGGACTATGACATTCAATGAATACCTTCTTGACAAAAACTGTTAAGGAGGCTGGGTGTTGCATAGCATAGTGGTCAGGTGCAAGATGCCAGAGTTAGACCAGCATCACTGCCTTGCTGTTCCCCCCGTACTAGTTGTATGACCTTGGGTCGGTTATTTAAGCTACCAAGCTACCCAACCTCAGTCTCCTCATCTGTAAAATAGGATGTTAATAGTACTAAGTATCTCGTAGCATTGCTGTAAAGATTCAGCAAGCGTAATACATGTAAGAAATAGCACAGTGTCTGGCACGCAGGAAATTTTCATTAAATGGAAGCGCTGGCTGCATGTTGGAATCGAGCTTGGATGGGTAGGAGACATAATGATGCTCTTGTGGACCAAACCTGGGCTACGATGTCCACGAGGACAAATGGTTACTGGGGTAAATCTGTCCATTGTGTTCAGGCTGTTTCATTAGAGATGAGTATGCATGCTTCATCCATTTCCCACAGAGCTAACTTTAGCTAGAGGACATTTGGTGTGAGAGAGGCTTGGAAACAGAGGATTTCACACTTGTGTGTGGATTCTGTTTGTCTTGTTATATCGATAAGTATTATCTGGGCCTTACACCCACAAAGGGGCGTACAAAAGAGTGGAAGGTCATGTTTGCTGACTACAAGGACGCAAGGTCTCGCTAAAATGTCGCAGGCTTGGCCGGCTGCTTAATCAACTCTCAGTGTTGTTGCACCATAGCTCTTGACTCATATCCTTGAAGCTAGGCTGGTCATTTGAAGCTTTTACCACGCTCAGAACTGCAAGGCACGGGAGCCAGTCATTCACATTCACTCCAACAAATAGACGTGTGCATGGCCGTACAGGCACTCAACTGAAAAATAGCGTGAAACTGTCACCGCTGGCCGAAGAGGCCTGGTCTGAGGGGGGCCTTTGAGGAGCTCTCTCCAGTCTGATTTGCCGAGGAATGCACCTCAAGGAAGAAGGTGTACGGTGGAGTCTCAAGCAGGCTAACTAGGCAAAGCGAGTAAACTTGAGAAACTCAAGCTCTCTGGGTCAGCCTTCACCTGCAGAAGTGCTGGAATTCCCACCCCTAACGTCTCACGCAGGGTCCCAGAGCCTCACTGGGGTCTCCCACTGCTCCTTGTCAATGGCCTGGGCTGTCCTTCTTTGGAAGCAGATCTCAGCTGCCAAAATTTGTTCCTATTAGCAATTAAAGCTCATGGCAATTTGTGTCATACTGAGTGATTTTGGTAGCTTTTTAGTTTTTCTTCCCTAAAATTTTATGTTTCGCCAGGTATGTGCCACAACTATTTCACAGCTATTTCACCACAGTGGGCATGGGGCTCCTGTCTTTGGGGGGCACCTCCTACCCAAGTGTACCTGCTTCACAATTACACTTCAGTTCAGCCCTCACAAACACTAGGGGACAAACTCCTGGACTTACCTTCCCTGTGATGACCATGGCCATGCCCACAGCTAAGCTGAGAGACCAATAGGACTCTGCCTGAGAACTCCTGTCCCCACCTGTCTGGAGACTTACACACTCTCACAGGGCAGGCAGGAGGAGGGGTGCCTCCTGCTCTTGGCTCTGGGTCAAAGCATCTGCCATGAATGCTGCTAAAATTACTTTGCGATTTTATCTCCAAGTTTGGAGCAGACTGGTCAACCAGCAATTTCAATGTTTGGCAAATTGATTTTCCGTGTATAGACCCCCAGTTGTCCCCTCTCCCACTTTGGTACCTCCCATTTCCTTTGTCATGCCAGGTGCTGCTCCGCCTGGTAAAACTCTTCTAGCCATGTTGATACCCTTGAAGTCTTTTCTGCTCCACTCCATTCAAATAACTCCCTTCAATGAGTGGTCTGCACTTGCAACTGTTGTGAAATAGTGGTAGTCCCTTGAAACATGCACAACCTGAGGTGAATTTAAGATTGGCTTTTCGGATTCGCCCAGTTCTTCTGACATCTGGTTTTTACCACTCTCAGGTTTTGTATTACATATATATAAGGACTTTGACCAACATTCCCTACTAGACAAGTACCCCAAACCCAAAGGCATTCTCAACCACTTATTTCTGTTTGCAAATCTACTTATTTTTCTCCAGCCATCACTATAGAGTGTTTCTGGAACTAAAGAAATTGACTTATAAATATATACATAAGTCAGAAGGCAGATTAACTAGAGGTGAGAGTGAACATGTGTACATGCCGTGTAAAGGCAGAATGCAGACACAGGGAAAAGGCAATCATTTTAAATCAGGCCTGGAAATATTTCACAGAAATTGAATTTTGCAGCTAGTGAAATGTCATTAAACCAATAAGAGGGCCAAATCATCTAGCTCAAGGATCAGCAAACTTTTTCAGTAAGGGGCCAGCTAGTAAATATTTGAGAGTTTGCAGGCCACAGAGTCTCTGTCCCAACTACTCTACTCTGCCATTGTAGCAAGAAAGCAGCCATAGACAGTGTGTCAAGGAAGAAGCTAGGTGGTGTTCCAATGAAACTTTATTTACAAAAACAGGTGTTAGGCCAGATTTGGCTCACAGGCCATACTTTGCTGATGTCTGATCTATTTGATTTCATATAAAGCAGAAAATGTTTGTTTTATCCCACAACCTGAAAAATGTATACTTTCTATATCTACCTAGTCTTAAATTTGATCCGTAGACTGTGCCATCTTTGTGTCTTTAAAAATCATCTTTGAAAATAACTCATCCAGTTGTACTATTTTGAAATCGCCGAGTTTGCTTTGATTTTACGGGACATGCAATACTTTTATGTTTCTGAGAACTGCCAATATCCTTAAGATGAATTCTTTAATTAAGACATCAATAATAAAATAGTTGCTAAATTCACACTTGGAAAATGCAGCAATGAATTTAAGGAAACTTAGCTGAGGTATCAAATATTAGAAAGATTAAAACCTTAATTGCAGCATTGACAATGGTACTACTTCTTTAGCACTTAGGTGACTGGCTCTGCTAAACCTTTGTACCTTAAAAGAGATGGATGTTATTATCCTCCTTATAAATTTGAGGGAACCAAGTCTCCAAGGTTTTAAGTGGTGTGCATAGCTTGCAGATATGTCTGAACCCAAAGCCCATGCTCTCAAAGATCACGTTGGCTGTGGAATTGGCTTTGGGCATCCGGGAACAAGCCAATCAGCAACTCCTCACCTCACTTTCTGAATAAGGAAGTAAAGAGTTTATCCCACTGATCTTTAACATCCCTTCAAATATCTTCGTTTGAAATAATATTCAATCCTTCAAAAAAATGCACCTTGACCATGTGCCAGACACTGCCAAATTCTGTTCACACTGATATTTCTCCATGGAGTTAGCTTTCTAGAAATAAGAAACTGAATTTTTCATAGAGCACAGGATATACTTTACTACTGTGAAGCGAAAAACAATTGCTATAAAGGACAAAGATATTCATATTAAAACATAGTATGGATCACAGAGTTTGAATGTAACACAACTTTTGTATTCAGTAATATAGCTAATGAAAATAAATCACCTAAAATTTGGGTGGGGGATTTCATCTAAAAGGAAAGAGCTATGGAAGAACTGAAAATATTTAATTTAAATGTGAGAGTTGGAAACACAAGTCCAGCTAATGACAAAAACGAGCTTGACTAGAAGAGTTAGTATGCAGGAAACAATAAAAAATAGTTATTTGTGCTACAGCCAATCTGTGCAGGATTTTTATGGTTGCAAGCAACAGAAAGCAAATATGGAAATGTAAATCAAAGAGAATTTATTAGAACAGTATGAGGCTATACGGTTGGAGGGCTCACAAAATTAAAGGGGAACTGGTACACCAGACTTGGGAATGACCCAGAACCAAGGATGCAAAAAGGTTAGCAATCATCTTATATCTGGAATGACCCAGTTCAAGATGCCAGCAACATTTTCTCCTCTCTTCTTATCAGTTGTTAAAATTAAAATCCTGCTAGGGAGCAATTCTCTTTCCCATACTAAGAAAAGCAAGAGCTTTTCCTATGATAGCATCCCTAGAAAGAAGCAACATTTAGGATTATCCTACTACCAAGACTACATAGAAATGGGGAGATAGGATCGCCAAAAGGAAATGGCAATAGAAAGGGCAGGTAAAAAATAAAGTGTCCTCTACTAAGAATATTACCTAAAGTGATTAATTTATAAATGAGTTCATGCCCAATTCTTGTATTATACAGATAAATGCCAGAGGTTATTATCAAATAATAACCAGCTTATTTCATTTGGCTAAATCTGATCTTAGATAATTAGCTTTCATGTTTCCAAATTATTCCTAAAATGCAAATTGGATTCCTAATTTCCCTATCCCAAACAGTAGTGAGATATAATTATGTACTATGAAACACCTGCTAAATTAAAATGGAGTGGGTGGGGGAAACAAGGAATATGGAGTAGTTGAATATTGCTCTTGTGGGGATGTGAAATTGATTTTCGTTATACGAAAACCTCAGCCAGAGGGGGCCGTCTATGCATCTATTCCAGAAAAACTAGCAATTGGGTGGATGTGATGTAGTGTCAGATATTTTTATTCTATCCTTTGCATGTGGTTCTCTAACTGAGCTCAGGAAGTTCAATGAGTTGCGTGGCATGCAAGTGAGCTCATATCTGATGATTAATCAGGAACTTTTTGACTGCTCCTACCTCTAGGTAGAAATCTTCCATTCCTTCAACATTTTATGAATGCCTACTGTGTCAGGGGCTAGGCTAATCTTGGGTGTTACGGGAATGAACATATCATGGTTTCAATATTAGAGGAGAGTTCAGTCTAGTCGGGCAAACAGACAAATATGCTAAGTGTTAGGATGGAAGCACAAGCTAAGGACGAATTAGGTGCTATGGAAGCAGAGAATAGGCACATGTCTCAACTTGGCACTCCAACACAGATTTCCTGGAAGGTGAAGCATCATCCTCCCTCAACAAAAATAAAGCACAGTGGTTTTCAAAATATGCTCCCTTCAACAGCAGCATAAGCCTCACCTGGGAACTTGTTATCCACGCAACGTCTGGGGTCCTTCTCCAGACCTACTGAATCAGAAACTCTGGGCATGGAGCCCAGCAATCTGTGTTCTAATAAACCCTCCGGGTGAGTAACTCTGATGTACTTCAAGCTTAAGAGCCACTGATACATCAAAAGGGCTAAGAGTACAGACTTTCCTATTAGATCACTGGTTCTCAATTCTGGCTGCGTGTTAGAATCTCCTGGGGAAATTTTAAAGATCGTGATGACCAGACTAAATCAACTAAATCAACTCTCAAGGGTTGGAGCATGGGCCTCTCTATATATGTAGGCACATGAATACATATTTAAAAAAAATTTCCAAGTCATTTGAATGCTAGGCCAAAGTTTGCTAAATTCAACATTCAATTATTGATTGCCTTCTAAGTGACAAAGCAGTAGGTTGAGAGCAGGAGCAGTGAACAAGGAAAAGAAAGAAAGAAGAGAAATAAGTTTTTTGAAGACTGCATGCCAGACACTGCACAAGGGGCTAGAGATACAAAGAAAATATAAAAGGAAAGAATGAAGAAAAGTAAAAGGTGGGGGGGACAAGAGAAACAAAGACTTAGTGAACTGTGTGCTGGATGCATAATAAATATTAGCTCATTCAGTTCTCACGACAACCTTCCAAGAGGTGGATACTAGACCCATTTTAAACATGGGAAAACTGAGATTCAGAAATAATAAGTAATTTCTCAAGGCTCTGAGACTAATGAGTAGCAGAGTGGATAGTTGAGCCCCAGGTAGTCTCCTTCTCGTTCCTAGGCCCTCTCTTTGCTTCCTGAAAGGTGGTGTAGCCCAGTGGACTGACATGTGGCCTCAAGCCAGACTCCCTGCTCGAGTCTAGCTCTTCCACTTCTGAACTGTGCAACCAGCAACAATTACTTAGCCTCTCTCTGCGTCAGTCCTTCTCTGGAAACTGGGGACACTAATGGCACACAGATGCTTGTAGGGTCAGATGAGTTGATGGAAATAAAGCTTTTAGAACAGCATCTGGGCCATAGTTAAGTGCTGATGCACTTGCTAGCATAACAAACGTCATAAAAATAAAATCACAGGCCCCTATTATCATAAAAAGAACTCAAAAAAAGGAGAGAGATAAATGTAAACAAATAAATTGACTACAAAAGTACAAGGGACTTCAGATGAAATAACAATTGTAGATACTGACATTAAATTTCAAGTATACCTCTTGTCCTGGAAATCTCACTTTTGTGACTCTTTCGTATAGAAATGGGAAAACTTCCGTGGAAACAAAAGCACAAATGCATTTCCTGTATCTTGCTTTTGGGGTGACCAAAGAGAAAATAAGAATCAGAGGAAGAGGAAGAGGAGTAGGAGAAAGAGGAGGAAAAGGAGAAAAATCACCGGAGGAGAAAAAACCTGAATGTCCAGCAGTTATGGGATGGATGAGTGAAGTGTGTATATCTGTAAGTAGAATATTACGCAATTGTTTCAAAAAGTTAGATTTCTCCATATATGCTCAAGCATATGTAAAGGATATCCATAATATCACTAAACCAAAAAAAAAAAATAAATAAAAGCAGGTTGCAGTGTACACTATGTAGTACTCCATTTAGAAATTAAAGAAATAAGCCTACGTAGGTTTGTGTAAGTTTACACAAGCACAAAACATGGTGGGAAAGGTTCCATACTGATTTTGTTCACATTGTTGCTTCAGGGGTTAGAATTCGATGAATAGGTGGGGGTTGCTAGCTTTTTATTCATTTATTTTTATTTTTGTTTATTAAGTAAATAAAGAAGAAATCGTGTTTGAGATAGCACTAAAACTTTGAAATGTTTAACTCTATGTCTCTCCCATCAAATTAAGAAGTTCTGGAGGGCAGCGGTCCTCATCCATGCATCTTTCAACCTCCAGCTGTAGCATAGATGGAGGCACACGAATAACGAGAAATCCTGTGTGTGCTGTTGAGCTGTCCTGTTGAGAAATTTCTGAGCAAGGGAGTGATATGTGGCATGAAGGGAGAGGGGTTGGTTGGTAATTGCCACAACCACAACCAATAGGTTTAACTTCATTTTCTACTTCAGGGTCTCTGAGACCCAGTGGTGAGGGAGAAAATCAATATAGTCTTGATAATTTAGATTTTGCGTGTGAGTACCCTGGGGGCAGACTAATCCAACTTTTTGTGCTGTGAGGTCTTCATTTGTGACACATGATGATTTGGGTCAGGTTGGCCAATCAACCCTATTCTTTCTCCTCCACCCAGGGAAATTATGGAGATAGATAATGTGCTGTGATCGAATAAATCAACTGTTGCTATTCTACTGCAATCAGAGTTGAGGAGCTTCCAACTGTGTATTTCCTTGCATCTTCCCACTACAAAAACGTTTTGCAGCATATATGCTTCGGCAGAAATGTGCTTGCAGTCTCGATCATGGTCACCTGATGATTTGATCAATAATCAACTGGAGTGAAGGTGATGTGAGTAACTTATTACAAGGCAATGAAGCATGCTTAGAATTTATTGCCTTATGTCCTAGCAAATGTGAAATATAGGCAGGCTCATTCTGTAACACCTTGAAATCATTTCAGAGGTAATAGATTAGTCAGCTTCACTTAGCAAGCAAGCAGTGCTGATCATTTGTCATTTGTAGGTGGACTTTTTCTTCCATGTTCTTCATTGTCCCAAGAATGTGGGTGATTTAAGGACAGACAAGCTTCTGGATTCATTTTCACCCTCATAGTCTCTGTACCTTGTCCACAACTGGGATCCAGAAGACCTCGTGCAAAGCCATCAGATTTCATTTGCCACAGATGGTGTTTTGGTCCAGCTGGCCAAAAGTTGCCTCTCCTGTCTGTGTGCTCAATCAACATTCCAATCTGGTCTTCCGGCAAAGTTGACGTGAACCGGCAGCGAAAATTCAGCAAAAAAAAAAAAAAAAAAAAAAAAAGCAAAGAAAATAAATAGAATTGAATATGGACTGGATCCATTGGAAACTACTTCTTCTAGGCTTACATTTTTCTTCTGAATGTCCACCAAGAATGCAGTCTAGAAGGAAAGTAGACGATGTCCTATTAGATCTCTCTTACAGGGCTAGATCTTTCTAAGAAGAGTAAGTTCTTAGTGGATCTTCCTGAAAAAATCCCTTGGCTCTGGATGAACACCATGAAAACCCTTGCTTGGAGCACTTCATGTGACAATTTCCTGGCTTATTCCTGGATTCCAAAAGTTGGGCCAGTGATAATCAGACAACAATATTATATATTTGTCAGTATGCTGGCAGTGCCAAAAGATGAAAATCTGGCTCAAATTGTCTTCAGGAAGAAATAATTTATAAGCTGATGTAGCAGCAATGTTTAGTGTAATCTTCAGGAATGGCTGGATCCAGATGATCAGCCTTTGTCATAGGGATCTACCAATATCTCTTCTCTTTGCTTTCTTCTATTGTGGCTTTAGTTAAACTCTCGATTCATTGGCAATACAGCCTCCAGCACTTCTAGACATACATCCTACTAGAATAGCAACCTCTCTATAAAGAGAATTTCTTTTTTACAATGATTTCATCAAAATCTTAAAGTTGTTTCTTATTGACCTGGCTTGTGTACTTTCCTGAACCACACATGGTATCCAGGTGGAAGAAATACTCTGCTTGGTCGTGCCTTGATCATATGATTCCTGCTGGAGCAAAGAGACTAGATTCAATCCTTCAAAAACAGTATCAACTCAATTAAAGAAGATTTCTTTCCAAAGGACAAAAGATGAGCTATTTCTAAAAAACAGAATGGATGATAGGCAGTAAAAATAAATTAACCAATGAACAAAAATGTCCATCTATTGAGGATGAAGACGGGAAGACCACTGACGTCAAAAATAATTCACATCCCCATTCTTTAGTGGGGTCTCGAGTAGAGGAATCAGACCGTGACCACTGCATCAAGCCTTGCGAAAGCGCATTATTGAGCCTCTCTGCCTTCTCTTACCATCTCCTGTTCAATGCCTTCCTTCAGAAGTGGTTCATACAACTCGACTCAGCATGTACCCTACATTGAAATCATTACAAGGTCCTTGCATTTTATTCTTGATGACAAAATTGAAAGATACCAGTGACCCCAATATTCTAAAGGAAAAAAGAAGTTCCAGGGTTCACATAAAGCGTTTTGAAACTGGAAAGGATTCTTTAAAGAGAGCTTGGATGTAAGAGTGCTTACATTTTTAAACACCAAATTGAAAAGAGGAGAAATTCTTATATTAAATTTTAATGTTCAGGAAATGGGCTGTCAGGAGGTATAGGCCGTGGAGCCCACAAGGTAATGTGAGCGCGTTCAGACTTTCACTTCTTCCTGAATGCTACAGGAACCATTTTACATCAGTCATGTCTCAACTAAAGAGGGAGATAGTTTAAGTTCCAGGAGGAAACCGTAGCTAGAAGTCATGCTTCCCCCACCCCCATATGGACTCTGTGTTTCACTTGTGAACCTCGGAAACCCAAAGGGTTTATTCTAAAGCTCAAAGATTTGTGGCCATGCCACAGAGCTGGAATTTTAATTCTCTCTCTTGGAAGGTGAATACAAAAGTAGGAGAGTTTGAGAAAGATGAAAAGACCATATGAGTATCAAAGAAGAAGGTCACCCTAAAATTTAATACCATGGCTCATCTTCTAATTAAATAAGGATCCAGACATATGCCTACTGTCAATGAGGACATTTCAAGAGAGATGCTTCCTCAAAGCACAGTAGATTTTAAGATAGATTGTCCTTATAATCTATGTTCTGCAGTTCCTTTGGTAATCTTAAAGAGTGACCTATATAAAAATGATCCCTTCAGTGTTCTCATAACACTTTGTCCATATCCCTATCATAGAAATTCATTCATTCATTCCCTCACTCAATTTCTCATTTAAGAAATATTTATTGAGTATCAGCTGTATTCCAGGCACAATGGACTCGTCAAGGAATAAGACAGACAAAACCAATGCTCTCCTGGAGCTGACAGCCCAAGACTCAAATAAAATATCAAGTAAACAAGGAGCCAACCCTGGCAGCCTAGAGATTAAGTTCAGCGGGCCTGGTTTGATTCCCAGGCGTGGATCTACACCACTCTGTTAGTGGCCATGCTGTGCTGGTGGTCGACATTATAAAAAAATAGAGGAAGATGGGCATGGATGTTAGCTCAGGACGAATCTTCCCCAGCAGAAAAAAAAGAAAAAGAAAAAGAAAAAATCAAGTAAACAAGCAAGTACACAAAATAATTATGGGACAACTGATCCAATATCTTCAACGTTCTTTAAAAAAGGAAAAGAGGGGGTTCTGGTCTAGATTTTAAGTGACATAATCAAATGCTAATTGTGGACTGTGATTGGAGCTAAGTTTTAACATATCAATGGAAAAAGATGACTTTGAAACAATTGGGGAAATTTGAATGCGGCCTGGATTTTAGATGATATTAAGGAAATAGTTTTGTATGTGTCTCTGTGTGTATATTGCAGTTATGTAGGAAAATGTCCTGAGTTTTTTGAGATTCATACTGGATTACTTAGGATAAAATGTCAAAATAGTTGCAAATTTCTTAAAAGTTTAAAAGTAATAATAAAATAAAACAATTAAAAAGTAAATGAAGAAAATATGGTAAAATATTAGATTTTTTAAATCGTTGATAGGTACATGAGGCTCTGTTATAATATTCTCAATACTTTTCTGTTTGCTTGAACATTTTCATAATAAATATACATGTTCTGTGTATTATGCCATCTCAGACAGAAGCAGGGGGCTGAGATAAAGAAATGGTGTTGACCATCTTGAGACAGAGTGGTCAGGAAAGATGCATCTAGCAGGTGACTTTTAATGTGAGACTTGAAGGAAGAAAATGGCTTGGCCACATTAGGAGCGGGAAAGAAGTTCTGACAAAGGAAACAGCATGTTCAAAGGCCATGGTGACATGATCTTGTATGGTGGTCATCCTAGGGAATCCACTAAATAACTATTAGAAATAGTAAACAAGTTCAGCAAGGTTGCAGGGGACAGGATCACTACACAAAAATCAATTATGTTTCTATACACTAGTAATAAAATATCCAAAGAGGAAATTAAGAATATAATGTAATTTACAATAGCATCAAAAAGAACAAAATATTTAGGAATTAATTTGACAATAGAAGTGTAAAACTTATACTCTGAAAACTACAAAATATTGTTATAGTAAATTTAAAAATACCTAATAAATGGAAAGACATCTCTTGTTTGTGAATTGGAAGACAGAATATTGTTAAGATGGCAATATTCTATCAAATTAATCTACAGGTTCAATGCAAACACAAAAATCTCAGCAGCTTCTTTGCAGAAATTGAAAAGCTGATCTCAAAATTTTTATGGAAATTCAAGGGACATAGAATAGCCAAAACAATCTCGGAAAAGAGCGAAGTTGGAAGACTCACACTTCCTGATTTCAAAACTTACTACAAAGCTACAATAATCAAGACAGTGTGGTACTGGTATAAAGATAGCCGTATAGATCAATGGAATAGAATTGAGATTCCAGATATGAACCTTCACATTTACAGTGAGTTGATTCTTGACCAGAGTGCCAAGACAATTAAATGGGGAATAATAATCCTTTCAGTAATTGGTGGCTGGGGCAACTGGATATCCACATGCAAAGAATGAAGTTGGAGCCCGACCTCTTGCCGTACACAAAAATTAACTTAAAGTGGATCATAGATGTAAATGTAAGAGATAAAACTATAAAACTTTTAGAAGAAAATATAGGAGCAAATCTTCATGACCTTGGATTAGGCAAAAGCTTCTTAAATTGACAGCAAAAATACAAGCATTAAAAGAAAAAAATGAATCCATTGGACTTCATCAAAATTAATAACTTTCTTGCTTCAAAGGATATCATCAAGAAAATTGCAATATAACCCACACAGTGGGAGAAACAGGAGAAACTCAAAAATCTGATACGGGACCTAGATCTGGAATATATGACTAACTCTTACAACTCAACAATAAGAAGACAAATAAACCAGTTAAAAAACAGGCGAAAGATCTAATATGGACATTTCTCCAAAGATATACAGATGATCAATAAGCACATGAAAAGATGCTCAACATCATTAGCCATAAGAGAAAAGCAAATAAAAACCACAATGAGCTATCACTTCACACCTGTCAGAAGGATGAGAATCAAAAAGACAGACAATGAGTATTGGCAATGATATGGAGAAATTGGAACCCTGATCCACTGCTGGTGGGAATGTAAAATGCTGCAACCACTTTGTGAAAGTCTGGAGGTTTCTCAAAATGTTGAACATAAAGATGACATATAACCCAGCAATTCTAAATACTGTACAGAGAAATGAAAACAGATCTCCACATAAAAACAGATGTTTACACAAAAACTTGTACTCGAATGTTCGTAGCAGCATTAATCATAACAGTCAAAAAGCAGAAAAAAGTCAAAGGTCCAGCAACTGATGAATGGATAAATAAAAGATGGTATATCTATACAGGCAATATTATTCAGCTACAAGAAGGAATTAAATAACTGCTACAGTGTGGACACATGCTACAATGCGGATTAAACTTAAAAACATCATATTAAGTGAAAGAAGCCAATCAAAGAAGACCCACATATTATATGATCCAATTTTTATGAAAGATGTCCAAAATAGGCAAATTCATAGAGGCAGAAATTAGATTAGTGGTTTTTCAGAGGCTGGAGAGGTTGAAGGAAAATGGAGAGTGGCTGCTAATGGGTACGAGGTTTCTTTTTGTGGTGATGAAAATGTTCAATGATGAAAATGTTTAATGATGAAAACCACTGAATCGTACACTTTCAGTGGTGAATTTTATGGTATGTGAATTACATTTCAGTAAAGCTATTCCATTAACAAAACCTGCAGCAGTCATGGCAAAATGTCAATGTTTGTTAAATCTGGGTTTGTAGTATGTTACACTGATTCTTAATTATATTTTTCTGAATGTTGTACTATTTCAAATAAAATTATGAGAAACTTGTCAGAGATAAGACTGAGTAGGCCTTATAAGCCATAGTATTGGTACTGGGCTTTATTCCAAGAGGAAAAAGAAAATATCAACAGTTGGTTGGCCAAAGAATGACATCGCTTGATTTGCATTTTAGGAAGATCACCCTTGTTGCTCTGGCAGTGTTAGAATAGATGATCACAGAGGAGGAGTCGGGGCAGGGAGAAGAGAAGACAGGTGGTCAGTTAAGTCAGGTTGCCCAGATGAGACGTTATGCTGGCTGGAACCAGGATAGTGGCAGTAGTGATGGAGAGGGATGGAGAGCCATGCCCATGTTACAGAATAAGGACCTGTCTACGGGTTGAGTGCCTAGAAGACTGGGGTGCAGCCATCTCTCATCAACAGAGCCTGAGATACTCAAAAGCGATCTCTTAGGATTTATTTCTAATTCACAAATGGGACTGTGAATGAATAATTCGGTAGTATTTGATACTAAGTACAAGGGCCTGAAACAAAACTTAAAAACTTTCCCCTCATCTCTTTGGAGAGACTTCTCTTATTCTATTCTCTAGCTTGATATGAAAACTACTGCTTAATGTTCTTCAACTCCACAATATGCTACTATTTACCCCACTAGTCCACAGGAGTGATTTCTAGCCATATTGCCATTTTGCATTCGGCTGAACTCATGAATAAGGTCAAATTGTTGCTGTGTCATTCCTGAAATGTTAGATTCAGAGGGCAAGATTATTACTTGGATTGGATTTTATCTCTCTCTCTTCTAGTAATTTTTTGGGCACACCCTATGGAGGTGAGGCATGTACATTATGTTACCTGGGGGGGCTTTTTAAGCTTTCCCAGGGGCCACCAGTTCACAGCAGATTTTGATACAGGCCCATCGTGGGAGGGTAAGCTTCTCTTCCCATTGCCGACTGAGCCACTGTGACCGGTGGGAGAGGGTTACATCCCTCGTGTCTGTTAATATGGGAGAAAAATAAGTCACTCTATTCATTTCAGAGTCAAATACGCATCTTTGAAAAATGAATGACTGAGGCTGAAAAGGTGACTAAGGGCTATGAAATGGAGCTTATGGCTGAAGAAAGTTAGGCGGTAGAGTCAATTTTGTAGAGGTGGTATATTAGTTTCCTATCATTGCTGTAACAAATGACTATAAACTTAGTAGCTTTAAATAGCACAAATTTACTATCTTACAGTTCTGGAGGTCCGAAGTCCAAAATGGGTCTCACTAGGCTAAAATCAAAGCATGGGCAAGACTGAGTTCCTTCTGGAAGCTCTAGGGGAGAGTCCCTTTCTTTGCCTTGTCCAGCTTCTACAGGCTGCCTGCGTTCCTGGGCCTCCTTCCACCTTCAAAGCTACCAGTGGCCTGGCAAGTCTTTCTCACAATGCATCCCTCCTACACAGACTCTCTTGCGTTCCTCTTTCGCTTATAAATACCCTTGTGATTCCATCGGTGCACCTGGACAGTCCAGGATCATCTCCCCATCTCAAGGTCTGCTGATTAGCAAGCTTAATTCCACCTGCAAGCTGAATTCTCCCTCTAACACATGGGACGTGTGTTAACATGCCATGTAACACATAACATAGTCACAGGCTCTGTTCGTTGGGACATGGACATCTTCAGGGGGAGATTATTCTGACTACCACAGGGGTTAAGAACGGGCTCTGGGGCCAGAACATCCCAGTTCAAATCCCAGTTCCACTGTTTCCTTGGTTGTGTGAATTGGGGATAAACTGTTCCTTGTTTGTCAAATGGAGGATAATTATACCTATATCACAGGTTATTGTGAAGATCAAATGAAAATCACATGTATGTGTAGGTGTGTATGTATATATTTACTTATATATACACAAATATACATTTATATGATATATACATTTACATACATGTAAATCATATACGTGTGTGTACACACATATATTGATTTAAATAGTTATTGTATCCATTATATTATCTGGCTTGGATATTATATACCTAATTCAATGTACTTCCGATGATTATATTATCCTAATTTATTCTGGCTCAGTCATACATATTCTTTAAAGAAGAAAAGTAATCATAGTCGTCACCATTTCACAAATATCGTTTATTTTCTTTTTCTGAATCCTGCTCTTCCGAGAATTCATTCATTACTTACACTCGTACCAACTAAGCACAAAAGCAATCCACATCCTGCCACAAAATCTGCATACTTTTCCAGAACTGTCTTTGTGCCAGTATCACATTTTTCCATTTTCTCCCACGCTGTGGCTGAACTCTTAGGCAGTCAAACACTTTGGTACTGGCTACGGCTTATGGTCAACCCCCAGCAGTGGATCTGAAAGATGGCGTTGCATCCTGGCAGGGCTTAGATCACTATTCAGGTCCCTTGAGCTACTTGCATATGCAGAAAGAGACAAGAAAATGAAATAGAAAAATGTTGTGTCTATGCATCAAGTCCTGGTACAACCTCTTGACTAGGAAGGGAATGCACCTGTCAAAAATTCTCATGCCATCCCAAAACACCTCAGCTTCACCCCAACCATAGCACACTTTTCAGGGATAAGTGCTGCTAGAGATATATTTTTCTATACATTTTTCCATGCACACAAATTTAGTTTGTTTTGTTTCTTGTGCTTGTTACTATATAGTATAGGTACTATACGAAACGGAAACATGAAACACAGACTCTGTCTTCAAGGACACAGCTAGAGTGACAAAGAATTCACATCGTGGGGAATCAGGAACCAAACTAATGTAAGCATCGTATACTAAGTTTGAAAAAGGAAATGGGCCAAGATAATCAGGGCAGTCTGTCTGTAAGAGGCGAGTCTTGGTATGGACATTTGATGATGGAGTTGGAGTTTCAGTACAGAATGGATAGAATTTCATATTAAGTTTAGGGGAAAGAGAATCTCAGAGAAACGGATTAATTTACACATTGCACTTTTGTTAACCGCGACTCTGGTTTTGAATACAAGCGTAGCAGAACACCGGGCAAACAGTAGGTACTCAACAGAGTGCGTGGAATAAATGGGAGAAGGGTAGTATCCTTGGACCACTGCAGCTTTTCCTCATCAGAGTTTCATACTTTATTCAGCAAAAACACTTTCCTAAATAGATTATTAAATTCAAGTGTATTCAAAAGCTGAATAAATAGTAGGAGCAGTATTATATTATTGAATGTCAATGTTAGAAAAAATTGAATAATGAAGTTTGTATTTTCAAGATGGATTATATGAATATCAAACCAAAATATGGTTATCACATCTAAATAAAGGTCCTAATTTCATAATAAAGCTTTGCATATTGCCTTTATTCACTCATTTGATTCTAAATCCCTTTGGAACAAAACAGAGCATAAGTAATAAAAAATATTTCATGCAACAAAGCTTTATTGGGCAACTATGTGCTAAATACCCTGTTAAGATCTGGAGATTAAGGAAAAGATAAGACATAATCCCTCTCTTCAAATTTTTCATAATTTTAACATATTTATAATTTCCCTAGTGATTAATAGCTCTATCCCTTACTAGCCATGTGACTTTGGGCAGGTTAGTTAACATCCTTGTGCCTGTTTCTTTCTCTCTATGTGTGTGTATACTAGCTTATTATGGAAAATTTCAAACATACACAAAAGTACAGAGAATAGTACAACGAACCACCCATGAATCTATGAACCAGATTCAGCAATTTTCAATCCATGGCCAAACATATTTTTTGTCTAAATGTCCTCCCTTTTCCCCTTACCCCTCAACTATTGGATTATTTTTAAACCTATCTTGGATATCATATTATTTTCATCTGTCAGCCTTTCCTTAGGCACCTCTAAATTTTAACATAACCGTAACACCATCATCAGACACAAAAATAATAATTTTTTAATTTTATAAACTATCTTGTCAGTGTTCAAATTTTCCTGATTTTATCATACACATTTTCTTTTTAGAGAATTTTTCTTTATTCACATCAGGATCCAGTCTCCACCTTGCCTTTGATTGGTATGTCTCGTAAATCTTTTTAATGTGCAAGTTCACCTCTCTCTTCCTTGCTTCCCTTGCCACTTATTGGTTGGAAAACCTAGAGTGTTCTGTAAAATTGCCATTGTGGATTTTGTTGATTGCACCCCGTCGTATCATTTAAGAAGTTACCCCGTCGGTTGGCATTTTTGTAAGTTGAGTCAAGTTCCCTCCCCCTACTCCAAGGATACTTCGTAGGTTGAGACGGTGCTGTGTGCTTCTTGCTGCCTCCCCTCCGGAGGCAGAGGATGTCTAGTCTGTTCCTGTGATGTCATGACTGACCAGTGGGGTGAAGTGCTGTCAGCCTGACCCGTCCCTTGTGGAGTTCCTTGTCAGCTTTTCACCTAATGGCTTCAGCACCCTAGATCCATTATCTCAATAGGCCTTGGAAAATGGTAAATTGTCTCAGCCCACCACGCCTATGTGTAGCATCTGGAACTCTTCTGTGCTGAAAACTCTCCTTGATCTATTGTCTGGTCACCCCAAGGTGCAGTTCATGCAGGGCTGGCTGGAAAAATGCTTGATTTTTCCCCTATATTTACCAGAGTTCCACAAAAGTGTCCAATGAGGGATTCTTTTTTGTTTGTTTTTAGTATTTTCTAGTACTACTATGAACGTATTTTTAACACATCTGTTTTTCCATCCATTGTCTTTTTCTTTCGAGGCTCAGTTCTTTTATTCTTTGGCCAAGGGGATCTCCCTCAACTTGCTCTTGATTCCTTTTGACACAATTTCAAGAGTCTTTCACAGCTTTCTTGGTTTCTGGAACGAGATGCTCCTAACTCATCCTGTACTTTGTCCCAGACCTGGAATCTGCCATTTCTCCAAAAAGCTGTGGTTTTTTTAGGAGGAAAATAGCATCCAAAGGGCACAATCTAGGTGCTGGCTTACTTACTCATACCAGGCTGGTCTTGTCTCTTGGCGTTTTCAGTGGGCAGAGATAGGATATATGCTTGTTTCTTAAGAAAAAAAAAATCGACTTTGAGTTTATACTGCTGTTGCCATTTTAAGTTTATGGTTACAAGATTTTTAGTTAATCTTTTTGATTTTATATTTGAATCTCTTTTATACTGAAAAATCTTGTTATACCTAATGATGTTAATGTAAATACCTATTTGTTTTCATTTCAGTCATGTTTATAAATGTGTATGTGTCAGAATAATAATACCACTATTATCATTTGCATATTTATGAGTAATCATGTATATATTTATGTGTGTGAGAAAAATAATACCACTATTATTATTAAAATAGTTTTGTTCTTATAATGTATCGGCTTAAGAATATACAGTCAAATTACCGTGTTTTAAAGTCACTTAAAATAATTTCTGTCTGTTTGGTTAAGCTACCAATCAATACTGGTTAGGTTATTTTGTCTTATTTTGCTTTCATTTTAGGGCTTACTTTTTGTTAAGAAAAAAGATTTTGTTTTGTAACTGTGTAAAAGTTAAATCCATAAACCCAGAACTACCCCGAGAACTTTAGCTTCTGTCCCTTCCCCTTGAACTACTTTCTCCTTTGCCCAATGGATGACCTTTTATTTTTTAACATTTCTGGCGTATCCTTCCATTGTTTATTCATAATACATGCAAATATGTATATACATCTGTATAATACTCATTTCTTAGAGAAAATATAGATAGTCCATGTACTGTTCTATATCTTGCTTTTTCATTTAACTATATATTCTGGAAACCACTCTACAGCAGCATATTAATGTTACAATGTCCCATGTTTTTTCAACAGTTGCATAGTACTCCATTGTGTAGATGTGTTATTGCTTATTAACTCACTTCTCTCAGATGGCCATCTGTAGTGTTTCCAAAATTCTGCTATTTCAGATAGGGCTGCAGTCACTAGTCTTATACATATGTGGGTTTTGTTAGATTTTTTGTTTTGTTTTATTTTGGTTTTTGCTGGTGTACCTTGGGATAGATTCCTAGAACAGGGAGCGCTATGTCAAAGAGTAGATGTGTATGTAATTGTGCTCTCCATTGCTAAATTCTACACATTATTGTGTTTTCCTACCAGCAATGTATAAACACGCTTCTTTCCCCACAGATTATTTTCGTCACCTGTACAGGTGAATAATTGTGACTATTTCACTAGAAAATGTCAAATTGTCAGAGCCGACTCAGGCAAATCATAGATTTTACCTAACACCAGACTTTGCTAGTAATTCAAAAACATAAAGCGAGTAGCACAGTCACAGCATGCTTCTCTGGAGGGCCTCCAAAAATCAGAGGGAGCTTCCAAAAACTGTTCGCCTCACCCACAATGGAACGCGTTTCAGTGTCGGAGGAAAACGAACACGGACAGTGTGTGCGGCACAAGTCACTCAGGGGCAGGTGTTCGGGGCTTCTTAGTTCTTAGACTCTGTCAGTTGTGCAGAGAGAGTCTGTGCCACTCAGCTTCCATTTTCCAGCTATCTCTGCTCCATCCGTTAATACATTCCAGGGATGTGTTTATGATAAGCCATCTAAAGTACGCGAGTGTATCCTGGTAAAAGTTAAAATGTTTAAAAGGAAGTCTGTTTGAGGTAAATCCAAGAAGAGAGGGAGGGAGTCACAGGTCTGCTGTCTTCCTTGCTGTTATCTCCATCATTTTATATAGCAGTCTGCTTTTCAGGCCAGGTTGAGCCTTTCCTTACATTTAAGGGCTATTTGCATTTGCTCCTGTGAGCGATCTGTTCATAGTCATTGCTTAAGTTTCTAATAGGATTGTTGAATTTTCTTTTAAGCAGCTCTTTATGTCACAGGGATATTAATCCTTTGGTATAAGTTGCAAATGTTTTTTCTCTGTTTTGTGACTTGTATTTCTACTTTGCTTATGGTGCAAAAGTTTATTTTTATGTAGTCAAACTCATCAGTCTTTTCCTTTATTGCATCTGGATTTTGAATTATAATTAGGAGAGCTTTCTGCATACTCAAGTTACAGAGGGATTCATCAATTTTTTTCTAATATTTGTATTGTTTTATTTTTTCTTTACCTCTATAATCTTTGACCATTTGGAAATCATTATTGTATATAATGTGAGGATTATACTCAATTTTCTCTTTCCTTATAGCAATCTGGTTATTCATACATCACTTATTAAAATGTCCATCTTTACCTAATTGAGTTGCAATTCTGAATTTATTGCATACTAAATTTGCCTGTACAATTGGATTTATCTCTAGATTTTTCTTCTGATCCATTGTTCTCTGTCTCCATTCATAGCGAACCAGTATCACACCATTTTAATTTTAGAGGCTTTGTATATGTGTTAGTATCTGGTAGGGCTAGCTATTTTCCACTTCACAGTTATTCTTCCTTTTTAGGGTTTTCCTGACTTTTTCTGCTTTTTTGTTCTGCCAAATAAACTTTATAATAAACTTGTCTAACTCAAAAAAGATGCTTTTGTATTTTTACTGGGATGATCTTGAATTTATAAAATAAGTTACAGAGAATTAACATTTTTATGATATCATATCTTCACATGATGCTGTCTTTCCTTTTGCTCATGTTAACTTTTGTGTCCCTCAGGAGAATTTTCTAGTTTTCTTCACAGTTCTTCAACATTCCTTGTTAAGTTTGCACCTAAGTATTTCATTCGTTCATTCATTTTTCTTTCTCTTTTCTTCCATTACGTATCTTCTAAGTTTATCATCTTACGTATACGTAAAGGCTGTTGGTTTTAGTATGCTGATTTTCCATCTGCTATTTTATTAGTTTTCTTAGTGTTGGTAATAATTTCCTGCTGATTTGTTTAGGTTTTCCAGATATATAAATATGTCAAATGAAAATAAGGATAGTTTTACGTCTTTTTTTCTAATTCTTATACTTCTAATTACCTTATCTTATAATGTCACAGTTTCTTAAACTGTAAGAGGAAACAGAATTCTACCTATCTCATAATTTTGTTGTATGCGTTAAATGATGTAAAATGATTAGAGCAGTGCCTGAAATGTAGTAAAACCACAATCAATAGTATTGTCATTGCAAAGTTATTTAATTATATTTGTGTGTGCATGTGTGTATATATGCATACATATTTATATTATATAGATCTCCATGTGCTTGATAAAACATTCTAGAGTGAAGAAATTCTAATATCAAGCATTTGCACATCTGCAATTTGGAATTATGTGGTTAAAATCATTTTCTGAAGAGATTAGTGTTTGCAAAACTTTGGTCATGTGTCACCTTCACAATTTTTGCCATAATCCATGTATCATACCATTTCTGTTCTTATTTATTTAGTATTTTTCTTTAAACAGAAAAATTTCTCTTTTTACTTTAAATATAAATGTAAATGTATGACATATAAATACATAATATATATCTTTATACATGTCTCTAGAAATATATATGCTATGTACACATTAAAATAAAAGTATTACAATTTTTTAAAAAGTTTAACACCTGAATTCACTTCTGATCTCACATTTAGGGGAACATTAATGAGTTCATACTTTAAATAGGAGTCTTCAGTGTCTCAGAGAGTTGACAAGCTTATTTTTAAAGACCTCTTGAGTAGGTTTTATAATCACTCTTAGTTACAGCTAGAATATAAACTCTGTAAAGGTGGGATCTTTGGCCTTATTTACTGCTCCATAAATATTTGTTGAATTCATTCATTAATTCTGTTGTTTGCTCTCTTCCTTCATGCCATGCTCTGTGGATGAATTGGGAATTGTCACAATATGTTTTACCACTGTGGTATGGTTAGTATGCATTCTAGGGAAGAAATGGCAGAATTGGGATACTTTGTGTCACCTCTAGAAAATTCATAGAAAAATAAAGAATCGATTGGTTGGTTGTAGCTTCTCATGTTTTTAAGGGCTTGTTCTTTAGGATATTTGATTTTGATACTAGGCTGTGTGCTCATTCACATTTTTTCCTTGCTTCTGGAAGTTTCCTTGTAGATTGTTTTTGAGTCACGAAGATTTAAACTTTTGCAGAGGGTAGTGCTGATGCTATCACAATATAATTAGAAATTTAGAAATGTGGGGTAAAATCCAGCTAGGGTATATTTGGCTTTAGTAAGATCTGCAACTTACATAACCAGCAATAACTCAGTCCCAAATGCTAAATGTTGTCTATAATTAGAAAGGCTCACTTTTATAATTGATGGTTAAAATTATTATAACTGGTGTTTAATGGGCTTACTTTAGGTATTCTTATAATCAAGAACGTGTAGGCAGCCTGTTTATGCCTTTCAAAGTAAAATTCACAAAAATTGTCCCTTTAGGAAAATAAGGTCACTTTATAAAGCACGATTCTCTTATGCTCTACTTTGTTAAATGACATAGTTTGTAAGTTTTCAAAGTCCCATCTGCATTCTATAATTAGAGCAGTATATTTTTCTTCCAAACATTTGACAAATTAAGGATCCCAAGGTCTCAAACATAAATTTTCACAGCATGTGCATAATACTGGAAGCTTCTGTATATATCAATTTAAGATGAGGATAGGCAATTAGTAGGAAAAACACAAGTAAAAGAAAAAAAATAAAAACTAGACTTGGGGTAAAAATATGTGAGTTAAAGTCGTGACTCGGCCATTCACCAGCTTGGGGAATTCTCTGAACTCCTGTGGGCCTGTTTCTTGTCTGAAAAATGAGGATGATAGGGAAGGGAGAGAGGGATCTGAAAGGGAGGAGGGTTCTGTTCAACAAAAATATTTTCCTGAGTCTCTATCACGTGTCAGGTCCTTCCTAAGTGTAGGTGACACAGAAAAATAGGATGAAGCCCTGCTTCTGGGAAGTTTGCAGTCTATTCTGAAGACAAGAGAAGAATTACATTGTAACATAGAGAGAGACAGAGTGTCAAAATAAGCATGGAGGAATGACCAAACGCTAAGTAGATAATACTTTCTTCATTCATTCATTCAACATATATTGACTGAGTATTTCTTATATGCCAGAGACTGAAGACACTGGGGATTCACCATTGAACCCAACCAAAAATGTCCCTGCTTTCATGGATGTGTGCCATTTCATGCTTGCTGTGAGAGGGGTATGAAGGCTATGAAGAAGAACAAAGTAGGGATAGAAAATAGAGAATGAGATCGGGGTGGGAGAGCCATCAGTATTTTAGATGTGTTGGTTGGAGAAGGCCTCTGTGATAAGATGCTGCTTAAGCCTAGATCTGCAGTAGGTGGAGAGTCAACCATGAGGAAGCTGAGGGAAATGTTCCAGGGCAGACAGAAGTGTGACCTACAAGCCCTGAGGTGGCAGGTACTTGGAGAGTAGCAAGAAACAAGAATGGAGCACAAATATTTTAGGGCCTGGTAGGCTGTGGTAAGAATTTCAGATTTTACTCTGTGTGTAATGGGGACCTTTGGGTGCTTTTAGGCAAAGAGTGACAGGATCTGACTTACGTATTATAAAAAGATCACTCTGATTGCTATGTGAGGTAAGGGGATACACAGAGAAGGAAAGTGAGGAATTCTGACAGACAGCAGTTACTATGACTCCCCAAGGAGAGGGCATTTTTACATCAGGATGAACGCAATGGCTAGGAGAGGCAACAAGAAGCTAGGAGAATGCTGAGCCATCCCTTGCCCTGTGGAAACTGGGGTATGGAATCAAGTACAACCCACCTCCAGTGGTCTACAGAAAAGCAACGCTCTGAGAGGAGAGTGAGAGTTCAGCTGATACCAAGGTCTAGAGAGTGTAGATGAAGAGGTAGGTTGAGGATCTAGATGGGGACCTGGTAGCCATGTAACTGGTTCCCCAAGGAGCACAAGGTTTTGGAAGGGAGGGAAGTAAAAGGAGGTAGAAAAACACAGGACAGTATGTGGATGAAAAACATTTGCAGGAGGCTAGCTGGCCAGAGGGGCTTCCATTTCTCAGTAGTGATAACATATAGCTGGGATGGAACCACTAATGGATATAAAGTGAGAGTCAAGTTCCAATGCAGCCACTTTTCATATGACACTGAGGTAGAGAGTTGGCAAAGGCAACCTCTTGGTGAATGCTAACTAAAAACTACTTATTTAAAATGTTTCCTGCTATATATAAATCCTTCAATGTGACAATCTCACTTCCAGAAATTTATTATCTCAAAAATTAAGGATGTGTGCAAAGACTTAACGACAAATATATATAATGTGGCATTATTAATACTATATCTGAGATTTCTTTATCTGAACCCTGTGATTCAAGAGAAAGTAAAAGTTATTATAATATAAAAGTATTGAAGAGGAAGATTGGCACAGATGTTAGCTCAGGGCTAATATTCCTCACCAAAAAAAAAAAAAATCATTGATTGATAAACTATTTTAAAAAATAGTCGCTGCTTAAATATCCTTCCATGCTCAATACCAATATCCATGACAGTAGTCCCCTAGCTGGCAGAAGGTTGATTTTTGGATGTTATAAACATCTGAGAATGAGCAGAAAAGGGACCGAATCTACTTATTGGTTGTTGTAAACAATAAAAGAGGCTTCTACTCTTCACCAATTTCAGTCCCAGAACAAGATTTTCCATACATTCTGTCTTTCATGGTGTGTGTGGGTTTTGATGGACACACTAACAAAGGACCTGGCTCATCTACAGGCTTCCCACTGTCCCAGCAGCAGAGATATGCCAAGGAGTAGCGGCAGGCTTTAGGTGAGGGTGAACAAGATGGATATGAAGCCAACGGTAGGAGCCCTGCATTGTAAGGAGGCTTCAGATCTTCTGAGTCCTGCTTGACCTCCCTTTCCTCATCCCTCCTGAGATATAATACGGTATAATGTGAGAATTAAGAGCCAAACTCTAGAGTTAGACTTCAAATTCTTCAAAATCAAGTGCCATTGGGCTGTTACTCTCTTCCTTCATCTATAAAATGAGGTTAAAAAATATTTAGCTGTTTTACAAGACAGATGTGAATCCACAACAAGATGAAACGTGTGAATTGTTTAGAAGAGGGCTCGGCACCTATCTGGCTCCAATTCTTATGTTAGCTACCGTCTCCACCACCACCAATCCCATCATCATCATCATCGTTATCCCTCCCACCATCAGCAGTAGCATCCTGTCGATGACGGCAAGTGATAGTGCTGGCTTTCAAAATGGACTCTTCTGAATGATTTTCATTGTGTGATGTGTTTCAAAAAATCATATTTAAGCTTATCAGATGTTTCACAATCTCTGATAATCTAGTAGCATCTGCTGTATCATAATACCTTTAGTATTCCGCATTTAGCATTCAGTGCCATCATTGATCAGTAGTTAAAATGATAATATTTTTATTTGACCTACTGTATTGTTCCATTTCCATCTTTTTAGATAAAAGTCCTGAATTTAGGTGTTTAATTTTTCAGAGAATTTGAAAATAGATCCATCAGAATATATGGATTGAAAGTCATAAATGAGTCCCTATCAAGAATTTTAACTTCCATCTCTGAACCTGTAGAATCTTCTATGTCTGTCCTCCAAAATTAAGGGAAATTGATGCTTATAATACTTTATTAAGGCAAAAGTTGCCTACCCAATAACTCTTCAACCTTTCTTCCTTACTAAGATGAGCCATGATTTTGATGGTGAAAACAATGTGGCCAGCTAAAAGTCTATATTTCCCATTATCCCTGAAGATAGGGCTTGCTATATGACAAATTCAGGCCAGTAAAGATGTAAATGGAAGTTACTTGTGGGAGTTCCTAGGAAGCACCTAAAAAGCTCAAATTATAGGTCCTCTTTTTCCCTTTCTCCTTTTTCCTGGATGGAATGTGGACTCAATGGCTGCAACAGCAGCAGCTATATGGCTATCACGAGGCCAACTTAAGAACAAAGCCACACCCTAGGAATAGCAAAACCCAAAATAGAGGGAGGCCGAGACATTGGAGTCACCACACTAGCCCTAGACTGTGATAGGTCATATTAACATTTTCTTTTCATAACAAAATTCTTTTCTGCATTCTTCTAACCAATAAATTAATGTTTGTGTTAATAAACACACTATCTGCCAAAAACTGTGATAAACATTGTGAAAAATGCAATGGTTCTTCCTGATTGCTTATGAACTGGTAAGACATTTACAATCTAGTGTGTGTTTCATTGTATTAATATGTCAGCAGCCAAAGCCTGAATATTGCAGAGAAATTATAAAGGACCTAGCCAGACTTCCCCTGGAATATTATGGCCATGTATTATCTGCACTTAATATTTGATACGAATCAAGCCTAAAATATACTTCTACAGGACATCATGATTTCTCTCACACAAAAAATTGCTATTTTCAAATGATAAGGAAAATGTACTTTGGATGGTTGTCCCCAAATGAGTCATTTCCTATGGAATACATTGCTATACATAGGAAATGTCATTTGAACCATAAATATCTAAGAAAAGCCCATATTCTTCAAAAAAGTTATTTAATCAAAAGTCAACAACATCGCTTGTTTTTCTACATATCTTCTCGGCTTTTCTGAGCCCACCATGATGCTCTTCAACCCCTGTAATGTTTTTAACTTCCACAGCGAGCTGAGTCCTTGTGGGCATACTTGTCAAGGGAATGTTTGTGATCAAAAACAACCCATCTTCAGGGAATTCTCTGTAGGATTCACAAGGGTTGCCTTTAAAGGTGAAAGAAGCCCCTCAATACTGTATTTATTTAGTTCAAACATTGCAAGAAAAGTTGATATAATGTTTTTCACAAACCACTGACTTTCCACGAATAAATGTGGGTTTGGGAAAGGACTAAGTATTGTTATTATTTATTTATTTGAATTAATTAATTAGTTCATTTATTTATTTTTGCTGAGGAAGATTCACCCTGAGCTGACATCTGTGGCCATTCTTCCTCTTTTTGTGTGTGAGCTGCTGCCACAGCATGGCCACTGACAGACAAGAGTTGTAGGTTCACACCCCAGAACTGAACCCAGGCCACCAAAGCAGTGTGCCAAACTTAACCACCAGGCCCCTGAGGCTGGACCAGGATTGTTTCTTTTTGTTGCACTGTCCTGCCTTGAGACATTCACTGGCTTTGGACTTTCACTCCTTTAATATTCTGATGATATAAGCATAACACTCATTCATTCATTCAACAGTATAGCTGGATTCCAGGCACCCTTCTTGGTGCAAAAGTTATAGCAACTAACAGGATAGAACTCACATCCTAATGGAAGGAAAAAAGTAAAAATAAAATTCCTACATAAACAAAAAAATACTAACTTCAGATAGTTCCATGAAATCAAACGGAATAAAGGAATAGAGTAATTGGTAGAGACAAATCTTGATAAAGTGATAAGAGAGAGTCTTTCCAAAGGAGTACATTTGAGTGCAGATCTGAATGATGAGCAGTGGTGAGCTATGCAAAGATCCATAGAGAGAGCATTCCTTGTAACAATAATAGCAGATTCAAATGCCCAAAGGTTGGAATAAATTGTTCAAGGAGAGCAGTGAAAAATGGAGAGATTGATGAACTGAGCTAGAAGGGTACACGGGGATCCAAAGATGTAGGGTCTTATCAGCCCTAATTACGACTTGGCATGTGAGTCTGTCCTGTTGGAGGGTTAGAGGCAAGAAGACATGATGCGATTTCTAAAATATTCTGGCTGCTGTGTGGAAAGTGAATCAAAACAGGCCAAGAGTGTAAGGAGGGAAAGTGGTTAAGGGACCATTTTCATCATCTGGGAAAGAGCTTGTTGTGGTTTGGATTGGGGGGAAGCTATTAAGATTGTTGGCTTACAATGTATTAGGCGTTGCATCTATGCTTCAAGAATGTTAAAACTAACAACAGCATTTTGGAAAGGCACTATTATTCTTATTTTTAAGGTGAGAAAGTTGGAGCTCCGAAGGCTAAAAATGTTGCACGCAGTCATAGTAAATGGCAGACAACACTGAATAGGTCAGATTTCAAAGACTATGCTCTTAAGTGCTATAGTATCATGACTTCAGGGAAAGAGTTGCTGTGGATTTTCATGGGAGGAATGATGGAAGTGACAGCCATAGTCTCAGGATGTGGGAGTATCTGACTCTCATCTATGGGGACATTTTCCTCCATGGGCCTGTTGAGAACTGTGAGAGATCTGAGATTTTGTCTTATTTGCAAGTGAACAGTTTCATCCATGCTGGCAGAAGACGCAAGGTTCTTAGGTCAGAGACAAAAGGCTTTATTATGCACAGCAAGTAACATGAGCTTCATGTTTGGCTCGGCTCCCATTGCCCTTCAAGTCATGGAGGCTTGGCTTGACTCCCATTGCCCTCCATGGGAGGTGGGAAAGGGAGAGTTGCCAGCACAGAGGGGCCTAAATGGGTTTGCATTACAAGTGAGGAACATTGAGCTTGGGGAATCCACCTCTGTTGCAGTGAGCTGTCTGGGGGAGATGTTACCTCATCCCTCAAAGTTCCCTGCTGTAACGAGAACCCTGAAAAGCGACCTGGGTAAAGAGCACTCAAGGCCTTGCGTTCCTGGCACACTCAGCAGGAATGTGCAGAAATGCTCAGTCAGGGCCCACGGCAACTGCTTTTTCCCTCCGTCAGGGCCACATTCCCCCAGTGGGAACAGAGCCATCTTTGTAAAAGCCGGTTCCTCAGGACTGATCCAGAAAGTTGTCCCAAACTTAACTCTCACACTGTTTTAGAAAGGTACAGGGAGATACATAAGAAATCAGAGTACTGGCATAAGAATTTTGAATGCCTTTGGCTGCAAGTAAGGGACTATTCACTCTTCAGGATCATAAAGGAGTGTTTCATTTTCTCACATAAAATGAAGTTCTGGCGAAAGGTGTTTTCTAGTGATGGTTCCGTGACTCAACAATATCAAGACTCCATGTTCACGTCAACATCCCTGCAAGTCTGCAAACCTTGCACTTACAGTTACAAGATGGATGGGACTCTTCTAAGAATGGTGTCCTAACCATAATTTCCAAAGCAAGGGGGAGTGATGCATAGCATTTCTTTTCCAATGCTATCCTCCTGTCAGGGATGAAAACTCACTTTCCTAGGGGCCCACAGGGGATTTCTATTTATATCTCATCTGTCACATCTGCGTCATATGACCACCTGGGTCACATGGCCAACCTAGATTGAGGTGTGCCCTCTCTTTCCTGTGGGACTTCCCCAGACATTTGAATAAAATTGAGGTTGTGTGACTGAGGAGAAAAGGAGTTGTTGGCTTTTGGGTTGGCACACTTCTCTCCCAGTCGCTTTCTGGCATTTAGACATGGGCACTGAGCAAGAGGGATGAATTGGAATTCCATAGTCACTAAAACAAGTCGTGGCTTTATAGTTGGTTTCCCAGGGGCAACAATGAGGAGGGATTGTGTAGTTCACGCCAGCCTGGTTTGGCGCTGGGTACAGAGCCTGCCAATTAATTTGGCAAAGAACTCCAATTCAGTGAACTTTAAATAAAGAGCACAAAAGAGGACAAATGGGAATTATTTTGTAATCTGACTCAAGCCTTGCGTGTTCCTGAGTCACTGAATAGAGCGAGGAGAAGGTCTTGGCATACGCTGTCAACGGGCCGAAAGCAGAAGGGAGTGGAGAGAAAGCTGTTTGTATGCCTGGAACCTGTCTCAAAAATCCCAAACAAGCAAAACGAAGGCTCCGTCTCTCAGCGGGTGACACAGCCCAGGATTCAGCACAGTCTGCTGGCAGGTTTAGTTAGCGTTATTTTCCTCTTTTAATAATATTCACCATATTGACAGTAATTTGCAGGTTTTTAAGTTCTGCATATGTTCCTACTGAAATCATCCTTCTTTTTGCTTCCCTGAGATCGTGTTCAAGAAACACCTGAGCTAAGCAAAAAAATAAATAAATAAATAAAAATTGTGCATTAATCAGGAAACGTCTTTGGAAGTTTCTCCTGGCTTTTGCAATCAAGTACTGCACCTATCAACGTGACAGCAGTGACATTAGGGGAGTTATTGTTGTGAACTGGAATCATAATCATGGAATATTTTTCCCTGAGAATTATTTTACACTATTACGTCTGAAATATGAAATATATTTTTTTAAGGTTCAAAAAAATAACTTTTGGTTTTTTTTTCACTTGACAAACACAGCACATTTATCACACACAGAGTCTATTATTGTAATTTATTAGAGGTCCTACATGTACCTGGAACTATGAATGTGTTTTTATATGGGCAGCTATGTGTGTATGAGAGTTTTTGCGTATAGGAAATCTTAAAGGGACATCAAGGATAGATCCTATAGGCAAGTGATTCCAATATTGGCCCAAATAATAACATATTTTCAACCAGATAATTATCATTGTAGATCTGGTGGAACCTTGTGGTTCAGAGTATGGCTCTGAGGTCAGACTCTGGGGTTCTGATTCTCACCATCATTTGACCTTGGGAAAATTACGTAATTTTTCTGAGCCTCAGTTTCCTCATCTATTGATTGAGTTAATAATAGCAAATATATGACTAATATTAATAGCAATAATGATAATGATAATGATCATGATGATGATGATACTAGCGAATAGTCATTGAGTGAGAGGCATTGTCCTATGCACTTCTCATGTATTCACTTATTATTAATATTAATAATATTCACATATTAATGTTATATTTACATTATATGACTATATGTTTTATAATTAATATTAATAATTATAGGAGTTTGTGAGGATAAGATGTTATGTGCCTAACACCATACTTTATACATTGTAAATATTTTAAAACAGGTATTAGCCAAAATAACATTAATTGAATGAATGGATTGGGCAAGTAAGTCAAAATGGAACAGAGCAATTATGTATCTAGACCCTGCCAAAGAGCTCCAGGCTATATTAGTTATTTAATTTTCGAGGCAATGCCAAGGTGTTTTGGGCAAAGGATTTTCAAAGTGTATCCTACCCTGCCAGAATTCACAAAAAACATTAGCAGCAAAAGATCCTCTGTCTAGATTCTTTTAAACTAGGCCCTGAAAGATATTCACATGTTTGCATGTGGATCTGGATATTTCTAGCTAGAACCTCAAGAGTTTAATTAAATATTTGCACAACAGACTTTTTCCAGAACGTTTGGGGAGGACAATTATACCACCTGCTGCCGTTCCAGATTGGCTCATCACCCAGTTGGCGTTTTCCTTTTCCGGGTCTGGCACACAGCACCACTGAGCACCGTCCAAGGACACGCAGCACTCACCACATGAAAGGTTCCGATGGGCTTTCTGTGCCTCCTGGTTTCGGCAGAGTTCTTAAGCCCTCCCCGTTGACTTTTTAATAATGAACACAGAAAACTGGCTGCCACCATTCACTCGCTCATTCATTCATTCCTTCCTTTACTCATCCATTCTCCAAAGAGCACCCAGGGAGATCTATGAAGAAAACGCATCAGATCACAAACATTCTTGACTGTTGAAAAGCTTAGCAGTTTCTCACGCATTTGGATGAAAAGCTTGTCCTCTTACCTTAGCCCAGGAGACCCCGCACCATTCCCACCTCGCCTGGCTCTGTTCTCATTTTGCATCACTCTCCCTGTCTCTCTCCTCCAGCCACACTTGTCCTACTGCTCTCTTTGAACAAGTCAAACTCACCCAGCTTCACGGCCTTTACTCTGCCCAGCACGCTCCTCTCTACCTTTACTATGACTGGCTCAGCTCAAATACCTCCACCCCACAGATGCCTTTCTTATGACCCTTCTTAAAGTAACTCTCCCTTCTCCAGTGCGTGGCACAGTGCCAAACACACAAAAGGAGCTAATTAATTTAAATCACGTGAATTATGCTTCTACTATGTCCAATTTGTTCTTTTTAAAGAAAACATTTAGGTTTATAATTAAACCCAAGGAGGACTCATGAGATTTTAGGTGATCTCTTGGAAGGAGAGTAATAGTAATGGCTAATATTTAGAATGGTGCGCTCCAGTTTAAAGGGCTTTAGGCGCCGAGCAGGTAAACAGTTTGAAGTCACACTGATTTTAAAGAAAGGAGAAAGGGTGAGAGCTGTGGCGCGACTAGAGAGTCACGGTCATGCGCCACCTAAAATAATTCAAATTCAAGTTAAAAAGAGAAAGAAAAACTGGAGCCTTTGCCACTGATTCAGCGGGCTGGTTCCTGATCCTCGATGCAATGCCTACTCTGCCGAATGCTTCCCTACGTGCTGGACGTGTGTTCTTTCATTTAACATTCACAGTCGCGCTGGGAAGGAGGTACTGTTACTGACATCGTTTATATATGCAGTACTTGAGATTTACAGAAGACTTTGCCTGTAAGGGGCCAGATAGGCTTGGTGGGCTATGTGGTCTCTGTTGCAACAACTCAGCCCTGTTACCGTAGCTCAAAAGCAGACACCAACGTTACATAAATAAATGAGTGGGGCTGTGTTCTAATAAAACTTTGTTTACAAAAACAGGCAGCAGGCTAGATTTAGCTGGCTATAGTTGTGGACCTCTCTTACAGAGGGTAGGCAATTTGCCTATGTTTAAATAGCTAAGTGGCAGCTAGGGTTTGAACCCAGGTTGTCCTGATTCCTGGATGCCAGATTTTGAAGCAGGAAGGAGAGGCATTTCTGTACTGCCTCTCTTTCCTGGTGGTCCATCCAGTAGGTCAAGTTTTTAATAAGTATAATGAACACTTACTGACTGCTTACCACACACCAGGCACTGTCTAAGGGATCTATTATATATTCAATGATTTAATCCTTATGATGTTGAAGGAAGAAGCCACTATTCAACATCAAATAAAAGCTGAATTTCTTGCTTGCCAAGAAGGGAGAACTGTTCCGGTAAAGTCTCCTTCTGAACAAGCAGAGAGAGCTGATCACATTACAGTTTGGAGATGCGTGGAAGTCAAGGATTGGGGGCTTTCAGAAGCAGAGATGGCTTCCCTTTCATTCTCAAGGTCTGGTTAGTTTCCTGAGCTGCTGGGGATACCCTGTCAGAAGGGTAGTGCTGGGTGAGTTGTCATGGATAGTTTGGGATGGATTTAAAGCCATTTCTGGTGATTCCTCGTTTCTGGCATGGATTAGGGTCAAAGTACCATCAGCATTTTTCTCTCTTGAATGTGAATCCTAAGAACTTTTTACGCTTACAACAATCCTGTAAGGGAGATACTCTTATGACCCCCCTTGATGTATGAGGAAACAGAGGCGCATAGAGGTACGTGACTTGCCCAGGATCTTAAGACTGGTAAAAGGTAGAGCCAAGGTTTTAAAACTGGAAGTCTGAATCCATATTCAGTGCTGCTCACAATGACCCTCTTCTGCCGCCAAAGTCATGTGTTTGCTTTCCGTGGGAATCGCAAGTTGGTCACTTACAGGCACTTGTATTAATTCCTAGTTTGAATCTATACATTTTTTTCATTTTAGCTCATCATTTGTTCTCATCTCCATTCCCTCTTTTAGGTAACAAATGGCCAATTAAAAAAGAATGTCCACAAGGGCGAATTCCTTGATGTGAAACGCAATGCCATTTAAGGTCATTGTTCCTAATATTTTAGCTTCTAGCTAAAAAGTCAGGCTTGCTTTTGCTGAAAGGTTAATAAGCAGAAATCTTGACTTCACAGTGCATCAGGACAGATAAATGGCTACATGAAAGATAATGCAAAATTATAGCCTAGTTTAACCCTATTGGGTTTGTTCTTGACTCTTAGACCAATCTTGTGAAAGGTTAAAAGGAAAATTAAGAGAAAGACAAGCTTACCTCTTTGCAAATTCATGTTCTACCTTTTACCACTTATAGAACTCAACAGTCATGGCCAACATTCATGGCAGAACTAGACGAATTATAACTACAGAGTTGTAATTGTCTCCTACTTGGCCACAGACTGACTCAAAAGACAGATGACTGGGACTTAGTCCTATTTTCACCAATAGTCAGATGCAAAATCCTGGGAAATGGGTTCAATCTATCCATGTGGATTAGTTTCCTAGGGCTGCTGTAACAAAGTACCATAAGCAGGGTGGCTTAAAACAATAGAAATTTATTGTCTCATAGTTCTGGAAGCCAGAAATCTGCAATCCAGGTGTTGGGAGGGCCGTGCTCTCTCTGAAGACTCTAGGGGAGAATCCCTTCATGCCTTGCCTAGCTTCTGGTGTTTGCTGGCAATCTTTAGCATTCCTTGGCTTATAGACACATCACTCCAGTCTCTGCCTCTGTAGTCACATAGCTTTATCCCCCATGTGTCTCTGTGTCTCTTCTCCTCATCTTATAAAGCCACCAGTCATATTGATTTAGAATCCACCCTACTTTACTTTGACGTTATCATAACTAATTCTAACTACAATGACCTTATTTCCAAATAAAGTCAAATTCTGAGGTTTCTGGGGGTTAAGACTTCGACATATCTTTTTGTAGAACACTATTCAACCCCTAACACCAGGATTCTATGTTCTCATTTGTTTTATGATGACAAGATTGCTTCTTCATAGGGGTGCTACAGGGAGGATAATGAGATTCAAGTCCTCAAGTTCAAGAAAAAGTACTCTGTAGTTGTTAAACATGTCACTACCAGATTAATCTGAAAGATGAGGACATATTCACGGGACAGGCTTTATGAAATCTAGAATTTTTTTTATTACAGACTCAACCAACTTCCTTTTCACAAGAGCTGAGCTTCCCAGGGTGTATTTTTGCCAGAATAATAAGTAACTTCAAAATAAGTGAGATATACACAAAAGGATGATAATTTTTGACCTAGATGTCATTCTGCAGCAAGTTTCAGAAATTGCTTCCTTTATTTATAGACTGGACGCTTCTTAAGAGAAAACTGGTTTTTCCTCAGAGATACAAAGGAGCGTTTCTTGTTTGTTCTAGAAGAAAAGGAGATTTTCATTAGCACACACCATCCATATTTGGCTTTTTGACTGAACTTGTAGAAAGAATGCCAATTCAGACAGTAAATTTATGGAGGATGCAGGAAGTGCTCTCAGGCCTCTCAAGAAGTGAAGTTTGCATGAAATGGAAAAAAGCTCCCATAAATTTTTGTTTTGTTTTGTTTTTCCTCATTTACTTATTTATTCAATAAATATAGAGCCCGCTACTTGTCATGAGAGACACTATAGGTGCAAAGATGTATCAGATGTGGTCCCTGCCCCCAGAGAACCCATAGGTGAGTGGAGAAAATATGTAAAGAAATAGCCATAATATGATCATTTCCATTGAAGAGATGTTTCCAAAATGCTGTGGATACAACTGAAGCCATTGAAAGAAATCAAGGAAGGTTTTCTTGAGGCAGAAACAACAAAAGCAGGAAATGTGATTGTGCAAAAGCCGAGGGGCATCGATTCCATCTTATTTTCTCTGTGTGGCTGGAGTGTGGACGGTGACGTGTGTGAGCAGCAAGTGGGACAATGAGAGGTGAAGGCTGAGAGGTTGGCCGGGGCTGGATCATAAATATCGTTTGCATAGGTCATGCCAAAGCATTCGAACTCTGTCATGGGAGAGTAATAATATTTTTTTCATTTCTTTGATACTATTTTTTCTTAATTTAAGTTAATCTCAGCTTGTTACATAAAGCTTAAAGAGTAGAAAAGTATAAACACGAAAATTAAAATCACCTAATTTCAACACCCAAAGGTAAAGTTTTTAGTGCTCTGTGTATAACCTTCAGTCTTTTTATAATTAAGTAAATTCAGTATAATGTATTTATTATGATTTTAGTTTATTATAATGTTAAGATGCAGATAGTTTTGTCTCTCTCTCATTCTCTTTTTTCATTTAACATTATACTGTGGACTTTGTCCTGAAAGAATTTTTTCTAGATAGTGTTGTGATATACCTACATTTTAAAAAGAAGTTTAATTCTAGTAGCAAGGAGAGGTTCTACAGTCTAGGATAACATCAAAGTAGCTTGTGCCAAAGACTTGGAACTCCTCCCATTCCTAGGTGTAGAGTTAATTCAGTCGGCGTATTTCAACTTATCATGTGATCTGTGGAAATAAAATGTATGGCTCCTTTTCTATGAAGGGGAATTTTAAGTGATAAATGAAACAGAAAATGTCTTGAAAAAGAAAACGTAGATGAGGAAAAACGGCAGGTTTTAAGCAGTGCATTCATTTTCTAAAAATAAGCATTCCTCTTTATCTAAACTTACAGTCTGAGCATGCTAAATATGTGATACTTTAAGCCTAAGACTTCCATAAACTGCATCATTGCGAGACACATAAGCTTTGTTGACAATGTTACAACAATCTCAAATTATCTGTCTGGAGAACAAATCTGAGACCAAAATAACATCATAGTACACATCAGATTTTTTAAATTTTCCTTGAAATGTAAGATAATAATAATAATACCACTGGAATGGATTAAAATAGTCTTGATGGGCATGGAATAAAATAACTGTGCTGGAAGCTGGGCGTGTACAATGTCTCTCAGGCTTTGTCTAAATATAAGATGGTTTAATGCTTGTAATGTGAAAAATCAGTAGTTTGTTGAAGTTTAAACAATACTTAATAACACCCACAAATTCCAGAAAGTTCAAAAATAGTTAAGATAATCAGAATGATTTTTTATTTTGTCTTAGAGGTTGTTGACTATATTTTGTAACTCACCATCTCACAACAAACTAATAACCTTGATCTGTGGTGACGTAGTATATCTTAAGGATAAAGAAAAATACTAAGTGTCTAGAGGGAAAATCAAGTGATCTAGACGGAAACTAAAGTCAGTCTAGGTCCAACTTTTCTTCTGGGAGAGAGGGAATTAAACAGACCTGATCATTATTGAAAGATAATTTTCAGCAAGAGGTAAAATCTTGACTTCCACAAAGATATTAAAATGAACGTGTGTTAAAGATTGTATTTTACTCATATGTGGGGTCCAAGCTGATGTTATAACTGGTTCAAAGGGAAAGTCGAAACAGCACAAATTTATCTGGAGTAAAGGAATGTTTAGATGAATTGCAAGTAAAGACAAAAACTGTTTTTTCCACAGAGTAGGAGTGAAGACAGTTTCGATCTCTACCAGATAAGACATGCTTTGCATATCTATCGGTTATCTACAGTTTACAGAGTTGTAACACAGCTCAGTGTCAAGGAACAGAGCTAGCTTCCGATAACGCAGAGGGTGTGCTGTTGACATGTACGGTCTTCCACGGAAGCACAGTTTCTTCACGCCGTGACGGCAATTCACCTCGTCATTGCCCTGTTGTCTTCTGTTTCCCCTTATGCCAGTCTTCTGTGATACTAAAACTCAGAATTAACTGAAATGAGGTGTACAGATTTAGAAAGAAAAAAAGATTTAAAAAAGCAAGAATCTAGGTCCAATCACTATTACTGTTCACGGGCAACGGACAGACACTTTCTCTCTGCAGTGTGAGTTCCATGAGACCAGGAACTTCAGCTCTTTGTTCCAGAACTACTGATAGATCTGGGTCTTTCAGGCCTGAGGCTTTTTACAATTATTAGAGCCCTCTTTAAAAAGAAAATGTATACAAATTATGAATGCAGAATTAGGTGCAGGACAAGTATTTACTTAGAATGAGAAAATAAATCATGAAATAAATAATAAACCACTAAAGTTATAAATTACAAATTATTTTAAAGGTGAAAAAAGCCACATATGCCACAAAGTCCAGAAAAGTAGCATACTATGTAGTTTTTGTTAACTGATTCACACCTCGATGCTACATTTTTCCCTACATTTTTTGTTGACATACTTTTTGATTGTTCTTTCATGTGACAACGATCTTGTAATGTTATTTTGTAGAGGGAGAATTGGAAGATGATTCAGTCTTTCTCCTACTCTGGTTGCTTATTTTTATTTTGAGATCAGTTTTGTGTGCTGTTTTGTCTGGATCCACAAGACCCAGATGTGGATCTGACAAGGTGTGTCAGATGAGCTGAGACGTGATTTAATATGCTGCTACTCAATTTTTATGTCTTGTACATTATGAATGTAAGGATTCTGAAATTCTATTTCTCATCGTTCCCATCAAAAGAGGAATGAAAATGTATGGTGCATTTATTGTTACTTATGCTATATTATCAAGTAGATTCCCAAGGATAGAGACGTTTGGTGTCAGAACTCTCCATAGACTGTCACCTGCCTCTGAACATCCCAAGCCTTGTTTCTCCTCCACGGCTCACACACTTGTGAGGTCAGGAGCAGGTCTTGATTTTGATACCACTTCTGTCCTTGCATCTTGTGTCATTATGCCGGGAGAATCAACCCAGTAGACACTGAGAATCTCCCAGGAAGCAATTCCTATACCAGAACAGTTAGCAAAAACGCCACTGAACACACCAGTGACTGGGAATCACATACACACATCCCACTAAACCCAATCAGTATATCTTAAATTCGTCTTTCTCTTAGCCAGATCCCAAAAAATCGTCCACAACTACTCTAATACCACTGATAAAAGGGCAGCGTAACACGCAGAAAGTTAGTGGGGAAGAAAGCAGCATTCTAACTTAATTGTGCTTAAATGTCTGGCTCTTACAAAATTTACAAAAATACAAAAATATGTGTTCATGTGAACATATTGCTAGTAATACCCCCTCATTTCTCACTGTATCCCAAGTGTCTTGCCCATTACATGATTAAAATAGGCATGAAATAAATCTCTGTTTAATGATTAAATAAATGCTTGATGAAGCCATACGAAAGGAAGAATATATTTATGTGAGGTTTTTTTGGTGCCCTCGAGGGAGGTTTGTACATAGAGAAAATACTATTCAGAAGGCTTTTTGAAAAAATTAGTATTCAATTTATTACAGTTACAATTATAAAAGAAAGGCTAGCTGTTTCTTGGGTTTTAAGTTTAGTTCATAAATATATTATCCTATTTTTAAATCCAACAGATATTAGCAATCACTTTTAAGTGATCTTTGACAAATATCTGGTGCCTTTTACAAGCATAAACACCTCAAACATCTTAAACAGCTTTTATAAATTTAATATATTTGCTTTTTTTAAGTACTCCAAGAGACTGAATTAATAAAAACAACCTCCCTGAATACTGAAGTCTTTTTCATTTACTAATGTCTAAACTTATAAAATTTGAAGTTTTTATTTTCTTGAATTATTTCAAATACATAAATATGAAGAGTGTACAAATTCATTATTTATAGCAAAATATTAATAACATAGCTTTATTACTCTCAAATGTTTTATACATAATTTTAAAGTTTAAAGAATGTGTTCCCATTTAAGGTAACACAGTTTTATTACTCTCAAATTTTTTGTACATAATTTTAAAGTTTAAAGAATGTGTTCCCATTTAAGGAATATCGTTATCATTCCAATTAACTGGATTCATTCATGACCAGAAGTGTTATCCAGGAAACTGCCTGGACTTTTAGGCACGTATTCTAGGCACGTACCCTGCTGGGACTCATTGAGCTCTATTTTACAGTTTCCTTGTCACATCTCCGTAAATCCAGGATGTGATCGATTAGCCTATTTCCCCAAATTCAAGTTCTACACATTTACTAATTTATATGTCTATTCACAGATTCTGTAACTCTCACCCAAGTTGGTCACTTGATTTGATTTTGCTTTTGCTGTTTCCCCCACATCTTAAGCACATTATATTAATCCTTGGTAACTTGGACTTATAAATTTGATGGAATTTTAAAGACATATAGATATACTTTCTACCCAAGGATAAAGACTTGTCAGTTTGATGAGCCTATGTATGCAGCCTGTGTACATACATACACAACTGATGGAGATGTTCCTAATGACATCCAGGTGAATTCTGTATGCCTCACATGGCCTTTGTCTGATTTGCATTTAAACTCATGAGGTCATTCTACTGGCAGGAAAATATAGGTACTTTTCCTAATAATAAAATCAGAGACACTCTCCTCCTATTCATTAAAATGTATCAAAGAATTTCAGAGGAGGACGACGACAGTGTAAAAAACTGGCAGTGATCAGGAGAGGTGCTATTTAATAGTAGGGTTTCGTTAAATGTGACAGTAACAGTGACACAAATCCACAAATACTTCTTGAATAAGAAGGAACAGAAAAAAAATGAAAAATAGATCTCAAATTACATAGATAGTATATAATAGATACCAGAAGAGGTAGGATGGACTGGTATAAAATAAAGTGTGCTAAATTTTCCATTGTAGTTATTTATATATTTATAAAACCTAATACAAATGTCAAAACTAATTATTGAAAGAGCAAATATGTTGTAAAGTCATCATCATCTTTAACATTATAATCCTATATCATATCAAGAAAAGTTAGGAAAGGGGGTAGGGTCTAGGAAAAATAAAAATTGCTTAATTTTTTATCATCTACAAAACGTTAGACTTTTAAAATTTTTGACATAAACATGAAAAATAGATTTAAATATATCCATAAAATTATAAAATTAACTGCCGGGGGAATAAAAATAGGATAGTGTTGAATCCTGACTCCCCACAGAGACCATCAAACTAACCTGCAGATCAAGCAAAGTCAAGGTGACTGTTGACTGCATTAGGGGAAGGCAGAGTCCCGGGGGCATCTTGAAGGGAAGAGCCACAAGTGGGAAATCTATGTGGGTTTTGTGGTCTAGTTCAAGGTGGGTCTTTCAAGGCAGGGAGCTGGCTGAGATTTGGCAAAGTTTGTGATATAATAGTTGAGGATTGATGGATATAGAGAGGTGAAGATTTTGATGTGAGCCTTTGAAAAATAAACAATAATTTGATGACTCCACTTGCGTAATCTTTTAATAGGAAGAAGGGACTATTGTTCCTTGTGCTGAAGAGAACAAGGTGAATAGTCTATTGTTCAGATAAATGAATTTTAAGTAAATTCCTGAAAAAAACAATAAGGTTATTTGCAACTTCATTTTTCTGGGCAGGAAGTTCCTGGCATAATCAAATTATGCTAATGTAGACAGTAAGTTGTGTTGATGTAGATGGTATCAGGTGACAACAACATTTTTTAAACAACGTTATTAAAAATTGCAAAGAAAACATAGCTTGTATAGAAAAAAAGGGAAAGATGAAACATAAAAAGAACATGAAGTCAGAAAACAAAATTTAAGAGGGCAGGAGGAAGGCCAAACACATCAATAAATGTTAAAAATGAAAAGTGATTGAACTGTCCAGTGAAAAGATGCATTCAATTTTATACTAATTGAGGATGAACATGCTTTAAAATGATACCTATAGATTAAAGATAAAAGATGGGCAGTGATGTCTAAGACCATCACAAAAACATTAAGAGGGAGTATTATAAGACATCAGAATTCAAAGCACAAATTATTCATATTGCAAAGGAAGTTCATTTTATTTTGGTGTTACACACTCAGTGAAAAAAATACAGTCATATATCTTTATGCACAAAATAAAAAAGCATCAAAATATGTAAATCGAAAACTGTTGAGGAGAGGAGGAAGAGGAATTAAGGATGAATGTGTGGTTTGGAGTTGTGGCACTAAGAGATGTTACTTATTGAGAGAGTCAGCAAGGTGGGACGTGCAGAAGGACCAGGGAGGTTTGGAGGGGAAAAATAAAGGTGTTTGGAGGAGGCTGTGAAAATGTCAGGAGAGTGGCCTCCAAGTCAAAAGTGAGCGAGCCAAGTTCAAATTCATGTCATTTTGAAGATCACTAAGAGTTGTGCGGTCCGAGGAGAGAAAGAACATGGAAGAATTCAGGATTCCTGACAAATGCATTGTTATTTAGACCTAGATGAAAAACATTTACAGATCTCAAGATTGGAATTTGCAGAGAAATGCAAATTTCAATCAGGAGTGTAAGATGACTGGGGGTGCGAATTTCTGGGAGTAGACAGAGGAATTAGGATCTTGAAAGTAATTTGAATACAGAGTTGTGGCATACTTGACATATGTGACCTGGCAGACTGCCTTTTCTTATTTTCTGTGGTCCATGACATGGCAACTCTAAAGTACGGCTCATGATGGCCAAGAGTATTGCTGAGAAGAATCAGTCCGCACCCCAGGCATTAGGAATTTTAAGCATGCAGAACAGGTAACCTCCCCAAATTAATTTTAATTTAATTTTTTTCCCCCAAGCATGCACTGGATTATCGACTAAATCTCACGTGCCAAACTCGTATGCCGGGCAGGAAACTCTCCAGGGGCGTGGCAGGTGAACACTGAGAGTTCCTGGTGGAATGAGTTACGAGCACACAGTAGGCAGGCTTACGAGGGAGGCCAGCCTTGAAGGAGTCCTACATGGGTCTTCTGGAGAAAGCAGGTAACCGCCCCCACCAAAAAAAGACCACCATAATCAAATGGCACAAACAATTAAGAGACCCGTTGAGGCCCCTTATGGCAAGAGAGCTCTGTTTCTGTTTTAGTTGCTGGTGACAGGACTCTCAGGGCACTGAGCCTCAGAACCTCCATAGTTTGAGCTGATATTCAGCTCAGCTTCATAAATTCTGTGCCTCTTGGAAGCCAGGAAGATTGACAATTGTGTATAGACAGGTCGAACAAGAGCAAAAACGTGGTATTAACATTTTGTGACATATTTAGTTTTTTAGAAAATCTACTTATAAACTTGAAAAGAATTTGGTTTATTCGAGTGAAAGTTTTCTAACTCCATCAAAAATAAAAGAGTAAATGAAAAATTGCTATGGCTTATGACTAAATTGAAATTTTACTAAGCATTGAGATAGTGAGAAAATTTTAGGCTCACAGTATTTACGCATTTAAAATTCATATAAATTATTTGTATTGGGGAGATTCTATATGCCAAGGTAGACAGTTGCAGTGCTTAAGAAGGAAATCAAATATATTAAATTTATAAATACAGTTTAAAGTATTTAAAGGTATTTAAGTTTGAAAACGAGCCAAACATCATTCATAAACTCCTTAGAAGTGAAAATCAAACTTTGCAAAACCAATAAATACAATACTAATTTTTCTTTACAGTTAAAAGGAACAACCAGATTTTTAAAACTTTTATTTTGAAATACTTAGAGATTTTCAGAAAGTTTCAAAGCTAGTACAGAGAGGTCTCTTGTACCCTTCACCCAGTTTCTCTCATTCTTTTTAGCAATTAAGTTTTTAAATTTGTAAATTTCGTAAATCGAATATTAACACAATAAATAAAAAGCAAACATGTGAATAATTTTTTCCTATAAGCATGTATGTGCATGCATGTGCATGCACACACACACACACACACACACACACACGATCCCTCTTAGAACACTGAAAAGCTCTCGTCAACAGTAGTTCAGACTGGGACACACTGAGTTGGAGACATGCTGGGGACATCTGGGCGAAGCTGTCCGGTAAGCAGTGGACTTAGCGGTGGATTGCGTGCGCCACCCTGTCGATGGTGTTCACAGCCTTCCTTCCCCGCTCACTGGCTCTGAGACCTGCAGAAGTTTCTTAACCTCTGTGCCACAGCTCTCTCACTGGTGACTGTGGATGATGACAACAGTACCTGCCACACTTGGTTGCTGAGTGGCCTTGGCGAACCAATGCACCGTGAGCTCCCGGATTGCATCTGGCACACAGTATATCCACAGCATGTGTAGGCTACTGTTATTGTACATATGGTTGTGGAACTTGGCAGAGAGGTCACAGTCCAGATACATATTTGGGAAGCACATTCTTATGGATGGCAGTGGAATCCTAAAGAATGTGTGCAGAATGGGAAGATAAGAGAGGACTCCACTGAACTCCAAAGAATACCAGCATTTAAGGCATAGCAAAAGGAGAGCAGACTGAAAACAAATACACGAGAAGGAGCAGCCGTAGATGAAAGAGGAATATTAATATAAAGCTATTTCACTAAGGGAGTGGGGCACTGGGAAGGCATAATGCTGGATATCCAGAAACGGACCCACGGAGGGAAACTGGATCTGCGACAGATGAGGCATCGTGGAGCGAGGTCGACAGAAGGCTTCCACAGGCGGTCCCACATGGAAACAGAAGAATTAGATCCCAATCTTCGGTGACACCTCTCTCTCCTCCTGGGACAGTCATTCACGAGGAATTAAAGACTTAAATGTGAAAAGCAAAATTTTCAAGTTTGTGGGAAAAAATAGCAGAATGTTCTATGACCTTAGGATACTGAAGGAATTCTTTAACAAGATACAAAACTTACTAACAGTGAAAGAAAGGATTGATGAGTTTGACTCCAATAAAAATTAAAACTTCTGTTTCTTAAAAGACACCATAAAGACAAACAAAAGGCAATTTAGGCCAGATTTTTGTAACATTTACAAGTGACAAAAAATTATCTAGAATACATTAACAAAAACTCCTATAAATAACAAAAAAAAAGAAAAATACATTTAAAAAATGGACAAAAAACATAAATAAACATCTCCAGGATATAAAACAGGAATAGAAAGTAAACATGACAATGCTCAACCCCATCGTAATCAGAGAAATGAACATTAAGATCCCACGTTGATATCCAGGGAGAAGAACATTCTAGCCAGAGGAAGTCCTAGTTCCCTGAGGCAGGATCCTGCTTGGCTTGTCAAGAAATAGCAAGAAGGTCACTGTGCTGTGTTTAATAAGCCAGAGAAAGGGAAGTAGACGATGATAACAAAGACAAGTAAAGGTCCTGTAATTCAAACTTTGACTTAAGAGGCCAGCAAGATGATTAATAAGAAAATAATAAGAAACTTGACCACATAGGGAAGAGAACTGATATGAGCAGTCACATTAATTTCGAGAGAGAGGGACAAAATGAGAGCAAAGTATAAGATATTTTAGACTATTCAACATTTAATTTAATTAATTCAGGACACATTTGTTAAGTGCCAGGCCCTCTACTAGGAACTGAAGATTCAAAGATGAAGGAGAAACCTGTGCCATAGAAGGAGCCACATGCCTTAATAAATAACTAATAAAGAGAAATAAGTAATAAACAATAAAATATGTGATGCTCGTAAGAAACATAATGCTTCCTTGTAGAGTTCTCATGCTCAAGACTCAGTTCTTGGTGCCTTAAACATAGTTTTTTACTAATCTCCACAGTAATCTGGTTGATATTATTTGTTCCCAATGTACAGATGAGAAAACTGAGTACAGGAGAGAGTAAACCTTTTGTTTGGAGCAGGGTTTCCGAACCTCGGTACTGCTGGCATTTGCAGCTGGATAACTCTTTGTTATGGGCTGTCCTGGGCGTTGTGGGGTGTTTGGTAGCATCCCTGGCCTCTACCCACCAGATGCAAGTAGCTCCCTTCCCCCTACAGCTATGACAACCAGAGTGTCTCCAGACCAATATCTCCTGGATGACAAGATCACCCTGGCAGAGCACCAGAATAAGCAGTGGGGCGGGAATTCAAACCAAATCTGTTTGACTCCAAAGGCCGTAGTTGTTGGTTGTTTTTGCTTGTGTGTTTGGACTTTTCCTAGCGTACAATACTCTTATGAACAGGTCTATCTTGAGCACTATTCACTGATGTTTAACTGCATTCCTTTAAAGAAATGCACTGAGGAGATGTGTTAATCTACAAGCAGCTCACTCCGGAAGAAGGTATACGTGAGATGGTGACGCAGACATTATTTTAGGTTTCTACTATTCGTTCAGCATCACAGGATGCACGTATTATCAAATAATAGCTTGCAGGCACTGAGTTGCTTTCATTTCATCCATTCATTCCTTCAGTAATGCCAGGCATTGTCCTAGGCACTGGGGGCTCGGAGTGGATGGGTCAGAAGCGCTCCCATTCAGGCTCAGTCTAACAAGGGTGTGGGAAACAGATAGGCGACGTGCTAACATATCATTCAACAGGATAATTTCAATTTGTGATAAGTTTTTTAAAAAAAATAAAACAGAGTTGTATGAGGGCAAGTGACTTGTTTGGAAGGAGGGTGCTAATTTGGATTTAGAGGTCAAGGAGGGCTTCTCAGAGGAGGTGACACAAGTTGAGACCTAAACGACAAGAAGGAGTCAGTCAGATGAAAAGTTGAAGGAAGAGTGTGTGACAGAGAGGAACGACCAAACGCTGAGATGCGAGGTGGGGGTGAGTTTGGTGTATTTCATGAACAGCAAGGAGGCCTTTGTGGACAGTGGGGGGTGTGCAGGGGCAAGAGGTAAATGGTGACAGAGAGGTGGGTGAGGTTCCAGGCGTGTCTGACTTTGTAGGCCAAAGGAGGGACATGGCTTATATTCTGTAGGCAAACAGAACGTGATCTTGTTGAAGTGACTTCGGAAGGAAGACCAAATGTTATCTTTCTTTGAGCTAAAATACTAAAGCAGCGTCCTACATGTCCTTGCTTCTATCAGTCACAGTTCTATGTTGGCGGTTATTTAAATAGACTGATGGGAGAGTTAAAGGTTGAAGCTTACAAGGGAAATCAAAGAAATATTTAAAATATATTAGTTTAGTTTTTATTCTGCCTGCAGAGTTCCTGTAAAACCGACTTTTTTTATTGCACTGGCTTCTTAGAAGGTCTATTGAGTATTTGATTTGATTTTAAAAAGCCCACAAGCAGCTGTATTCTTGAATTCTGATATCAAGTGGCAATGACTGTCAGTGATTTTAGGTGTTTTTTTAGAAAGATGTTACAGTGATGATCTTATTTCATATTTTAGGCCTAACAATTTAGTGTCTGTTGCTTGTAATGGGATAAAATGGAAATAATTTAAATGACCATCAATACAGAAAGGAGAAATAAAATGTGTTATTGTCATATGATGGAATATGATTCAGCAGTTTAATGAATGAGATCTACGAAAATGTACAGGTTGTACAAGTCTCCACAAAGGAGGAGGGGGGAAAGGTAAGTTGTAGTCAAATAGGCAGAGAAAAATACAATTTTTTCCCAAGATGTATCGAGATAAAATTGACACATGGCATTGTGCAAGTTTAAGGTGGACAAGTGTTGATTCGATACATCTATATATCGCAAAATGATTCCTACTACAGCACGGCAGCATGAGATAGGAGGGGCATAAGAGAACTTTGGGGCTGATGGATAGGTTCGTTATCTTGATTATGTGATGATTTCACAGGGGTAAACGTATGTCAGAACTTATGAAATTTTACACTTGGTACATGTGCGGTTTGCTGTGTGTCATGTATACCTCAACAACGCTATTAAAAATTGTTGAGGTTTATCATTGACATGGAAAGTTAAGTCGGTAGTAACTTTTCTTCCTTACTAGTGTATAAAGCGGTAGTGCATCTTAAAATTAATGGCCTCTTAGATTCATAAATGACAGCAATAAAGGCCTTTGATCTGAGATTCTGGTGGCTGAGCTTTATGCTGTTTTTAGCTAAAAGCATACTAACTGACATACTAGGAAATACTGGAAGGGGGTGATGTTGGGAAGACTGTGAATTTGCTGTTAGCCAAGTCAAGATTCGGCTGTCTTGTTAGAGACTGCTCCTTGTCGCCTAGTAGATTCCAAACTGGCCACTACATCCTCAAATGTTCTCTCTGATCCATTCCCCACACGGCAATCCGTCTGCCTTTTCCATGGACTCCCACTTAGCCAGGCTCATGGCTGCCTTGAATAAAACCTTCATTTTCCCACTTTCCCATCTTTTTGTGACGTCAAGGTCATGTGACTAAACTCTGGCCAATGAGATAAAAGTGAAATTGATGTGTGCAGCTAATTATAGTCATCAGTCTAAGACAGAAGACCCTAAAATTGCAAACGGGTCTGTCTGTTACATTATATCGAAAATGTGTTCTGCTTTTTCATGGACACCAAAACTGTTTTCAGAATAAAAAGCTTCCAGACCCAATTTATTTGTGTTTTATGAGTGAAGTTAAAACACTTCTTATTCGGATGCCAATGCGGGCGGTTGCTAATCCCCATTCTGAAGTAGGCTCCTTCTGCGTCTTTGGACAAGTCATCTAGTCTTTCTGCTTCAGGTCCCTCAGCTGTGAAATGTGGATAATTTTACAGGGCTCGGGGTGCTGTGAGGATTAATTAACATTGGCAGAGCACTTTGAACGTAAGACTTTGCCCTCTTCGCACATTTTGTCCAGGGACTTCAACAGACTGAACCAGTAAGGCTGGCCCCATTTATCTCTGTTTTCCAGATCAGGTTATGAGGCAGGAGAAATTAATGGCTTTCCCAAAGTCACTCAGCAAACTAGGGGGGGAACCTTGAGGAGCCCTCTGGAATATTGACTTCTAATCTTCTTGCAACAACCCCTGGATACATGCGTCATTTTGAAAAAGGGCTCTATAGATGCCAAATGCCTTTGTCACCTAATTACTTCTCTCTGGTCTTTTTCTCATGTGATGGCCTAGATTTTCCTGGGGTGGCTTTGCATCAACCCACAGAGAGGAGGACTCTTCTCATAAGAAAAGAAGCTCCAGTATCTGGAAGAGCCTGCTGACCAGAGGACTCTTTTTGTATCCCAGTCCGGTTCACTGGAGGTGTATGTTTGCTTGTGTGTCCTTGGTTAGAAACTTATGACATGAGGCCCACTCGGGCTGAAAGAAATAGTCATTCTATTTTTAAAGTTGCATTGGGAATTTAGTTTTTAAAAAAGCCCACAGGACAAAATCAACATTTCTAATAACCTTACCAACAAATAGCAACCACTGCTAATATTTTAGCATAGATATATTCAGCCTGGGTTTATATATATATATGGATATAAAACTCATTTTTAAAAGCCAGACCATACTGCATAGATTATTTATAACATACTGATTAATGTATAAGAAATCTTTTTATCCTTTCTGGCCTCATCACCCACCACCCTCTTTTCATTCTCCAAATTCCAATCACCTTGACCTTCTCTCTGTTCTTTCTTTTTTTTTTTTGGTGAGGAAGATTGTCCCTGAACTAACATCTGTGCCAATCTTCCTCTATTTTGTATGTGGGATGCCACAACAGTATGGCTTGACGGGCAGTGTGTAAGTCCACGCTCAGGATCCGAACCCTGGATCCCTGGGCCGCAGAGGTGGAGTGCGCGAACTTAATCACTACACCACTGGGCCAGCCCCTTCTCTCTGTTCTAAATGTACCGTGTGCTCTCCTGTCTGGGATATTTGCCAATCCTGTCCTCCTTCCCACCAGCCTCTCTCTGTCCTCACGTAGGAATTAGTACCTTCCCCTTCCTATCTCAGCTCCCTAATTTCTCCGTCCCCATTCCAAAGGAGTCAGGTCCTGTCTCCGTGTCCCCTCCTCGCACAACATCAGGTAACTTTCCTTCCTTCATAATTTTATACTTATTTGAGTATTTTATTAGGGTCTTGCACTCCCAGTGGACAGTTAACTCCAGGAGGGCAGCGTTTGGTTTCTTTCTATCTGCTCGCTGACTCCTCGGTGCCTAGTGAGCCTGGCTTAAATAATGTTTGTTGAATGAACAAAGAAGAAGTGACAGTGACATCTTTTACATCTGTTTTAATGGTTATGATATGGCTTTGTAACAGAATGGTAAGTGTGACTCTTCCTGTTGACTCGATTTCAGAAGAACTCTCAAAAGTCCGGGGGAGGAGCATTTAGAAAACATTCGAATGCAGGGTGCTGGGGCTTCTGTGCAGAAACTGGGGAAATGGGATTTCCAAACCATTCCGTCTGCGTTAGTCGATGATCATGCGCCTCCAAGCGAAATAAGACATTGTGGTTAAAGAGATGAAAGAAGGAATGTTCCCGTGCGCGGAGCAGGGAGTTGGTCTTCTCCTCCCAGGGCAGAGGGAAGGGGGAGCTCACTCCTTACCTTATAGCAGGAGAATCACTCAGAAGGCTTTCTCCTACTGGGGTGTAAGCTCCATGGGGACAGGGACTTTGTTTATCTGTTTGGAGTGTGTGTGTGTGAGAGAGAGAGAGAGAGAGAGGAAGAGAGAGAGAAAGTTACTGTGGCAGTCTCTACCCATAGCAGGTGCTCCATCAATATTTATTAAATGCAGGAGGGAAGCATGGAAGCCATGAACAACGGAAGCAGACCTGTGCCCAGATTTTCTCCCGTCTGATTTCAATGTCATCTTCCAAGTCATCCTTCTTTGGGTGGGTAATGACTGGGGAAGGGAGACCTGGCCGCAGAGCAGACAGCCTCTCTCCTTAGTGTCCGGCAAAGCATTTTCCTTAGCGCTGACTCGCTTTGGAGGAAAGGCTGCTTATGTATCTGTGACACTCCCACTGAGAGCTGCGGGCCACGGGGCCAAAGCTCAAGTTATTTTTGGTAAAGATATTGGACAACTGCCATTTCAGCCTCTGCCTTGGTACTTTGTGGTACTTAGTGAAAGTACAACCTCCTTTGGCGAAGCTTGGGAGCCCACCACCTGCTCTGGAAAAGTGCAGAAGCCTCTGGATTTCTGCACACAATTTCCTGTCCTGAAGAGATAAATAATGATGATGATGATGATGATAATGATAATAATAATAATAATTGGCTGAATGGAATGCAGAGTGAACAGCACGTTCATGTTTCAAGCTAGAGTGGATTTCTGCTTTGAATATCTTGGATTGGGCAACCTTTGGATTAATTTCTTGCTTTGCAATGCTAAGGTTATAAAGTTCTATTTCAATGCATGACGTAGTTTTGTTTCCTATCAATGAGATGTCCGAATAGAAGGGTACTACTATATGTATTCCATTTTGAACTCACGCTCATTTCATTCTAATGCAATAAACTCTTAATCTGCCACTTTAGATCATGTGCCCATGTCTGAACCAATCAGTGCGTCTGAAGGAAGGCAATGTACGAGCCTGCACACCTGCCCTGGGAGCAGGGCATAAAGTATATTCAAAGTGACAATGATGCCCACTATTGGAAGAAGGGAATTTGGATGCTGAGGAAGCAAACAGAAATGGATACAACAAACAAGAAGTTTTAAGTTTTGAAAATTGCCTTAAAATCAGGGATTGAAATAGGATTTTTTTGTGTGTCTCACCTCTCCAGTGAAACTGAATTGTGTTTGACTATATGGTTGGCAGTGTATAATTGTGTAAGTTGTGCACTGTGCAACTCTATAAGCACTGCTTACGTTGTGTATCTCTGTAAATTATCTTTTGTCTTTCTGCCATGGTTGCGTACTGCACATTTTGGACTGCCCACCCAAAGTCTAACTGGCTTCCATCTTGTGAATAGTATGACACAGTCTGTGTGTTTTGCATGTATGTCAGTTTGACCTCACCAAAAACAAACAAATAACATCATATACTGGATTCAATCTTGCAATTAAAAAGAAATCACTTGTTTCTTCACATCTAGTTTGGTATTTTCTAGTTTGATTATTTATGGATGTTGATTGCACTCAACATTAACTAACAAGGGATGGATTTCTCAGTTTTTGTCAGTGATTATTTCTGTTATCTTAAGCCATTAACTTCAAGCTCCTCATGCCTAAATTCCTGCATTCTTTGTTTCTGTGATACTGTGGGCTTGGTCTACAAACGATGTGTGGGACAAATGCCTTCCATGAACACGTCCATTTCATGGCAACCACGGACAGTATTGTTTTGTTTTTTTAAGTTGTAAGCCTTCAGAAAGAACTCTCCAAACGATTTTGTCATCTCATCCTCTTTTGGTCAGAGATTTAAACTTAGAACATCATTTACATCAAATGACAACATGATGACAGAGCTAATGATTTATTATACGGCCAAAAGAGTTCTCCTTGTCAGAATTTTTGCTTTTTGATTGTCTCACTTTAGTCTCAGTTCTCCCATGACACATTCTTGGGTGATTCTCTTCTTTGACTGACACCCATCAAATCAAGGTGACTGAAAGCTAGTGCTCCCATTGAGAAAGGAAAGATTCACATAATCTTAGAGTCGAAAGGCCTTCAAATGTCATCAGGTCAGATAGCGCACTAAACAAACGAATTCTCTTCTCAATAGCTCCTGCCTGAGGTCACCCAGCCTTAGTTTGGTCACCTCTAGTGAACAAGAATTGTCAAATTTCTGATGCTGTTTTTGCCTTTGTGGTTAGTGCAAATGACTAGAAAGATTTTCCCTGGAAACCAGCTAACCTCCCTCCTCCGTGGCATCTGCTCTTTAGAAGAGGTACAGGGCCGTGCTTACCAGCAGAGCTGATGTCACACACACCTCCCCTCAATCCTAGCCCTGTGGGATCGAGGGCAAGTCTCTTAATTCGTCTGAGCTTCAGTTTCTATAAAACGTGGATGCTAGGATCTATGTTATTATTCCCTTATCAGGATTAGCACAGTGCCTAGCAGTCTGGTGCCCAATAAGTGTTAGCGGTTATGGACTGAAGCCGCTTTGGGAAGGTAGTGCAGCCAGGGGCAGGCGAGTGTAAAATCTGGTTGCCTTTGAATCTTATTCTATAGGCAGCATCCCCTAATGGTCAGGCGGTGAGCTCTATTGCCAGGCTAGGGAGGCGTAAATAAGGGCCTGGTATTTACAATAGGTACAGGGGAGTTTAAATGAATTAATCAGCAAAGGGTTTAAAGCTGTGCTTGGCACTATGGATTTATCCAGCACCTGCTCTGGGCCAGGCTTAGGGGGTTCACGTATTAACGACGCCAAGTGTTAGTCCGTGGGAACCTTACAACCGGGTGGGAAAGACAGGCTAAAACAAGGAAAACGTGCCAAACGGTATCACCGAGGGCTGGGTCCAGGATGCCAAGGAAACCCGAAGAAGCACGTAGCTTAAGCCATGGCCATATCCCTCCCCTCATATGCCAAGGTCAAGGCAAACCATGGCAACATCGCCTCCCCAGACACGCACAGCAGAGGTAAAAACGAGCCCTTCTTAGGGAAGAGATGGGGCCGAAGGCACAGGCGGGGTAGGCGCGGCGGCCGGGAAAAGTGAAATTTCCCCTCTTCCTAAAATAAGCCACCGGAGCGAGAAGCGAGGGAGCGTTATCACGGCAGGCTGTAGCCTAGGCGCGGGGGCGGGCTGGGGCTCGCTCGTGGTCCTGGGGGGATGGGATGCGGGTCGGGCAAGGTGGGCTAGAGGGGAGGGGAGGGGTGTGCGCACGTTCAAGGGTGTCTGCCTGGGGGTGGCCTCAGCCGGGCGCGGGGACCCGCGCGGCTCCTCCTCCTCGCCCTCCCGTCCTCCTCCTCCTCCTCCTCTGCTCCTGGGCCCCGGGAAGAGGCAGGGCTGGATCCCTGAGCAGCCGCCGCTCCTCCTCCTGGCAGGCTGGCTGATGAGTCAGCTGACGCCGGCGCTCCAGCCTCGCCTCGCCGCGCCGCGCCGCGCTCTCTGCGCTCCCCCAAAGTGGCTGCAAACCGGCCGCCCACTTTCAGGGTTTGGGGGACAGAGAAAGTGATGTGCGCCTTCTAAAGCCACGCTGAGCCGCAGCCGAAGCAGCTTCATCGCTCCAACTTTCTCCCCCCTTCCCGACCCCACGTCTTCTCTTGACCCTGCCCTCAACCCTCCCCAAAGCCACTTAGGGTGCGTGCGCTTGGGTGAGGGGGGTCACCGGCTGTCCGGGATGGCTTCCAATTTTAATGACATAGTGAAGCAAGGGTACGTGAGGATCCGGAGCAGACGCCTAGGGGTAAGTATCGACCCCTTTTTTTTTCCTGTTCGCCCGTTCAATTGTCTTTATCCTTAGCCAGCATCCCTGAAGGGTGGAAGGAGATTCCCCGGCAGCGCGCTGGGGAATTGCGCTGTGGCTTTCTCAGCCGAAATCCACGTCTGCTGGGGCTGCCCCTGGAAGGCCAGGTCTAGGTATGTAATGGATCTATCTTTATCTCTCGGATGACTTGGCTTTCTGATGGTGGCCGCGTGTTCGGCTTCAGTAGCCACTGGAGCCCGTCTACTGGAAATAAATATTTCTCCGTAGCCATGGGAGTTAGAGCTGAGAAACCCGGGCGGGGGTGCTGAGCCTGCCGGATGGCCCCGGTGCCCCTCTTCCCACTCCCCGCCAACTTAACTTTTCTAGGGGATGGATCGGCTGTCTGAGAAAGAGGGCAGACGCCCTCGGTGTGAACAAGGTCAGTGACCCTCTGACTCCAGGAAGAGGTTTCCGCCAAGCAAAAGGTCTCTTCGGACTCCGGATGCTGGACAGTGACCCACCTTGTCCCAGGTGTTGGCGAAGGCCGCGTGGGCTGGCCTCTGGCCAGGCCGGCTTGGGGTAGATACCAGAGTCCTTAGTCTGGCTGGTGGAGTTCTGTTGGAATACACACTGGAAACCCGCTGGGAGATTATTTAGGGTGGAACATAATACCTGGCACACAGCGAATGCTCCCTAAATATATACTGAAAGAATGAATGAATCTGAGGGTACTTGTAGGGGACGGATGTTGGCCCAGGCGTGGCCCCTCTCTTAAAACTCCCTCTCTTCTGCCCTTTTCCCCTTGGCTCTTCATTGATGGGACGTCAGGAGAACTCATTCTGCTTCTCCTTGGGCTTGAGTGATGGTAAAGGAATTCTTGAGGGAGGAGGAAGACACTGGAATGTTTTTTTTTTTTTAATTTCAAACTGTCTCATTTCTATTTGCCTTGTGTCAAGTGTTGTTGCTGTTTTTTGTGTATTGTGTGTGTTTCGGCAAGAGCGTTGGGGGAGGAAAGCTTACTTTAGTAATATCTGAAACAATAATAATTACAGTAATGATGTGGAATGGCCCCACTGGGGGTAGTGTTACAGTAATAAGTTGAATGTCTTTCTCTACAAATATATGTGATTGACACCTTTCTTTTATTTGGTCTTTAGATTTTTTTACGTGTCAGATAATTTTACTGAAAATTGAAAGAAAATTTCACAGCTAGGGAGGAAAACCTGGTGATAGAAAGATCTGTAGTTATTAAAAACTCTTGCCTGATTTGTTTTGGTCTTTGCTTTCTTTCTTTTTTTCCCTCCTGGTTACCATGTTTTAGCAATTATGTCCCATGTTATTGTGAATCTATAAATATATAATTGGGGAGAAATATAACAGAACTAACCAATCCCTATCAGCCCTGCCTAAGTTTTCTTGATTTTTCCCTTCTGCTTTGTAAATATTCTCACCAGCAGGAGCAGTTACTATTGGGGTACTTAACTGAGTGATTCTCATGCAAAGGACCAGAAATAATAGGAACTTTGTATTTTGATAATCTCAAGAGCCAGCCAAGTGTGGCGATTTTAAAGGGAGCATTAAAAGCACCATTCTAATTTTAGATTTACTCCATCATGTCATTTGAGGAAATTGATAGGAGACATCCATTCTGTTTTAGGGAACATTCCAATAGGAAGAAGGCATGTATTATTAATGCACAAAATGTGAATTATTCATAAGGATCGGAGTTTATGCCAAATTGTGACACATGGTGATTTATTTGAAAGACTAGTTGCTGTAACTTTCTAGTTTATGGTAATTGAGATTATTTTTCTGTATTATTACCACTGATACATAGTCCTGTGTGCCAACGTTTATGGATAGATATTTGAAGCCGAAGGAAAAGAAAGATAGTTTAGTTTGCATTCATTTTATATTTTACAGTATTTTGAAGGCCAGTGAGCAGTAGACTTTCTCAGGACTTATTCATTTCGTGTGTGTTAGCACTCAGATAGATTTTAGGATATTGAATGATGGTTATTGCTCCTGAAAAGAAAAGGTCAAAAATATAATCAAAGAGGGGTCTGGCCCTGTTGCTGAGTGGCTAAAGTTCTCCATGCTCTGCTTTGGTGGTCCCGATTTGTGGGTTTGGATCCCGGGTGTGGACCTACTCCACTCATTGGCCGTGCTGTGGAGGCATCCCACATACAAAGTGGAGGAAGATTGGCACCAATGTTAGCTCAGGGCGAATCTTCCTCACAAAAAAAAAGAAAAAGAAAAATATAATCAAAGAAATCTGGTCTTATTTGTTAACATTGGTTTTATCACCAGTTAATTTTTAAAAAGTGTTATTATGATATAATTTATTTATATAAACTGAGGAGGCTGATTACATAGTTGTGAGAAACAGTGTGAACCAAAGTTTTAATGGAGGCTGCAAGTAACGGTGAAGGATGCTACCAGGAAACGACAGAGGGACCCTGTGTCCAAAGTAAGAAGTGTTAGTGGTATTAATCTAGGCTGCATATAGCCTGGAACAGGATGCAAAGTGTGTCAGTCTCCAGGAGTGCTAGGACATTACATCTGCTACAGAGTGGGCACTTAGTAAGTGCACACTGAAAAACGCATTGAACTACAGTGTGAATGTGTGACTTTGCAATTCATAAGCCTCTTTAGGAATGAATATGACATAATAGTTTTATTAATGGAATCCAGACAAATGTCTATGGATTAGAACCATGTTTGGGAGGGTTTATAATTAAACAAGAAAACAGCATTTCATGGAAAGCAGCTGTTGTGCCTAGGAACGCTCCCTGAGTTTTGGAAAGAGAGAAGAAAACAAATTCTACTTCTGTTACTCATTAGCTCCATGACCCTTGATCATTCTTGGACTCAGTTTTCTAATCTGTACAATGAACACTATTTAATGATGTTGGGAGCATTAAATATGATAACACCTGTGAAAATGCAATGAACGCATACAGTATTGATTCTGACTGTATTATTTCTTTAGTGTGATCAAATGAATTAAGATTGGTAGAAGGATAAAGGGATTATTGATTTCCTTATCTTTGTATCTAGAAGTGTCCAAAGACGGAAATGTTTATGCAGCTGTAGGTGTTTTCATTGGTTGAAGCTTTTACGAGTATTTAAGTGATTTTTCAATGGGGCAGGAAACGTTCTAAGACCATCCTGGTTCAAATGGGTGGTGGATAAGTGGTCACATTTAGTTGAGATCCTAAACAGTTTAAGTCATTAAACAATCAAATAGGTATTGACTTATTTTTTTTGAACATCAAGAAGCTTCATGAAATTCAACTCATTTAACTCAAAAATCTCAGTATCTTCACATGTTCCTTCTCCAGCTTAATCTCCATTGGTACATGGAGGTCTCAAGCTGTGCTCTGGGTACAATATTTGTTCAGGAATGTCGATGTTACCATTTGAAGCGCTGTCCGGGGGCTAGGGTGGGGGGGTGGAAAGGGGAACAGCTGTCTACAATTAACTGGCTAATCCACAAAAGGCTCTAAAAACTTATTCTTAGATGAATGGTGAATCGGGCGATTTGCACATCGTTAACCTGACTGTGTGGCTTAGATGGCATCATGTAACTATCCTCACTTGGTTTCTTCCTTTGCAATGGTGAGAATGTCCCAATCAATAATTGCTATGGCTTGGCCATGATGCAAGCCTCAGAGTTTAAACTCAGACCTTTTCTCTTTATCTACACGAAATCCCTTGATTATTCGCCTTTGAGTAACGTCTCTGTGCTCTTGTCTACCGAGGGCCTCTTCAGTCTAGCCCACATCTCCACCTGGATGTCTAACAGTCTCAAACTTAATGCATCCAAACCCTTGGTTGTTTCATCCAAACCTGCTGCTCCTGGAGTCTGCATCTCAGCCGCTGGAGGTCCCAGCATTTTAGTTACCCTGATAAAAACCAATCAAACAAGCAACACACCAGGAAACCTCAGTCTCATTTCTCTCTCCTTGTCTTTTTCTCACTCCCACCACCAGTCCACTGGGAAATCTTGTGGGCTCTATCTTTGAAATATATCTAGGAAATGACTCTCTCTCACACTCTCCACCACCACTACCCTCGTCCAAGCCCCATCATCTCCTCCCTGCAATGCTGTAATAAGCTCCTAATTTGTCTTCCTGGCTGCTTCAACCACCAAGGCCTTTCAATGCAATTCAGAGTAAAAAGCCTTACAATGAGTTGACTGGGCTAACCTTTTCTCTCGCTGTTCCGTCTGCTTGGAATGCTGTTCCCTCATGTATCTGTTCCTGGCTGGCTCTCTCATATCCTTCAGGCTTTCCTCAAATGCTACCTTCTCACTGAGGTGTTCCAATACTCCATTTTACTTCTTCCTTCCCCCCCCATATCCCTTCCCTTGTTTCTCTCTAGACTTGACACTCCTCACGGTTGATCTGTATCTTTTACTTGTCTGTTGCCCGTATCCCCACAAGGGCTGGGACTTCTCTATCTTTTCATCATAGTTGAACCCCGGTGCTCAGAACAGTACTCAGCACTAAGCAGGCACTTGATGAAGATTTATTAAATGAACGAACGAATGAATGAATCCATCGCTGTATACTGGTTTAAGAGCATGGGCTCCGAGATGAGACTGTGAAAATCCCAATTCAGCGACCGGTTATGTGACTTTTAGTGATTTATTTAACATTTATAAGCCTCACTCTTCTGTAAAAACAGGGAGACTCACAATACCTACCTACTAGATGGTCCTCGTAAAGGGTTGAACACAATGCTTGGCTCAGTGGAAACCCAATTAATGTTTATTACTGTTCTCACTTCTGGCACTAGTGCTGTTAGAGGACCATGGCGACTAGATGGTTAGTATTCTTACTGTTTCTACTGAAATAGCTCTCATCCTCAGACAACTTGCTGTTTAGCTGGAAAGTGAACTTAATGTCACCGAAATAATTAATGTACAGGCACAGATGTTGCTCAGCACTGATGCTAGGTATTTGCCTTTCTAAGAGTTTTCATGATCCTTAGACAAATGACGAAGATATCAAGGACAGAAAGATCCTCTCTTTGTAACTTTGGTTTGAATGAGCTCATCAGAGAAGGAGGTATTTCTGTTAATTTGAGGGTCTTTTTCTTTGGTGACAGAGAATGGATTTGAAAAATTGGTTCGTTCCTGGCCAGATTTTGGGCAGAAACCTTTCCTCACTTTTTTGTTTCTCTGTTTCACCTGACCCAGTATACCAAAGAGGCTTCTGTGTTTCATCTGTGGGTTTAGGATTTATAGATGACCAAGATCTGTGCATTTTTTATGGTACCATGACAAATTTATGTTCATAATGTCAAAATCATAGAAATAGAATAAATTTGTCATAAACCATCAGAACATAAGTATATGTACACATGCATGCACCCCACACACGCAGACATTCAGGAAGTCCTGAATGAAGTGCCGTTTTTCTTCTCCAAGAGAAAGAAGCTTTGGGGATAACTTTGCCTGTGGTGAAATTTACGGTCGGATAGACTGAATGCGCATGCCGAAGTCAAGACTCCGGAGTATTTTGGCCCCGTCTGAACTATCTTTACCGGTTTCCATCTCAGAAGTGCTTTCTAGCTGGTATTTTCATCGTCTTCATCTGGTGGTCTGTGCGAAGGATATGATTAATAAATGCATAAAGTCAGCCTTTAATCATCGTTCCCCAAACTAATTTAAGCATAGAATGGCCTATTTAGTGCTTTGTGTGTAGACATTAAACCAAATTACTGATGTGATGATTTTTCTCACATCTGCCAATGTATTTTTTTTTATCATATTCATTAGATGACCAGAAATACTTATTTTTCAAACAGCCCTGTCAATTTTGTGGGGAATGCTTCTCTTTGGTATTTTAAGAATTTAGTTTTCGTTTGGGATTTATTTGCTTTTATTTATTTTATTACTCATCCAATATTTATTGAGATGAGAGCCTACTAGTGTTAAGCTCCAGGTAAGCCACCTTAAATAAGACAAGTATAGTCAGCATCCTCAAGAAATTGACAGTCTATTTTGGACTTGTATTAGGATTAATACAGATTAATATATTGTACATATTACTATACAGCACTATATGTTACTCTATTTATAGTATTTTTAACATTCTGTGTATTACTATCGTTGAGGGTGAATTAGTCTAAGTAACAGGTCAAATATTGAAGTGAAAAGGGATCTGCAGGTCTCTCCCTGGTCCGTTTTTGTGAAACGAGGAAGGGCAAATTTGATTTTCTTCTTACTCTAGGAATTTGACTCCAGTCCGGTGGAAATAAAACCTTTGGAGATTGTAAACCAGGAAGAGATTAATATGCTTCCCTCCTACAACTCTCTGTTTCTGTGAAATTCAAAATAAAATTGTGAGTTTAGAAATGCTACAGATGTATGTGAATGTTGAAATTAAAATAGCTTCTTTCTTGAATGCAGATGGCTAAATTTTGGGGAAGTATTTGGAAGCTGATTTTTGCCGAACAGTTGTGGGGTTGTCTTTATTTTGTAGTGTCCTAAGCCTCTGTGTGTGCCCTAGATCGCAGAGAACATCAGTGTTAGCCGTGTGGATTATGTTCTCCAGTGGAATCATTAACTGGGCTCCAGGGATAGGATGCTGGTGATTTTTCTCAGGTGATGCTTCATAGCTTTCATCAGATTCTGGCAGAGATCTGGACCTCCCTGCCCCAGGCTCTCTCACCCTCACCCTCTGCAACTTCGAAAAGATTCAGAACCGTGGTCTCATTTTTTAAATTAATTTTTTTTATTTTTTGGTAATTGTAGGTGCACATGTAGTTGTAAGAATAATACCAAGAGCTATCCCGTGGCCTTTACCCAGTTTCTTCCAATGGTAGCATCTTTCAGATCTATCGTCCAGTATAACAACCAGGATATTGACATCGGTACAGTCGAGATACAGAACATTCCCTCACCACGAGGGTCCTTTGTGTTGACCTTTTATAGCTGCCCCTCCTGCTAAAGCCCTGACAACCACTCATCTGTTTTCCATTTCTATAATTTTATCATTTCAAGAATGTTATATAAATGGAACCATATAGTATGTAATCTTTTGGGATTGGTTTTTTTTGATTCAGCATAATTCTCTGGAAATTCATCCAGATTGTCATAGATTTCAATGGTTCATTCCGTTTTATTGCTGAGCAGTATTCCATAGTATGGATGTACCGTAGTTTGTTTAGCCATTCACTTGTTGAAGGGCATCTGAGTTGTTTCCAGTTTGGGGCTGTTGTGATAAAGCTGATATACACGTTTGTGTTCATGTTTTTGCATGGACGTAAGTGTTCATACCTCTACCTGAATGCCCAGGAGTGCAATTGCTGGGTTGTATGCTAGTTGCGTGTTTAGTGTTTTAAGAAACTGCCAAACTTTTTCACAGTGGTTGTGCCACTTTACATTCACATCAGCAACGTATGAGTGATCCAGTTTCTCCGCATCCTTGCCAGCCTTTGATGTTGTCACTAGTTTTGGTGTTGTCACTATTTTTTATGTTAGTCATTCTGAGGTGTGTGTATTGACATCTCATTCTGGTTGTTTTTTTCTAAGGTTGGCACCTGAGCTAACATCTGTTGCCAATCTTTTTGTTTGCTTGTTTTTCTTTTTTTGTTTCTTCGTCACCCCATAGTCCCACCAGTACATAGTTGTATAGTCTAATTGTGGGTCCTTCTGGCTCTGCTCTGTGGGACACCGCCTCAGTATGGCCCGAGGAGCGGTGCTAGGTCTGTGCCCAGGATCTGAACTGGCAAAACCCTGGGCCACGGAAGCAGAGAATGTGAACTTAACCACTCGGCCATGGGGCTGGCCCCTCACTGTGGTTTTAATTTCATTTCCCTAATAGGGAGAGATGTTGAACATCTTTTCTTGTGCTTATTTGCCATCCTTACATACATTTGGGTAAAATGCTTGTTTCTGTCTTTTGACCATTTTCTAAATGGATTGTTTGCTTTTTAACTGTTGAGTTTTGAGAGTTCTTTATGTATTCTAGATATTAATCCTCTTCAGACGTGGTTTGCAAATATTTTCTCTCAGTATGTAGTTTATCTTTTTCATCCTCTTAACAAGGTCTTTCACAGAGCAGAAGTTTTTAATTTTGATGAAGCCCAATTCAACAAGTTTTTCCTTTTTCTATGGTTTTGATACTAACGCTTTGCTTGGCCCAAGATCCCAAATAGTTTTTCCTTTGTTTTTTCTAAATGTTTTATAGTTTCACCTTTTGCATTTAAGTTCGTGATCCATTTTGAGTTAATTTTGTATAAGGTGTGCATTTTAGGGCTTGGTTCATTTTTTGCCTATAGATATCTAATTGCTTCAGCACCGTTTGTTGAAAAGACTGTCTTTTCTCCGTTAAGCATATTTATGTGTATCTATTCCTGGGTCCTCTATTCTGTTCTATTGTTTATATACATGTATATGTGCAGCCATGGGTTTATATATGTCTCTAGGTGTAGGTGTACAGTACGTCATGAAATAGGGTAGACTGATTCCTCCCACTTTATTCTTCTTTTTCAAAATTGTTTTAGCAATTCTAGTTCCTTTGCTTTTCGATATGAATTTTAGAATAATCCTGTCTATAACTACTGCACATCTTGCTGGGACACTTTTTCTTTGTTTCTTTCCTTCTTTCCTTGCTTCCCCTGAGCTAATATCCGTGCCCATCTTCTTCTATGTTTTATGTGGTATGCCCGCCACAGCATGGCTTGACAAGCTGTGCTTAGGTCCATGCCCAGGATTCAAACCTGCACCTGGGGCCGCGAAAGTGGAGCATGCAAACTTAGCCACTATGCCACTGGGCCTGCCCCTCTTTCTCTTTTTAATGATTGAATTGATGCATTATTTTTTCTATGGTGGAAATAGCATAAATTTGAGACTCATATCTCAACTTGGCCACTTAGTGACTCAATGGCCTTGGGAAAATTGCTTACTCTTTCTGACATGTAGCTTCCTCATATAAAAAACGAAGATAATGCACTTCTCATAAAAGATAAGTATGTCAAACCCTTAATCTTTTGCCTGACTCATAGTAGGAACTTAATGAATGGTTATGATGTTGATTTTTATTTTTTATTGTTAAGAGATTGAGACAATATTTGTTGTTCGTTGTCTGTAAGAACCGTAAACTAATAGAGATGCATTCACTCCTATCTCAGCAGAAGTGTCATGGCTTAGCAATGAAAAACAGGGAGTGTTTCACTTTCCTCTAGCTGTTAACTTCAGCGATAAAGTTTTATAACATTGGGCTTATTTAGGGGCCACTAATGAAACACTATCTTAGAAAATGTACAGTTGGCTATATTAGCCATGACGGCAGACTTTTGGTTAAAAGACTGACCATAATATTTTTGCCTATTAACGCTAGTAGTGTTGCCCAAATGTGAGAGTTGTATATCTCAAGAGACCATTTTAGGGCAGTAAACAACGTTGAATCATAAATTGAGAAAAAATGCTGCTTCTTGTTCAACTTAACTCAAGAACTGTTGGCTAAGTTGGCCTTTTAATAGAGAGAGACCTGAACGTGGTACAGTCTTCATGTGACGATATCGTATTTTATTGTGTTCGTTAACTACATGTTGTATTAAATTTTACAGTTACCTTCAGGTGATACTGGTTTTCCATTTAAGATAAGAAATGTAGCTTTCTCTTTAAATAAGTTTATTTAATTTAAAAAGTGAAGTGATTTAATAGATAATTAACTGATAGTGCAAGTATTACCGACAAGTGGCAAAAACTATAGAGGTAAGAGGTGGAACTCAGATACAGCACACATCCATGTGGCGGCCTATGCATGACTGAAGTTTGGGAACTCAGGACCATTGTACTTATCTTTTTAAGTAGGTTTTGTAAAAATTTCTTTACTTATAGCTGCCATATGGCTTAATTTTATACAAATATCTTAAAAATTGGGTCCTAAGAAAAAATATCCCATCTACTCAATACCATCCTCTTAAGAAACTTGCATCTGATATCTCTATAAATATATATTTCACTTCTTAACCAAAAAAACCCCACAAACTTAACTCGAATTTACCCAAGCCTTTATCTTGTCTTCCCTCCATTTGTATATACAATAAATACTTCAGTGGTTAATGGAAAGAGAAATTAGCCTGTTTTATGAATGGACTACCTCAAATGAAATTAAAACACTAGTTTGGTTTCAAAGCTTTTACTTAATACAAGTTTCACTGTTTAGGAAAGCAATCAAAGTCTTAAAATGTGTTTTATTATGTTAACACTACACATTTTTTTAAATTTAAAAAATCTTTAAGAAATCATACCTCTTTGAATACTCTAACAAAATTGACTCTTCATTTGAAAAATTTCTTCAGGTTTCCGTATTTCCATCTACCAATATGCAGATAGTTTGGCTAATTTGCAAAAGAACCATTTTTTGAGCCTGGGTTGGATTCCACCAATCGTGGCCCAAAATCTAGATGTTATGAAAGGCGTCTAGTTTTCAACATCGTTGATTCAGATATAAAATGTGGTGTGAAGTGAGATTTGAAAGGAACCTTTCTGGGGCAGGGGCAGTTTCCCTGGAGAGGTCTTAGTCTATTTGAATCTGTCTTCTCCACTAATGGCTGGGTGTCTCTCTGATTTTCTCCTGGCTGACTCTCTCTTGGTATCTAGATTTTGGCTTTGTATTTCCGCCTCAGAGCGACCTGCCCTGACCACTGCATCTGAAGTCTTCTCCTCAGATCCCTCTAGAACATGGCCCTAATTTAAGAGTATGCATAGGATTTTTTAAAGGTTAATTTTTTTATTTTCGTGCCGATATTTTCTTCTTAATTTTTTTTATAGGTTATGTTTTCTCCCGCTAGGATATAAATTCTATGAGACCAAAGACTTTGGCTCTCTTGTTCACTGCTGTATCCTCAGCTCTTAGCCCATAGTTAATGCTTAATATTTGCTGATTGAATGAATGAACAATTTTACTTCAGGTCAGAATAATAGGATGAGATATTCAGATGTAAGAAGACAAATAGAAAATTGTGTATCTATCCCACCTTATTTTCTTGTGTATTCTATTCTTGAGTGGTAGAATATTGTAGAATTTCTCATAATTACTGTTGGATGTAATCTGCAAATTCAGTATCAGAGAGCACAGCAATTAATGCTGGAGGATTGAATTGACCTCCTTAAAATTAAATTTTATTTTATTTTATTTGGAATAGGTAATATGATGTAAACGTACAAAATTTATCCATTGAACAGTAAGATTTCCTTTCATACTTGTTCCCCAGGAATCATCTAATTCCCTTCCCCGGAAGCAACCACTGTGAATAGTTTCTTCTAGAATAGTCTATGTATAAATAGCTTTGTGTCTCTGTGTGCACGTGTGTGTAATATATAATTAACACTCTTCTGCACTATGGTTTCTTATTTAGCAATATATCATGCTCTTCAATAATTGGATAGGATTTCAGTATATGGATATATCTTATATATTTATTTGCTTATTTTTTCATTCTTCCTTCTTTCCTTCCTTTCTTTTATTTATCATTAAATATGGGCAAAAGTAGGTGTTTTTATGTCCATTTTACAGATCACAAGACTGAGCTCCTGAGATGTTAAGTTTTTGTTCAGGTCACACAGCTGGTGCATAGCAGAGCCTGAATCTGAATCCGAGCTGCATCTCTCTTGTGGACCGTTTGAGTAATTCCTTTTTTTTTCTGTTGCGAACAGTGCCACAGGTCACTCCTCATCCCACCCAGCAGTGAGCACATTGGTGAATGAATTCCCAGAAGTGGGACTCATTGTCCAAACGTATTCACGTGGAAAATTTTGTCAACAGTGCCTACTAGGATGTTCCTAGCACTCTGAAAGCGCCCGTTTCCTCTCATCTTATTGTAGTGTGCTTTGAGAGCTTGTTCAAGGTTTTCCTAATCTAATGTGAAAAATGGGCCCATTTGTATATAGATTTTCTCAAGCCTGAGACCGAATTCTTGGCAATTTTATGGTTAGAATCTTTTCAGTTTGGTAGTCTTTTTTCTTCTGCGTGATATTTAATCAACTTAAAAAGCAATTGCTAAGGACGGACTTAGAAACACATAAAGGGTTATTTGCTTTCTTAAAAAAGCACCTTCCTGGGAAATGCTACATTAGAAGTCTTTGACCTAGAAGATGTGATAAATCATATGTTAACTGTGACTACATTTGTTACTTTTATTCTAAAAATAAAATTGAAAATTTAATCAACATATTTTAGGCAAAAAGGTATGTTTGTTGAATCAATGAATACATATGGACTAATGTAGCCCAACCAATATTTTTATTAGATTGGTCAGTCTTGTAAGATGCTTCAGGTGGGTCTAGCTGGGAGGAGAGGGATGATATAAATCTTTTTTTTGGTGAGGAAGATTGGCCCTGAGCTTACATCTGTTGCCAATCTCCCTTATTTTGCTTGAGGAAGATTGTCACGGAGCTAATGTCTGTGCCAATCTTCCTCTATTGTGTATGTGAGACACCACCACAGCATGGCTTGGTGAGCCGTGTGTAGGTCTGTGCCCAGGATCTGAACCTGTGAACCCCGGTCCGCCAAAGCGGAGCACATGAACTTAACCACTACACCACCAGGCCGGCCCTATGATATGAATCTTCTTATTGACAGCTAGATACAACTTCTGAATTTGTTCCTAGATGTTAAGAACCACAAGGCCTTGCTTAATTCAGTGTCTTGAGCCTCTCTTTTCTTGTCTAAGTTCCAGCCACTCCAGCTCCTTTCCCTTCTTCACACCACAAGCTCTTTTTTCATTCACATCCTTTGCACGCGATGCCTCCATTTATCTGTAATGCTCTTCCAAGGCTGGCTCTTCAGTTATCAGCTCAAAAGTCACCTCCCCAGAGAGCTGTTGACCATCCATTTGCAGGTGGCCTCCCTCAAGTATTCTCCATCTCATCCCCTTTTTGTTTCATTCGGAATCATTCCTGACAACTGTAGTGATTTTTAAAATGATTCATTTCTTTAATGCTCATTTTTTCTACTTGACTCTGAGCGTCACTTGGGTAAGCTCTTTTTCTGTTTTGTTAATGGCTGAATTCTCAGCAGCTAGAATAGTTTCTTGGCACATAGTAGGTACTCAAAAAACATTTAAGTAAATGAATGAAACCCTGAGAAAACATTTTTCATATTAACTTATGAAATAGACAGTAACCCTAGCATATAATGTGAACACATATTCATAAATCCCAAGACATGGAATTCTACTGTGTATTTTTGTTTATAGTCCTTTTGCAATATCCCAACTATAGACTTTGGCCAAACATGTGGAGGAGAGAAACCTGCGTGGAATTAGAAGGGCCTGATTTTTGCCCCGTCCTGCTGCTGGCCATCTGCTGTGACCAGAGCTTGTCACTGAGCTTCTCACACCTCAGCTTCCATTGTAGCAAGATGGAGACAGAAATGTCTGACCTCCCTCTCTCACCACGTGTCCACCTCTGAGCCAGAGGTGCCATTGTGGGTGTGAAGAGCATGCCCAAGCACACAGAACAGTCTATTCAGTCCCAAGTTGGTCTCCCCAGCGCCCCACCATTGGCCTCCTGAGTGGAAAATAGCAGAGAAAACTTCCACACTGTGCTGCTAGGACTTGTGTCAGACCAAAAAACAAGAACAGATAACTTTTAAAAGTTATTATTTACTTGGGCTTTCAAAAGCTGGAGTTGAATTTCTGGCAAAAAAAAAAAAAAAAGACCTGCTCTACCTATAACAAAAGATGGATTTTATATATATCTTTTTTTTTGCTGAGGAAGATTTGCCCTGAGCTAACATCTGTTGCTAATCTTCCTCTTTTTATATGTGAGCTGCCACCACAGCATGGCCACTGACAGAAAAGTGGTGTAGGTCCACGCCTAGACACTGAACCTGGGCCGCCAAAGCAGAGCACGCCAAATTTAACTACACAGTAAAGAAATAAAACAATGCAAGAAAGGATAGAATGAAGAGGAAATTTCCGTCCCACCCCAAACTTTTCTCACTTCTCAGGCATAGCCATTCTAGGCAGACTCTTGTATATTTGTGTGGAGATGTTTATGCATAGGCCTGCAGAAAAATGCATGTGTTTGTGTATGTATAATTTGTTTTGCACACATGGGTTCATATTATTTAATATTGTTATATACCCTGTACCATTTTTTTAACTTATGTTGGAATACTTTTCAAAAAATTTTATGCATGCTCAGAGTTCATTTATTTGGTTGTTCCACAATTTCTTTAATGAGTTCATGTTAAAAATGGACATTTGAAGGCAATTTCTAATTTTTGCTGTTTAAACAATGAAGCAGTGAACGTCCTTGTGCATACCCTTCACGCACACATGATATTATATTTCTAAGATAAATTCTAAAAAGGAAATTGTTCTTGCAAAGTTGTGTCCATTTACAATTTTGATAAATAGAGCCAATTTTCCTTCAAAGACACTGTACCAGGTGTCCTGCCACCGAGACTGCTCGGGAGCATTTGTTTCTGCCTGTCCTAACCTGGACTCAGGAAATTATTAGTATCAACCCATGTTTCACTCTGGGAGGAAGACGCTCCAAATAAACCAAATTTATACCCATATTACTTTATCTTTTCTTGCTTGAAAGGCCTAATTGCAGTGCTTTTTCCTGAGTCCCTGTTTACACCATCATGCAGGGGGAATTCTGGTTATGCTTGTTGTAGCCAGAGGGAAGGAAAATGCTTTTGTCTATGGATTCGATTCCACTTTAGTCCTGAACAGGGCATTTGGCCACCAAGTAGCCCACTCACTCAGAGGAGACAATTTGATTTTTTCTCATAACTGTCAATTTCGTTGGGTGATTGTGAATTTCTGGGCCACATTTGTAAAATAAATGGAATTACAGAAGATATGCTGGCTGGCAGATGTTTTAAGATTGATTAAAGATTTAGAAAGAAGTACATTTCCCCAGCCTGCTGGTCTACCTTTTAATGAGATTGACAGTTTTACACATGAGACTGGAAAAGTTCTTTATCATCCAGAAATATATTTCTAAAGTTAAATCTATTTGAGAGAGATGGATATAGGGTAAAGTGTGCATGAAGGAGATTGGACATTTTACTGGTGTTTAACGTTGAAGCTTATTTTTCAGAGATAGATGAACATTTTGAAGATGAAAAAATCCTTTAGTTAGGCTAATGGCCTTAATATTAACCCAAAGAATGGGTCAGCTTTCTGCAAGTGAAGGTCATACTTTCCAGGGAATTTGTAATCGTGATTTCAGATGGACAGTAGGCATATGGAGTTAGAAATTAGCAGCTAACAAGGAGAATACAAGGGTTATTAAAAAGTATTTCTGACTATTCTCTGACCAAGAGAGCGTGCAAATGACAATCATATTAAATTTAAGGGAAAACGCATAAAAAGAACCACATTGGTTCAAGTTTTGAAACCAGAGAAAGGAGAAAAGGACCAGAATAAACAGACATTCAGAGTGCAAAGAGATCTGATATTAACTCATCTGATCCTTGTATTTTACTGGTGGCGAAAGTGAGGCCAAGAGAGATTTCATGGCTTTTCCAAGGCCCCTCAGAAATCATATTTTTAAGCTGCGAAGTCTAGAGCCTTTTGGCTAAGAACAAAAACCTTGATAAGAGGCATCAGACAGATCTTTCTATGCCACTGACTCACTGCGATTTTGGACAGGTTATTTAACCTCTCTTCATTTGTTTCCTCAATTAAATGGTGTCAATGATTACAGTTTCTGTCTCATAAGGATATTGTGAAAATTAAATAAAACAATTTATGTAGTGCATTTCATAGCCTAGTGGTTACTTTAAAAAGCAGATTCTGAAATTGGAGACCCTGGCTGATGATTCCCTGGATTCTTAACCCAAGCACACCCCCAGGAACAGAGTGGGCCCTTAATGAATCGATGGATGGGCACCACAACCCCGAATGTGGAGAAATTGCCTCTGTACTGCTGAAGCTAACATGGTTGCCAATTTAAAAAGTCTTGCATTTGAAGAACTTATCGGTTTTCACTCTTGAATATCCATCTGCAAACTCTTGTACTGAAGGTGTAAAACTGTGTAATTAAGGTGTTGATAAAGGGCATCTTTTAAAGGGAGGAGAGGATGGTTGAACGTTGGTGTGCAATCTGTTGTAAGGTGAAAAATCGCCCATTAATAACTTTGAAACCTTTGAGTTTTGCTCTTTACTCCATTGCTATAGCTTTGGAAAATTATCTTGATATATTGTGCAGTGTGAAAAAAAGCAAGTGACGGAAAAAAAGGAATTTTGGCACAAATGTGTGCGTGTGTATTTCTGCATGGGAATAGAAAAATGAAGCTGGGAACGGTTTCTGGTAGTAACTCTGGAAAGTCACTGTGCTTTCCTCTAAGAAGTGAGACTGATGGAGCTAAGGTGAGGTGGGTGGTCACTTGCTTTTTCACTTTTATGCTTTCACATCTTTCTATTTGTCTATCTATTTATTTATTTATTTTTACAGTGCACATTCATACCTTTTGCAGTACAATAAAAACAAATATCATGACCCTAATTGACCAGACACAAAGAACAGCGCTTGGGAGATGAGACTTTTTAGTGAGCTCCTTTTATTTAATATAGATTGAAAACCCATTCTCTGTATAAGGGTGTATATTTATATATTGTGTTGTCCTGAAAGACATCATCCAACAAGGTCACTAACTTTCTCTTATGTTCCTATTGGGACTTTGGAGAACAACAGATCACGTTCATTTATGTGTAAATTCCTCCATTGTTGCTTTCACTGTATCTTTTCCTTTGCAGGAGAGGTAGCTAGGCAGTGTTACTTTCTGCACCTTGGCATAATTATTATGGCTTTGTCAAAAACATTATAAGATATCCTCACAATTAGGATGAAATATATTTTCCTTTCCTGATCATTATTAATATTGTTTAAATTGAGAACACTGATAGCTCAGGGTTTCAGCAACATCTCTCTCACTGTCATAAATCAGAGGACTAAATGGTCTTTTTTTTTTTTTTTTAAAGATTTCATTTTTTCCTTTTTCTCCCCAAAGCCCTCGGTACATAGTTGTATATTCTTCGTTGTGGGTTCTTCTAGTTGTGGTATGTGGGACGCAGCCTCAGCGTGGTTTGATGAGCAGTGCCATGTCCGTGCCCAGGATTCGAACCAACGAAACACTGGGCCGCCTGCAGCGGAGCGCGCGAACTTAACCACTCGGCCACGGGGCCAGCCCCAGACTAAATGGTCTTTTTAAAAATCATATTAAGTTTATCAAGGGACCAAGAGCAGCTCCAGTTTGTTAAGAGAGAAGGATGGGATTTAGATTCACATGCTCAAATATTTACATACGGCAGTCTCGGGAGTGAGAGACGGTGGTCAGACTGAGCACAGGGGAGAAGAAAGTTGGGTCACAGTTTTAGAACAAATCAAGCTGATTTGGATTCCAGTTTACCTTGATAATTTGTTCACTTATAATTTTCTCTGTCACATTGCAAGTGTTGGTGTTCGCTCTTATGTAGCATGCTCGTTCTGCTACTTATACCAACACTGATGAGACAGAGCCAGAAGTTTCATCAGGATGTTGTCTGGACCAGACAGTGTGTTGGACCAGGCATCACCCACAGAGACCACGTAGGGATGTTCTGCTACTGCTGCAGTTACTGTACCACTGTGGAGCCGATATTAGTGGGATGATTACTGAGGGGGGGGTAACCACTTACATCATCTCTTGGGCCTGTTTAAAAGGACCTCTATGTACATTAGTAAAATTAAGATACAGAGAGATTTACCAAGGTCACACAAACAAGACACTCACATCTGTGTCTATAGTTAACCACATTACTTGACTAAGTGACAGTATGGTAGAATGGTTAAATATGGTTTTGAATTCAGTCTCAATCTCTTACCATGTACTGTCATTGTCCTTATTTTATAGATGAAGGAGTTGGAGCTTAGAGGGGATGCATAATTTACTCAAGATTGCCCAGCTAGTAACAGGGGGAGCTAGGGGTTCAGATGCTTGCCTTTCTCTGTTTAATCTCTATGTACTCATGCAGGTCCCTACATCCAATCCCTGTAATTTTAATATTAGTAACAGGACTAGCTGAATACCTTGAATTCCTACTGTAAGATTGCCTCTTTTACGTATTTTCTTGAACTACTTTGTTTACTTGATTCTCTGAAAAGAAGCAGCAGCTTCAAAGAGTTGCTAATGAGGAAAATAACTGAAAAATGGATTTGAAGGAAACCAAAGGGAATGTCATACATCTGACTTGAAAAACAATGGAAGCAGAGTGCAGCCGGGGTGTCTGAGCATTCTTCGTGAGTTTATTTATTCTTGTAAGAAAATAGACCAATAGACTAAAGCAAGCTTCCATAAATAGAATCTTCAGAAGAATTTTGATAACCAAGGTCATCTCATTCAATATAGTAAACTAAATTTGAACACTGGACACAAAGAAAATAGGAAAGACCATATTAATGTCAATAAATGTTTTCCCTCTTTTTATTGTTATTGTTTTGCTGCGTTTTCCAATATTTTCCTGTAATAAAATTATATAAACAAACCTTTTGCCCCAATAAAACATTTTCATTTTAATATTATCTCTTTACACTTCTTTCTCTACACATGTAAAATTTCACATACTTGCAAGTTTCACGTATTTACAATGTCATATCCTGTGTATGTTTTAAGGTGCATTGCACTGTAAATATTTCCCCAAATGGTTACATAATCTTTAAAACCATAATGTTTTTTTTTCTGGGAAAGATTTGCTCTGAGCTAACATCTGTTGCTAATCTTTCTCTCTCTGTCTCTCTTTCCTCCCCAAAGCTCCAGGACATAGCTGTATATTTTAATTGTGAGTTCTTCTAGTTTTTCTGTGTGAGCTGCTGCCACAGTGTGGCTACTGACAGATGAGTGGTGTGGTTCCGTGCCTGGGAACCGAACCCCAGGTTGCCTACGCAGAATGTGCTGAACTTTAACCACTAGGCCATCAGGGCTGCCTCTAAAACCATAATTTTGAAGTCTCTGATATGCCATTGAGTAGGCCCATTGATAGTTAAAACAGTTAAATTGTTCCTAATTGCAAATAACACTCAGGCTTACAACTTTGACCGTGTTTTGAATTATTCCCTTACAGTGGATGTGATTATGATGCTAGCGAGTTTGAATATTTTATGACTCTTGATACACATCGCAAATTAACTTCCCTAAGGGCCAGAACAATTTACACCATTGTCAGCAATGTCTGAGGGGACGAAGACCAATTTTTAAAATGAGAAATCTGGCAGTGTGCCCCCCGTGAAGCTGACGTTCTATTTGTTTTGCAGTCATCCATTCACTGGTTACAGGGCTTGGCTCAGGATCTCAAACTCGGTAATAAAACAAAGTCATACCTACAGTGTATGTTTTGGCCCTTAGCATGAAGATTTATACAGTGTTTTGTGACTTCCATAATTTAGACCTTCTGTAAATTCTTTAACTCATTTAGAAATTTCATTCTAACCAGAGAAAAATTAAATATGCTCTTTGCAATGGTGAGCCATGCCGTCTTCAGCACATTAATAACTGCTGCCAAATGATTTCAGTTTGGTTTCATTTGGTTTCATTTGTTCCAAAGCTGGAAAGAGGACACATGGTATCTGTTTCTGGATTTTGAGCAAATTTTAGCTCTTCAGTTAATACTCTGAATGCAATTTACTTGTTACACTTGCTAACAGTGGAGGGCGTTGAATTTGGTTTTGTGGCTTATGCCCTTTATAAATTATACTCCATCAATAAAGCTATCTACATCTATTGTGAAGCTGGGAAAGCTAACAAAGTGAGAACGTGCTCTTTTTAGTAAGTTCTGTCCTGAGTGAATGTGCACCTCTGGCTATTAGTGGTATATGCATGGTGCTGTCAGAAACCACATGAGCAACTGAGACCTATTTAACAATCATTATACTAGCGACCTAGTCATTCTTGTAGTTTAAAATATTTAATCCACTTAGATTTGTTTGTGTGTCTATGCATTCCACACATTTATTCACTTATTCAGCACCTTTTTATTGAATACTGACTATATGCAAGGCTCAGTTCTTGGTACTAAGAGAGAACTCGTGAATCAAAATAAACAGGAAAATATATTAAGGATAAATGCAGTCATTTGATCAGTAATTTTAATATTACTATAACAGTTTTATACTATTTGATTTAAGAGTTTTATGGGTATTCACATGGCTCAAAATTCAAGAATTAAAAGTTACAAGGGGTACATAGCAAAAATTCTCTCATCCCTCTTCCCGTAGCTACCCAATACTATCCAAACAGGAATCCATGATATAATTATCTTATGTATTTTTTTCAGCTATATTTCAGGCATGTATCAACATATACATATATACATATACATATATGTTTACATATATGTTATGTGTGTGCACCCCATTTTTCCCTACATATATTCTGTGTCACTTCATAAACTTTGAAAATCTCTCCTCTTCATTATTTAAAGATCAGCCTCATTCCTTTTTTTTCTGGCTGTATGGTATTCCATTGTATTGAATATTCTATTAATTTTGAATTCTTAAGTGTATTATCTCATTTTTATTTGGAGTTATAAATAGCACCGCAAAGAACATCTTTGCACATAGGTTTCATTCCTTTTGATTTTTTCCCTAGTAAGTGGAAATGTGAACTTAGAGTGGAGCACATTTTTATGGCTATTGAAATCTGTCTTTCAGATTATAACCTGGAAGAATTATAACTGCAACATGCATGGGGTAATGTATCTGGTGTATGAAGTGGGGGGTGAAGCTTTATATTTATATTTGTATGTATGTGCTGGTGTTTGCATAAGAAATTAATAAATGTAGTTGCAAATAGGTGATAGGGACAAGTTCAGGGGATATAAAACGGGGAGGTAGGAATGAGGCTAATTAATAGATACCTCTGAAATCATTTTGAATTTTGAGCCATGTGAACGTTTTACTTTAAAAAAATTCAATTTTAAATATGAAGTTAAAAATTAAACTGTCATTCTCTATTATACTGCCATTTTCAACATATGGATGCAAATGGCTTTTTTTTTTTAAAGACTGGGATATCAGGAAAGTAGTATCAAGTGACATGTGGGAAGTCACGAAGTACACCCGGGCATGGTCCTGGTTCGTTGGTGGGATCTAGTTCAGAGGTTTGCTGCTTTTATCCGTGACTCTTAAAAAGGATGAAAAAGTAGTGGAGTATTTCCCAAATATCAGGCATTCACATGTCCCCGCCATAGTCTCTGTCATAGCTGTGGACAGCTTTTACTGTTATCACTTACTATTCTTCCTTTAAAATGTGTACTATTCTTTATGTTGAAACCCTTGGTGGAAAACCAATGTCCTTTTCCTTAAACAGAAGCTGTGTTAGTTGGGGTGCCATCAGGGAAGCAGAACCACTAGGAGATATTTAAGAAGGGATTTGTTTTCAGGATTAGTTCTTTCACAATTGTGGGAGCTGGTTTACCAGCCTAGGTGTGCCTGATGTTGGAGGCTGAATCAGAATGAAGTGGAGGAAACAAAGACAGACTGGAACCTATGAGGATGGGCTGGAAGCCTCTTACTCACAAAGCCTCCAATTCACCAACGTCAACAATGGGGGCGTCTTGCAAGGAGAAGATGGGAAGATGGTGCCCATCATTAAGGAGCTGAACAGACACTCGGCCCAGGTTTCTGAGGAGTTGAAAGGGGATCTAGTAGGAGCTAAGAAGCTGCAGCTCAGATGTTACTCCATGTACACTGGGTGAACCAGGAGATCTGGGACAAAGTGCTTGAGCGGCAGTAGAGCATCCTGCACTGACCTTCCGCGGTGTGAAAACAATATGGCCACTGCTTCACTTCCTCCTCCGGATCTCGTGTTCCACACTAACTCCGACCTATGCGGGGAAGGCAATTCTTCCAAAAGTATTTCCAGCTTACTGAGCTGACAATACAAATCCACCAAAAAAGATGACTTAAAAGTAAATACAATGAAAACTAAACAATATTATTGAATTCTAACTAGACACACTACTCAGTGAAGGCACTGACTCTGAGGCTTTCTCTGTTGAAAAGGAAGAATAACAAATATTAGAGAGATTTTAAAATCATTGCTACCAACTGACCGGAACATTCTCCTTGACTCATTCAGAAGGATTGAAATGACAAAATGAGTATCTTTCTCTCTGTGAGATTCCATGTTATTTAGTGCCTCTCCCATGCAATTTCTTCGGGTGCTCCCACAATTTAAGGAATAGGTACTGGTGAATGGAGATGATGTCATGCTCTGCATGCTCCTCTCTGCATTTCTGCTTCTTAAGTGAAGGATTTGACTCGGTCAGCTGGAAGAATGAGATTACCATTTACTGAAATGGGGGAAAATGGGACATAGGGCAGGTTTTGGAGCAAAGATTAAGAATTCAGAATCGAACATGTTAATTTTGCGATGCCTATTAGACATCCATGTGGGAATGTAAATGCTTAGAACAATGCCTGAAACATAGTAAATAGTCAATAAATGTTAACTTTTATTGACATGATTGATATTATTACTGAAGACTCATTCTCTCTCTATATATATACATTTTAATACCCACTATACGTCAGCACTAGAAAAACAGCAATGAGTGTGTTCCCATCCCTGTCTTCATGGTCCTGGTGGGGAGAGAGTCAAATTCTCGGAGATTATGTGTGAAATCACTGGCCTGGAGTGGTGCAGCTTTACAGGAATCACACAGACTCTACATGGGTCCAAATCGTGATTTCTATGAATGTAGTCATTTGCAGCTTCCTTGATCTCTGTATATTCCTGTCCTCATCTGTAAGATAGAGACATCAACTTTATTTTTATAATGCATCTAAGTGCTCAATAAACATTAACTTAGTATAAAAGGTGCTATAAAATCATTCATTTGTTTCACAAATATTTGTTGAGTAATTACCATATGCCAGGAGCTTGCATGGCGTTGATGGTATAGTCTGGAAAAGACAGATGAAAACCCCGCCTTCGAGGAGATCCTAGAGGGGCTGGGGTGGGGAACAGATGGCAAATAAATGAAAATGGTAGGTTGAGCTAAGAATTAGAAGGAAAATCAAAATAAATATGTTCCAGAGCTACACTGTCCAATAGAAATTTGTGGCTCCACATATGAGCCATGTATACAATTTTAAATTTCCTAGAAGGCACATTACGTAGGTAAGATGGAACAGGTGAAATTACCTTTAGTAGTATATTTTATTTAATCCCATAAAGTATATCCAAAAGATGATCATTTTAACATACAATAAATATAAAAATTACTTATGAGACATTTTACATTCTTTTTTCTATTATGTCTTCAAAATCTGGCATTTTATTTGTTACAGCAAATTTCATTTTGGTCTAGCCACATTTCAGAGGCTCGAAAGCTACATGTGGCTGTTGGCTGCCGTATTGGACAGGGCAGGTCTAGAGTGACTGGGTGTCTGCTTTAGGTTGAGTGTCAGGGAAAGCTGAGACTTAATGACAAGAAGGACCCAACAAAGATTTGGGGGAAGCCGTTCTGTGTAGAGGATAGAACCAAGGAAAGAGCTCAGGGCAAGAATGGGCTTCCTGTGCTAATTGAGAACAGGTCTGGGCCAGAGCCGAGAGGACAAAGCAGACAGTCAAATGAGGTTGGAGAGCTACAAGGAGCCAGATCTTGTAGGAATTTAGAGTTCATAGTGAGGAGCGTGGATGAACTCCTCACTATGTGTTGAGAATCAATGGAAGGGTTTAAGTAGGAAGTGATAAGATTAAGCTATCACTGGCTGCTGCGCAGAGTGCAAAATGTGAAGAGGCAAGACTGGAAGCAGAAAACCATTGGAGATACATCTGGTCCAAATTTGGAAGGTCAAGCATGGCTTGGAGGAAGTGTGTTATAAAGAGGACTTATCCAGGCAAAGCTGAGATGGGATTGTAAGGCACAGAAGGTGTTTTAGACCCATCTTCTTCAAACTTTGTTGATTACATAATTCATTCAATTAACAAAAGCAACTCCTAATATCTTTATATTTAATTATTCATTATACATGTGCTCTTCTATCAACGCATATATTACAGTATCATATTTTAGTAGAAGTTGTTTTCTTATTTACTCCAGATCCATACCCAAGTTAATATGTTTTAATATTTTTGCCTTCACTTCACCTCACCCTGTTTTGGAAATGACTGTAATTGCACAGGCTAAGGCCTGAGGATATAGCAAAGCATGACCCACGTGAACAGCAGTAGCGCAAAACATTGGGAGGGCAGAGAGTGAATCGGGAGGTGAGAGTGTTCAGAGCTGTTTCTGGAGATCTACGCAAGGGCTAGATCCTGAGGCTCTTATAGGCCGTGGGAAGGATTTTGATATCTTTCTCTATATGATGGGAGGCCACTGCTGGGTTTTAAGCTAGAGAAAGTATCCAGTATTTTGGTGAGCACTTTCCTTTCATTTTTCTCTTCTTGTCTTTAACACGTGCAAAGCAAGAACAAATGAAAGGGTTTAAAGTAAGAACATTTATTATTGGTTAGAGTATTCTCCTTTGCTTCCTCTCTACTTTCTCTAATTAAGTTCTGTGACTTGAAAACTCCTGCTGATAAAGACCATAGCTTTGATCACAGAGAGAAATTTCATTCCGGGAAAGACTGCACACCAGCTCACCCTGACCCCTACCTCCACTGCTCCAGAAGAAAAATGCTGCCTGGGAGCTAATCCAATAAAAAGTGCCCAGTTATACTGAGACGTAGAAATGTCCATCAGAAGCTTTCGGACAGGAGTACGGACACTTTTAAAAATACCGATTCACATTTCCTTTTATTTGTATTCTTTGTTCGTTTATATAAAATTTCCTGGAAATGATGCTGCTGTAAGAAGCAAAGCTGTTCATTTTTCTTTGCTCCAGGTTCTCCTCCATTAGGCAGGCTGGCCATGGAGGGGCTGTTTCTCTACCCAGTATTTATGGTAATTTATGGTATTTATGGTAAAAATGCTCAGTAATTAACAGTCACACTTTATGCTTAATTCGAAAATATGTGTATGTGAAATAATATTTTTAAAACAGCCAATTTTAAGCTTCGTACTTATACAATTTTTAGCTTCATATTAGAATTAAAGGGAGAATAAGCTCTTTCATGTTAAATTTCTGGTCATGGTTAAAAGAGGTGTTTTTTGCTCATCTCTTTAAACCGCAGCCAGAGATGTATGGTCAGAAAGTCACTTTCTAATAAAGACTAGTTGGAAAAATGGACAATATAGTTGGAACGTTGAGAGAAATATTATGCGGGCTTGCAAAATCCCGTGTCCTGGCCTCGTTTGAGAGGAAACATTTCTTCTTCCTGGTCTGCCAGAGCCAGTTAGCCCATCCCCTGCCTGCTCTGCTCGAGCTCGCTTACGTTGCCCAGGGCTGTGCTGGATTGGAAGGCTGCCTGGCTTTGTGCACTTGCTAGGTCAGAATTACTGTCCGTGCTCAGTCATTGGAAGCACACCCCGTCTACAGATTTATCCACTTGGTTTCTCGTCTGGGCTTCTGGAGTTGAAAGAGCAGCCTGTTCGAATGGGAATGAGACAGAGGGCTCAGCGAGGCTGGTGTGATCAACACTGTCTGCCCATTGTGCTCAACATGACAATATAGAATAGCATTTGTGTCTGAGGACAGACATAGCCACCAGACTCCAGCAACAACTGCAACTACAACAGTGATAGCTACCATTTATTGGGTATTTTCTATGTGCTCAGCGCTAAGCTAAACATTTTCAAGTACTTTTTCACAAAACCTTCCCATGCCCTTGTGAGCTAAGTAGCATCACTTCGTAAAATGAGAGTGCTTGTCCTGAAGTCGCACATTTCCTGGGTGTGAACGCTGTGTTGACCACTTCCTAGCTGTGTGACCTCGTGAGAATGGCCTGACTCCTGGAGGCCCATGTTTTCCTGTCTTTAAAATGAGGGTAACAATAGTAGTGCCTATTTAGAACTGCTGTGTTAAGTAGGGTACTGTAATGCCTGGTTCATAGTACTCTGTAAGAGTTAGTTGTCGACTTTGCTTTGCTAATGAGGATGTATAGGGACAAGGAGGTGAAGTAAACTAACTTGCTCATGCTCACACAATCAATATTTCCTCTGGCCTTACCAAAAGATGAAACCACAGAAAGTAGAGTGGAAAGGGTGGCAGGTAACAGATAACGTAACAAACTGTTTTCCAGTATGCTAGTGGGTTATCCAGAGTTCCATGGGGAACTAAACAGTGATTGTCCAACACTAGGTAAAGGTTCATAGCTGGAATTTTTATCAGTTGTGGTACAAATGGGAGAAAATCCAATTAAAAGGAAGGTATCGGCTCATGAGATTCAAAGACAGAGGAGTACATCTGGCTGGAGGGATGGCTTGTTGCAGGAGGCCAGATGACATTGACAGGAACTGATTCTCTCTTCTCAGGCGGGCTCTCCTGCTTCTTGAGGTTGCAAGATGACTGAAGCTGTTCCAAAACTCATATCCTTTCAGATTCTTATCTGGTGGGAGAAAGCCAGTGTCCTCCTCTTACCTAACAGTTGGAGAAACACTCTGAGTCTGGCTCTCACTGGCCAGAATTAGGTCATATGTCCATCATTGAACCAATCATGTGGCTCAGGAGATGGGGTAGGCTAGTTGGCTTAGGCTATTCAGGTTGCTTTCTTGAAGCTGAGGATGGGTCTACCTCACACGTACCAACAGAGCAGAGACAGTTGCACAGAGGGAATTTGGAATGCTGTTTAGCAGTGGAAGTGAACGGATGCCAAGTGGCACAAAAAGTAGAAATCCACTAGACTACTGAATACGTAATGAGTAGACTCACCTATGAACCCTCAGAGAAATCTACTTCCTTACTTTTCTTCTCTGTTAAACTTTTCTTTCTGCAAAATATACTTATTCAGAGAATCAAGGAAAAAAAAGATTTATCACCCTCAAGGGGAAACAGCCAACTGTAACGCAACATTTTCTATTTTCTGCTGGTCCTCTAAATATTGTAATACATCAGTTACACTCAGACCATCATCACATTTAATGGTGATTAGCAGAAACTCAAAAGGAACCAACTGACCTGGACAATTATAGTTTGTTAAAAATATGAATTGTGAATTTCCTCATTTTGAGAATCAATTTGAGAAGCTGATTCTGCCATTTATCCACTATTTATTTAACAATGGTAACAGCAGCCAATGCGTTAAATATAGGCCCACTAAGTCTTCACCTTTGGGACAGTGAGAGTGTAAAAGTGGATTTGGTGAGTGTGGCATTTTTAGTAGTATTCTGCCATAATGAAATCCTGAACTTTGCTTTACTATTTCAAAAATACACACTCTTTTTTTCCTTTTTGACGAAATTTGCTGTGAAGGATAAACTCCATTTCAGTGATGCGTGCTAGTTTGTGGCCTCAGTCGTTGCGTGGTCTTGGAGAAGGGGGTCACAAGAGTACCTGGCAGCTGGAAGAGTAAGAACAGGGATGTAGAGGGATGAAGGAAGGAGAGAGGAGCAAAAGGGAGCATTTGTGGAGCGTGAGGTGTGTAGAGGTTGTGCACTGACTGTTTCTTCCTCATAACAAGCCCATGGTGTTGGTTTGTTTTGTGGACACTGCTGGACGTCTAACTGATACTCATTTCTCCTTATTTACCAACAGATCCCAGGTTGTTTGGGGTCTGGTATACCCAGCTAAAACAACTACATTTCCCAGCTTCTCAGCTTGGGCTCAGTCACCCGATGGGGCTTCTGGGAAACTCTTTAATAAGGGGCAGAGTCTAGTGGCAACTTGTCTCCTGCCCTTTTCTCAGAGTGTAGCAAGGAGAAGTTACCCAGCTTGGGCAGCCATTTTGGGACTACAAGCTAACAAGCCACAGTAATTGGTTTTCTTTTACATTCAGCTGAAAACAATTCCTAATGAGTAAAATGATAGTAATAGTAGTTTACTGAGCTTTAACTGAGTGTGTGCTATCTTCCAGGCACCGTGTCGAATGCTCTATGTTCATTATTTCATTTACCTTACTCTACAATCCTTCCCACAAGCATGTTGTTAACGATACAACAATATCCTGCTTTTACAAATTAGGAAACTGAAGCTTAGAGATTATGAGTAACTTGTCCCTGAGTGGTTAAGTGTGAACGTGGGTCTGTTCCATAGCAAAGCTTCTGCTCTTAAGAAGATGTAAGTTGACTTTTTATAATGAACTTGTGTTACCTTGGTAGGTAAAATTGGATGAAATAGTAAGTTAAAGAAATGAGCAAAAACTCTGCCTCCTAGGATGTGTTCAGGACTATACTCAATTTCAGAAGAAATATGGAAATTACATAGTCCATTTCACAGAGCAGAGCAGAGAAGTTAGTTCCATTCCTTTGTCCCAAATCTTAAAACGAGTCAGCATCTGTGGCCAAGAATGGCCTCCAGGGTTTGGGAAAACTAATCCCATGGACTGCTTAATTAGCTGTGGACTAATAAACTAGCAGTGGGAATTAACTCACTTACTCCTTTCCATTGTTTACCATGACTTCTCTATCACTGACAGACCTTATGAATCTGTCTCTTTCACCTCCATATCATTGACAACTTTGGTTTGAGAAACATATGTTCAAGTCTCATCTCTACCACTTTACTTTCTAATTGACGTGTCTAACCTCAGAACTTCAGTTCTATAAAGTGGGAATAACCATGATACCTAGCCAATAGGGCTGTTGTGAGAATTATGGGAATTAACGGGTAATTGACAGATAGTAGATGATCAGTAAATAGTAATTCTAGATGACCGACACATAGTAGGTCCTCAAAAATGAGCTATGATTGCTTAAGACGTTATTCCAAAGAGTCAAAAACTTAAATGCCCTTGGGGCAAGTTGCCAACATCAGTGAGTGAGGAACGCCTGGGAGGGATTGTGTAAAATAGCACCTGCCGTGTCTCACTAAGCAGTTACTTTGCATACCCTGCTTGGGGATGCAGCTTTCTCAGTTCTTCCAATTTTTAAAGAAAAATTGGATATCCAATTTTATGTGAAACTGGATTAGAAAATATTGGTTCATTTATTTTTTTAAAATGCTCTGTGGGCAAGAGAATCTCCATATCCATTTACAGGCCATCATTTTGCCACCACTAATCATTCATTCATTTCGTTTGTTCAGTCAACAAACTGGAGAGGTTGAAGGTAATTCAAAAGTGAGTCACAGAAGGGCTGGAGAATAAGATGTTCAAAGGAAGATAAAAGACACTGAGATTATTAAAATTGGAGACGAGTGAGCTGTGTGTTGGCTTATTAATAGTTTTCAAATAGCTGAAAGGATTTTAAACAGTTGATGTTGACTAGTTATCTTTTATCTCCTAGAGAACAGTACGAAAAGAAAGTGGATTCATTCTTAAGGGGAATAATGATGAATAAACATGAGGAACATGTTCTGGATACTGGAAGTTATTAAGTTTTAGATTGAACAGGAGAAAAGGCTATGGACTCATTTGGTAAAGACTTTTAAAAAACAAGACAGGTTATCAGAGGGATTTGTTTGTGTGGTTTGTATGACCTTGTAATGACCCTCTATCTGGAATTATGAGGCTGTGATTACTTATTCTGAAGGCATTCAGTAGCTGCACCTAACTTTTCGTGCTTGCTGTTCACTGCAGGGTGCAATTGAAGGGAAGAACCGAGAAGTCCTTAGTGATCTTGGGTTCTGATTTCTTGAGAGAGTCTTTTGGCCCTCGTATGCCGTGACTGCTCCAGTTAATGAACACCCACTTTGAATACATGGCTCCTTTTGGAGATGTAGAAAAAAAATTTCCCCTGGGGAAGTCACACCTTCCAGCTTGACAGATGCCAACTTGACATTTTCCTGCTCTTTCATTATTCTGAATAATTCTGCAAAACCCTCCTCATTCCAGTCCTGTACTGAGCATGAGAATTTGCCTTTTCCACTTGTCAAAAGATGTCAAGAGTTTCTAGGAGTCCAGGGTCATACGTACTTCAGTTTTCAGATGAAGAGGAATTCCAAGGATTCCAGCAATGGCAGTAGATCTCTTTCGGTACTAACATTGGTTCAGGTGTGTTTTAAAAATTCGAAGTGTAACAGGGTCTTAAATATTCTTTTTTCTTTTGCTTAAGAACTTCAAGTTATTTTAAAATATATGGAGGGTTGCCTAGTAACTGCAGCTTCACCAGCAGTGTAAGAGTAGTTTGCTTTTTTTTTTTTTGCTGCAGAAAGGCAGTCAGGGAAGAGTAATGGGAGAGAGGGTTCATCAAATAAATGAAAAACAAGGTGTATTTTGGGGGCTTGAGAGCCCATGACACTGATGTTAGAGGGAACATGTAACACTAGGTTCTGGTCTGAGGCAGGGAGGAGCAAGTTCAAGGAAATCATCTTCCACTTGACCTTTGAATATGATGAATAGTTTGAGTGAAGTGTATCGTATCGTAGGGAGTTGAATTGTGAAAATGTTCTCTCTCGCCCTTCTTCCCTCTCTTCCTTTCTTCCATCCTTCCTTTTTAAGTGTATTAGTCTGCTCGGGCTGCCATAGGAGAATACTACAGACTGGGTGTCTTAAACAACAGAAATTTATATTCTCACAGTTCTCGAGGCTGGAAGTCTGAGCTCTGGGTGCCAGAAGGGCTGCTGTCTGGCGAGGCTTCCCTTCCTCACCGGGGCACTGCTTTCTCGCTGTGTCCTCACATGGCTTCTCCTCTGTGCTCGTGGGGAGAGAGATCTCTGGTGTCTCTTCTCCTCTTATAGGGACACCAGTCCTATCAGATTAGGGATCCACCCTTATAACCTCATTTAACCTTAGTCAATTCCTCCAAATACAGTCACATTGGGGATAGGCCTTCAGCACGTGAATTTTGGGGGGGGGGGCACAATTCAGTCTGTAACAAAAGCATAGATAGTCTCAGTGTTCCATATACCTGACTTCAGGCTGTGAGATATGGATTGGTTATAACTGATTTCAGAACTAGCTTTCCTCTTTTTCTTAATTCTGCTTCTTTTAACCTAATGGGAAATAATTAACCAGTGATCAAGATGAAAGTCTAGTTGGTGCCATCACCTGTTTTTACTGAGTCAGTCGAGGTTTGTAACTAACTTGTCGAAGGGCTGAATATTGAACTTCGCCGAGTTATGTGGGGATCCTGGGAGTTTTCTGAACTTATGGTAATACTCAGTGCACTTTTCTGTAGTCAAGGACACATCATGTTTCTTCTCTCTCACTCTTTTTTAACACTCTTTGACCTGTAAAGAAGAAAACTGAGGGAAAATGCAATTTAAGTTCATGGAACCATTAGTACCATGTGATACAGGACACCTAGACTTGATTCATTTAAAAAGCATTTATTGTCATCTCCCAGCCAGGAACATGTCCTAGGGTGATATGATGAACAAGACAAGCAAGGACCATGCCCCTAGAACGTTCTTTCCCAGTTTATTAAAGCTCCATCTTCTAGAAGTAGAAGGGCACTGTACCTTGAAAGAAGTGTTTTTTAGGGAAGGGAAAATGGATTAACGGTGTACCCAGCGGGCTGGTTTGGTTCACAGTGGTCTTAGGTAGGCTGTGGGCACATGTCTTTTCAGGAACAGCAGTTACCATGTAACCTTTCGGAGAGACGATGACTTTGTTCTTTCTACTGAATGTTCTTTGGCATCTCTGTTGGGAACAAAGCCCTGCAATGGTTGAATCATTGGTCCAGCCTTTTCCATCTTTTCTTCCATATTTTTCTTGTGTTACCTTGAAGTCCCATGCCATGATCATCCATCCTTCTCCTTTCTGTGTCTAGCTGACTCTTCCTCAATTTCTACCCTATTGATGCCTCCTCGTTCTGATTTGGGAACATATACCTCTGCCATATTTTATTATTAATTTTAATTATGTGAGTAATGCATAGCGCATTCTCATTCTAGGAAGTTAAAACATTACAAATAAATGCCAAGGCCAGTGTCCCTTGGCAATATCCTCTTGCCTTTGATTCCTTACCAGGGGTAACCATTCTTATCAATTTGCCTACTATAGTTTCAGATGACTTCTAGGCATTTGAATAAATATATGTATCCCTGGAAATACAGTTATTGGGTATGTGTGTTCTTTTACATGAATGGTATCCTTTATGGAGTGTTCTGCAAGATGTTTTATTTGCTTACCTAGAGAGAAACACATGTGTATAAACAGAGATATAATAGGATGACTGTTGCATCATAGTTTGTAGTGGTGAAAAGTTAAAAACAACATATATTTCCATTAAGAGAGGAGTGGCCAAATAACTATTCATTATGCACACTGGAATTCTATACAGTTTTAAATAGAATGAAGATATAGAAGGAAGGAGATAGAGAATAAATGTATATATACTGACATGGAGAGATCCCTGCTATACTCTTCACATCATATCCGTGTTTCCATCAAATTATTTATGGCCCAATACTGAAATTGTTGATACGTGTTCCTCCTAGATTAGAGTGGGAGCATGTGGAGGGTAAGAGTTGAAATTTTTATTTCTGTATTTCTAACCTACCTTTGCTCAGAATGGGCTTTTAATAAGGACTGCTGCACAAGTAAAAAAAATATTAAATGAATGAATAAATAAATGTGTTATACTTGAACAAATAAATGAAGAATAAGTACATAAATACATTTTTAAGAATTGGAAAGAATTTTTGTTAAGTTACAATAGTTCTGGATCAGTCTTCAAAATTATGGATTCAGTTTTCAAAAACAGAAAATCATTCCAAAAATATTTGTCTGAAAGTGTGCCTTTTAAAAAAAATTAATGATACATATGTTGTTTTCCTGTTGCTGGTATAACAAATTATCACAAACTTGGTGGTTTAAAAGAACACACATTTGTTATCTTACAATTCCGGAGGCCAGAAGTCTGCATGGAGCCTCATTGGGCTAAAATCAAGGTGCCAGCAGGGCTGCGTTTCTTCTGGAAGCTTCAGGAAAAATTGCTTCATTGCATTTTCCAGATTCTAGAGGCTGCCCTCATTCCTTGGTTCTTGGCCCCTTCCTTCATCTTCCAAGTGCCAAGTCCAACCTCTGTTTCCATTGTCACATCTTTTTTTCTCACTTTGCCCTCTTGCCTGACTCTTACAAGGACACATGTGGTTACATGGTTACATTGTGTCTACCCAGATAATCCAGGGCGTTGTCTCCATACCAAAATCTTTAGCTTAATCACAGCTGCAAAGTGTCTTTTGCCATGTTAAGGCAACATCTTCACAGGTTCTGGGCATTCAGATGTGAACATTTTTGGGGAGACATTTTTTTGTCTACCATAATATATCTTGTTGCTATTGATTACTAAATTTTTCTTTGAGATCTTATAATGAGACACATCTACTAATGTCACTTCAGGTGCATATTTGTAGAGTTTTGATCTTATGTTCTCTCTTACTTATCCCATTTCAGAAAGTTAATTTATCAGGTAGACAAATCCTTTCTTATATTGGTTGCCCATGAAACGAGGCATGGTTTAACCAAAGAGAGCATACCATGATGGGTTTTGTACCTCCTCTGGAGCTGCTAGCGACCCAGAAATGTGTGCTAGTAATACAGAGAAGTCAGATTGCTGGCAATCATCCAGTTTTGTCAGATGATGGCATAAGTGTCTAGAGTATGCTTTTATGCAATTCCATGATGCTGCGGTAATTGGGTAATGCATTAGCTGACAGTAATCCCTGACACAATCCATCTCTTTCTAGCTCTAGTTACTTCTGACTCTAAAGTGGACAGGGGAAGCAAAAGGAAAGGTGTGTATAATAGTAAAGTGTTCACTTGCAGTGTGTCATGCACCCTTAGGCTAAAGATAGACAGCGTCTCAGAATCCAGCTCTCATATTCTCATTTCCTTGTATGTAATTCCTTAAGTGGGCAGAAATGGGCCTGATTATATAACCCTGCTATAGAGAGAAGAGGAGCTATATTTAAATATGCATGTGGAGAACCCATTGTCAGCTACAGATACATATTTAATTACGGTAAGAAAAAAATCCCTGAATTTGAATATGATGTGGGGGTTGATTTTATTCAAATGAGGGTTCTAATTCAGTCTAAAAAGAACTGAGCAGTGTTGTTTAAATGATTGCCTCTTAGGAGACAGTATGTGTATATGTATCTATACCCCGGCTTTATTTAGAGAGGCTTGTACAGCACTTGGAAAGACATAAGTGAGAGAAGAAAATAATTTAAATTTAACTTTGGAAATACTCTAGCTTTAGGGACATTTTATTGTCTTCCTTGGGTCTGGTAGAGTATGCTGTCACATCTGACTTGTATCTTCCTCTTCTAACATCCTGTGCTAAGAGCTTTATCCTCACAAAATCTCATGTCCCTCCAGGTGATCGAGATGGGACTCCAACTCAGATGGTTTGACCCCAGATGTGTGCTCTACACTGACCCCAAATCTAGCCTAGCCATAAGTGATGAATAAATTAACATAGGTTTTCACTCCTTCATTCATTCAATTATTTAATAGGCACTTACTACTAACTATGATCAGTCTCTGCTCACAGAACACTCCTGACACCAAATGTGTGTGGGATTTTCTCACATCAATCAATTCCCCAACTCTTTCAACACCAACTGGTGTCCTACAATCCAATTCAGTTCTGACGCTGCCTGGATTTAGTGCAGACCCCGCAGATTAAAGGCTCCCCCACAAGACTGGCCCCTACTTCAGATGCTATCTGCAAGTAGTAGGTCTCCAAGGTTACCTACATTTCTGTTGGACTGGGCTACAAATTGGGGGTTCCCATGACCCTCCCTCAGGTTTGATAATATGTTAAAACAGCTCACAGAACTCAGGGAAATACTTTACTTCTGCTACTGGTTTATTATAAAGGATATTGTAAAGGAGACAATTGAACAGCCAGATGAAGAGGTACACAGGGTGAGGTCTGAAAGGGTTCTGGGTCCAGGAGCTTTTGTCCCTGGGGAGCTGGGGTGTGCCACCCTCCAAGCATGTGGATGTGTTCACAAGCCTGGAAGCTCTCTGAACCCCATTGTTTAGTGGTTTTGTGGAGGGTCCATTGTGTAGGCATGATTGATTAAATCATTGGTCGTTGGTGATGAACTCCGTCTCCAGTGCTCTCACCTCCCTCAACCTGCTAATCATGGGGTTGGTTCCTCTGGCAACCAGCCCTCATCCTGGAGCTCTCTTGGGGCCCACCTGGAGTCACCTCAGGAGCAGAAACTCAGGTATTGTTGAAAGGGGCTTATAATGGGTACTAAAACATGCTCCTCTCGCCTCTGTCACTCAGGAAATGACCGGGGTTTTAGGAGCCCTGTTCTAGGAAGCAGGGACGAAGCCCAAATGTGTATTTCTTCTTATATGACAATATCACAGTACTAAAGGTCAAGATTTTTGCTAGACTGGGAAATAGGGAAGTTAGATTTAGTTCCTGCCCTCAAAGCATTCTCAGGCTGGGGGGGAATGCACTTCTAAGCCAGTAATTAAGTTTCTAACTTCTTTGCTTTTATCCTGTAACACTGAATTTAAAACAGGTTTTTCTCAGAAGCAATTCTGTCTTTACAGACTGTCTCCTGGGCTCAAAATGCCTCATGTTATCAAGTTTCTTGAAAGCCTTGCATTCACTTTTAGATACAACATATACCAGGATTCATGTCTTTTGTTCTATAATAATCCTTCAATTTCTTTTATTTATTTGAGAATTTGAAAATATATGTTGCCGTGTACAAAATCTCTAAAGAATTAGCAGGGCTTATTTGATTCAAATATGACTTCCTACCCTCTACGCAAGGCTAAACCACTGAGTTTAAGAGATTTGACTTCTGATACCTTCTGTGTCTCTTGTCAAGGTTTTATTAGCATTTGGTTAACTCTCTTGGACTAATCTGGCCTCAGTTTCTTCACCTGGAGTAACGGGCATAGGTCTAGATTCTTACAAGGATCGAATGTTATTGTGTAGGAATTCTCTGAAATAAAATAATGCCATAACAGGTTTAAGGTCTGAAATAAAATGAAGCATCATGATTTGGGCAACATAGGATACCAAAATAGCCTAACTTCTGTGTATGCTGGTGTCACACAACTTGCATTTGAATTATATAGTCTTTGAAGTCCATATGCCTACTATAGATGCTGGCTTTCACATTTACAAGCTGTGTGGCTTTGGGTAATTTATTTAACATCTCTGAGCTTTAGTTTCCTTATTAGGAAAATAGGAATAATAATAGGTTTTCCCTTCTAGGATCAGTGATGCCGAAGGTGCTGGTGGGGATGGTAGAGCGATGATGGTGGTGATGTTGATGAGAACACCTCACAGTTAGTAAGCTTTTACTTTTTGCCAGGTCCCACGCTGAATACTCTGCATGCATCACCTCCTAGTACTCTCAGTGACCCTCTGTGGTCGGTACTATTATAGTTCCATTTTGTTAATGGGAAGGTCGAGGTTTAGTGGAGTTAATTAACACGCCCAGGTTCACTTAGGTAGGAATTAGCACATCTAGGACTGCAGTGTAGGCTCAACTGACTTCAGTATGTACCGTGTCTCATTTAATGGTTTTCTTGTAGTCTAGTGATTTGAGCTACATTCTCTTCCATCAAGAGCTCAGAGGTATGAAGATTGAGAGATAGAATAAATGTTCAATGTTTAGCATTCATCCCATAGTAAATACTACATAAATACTAGATATTTAATTAATATTAGATATATTTCTTTTCTGCTTATAAATTATAATCTTTATTATTCCATTTCTATTGTTGTCCTTAACATTTAAAATCCAGAAAGGTTTAAATTATTTCTTCTCCTGCATAGAGACACAAATGTTTTCAGTGCCCATACATTGAAGAGGAAGGGATAGCAAGATTTCTGTAATATCCCCTGGAAGGCAGAAACAAATTCCTCATTTAGCTCAAAGTTTCAAGTTTAAATATGACTTGCACTCATCTTTTTCAGATAACTAGCTTGCATTTTAAACAAATATCATTAAGTGTATAAAATCATCCTTTTGTGATTCAGTTAAGAAAGAGAAATGAGTTGTTTAAACATGATGCTATACCAGTTCATTTGAAAGTGAATGATGCATTCAATAACTGTATTTGTGAATTTGGCTCTGTGCTATGAAATAACCAAGTTGTCTGATTTTATCTTTGAATTAATACTTGTTTTGGCTTCAAGGAGATGTGATATATTAGAAGTTGCAGATTATCTGTGGCAAATCCGACTTGTAGGCTTTTAGTAACACCCTATTTCAGATTGCGGAGAGAAAGAATTCTGTTATCTTCGCATTTCGGTCTTTGAAAATCAAGTATGTTCTGACTTCTGCAGTGCACGTCCCTCCCCGCTGATGCGCTTTGACTTACAGCTTCTGCTGAACATCTGGACTCTGGTTAGAGGCTCATGTCCTGGGATCCCTTCCCTTCCAGTTGATTGGACCAAAGGCGTCTCAGTAGAACTCCTAATCTAGCTCTGCAAAAATGCCCCTCATAAGTCCTTCCGATCTCAGTAAATGGCAACTCCAGCCTTCAAGCTGCTTGGGCTATCAACCCTCAGTCATCCTTGATTCTTCTCTTCCTCTCACATTTCATTAGTAGTCCCTTAGCGAATTCTGTTAGCTGTATGTTCAAAATACATCTAGGATATAGTTCCTAGTGGCTCTTCTCTTATCGCTCTAAGTCAAAACTGCATATATTGTCACCTGGACTATCACAGCAGCTTCCTAACTTGCTCCCTTGCTTCCAACCTTGCCCATCTTTGCTTGAGATGACTTTTGAGACTGTAAGTTAGATCATGCCACTCCTCTGCTCAAAATTCTACAAGTCTCAAAGCTTACTCAGAATAAAATCCAGAGTTCGTCCATGGCCTCTGAAGTTTCACATGATCATGCCTCTGGCTCCGTCTCTGGTTTTCCCTCCAACCACTTGTTCGTTCACTCTGTGGGCTGCTTGACTTTTTCTTAATTATGGCAGCCACACTGCCTCCGGGCCTTTGCATGTACCCTTTGCTTGGATTGCTCTTTCCCTGTATATGGCTCAGCTTGCTCCCTTACATTGTCTGGCTCTCTGGTCGAATGACACCTGTCAGAGAGACTTTTTGTGAGCAACTGCTGAAGTGCGTGTGTCTTTTCTCATTGGCCTTCACTTTCTGGCTTCATGTCCCTTATCACCAGCTGTGGTGTCTTTTTTAGGACACAGCTTCTGATAGCAAATGTGTAGTGTCTTTTCCCATATCCATTCTCCAGCACCACTGGGTGTCCCACAATTCAGTTCAATTCTGATCCTGACTCCTGGAGTTAGCACACGTCCCACAGGTGAAGGGCTCAGTTCCACAACAGTTCCCCTACTTCAGATTCGAACTACCAATAGGGTACCCAGGCTACCCACACTTCTGCCTGGCTGACTACACATTTGGGGTTTCCATGACTCCCTCTTCAGGTTCAACAGTTTGTTGGAACAACTCACAGAACTCAGGGAAACACTTTTTACTTGCACTTACCAGATTATTATAAAAGATATAACTCAGGAACAGCCCAGTGGAAGAGATGCATAAGACAAGCTATGGGGAGTAGGGCTGTGTGGCACTTCCCTGCCCTTTTGTGTCTGCGCCCCTCCCAGCACTTTGACGTGTTTACCAATCCCAAAGCTCCCCAAACCCTGTCATTTCGGGGTTTCTGTGGAGGATTTGTTCCGTAAGCATGGTTGATGAAATCATTGACCGTTGCTGATCCAACTCAATCTCCAGCCTCTCTCCCCTCCTTGAAGTGGGGGGTGGGGCTGGGGTAGAAATGAGAGCCCAACCCTCCAATCACATGGCTGGTTCCTCTGGCCCAACGAGTCACCTCATTAGCGTAAATTTAGGTATGGTTGAAAGGAGCTAGTTATGAATAATAGAAGATGCTCCTAGAACTCCATCCTTTCTGTCACTCAGGAAATTCCAAGGGTTTTAGGAGCTCTGTGCCAGGAACCAGGGACAAAAGTGAAATACGTATTTCTTGCTATCCCACACCCACCAGCCTACTTCATGTTGTACTTAGAGGTTGGTCGTCTGTCTGTACCTGCCAGAATTCAGCTCCACAGCCACAGGTTGCTTTTAATAGTTTTTTTGTTGGTCTTATTCAGCACCCAGAACAGTGCCTGAGGCACCGTAAACACTCAACCAAAATTTATTGAATGAGTTACTTAATTGAATTAAATTGAACATTAATTAATTCAAGATTAATGGAGGAGGACCACAGATAGACGCAGAGAGGAGTGAACACGTGCTCCAGGAAAGTCCAAACCTAAGAAAGAGAGAGAGAGAGAGAACAAAGTTGTTTTCTGAAGAGCTTTCTAGTTTGAGTTTTAGTCCTTTGCGCCACTCTATTTTCTTTCTTTCCCTTGGAGAGTTCCCTGAGTTTTGCTTGTCTCCTGAAAAATCAATCCCCCCTTTCATAAGCAAGGGTGAATGGGTTTTCCATTTCTTGCAAGCCAAAGTACCTTGGCTAATGCAGCCCTTATACGCCTAGAAGAGTAAAAGAAATGTGACTAGCACATAATGGATGCTCAAAAATATTTTCTAATAAATGATTGCTAAAAGGAGAAAGGCTGATATTTCCTCTTGACTAGAGGGAGAAAGCTCCCACACATTCGTTTGCTAGCTGTCGAGGTCCTAAAATCAGAAACTAGTGAGCACTCTAAAAGGAACCACCATCCTCGCCTCCTTGAGGGCACTTAACTTCAAAACTCTAATACAAATTGTTACAACTGTTAATTCAAGAACTGTATTTAAGGTCAGCATCAGGGACTGAATTTGTTCTGGTCGCAGAACTGAAACATGTAGATGCAGTCCTGTTAGGCTGCTGCACACCAGCCTTGAAAAATGGTGCTGGACTGGAGATAGCAATGGCTCACGCCACTCACCTCTCAGCCTTGCTTCTGCACCCCCCAGGCCTAACCCCATGTCAGTGTCCTCCCATTTGGAAGTGGCAGAGGCTGAGGGGAGAAAGTCGGGTGGTGGGAGAGGGGAGAAAAGATTGGGAAACGGAAGTCTAGGACCAGAGACAGGCAGTGGCATTAATCGTGGAGCAGGAAGAAGTGAAGGGCAGCTTTGCTACAGGAAACGATGCAACTTGGGGTTTTTGTCCTTTTGTCTTCATACGTCAGTGTGGTCTGCTGGCTAACGTAAGCAGCTATTTGCTGGTAAGTGTCCTCATGAGGATGCAGTGAAAACTACCAGGACTTGCCGTTTGAAACCCCTACAACTTTCAGAAACCCCAGTCTGCTTTTCTGACCACACAGTCTCCTTGAATGGTCTGATCTTAGGACTATCCATTACGTGACTAACAGTGAAACAGCCTGTTGTAGGCTGTCGGGACCTGCCCTCTCTCCTGTAACCGGGCTGGGGAGTAAGCAGGAAGGTGCTGGTTGTATTTTCTTCTTTATTCAGTGGGGGGAACTGAGATTCAGAGGAGTTGGGAATTTACCTGCCCAAGACCCCACAGTAGAAGGAGGGCGGGGTTTCGGACTCCGCTCTGTGACTCTTAAAGCAAATTTACACCACACATCATTTCTTGCAGTTTTGATATTTCCCCTCTGCTATCTTATCTTTCTTAACTAATTTTCATTAAGATAATTAGCATGCTCTTGAGCTTGTAGCTGAAATTTGTCTATATCAGGTTAAAAATCAGACTTTAGAAAGAGAATGGAGGGGCTGGCCCCGTGGTTAAGTTTGTGCGCTCCACTTCGGCGGCCCAGGGTTTGCTGGTTCGGATCCTGGGCGCGGACACGGCACCGCTTGTCAGGCCATGCTGAGGCGGCGTCCCACATAGCACAACCAAAGGCACTCACAACTAGAAGATACAACTTTGTACTGGGGGACTTTGGGGAAAAGAAGAAGGAAAAAAAAAGAAGATTGGCAACAGACGTTAGCTCAGCTGCCAATCTTTAAAAAAAAAAAAAAGAGAATGGAAAGGCTGGATGTTCGTCATTCTATAGTTTTCAATTTGTGGTACTTGGCTGCGATGTGTTTTCAGCCAGAGGATAGCCCTTTGGAGAAGAACGTTATTCGAGGATGCTCCTAAGTGGGTAATGGTCACTGTCTGGTGGGAGCACAGGCAAAGCCCTTGCTCTGCTTGTCTGTTAAATTCTGGGCGGCACTGCTCTGAGCGCCCGGGTTATTTATAGTGGGTCTAATTATGACTGTCCTTGCCCTGGAAGGAAGTGCTTTCCCCAGGGTGGGAGCCTGGCTAACAACCTCCTGAGCTCAGGCAGAAGGAGGTGGCATCCTGCTCTCCCAGCTGGTTGGAAGCCTTTATATTAGTTCCCCCATTGACTCTGGGATACCAAGAAGATTACAGGGGCAAGTGGAATTTCACCAAATGGGCCACAGTGAATTATCTTTGAGACTTGAGCATTAAAATTCTTATTTCATTCTCAAGTGTGTGTCCTTTGAATGTATTTACACAGGGAATAAGTGCTCTCAGAGAAAAATATTCATTGAAATGCCTCAAAGTGGGGAACATGTTATATTTTTGTTTGTTTTTATTATTTTATTTCCTCAGGGCTGATAATGATTGTGACACCTTTGTGAGAGGTGAGAGGGAATGTAGAAAAATCTAGATGTAGATCTGATTTCAAGATGTCAGAGCCTGTTATTTACCCCTGTGGGAGTTTCTTCATTTAGAAAATGGAAACGATGACCGTGATGCCCATGTTGACAGAGGTAAACAGGCTGCTTTATGTAGAAGCCCCAAGCTGAGGCTGTCATTAAATATTGACCATGATTATCCATTTGGGAGTAAACCACTTTAAAATTGTGCTGCCTATTTTTGCAACTTAGTAATTATTATTATAATAATTTAGGCAATAATAAAAACCTAATAATTTGGGCAATCCTTTGAATCTTTACTGATATTGTACAGAGGTCCATAAGAAGTTGTATTCAGGTCTTCTAACGCTTCCCAGTTGGTGATTCAATTTGTTTTGAAGATTCGCCCGCAGATTTGGGGCCAAACCCTAAAAACAAATCACTTTTTTTAAATGTGTGCGCTTGAGTGTGCAATCTTTCCATGCCAATTCCCAGCCACAGGCTGCTGGTTTCCTTTCTGCTCGAACCACCTTCCCTCACTAAGTTTTACTTTTTAGATTTGGCTGCTTCTCCCCGTTCAATGTTGCTCTTCTCTGATCTCTGGCCGAGGAGCCTGCGTAAAAGCCAATGGAGAATATTTTAGCCATTTTCTGCATTCCTCTCCTTTGGGTTGGCTGAGGTCACATTTCAGAATTGCCACCTGACAGTTTTCTCCTTCTTCGGTTGAGCATGTTGGATAAAGACAGACTGTTTAAAGAACACTTTGGGTCTGAGGGGTGTCCTTTCTCTGCATTGTGAAGGGCGAGGCCCCAAAGCTGGGGCACCGACAGTCTGGCGCCAGGATTCATGAAGTTCTAAATGGTGAATATTCAGGAAAGAAATGTATTTGTTCCCTTTGATTCAGAGGCGGCTGCCAGGCGTGCTGGCTGGAAAGTGAAAGAAAGTGTGTTGGCTGACAACTCGGGTATTAAGAATGTTAGAAATAATGATTGTCTCCTTAGGATTTGAACTTTCTTGCTTCAGACTTGTGGTTGGATTATAAACCCAGTGAGTATTTGGCAGAAACTAAATATGTTTGGTTAAAAAAAAATTTTTCAAAACACAAAAAAAGATGTCCAATTACTGGGTGCCTCCTAGAGCCATGTAATTAAATTAAACCGGTTTTTTTCAGAAATACCTAGAGCAACTCTATCTTCCAGTAATGGATATCTCTTCGTCCACATGGCTATGTCTGAACTCCCAGAGAAAACAGTAGGGCTGTCTCTTATCAGAAAGCAGCCTTTTTTATTTTCTTTCTGAGCACCAGTGTGAAAGGTAAGTGCAATTTCTTATTCACAGGTAGAGATGTTTTAAAATCAACTGCTTACCACAAACAGGCAATGTCTATGAAATAATGAGATTTTTATGTATCGTAGAAAATGTTTGTTAAGGTACAATTTGCCTGGTCTCTTATTTAATGAGAACTGGTTCAAAATAGTCTGGTTTCTGTGTTGGCCTGATAAGGATGCTGAAATAATTGTACTTTCAGCAGAAAGGGCAATCCAGAGAATTTCTTTCATTAATATTTCTCTCTAAAATTGAAAGCTTGAGCAACGTGCCTGAAAACACGGATTTGGTCTTTGAATGATAAATGAGGTATATTTTACCTGTACAGTTCAATTCTGGTTTCAATAGGAAAATTCAGGACCTGTGGTTCAGAATTTCCCTTCTCTCTGGGATTGGGAGCTTTAAAAGTTTTTAAATTTTATTTGTTGCCTGACAATTAACAGCTATTTTGTGGCTTGATGAATAAAGATCCATTTGAAGTGTATATTCATGTGCTTAGAATTTCATGAAGCTTCTTTACTTGCAATTCCCTGGTTGTTCCCCAGAAACATCCCTTCCCTCTCTTCCTTTCACAGAACCACATGTTGTCATGGTGTCCACGGCTAAATTCGAATCCAAGAGCAGACCTCCCATGTTGGTGTTATTAGATGGTTTATGCTCTAATATTTGCTATAAGGGGTGCTAACCCCAAAAGGGCTTTTTATTATTTCCCAAAATGGAAGCTGGAAAACCAAGTTGCTTTCCTAAGAACAATATAAAACTCAATGCCATGGGAAGGCGAAATTGAGTAGAAATAGGTTTTAGTTTTTCAGAAAGAGAGAGCATTTAAAAAAAGAATTGAACAAAGTAACAAAGGATTACAGGGGAGCAATTTGAGGCTTTCAGATACATGACAATGATACCTCTCTCCAATGGAAAGCTAAGCATCCATTAAACAGAAAGAGTTAGGCTATGCATATTGAAGTGGAAAGGTGCCTTTGATTTGTTTTCAAGTGGAAGAATAGAGGAGAAAGTTGTGAAAAATTATACTTGGTGTGATCTTCTTTATTAAAAAACAATACATGCAGGTTTATATATAAATAGAAAGGTCAAATAATACTACTATTTGATTTAGGTTTGGCTGCATATACCCAAAAACTCAGACTAATAGTGGCTTACGGAGGTAGAACTTAGTTTTCTTTCATGGAAAAGAAGTTGGTTTGGTAGTTCCATGGTCATCAGGAAACCAGGTTTCTTCTATGCGTCTGCTCCACCATTCTAGTATGTGGCTTCCCACCTAAAGATTACCTCATGGTTCAAGATGGCTGCCAGAGCTCCATGCATCATGTCTCTTACAGCCCAGAAAAAGGAGGAAAGGCAAAAAGGCAAAATAATTTTGTCACCTCCCATTTTAAGAAGCCTTCCTGGAAGGCCCACACGAAACTTCTTCTGTCTCCTTGCCCAGTATTTTCCTAGCTTCACCTAGAAGCCTAAAAATACAATCTCTCAGGTGGCACAATGCCCAGGATTTTGTTACTGTCCGATAAGAAGAGAGTGGTAATGAGAGGCAACTTGCAAGAAAGCTGCAAGTGGTAACCTCCAGCACTAGGGATGGAGAAGAGGAGGCTTCCATTTTCTTCTTTATACACTCCGTATTATTGATTGTTTTAAATGATCAGTTTTTTTACTTAAACAGTGAAAAAAAATACATTTTAAGAAATGGGTATTTCAAAGAAGAAATAAAAATAAAAGGGGAGACATGGTAACCCATCAGTCCAAGGTTAGTGGCATAACAGAAGTGACAGTTCCCTGTCTTGTTGGACCCATCCTTTGATGTTAAAGCATCTTTGCATCTTTGAACGGATCCTCTCTCATGACCCACAGCAGGGCCCCGAACAGGGTCAGACGGCAGAGTGTTTACCCAGTTTGGATTTCATGGTTTTCTTATGTGTATTAAAACTGTTCGCAGAGATAGGATTCTAATCACAAGTGCTAATTCTTAGCTGCCATTTAGCCTCCTAATAGCTACCTGCTGAAGGCCTTGGGGTGTTCAAGGCTGGAGACATAATTATAAGAAGAAGAATAAAAGAAACAATGCTTTAGTGTGAGGTAGTTTAGTCTAGTGGACAGGAATGTGGGTTCTTGAATCAGAATGGCTCTTTACTTCTACTTTTAATATTCTAAACCCCAATTTCTCACTTGTAAAATGGTAACAGCAATAGTTCCTTTCTAGATCATGGAACTGTCATAAGAATTTAAGAAGATAATGCCGCTCAGGTGACTGGCCATCAGTAAATGCTCAAGACGATGATGTTTTTGTTGCTGGCACACTGCAAGGCATTCTATAATTATTTTGAATTTTATGACCCCCTCCTTCACAAATCTATAAGGGTGATACTTATTTTTTTATAACAGCTCTATTGAAATATAATTCACATACCATAAAATTCAGTCTTTTAAAAATGTACAATTCGGTGGTTTTTGGCATATTGACAGGATTTTATAACCATCACCACAATCCATGTTTAGAATATTTTTGTCACTCCATAAAGAAATCTCCTACCCATTAGCAGTCACTCCCAATTTTCCCCTCCCTTCAAACCCTGGCAACCACGAATCTATTTTCTGTTTCTATGGATTTGTCTCTTTTGGACGTTTCATTTAGGTAGAATCATACAATATGTGATCTTTTGTGTCTGGCTTCTTCCACTTAGTATAATGTTTTCAAGGTTCATCCACGCTGTAACATGTATCAGAACTTCATTCCTTTTTATGGCCAAATAATATTCCATTGTACAAAAATACCACATTTGGTTGTCCATTATTCATCAGTTGATGGACATTTGGATTGTTTCTACCTTTTCACTATCTTGAATAATGTTGCTATGAACATTAGTGCACAAGTTTTTGTGTGGATGTCTGTTTTCATTTCTCCTGGGTATTCACTTTGCTGTCTTTCTTGGAGGACACCAGTTCATTTTGGTAGACGCAGAGTGGCCTCCGTCTTCTTAACAACTCCATAGCCTTCCGTGACATTCTCGTTTTATTTCACCAGTCCCCTCATGATGGATATTCTAGTTGTTTCCAATCTTTTGCTATTGCAAATAATGCTACATGAATAGTCTTGCACACCCATTATTTCGCACATATACGGGTATAAGCTTAAGCTAAGTTCCTACAAGTAGAATTGTTGGGTCAAAGGATGTGTCTCTTTTTGGGAAAGATCTTGCCAAATTGCCCTCCACAGAAGTTGTCCAAACTGCAGTCCCCTCAGTTACGAAGACTCTGAGGAGACATTTCGGTCTGGACCTAGTATAAAGGGTGATTGTGACTCTCCTCAGTAATTGGTTTGTTTTTATCTTATGGAGAGTGTGACTCATAATTCGTCAAGTTTTTATTGTGTTACTTGCTTAGAGCCAAATTTATGGTCCACCGTTAGTAAGTATATGAAACTGTATTATGGATTTTTACATCAGCGTCTCCATTGCCCATCTCATGGTATTGGAAAAGCATTGCGTTGAGTCTTAAAATTCCCATTTGAATGAGTCTTGAGTCAGCTTCAGTTGTAGCTGTAGGACCTCAGAGCTCCAAAGACTGGAATTGCAATAGAACGTGGCTTATAAACCAGGGAAGCTTTTAAATTTTGGATGAGTTTGAATAAAATCTACTATAGATAGGACACTTAAGGATAAATTGATAATGTAAGTGAAAGAAATCACCAGCTTTGCTGCACTTCCTAATGAACCAGAGTGAGAAGGCCATTCCAGGGTCTTAAACATTCAACAGCTTCCTACACACCTTCTTTCTGGCCTGAATACAAGGAACACGAAAGCTGAGCTTCTTACCTCCACATATGATTACCAGAGACAAAGTCTTGGGGGAGCTGGGTTCCAATTAGTTTCTAGTGGAAAAGCTCCCATTTTCTTCATACTGTTTGTAAAACCAAAGGCATTTCTAGTAAAACTTTTATAGAGACGAGTTTCCAAGAAAGCAAGAAGAAGGAATTTATATGAATGTGCTACGGGCCTTACTGACAATTTTATTTATTCTTTAAGTTAGGCATTCATTCATTCATTTCTCCATCGCATTTGGGAAATATTTTGTTGGGTGCTCGCCATGAGCCAATTACTACATTAGAGTGGTGCATAAAACAGGCACTGCCCCCCACAGAACTTATAGTCTAGAGAGAGAGAATTGAAGAATCGTCACAAAGTCTGGTTTAGGTATCAGGTGCTCTGAGTGTACATAAGAAGGACCTCTGGCAATTCATTTATTTAGTAATTATTTATTGAATCTCGGCAATATAGCAAGCATTGTGCTAGAGCTGAGGATAAAGCAATGAAGAATGTAGACAAATATCCTCCACTCATGGAGGTTGCATTCCAGTAAGAGTCTATCATTTATTAAAGGTTTATCATGTGCCAGGCATTGTTCCAAGGTGCTTGAAATGTAGTAACTCATTGGATCCTCTTGAAAGTCCAGTGAGGTAGGTGTTATTACAATTATCCCTCGAAATATGGAGAGGTTCATAACTTGCCCAAGGCCACACAGTGTGTACACTTTGAAATGAACATTTGAACTTTGGCAGGTTGGCTTTTGAGGCTGGGCTCTTGACTTCTGTTGTATATGCTTCTTTGTATTGTCTGTGTGTGTATTGACTTGGGGGTGACAGGAGAAAGGCATTAAGAAGGTTTCCTAGAGGAAGTAACATGACACATAGAAGATAAGGAGCCAGGTTGAAGGGTGTGAAATGGGAAGATTGTTCCACGCAGAGGCATGACGCCCAGGTGCAAGAGAGAAGGTGGAGATGGTTTCTGCAAAGAAAGGAGCCTGGTGGTGTGGAAGGCTGCAGGTGGGTGTGAGCCTGGCGTGGCAGAGCTTCTGAGTCACATGCAGACTTGAGGCTTCATGTGCAGGAGCCGCTGTTCTTCACAGCCTCTGTTGTGTTTCTTTTCCTGCGGTGAATCCTCACGATGCCACTTTTTCTCTTGTTTTCCATATCTTAGTTGGCAATGACCTTTCTAGCCAGGGTCAAATTTGGACCAGTTGCCAAGAGGCTCAGGGACCTGTGGTCTGAGTGGCATTTCCTGGGGCCTTGTCCAGTCCTCCTGGCCCAAACCTAATTGCTGCCACCGGACATCAAAAATTCTTTGAAGTTTTGAATATCTCGTCCTGGGACTACGGGCTTGTCTCGCCTTGTTGGGGTCTTTGTCTTCCTGACCCTAAGGTCTTCTATCAGTTAACAGAAATGTTCAGTCATCTTGATGTTTGCTTTCCGACGAGACAAATGCTTGGTTTCACTGCATTTTAAAACGCCTTCGGTGTACGTTGCTTACTCAGATAGACTTAACTTTGACCAATTAGTCCTTTTAAATCTTGGATAAAGTCTTCAAATTTAAGAAGACCCTTCTTTATCTAATGTCTTTTTTTTTTCTCAACCTTGACACTACTGACATTTTGTGCCAGATAATTCTTTGCAGTTGGGGCTTCTACTGTGTTTTTTAGAGTGTTTGGCAGCATCCCTGGCCTCTGCCCGTTAGATACGGGTAGCATCTCCTCAAGATGATATGTCTTCAGATGTTGTCCAATGTCCCCTGGGAGGCAAACTCGCCCCAGGTTGAGAAGTACTGATCTAACCATACAGGAGTATTGCTCATCATCTGCCGTCCTCTGGCATGCAGATGTACACTGGTTTTGTAATCTGGATGATATATAGTAAAAGGCCATTTAACGGCATTGTAATAATTTGAGATTTAGACATTTTTTCTAACCTATTATAATTAATATGAATAGTAGTAAGATAATGAAACATGCAATTAGAAAAAGAAGATATAAAGAATGTTGATGCAAGTAATCTATAACCAATCTGTAAATGAAAATTGGGTTGAGTTTATTCTGAGCCAAATATGAGGACCATATAGCCTGGGGCCTTCCTTCCCCGAGAAGGAAGGGCACCAAAGAAGTGGCGTATACAGAGTGGTTGTATACCCTCAAAGAGCATGTTTCACTTATGATTGAAATGTCCTTTTCACAATAGTCACGAGACTACTCTGCCAGCACAACAGTTAGTGGACACAGCAGGTAGCGGGTCCGCTGTCTCGGTGGACACAGCAGGGTGGCAAGTCTGCTGCCTGGAGCTGGGTGGTCACAGGTGAGCACAGCAATCAGTTCTTGGCCTAGGGAGAGATGCTCATCCTTAAGGAAATGCCAATGCAGGGGAAGTTGCACCTTTATCTTAAGGCCATTTGTTCTTGTCTGTGGGACACAGCAAATGCTTAAAGCAATGCATGCTCAATGGCCCCATCAGTCCCTTTTGGAAAAACAAGGTCAGGCCAAATGAGGTCTACACCAGATGGCTTCCTCATATACTCCAGTATATCCTATTGCTTCCCATTTATTTGTCAAGAATAAAATACTAACTAACATTTGTTGAGCACTTACTAAGTTTTGGACAGCTTACACACCAACCTGGGTGGTATGTACTATTTTCACCATTTAAAAGATGAAAACACTGAAGCTCAGAAGTCTAAGTTATTGGCTCAAAGTTACACTGATCATATTTTTATTAACCTTGATTTTATTCTAGGCTTCTCATTTTTAGAGCTTGTGGTGTACCTCTCAATATTAAATTTGTGATGTAACAAACAATACTTTTATTTTTTCATCACTGTTTATTATTTGATTTATTCCACAAGAGGTAAATTATTACTTTTTTCTGAAGAAATGTCACAAAAGATGAAAATTATATTTTTTTGATTGATTTTGTAATTTTCGAGAAAATATGTGCCCCAAACATTGTTTACAAGGAGCATTGTCTATGGATAGCCACCGTATTATAACCTCTTCTTTGATAATCATCTCATTTTTGACTGTTCTGCTAATGGCTTAGTAAAGTGTCACTAGATAGTCAGGAGTAAATTGAATCTCTGAAGAATGAATTTTAACAAACCTGACCAGTATGGCTGGCCCACCAATTATGAAAAATGAATGGTCCTGAAGCTTTGCTTTTGTTCAAACATTGGGGATTTAAGCTCAGAGTGTAGACTGTGCTCTGGGAGCTAGACAGACTTGATTTCAAGTGTTGACTCCATAATTTATTAGGTAATACATTAGTGTGACACATAATATATTAGCGTGACCTTGGTGGCATTGCTGAAGTCTCTGAGCCTTAGTTTTTTCGTCTGCGTTACGGGGACATTGACAGGTCCTAGCTCACACAGCTCGGGTGACACTTATATGAGAAAATGCTTGTCAAATACTTAGGCACGTGCCTGTTGTGTCGTCAGCACTCTGCGAAGGTTGATGAGGACTATGATGATGATGTGTTCATGGTGTTTAATACCACTCATCCTTAAACAAAACCAAAAAAGAAACAGCCCAAAACAAAGATGTCCAACCAACCAACCTTGCAGGTGCTGTCAATTTTGCATCTCTTCACAAGAATGCTTTTGGAAAATATGTTTCTTTGTTGTAAATTCCCCCTTGAAAATCTGCAACTGTTTCCTCTGTGGCCACCCAGGTTTCCATCTCTTGAATTCTTGGCTTAGAATTTTCTACAGCGTGACTGTTATTCTTTACCCTTCTGCCCTTTTCTGGCAACATCTGTTCCTTGTGGCTTTTTTAAAGAGTGCTTTCTCAACCATGGAATTCATTTCTCTTTTTTTCTTTGAGAGTGACATTCTAATTTCTGTACTGAGCCCTCTCACGGAATGACTTTTGCTCAGTGTTGCCCCAGTGATGGGGAGGTGTGGAGGACTGAGCCTCGCTGAAATGTTTCCTTCTGAAATCATTACAGTGACAACTTCAGAATAGATATTTTTAATGAAAACTCCCTAATTTGTGATCTTTTTTTTGCCACAGCAGATAGATGTCTGTCCAATTTGGTTAGAGCCTGTTTCTAATTATAGGATTATACTTGTTTTAGTCTGTAGGGAAATATAATCATCTTGAGGTTCTGTGGTTTTAGAACAAAACCCATTGATGTTTAAAAACATTGATGTGACAAATGGCCACCGGAGCCTTTCTCCATGATATAGAACATAGCATTTTGTGGAATGCACATTTTAAGGAAAAATGTGCTTATATAATCTTTTCTTTTAAAAGAATGCCTCTCAATATAATTTGAATATATGTGCTCTACATATCTTGGGCTTTTTTTTTTTTTTTTTTAATATGCTCTTATATAAAGATATCAAGGCTTGTTTGGAAAGGTCAGGTCCATCCTGAGGCACTTTGATATCCAAGGGCATCATTTATGAAATTCTGAAAATCTCATGAGTTCTGAGTATGGCTTTTTCCCATTCATTTATTTGCTCATTCATTTATTCCTTCAGCCAGTCATTCATAAATAAAAAAATGAGAACCTGATGCTCTCCTAGGTCCTGAGGATTCAAGGTGATTAAGATAAAATATGATTTTTTCTTTTACAATGTAGGGAGGAAGGTAAAACATAAATATGCAGACAAATCAATGAGCAAGATAATTTTCAGACGTTGATTAATTTCGGGGGGTGTTGGAGAGTATGTTAGATTTGGTGAGTGGGAAGTTATCTCTGAGGAGGTGACATCGTGGTTGATTATGAGTCCTTTCATGGCCTCACTTCCGTGATCTTTACTCTGAACCTTTATTGTCCCCATCTGCCCTGACTCTGGGCTTGTGAGGTGAAAGACCTGTGAGAGGAAATATCAGCAAACTTGACACAAGCAGAGGCTTTTAAAAGCATTTTATACAGAGGTTATGAAACATATTTACCTTCTGCTTCAGGGACGAGTGTGTAGACATACCTTTCCCTATTCCTCCTCTAAGTACAACTAAAAACCCTGGACATTATATGTAAATCGACCTCAGAAGGCTCTGAAAGGTGGTGGAGAGATGTCACACTGGCTAGGGGTCTTCGGTTCTGAGGAACAGCACACAGGGGTGATTTCCCTGGGTTTTCTTTTTGCCTCGTGTATCCCAGACTTGGAGCTAAAGAAGCCAGCAACCCGGAAATGCCAATGGGTACAGACAAACAAAACTGCTACAAGAACCCCAACAAAAACCAGTTTTCAGGCTAAAGGACCAGGAGATGAGGCAGCTGAGCAATGCAGAAAACTTTCAGAGAATAACTACTCTACGTCAGCCAAACACCTCAGAATAAACTGCGGACCCGCTCCCACCCATGCCAGCAAAAGCTGAGTAAGGAACCTAGACTTCCACCCTTGTGAAACTCTGTAGGGGAGTAAAATATCATCCTTTACCTTCTTAGGTGATGTGCCTTGACATTGTGAATTAAACTGACAAAAGACATTAACAGGAGAAAAGTCATGCAAATTTCACTGATATTTTTATGTGCATGGGGACTTCACAGAAAAGAAGTGAAAATCCAAAGAAGTGGTTAGGCTCTGATCTTACGTATCATTTTAACAAAGGTTGATAAGTGTGGAGAAGTAACTAGACAGGGAAAACGGGATCTGAGCTCCTAGAGGGGGCAAATTCTGGGAAGGTGACTAGGAAGTGTATAGCAGTTAATGGTTGTTTAATATGCTTTGTTCCACAGACTTAACTTGGTGCCGTCTCCAGTCTTCCTGGTATGAAATAGGGAAACACCTTTACAAATACAAGTTTATGTCACCTCTAAAGGGAAATTTATGCCTCACTTTTAGGCAGACAGGGAGAAGGCAGAGAGCTCTTCCTGTGTGTATTGTTTCTCAGTTGCCTTCAGCTCAAAATAATCCTTATGCTAAAGTAGTACATTTTGCGCTGGTGTATTCTGATCCCCTTTCTCTGGAACAAGGTGCTCTACCCCACAAGGTGGTGTCTGTGGAGACCAAGACTAGTCAGTAATTAGCCCTCCCCACCATGGTGTTGGGGAGACCACAAGGGGAACCTGGACTCCCACCCTCACCCAGCAGCAATGAAGGGCCCTCTCGGGTATCAGTGATTTTCTGCTTGCTGTCTCCGACTCCTGCTTGCTCCGTGAGAACAAGCCTCAGCTAACCTGCTGGAGGATCTGGGATCATGTAGTGCAGAGCTCCAGACAGGCAGACTCAAGACCTCCGTGACTTGACTGCTCACATGTGAATGCGCCCAGCCGTGAAGAACAAAGCCAGATGGGGTCAGCAGGACTGCCTCATCCGCCCTCATATTCCAGAGAAGTGACAAATGGCTATTGTTTTAAGCTGCTAAGCTTTGGGGTGATTTGTGATGCAGCAGTAGCCAGCTGATAGAGAAATTTTAACCATGTGAACAGCAAGAGGAGGAGAGTTCCAGCAAGTTCTCCCATCCCTTGTCAAAGAAGAAGATAACATTTCGGAGGCTGGTGTGTCATGAGTGAAGCGGGAAGTGGTGGGAGACGAGGTCTGACAAGTAAGCAGGGGTCAGACTATACAGGGCCATTTGTGAAATGGGAGCTGAGTCGTGGTGATTTTGGTTTGGTGATCACTCCAAGACTGCTTGCGAAGTCCTTTTGGAAGCCACAATGAGATCATTTCTTTTTTAATTTCACCAAATACTCACTGGGTCTATACTACCACATGACAGCATTCCCCAAAGGTGGTTTGCAATCATTACCACCACATGCTAGGCATTGTGCTAGGGGCTGGCAGCCCCAACTACCCATCTCTGCCCGCTAGAAAGTGAACTTTGTGGACTTTGCTTTATACGCTGCCATGTCTTCAGGGCTTGGAACAGGGCCCAGCATGTAGTAGATGCTCAGTAAATATTTGCAAAATTAATGAGTAAATGAAGGGACCAAAATATGTGTTGTCCCTGTTTGCGTGCACATCAACGCCTCGTTAGGTGGGGCGAGCCGCTAACCTCCATGGAGTGCTTCCGGAGCCATATGAGCACTTTAAATACACTAATTCATTCAGTTCTCACAACAGCCCTATAGGGGAGACAGTGTTATAAACTCATTTTAAAAGCACAATAAAATCTTGTATATACAGGCTTATATATATGACATATACATAACTGCCTATTCATTATGTTTAATAATATAAGCTTAGATGTTTAACAGGCATGACAAACCCATTATATCCATCATCAAATTCCACAGCTTCCATACAAATCCTGCTTCTCTTCCAGGCTTGCTTACTCAGTTAATGGACACTCCATCCTTCCACTTGCTTGAGCTGAAAATCTTGGAATCATCCTCGGCTCTTTCCTTACTCTCATCCTTACATCCAACCCCATTGGTGAATCTTGTTGCTTCTGCTTTCAGCATATTTCCAGATTCTGATTACTTCTCATCACCTCCCCCTTCCATCCTGGCCCAAGTCACCAGCACCCCAGACATGGTTTATTGCAGCAGCCTCCTGGCTGGTTTCCCTGCTTCTGCCTTTAGACTCCTGCAGCCTCCTTAACGTAAACTGGCTTCTGTTAGTCCCATTCAGAATGCTTCAATCTCGCTTCCCATCTCATTCAGATAAAAAGCCAAAGCCTTTACAGTCAGACCTACCCAGTCAGACCCACACTTACCACCACTACTGTCCGTGACTTCGGACTTCTGCTGGCCTCCCTGTTCTTCCTTCTGCATGTCAGGCGTGTTTCTGTCTCAAGACCCATTTGTGGTTTCTTGTGACTGGCTAGAGCCTCTTCCCTGGTATATCCACTGTTTACTCCCTTGTCTCTTTCAGGCATTTGCTCAGCTATCACCTTCTCTGTGAGAATTTCCCTGATGACCCTATTTAAAATCAAGATACCCACCGCCAGCAGTTCCTATCCACTTTCCTCAGTTTATATGCCTTCCTAGTACTTTACACCATATGACATATTATCTATGTGCTATAAGACACACACATACGTATGTATGTACGCAAATATATCTTATCTTATTGATTGTAAGTCCAATGAAGGCAGTAGACTTTCTCCATTTTGTTTACAGCTGTAGCCCTAGTAAGTAAACGGTGCCTAGCACATGGTAGGCACCCAATAAATGTTTGTTGAATGAATTAACGATCAATATCAGCTCCCAAATTTTTGTTTGAGTAGAATACTCATCCAGTAGTTAAGATTCTCTAGCGTTTCTTTAGTTTGTTTTTTCTGTAGGGCTAGTCACAAATAGAGGCTAAATAAATAAACTGCTCATGGTTTCTTTAGGCAGTTCTGTTCCTCATTCCTCCTCTTCCTCCTACTTTGTAGATCTGGAGAACAGAAAGGAACTGGAGCAAGAAGAAAAAGGATACAGAACCTCTTTTAGTATTGGCTCTCGACACCAGTCAACCGGGTCCTGACAAGGGACCAGAGCTGTTCTGTGTGGCCAGAACAGTTCGTGGCAGATACTGATTCCATGATAATTTTTCAAAATAACATATTACTCGTTCGATCATTACTAAAATATGCCTATTTGTATATTTATAAGCAAAGAACTTATAAAGGAAGAAAGCAGCAAAATAAGGCTAAAACAGTAGGGAGAGGCCAGCTCTTTCAGTTTCTGGAATGTCTCGTTAAGACTGGATTTTACCCTAAAGGCAACAGGCAGCCGCAACAAGGCTTTAAGCCTTGGATTGATGTGGTTGGATTAGTGTTTTACAGATTGCCCCAGATGTGCTGTAGAAATGGGCTGAAATGTGGCAAGAATGAAAGCAGGCAACTCGCCAAAGCTCAGGGGATGGTAGCTTAGATTAGGGTGGTGGTCCCCAGTAAAGACATAAAGATGTTCCAGGTTCAGCCAGAAGGTAAAATACAGAGAGCTCAGTGATTGCTGGATTATGTTCAAAGATAATTTTCAAAAACAGGTAAAATCATGACTCTCATACAGATGTTAAAGATTCTATTTAACTCATTAAGTGAGAGAAAAAAGCAGAACGTTGTAATTAGTTTAAAGGGTGATCCGAAAAACCCACACGTTTATATATGTGGCATCATGAAATGGATGCTTGAAAGGAGGCACAGCTAGCTTCATCGACAGCGGGGGAGGGAAGTCAGTTAAACCTCTACTGCCTGGGGGCAGAATCTGCATCTTTATGGACTCGAATTATTTTGCATGTCTATGATTTAGCTACAATTCAGAGTTGTGTAATATCTCCCACAGAATCAGAAGCTGCTAACCCTGGAAGTGTGTGTGCTAGAGAAAGCATAGTTTTCCATTAAAGCACAGATTTTCCCCTATAATTGTGTGTATGTGTGTGTGTGAATGAGGGCCAGTGGGGAAGGATCGAATAGAGCTTGCAATTTTCTTATATGAACAACTGAGCCCTGTCTACTGAATGAGTATAGAACCTGGAGTAGAAACAGATTAGAAAGAGCCAAGGATAACCTACTTTTTATACTTAGTAATTGACTAATAGCATTTTCTATGGTATGTTCTTTTACAGCATCATTTTTAATGATAGCAGTTTCCAGTTTACAGATATGCCATAATTAATGAAACCAGTCCCCTGGAACATTTAGAGTGTTCCAGTTTTTATGTGGAAGAACCACATTCCCATATGTTTGCATATTTTCTTAATTATTTCCTCAGGGGATAATTCCTGGAAGTGAAATTTCCAGGTCAAAGGGTAGGCATAATTCTGCCTCTGGAAAGGTTGTGCTAATTTACTTCACTACCAGCAAAGGATTGACATAGCTACTTTATTGCCTGTGGATGCTTTTTAAGTATTTTTAATCCTCTTTATACAAACTTTATTTTGTGATTAATTATCCCGCTTCTGCTGGTATTTTTCTTTGCAGTGAATTTAAAATGCACCTTGCTCCCCACTGTGCAACCTTCTCCAAATTAGCATTTCTTTCCTTACAAATGAAAGGTGTGTATATAAATGAGAGTCATGGAATCATGTTGTTTACTCATTAAAAATACTTTTTCCTTCATAAAATACATGGTTTTGAACCAGCTCGTTATTTTGGTAAATGGAGTTGGTAGCAGCCTACAAGTCACGATTCAGAGCTGCCACAGAACTCCTTGTTTTATACTCTTCCTCTGTCACCTTCTGAGTCCCATAATGACAGAGTCATTCGTAGGACTAGAAAGTTTTAACCATCTTGGTCACAGAGATCATCCAGGTCAAAATTCTTATGTTGTGGAAGGAGACATCTGTAGACAATGGCAGACAGGATGGAGGGGGAATTAGCCGCTTATTCCCTTCACCTGTTTCTCCTTGGTTAAAGTCCCTTCCCCTCCACTTCCAGATTGCATCATCCAGCGCTGTTTTCTGTGGCTGTTGTGCTGTCGTTGGATTGTGGTGTTTCATCAGCCCCAAAATTACACGGGAGCCCGGAACTCTGGGAGGGCATCTGGGTACTCTGGCTATGCATCATTGGCCTAAGTGGATGGCTGGGTGCTTCTAGAGAAGTGACTAGTCAGCCTCACGTAGCCGACTGCACATGCCAGCAGACAGCCAATTAGCCAGGACATTCGTGTGCTGTACCCATAACTAATTAAGAATAAGAGGCTGAAGATTAGCGAGGCGAGAAAGGCAAGAAAGACTGAGAAGTTGCATGAGATACTTCCGGGGTACTGTCATGCGTCGCTTAATGGGGGCACATTCTGAGAAATGCATCGTTAGGTGATTTTGTCACTGTGTGAATATCATCAAGTGTACTTATACAAAGCTAAATAGTCTAATCTGCTACACACCTAGGCTATATGTTACTGATCTTGTGGGGCCACTGTTGTATAGACAGTGTGTCGTTGACGGAAACATGGTCATGTGGTCCATGATTGTAGTTAGAAATACTTAGCACCTTTGGGTTTCTGGACTTCAGTCAAGGATACTGAATACTTTGTCACTTGAGAAAGAGTGTGGAATTCTTTTAAAAGCAGACACTTCTTGCAAACTGCTAGGATTCCTTGGAGTCCTGGATAGGGTCTTAAGACTCCTTTTGCAGAAATACTCCATTAAAAATGATGACTGTAGGTAGGTGAACACTTGGTGCCAGGAAGCTTCATATCATCGATGTAAATGTCACCCTGAAATAGCTGGGCGATAAAGTCGTCGTCCAGATGAAAGAGCATATGGTTACAACTAAATGTCTCTTTTTACATTATGATAAGCATGAAAATAAATTTCTTACAGATGGCTCGACCCTCAGCATAAGTTTGTGCATCTCTACGAGTCCAGTTTTTCTGGGAAAATCCTGGGATAATGGTTAAAAGCTTGTTCTCCAGACTCCGGCAAACTGAGGGTGGCCTTCTTCTGGCTTGTTTCTGCAAGCTTCAGGCCCTTGAGTAACACTTAGTGAGTAACCTCACTAAGCCTGTATTTCCTCGTAAAATGGGGATGATAATAGCACCTGCTTCATAGGATGTTGGGAGGGTTAACTGAGATGATGCACACAAAGGGCTGAGCATTCTGCTGTGCACAGAGAAAGGGTTCGGCCACTGCTTGGTGTTGATATTAACATCCTGGATGAGAAGGATATTTCATTTGTTTTGGAGAGCAGTAGAAATTGGGTTAGGCTGGGAGAAATGAGGCTAATTTAGCATTATATGGCTGAGGATCTATCTTTAGAGTTGGGGAGAATGCTCTGAGAAGAGAAAGTCGATGTGATTACAGAAAGGGGATGCTGGCAAAAGGGGAAACAGTCCTAACCTACCTTTTTTTCCCAAAGCGCCCCTTGACTTCATAGGATAGGATAACTCTAAGGAGATAACTACATCCCGAAGCTAGAGATGGGATGCTAATATCTCTGCATGTGGAGGTGCTTTTCAGGACAGCATCTGTGTTCCCTGTAGAGCAGTGACTCCCTGACAGTGGACAGGGAGCCCAGGAATGTGTTGCAGGGCATTGAAAAAGCATCAGGTCAACGTTTTCATATCACTTTATTGAAGTAAAATGTTGGCTTGTGGGAAGATGTGGAATATCTAGGGATTCTCACCCGGGGTATATTCCCTTCCCTCTTTCCCTGGGAGGGACATGTCAAACAGATTTTTATGTTCATCAAAAAGTGACTTGAGCTTAAACAGTTGAGAAATACTACGACAGACCAGAGGTTGGCAAACTGCAGCCTGTGGGCTGCATGTGGCCCACTGCCTGATTTTTTAAATATGGTGTTATTAGAAGGTAACCACGCCGTTCTTTTACATATTTTCTGTGGCTACTTTCATGCTGCAATGCAGAGGTTCAGTAGTTGCAACAAAGATCTAAGACCCTCAAAGACTAAAATATTTAATATCTGGCCTTTTACAGAAAAAGTTTGCCGACTCTGGGAGTAGACCATAAAGACCTACATGGTCACATCTAAGGCTTTCTGCTTTTCTTGAGCTCACATGGAGGCAGTTTACAATTTCCTTTTAACAGGAATTTTATGACCAAAATTTGCATTCTGTTATCTTCATGACGTCTCCATGCATCCCTCAGAAGTTTAATTTGTGGCTCTGTTGTTCAAGACACTGTGATGGGCTACTAATAAAATTAGGAACTCTAAGCAAGTTCTTAATTATTTCAGCTGCTTCTTGGCTCTGGAAATCTTGGGGAATTTACCAGACTATTCTTTGTTAGGAAAAGAAGGTAGTAAAAATGTCAGGGATTTGAAAGCAGAGCTAAGCAATTATTAAGGGTATTAGGTTTTAAAGAAAGGAAAGACAATGCAAAAAATAGTAGAAATCATAGGTGGGTTGGTGACATATAAGGGTGAAAATTAGGTGTAATAAAACCACCACCAATAACAAAATACACTCTGAAAGAGATTTTCCTGTAACTGCTAACTCTGGTGTAGATCCACCCAGCTTGTCAGAACTGTGTGATGTGCCTATCTGTTTTAGCTTCGAGTGGCTTGCATGGCAAAGTCCAAATCCAAGACTTTGAAGATATTCACAAAACCTCATATTCTTCAAATGTGCAATCTCAGATCAGCATGCGTTTATCTATAGCTGTGGTTCTGACTTTGCCCTCCAGGGGCCATTTGGAGATAGTTTGTCTATGTCTTTGTCTAATGTCTGGAGAGAGTTTTGGTTGTCAGCTGTGTGAGGGGCTATGCTACTGGCATTCAGTTGGTGGAGACCAGAGATGCTACTAAACATCCTACAATGCACAGGACAGCCCATCCTGCCCCCCTACTACAAAAAATGACATTCCTAACGTTTCAATAGTGCTGATAATTACAAAACCCTGATGTGTAGGAGGTGAGCTATTTCAACATGAAAATTATTCTGTCATCAAATTCTCTAACAGTATATTTATCATTAGGATTCCCTACTCTTCATGTCCACTGAAACTACATTTTGCTCTTATGGTTGAGATAAAAGTTTCCTCTGTTAAATAAAACAAAAATTTTAGTTAAAAAAAGTCAATTGAAAGAAAAATGTGGGGCAGGCCAGCGGCCGAGTGGTTAAGTTTGTGCACTCTGTCTTGGCAGCTCAGGGTTTGCTGTTTCGGATCTTGGGTGCGACCTACACGCCGCTCATCAAGCCATGCTGAGGCAGCGTCCCAGATAGACTAGAATGACCTACAACTACAATATACAACTATGGACTGGGGCTTTGGCGATAAAAAAAAAAAGAGGGAGATTGGCAACAGGTGTTAGCTCAGGGCCAATCTTCCTCACTGAAAAAGCATACCTCAAAAAAAAAAAAAAAGAAAAATATCAGCTAAAAAATACTATAGATGGTAAGTAGATGTGTTATATATAAAAAAATATGAATAAGATGGTCGAATGAGTTAATTTTAAGAAAAAATAACTGCCGTAAAGTATTAAGCAAATGGGATTATTCTCAAATTGTCATCCTGTTAGCAGTGTCCGTGTTACCCACCTGGTCTCCACCTGTTCCCATTGTTCAGTGAATCGTCCTGTTTCCTCTAGACAATACTGAGATATTTAGGATAAGTTGTTGCTCTTTTAGTACGAGGTGGCTCTCCTGGTGTTCTTAAGACTGAGGGGGTACGGCAGTTGAAATTGGGAGTTGACTGGAGCTCAGCAGCTTTAGTTTTCACCTTCAGTTTGTCTCTCAAACTCAGTGGCATCTCACACTGCTCTGCTGCGAAGGCCACTGTTGGCCACTTGTTGGAAACCACGCCTCTCAGAGGCCCTCCTCCTGGGGCGTGTTGGAGGACTCTTTGTTGGCAAGTCCCAAGCGGGAAGCACTGTGCTGTCTGAAAGTCTTTATGAGTATTTACGGCATTGGTTTGCAAATTACAAACAAAATACCTGGGGAACGCGTCAAAGAGCAAATTTGGCCCCACCCCAAGAGGTTCTGGTTCAATAGACCTTGACTAATCTCTAGGAATCTGCATAATTAACAATTATCTTGAGTGATGCTGGACCAGCTCTGAGAATCACTGATGTATGATATATGACAACAAAGGAACGGCCTCGATCGCACAGTTGACACTGTCTGTTTTTGTACCACGTGTTTGTATGTTACAAACATCCTGAACAGCCTTTTCATAAACCAAATTTTGGTTTTTCTGGGCCAGCCCCGTGGCCGAGTGGTTAAGTTTGCTCGCTCCGCTTTGGCAGCCCGGGGTTCGCTGGCTGGGATCCTGGGCGCGGACACGGCACTGCTCATCAAACGACGCTGAGACAGCGTCCCACACAGAGGAGCTAAAAGAGCCTACAACTAGGATATATATACAACTATGTACTGGGGGGCTTTTGGGAAGGAAAAAAAATTTTGTTTTTCTTATCTTCTGATGAACCAACATGTTTTAATCTATTCCGTGGAGACTTCCCAGCCAATAGTCATAAGCAACGTTGCATGTGAATTTTTGTGATAACATCTTTTGCAGTTTTTGTGATTATAATGTTGCACTTTGGCCCTTACTACTTCATAAAACAAAAGAAAAACAACAAATAAATAAAGACAAAAACTTCTTTAAACTTTATACAGATGGATCAAACACGGAAATCAATAGGCGTGCTGAAATTGAGGAATCTTTAGCTTGTGTTCAACAGCCTTTGGACATAAGCCAGACAATACTGGTTCGATTGTGAAGAAAAAAATAAACAAGTTAAAAAAAGAAGTTAGAGCTGTGTTCATTCAAGATTGGGTGTGAAAGTCGAGGCATAATTAGGAAATGTAAAATACTGCCTCGGTGAAAATAATTTTTCCCCACGGTGGGCATTTTTCTTGTATACCTTTAGCGTTCTCAATTTCTAACACATCTTGGGGGGCACGTACAGAAGCAAAGGGTTGCCAGTAATAGAATGGCAGTGAGAAACCCATTTCCCACCCCCTTTGTCTGAACAATCAGAGTGACAGTCACTCCTACTATAAATATAATCCTCTGTGGTGGTCAGATGTTAAGCAAGCCGGTTGTCATCTGTTATTCAGACATAAGTGAGAAGTTGATAGAACTTCTATTTGCCAATCTTAGTACTGAAAATGTTAGTTTTCATGCCTGAATCTTCATCCTGAAAAGGATTTTGTGTTTGAATTCTTACCAATGGCTCTTGTAACCTGCTTCTTAAAGTAATTTAGTCTAGTGGTGCATTAGACAATGGATTGAAAGCAAAAAACAGTAAGACTGGAGAAAAATGTAGATGACAGATTAGGTTGTAATTTTAAGATCTTGGTTAAATATCTCTACATTTTTCCATTTAAAACATTTTAAGCGTTTTGAGATAATTGTAGATTCACATTCAGTTGTGAGAAATATTGCACAGAGATCCTGTACCCTTTATCCAGTTTTGCTGGTCATAACGTCTTTGAAACTACAGTGGAATGTCATAACCAAGATATTGACATTAATACAGTCAAGACACAGAGCAATCCCATCACCGCAAGGACCCCTCATGTTACCTTTTTATAGGCACACCTGCTTCTCTTCTGCTCCCCACTCACACATCCCCAACCCCTGACAACTGCTAATCTGTTTTCCGTTTCTATAATTTTGTCATTTCAAGAATGAGATAAATGCAGTCAAACAGTGTATAACCTTTTGGGTTTGGCTTTTTTTCCCACTCAGCATAATCCTCTGAGGATTCCTTCAAATTGTTGCAGCATTAACAGTTCATTTGTTTTTATAGCTAAGTAGTATTCCACGGCATGGATGTACCAAGTTTGTTTAACCATTCACCCGTTGAAGAATATACGGGTTGTTTCCATTTTTGCACTGATACAAATCAAGCTGCTATGAGCATTCATGTTCAGATTTGTGTGTGTGTGTGGGAAGTTTGCATTTCTCTGGGATAGATTTTTAAGGGTGCAACTGCTGGTCATATGTTGCTTACTTAGTTTTTCAAGAAACTGCCAAACTGCGTTTCAGAGTGGCTGTACCATTTTGCATTCCTACCAGCAATGTATAAGTGATCCAATTTTTCTGCATCCTTGCCAGCATTTGGTAGTGTTATTATTTTTTTATTTCAGCCAATCTGATAGATGTGTAATGAGATTTTATGGTGGTTTTAATTTAGTTTTCCCTGACGGCTAATGATGCTGAATATTTTTTCACATGGTTCTCCATCATCTGTGCACCTTCTTTGGTGAAATGTCTGTGTCTTTTGTCCATTTTGTAATTGGATGGTTCGGTTCTTTACTGTTGAGATTTGAATTTTTTATATATGGTGGATACTAATCCTTTGTCCGATGCGTGGTTTGCCAATATTTTCTCCCAGCCTGTAGCTTGTCTTTTCATCCTCTTAGAGTTTTTCACATAGCACACGTTTTAAGTTTTGATGAGGTACAATTTAGCGAGTTTTTCTTTTATGGATTGTGCTTTTGGTATGAAGTCTAAAAACTCTTGGTGCAGACCATGATCCCAAACATTTTCTCCTTTTTTTTTTGCTAAGCTTTTATAGTTAAGTCCATTTTGAGTTAATTTTTGTAAAAAGTGAATATTTTAGGTTAAGATGTTTATTTGTTTTTTCCCTATGGATATTCAATTATTCCAATGCCATTTGTTTAAAAGGCTACCCTTCCTCCACTGAATTACTTTTCCACTTTTGTCTCTGTGTTTTTATATCCTTTGATAAGTCCAATGACTGCAAGGTGAAAACCAATAGAATTGATTTTAATTATGCTACTTTAGTGACACCTCTGGACATTTAAGAAGTAACAGAATTCTCTTTCATTTAATTTACAGTATTAATTTTTAGTAAGCAAAATAAAAACTAACAAGCAAAAACCCATCCTCACAACTGAGAAAAAACACTGGTAACATTTTGGTATTTTTTTTTTGTCTTCTTCCATGCATTTTTAATATAATAGGGATCATGAAATAAAGTTTATATTCTGCTTTTTCCCCTCACATAACATTTTACGAACAGTTTCCCATATTATTACAAATTCCTTTTGAAACTTGTTTCAAATGAACTACCTGTGTTATCCTGTAATATAATTTAATATATATTATGAATACTATTTGTATTACTATATTTTTAATAAAATGACTACTTAGATTATTGTATAGTTGTATAGCATCCATATTATAGGTGTGCACTATATATATTATATATTATATATTTATTATATTTATGTGTACCTATTTACTATATATCACTAAATTACTTTGTCATTCTTATTGTTGAAGATTTAGTAGTTTCCAGTTTTCATTATTATAAATAATACTGCTAAAATTATATTGTACATTCAGTGGGATCGGGCACATATCTTACCGTCTATATTCAGAGCTAAACTTCAGAGTTGAGTGGATTTCATTTTCTTTTTACCACCCAAACAAAACAGTCAAGGAATGTTCAATTTACCGAGTTTGAAGAGAAAAATTGATTCTATTCAGCACTGCAGACAAGTGGTAGCAAACCTGGATTCCTCATCCCTCTGCCAGTTACCAGTAAGGTTGTCGGAGGCATTTTAAATTGCTCGTGGTTTGAATGACCACATGTTTTATGTGGACTTGTTTTGTTTCTTCCTACTAGCTCAGGGGTTCTTAAACTTTATAGTGAGTAAAATTTATTTGTGGGTTGAATATACAACCCATGTATATGGTGCTTCGAGGATGATTTTGGGATCGAGGAGATAATCACGAGTGAATAGTACCCACCTGTGTGCATTTGACTGTGGGATTCCTCTTTCATTGTTGGCTACATTTTTGGGCCTTTTTCTTAGGACAGATTCCTATTCATTTAAGATTTTTCATATTTGTTGTCAAATGGCCCTTAGAGGTCACCAGCAGAGTAAGAGAGTGCCACTCAGATCTTTGCCATTAGTGAATATTATTAATTTAATCCCTTAATAATTTTTAGGTTAAAAAATCTCATTTGATTTTGCTTTTGGACAACATGGTTTTTCATACCTTCATTAGCTCTTGGCATTTTCTCTCTTTGGCATTATTAGTATAATTAGTGTCTAATTTAGTTTTTATTGATTATTCCAATTAGGATAGCTTTGCTTGCTAGGATCAAAACCCTATTCAGGCTAGCTCAGTTAAGAGTTGTAGTGATCTTGATGGTGGTGGGTTCCCGGGGGTAGAGATGATTTCCCAGAAAACAGAGGGAGGACTGGATCATAAAGTCAGCAACTGAAAGATGACAAAGGACTAAAACGTCTCTTCTGCTTAGAGCAGAAATTATCTAGTTCTCCATACTAGTTTCCACTGCTTAACAATTCTGCACCCTATTTCAACATGGTCACCAACCTCAGTTTATAAAACCTACCAGCTTTGCACCTCAGTCTGGCGATATTCTTTGAGTCTCTGGGCTGAATTTTCTGAGGGAGAATCTGGCTGGTATTGATCAGCTGTTTATTAGCTAGTCTGGTGTCCGTCCAAGCTCTTGACCGTTACTTACGAGGAATGTCACAGGACACATGGGGTATGTCTTTCCAAGACTGCCAATGAAGTCTTTCACACATATCGGCCCGTGATTTCCATATTTAATTGCATTTGAAATTAGAACATGTGCCATGAATGCCAGTATTATTTGTGTTTATTTGGGATTTTTTCTGATATCTTGGACTTTTTCTGAAATATTCCTACTGACATTGTTATCAAAACATGAAGAAATTTGCCTTCAAATCCTTATTTTCTTTTGATTCCAGTAATTGTCCAAACGACATAATACACCCATTGTGGAAACAATTTTGGGTTTTAAAATTTTATTTTCTCAAAGCAACATCACATTTATGGCTTATGAATATTTTACAGGTGAAAACATCAAAAAGAAAACATTTAAATGCAAATGTCAGTAATAATCTGAGTCAGTAGTGATGCTCAGCTCTGCGTTTGTGTTTCCTTCCAGATTTATCAACGATGCTGGTTAGTATTCAAGAAGGCTTCAAGCAAAGGTCCAAAAAGACTGGAGAAATTTTCCGATGAGCGTGCTGCATATTTTAGGTGTTATCATAAGGTAAGACTCAATTGTTGTAGGTTTCCAGAAATCTCTTCACAAGTAGGTAACTTGAGTTCATGAAAACTTGTTTAGATTATTTAACAAAGGTACAAATAATACTTTTTCCAAGGACAAAACATCTCTAAAATAATATGTACTTGCTTGTTGTTTAAAATTATTGCCTAACTTAAAGTCACTCTTCTGGTTTCCTACTATTTGTTATTGTTGTTGTTTTGTCAATTTTTAGTTTGCATGGTAGACTTTCCTCCCAATGCTGAAGCCCCGGAGGGTAAGGATTGGCTCTCGCTGTGTCTAGCACAGAGCCTGAGGCAGAGGTGCTTGGAGTATGGGGTGAGTAGGGAGAGGAAGAAGTTGGAAAACGGATGACTGGTCGAGAGAGAGGAAGCTCCACCCATTAGTTTATTTCTTTGAGTTTGGTGATTAAATTTAATTCAGACTTGCAGTTTTCTTAGTGGTAGTGGATTGCTTCACTTAAGCAATTGTGTGTTATTCATTCAGGAGTAGAATATTTAAGTAAATATAAGGTATACTTACCATTAGGATTCACAAATTAGGCCCATGTTTTCCTCTACGTGGCAGTATGTGTTTCAAGGTCCTTGTTACTGGCAGCCTATGTATTTTCTCTTTTCATGCAAGCATGTAAAAGCATGTGCTTAACACTTCTTTTTCCCCAAGGCTCTGGTTTTCCCATATTGAGAGTGGTATCTTCAGCTCTAAGCCCTCAGCCAAGGCCTTCTGCTGGCCTGCATGATCACGTGGTTTGACTCCCTCTCACCTGTTTAACTTCATCTCTCACCAGATCCCAGTTTTCTCTGCTGTAGCACCCTGGGCTTTCCCCTAGAGCACGCCAAACACATTCTTACCTTCAAGCTTGTTTTTCCCTTTTCTTGTAATGTTGTTCCCCTAGGTATCCACATAGCTCATTTCCTTACTTTGTTCAGGTCATTGCTCAAATTTCTCCTCTAAGTGAAGCCCTTCCTTGACCCCATTATTTAAAATGGAATCCTTTGGCATGCCCCCTCCCACACCTCCTTTTGTTTTCCTCTTTAGCACCTATTACTTCATAAATATTTACTTCATTGTTTCTTCTTATCTTCCTCACACCGCCACCACAAAATAGTCCACAAGGGCAGAGATGTTTGTGGGGGGAGGGCATGGTTCACTGTTAGTTGTCAGTGTCTAACACGTAGTGGACACTTTTTAAAGTATTGATTGAGAAGTAATGGATGTTATCAATAGGGGAAATGGAATACTTATGTCTTTGTGTCGTACTTTTATTTAGCTTACCGGAAGAAATCTGTACTTAAGACCTCTGAAACCAGGAAAAGGAATTTTGATTTAGATGATGTGGGGTAGGTGGTGATGGGAGCAGAGAAAACCAGCACTGGAAAGTTTTGGGGGGCAGGCTCAAATGTAAAACCAAGGTGGACTGCAAAGTCCTCCCCTTGAATGTGATACAAGTAAGGGGAGGTTGAGGACAAACTCGCCCTATTCAGACTTCTACCTGCTGACTTTGGAATTTAATATGTAAATCTTTGGGGAACATGGTAAACCACATTCTCTTTCATCTGTAATAATCATTAACCAAGGTTCAAAGCATTAGAACGGAAGAATTATCTACATTAAGCCTCCAAGCCCTTGATGAGTTCCCGTAGCCGAATCATCCTCCTTACTCTTTCAGATCTGATACATTTAGTATTAATCTCTTGGGGGCATATAAAAAGCCAGACTAACTCTGAGATATGCATTTTTTATCTAAATGCTGTGTAATTTATGAATCTTGATAATAAAATACTGGGGTTATGAGTAGCACACCATGACCAGATTTCAGAGTTTATTTGAATATATATAAAGCAATTTCCAAAAGAAATGAAGAACTGTGCAGTATGTTATTTGATCAATACAGAGATGGTGTGGCATATATAGACACATCCTTCATGTAGGAAATCCGTAGCACTTACATGAGAGCACAGTGCTTCTTTCATTACATTTTTAAAGATATTTTAAAGATATTATCAAGAAAAAAATGCCTGGTTTTATGTATTTGATTCTTATTAGAAGTTTTAACACACGAAATTGACTGTAGAATTTTAAAACTTGGTGCCTTCCTCGCTGAAAATGTAGCTAAGGTGCTCTCATACAGACATTGGAAAATAAATATATGAATAATGCACATACAGAACAATTCATTTTTCATTTCTTCACCTCTTCCGTGAAGCGCCCCTCAAGCATCCACAGCTGTCAGAGATAGCTGTGAATTTGATTAACTATAATTGCAACAATATTAAGACTCCAGGGACTTTAAATATAGTTCCTGACCTTCTTGTTAAAGGCAAGTTCACTGTTTTCATTCAGGAAATCAAAGTTGCTCCCACTCACTAGGAGGGGTTAAAAGTTTCAACGCATAGTTTTACTTTTTTGAGATGGATCACGACTGGGAGGAAATCTAAGTAGAGGAAGACAATCTATTGCTTTTGAGACCAGGGCAAATCATGTGGCGGGAAGTATGTTGGACTAGATTTGGGAAACCGGCTTTCTAACCCCGGCTTGGCCACTGTCTGTGTCTGGTAAGTTGCTTAACCTCTGTGTAAAGGTGACCTCTGTTAAAAGATAAACTGAGGCATATTAAAAACTTTAAGAGTCTATTTGAGCGAAAATTGATTTGAATTGGGTGGTACCAAACCGAAAGTGATTAGGAAGGCTCCATGGGCAGGAGCTGGGAGAGACTTTTATAGAGAAAAGGTGGAAGCAAAGTAAGGAAATCATTGATTGGCTACAGCTTAAAGCCCTAGTTGGCTGTTTGTGATTGGCTGTCCTCAGTGTTTTGATTTTGAAAATTTGAGGCGTTTACAGGCCTCAGAGAGTTTGGTTTGCTTCCATAGACCGCCATGCCTTTACAGCTGCCTCAGTCTACTGGCCTCCTTGTTTAATTAATTTAACACCTCAAAGGGAAGTCAGTCTTACCTTCCCCATCATCATGCATTGCTGAGCCTGCAGGATTCAGTTCACCTTGGGCCAGAAGGATGACTCCAACCAATTCTCTAATACTACAGCATTTCCCAAAATGTGTGCTAGAGTGTGGCCAGCGAGACTTCTGGGACGACCAGGGTTCTGTGGTCAAAGAAGCTTGGGACATGCAACATTTCCATCCCCACTCATGAGATTCCTAATTTCCTGTAGCCTGTCACAGGTTCTGAGAAGTTCTGCCATCGGGAAACCTGAGTAACTGAGTCAGCGTTTCCAAAACTGATGGGGCCACGGAGTTACCTTTTTTTTTAAAAAAATTACACATCCTGTGAAACAAGTTAATTTCGTTCTAAGGAACACAATTTTGATTTGCTGCTTTTGTGTGCTACCTTTATATTAAATGTCCTCTTGACCCGTCGTTATTTCAACAAGGAACGACTAGGGGTGATTGTTCCTGTTTCACTGAAAACATAGGGGTAACTTGTATGTCAAATGAACACATGTTTGTGAATGTATTTGAAAAACAGAAGCCCCTCCAACTGCGAGGAGTAATACTCATTATTATTTTTGTCATTCTTCCAAACCCCTCTAGGCTTATTTGTTCTGTCATTCCATCCTTCCTTAGAGACTGCATCACTCTCACATCTCCCAAACCCAATGTCAGACCTTGTTCTTGGTTTCTGCAAAAATAGAATTCCAGGTTCCTCACAGTGAGCTAATGTCCTAAAAATTATTTCTCTGAAATTTCTGCCAACTTATCTCTGTGTGTGTGTAGGTATCATAACTTTTTCCAATGACTCGTTCTTTTTTACGTGGCTTCTCCTTCCTCTAAAACATTTCCTCTTCTGATGTGGCTGTCTACAATACATCATTTCAAAATCTGAAAATATGTCATAGCCTCTTTTCTCAATACTTTTACTACTTTGGAGTCATCCCCTCATTGTGCCAGCAACTCCCCACTGGTCCCTGTTCTGGAAGTTGCCTTCACTTATGCCAATGAGGACATGACTCTTCGCATCTCCATAAATTAAATTATAGCTTATTGCTCTGATGCTTTTCCCAAATGGTAAATGCTCCCACGCCCACATTTCTAAGGCATAGGTAGAGTGGATAGAGAGGGTTAACCATGGTACCAGAACCACGTTTCTGATTTAAGTACTTGTACTAATCGAGCAGGTACAAGTATGCACCAGTGTGCCAAAGACCCGTGGAACATGTTCCAAATTGAATTAACTGTCTTTCCTACCCAAGCTTGGTTCCTTTTGGAGGTTCCCTATCTCAGTATATGGCATCAGTAGCCATTTTGTTATTCACGTCAGAGGCCAAGGAGTCACACTTGATTTGCCCTCTTCCTTGTCCCCTCCCTTATCCAGTCCATCACTAGGTTTGCACATGCTCTTCCCCCTGGATGGATACCCTTCCTTTCCTGGTCCATGTGGCAGATGTTATCCATCCCTCAAAATCTCTGCTTTGTCTCACCTCCCTGTGACTCTTCTTGACTCACTGGAGTTAGTCCATCTGCTGGGCCCTATCTTCATGGGTGCTCTGCTCACCCTGAAAGCAGTGGTTTGTTTTCATGTTGGTGGCAGTCTCTCCCTGGTTGGTGCTGACCCCTTAATCGTACCCTTTCTTCTTTGGTGATGGATGGCTGATTTTTAGCACAAGGCTACACAAAGTGAAGACCACTGTGCTGTGAGGTGAGGCCATGTGACTAAATCCTGGCCTAAGGAAGTGTAAGCAGAGAAGGTGCCACGTCCTTTATCTCTTTCTCTTTCCTGCTGATTAGAAAATGGACATCAGCCATCCTGGCCCACAACAGAAAAGTTGAGGATGGCCCAGCAACTGGACATGTCCCATGAGGGAAGTCTGAAGGAAGTGTCCAAAGCTTCTGTGGTGGTCTATGCTTCCTGACACCACATGTTTTAGTCCATTTAGGCTGCTGTAACAGAATACCACAGATGAGGAGGCTCATAAACAACAGAAATTTATTTCTCACAGTTCTGGAGGTTATAAGGCCAAGATCTCGGTGCCAGCATGGTCAGGTTCTGGTGAAGGCCCTCTTTGGGATTGCCAACTGCCAACTTGTTGCCGTGTCCTCTTATGGTGGAAAAGGCTATGGAGCTCTCCGGGGTCTCTTTTATAAGAGCACTAATCCCGTTCATGAGGGCTCCATCCTCATGACATAATCACCTCTGAAAGGCCCCACTTCCTACTACCATCGCATTGGGCATTAGGTTTCAATATATGAATTTTGGGGGCCACAAATATTCAGTCTATAACGCCATAGAGCTCCAGGTCAGCCCTAGACTGTCTATCTCTGTATTTCTTTTATGTGAGAGGAATAATCTTCTGTCTTGTTTAAGCCTTTATAATTCTGGATTTTCTATTGTGTACAGCAGAGCTTAATCCTAACAGAGACATAATAAATTTTGCTCATCATCCAAAGCACTCTGGGTAGGGCTTTCTATGACTTGCAACCAGGAATATCCTGATATGATATGACCACTCATTGTTGGACTATGAGTTCCTTGAAGATAGAAACTGTGCTTTACTCAGCTTTGAATCCAGGGGCCCCAGTGTAGTGTCTGGCACAAAGTAGCTGCTTGGATCCCAAGGACACTTAGGGTGCCCAGGAAATGATTTGTGGCCTAGTCATACTAGGACTGCACAGTGGGAATGTTAGGACGCCCTTTGGTATATTGAGAATAAAAAGAGCTGTGTGAATCATATGCCAAATTCTTTGTCATCTCGACTTACTACATGGTTTTGTCTTATGGAGAACACTGACTAATGAGGAAGATAGTTGTACAGATATTTAAATTTTAAAAAATCTATATAAAACTTATACACACAAAAAAAATCAACTGATATTGAAGAGCTTATAGTGAAAGTTCACTTTTGCTTACTTCACCTCTCTCCTCCTGTTGTGGGCTGAATTGTGTCTCCCAAAAAGAAATGTTCAAGTCCTAACCCTTGGGACCTCTGAAGGTGGCCTTATTTGGAAATAGGGTCTTTGCAGATGTAATCAAGGTAAGATGAAGTTACTGGATTTGGGTGGGCCCGATTCAATGGCTGGTGTCCTGATGAGAAGAGACACAGCCATATATGGAGAAGCACATGTGACGACGGAGGCAGAGATGGGAGCGATGCATCTACAAGCCAAGGGACACCGAAGATGGTAGGCAACCACCAGAAGTTAGGAGAGAAGCCTGGGACAGATTCTCTCTCAGAACCTTCAGTAGGAACCACCCCTGCTGATGCCTTGATTTTGGATTTCCAGCCTCCAGAGAGAAGAAATTTCTGTTGTGTCTTGAGCAAGGTTTGTGGTCCCTTGTTATGGCAGCCCAAGGCCTCGGAAACTCACACACCTCCCCAGGCCTTATCAGCACCTTCATTCCTTGGTTTCATTTTCCTGGTGGCTGTTTCTGTAACTAAACTATGTTTATACTGCTCTTTCTTATTTTATCAACTTTTAACCTTATTAACAGATTCCCCCACTTTAGGACATTGATGTTTTGGCTCATTTATACAATTCCTCAACTAACTCTTCTTTCCTTTTCCTTGCGAATTTTGATGATTACGTTATTTTAAAGAACTATTCTACTGATTATATGTGTAACAGTCAATACTGTCCTTAAACCCCTGTGCTTTCCCTGCTAATGTTACAAAGTGTTTCTTGACACATAACCTCCTAAGAGGAAGGTATTGTTGCCTCCGCGCAGTACTTCTCTCTTCCGCAGTACTTCTCTCTTCTGCACTTTGTCGGCTCTGCTCTCTTTTACGTTGTCCAGCTCCAGGTTGCTGTGTCTTAGAGAAATGTGAGCCTGCTGTTGTCACACATTCCGCTGTTTCAAGAGAAACTGGGAATATAAATTTTTTTAGTGAAAACGAATATTTAAGTATATTTTTTTAATACAACATAGGCCAAGTCAAACGTTTTTCCGGGTTGAATTGACCTGCAAGCTCCCTCCCCCATTTTTTTAAATCTCTGAGTTACCTCTTGAGCAAATAGTAGAAAGAGAAAGTGATAATCTTCCAGGAGTCCACGTGTCACACTGTATTCAGTAGGCCAACTGTTTTCATATGTATAAATTACAAATGAAACTGCCATAATACTTTGTGATGAAGCTAGCCTCCTATTTTCTTTCAGTTATTTGTATTAGTTGTATTAGTGCATGAATATACATGCACTGTGATGGAAAAACATCAAACACTTCAGCTATGAGAAGATTTTCATCAGAGCCGCACATATTCTTCATGAAATATTATTTTAGTCAAAAATATCATTAAAACTGTCAAAGATAAATTTGGTCTCTCTGCCACCCCTGCAAAAGCACTCTAACTGTGATTGGAAAGCTGAGTGTTTTTATACACCAGAATGACAGGTTTCAAGGAAGACGCAAAGAACCAAACCAGAAGGAAAGAATAAGTGTCTCATGCAGTATGGCCATGATTCAGGATGGAATCAGTCCATGTTGTAACATCTACCACAGCATAAGTCATGGACTTTGGATCATGTGTCACCTGTGAGTTGCAAGTACCAGATGGTTTCAAACCTGTGCCTTCAAAATAATTTTTTTTTGAGGCTTCCTATCACCTTAGAATTATCTCAAGACTCGTTGCCATTACCACAGACTAGAAAGCCATGTGTGATTCTACTCCAGCACGTCCCTCAGATCACCCTGTGCCACTTACCACCTTGCTACATTGGCCCCCTTTCACTCTTGATCCACTTCAGGACCTTTGCACTTGCTGTTCCTTTGGTCTGCAAACCTTTTCTGCATGGTTTCTTCTCTTCCTTTAGATATTAACTCAAAGGTCATTGCCTCTAAAAGGGTTTATTTGAACACTTCATGTAACTCTGAATCACATTTCTTTAGTATATTCATTGCGTTTATCACTATTGAAATTACGTCACTCATTTATTTGTACACTTGATTACTGCTAGTTGTCAGTAAGCTCTAGGAAAACATGGATCCCGTATAGTGTGTTTAGCTCTGTGCTCTCAGCATCTTTATCCTTATAGGGAATATAATAAGCATTCATTAAATGTTGGTTGAATTTGTGATGGAAGGAGAATAGTATACCACTGGTTTATGGAGAGAAAAGCCATTCACGACATTTAAATTCTCTGTGTCTTAAATTCCTAATTTAGAAAGTGAGAATAGTGCTGATAGGACTGGCCTCATAAGCCTGATGTGAAAATTGAAAAAAATAATGTAAGGCAGGCACTTTACACTTTGCTGGACCCATTCTAAGTCTTTAGTAATAAATTATTAATGGAATTTCTTTAAAATACACTCTGCTTTTGGAAAATACCATTTAAGCTAGAGATTTTCCTTTGGTCATCATAATAGTTGATATTTATTGAGGGATCACTTTGTCCCAATAGGCACTGAGCAAAGTACTTCCAATATGCTAACAATTAAACTCCATAAAAGTTCTATGAGATGGGGACTCTTATTATCACCCTTTCCCAGATGAGGAAAACCAGGATGAGTGAAGCTGAGGAACATGCCCAAGATGACACAGTTGGGAAGTGACAGAGTTGAGCCCAGCATTCTGGCTCCATAGCCCACATTCTTGATAACCGTGGAACCCTGCCTCCCTGGCACTGAGTCTTTACTTCATATGATACTTTAAACAGATGGCCCTATATTTAAATAGATAAAAGGGAGAGCTGTTCTCATTGAAACAGGGATGGAGGATGGAGAAGGGGAAGAGAGATCTAGACTTTCATTCTTACCCCAGTCTTTCCCACATTCCCAGAAGCTCATAGAAATATACCAGGGAGCACATTTGAAAACCATTCCTTTAAATTTTTTTAAATTACACTTTCTTTTGAGATAATGGTCGATTCACAAGTAGTTGTAAGAAATAACAGAGAGAGAATGTGTATCCTTTATCCAGTTTCCCTCAGTGCTAACGTCTTGCAAATCTAAAGTGCACACAATATCACAACCAGGAAATTGACATTGGTACAATCCACTGAGTTTATTCAGATATCCTCACTTTTACTTGTGTGTGTGTGTGTAGTTCTATGCAGTTTCGTCACCTGTAGGTTTTTGTACCTACCACGATAGTCAAGATACAGAACAATTCCATCTGCAAAAAGATCTCTTGTGTTACCCTTTGGTAACCACATCCCCAATCCTCTACCCCAGCAGACACTAGCATTAATATGTTTTCCATAATTTTTTATTTTCAAGAATCAAGCAGTATGTAACCTTTTCAGATTGGCTTTCTTCATTCAACATAACTCCTTGAGATTCATCCAAGTTGTTGTGAGTATCAATAGTCCATTCTTTTTTATTGCTAAGCATTTTCCATAGTATGGATTACCACAGTTTGTTTACATATACCCATTGAAGAATGTCTGGGTTGCTTTTAGTTTTTGGTTATGACAAATAAAGCTGCTATGAACATTCATGTACGTGTTCTTGTATGAATATAAAGTTTTATTATCCTGGAGTGAATTCCTAAGGGAGAAATTGTTGGGTCATATGGTAGTTGCATTTTTAGTTTTATAAGAAACTGCCAATCTGTGTTGCAGAGTGGCTGTGCCATTTTACATTCCCACCAACAATAATGAGTAATCCAGTTTCTCTGCATCTTTACCAGCATTTGTGTTGGCACTATTTTTATTTTTGTCATTTTGATATTGATATCATGTTGTGGTTTTAATTTTCATTCCCTAATGGCTAATGATGTTAAAAATATTTTCCCACACTTATTTGCCATCTGTAAATCTTTTTCTATGCAATATCTCTTTATGACATATGCCCATTTTTTTAACTGGATTTTTTTTTCACTGTTGAGTTTTCGGAAATTTTTACATATTCTAGATACTAGTCCTTTGTCAGATATGTGGTTGCAAATATTTTCTTTCATTCCATAGCTTATCTTTTCATCTTTGAACAGTGTCTTTTGCAGAACAAAATAGTTTTAATTTGGATGAGGTCCAGTGTTTGAAGTTTTACTTTTATGGATCATGCTTTTGGTGTCAAGTCTAAGAATTCTTTACCTAGCCTTAGATCTTGAACATTTTCTCTCTATTTTTTTTATTCTAAAAGTTTTCTAGTTTTAAGTGATACATTTAAGTCCATGATTCATTTTGAGTTTAATTTTTTTAAAGATTTTATTTTTTTTTCCTTTTTCTCCCCAAAGCCCCCCAGTGCATAGTAGTATATTCTTCGTTGTGGGTCCTTCTAGTTGTGGCATGTGGGATGCTGCCTCAGCGTGGTTTGATGAGCAGCGCCATGTCTGTGCCCAGGATTCAAACTAACGAAACACTGGGCCGCCTGCAGCGGAGCACGCGAACTTAACCACTCGGCCACGGGGCCAGCCCCTGAGTTTACTTTTTGTATAGGGTGTGAGATGTAGATTGAGTTTCCTTCTTTTTACCTGTGGATATCCAATTATTCCAGTACCATTTGTTGAAAAAAAGTTATTCTTTTCCCACTGAATTGCTTTTGCACCTTTGTCAAAAATCATTTGGGCATATCAGCCTGGGTCTATTCCTGGGTTCTCTGTTCTTTTCCATTGAACTATGTATCTCTCTCTCTGCTAATATACTCTCTTGATTACTGTAGATATATAATAATCTTTAATATTGGGTAGAATGGTTCCTTCCACTGTATTTTCTTTTTAAAGGTTATTTTAGCTATTCTAGTACCTGTGCCCTTCCGTAACATTTTAAATGAAATTTGTCCATGCATATTGAAAATCCATGTTAGGCTTTTATAAAGAATTATAATAAACATATTGATCAAACTGTGGGAGAACTGACATCTTTTCTATGTTGAGTCTTTCAATTCATGAACATGGTATATCGCTCCATTTATTTGAATCGTCTTTAATTTCTTTCATCAGCATTTATAATATTCCGTCTCCACATCCTGTACATGTTTTGTTAAGTTTACCTGATTATTTCATTTAATTTGGATTAAATTTAAAGCCTTTTTGAATTAAGTATTTAACTTCCGTAAAGCAGTTGTTTTTTGGCTTATAATCTGATAAAGCAATAATCCAGTTTAAATGATTTTTTTTCCCATCCCACAATTATTTGACTAGTCATTTGAAATTATTAGTTGTCTTTTCATTTTGGAGAGAACCTCAGGTTTTGGAAGGTTTATGAAAATTTAATCTGTTTAGGCTGTTGCTGGTCTATTAGTTTGTGTGACTTAGTTATATTCTTAGGAAATGCACATACTCATAGAAAAATAAGAACAAGACACAAACAAACTTAGCTACAAAGTTCATTGATTGTAAATGCTTTTTTCCCCCATTCATATGTATTTCTTACATGAATTTCTTAAAGGCTTATATTGCTAGGGCTTGGTTTTTGTGATTTCACATTTGTGTATATGTGCAAACACTTGGCTATAGTCCAGGTACCTCAGAAGCTCTCTGTAAATGATGTCGGAAGAAAAAGGGTAGATTTTCTCATGGTGGTGAACCAAGTGCTTTTTGAGTGTGGGAGAAGTCACAGGATATTGTTGGCCAAATGCGTTAAAGGAGCTGTGGATGGAGATCCACTTACCTCATTTGACAATTTTTTGCAAATTTCTTCCTCTTTTTTCTTTTCACTCTTCTTATTTGTTCTTACATCATTTATAAACGTCATACATGTTTCTTGTAACAAATTTAAACAATTCTGAAGTGTGTGGAGTAAAATGAAAGAAAATAATCCTATCTTGGACCCTAGTCTCTGTTCTCAGAAAAAAGTACTGATAGATTGATGTGTACTTTTCAGACTCTTTTCTCTACATATACGCGAATATAAACATATTGCCACACATATATAGACCGCATTTTTAAAGCAAATGGAATAATCCATTGCATACTGTACATACTCTGTTTAAGGAGACCATAAATACAGATTTCCCCAAGACACTTTGATGAGCAAATAGTCCTTGCATAACTTTCAGTAGCAATTCCTTTCACATTCGAAATATTGTAGTTTATGAAATAAAATAAATGGTCACATTACTTATACCTTCCCCTCACTTTTTGACTATAATTCTAAGTCAATATTAGTGGCTGTACTTCATTAATTTAACAACTCTAGTGTATTCTTTAATATTGACACACCGGTCTGTTTAAAGAGACCCAAATTGATGGACAGAAACATTCCAATTTTTTTACTAATACAAATTCTATTATGGTGAAAAACTTGTGCATCTATCTTTATGTTCTCATGCTAATCTTTTTGGAAGAAAAAGTCTTAGAAGTGGAACTGTCAGATAATATCCTACACCTTTAATGTTTTTGTTACTATTGCCAAATTGTCTCCAGATGGGTTATACAAAACCACACCCCCACTGACAGCTTAGCAGCGTCCTGCCCCCCACACCTCACCTTCTCTGTAAAGTTCAGATGCAAACTTTTCAGTTTAGGTGCCATTTTGGTGTGTGTGGCTTTTTTATTTTTAAAGAAGAGACAATGAACAGATTATTTGAGTCATTTCACATGAACAAATAAAGATCCACTCTTCAGGGAGACAGGCCAAATTTATAACTCAGACAGGCACAAGTCCAGTTTATTTTAAGTGACCGAGGGCATGTAGATATTTTTGGAAGGAATGAAACCATCTGTATGGGGTCTGGGATATAACTGTCTAGACTGCTTCTTTCTTTTTCTTTTAAAGGTTCTTTTCTTTTCTTTTCCTTTTTTTTTTTTTCGAGGAAGAATAGCCCTGAGGTAACTGCTGCCAATCCTCCTCTTTGTGCTGAGGAAGACTGGCCCTGAGCTAACATCCGTGCCCATCTTCCTCTACTTTATATGTGGGACGCCTACCGCAGCATGGCTTGCCATGCAGTGCCATGTCCGCGCCAGGGATCCGAACCGGCTAACCCGGGGCTGCCGAAGTGGAACATGTGAACTTACCCACTGCGCCACGGGACCGGCCCCTAGACTGGTTCTTTCTTAAGAAATCTTTTATAAAATCTTTGCTTAAATTGCTGTGTTCAAGGTCCTGAGGGCAGCCTTGTGGACAGAAATGTTTTGTGCTGACAACTTTTGCTTAGAACTGAGCACATCTCTCCTTACTTGCCTGTCCTTGCGCACAGTGTATCCTAAAACCAGTGATGCTTTTCTGCTTTTTAGGAAAGACAATATGAAAAAGTTAAAAGGTTTGAAGCGTTTTATAAGAGGGCTTTTTGAAAATTTTAATAGAAATGTTTATTAGAGTGTTTTAGAGTACTCTGAAAATTTCAACAGATAATAACAATAATAATGTAATTGATTGTTTTATTAATACTTGAGAAAACATTATGGACCCAGAAACAGATTGCTTTCATATTACTTTTATATTCACAGACAGCCTACAAAAGTTAAGGGGGCTTATGCCTCTTCATTTCCAGTAGGAAATGCTACTAAATAATTTCCAGTAGGAAATAATACTAAATAATGGCATTAATTTTGTTTTTTTTTTTTTGAGAATGAAGTAATTTGAAGCTTCTGCAGAGCTTTGCAATTTGCATATACAAAGTGAATTGCTCACTTAATTCATTCAGTCCCACAAGGGGAAAAATAATTAAGATACAGCCTACAAAAGCAAGATGGAAAATTGCCTTTTAGGTAACGGTCTTGTTTTCACTCTGGAAACATAAATAAATAATCATCTGTAAATTACCATCAGCAAAAGAGGGGGAAAAATTGGAAACCAGATTCTTGTTTTCTTAAATGGCGTTTGACTTTGCAGCATGCCAGGAACATACTTTGTATTCCCAAACGATGCTGGTAATTGTGTACTTGTGATAAGAGTATACCAATTCCTCAAGAGAATGTACTTTAAAAAATCCAGTTGTATTAATCCTCCCTTGAAACACCAGAAGACATTTCAACAGTTTCTCTGTCTAGTTACAAAATAATCCACTTAGAAAATTGAATTGTGCAATTCATAATTGTTTTCCCAGTTGTTAATGCGAAACTATATCAGTAGCAAATTAAACTTTTAAAGTATGGCCACTTTGTTAATCGCTGGCTGTTAAACATTTATTTCGATGAATACTATCATTTGTGATGAATAAGACATCTGGAGTATGGCTTTAAACAGCCAAACTAATTTGATAGGCCTTTTTTTGGAATTCCTAATTGGATGGCATACTTTAAGATTTATCAGAAATTTAGGAGAGTGTTGAATGTTTCTTTCCTTTGATGGAGTCATAGTACTTTGTGTTTTTGATACTCAGAAAACTAGAAACCAAGAACTGTATAGTAAGTAAGTAGCTCTTAAGTCTTTCCCTGTCCTTTCATTCCTCCTGTTCTAACCCAAGCTGAAGTCATAATTACTTATTGCCTGATTGCCTGCTGGCCTCTCCAGACCTCATCTCTGCCCTCACGTCATGCTCCCATCCTTCCCCTGGTTAAGGGCATCATGTTTGACCGAGCCAGTTGCACACTGCTCAACTCCAGCAGGCGCCATTCTCGTTGATTTCATGTGGACGGCACTCTGTAGTTGTGTGGTGCATCAGCCTTGTTCATTGTCTACTTTTACTATAATAGGGTTTCTCAACCTCAGCATTATTAACAATTTGGTTGTGGGGGCTGTCCTGTGCGTTGCAGGGTGTTTAGCAGCATCTCTGGCCTCCACTCACTAGATACCAGTAGGAAGTGTGCTACTTTTTTTTGACCACCAAAAATGTCCCCAGACGTTGCTAAACGTTTCCCCACAGGAAGGAGAGAGGTAGAAAATCTCCCGCAGATCGAGAACTACTGGCTTACAAAATAATCTTTCTAATACATAGATATGACCATTCCATTTATCTGGTTAAGCCTTTTAATATCTGCTCTTCAGACTTCATGATTCTCACTAAACTCCTGATGGCAGCACACCAGGCCTTTAGGATCTAGCCCGGGTTCAACTGCTCCAGCTTCGTGCTTGTCTATTTCCCATTGTTCCCTGCCTCAACTGTCACTCTTCCTCATATTTTTATCATACCAAACTGCAGTTTCGTGGTGGTGCATATGTAGTTCCATGATGGTGCATATGATGGTGCATATGTAGCCTGGAAATTCATCTTTCCTTTCTTTGCCTCATCAACCCTTGCTCATCCTTCATGACCCATGTTAGGAATAACAAGCTCTAACTCAGGAATATAATGTCGCTCTGATCTTTTTCTGTATGTTCATTTGGTGGTTTAGTAAAGGTTAGTTAGATTTTCTGTGTTTAAATTCCAGCTCTGCTATTTGCCAGCCGTGTGAACAAATTAACCTCTGTAGACCTCAGCACTCTTATATGTACAATGGTAATATAGTAGTGCCAGCTAGCTACAAAGGTTGTGAAAAAATTAAGTAACATAATCAATATGAAGTGCTTAGAACCCATAATTAAGAGTCTGTGTGCCTGGAGTCAAATCCTGCCTCTGCCACTGCTCGGGAATTGTCCAACCCTGGGCGTGTTAATGACATCACTGCTCCTCAGTCTCCTTGTCATTACAATGGAGATGATGATAATGTCCACCTTGCAGTAGAGCTTTCGCTTAACCTGTGCTTATTGAGGGTCTGGGCTGTGTGAGGCACAGTTCTTGGCACTGGAGATCCCTGCCCCCTCTCTGATGGGGAAGAGGTGGACATAAAGGAAATATATAAGTAAAATATATGGTGTGTGGGTGTGACTGGTAAATGCTAAGGAGGAATTAAAGCAGGGAAGAGGGATGGGAAGTATGGAATGAGAGTGTTGCAGTTGTAAATAGGGTAATCAGGAATGGTGTCATTGAGAAGATGTGAGTAGCTGAAGATGGGGTGGGAGTGAAGCATGGGGATGACTAGAAGAGAGTTTTGGGGCAATCAAAGCAAATGCAAGGTTTTCTTGCTTGAGGGGATTGAAAAGACCACATAAATGAAACCAACTTCAGTTAGGCTTTTAAGATAAGGAAACCAATAAGCTGCGCGCTACCTTTATTTCAGGAGAGTTGCACCTCTTCAATATCATGACCTCCAGCATCACAATAGGCTCTGTTTGCAGAGAGCTTATAGGAACACTCTGAAAGTTTCAAAGAACTGTCTGCTAGACAAACAGGCCTTGTGTGGAGACTTCAACATGCAGCTGTATTTCTTCCAGCTCTGGAAAGAAATGGATTTCTCTTAGAGGAACTCAGTGTGTGGGAGGAAAACATCGGTTGGAATATATCTTGAGAAAAGTGAATCAAAGTTTGTTCAGACTGATTTTCAGGCAGCACCATCCAACATAATCACACGCTGGAGCCAAAAAGAACACCACCAACAAGGTAGCCTTCTGTCATTTCCTGCGTTGGTCCAGGAAAGGCAAGTTGGGCTGCCTTCCCCATCTGCCTTGATGAAGGAAGGATGCCTCTGTGCAGGGGGATATTTGAAGGCCCCACTAAGATGGTATGCAAGTGCTACCAAAACGTTCGAGAAGCAAAGACTCGCCAATATCCCCTCTGAATGTGCTCTATTTGTGTAACCTAAATGGACCCCTATATTCACCTGTGCATGGTTTTCTTCAGACCCTAAATAACTAAAGCTAGAACTTACAGTTGTGATAAGAGCTAGCTGGCTGTCCCTGCTGAAATGCCTGTGAAGATGCTGATGATGGTGTCAAACCACCGATGGCATGGTTCCCTTCTCGAGTAAGCTATCCAGTTGTGTACGACAGCTCACTTATTGACATATCTAAGTTAAAAACTTAGGATGAGGATGCCCAAATGTATAAAGAGTGTGTGGTGTGCACTTCTATCAGCTAAATATACAGAGTAAGTTCTAGATACCTCCAAATGGTCAAACTGGCCCTCATTTATGGAGGGGTGTTCTGACACTCTGTGCCTTCTGATCTGATACACTGTGAAGCCCACAATGTCACTTACAAAGTATTCTTAACAAAAATGTTATCTGAATCTTAGCAAGCCTTTAGCTGTAACTTCCATTTCAGAAGTATGGGGAATAGAAAAATTAAGGGCACCATAGGAAAACAACATCTCTAGAATATGAAACATGCTACAAGAAAACTGACGTGATGTTTTCAAAATGGTGGAATCATTTCCAAAATGGAGGACTCTTCTAAATTAAAAGAAACTCAAATATAAGAAGAAATGTAATGCGTGCCTCTTCTTTGGATCCTGGATTGAGTGATGGCTGAGGGTTATGGGCACAGTTCTAATAGACATTTGGGGGGCTTTTAGGGAACTTTGAGTATGGAATGGAAATTAGATGATACAAGGAATGCTTGGCTATTTTCTTCGTCATGAAAATGGCATTGCAGCAATGTGAGAGAACTGCTTTATTTAAAGAAACATTTGCTAAAGTTCTAGGGATGGTGTGTTTGTGCCTGCAGTTTACTTTCAAATAGTGCAACAAAAACCATGTGTGTACGCAAATGTGCAAGCATGTGCACACACACACTCATATATTTGTATGTAAAGAGAGATAAAGCAAGTACAATAAAGGTGACAAAATGTTAATAATTGTTGATTCTAGGTGCTTGGTATACATTGTATTATTTCAGCTTTTCTGTGATTGGAAATCTTCAAAATAAAATTTTGGAAATGAAAATTATGAACATAGAATTTCTGGAGCAAAAAGCAGAAGGCAAGAAACAAAATTTTTGATTAAAGAAATGAAGCATAAAGGAATTAGAAAGAATAAAAGAGTACTGAAATAATTCCAAAAATGTCAATCATAAGAATTAATTTAAATTAACTGAACGCCTGTAGCAAAAGACAATGGCTTAGATTGAATAAAAATGTAGTAATGCAACTCTTTATTTCTTAAAGTCAGATAATATGTTTCTACAAGAGATATATCTAAAATGAAAGTGAACAAGAAATTTAAAAACAAAGATCGGTCATCCACCCACTAGAATACTACATAGAACCCAAACCTTCTTATATTCTGTGACAATATGGATGAATCTCACAGACATGATGTTGGGTGAAAGAATTCTGACACAGAAAAAATGTGTATGCTGTTATTCCATTTACACGAAGTTCTTGTTGCTGAGGAAGATTGGCCCTGAGCTAACATCCATGCCGATCTTCCTCTATTTTGTATGTAGGGCATCACCACAGCGTGGCTTCATGAGCGATGTGTAGGTCCACGTCTGGGGTCCAAACCTGCAAATCCCCAGCTGTCGAAGTGGAGCACATAAACCTAACCACTACACCACTGTGCTGGCCCCTATATAAAGTTTTTTATAAGACAGAACAAACCAATGGTGATGGAAGTCAGAGTAGTGGTTTTATTTGTGGGCAGTACTGACCCAGGAGGTGGTGGTATTGACTGAAAGTTTTTATATGTCAATCTGGGTGGTGACTACACAGGTGTGTACACACGTAAAGATTCACTGGACTGTAGCCTTGACATTTCTGACCTGATATTTAGATTCCTGTGCTGGGTGTCCCAAGCAGAATTTCACTAGAGCAGTAGCGTGGGACAGAAACCAGGATGCCATGTGTACCCACATAAAAGCAAGTGGCTTTGGAAAAGATAAGTTTTCTCTAAGATTTTAAGATCCCAGTAGGAAAGATGAGTTTATTTCAGACCACCTTCTTTTGAATTGACAAATATCTTCTTTTCATTTAGGAATTAAGATTTGCATTCCTTTTTTCCCCTTCTCCCAAGTGATATACTTTTTTTTATTATTATTATTGAGGTTGTGATAGTTTACAACATTGTGAAATTTCAGTTGTACGTTATTTGTCAGTCATCTTATAGATGCACCCCTTCCCCCTGGTAACTACTAATCTGTTCTCTTTGTCCATGTGTTTGTTTACCTTCCACATATGGGTGGAATCATACAGAGTTTGTCTTTCTCTATCTGGCTTATTTCACTTAACATAATACCCTCAAGGTCCATCCATGTTGTTGTGAATAGGCTGATTTTATCATTTTTTGTGGCTGAGTAATATCCCATTGTGTGCGTGCGTGTGTGTATATATATATATATATTTATCCAGCCATCAGCCAATGGGCACTCAGGTTGCTTCTGCGTCCAAGTGATGTACTTTTAAAGATATGGTTTACAACTTGCAGAAATATCTTTTGATATATTTGTTGTCAAAACAATTTGCCTCTTTAGTTTTGTTTGTTCATTTATTCAGCCAATCACTTATTTTTATTATTTTTTAAGGAGCACATGCTGTGGAGTGTAGTATTAGGAAAAACATACATATATACAAGCCAGAAGTTCTAGTTTTGAGTGTGGCTCCACCCTTCCATTCTGTCTGCGAAATTGCAATTAAGTTACTTCTCTGACTCTCAATATTCATCCTTATAATGGGTTTAATAATAGTTCCAAGGATGTTATGTCATCTGGAGAATTTAGGGTCACATTATAACCATTCAACCTTCTGTGGTTGATTGAAGTAAGTGGGCTTCCTTCTTGAAAAGAGGATTTACAACTTACTATTGACAAGAAAAATAGGGTAGGATTTATTCCCTCGTTTAATTAGACTAGCTCTATTTTGATATAATGAGACATTGTGTAAGATTTCCTTTGAAAAAAATTTTTTTAAACCCAAATGATTCAACTACTAAAATAAAACTGGTAAGCAACGTTACAGTGGATTATTACATGATTGGCCAGGACATGTGGTTTCCTTTGTACAAGAAGAAGTATTGTTATACAGTGGGATTTGAAGGAAAAACTCAAAATTCTTGGCCAAAAGGAAATCAAACAGAGAGTGTATCAACCAACTTCTGCTGTGGCAGTAATTCCAGAATCTTAGTAGCTTGCTGCAACACACTCTTATCTCCTCCCTTGGTTACATGAGGGGTCTGGGTTGGCTTGGGTGCACTGAGCACAGCTGGATTAGTATGACTCAGCTGAGATCCATCTGTTTGCACATTCAGAGATCCAGCAAGAAGGAGGGGAATGCTGTTCTCATGGTGAAAGGTTGAAGCTCAAGGAGGTAGGAACTGATCTAATTACACACGCATTTAAAGCATCCTCTTGGATGTGACATATTAGTTCACATTCTGTTGGCCAAACCAAGTTGCACGGCCAAGTCCAAACTCATCAGGAAAGAGTCATAAGGCCTAGGAGGGAATGGATAATTGTCAACAGCATCCATTTATTAAAATAATTGTATGTAAAAATAATTCAATCTAGAAAATGAAGATCGCTGTGAGGTGCAGAGTTTGCCTTTGGTCTGATTATAATTACCTCCCAATCCTAGAGAGAGAATCATTTTTGCCAAGTCTTGTCTTTTACCTAATCTTTTCCAGCCTCCACCCTCAGAAGCATACTTTATGCATCAAAGAACTTCGTATTTTGCGTTCATTATCTTTTACCAGTGGAATTTTCAAGGAGCCACTCTCTTCTGTGAATTTTGAGTTAGTCCAAGGATTGAATTGGCCCCAGAATGTACAAAATCAGATTAAGCCTGAAGCTACCCTGGGCTTTTGAAAGTAAACACCCAATTTCTAGAGAAAATCAAGCATTTCAAAGGTCCTAATATTGACATTTTCAGTAAGCCATACAAATGTTTCTGGTCTTTGATAGGTACAGGTTTTAGTTCCATTTCAAGAGGAGAAATCTCTGGAGTCTCTAAGCTTAAATATATCCTGGAAGAGGAAAAAGATCTAGGGGTCACAGATAAATCTGGAAGAGTAACCAGACAGATAGCAGCCCAGAAAATAAACAGAAGCTATTTTGATTGTCTATTGGGGTCTGTTATTGTCTTAGCATGGAAATCATATAAAAGGGTAGGTAAGAGTACTTAAACTCTGTTTATATACCATTTTTAATCACAAAATTTGACTTCTTTTTGTTTCTGCTATCAAAACCCTTCTGTTAGTGATGAATATTTGTAACTAGATCTCACTATAGATCTCTCTTTGGAACTTGTCTTTTGTCCTTTACAATCATGATTCTCAGACATATTTCAGATTTTGATGCTCGAAAAGCTTTATTGTCTTTCTCACTTAGGAAATACAATTGTGAAATATGCAAAAAAAGCGAAAGGGAAACAAATGGTTCTATTCAGATGAATGACCTTTGGGATATCAGGTGGGAACCAAATCTTTACCAAGCTTCTACTGAAATCTATCTCCGTGCCTCTGCCAAGCAAATGAGGGTTGTTCTGGGGGACTCTGTGACCTTTAGGTTAATTGGTTATCACCTGGACTGTTGACTCAGTAGAAAACTAAAGTCAGTTGCATTTCATAATAGTATTAGATTAGTTGTAGTAGATTTATGATATTTTCCTAATTTTTAGTCATTTGTCATTTATTCATTAATGTTTGTTGTTTGTTGTCACACTATCACCTCTACTCTTATTTACTTATCATTTTGCTTTAAATCAGCTCACTCCTTTGTTTAAATAAATTCGCTATAGGAGAAAACTTTCTTATTACCATCAATAGAAAACCAGTATCACTTGCCAGGAACAGGAATTAACATTTATAAGTAAGTCCAATGGAAAGAAAATAATGTTTTTAGGTGCTGGCTACTTTTTGCTGCCTGCCAGCAATATATATATATATTTTTTATGTGGTGAAAAAACACATAATGTGAAACTACCCTCTTAACAAATTTTTGAGTGTATAGAACAGCATTATTAACTAAATGTACATTGTTGTGCAGCACATCTATAAAAGTTTTTCATCTGAGACTCTATATCCATTGAATAGCAACTCCGTTTCTCCCTTTCTCCAACCCCTTGCAGCTACCATTCTAGTTTTTGCTTCTGAGTTTGACTACTTTAGATACTTCATGTAAGTGGAATCATGCAGTCTTTGACCCTCTGACTGGCTCATTTCACTTAGCATAATGTCTCCAGGTTCACCCATGTTGTCACAAATGGTAGGATGTTTTTCTTTTTTAAGGCTGAATAATAATCCATCGTATGTATATACCACATTTTTAAATCTATACTTCCATCAATGGACATTTAGGTTGTTAACATATCTTGGTTATTGTAAATAATACTGCAATGAACATGGGAGTGTAAATATCTCCTGGTGATCCTATTTTCGTTTCCTCTGGCTGTGTTCTCAGAAGTGGGATTGCTGGATCATATGGTAGTTCTATTTTTAATTTTCTGAGGAACCTCCATACTGTTTTCCACAGTGGCTGCACCATTTTACATTCCCACCAACAAAGCACAAAGCTTTTGATTTTTCTTCTTTTTTAAAAAAATAAAGGCCGTTCTAACAGGTGAGAGGTGATGTCTCACCGTGGTTTTGATTTGCATTTCCCTGATGATTATGCTGTGGAGTAACGTTTCACATACTTGGCTATTTTTATATCTTCTTTGGAGAAATATCTGTTCAATCCTTTAACTGGGCTGCTTTTTTGCTATTGAGTTGTAGGAGTCCCTTATGTATTTTGAATATTAGCCCTTTATCAGATATAAGGTTGGAAAATATTTTCTCCCATTCTGTACGTTGCCTTTTCACTCTGATGATTATTTCCTTTGCTGTTCGGAAGCTTTATGCTGTAGTCCCAGTTGTCTATTTTCGGTTTTGTTGCTTGTGCTTTTGGTACCATATCCAATAAATCATCGCCAAGGCCAATGTTACAAAGCTTCTTTTCCTGTTATGTTTTCCTCTAGGAGTTTATATTTTCAGGTCTTACATTTAAGTCTTTGATCACTTTTGAGTTGATTTTCATGTATGGTATAAGATGAGTCCAAGTGCATTCTTTTGCAACTCTATTTATTGAAGAAACTCTCCTTTCCCCATTGTGTCTTCTTGGCAAATGATCTGGAAGAGATAATTTGTTCATGTATGCGAGGGTTTATTTCTGAGCTCTCTATTTTATTCTGTTAGTCTCTATGTCTGTCTATGCCAGTACCATCCTGTCTTGGTTACTGTAGCTTTGTTATGCATTTTGAAGTCAGGAAGTGTGAGGCCTCCAGCTTTGTTCTTCCTCAAGATTATTTTGACTATTCAGGGTCCTTTGTGGGGCCATATGAATTTTAGGGTTGCTTTTTTCTATTTCTGCAAAAAATGCCATTGGGATTGTGATAGAGATTGCATTGAATCTGTAGGTCACTTTGAGTAGTATGGACATTTTAACAGCATTGAGTCTTCCAATCCTTCAACCCGGGATGTCTTTCCATTTACTGGTGGCTTCTTTAACTTCTTTCAACAGTGTGTTATAGTTTTCCACGTACAAATCTGTTCCCTCCTTGGTTAAATTTATTCCTAAATATTTTATTTTTTTAGTGTTGTTGTAAATGGGATTATTTTCTTATTTTCCTTTTTGGATTGTTCACTATTAGTGTATAGAAACACAACTGATTTTTGTGTGTTGATTTTGTATCCTGCGACTTTATTGAATTTATTTACTAGTTCTGGAAGTTTTTTTGTGGCATCTTTAGGGTTTTCTGCGTATAAGATTATGTTATCTGCAAACGGAGGTATGACTTCTTCCTTTACAATGTGGAAGCACATAGTAGGAAAGAATGCAATAATACAAAGAGACACACAGTGTAAGTTTGCCCAGACCCCTAGCGCCCCTCGCCACATATACATACAAGAACATGTATGTGTGCATGTATGCATATGTAAACATTATTTTTTTTATAGAAATGGGAAAACTATGCATACCAAGGTGATTCAGCAAAACTCTTTTTGTTTAGTATATGGAATTTTATCATTTCCTATTTCAAATTTTAATTGACCTTCAGTTGAAATAAAGTGTGCTATATGGAGTTAGCTTGTGATGCTCTGAACAGTGAGTGTGGCTCTCTTTGATTAACACAGAAATCCCTATGTATGAATGAAGCCCTCGCTCTGTAAAATATGCAAGGAGTGATTACAGGTAACTGAGTGTGGAGGTAACGTTCTGATACCAAGAGCTCAATTTCCTTGTTCATGCATTGTTTTCCTCTGACTGGATAATTTCGAGTGACTGTCTTCAAGTTTGCCGAGTCTTTCTTCCGCTTCAGCAAGTCTGTTCTTGTACCCCTCTAGTGAATTTTTCAATTCAGTATTATATTCTTTAGCTCCAAATTTTCTGTGTGACTCTTTCCCTGTACAAAGCCAGTCTGTAAGGCCTGAGAGAGGTGGCTGCTTTTTCAAGTGTGTGGATCCCAACACAAAGTTATGAGGGGCATGAAGAAACAGAAAACCTGGCCCAATTAAAGTAACAGAATAAATCTCCAGAAAGTGACCCTGAAGAAATGGAAGTATATGAATTATCTGACAAAGAATTCAAAATAGCCATCATAAAGATGCTCAGTGAGCTTAGGGAAATAAATTTTGGGCTGATCGAAGAAAAGAAATGAAAAGCCTTAGAGGTATTGATCTTAAGTCCACCAGCTTTGCATGAGCTGTACAGCCTTGTGGGGAAGGTGGGTGGAGAGATGCAGAGAGGCTGCAGAGATGGCTTAGCCTTGAGTACAGATGTCAAGGGAAGGGAGTCAAATGTGAAAACTTATAAGCAAACTTAGTCCTTGCCAAACAAATAAGTTATTACCTCAGGGCCTTTGCAGTTACCATTACCTGCGCCTGGAAACACTGGACCTAATTATCCACTTGATTCACTCTTTCAGATCTTATGAGTCTCTGCTCAAATGCTCCCTTCTCAGAAAGGGCTTCCTTGCCCCCTTATGTAAAAACAGCAAAATTCCCCTGAGCCCACACTACACTAAATCCTTTTTCATAGCTTTATTTGTCCTCATAGCAGTTCCTTATCCCTCCTGGTGAAGTGTTTGTTTACTTATTTTCTCCCTTTACTGGAACATAAGCTCCAGAGGGGCAGGGTCTTTGTCTGTCATTGGACAATCTTATCCCCAGTGAATAGAACAGTTTTTACCTGACACAGAGTAAATGCTAAAAATGAATGATAAATAACAAATAGACAATCAATTAAAAGTTTTTATGGATATAAGGAAGATTCTTGAAAAGGGAATGTGGTTCTACTACAATTGTAAGTGGTTCCCTCCTTGAATGTTGTTAAACACCTTGAAGAAATTTTTTCATTTTATCTGTGATTCTATATACAAAGACGTCATACTTCATGTAGAGTTTAAGGTGTGTCTATTCTCTTGCACTGCGAAAGAAAAATAAAATTTATAACTACAGAGACTCAGGAGGGAGTTTTCCTAAAAGAATTTGAGCTTGGCAGGAAATAACTTCTGGTTGACCTGAGATATAAAGAAAAGACAGGACATTCAAATTGAAGATGAACTCAAAGAGTTATTGCATGCACAAGGCCCTGAGTGCTCCCTCTCTCTGAGGCAATCTTGACGATCCAATGCAGTCCATTTGGATGGTCAGATGCACTTATACAGCTCCCATTTAAAATAATATTCAGGCTGTAATTAACAAGACAGGAAATAACAAATGTTGGAGAGGATGTGGAGAAGAGGGAAGCCTCATCCACTGCTGGTGGGAGTGTAAACTGGTGAAGCCACTGTGGAAAACAGGACGGAGATTTCTCAAAAAATTAAGAATAGAACTACCAAATGATCCAGCTGTTCCACTGCTGGGCGTTTATCCAAAGAACATGAAAACACAAATGTGTAAAGATACATGCAGCTCTATGTTCATTGCAGCATTATTCACAATAACCAGGAATTGGAAGCAACCTAGGTGCCCATCACGGGACGAATGGATAAAGAAAATATGGTATATATACACAATGGAATACTACTCAGCCGTAAGAAATGATGAAATCTGGCCATTTGTGACAACCTGGATGGACCTTGAAGGTGTTATGCTAAGCGAAATAAGTTAGAGGGAGAAAGTCAAATACTGTATGATCTCACTTATAAATAGAAGATAACAACAACAACAAACACACAGAGACAGAGATGGGATTGGTGGTTAACAGAGGGCAAACGAGGAGGGAGGAGGGCAAAAGGAGTGATTAGGCACGTGTCTGTGGTGATGGACTGTAATTAGTCTTTGGGTGGTGAGAATGATGTAATCTGCACTGGACTTGAAATATAATGACATACACCTGAAATTTATATAATGTTATAAACCAATGTTTCTGCAATTAAAAAAGTAAATAAATTATTTAAAAAATAAATAACTTTAAAAAGTAAACTTTTAAAAAAATAATAAAAAATAATATTCATATTAAATGAGAACCTGAGACCTTATCAAAATCTGTTTGTTTCAGAAGTGATTCTTTGGGGGAGAATGATTTCTTTGTAAAAGAAATATTAAAAAATATGTCCTGCCTCAGTTTTCTTATTTACAAAATGGAGTGATGGTGGAAATAAATGTCTTATAAAAGTTTTTATGTGACTTATAAAGATATCCACTGTTAGTTATCATAATTATCACATTAGCCTGCATTTTAAGGAAGACTCTATTATGAATTAGTATAGATTGCAGTCCTTTTGAAAGTAAGGCATGTGTGTGTGTGTGTGTGTCTGTGTGTGTGTCTGTGTGTCTGTGTCTGTGTGCGTGTGTGTCTGTGTGTGTGTGTCTGTGTCTGTGTGTGTGTCTGTGTGTGTGTCTGTGTGTCTGTATGTGTGTGTGTGTGTCTGTGTGTGTGTCTGTGTGTGTGTGTGTGTGTGTGTACACACTTGCTTTTTGGGATGTAGTTCTGAGAAGGGGACAGGTACTATTGCTTTAGAATCTGATAGTCCTTTGACACATTAAACAGAATGCACCTGCTCTGTGAACGCTCACTCACCTCCCCTGAGTGGGGGCGTTGGGTTCCTTACTATCTAAACCAGTTTCCAAAATGGGTAATTGTGTTCTGACTCATGCAATTCTCCCTACATTTCCTGACTGTTTCAGGTGACTTATTCCTTCCTCTTTGCCCTTAATGGATGTGTAATGAAATGACATATTTCAAAGTCATTGCTGTGTTTCAGGCTGGAGTGGACTACTCTTATACAATGTCTCAGTAGAGGGCCAGAATAAAGCCTGGAGCACTCATGCCCTACTTCAACCCCCCATGAGAAGAAAGAGGTTCTCAAATCAGAGATGACTTTTGAGGCTAAAGATTGTCTGTGCTGAAGGTTTTTAGAGTTAGGCATTGGCGTTTTGGATGAGTGAAAAGCACAAGCTTTGGGGTCAGTTCGCTTCATTCAAAACTCAGTTCTGTCATTTTTTAGCTGTGAACTTGGGCACACACATGACTTAAACCTTTCTCATCCAGTTTATTCATCTGGAAAATACTGATAATAATAATATCTATTTCATAGGAATTCTTTTTTGAGGGAGATTAGCCTTGAGCTAACATCCACTGGCAATCCTTCTCTTTTTTGTTGCTGAGGAAGATTGGCCCTGAGCTGATTTCCACGCTCATCCTCCTCTACTTTATATGTGGGATGCTTGCCACAGCATGGCTTGATAAGTGGTGCGTAGGTTTGCACCCAGGATCTGAACTGGCAACCCCCAGCTACTGAATTGGAGTGCATGAACTTAACCAGTGTGCCACCAGGCCAGCCCCTCATAGGATTTTTATGAAGATCAAATGAGACATTCTATATAAAAATACTGAGCAGAGTGTGTGGTGTATGGTGCGGGCTCAATAAATGTTGACTCTCAAATTGTTTTTCATTGATTCAGTCCATCAGTAAGTCATTGACAGGTGACTCATGTTTAGCTGGGAGCTGGAGAGATAAATGGATTAATTATAACAACCGATAATAGAATACAGTTTCATGCAGCAAAATGGGAGCAGAGAGAAGGGAACAATTAATTCACACTGGGGTGAGGGCAGGTTTCCCAGAGGAAGTGGGCCTAGAAGGAAAAGTGAAATTTCCCTGGAGAAAGGGGCAGGAGAGAGAGGCATTCCCCTTGGAGAAGTACCATGCAAGGAAATTTATGAGTGAGTTTAGTCTTGTTCATCAAGTCTATGTGTATTCATGGAGTTCCCGCTGTGTGACAGGCTGTATGCTGGATTCAGGGGACACAGTGGTGAGCAAAAAATATACTAGCCCTGCCCTGTGGGACTTCTCATTCTAGAGACAAGACAGATACTGAGCTGTAACCCACAGAGACATCACAGGGCCGTAGGGCACAGATATCATTGGATGGTAGAGCCTTGAGACTCTGATTAGATTAAGGGAGGTTGAGCAGTAGGGCCTCTGCAGGTATCTGAGATTTATTTATTTATTTTTTACTTGAGAAAGATTCGCCCTGAGCAAACATCTGTGCCAATCTTCCCTTCTTTTGTATGTGGGCCGCCACCACAGCATGGCCACTGACAAATATATACGCCTGCACCCAGGAACTGAGCCCATGCTGCTGAAGCAGAGTGTGCGAACTTTAACCACTAGGCTATGGGGCTGGCCTAGTATCTGAGATTTAAACTAAGACCTGTAGGGTGAGTGGGAGTGAAGTAGGGGGAGAGTGGGGAAGGCTCTGTGCCCGGAGAGTCATGGTGCCTCTGGGAACTGCATAAATGCCAGTGTGGCTGGGACTTCCCCATGGGAAGCATGCGGAAGACGTCAGAGAGGAGGTTGGTGAGGTGGCTGTGGAAAAGACCACAGAGGCCTTGGTGAGGATTTGGACTGTTGTCCCAAGTGCTGTGGGAAGTCACTGAAGTGTTCTCTTTTATGCACAGAAATGCTGGAATCAGACCTGTGTTTTGAAGAGAGCATCGAGATGCTGTGTTCATAGTGAATCAATGGGGTTAAGATGGAAGTAGAGAGACCAATAAGTAGTTGTGGCAGGATGCTAGTGGCTTGTATGGGGGCAGAGGCACCAAAAAAAAAAATAAACAAAAGATAAATTGCATCTGGTAAATTCTCAGGGACTTGCTGTAGTTGCAGAACAAGATAGGTAGTGTCAAGCCACTGAAGAAATTGGCTGGACCAGCTTTGGGGGAATGCTGGTGTCTTAGTCCATTTGCCTGCTATAACCAAAATACCCTAACCTGGGTGGCTTATAAACAACAGAAATTTATTTCTCACAATTCTGGAGGCTGGGAAGTCCAAGATCAGGTTGCCAACAGATCTGGTGTCTGGTGAGAACTTGCTTTCAGATTCATAGGAGGCGTCTTCTTGCTGTGTACTCACATAGCAGAAGGGATGAGGAAGCTCTTTGATAAGGACACTAATCCCATTCACGAGGGCTCTGCCTTTAGGACCTAATCACCTCCCAAAGGCCCCACCTCCAAATGCCATCACCTGGGGGTTTAGGATTTCAATGGATGAGTTTTAAGGGGCCACAAACATTTGGTCTATAGCTACCATTATGATATTGCATGCTAAGAAACTTGCATTTATACTATAAAAAGAGCCAACGGAGGTTAAGAAGCAGGGAAATGAAATGATCAGATTCATGTGTGTGTGTGTGGAGGATATTAATTTCTTTCCCCACCTACTTTTTGAGCCATGCATTTATTGAATTTAGAGTAAAAATGGGAGAAGTGGTATGACATTACTGGAGGTAAAGATTGATGGGAGCCATATTGTTTTGTATAACAACACAAAAGACATATACTAAGGAGAGGTTAAACTTGTCAACATGAAACAGTTATTTATCTTGTTAATACTCTACCCTGAAGCCACCTAGGCCTTTTCTCATTCAGGACCCAATTATTACACCCCTCAAATGCATCAGGGGATCTGGATATAACTGGATGTGGGACGGCCATTTGGGGAACACAATAAGCCAACGCTTTTTCTGGGAGGGGAGCAGTTTACAAAAGTGTTAAAGGGACCAAGAGGTTGTGGGAGAGAGAGAATGACTATGGGAAAGCTTTAGCTACTGATAGGATGAAGGTGATACCATGCAGTGTCCTGAGCCTTTGCAACAAGAGGCCCCATAACCACTGAGAAGCTAGAAGTAAGTCCGAGAGAGTGGGGAAATATTTCACAAACCAAATTCATATTGACTCTCTGTGTTGGAATATGTGACTTGAACCCCGAGAACATTTTTGAGGCTCCTGACACCCGGTTTCTAACTGGCAAAGAGGGAGATAATTTAGCTATGAATTGGACCACCATTTTCTCCCTTTCCTTGGGTCAATACGTGTAAGATGCTTACATGGGAAGTACTCGGAATGGATGGAGTATTCAAAAGGCTGTCCACAGTGATGGAGATAGACATGAGAACTGCTGAGAAGGTCGAGTCATTGGGGGGTAAAAAAACTCAAACAAGCTTTGTACCTCTTTGGAGTTTTGAGCCTCTGCCACTTAACATGCTTCAGAAAATTTAAAAAGGAAAGGTAATTTGTTAACTTTCCTTGCTACATATGAAGGATGACACTGAAATAGTATTCATAGCTTTTGAATACACACTTTCTGTCAAGCCGTGTTCATCTGTGCTGTGCCTTCTACTTTCTGTGCCTCCACTTGGCTTGGTGTTGTTGGTCGGAAGCATTCATTCAGGGAGTGTGATCAAACTTGCCATTATTCGTTTTTCAGGTTACAGAACTCAACAATGTGAAGAACGTAGCTCGATTGCCAAAGAGCACCAAGAAACACGCCGTAGGGATTTATTTCAATGATGATACCTCCAAGACCTTTGCTTGTGAATCAGGTTTGTCTGAGGCATGAAGGGCTTTTGCTTTTAACTTTTAAGCGGGCACTAGGTGTCCAGGTTAATCTTTTGGACGTTTCCACAGATCTTGAGGCTGATGAATGGTGCAAAGTACTCCAGATGGAGTGTGTAGGGACGCGGGTCAATGACATCAGCCTCGGAGAGCCTGACTTACTGGCTACTGGAGTTGAGAGAGAACAGAGTGGTATGTAAAGAAAATTCTCTCCTTTGGTCTCTGTTAAAACTGTTTTTGTCCCCATATGATAAAGCATAAAGCTTCTTCATTATGTAAAATTTTTGAAGTTATAAAAATGCATAAAGAAGTAAAAATAGCCTTTTATTTCACCTAAAACTTGTGTTAATATTTCAGTGTATTTCTTTTCTTAATATATTTTTGATGCATAATGTGAATATATCTACATTAATAACATCAGCTAGAAATTTGGGGGAACCTGCTTTGTGCCAGTTTCTGTGGAAGAGGCATTACATCATTTAGTTTTCCCAGCAGCCCTATGACATAGGTACAATTACTTCCCCATTTTACAGATGAGGAAACTGAAGGTTGGAAGAATTAAAGATCTGGCTCCAATTCCAATACCTAGGTTTGATTCCAGTCTGTACTCTTGGGCCTATATTTGTAATATACAGATTTTACAGTGTAATGGGTTTTGTCTTGCCTTTTTCACTTAAAAATTTTATTGAAAGCCTTTCGATGTTTTTAATAGAATCTGAACTTCATGAATATTTCGTCAAAGTTAAACCCACCTAAATTTGCGATTTTTTTTTACTGAAACACTTGAGCCAATTCTTTGAGCTCAACGCTCAAACTGGGAATAAGTCATTTTAAGTAATAATGATCAAAATATTCATGAACTCCAGCAAAAATCAATGTTAGTTTACAGTATGAGCCTGGAGGTGAGGAATCGTCTCTTTGTCTCCAAATTACTGAGCCTATGACAGGGTGGATTGGATCCCAGAGTTCTCCTTTAGCTTATTGACTTGATCTATGAGGATATATCACAGCGAAGAGGCTGTGGTCACCTGGCTTGATTACAAACATGGCAGAGGTGGAATTGTACTGACTGTTTCCATTGGAGTGCACACGCCAACTGTTAGTAAAAAATACCCTCCCTCCCAACTGGGACTATGTCTTCATGACACGTTTACAGTCTGGGACTATTTTGGATGCATCGTATCTGCCATAATCCACTTCCGCACAAGCGTCATTGATGGGGACCTAGGAGTGCTGGCGAATTCAGCAAAGCCTCTTTGTAGACTGGGGAATGGAGCTCCAGGGAGAGGTTGAGTCACTTACCAGGGCCGTACAACCAAGCACCAAGCTGCTTCCTCTATGGTTCGCTAAATCAAGGTGCTCCGGGCTGAGGGCATGCACCCGTGCTGCCTCACGGACAGGTGCATATAAAGTTAAACATAAAGAGGAAAACGTGACAGGTTTTGATTTCTTTTTAACCTAGGGTGCTCAGAGCAGCACTTATTTCCACAAACTTGTGTTTGTGAAGCTGTGTCACGATAGTGCCGCAAACTGAATTCAAAATTGGCGGTGCCTGGGAGTTACCTTCCCACACCAATTTTCTGTGCCTCAGTTTCCTCTTCTGTCAAGTAGGAATAAAAATACCCCTGGTCTATAGCTACTAAGGATTATTATGAAACTCAACTATGCCTTTGAAGGGACTTTACAGTATTAATTTGCATGCCTCCAAGTAATTGTAATCAAAGTGGTCCTCACCACTGTTGATGTCATTCTGGACCAAAGTGGTTATAGAAGAACTTGTAAGCAAATAAATTGGTAATGGTCTCTCTTAATTTTTACTTAAGGATGACAGTCCTTCTTACTTGCTCCGCAACTCTCCAGGGGAAAATTTGCTCCATTGGAATATGCTTTTAAAATAATTATTAGAAAGCCATAAATATTTCGTTATTGGGAGTTTGAAATAACTTAGAAAATTTGAATAACAGATGCATGAATACATTTCATGAACATAATCTGAACACTCGTTTACTAAATTCAACTAAAATCTATGAAAATTCTCATGACTTTCTTATTATAAAACAATTAATTTAGAATACCACTAATATTAATAGTGCCACACTATTTTGTCAGATCTAGGAAATTTATCACAATGCTGGATAGGTGAAAATGTGTTTGCTATAGCAATAACATTTTTATTCATATTTCGCTTAAAGATTTTGACTCTTTCTAAATTAATGAATTTTCTAGAAATGTAACAGAAATATCATGGCTGTATCTGTGGGGATGAAAATTTGGTTGTAGAAATAAATCAAGTAGTTTATTTAGAGTAATCTTGATTAAAACTTTAACAATCATCCAAATAAGCAAATGAATGTTTCTTTCCAGTATTTGGCTAAAGAGAACTCCTTGTTAAAACCACTTCAAATATATCCAGAGGAATTTCCCCAAACTGTTGGTCAGTTAAATACAGAGTATTAGTGTGCAGTTTTAGTTAAATAATTTGGGATACAGTTTTATTCGTTTAGTTATGAAAATTATAAGTTGATCAATATAACTTTAATGTCATTAAACCATGCAATAATTATTTTGCACCTGCTTCTTTTGTGAACACAACAGTGTGGGTGTAATTAATATGTATTTGGCAAGAAAAAATTGCTTTTAATGGTTTCATTGCTTTAGTCTTTTATTGGCATACAATTTTTTATTATGCAAATTTGAAAGTTCTAAAAATGGTCTTTGCTCATGTAAACAGCGTTTAGTGTATGTTGACAGCCAGACTGTATCATTATTGTGATTGAATATGGTCTTCATTTAAAAAATCATTTTCTGGGACTGCTAATTTATGAGAAAGGTTTATGTTCCTGAATATTCAACCAAAACCTAGAATATGAGCTTGAATTATTTTGAAATGCCTCTTTGTTCCTACAATGTCTTTGATGTTTTATTCCTGGGGATTTTAGACTAACCTTTTGTTTTTCTCCCAGAGAGATTCAATGTGTATTTGATGCCATCTCCTAACTTAGATGTACATGGCGAATGTGCCTTGCAGATTACATATGAGCACATCTGTCTTTGGGACGTCCAGAATCCCAGAGTCAAACTCATCTCTTGGCCGCTAAGCGCCCTGCGGCGGTATGGACGAGATGCTGCTTGGTTCACTTTTGAGGCAGGGAGGTGAGTTGTGTGACTGTTTTTCCATGTTCCCCCAGCCCCTATTCATATCATTTGAGGCCTGAGTTTACACGTGAGATCCAACCTGAAGCACGCTTCGGGAAATGCCTAGCTACGACTGGACAGCGCTCGGCATATTGTAAAATAGTCATACAGTCAATATGGCTTTCTTTTCCATGGACGATTCTAATGTTTCATGAATGTGCTATGAATTTTGATTACACAGTTTGATTCCATACCACGAACTGAAGTTGAACTAGGAATACTGAAAATATACCATTTCCTTGGTCAAGCTGAACAGAGACCAACTTGTTGGTTTTTGGAAAACTTCCATAGTGTTATTCTATGTATGTTTCCCCGCTGAGCTAACTATGGTAGATTATCAAAATGAGGGGCCATTCCACATTTCTGAAGTTGTGGTTTATTGGGTTCCATCTATTTTGTTCACAGTGTGAAGAATGATGCTAATACTGGAAGAGATTAATTCTACAACTTGCTCATCGTAATACCCAATAAGCACTTTTAGGGCTTTCCCTTTTTCCGGTTAGAGGTCAACTTTGGAGAGAGAAGATGGAGCCAATAATATTTGAGTAGATCATTAGCTACAAAGAGATTAGTCTAGTTGGTATCTCATTTTCCTTCTCCCTCAGGTTTCCTTCCTCAGAATTTAGGCTCTTTTTTAAAAACGTTGCAGATAAATGTTATATTTTAGAATTTTAAAGGACTAAATTTTAAGAAATACAAGCCCTTCTGTATATGGCCAGACATTAAATTAAAGTTGAAAATGATCAACTTGTGACTTAAAAAAAAACTATTTTGTTTGTAAAAGTGGACAGGAATATGATCCTTGATATACGGAGAGTGAAAACAGAAGGTGTGAACTCCTAAGACCCTAATTCACCTGATTATGTGATAGTAATACTCCGCTCAAATTAATCTGTTCATTCTATTTTAAACAAAGCTCAGAAATTTAAATTTTGCTTTTCAGAAATATGATTAATTTGATGCTCTTACAATGATCCTGGAAAGTTTAAAAATTCTTCTTTCCCATACAGCTCTTTTCTGGTCTATTTTATGTTTAAATACCTGGAAATGAAAATGCTATAAATGAGTCAGTAAATCCCCCAGAACCTGCAAAGGCCCTCATATTAGAAAATAAAACTTTAATCTTCAAAGCAATGTTCCTCTTTTGTCAGAATTACTTATTTTTATCCTTATGGGAAAATCTCTATAGAAAATTAAGTCTTTATTTGGGAAGGTGGGTATATTTCCCTGTTTATGTCTCAGAAATTATTTATGTATTAATTGTTGCCATTGAGATCTAGATATAAAAAATGTTTCATAATAGAAATAGACTTCTCTGTTGACTATACACCTTGCGTTATTCCCTGCTCGAATTTCATGTTGACCCTTGGTAGCATTCTGCATTGATCACAACGTTTTGGGCCTATTTTGCGCAATGCTCATTCAACATTAATATTTTTTAATTGTTCTTTGATTTACTATTTAGAGTAAGTAGTAATAGGAAAAGAGTATGGCTTTTTATGGTAATTTCTGAAGGCTAAAACTAGTATTATCATGACTAATTGAAAGTTCTTTAGAAATTATCTCAGTCTTCCAAGTTTTAATCCTACTGATGCCTTTCAAAAGTTTGATTTATTCATATTGAAATCTAGTAGAACTGCTCCAAATCTAGGAGATTATTTTAAAGACTTTGATATTTCTGTTAGGTGATATAGGAAACCATGGAGATTTTTAAGCAGGTGTATTTTGGTCTTTGTGTGTGTTTTATGCAATCATGCTCATATTTTGTAAGCAGTGAGATAGAGGGGGCAGATGTGGCTGTGAAGAGATGCTGAAGTAGCTCCTGTGAGAGAAATGCTGGAAGAAAAGCATGGGTATATTGGAAATCTAAATTTCGGAATTATTCCAATAATTCATAATGCCATAAAGAGCTGAGTTGGAAAATGAAAGAGTTTTAGTCTACGACTTTGGTCTCTTTATGGTCTGACCTTTTGGATATTTTGTCCAAGAACTCCAGTACTTAGGTGATTTTAATACCTACAACCCATACCACACAGTGTTGTGCCTCAAATATTGTAGGGGTTTGTATTATTCCTTGTTTTTTTTTTTTTTTTAAAGATGGGCACCTGAGCTAACAACCGTGGCCAATCTTCTATTTTTTTTCTTCTTTATCCCCCCAAACCCCACCCCCCCCCCCCCCCGCCGCCGTCGTCGTACATAGTTGTATATCTTAGTTGCAGGTCCTTCTAGTTGTGGGATGTGGGGTGCCACCTCAACGTGGCCTGACGAGCGGTGCCATGTCCGCGCCCAGGATCCGAACCCTGGGCCTCCAGAGCAGAGTGCGCGAACTTAACCGCTCGGCCATGGAGCCAGCCCCTATTCCTTGGTTTTGAATAGCATTCTTATTTCAGTGGTCATACTTTGTGGGGCTGGCGCAAACGAGATTGAATGATCAAAGGGGACGTATTGAGAATGTGTACTTAGGATCTCACTCATTTCTCAGACAGCGTTGTGTAGCGTAAGGAGCACTGATTCAGGAGTCAGAGAGACCCTAGTTTCTAATCTCTATTCTTTATTCTTTATTAGCTGTTGCCCTTGGACAAAGTGTTTAATTTCCCTTGTCAATTTATCCAAGTAAGAACTTTCTTGCAGTGTGGTTGTAGGTCAAAGGGGCAATGCAAGTGGATAATCCAGAAGGGTCCTGGGCTCCTCGTCAATGAGACTTTTGATATTTTATTATGATTACTTTTGAAGTAGGACTTGAGTTTGCAGGATACAGACAGTGTTAAACGAAAGTTAATATTACTATTTTATATTTTGCCTGAAACTGAAATAAAGATGGATTTTTACAGTTACCATCAAGATGCTCAGGATAATAAGATCGTTTGTGTTCCCCCAAGCGTGAAGTTTTCATATCTGCCTTGCTTTATTAGCAAAGACAATTTTTTCCCTGGCTATTTTTGGATGTATTCAAAACAAGGCAGTTTCGTATTATCTAATAGAATTTTCTCCCTGTCTCACGTCAATAAATGAACAGGAGTTAAGTCTATCTTGGTAAATAGTTTTCACATATCCAACATGCATCTGCAAAGATTTCACAGTATTCCCTCTAGAACACAGGTAGTCATCCCGAAGACCTTGGGCAAAGTTCTGCTCACCTTAGCCTCTGTTAGAGTTGGAACTGAGTGTTAGTCCTGCCCACTGGCCCCATTTGACCCCACCAAGACTGACCGTGGGCATGTGTAATCAAGTGGGCTTGGAATTGAGGAAGTAAAGTTAAATTACAGTTCTTCTGCATATTGGCCGTGGGATCTTGAGTGAGTGACCTGACTCCCTGAGCTTCCATTGGCCGCCTGTAAAATGGGTTTAATGTATTACGTATCTCACAAGATTGCCATGAAGATTAGCTATAAATCATAAAAACTCCTGGCATAACACCTGGCACGTTAGATCAACTCAACCTGACATAAACGGAAAAGAAATTGATTGGCTTAATAACTCAGAATCCAGGACGTAGGGGCGGCTTCAGGTGTGGTTTGATTCAGAGTGCAAATGATGACCCTAGGTTTCATCTCTGGGTCCTGTTTCTTCAAGGATGGCTTTACTCTGGTTCCACATGGTGGCTTCCAGGAGCTTTGGGATCTTCTCATACTATCAGACAACATAAAAGAGAGAAATTCCTACCATATGTTGCCCATTACATTCACCGTCACTATGTGTCAGGCACTTTATGCAAAGCACAGGGCACAAATAGAATGAAGATGGTTCTCCCAAAGCAGGAAGGGGTATTGATGCCTTCAGAAGGGGGATGGATGTGAGGTTTTTCAAAAAAATAGCGAAATGTGTCCAATACAATGTGTACAGCAAACCTCCTGTTTGCTCTTGCAGTTTGAGTGCAGGCACATACAGCCAGGGCTGTCCGTCTTCCTGGGCAGCAGTCTCATGATTGTAGGTTAGCAGTGTCTTCTGGATGCCATTTCTTCCTCTCTTCCTCAATATAAGCAAATCTGACCACAATTCTACTTTTTCCTTGAAAAAATTCAGTCGAAACATAAACTTTTTAATAAGGTGCAAAGACACAATTAACTGCCACTGATTGCCCCTGGAGATAAAGAACAATTTAGTTTATCTGAGGAACTGAGAGATATATCACTTTTTTTTTTTTTTTGAGGTTTTTCCAGTCTTTTCTTTGTTTCTTTCCACTTTGAAGCCCCAAAGCCTGAGTGAAACACGTCAGACTGGCAAGGGCTCTGATTTTTTATGGGACGATCCAACTGACATGAAGCTCTAACTGTGGCAACATCTCCCACGGACCATTCTTGAAATGTTGTTGTTTAAAGAAAGGTGGCAGGTGTCCAGTACGTTTCCCTGTTAATTCTGCAGCTGGCTGCTGAGTTAGCATGCTTCAGTGGCAGGCTCCGCCTCACTCCCTGACTGATTTAAATTAATATCCTGAGTTTAGCACCTGGAGGAGCGAGAACAGCTCAGGTGACATTTGGCAGAACCTTCTGAATAATTACCACACATGAATGCTTCTCTTTACCAGCGGAGAGAGTCTCTTGTGTGCTTTTGACATCATTTTAAGAGAAACTTCTAGCTATGCCAAGAATATGTGAAAATCAACACTGCATATACAAATTCTTTCCCTTAAATGGGGTGCATAAATTTGTGGAAAAATCTTTTTTTTTTGGATGTAAAGGCTTCTGAACGCCTCGGAAAAGAAATCATTTCTTTCTTGTGTTTATCACTCTAAAAATAAGTCTAATTGGTGAAATAACTTTTCATTGGAGAGGAAAATTGTTTCCACCACTAATTGGCGGATTGACAGGTAAAAGGACCATTTTTCTGATGTAAAACTTTGAATATTCTCTATTTGTCTTCTTGATTCTAAGCTCCTTAGTAATCTCTCATTTCTGAATATTTATGGGGCATATACTCATTCTTATTAAAGAATTGAAAGCAAATTAACAAAGAAAACGTACTCTGTTCTCCCTACCATGTTGAGTGGAGAAATTTGAATACAAATGCACTGGGTCTCACATACAGGCTTGCTCAGGAGAAGTGAAATTCTTTTCTTTTGCAAGAAAACAGAAACTACAATTGTGCCATGTATATAGCCCCTCATTCTTCATTAGCATTTATCTAAAAAATAATTTTAATTATAAAAGTAACACATAGATCTTATAAATATTCCATTAGTGGAGGCATGTGTGAAATCAGAAGGGAGAGTCCCCTTTCTGCTCGGCAGAATAACCTCTTTAAGAATCATCTTTGATGGATCCTGCATTATTGCATGCCTGGTCTCCGCCAGACACGGTGTTGGGCGTGCGGGTGTAAAGACAGACAAGGCAAGGCCACTATCATAAGAGGCTTAGCTGGATCCCCTCTACCTCTGAGCTTCTGTCAGTTTAGCACGTGAAGTCCCTGAGGAAAAGGTTGATTTTCTCATGACCTTTGGAAAAAAATTAGACGTTCATCAATGCATCCTTTCTTGTGGCCTTCTTTTTTTGGTATATTTTTTATCTTACTTATTTATTTTTTCAGCTTTATTGAGATGTAATTGACATATAACATTGTATAAGTTTAAGGTGTACAACATCATGATTTGATACGTGCATATATTGCAAAATGATGACCACAATAAGGTCCGTTAACACCTTCGTCATCTCACATAATTTTTTTTATGTGTCTTGTGAGAACATGTAAGATCTACTCTCTTAGCAAGTTTCAAGTATACAATACAGGGTTTTTTTGTTTTTGTTTGCTGAAGAAGACTGGCCCTGAGTTAACATCCGTGCCCATCTACCTCTACTTTATATGTAGGACGCCTGCCACAGCATGGCTTGCTGAGCAGTGCCATGTCCGCACCCAGGATCTGAACCAGCTAACTCCAGGCCACCAAAGTGGAACCTGCGAACTTAACGGCTGTGCCACTGGGCTGACCCCTACAGTACAGTATTTTTAAGCATAGTCACCGTACTTTATATCAGATCCCTAGAACTTAGTTATCTTCTAACTGGAAGTTTGTGCCCTCTGACCGATATCTCTACGTTTTCCCTGCCTCCCAGCCTCCGATAACCACCTTTCTACTCTCTGGTTCTATAAGTTTGGTTCTTGAGATGCCACATATCAGTGAGATCATACAGTATTTGTCTTCCTCTGTCTGATTTCTTTCACTTACTGTAATGCCCTTAAGTTCCATCTATGTTGTCACAAATGGCAAAATTTCTTTCTTTTTATGGCTGAATAATATTCCATCATATGTATATGCCACATTTTCTTTATGCATTCATCCATTGATGGACACTTTGGTTGTTTCCATGTCTTGGCTACGTAAATAATGCTGCAGTGAACATAGGGGTGCAGATATCCCTTTGAGACAGTGATTTCCTTTCCTTTGGATATATACCCAGAAGTGGAACTGCTTGATCACATAGTAGTTCCATTTTTAATTTTTTGAAAAACCTCCATACCATTTTCCATTGTGGCTGCACCAATTTACAATCTCACCAATAGTACACAAGTGTTCCCTCTTGTCCCTATCCTTGCCAACGCTTGTTATCTCTCATCTTTTTCATAACAGCCATTCTAACAGGTGTGAAGTGATATCTCATTGTGGTTTTGATTTCCCTGATGATTAGTGATGTTGGGCTTCTTTTCATGTACCTGTTGGCCGTTTGTATGGTGTGGCCATCTTACTGTAGGTGATGGACCACTAGTGGGTGTGACCGTTTTATGTGTGATGGTACCTCAGAATTCTAGAAAGGACTGGTAAAAATTCATCATTTCTTCTTCCATCAAATATTCACTGACTGCACTGTAAGAGCTTGGTGTGGTTCCAAGCACTGTGGATATGGCAGTGTAGAAAATGTACAAGAGGTCTGTCATTATGAAACTTACTCTATAGATGAGAAAGGATTCACACAATAACAAACATTAAAAAAAGTAAAGTAGATGTTAGATTGTGTAAGGCCCACAACAAAAATCAAGTTGTTTAATATAAAGTGCCAAAGGAAGCCTGCAGTTTTAAATAGGGTGAGCGGGACTGGCTTTGCTGAGTCAGTGATGTACGATCCTACAAGAGGTGAGAAAGTGAGCCATGTAGGAATTAGGGGGAAGAGCATTCTGGCCAGAAGAAGGAGCCTAGGAAAAGATGCTGAGAGAGAAGTGTACCTGGAGTGTGCCAAAAAGCCAGGAGGCTGACGTGACTGGAGCAGAATAAATGAAGGAGAAGCAATGTATGATAACGGTGGAGATACAATAGCATCAGGACATGTGGGACTTGAAGGCCGTTGTAAAGAATTTGGCTTTTAGTCTTAGTCAGATGGGAAGCCACTGGGGGCTGCATAGAGTTGGACAACTACAAAGTTTGAAGGAACAGTTCCCAAAACTTTCCTCATTTCTAATACCAGTTGCAAGTTCAAAGGTTCCCATAACCACCTGAGTTTAATAATTTGCTAAAATGACTTATGGAGCTCCCTGAAAGCTGTTAAACTCATGGTTATAAGTTGTTACAGCAAAAGGTACAGATTAAAGTCGGCCATGGGAAGAAGTGCATGGGATGGGGTCCAGAAAAGTAGAAGATGTGGAGATTCTGTTATCCTCTCCCCATGGGGTCAGGACAGTGTTAATTTCCTCATGACAATGTGTGACAATACACAGAGGCTTGCCCACTGGGGAAGCTGTCCTGAGACACAGCATTCAGAGTTTTTATTGGAGCTCCATTACATGTATGATTGATGGATTCATTGACTGCCCACGTGGTTGACCTCAGTCTCTAGGTTGACTGATACCATGTGCCCCAAAGCCCCCCTAAATCATGCTGTTACTATGTGGCTAGCCCAAGAACCCGATGCAAACAAAAATTACCTCCCAGGTAATTGCCATGGCAAAGGCCAGACCTCTTTTTGGCCAGGATTAAATTCTTTACTACACAGGGAGTGTTAAGCAAAGAAGTGACATGGTCTGAGTTTTTTTTACCAGACTCCCTCTGGCTAACACCAGTTAGCTGGGTATTGTAGTTCTTACGGTGAGGACAAGATTGGCTGCAAGCATGTTGGGAACAGTGAACACGGGCTTAAGTGTTTAGACATTGACATGTTTTGAAGCTAAAACCAAAAAGATTTACTGACTGATTGGACGCGGGTTAGGAGAGAAAGAGAGGTGTTCACGGCCCGCCGTCAGCAGCTAAAACTGTAGAGAAAGGGGCAGAGGGCTGGGCCGAAGGTGATCTGGCTTCAGTTTTGAATATGTTAACTCGAAGGCTCGGCCAGCAATTTCCCTCTCTGCTAAACTGACTTTTCATCCTGTCTGGGGTTAGTAAAGCAAGACCTCGTGTTTGGGTTTAGAAACTGTGAAAAACACTTCAATTTCCGACCACTGCATATGAAGTCCTAGAACAGGAAGTCTAAGTGAAGACACTTCTTTTACAGAAGGAGCTAGACTAGGTCATGGCATAAGATGAGAAAGGAAAAAGGAAGAAACAAGCAATCTTTATTTGACTTTATTTCCATGTTAAGTGATTAGGAACAGAGACGATTAATAAACTAGCACTGTCTCTTATACGAGCCATGTTCTATGACTTCAGATAATTTTTGTTTTCACAAACCTTGAAGTCCACATATATAACGATTAGCTTTTGTATCTAACATGTGATAACAATGGCCTCAGTACACATTTAGGAGAACTCTCTTAGGAAATCTGATGACATCGCTGGTGAAAGCTTCGGAGAAAGGACAGCGTGTGGCAATGAACGGTCTGAACTGGCACCTTTGTCTTCATGCTGCTCACTCATCTAACAAGCTTTATATCCTATAAAGTGTGGCTAACACTCCAGAACAGACACGGTGTACTTCACTGGAGCTAGAGAAACAGAACATTCAATTTTTTTTGCATCATAGTGTTTATTTAATGAAAGCTGATTCTTTTCTTAAAGGGAGACTCCTATTTCTGAGTTCGCGTTTTCATTCTCAAGGAAGAGGTTTATGTTATTCTGTTTCACACAGTCATTAGCCTCAAACATAAGCTCTCCCCCAACCACACACATTCCATTCTCCTGCATCCTAGTCTTGCCTCCCCATTGCTCTGGGAGGCAGCTGCCCACACTCCCTTCAAGGCAAAGATGTGGTTATGCCTCCCTCACAAAGTTTTCCCCGAGAACCCCCGTCCTCATTGGCCTTGACACTTACAGAGTTAAAACAACAAAACAAAAAATCCTAAGTAAATGCTGACTTGAGGTCAGATCCTTTGCTAAATACAAAACGCCATTTCCCACCACCCTGTGAGGTTCGGTTGATGCTATTACTCACATTTGAAATATGAGGTCACTGAAACTTGGAGAGGTCAAGGAACTTGCCCAAGGTCATGATTCCAGTATAGGAGCGAGCGGGATTGAGACTTCCCATCCACCACATCCCCCAGAGCAGGGCTCCAGGAACCGCACTGGGTGTCCCAAAATGTGGGATGATCTTGGGCCATTTGAGGCATAACGTTAAATAAATGTGACTCTTACCATGAGAAAGTCATTTTCTTCTCAATTGCCTTTTTGATCCTTCTGATTAAATTATAGAGAAACATTTCACTTGGGCGTTGGCATGTTTTGAAAGACGTCTTCTAACCCTTTCTAATTTACCTGTGTTACCAGCAAGTGAGCAAACTTCCAGCTCAGATCTTTGACAAGAGGACCTAGACAGAGTTTAATAACATTATTTTGGTTTGACTGTGTTTATTTTCATGCCTGCTTTCAATTTATGGCTGAGCATACTGGCTTTTGATATTGATTTGATGATGCCATTTACAATACATTTGTTTAAGGGGGAAAAAGGAGTTGATTAAAAAATATTAAATAGGCAGCACAAAGGTTTAACAAACAAAGGAAAGTTGTCTGTGAGTGACTGATGTTCCCAAGAGCTGTCCTGTGCTCGGAGGCCTGAGTGGCACAGTGGTACATCACATAGTGCCTTATGTTGATTCCAGCATCTCACCCTACTGGTCGCATAAAGGACGGGGAAACCATCATGGTAGTAGCTGGCCTAGATTGCGCTGACCTTCAGCATGCCCCACTCCCAGCACACACACACGGCACTAGGAGAGTTAATTGCCACCTTCTCTGAAGCTGAGATCACAACCAGACAGTGATGCCAAAGCTTGGGACAGGGAAGACAAGTACAGGATGCGGTCTTTACCCGACCTGGACACAGTCTGGAGTGAAGCAACAGCGCCCCGAACCCAGAAGCTGCCTTGTATATGATAAGCCTCTTTCCCATTTAAGTGTGAGTCAGATTCTCCCTCATCCTCTTGTTTCAGGCCCCCCAACAAAGAATGATCCGGCCGTGTCAATACTGCTGATGTCAATTGTGTCGATGTAGAGAACACTTGTCCTATATTATAAGCTCCTTACGGACCCCTTCTCAGATTTTTCTTCAAAATGAAGCTACTTGATCCCCTGTGCTTAAGCCTCTTGTTTGCTTCCTTTTGTGTTTCTGTGTGTGTTTTATTGTCATAGTGCCTTTGGCATCGCCATAGCCGCAGCTGGGGGAGGGGTCGTGCTCCATTTATTCCGACTGGATTTGTAGCTCGCCTCGCTCTTATAGACAAAAGAATGTCAACATTCTGTGGTTTTTTTGCTCTCAGTTTTGTGTCCCTCTCTGCAAGGTGCTTCTGATCTGTTTCTTTCAGGTTGTTGGCTTCCTAATTTTCTTCTTTACTATCTAATCCTGACCCCACCCCTCTTCCCAGCTCTTCCTTTCCTTTCTTAATTGCTCCTCTGACCAATGTGGCTCGTTCCACCAATAGATTATTCCTGGACCCGTTCACATAGGAAAGTCTTGTCTAACCAAATAAATGATAAACTCCTCAAAAAAAGCCCATGTTTTTACCTTTGTTTATACCCGTCACAGCAGCTATTATGATTTGTTAGTCTAAGTACCGTGGTCTTTCAATTATAATATGTAATCGTAAATGTAAAATTCAACATTGATTTAACAACCACGTCTGCAGGGCTAGAGAGAAGAGGAGAGTACCTCAAATAGACATGTTGAGGATAAGATACATCCTGCTTTTGGCAATGTCCAAATATTCTAAACAGATACACGTACACACACACGAACATGCACAAAATATGTCTTGCAAGTGAGAAAATATGGAACTGACTGGCTTTCTCATCTCATAAGTTTACTTACTAATACTGTCCATCTTGAGATAATTTATTTCCATCCAAAATTCAATTCTATTAGTATACATTGGTGTGAAGTGTCATTGGCAAAGAGAGGGAACAGAGTTTCTGAAGTTGGGCACTCGGTGCCTGTGCAAACTGTTGCATCAGGTGGTGACTAACCAATAGGGAGAAGCATCGTCACAGAACACGCATGCTCGGTTCACGCACTCCTGGCACCTAGACTTCCTTCCTCCCGCCCTCTTCCCAATGTGTTGGAGTCACTTGATTTTGTCCCGCCTCAAGGCATCCTATGTGCAGTTACTTGTGTTAGACTGTTCTTCCGGCTTTCTCTTCTGAACCACTCTCCTCCCCAGGGTGGCTCAATCAATCCCCAATTTGAATAAAACTTGCTCAGGGAAACCTGAGTCAGGTACGCACTTACACCTTTTCCTAGCACTTCCTGCTCTTTCACAAGCCATTCTGCAGTTATTCATGAAGCACCCAATATAGGCCACTGGTGGAAAAGCTAGGAATAACTCAGAAAAAAATCTCTGTCTACATGGAGCTTACCTTCCAGTGGAATAATGGAAGTGCACATTAAGTAAAGATTTACTTTGTGCATCTACATATCATATGTAATACTTTCAATATATCTGGGTGACAGTTACTATCATTCTATTCATTTTACAAATGGAAATGCAGCCTTAGGAGGTCACACAGCTGGTAAGGGGCGCTCCCAGTCAGGCAATGTGGAGCCCATGTCTTGACTCTTGTTTCACTCTGCCTTCATATGTATTTGTTGTGTGCGTGAATGAGTGAATTTCCCAATACTTTCTGAGCTCTTGATTTTCTTCTGGATTCTTGACCAGTTGCATAATCCATGGTTTGGAGTGACAGGCATATCATTTCGGCAAAATAATTATTGGGAGATTCAAAACTAAGTGTATCTCTATGGCCACAATGTTGTTGTATCTGAATCCTTATGTTTACAAAGGATGTAGGAAAGGTCCAACTTAAACTCATTATTTTACCTTTTCTGGGTTTCTAGCCACTGGTTTCTGTTAGTGTAAGTCCATAAGGAAAGAGTGCTGGGGCTTTTGGGACCACTTCGGATGCTGGAAAAGTGTCCAAGGCAAAAGTCAATGGGTAAGGAGAAAGAAAGGAATCGGAACCATCAAAGTAAAAATGTGTATGTGCACTTATGCTGTGGGTGAACCCATTAGAACGTCTTTGTTCTGCGTTGTGTTTTCTCCGGAGATGAGAAGCAGATGTGGCTGTATTAGGTTATGCAAGACCATTAGGCTATTTAATGTGCTTTTCTTTGTGCTTCTTCTTTCCTTTTTTCTTTTCTCCTATTTTCTCCTTACTTGCCTTGGGAAGTTTGCCCATTATATTATTTTGACAAAGGCCTGTAGTAACATTTTTAATGGGTTATAAAGCTGCTTATGAAACAGTACCAAACAAAGCCATTGGGAGAGGTGAATGAAATAAAAGAACTTGTGGGCAGAGGTCAGAAGAGACCTTATGGAGGAGCATCTGAAGGCCAATTTTTGTTTATTATCAACTTCCTCGGTCATGCCATCCTACTGAAGGACGTGTGCTTTTGAACAGCATGGACAAAAGTCCCAACAATTCAACCTGAAGGCCTAATTTCTGTTCTATTTAGAGCTCTAAAGAGTGCATTTAGTCTCTAGTGCAAACTGGTGGCCTCTTGGCCAAATCTGGTCCATAGAGATATTTTAGCCCCCTCAAATTTAGAAAAAAAAAAGGAATAAGTTGCCAGCATTAAAAGTTCAGTTTCTTTCACATCAAAATGAAGATTTCTGGCTTCTCTTAAACGATCAGAAGCTATGGCTATGTTGGGCTCCCATCCTCCATATGGATCCTGACTGGGGCTGCCTGGTGGCCGCTGTTCATTAGCCACGCTTCCTCTGCTCTTTGTTGTGGTGCGTCTGAGCCCCTTTGTCCATTAACCTTCTTTGGGAAACCTTGGTGGGATTGAAGGTTGTGACTCCTGGTCCTTTCTGTAAGTGGTAAGTGGTGTGTTTGTGAATGTGTGTGAGAGTATGTTTGAGTATGTGTGAGTACACGTGCTTTCAGATCCTCACATGGAGGCTAGGGGAGTCTGTGTACTTTGAAAAAGAATACTTAATACTATAATTGTTTTGAATTCATTTGTTTTTCATTACAATAATTATTTAGAGATTCAAATGTCATTAAAAGAAGGTTGCGGATTCATTATGTTAATCAAATGCAGACATTGGATAAAAGAGTGATTTTCAAAGAGTAGATGTTGCCAATTAGTGGGTCAGAATATAGCTTAAGCATTTCACCATCAGCATTAAAAATCAAATAGAATAGAAAATAACAACATGTTATAAATTGATGATGGATAAAAAGAAGGCTAGACATATACTGGGTCACAATCGAAACCAAATTTATTACTGGAGATTGCAGTTACAAAAACTGTAAAAGCTACTAGATTGTCAAGTTTGAGAAATGCACTTGCAGCATTTGATATTAATCCATCATCCTACAAGTGTTTCTGAGTACAGGTACCTTCATCCTTTCTGGAAACAAGGTTGACACATAAGTAAGTAAATCAACAATGATCTCCACCCTCAGGGAAACAGGCCTCTTCTTCCTCTTAAAGAATTAATTGAGGTTACTTCCTCCTCTTAATGAATTATATTCCCATATTTGATGGAAAAAAGGTGTGTGAAAAACATAAGACCTTGCAGAATTAGGTGACAAGTGGTAGAGTCAAAAATTTAGTGGTGGCCTAAATAAAAAGGGGGATAGCAGCGAGGGTTGAAGTATTTTAGGAAATCTTCAGGAAGGAAATGGGACTTGAGTGAAAATGCTTTGAATTTTAGTTTTTAGTCCTTCATTGGATTAGCATGACTTAATAATTAAAATCACGTGATCAACCTCATGAGCTAGTTCTTTATATTAGCTTATTGAAAGAGCCATTCGTTTTTTTCTTTCTTCTTTTCACGTAGCCCGTATTAGTGAAATTTATCAAGGCAGGTTTTGACTGATGACATTCGCCAGGCCACATATGCGGAAAACTGTCATATGGCCTTGGTATTGGGCCAAGTGTGAAAAATTAGATATGGATAAATCCTCCTATTTTTACTGCTTTAATTGCATAGACTGGGGTACATGAAATAATTAACAGGGTTTTGGGTTGGAAATTTGCTTGGTTTCCATGTTGTGTTAAACATTTCTGTAGATTTGAGCAAAACTCAGGCACTAAAGCCAGTATTCAATTTTTCAGCGAGAGGTTCTAAGATGGAAGGAGTGGAATTGTGTCAGAATCATTAGGTTCTTTAAAACAAAGAAACAAAAACAACCTCTTAGTTTACTGTTGATATATGTATGTATCAAAATCAGAACTTTAAAAAAATATACTTGCACATAATTTTGTCCAAGTTCTTTAAAAATATTGTCATTAAATATATTTGGTAACTATATATAATTATATATAAACTATATATATAATAAAATATGCTTAGTAATTAGAACACTTTTATTTGGTTCTTGCCTAATTGTGTGTACTAATCCCCCCTTATTAATGGAATTCTGTTCTGGTTTTTTTTTTTCTTTCTGCTGAGGAAGATTTGCCCTGAGCTAACATCTGTGCCCATCTCCCTCTATTTTGTATATGAGTCACCACCACATCATGGCCACTGACGAGTCATATTGGTCCACACCTGGGAACCAAACCCAGGCAGAGGGAGCTGAACGTGCCAAACTTAACCACTAGGACACAGAGCCAGCCCCCATTTCCGTTTTTTAACAGTCTACGGTAGAGATGATCTTCTCTTTAATCCTTAACATTAATTGTGAAACCTGTATAGCGTTCCTTGAGGAACTTCTGTTATGTTCCACACATTAATTCAGCAGTCGTACTCATTTAAAAAAAAATTCTTAGCTGAGTTTGATCCATCACAACCTGGAGTAAAATTTGATCTGTGATTTTGGAAATGAAAGAATCCTTAAAGCCATTCTCTGTAAGGAAAATTAGAGCAGAATGTGAGAGTCACAGAATCCTCCTTTCTCCTCTGAGCTGAATGGCGTCGCTTCTGATTCACAGACTATAATGAGAACGCAGTTGCACAGGTAACCTATTTGAGAGTGGTAAGGCCAAGTACAGGGATTATACTAAAAATCGAGAAATAGCTTTTTTATTAATCTTCCACTTCGCTTCTTGACAAAAACATTCAACACTGTGTTATCCTAAACTGATTGGTTCCCTGCCCATATTAATAACAGTTAATTGGAAGTGTTGATTCCAGTTAAGTTTGTTTACTACATGTGAACAAGAATCCTAACCTCATACAAAATAAACGGGCCTAGTCTCATGGACTATTCTAGGCTCTCAGTGCCTTGAGTGTCTAGGAGCTGGGTTTTCAGCAGCCTTTTGTTTTTGTTTTCACAGGATGTGTGAGACTGGTGAAGGGCTGTTTATTTTTCAAACTCGAGATGGGGAGGCCATCTACCGGAAAGTGCACTCTGCTGCCTTGGCCATAGCTGAGCAGCACGAGCGCTTGCTACAGAGCGTGAAAAATTCAATGGTACGTGTGGCATTTCTTCCTATGACCCAGTGTATACAACTATAGAATGCAACCTTGGAATCTTTCTGCTGAAAAACATGGCGAGCATTATTTGAGCAGTTGGTTTACTCCTGTAGTCAGCAATGGTTTCCTTGGATTAAACGCCATTCTCGGAAAGCCCAAAGCAGCCAGTTAGTAACACAGTAACCATACTTTCCTGTTTATCTCCTTTGTGCCTCAATCATTATAAATGTGTGTTTGTCTTAATCAGTTTGGGCTCCTGCAACAAATATAGACTGGATGGTTTATAAACAACAGAAATTTATTTACTTCTCACTAGGAAGCTGGAAAGTCCAAGATCAAGGTGCCAGCAGATTCATTGTCTGGTGGGACCCACTTCTGGATTCGTAGATGGCTGTCTTTTCTCTGTGTCTCACAAGACGGAAGGGGTGAGAGGGCTCTCTGGGGTCTCTTTTATAAGGGCGCTAATCCCATTCATGAGGGCTCTGTCCTCATGACCTAATCGCCTCCCAAAGGCCCCACCTCCTATACTGTCACCCTGGGGGTTAAGATTTCAAGATAGGAATTTAGGGGGGGAGCGTAATCATTCAGTGCATTATAGTGAGTGTGTACGTTAAAATCAATTTGGATGTGTATGGACATCTGTAGACACAGCTATGTGGATTATTTACCTGTAGAAGTATGTTTATAGCTGTATCAGAAGTTATCATTTCAAATGTCAACAGCGACCAGAAAGAAAATGTGAGAGAGAGGGCTGAAGGGAAACTGGAGTGAAGTGTGAGAAGCCCAAGACTAGACAGCTCTTGACATGAGATTATGGCCTCCATGTAGGAGATTTCTTGATTTTTTTCCAGAGAAGCAAAGGATTTGAGTCCGTATATAATATCTTCTAGTTTATAACTATTGGAAGTTAATTTCATTTAAAACCAACAACAAAACAGTAATGCTGTGGGCCAGATAAGATCTGTCTATAGACCCCATCCTGCCCGCAGCCACACATTTGCCATGTCTGGTTGATAAACCTTCATAGTCATCAATGTATAAAGACACCACAAACAAATACACATGAGCATATGTAAATGCTCTCTCCGAACACCTACTCTGTTCACTGCATTGTGCTAGGGACTGCGACCTGTACAGAGAACTAGGATTCATGTGTTTCTCCTTTAAGAAGAATACATTCATGAACTCTTGAATGGACAACAGTTAAATAATGCAAGTCATGCATTGTGGCTGCAAACAACATGCAAAGAGCTTCACATCTGGAATGAAATCTGTAAAACCAAGAGGAGCTGGGTTAGCATGGGAAGAGTAGGGTAGTTTGAAACTGCCTGATTTAAACACGTAGGATGGTTGGCTTTAAAGAGGGGGAAAAGCATGCCAGTAGTATGATCTATACCAAAGCAGCCCCAGATTATTCCCAAATGACTTATGCATGCAGTGCCCTGGAATTTTAGAGCAGGGATCAGCAAAACTTTCTGTAAAGGGCCTGGTAGTAAATACTTTAGGCTTTGTAGCCTGCGATGGTCTCTGTTGCAACAACTTAGCTCTGCTGTTGTGATGCAAAAGCAGCCACAGGTAAAGCGTAATCAAATGGGTACGGCTGTAGTCCAAAAAAGACCCGTATTAATGGACACTGAAATTCAGATTTCATGTAATTTTCACATATCATGAAATAGTCTTCTTTGCTTTTTCCCCCAACTATTTAAAAATGTTCTTTTTGAACTAATGCAGCATGGTTTCCGTAACTCCATATGCTTACCAATTCTGGATATTGCAATAGAGATAGATAAATGAGTGAATGGATAGATGAGAGGATGGGTGAAAGATAGATAGATAGATAGATAGATAGCTGTAAAGTAGAATTCAAGTCACTTCAATCCTACAAGGCAACATGTCATTGCGTTAAAGTTGTGTAGCTATCCCATTAGATGCCTTTAAACATCTGAAGAAGTTCTTCCAAGAGTACCTTATTGGTAAAACCATCAATTAGCATAAGTTGTTTTGCACTTGAAAGGCGGGTTCTGCACACACACGTTTTTCCGTTTACAACCCTCTCATAACTTTCGCTAAAATTAATCAGGAATATGATTAATTCGTTGAGATCATCCCTTTGCAAATTTAACTGGAAAATAATGTTTGCTCTTAATTTGCTGTATGCTTAATGAGTTCTACAAAATGAATGTGATTTTAAAGCCACAACATCCTGTTTTAGGTGGAAATGAGTAAGCTTCAAAATGGGATCTGGCTTTCAAAGAGGTTAAACTGGGGATGGTGAAATGCTGAAACTCAGTGCACTTGGATCAATCCCTGATTAGGGGAGGAAAGAGATACCAGGTTAAAATGAAACAAATGAAACTGGCTTACCCTCCCTGGCTTACAGTTTTGAGTTTTCTGGTGATTGGATCCACACAGATCTGGCTATATTCTCATCTAGGCATTGCCTTTATGTCACTGCTGGCTTGGTTCTCTGAGGGAGCCAATGTCACAAATGGAGAAAGATGGTGAAGCTAACCTCTGGGCTTAGCCTCGTTATTAGGAAGCCCTAACCCACTGTAAGCTGCCGCTGTTGTGAAACTTCCAAGACCACAAGTACAGACAGAATGCCTCACTGTGGGACCCACGCCACTGTGAAGTTGTAACCTTGAGTGAATTGGTTTGGATCAGACTTGTGACCCTGAATCCCAGAGGTCAAAAAGAGGAGATTTGTTGATCAGGGAATAAAATGATAATAATAATAATAATTGTGGTAGGCTAAATAATGGTTTCCCAAAGATGTCCACATCCTAGTCTCTGGAGCCTGTGAATGTTACCTTACATGGCAGAAAGGTTTCTGCAAGAGGTGATCAAGTGAAGGCTCTTGAGGTGGGAGATCATCCTGGATGATCCAGGTGGGCCCACTGTAATCACCAGGGTCCTCATAAGAAGCAAACGGGAGGCGTCTTCAGACAGAAGGTGATGTGATGATGGAAGCAAAGAACAGAGAGAGAGAGATTTGAAGATTCTAGGCTGATGCCTTTGAAGGTGGAAGAAGGAGACGTGACCATAGAATGTAGGTGGCCTCTAGAAGTTGGAAAATACAAGTAAACGCCTTTTCCCTTGGAACCTCCAAAAGGAACCAGCCCTGCTGACAACTTGACTTTAGCCCACTGGAACTGATTTTGGACTTCTGGCCTCCAGAGTTTTAAGAGAATAAATTTGTGTTATTTTAAGCCACTAAATTGTGGTAATTTATTACAAGAGCTGTAGGAAACTATACAATAATAATAAAAATGTATCATATCTCTACTCTGTAACAGGCAACATTTTAAAGAATTTCTTTATACTTTCTAATCCTCATAATGACCCTTGGATTGAAGGCCCAAGGCCACCAGCTTGGAAGTAGTGGGGCTCAAATTTGGAGGAGGCGTGCTGAGATAACCCCACTTTATGCCTTATCTCTGAATCAACCCCTAAACATGTTTTCTTTGCCCTGCATGAGATTAGCTCACTGCCATTCTAAAAACTCCAAATTAGTGGCCAACATTTAAAAATTAAGAGGTTTCACATAAAACTCAGACTTCTGTATTATCTTGAAAAGTGAAAAGATCTGGCAACACTCTTCTCGCATCCCCACATGGCAACAGTCAGATGTGTCCAGTAGTGTCTGCCCTCTTTAGATAGAATAGGGACCCTCACATCTCCACAGTCTCTGCCTCTCTCTGTTGTTACTCTCAGCCAGTGGTCCTTCTCTGGGCAGTGGCTACCCATGCTGTGGCCAATTCATGTCTTGCCTACATTACTACATGTTTTAACTTTTTGTTGCTGTATAGCAAAGTACACAAACTGTACACTATAAAACAGTACACTGATTATCTCAAAGTTACTGCGGGTCAAGAGTTTTGACATGGCTTACCTGGGCCTCCAGCTTCAGTTTCTCATGAGGCTAAGATGCTCCAGTCTCATCCCAAGGTTAGACAGGGGAAGGATCCACTCACAAACTCACCTGGTTATTGATGGAATTTAGTTCCTTGTGGCTGTAGGATTGAGGGCCTCAGTTTCTTGTTGACTGTTGGATGGAGGCCATCCTTAGCTCCCAGAGGCCACCTTCAGTCCCTCGCTGCATGGGCCTTCCCAACAAAGCTGCTTACTTCATAGAATCCAGCAAGAGAGTCTCCTTGCAGGGTGGAAGCCACAGTCCCACGTATCATAGTCATGCAAGTGACATCCCATCTCCCTGTCATACTCTGTTGATTCAAAGCAAGTCACAAATGCTTCCCACAGTCGGGAAAGGGGACAGACACACAGGGCATGAACGCTGGAGGAGGAATCCTGGGAGCCACCTTAGGGTCTGTCCCCACACTGTGCAAACTTCTGGAATAATATTTATTTGGTGCTTTGATTTTGACTTTTAAATATTTTTCCTACTTTGTGGTGTTTGCTAATGATACCATTTGGTTATTGAACATCTGCTATATGCCAGGCTCTTTAGTAATAGCAGCCACTACCATTTATCAAACCTTCTACAATATACCTGATGTTTTCCTTGCTTTTTCTCTAATCACCACAGTAACTCTGTGAGGTAAATTCATTCATTCATTCATTCTCATTCATTTGTTCGTTCGAAAATGTTTATTGAGGACCGAATATGCTCTGATAATGTGCTCTAGGATATAGTGGTGATCAGACAGGTGAGGCCCATGCTCCCTGGGGCTTACAATTCAAGACAGTATTACTGATGGCCCTTGGCCTGGAAGGAATCACTCTCCCTTTCATATAGATGAGAAAACTGACGCTCAGAGTGGTTAAGTCACTTGCCTGCAGCCATAGAGCTCATTGCCAGTGGAGCCAAGAATGTAGGATTGTTCTATCTGGTTCCTAAATCTCTGCATCTGGCTACAATACCTTTCTCCCTTGAAGAGTTTTAAGGCTTTTTGTGTCCCTCCTATGTCTCCACTAAGAATAGTCATAGCGTTTTCAGATTACCTTGAATATCAGAGTACTTTTCAGAAATATCTATCAACTTAGAGTATATCTAAAAAAATCACTGTTAAAGAAATCCCACCTTTTTGGGTAGTTTGGGCACCTGGTCGCAATCTTGTATTTCATAATTCTTCTCTCGCCTCCTTGCTTTTTACATTCAGTGTGTTATTCATCTTCACTCTAAAGGATGCTAGAACAGGGAGTGGGGTTGGGCCTGGAGTCCCGGGGAGGGACTCACTGTTGAACGAGATGGGGCGGCAAGCTTGTTTGCCATCAGCTGCCAGCTGCAGCCGGAGAAGCTGCAGGGAGACCGTGGGGACAGCTCGGGGCTCCCTTGAGCAACTAGCTATTTTTGCCACCTTGGAGATCAGTGTCTATGACAAAGTCTAATTTTGGAGCAAGGAGTGGCGGTGTGTGGGATGTTCCTCATTCCACGTCCGGGCCTGTCACTTTTAGAATTTCCTTCAAGGCAAACGCGACAAGGTGGAGAATGACTGCAATGAAGAAGGCTCTCTCGGGGGCCACAGGGTGACATCTAGGCTCCTGGGTGACTTCTCCCTCATACCCTGGAGCTCTGACTGCACACAGGTTTGAGAGTGAAATCTGAACGACACTTTTTCACTCTTTCCACTTCATCTCCTCTTGTTTTTTGTTTGTTTAATTGATAGACTTACTTTCGAACTTAGTCTTGCAAATAAAATTTGCTAGTGAATTTGTAGAATTCAAGTGCAATTCGTCCACCATTCTGGAAGCCAAAATCATTTATGTTCAACCTAATTTAGAAAGCAATATGCTATGCAATCTTTTTTTTAAATATAGAGGAAATCAAAGAAATCATAGAATCGATTTCATTACTATTCAGATGCTGAAAGAGACCGTTGCCTGCTGGCGTTTTCTATGTATAAATACTCTTTTCACAACTCAACATCCTCCACTGTCTCACACCAAAACATGTTTTTACCTCTTCTGCTTATGGGTTGATTGGGTTAACCTATAGATTTTTTTTTTAATTGGTGTACTGATAAAGCAATTATTGGCTTTGTCCCCTTCTGAATTAAACCCTTTTTATATCCTGGTCTATTAATTATCATTCAAACTTCTTTTATCAAACACCTGTCTATTGCTTGCAAAGCAATATGGCAGGTCTTATGGAGAACATAAAATAAAACATAAAAAAAATCCTTTGCATTTTTAAAGGAGCTTCAAATTTAGATAAGGAGTTATGATTTATACCCTTCACATACGCAGCAATATAGTTCTGTGAGTCCAATTGATTGTGGTCTCATTAGAGGGCAATTTGTCCGTATTTATCAAAATTAAATTCACGCATCTCTTTTCTGAGCAATAGTCTTTCTAGGAATTTACCCCGAAGATAGACTAGCAGAAACAAAGATGGTGTGGACACAAGTGTCACTGGGGGGAGTGGTTCTTTATTCTTACACTAGATGTCTAACCAACATTTGCTGAGCCCTCCTCTCCACGAGGTGCTGGGGAAATGACTCCGGAGAAGAGGTTCCCATTCTTGGGGAGCTTATTTGTAATAACAGAAATAACTGGAGATGGCTTCAGTGTCCACCCAAAGGGGATAATTAGATGAATGATGGCAAGTGATGTCACAGGAAGTATACAAAGCAGCTCAGGAGCATGAAGAGTGCACCCTCGGTAATATCAAAGGTGTGTGGAGTAAATGAGGAAGAGGCAGCACGACAGGCCCACACGCACTTTGTAAGCACAGAAAGTGAACTTCCGGTGGGATACACACCTACCTGGGAATGTTGATTACCCTTGGGGAGCAGGACTGTGGTTTGAGGGTCTGGAAGGGACTGTATGTCTTTCTCTTCCATTTAATTTCTTTTAACCATGGCTACATAATTATATTTGTAGGAACAGAAACAATAGTTGAACTTCTGGCATATGGCAAACAACTGTTGCCACTGGTGGGGGAGACGGAGGATTCCCTCACTATGAATGCATAAAAATGTGTGATAAGAGATACTGATTTAAAAAAATATATGTTGTGGAGCTTAAAAGCTTGATAGGGAAATTTCCAGGTGCTAGAAATGGGGTTTCCAGTAAGTGGCAAGGGCATCTTTCTGGAGAAGGTTATGCCTGAGCTGAGTTTTAGGATGATCAACAGTTGCTACGTGTTACTGATGGTGATGATAATGTATCTGACATTTATTAAGAACTTGCTATGTGCCAGGCACTCCTCCAGGCACCAGACATGTATTAACATTTAATCTTCAACATGACTCTATTGACTTGGGAACTAATATCCATTTTTATGGCTAGGGAGTTCGAAGTGTGGACACACAGCTAGAAATGATGGAGCCAAGATTTAAATCCAGGTGTTGCTGGCTCCTCGGTCCACACTTTAGAAACCGTGCTGTCCTTACTCAGCTAAAATTAAATTAACTGAGTTAAGCCACAAAGCACTTCTCATGAATTCATTAGAAACTAAAAGAGGCTGAGTGGGATTAACCTACATCTAGGAACAGACATTTTAAGACAGACTAAACTGTTTGTTCAGACACGATAGATACTTCTGCAACTTAGCCTTCCCCCGTAAATTTGCTGTGACTTTTGTTTCTGTATATTAGGGGGGAAAAGTCATTTTCTGAGCATGTTCTTTTCAGTCGCTTGTAACAACATCATAACTTGCACCGTGCAATGGTTCTTTCATAGTTCTTTCAGCTGATTCATAAATGCTGCTGTCAGCTCCTGTAGCCTTGCTGTGGTCATCGTTTAGCTGGTGGCTGTGCCTCTACTGGAAAAGGAGACAAACTGAATGTTGCTAACAGGTTGTAGCTTTGTTTATAAGCTATAAAACTGGTATTAATGCTTGAGATGGTGGCTCCGTAAGTAGGCTGTAAGTTGAAAGCCTGATGGTGGCAAGACAGCAGGTCGTGACATAAACTGAAGATGTTCCCATGAGGGCAGAGGGTGCATCTGGTTGACCATATGGGCCATGGGGAGTAATGTAGTTTTCCCAGTGTCAATCATGGCAGAGAGGATAAAGATAGGAATGGTGATGAGGAGTGGGAGATGAATGGAGTCAGTTCAATACAATTTCTAATCTATTTTGAGAAGTTAGGAAATAAGTGCTTTATCCATCTCCACCAAAGGTTGACATACATTTTCTGCAAGGGCCAGATGGTAAATACTTTAGGTTTTGGTTCCTGCTGCTGTTTCTCTTCCTCCTCCTCCTCCACAACCTCCTCCTCTTTCCCCTCCTCTTCTTTTTTACTTTAAAAATGTAAAAACCATTCTTAGCTCTGGACCGTACAAACACAGGCCAGCAGGATTTGGCCTGCAGGTTGTAGTTCACTGTCCCCACTCTACACCCTGGTTTTTAGGCATTAGATACAAATGCAATTATTTTACCCGTCCCTGCCCGCCAAGCCACGTGGATTCACTTTTTCTCCTAGGAGTTTGCTGAAGGCAAAGCAATAATCTCAAATACCTTTCAGTAAAATCAGAGGCCACTTATGATCTTAACCAGAATCACTCATTTTAAGAGAGACCATAGGCATCATTCAGTAGGGGTTCCAGCTTTTGGCTGCCCCAGCAGACACATGCTCTGCCTTTTGTGGCTTTTTTTTCCCCATAATATTAAAGTGTTGGACGTGACCAGAATCTGATAACCCGAATGCAGCATGGAGAGGGCATTCAGAGGTGGCGCCAGGATGGATGGTTGTCACCAACTATGAAGCTTTTAGCATTTGGGGAGATACAGTGAGTTGTTTCTGCAGAACTGGAAATTAACCACTTAGTAGGTTCCTACCCAAATACTCATTGACCTGTCCCAGCATGAAAAATGCAAATCCTCCTCCATTATGCAACTAGCAAGGGGGAGGGGTAAAGTTATCCATTGGTTCAGCTTCAGGCAGTAAGAAATCTTAGGCCGATGTCTCAAGTGGCCAGACCAGGGAGAGGGAGTTAAGATCACCAAAGATTTAGAGGGCAGGTGTTGTGGGCTCGCACATGCACTCCACTTTTTGTTTGGTCTACAAGGTATTGGCACAGATGATATTTTTAAAAAATTAAATTAGTTCCCCATGTTTAAAATGGGAGGTTTCACACAAAATATGTAGTTCTATCTTTTGAAAAAATGAGAATATCTGGTAATACCATGCCTACCTGGGTTATAATGGAATAGCGACTACCATTTTGATATGGCGAATGGTCTTCAGTTTTTCATAATTCTTGTCATTTCTTGTTGTATTGACAACCAGGAGGTTTTACTCATTTATGCTCCCTGCACAACCCATGTTGGCATTCGGTTTGCAATCCCTAGTTTAGGGGAACAACACATACCTCTTGTGCTTTATATTTTTGCCAAGATATTTATTTCCCTGACATGGCTTTTCATTGAAGATTATGGCCATTTCCCTGGTAGCAAAAGGTGGCAGTTACTGGGGAAAATGTCGGGGTAGATGTACATCTGGGAGTTTATGATAGAAAATGCAAAACGTGTGTAAGCATGAGTATACATGGGGACCAAAGCCGGCTGTACAGTCAACATGTTACAGACAAGTAAACCAGGCTTTCGTAGTTTTCATTCAATAAGGCAAAAATTGCATGGTGAACTTTTAAAGGCTCTGTTATATATCATCAGAAGGGTGACCGTAGGAACTTTTTTCCCAGGTCGGACATTTTTGAGAGTGAAAGTTTAACCCTGTTTAGAGCAAGATTGGCTATGTCATTTGCAGGCCTGGTTCAAAATGAAAATGCAGGGTCTCTTGTTCAAAGATTAAGATTTTCAAGACGGTGATAGCACAGCATCAGACCAAGTGTGAGGTCCCTCTGAGCATGGGGCCCTGTGTGACTGGCCCTGATTAAGAGTTATGTGTAGATAACAGATGTAAACCAGGCATGCTGGATTGTAGAGTCACCCTAAACCAGTGGTTCTCAACGGGTAGTGGTTTTCCTACCGGGAGACATTTGACAGTATCTGGAGTGATTTTTGGTTGTCAACACTGGGTTTGGGGCAGGGGGGGGGGAATGTGCTACTGGCATCTGGTGGGTAGACGGGTGCTGCAAAGCCTCCTACAATGCACGGGACAGAAAGAGTGAACTGGCCCAGAAGGTCAATAGCAGGAGGTGGAGAACTCCTGGCATGAAGGTAGGGCAGGCCCTGCTGGAAGGCTGGGCCAGAATGTGATGGGCTAGGCTGTCTCGGGTTGCATGTCGCTTCTGAGCCACACGGCCCAGCCTCCTTTTGCCTTGTTTATTTCATGTGTCATGCGTGGGTGATAATAGGGTGTATGACTCACGATGTTGTGTGGTCCACATGAGCAAGGACACGTTAGGCACTGAGGAGGGACATAGTAAGATTCAACAAATGTGGGCTCTTTAATGAGTCCTGTTTACTCGCACAAACTGGTGTGAGCTGGGCTGGGAGAAAGATACTCACCTTGAAGCAGTGGGGATATGAGGGATATAAATGGGCGCACCAGGCCTCTGGGGGATGGGGCTGAGCACCGTTGTTTGGTGTTTTTTAAGACACTGATGGTGTTCATGTGAGCATGACAGTGTCAGATTATGAGGTAAGGCCCCTGTCTTCTCTGTGGGCTCCGGCAGGGCCTAGCACTCAGCAGGACTCCATAAATATGCACAGTTATACCCGCTCTGCAAAGCGAAGCTCAGGAAAACGAAGTACGGCGTATCTGCGTGGCCTAGACAATCTGCCCACCAACCCGCCACTCCAGAGTGAACCTAAGACAGGAGACACAAATCGTGCCTTCACTCACTGGACTCCGTTCCAGCATACGTGTGCCATCTTGTCACTAAAGCACCTGTTTCTATTGAGTTTGAGCCATTGAGTTTAAAGGTTCAACGTGACCTTATGGGATTTTTGCCTTATGCATTAGCTTCAAAAGCTGACCTCTGAGTAAGTGGCCATTCCACTGGAGGCTCTAAGCCACCAGAGGGCAGGGACTAGGCCCCATGTGTCTATAATAAGCTCATGGCCTGGCACAGGGCTTAATAAAGGTTTGTCAAATGAACAAAATAAGGATTGAATAGATAGTTTTATGAGTGCAGAGAAAAAGAAAAATGAAGCCAGAATACCCAATCCATTCCCTCCCAAGGCCAAAACAAGGTGCAGGTTCCAATCGAGTCCGCTTTAACAGGCCTTGGCAAACAGTCTTTGAGGATATCCATTTCCATGTACAGGTGGGGAGAGGATTTCCTTAGCAAGGAGGCATAAAAAGTTATCAGAAGCAAAGGGAGCAGTGATTTTTGTTTTATGCATGTGGCTGAGAATTCAGATGGCTCTGAATAAATTGATGCAAATCACTTTCATTCCCCGTGAAAATAACCGTTTGAGTGCATCTGGTGCTCAGCATAATGCTGCACTTGGAAATTTGGCCCCAAATGGTTGATTTCACTAACAGTCTGCTCTATCAAGGCCGCAAGTGACAAAGGAGGCATTGTTTTAGCCAGAGTTCTGCTCACCAAGTCGTGTCTCCACTGCATTTTTTCCTTAGCAGGAAAGCAATCTTTTTCTCCTATTCACTTTTTCTTTACTTCTCTCTCCTTTTTTTTTCTCGTAACGTTCAAGAAGTAAGCCCCTGCTCTATTTCCTTGACAGTTCAATAATATTCTGTGATCTCTTGTAACATTTTGATGAGAGGAGTACCCATCATTTTTTTCTCCATGTGTCAGAATAAGGGAGAGGAATTGGAGAAAGGAAAGATAGCTCGTTGGATGTTTCATGCCAAACATCTGTCAGAGCTGGAATCAGGGCCAGGCAGCCCGTGAGAGCAGGTTTCATTAGGCCGCCAGGGGAGACCACGTTTGGCAGATAGTTAATTTCCACTTGAGAGAAGGCCCCTGGGACAGTGGGGTTCCAAGGGTCTGGTGGAATCACTGGTAGATTCTGTTCCTCAAGATGGCGGGGGTGGCATTCCCATATCCTTGCAGCCTAGATTTTCGACCAGTTGCCATTTCTCTAAGCTTTGGAAATAAAATTCAGGTTCATTTTATCACTATGAACAGGATATGAACCTATTCTTAAAGGTCTTCATAACATCCTCAACACTTCCTGTGAAAAATACACAGAATTTTGATGTGAACTTTAGCTCTGGAGTAGGAGGCCAGGTCTTAAATCCTGGCTGGGCATCCTTACCAGCTCAGTGTCCTTGGGTAAGTCACTTCGCCACTCTGAGCATTTGTTTCCCCCTCTATAAAGGGAGGATTATATTACTACACACCTTACTGGATGGGGTAAGGCAAGTGATTTCTTGACATAGTGCCTGTCACCTACTCAATACAAATCAATCTGAGCCATTATTATTATTGACTTATAGTAGAAGAGGATGAAATGACAAGAGGATGGAAGATTTATGGGGGTTTCTCATTCACTTAATGATTCATTCGTTCAGTCAAGTCAATCAATTTGTCCATCAGTGTTTCAGTGTCATTCACCCACTTTTTCTTAAGTGCCTACCTTGTGCCAGGAATCCTGCCAGGCACTAGGTCTATGAGCACATACAAGGAATCTCCTCCGCCTGCAGGAAGGAAAGCTCTGCTGTCTTTTGTAGAGGAAGGAGCGCCATTGTGGAGGCAGATGGTGACGCGAGCTGAGCTGAGATTTAAAGCCATTCTTTATAAAGTCCTGGGGAGCCGAGGAACTGTGTTTTATTCATTTTTAAGTTTCCAGCCCCTGGCATAGTGCATGACTTATAGATGACGCCCAGAGTATATAAATGGATGCAAGGAGTGAGTGAATGAACCAAAGAATGCAGAGGGCAGAATTCATTGGAACGGGGAAGGGAAAAGGCAGGGCCGTCAGGCAGGGAATGTGTAAGCAGAAAACCACGTTAGGAGGCGCGGTGAAATTGAGGGATAATTAGAGTTGGAACGAGCGGCTCCAGCTGGCTCTGTGCTGAGCGTCTTCGTGCTTTATTTCGTTTAATTTTCACAACTATCCTTGGAGATAAGGATTGGTTTTTGAATCCTATTTAATTTATTTTTACATAGACCCATGTATGTAACATTTAACTAACCGCAAAAATATGATCATATAGATGGTTATTGGTATATATTTTTTTCTCTTCGCTATTTGTATGCATCTCCTTCCCTCCTTTCCCTTCATTAGCAACTCCTAAATCTTGTTAAGAAGTTCACACTTATCTTTCCATGTTTTCCTCTTTACCCTTTGAATCCTATACAGAAGTCTATGTATACATATACACGTAGATAGACACACGCACATAGATGTATACACATAATCAGTATTTGGGGGTCATTGTTGGTTTTACAAAATTGTAATCACATTGCACATTTTAAAAACTACCCCCCGGTTTTCTCATTCAACAGTAAATATAAATGCCTAATGGACATAGTTAAAAGTTACATGGGATAGGTCTGAATCAGGGGTTGGCAAACAACACCCCACAAGCAAAACCCAGCCTGCACCTGTTTTTGTAAGTAAGCTTTTATTGGAACACGGCGTCACCTGCATTGAAAAAAAAAGAGTTAATTAGTTGGTGCTAGAGACTGTATGGTCTGCAAAGCCATTTGCCATCTGGCCTTCGACAGAAAAGTTAGCTGACCTTGGTCTTATTCATGCTTTTTAATGGCTGCATAATATTTCAGGGTTTTGAAGTAAGATTAATGTATTAAGCCATCTATGGAAATATCAGATGTTTTTTGGCCATTAATAAAAAATACTACACTAAACATCCTTGTCCACGTGCTCTTCTATACTGTTAACTTTAACTGAGTTTCTGAACTTAACTTTATTTAACTGAATTTTCTAAACTCATGAGTAGGATTCTGAATTAAAGTTTGTAAGTATTTTTAAATTTAAATAGGTAGTGTTGTATTGCCTTCCAACGTCCTGGAGTCCTGTGCCTTTCAGTGACAGTTTCATTAGGTCCATTTCATAGATGGGGAAACTAAGGCTGAGTGGTTCACAACTACTAAGTGAGGAATCGGGACAGAAGCACAAAGCCCGGACTTGTGCTCATTTGGGAGACTTGGTGGAGGTGGAACCGAGGCATCTGGGGCCTGACTGTGTGTGTGTTTGTGGTCTGGGCGGGGCTGCTGGGTGAGGGGGCGGGAGAGGGAGACAGTGGTTCTCTGCCTTCAGGGAGCATCAGAGTCCCCTAAAAGACATACTAAGCCACAGGTTGCTGGCCCCGCCTCCAGTGTTTCAGCTGGTCTGGGTGAGGCACTGGAATTCATATTTCTGATAAGTTCTCAGGTGATGCTGATGTGGCTGGTCCAGGCAGCACACTTTGAGAACCACTGCTCTAAAGTGACTCTGAGAGTCTGGCTCCTTGGTCCTTAGAAGAAATGGAATGGGAGTGAGACAGAGCACAGCATGGGACACATGCTTTGATGCTGTTTATACATACAAAAATTCACAGTAAAACTTGAAGCAATCGTTCAGAGATTATACCATCGTACTGAGAACAGAAGTGTCCATTCAGGCGTAATTCCCTAATTGTCTAATTATACTGGACATTAACCGGTCTTTCCACGTGTATCCGCAGTACATGTTCACCAGGTTTTGTGTATTTAGGAAAGCAAGAACAAGTTGTTAAGCTCTCTCATTGCAGAAAGCCAGATCCTTTAAGAGGTCATTCCTGCTCTTAACACAAAGGAGATCGCACCTGTCCAGCAGGTGGAGGAAGAGCGGGCGCAAGAGCCACTGTGCAGACCTCTGGACACCCTGAGAATGACTTACCTCTTCTTGTCAACAGCGTGGTTGCCCCACAGCGATTACAAAAGTTGTTTGACAGCATGTGCACCTCTGTTCCAGAGGAATTGGTTTCTACCACTTAGCGGAGCAATTAGGATTTTAAGCAGCGTGTATTGATTAAGTGAGCCTGCTTCATCAAGAGGAAGGAACCCCAAAGAATGCAGCAAATGTAGTTATCTCAGTAAATTACACCCAGGACCGAACCAAATAAGATATATTTGCTAGAACTTTACCAGGGTGTTTGAGAAACCTCAGAAATGTAGATTTGCCAGACTTGGTGAATAGATTGCATGCTCCACAAACACGTACTTGATTTTTGTCTTTTTTTTTTTTTTTAAAGTATTGTCTAAGACTACTATTCTCTTTCAAGGGAGACATTTGGTCTGAATTTTGTAGGAATAAACCTAACATTTTAAGATTCAGTTCAAAACGTTTACTATTCATGAGATATTTCGAGTACTTGTCTCTGGTTAGGGATTTGAAATTATGTTTGAGCTTCTTTGAGAATGCTTTTCTAGTCTCCTTTTAACTTCCCTCGGTTTTCATTTTCTTGTAAGTGTCATTTGGAGAAGACTGAAGGGGTTAGGGCTGGGGTGAGGGGTGGACCTAGGAAACTACTGTGTGTGAAGTGGGAGGATGTTTCTTCTCGGCGAGCCTGTTCTTGGAGGAGTGGCGTACTCACACGTATTCCTCAGCACCTTCTTCATAGTTCCAGAGTTCTGAAACCAGTGCATGGGATGGTATGCAATTGAGGGAAGAGGCTGTGATTCATTTTGAGATGCATTAATATCAAAAGAAGACTTTTGGATTAAAAGAGTTGATTTGCACATGATATAAAATGCAAATTGTGCATAAGGATGTACAATGTGAAATAAGTCTCTCCCAGGCTTTATCATCTTGGGCCATCAATTTACTTTCTCAGAAGCAAACACTTCACCAGATTTTTTGTATCCTTCCAGAATATATATCACTTAATAGATATAAAACTTATCTATTTATTAATAAGTTTATTCGTTCCACAAATATGAGTATTTACTTTGTGGCAGGCCCTGTTCTAGGAACTATGAGTACATCAGAGAACCAGAAATAGTTCTTGTCTTCAAGGAGCTTACTGCATTGTTATGGGGGGTGAGGCAGACAATCAACAATAGAAAATAGACGTATAACTCTCCATCCAGAGTTGGTGAATGCTGTGAAGACTGCAGTGTAAGAGGAAAGAGTAATGGAGGTTGGTTGCTCTGATAAGGTGACACTCTGGCAGAGAGCTGAGGGAAGTGAGGAGTGAGCCTTGAAAATTTTTAAGGGCTGATTGTTCCAGGCAGAGAGGACCTTAAGTGCAAAGGCCCTGAGGCAGCTCTGTGCTTTGTATGTTCAAGTACAAGGAGGCCATGATTTTGAAGCAGATGAAATGAGGAGAAGAGAGGTAGGAGGTGAGGTCTGTAAGTAACTAGGAGCCAGGTCCTATATGACCTTGTAGCCGTGGGAAAGACTTTGCATTTTTCTTGGAGTGAGTTGGGAAGTCACTAGAAGTTTTTGAGAAAAGGGGAGATATGCTGACTTCGCTTTTGAAAGGAACACCCTGGCAGCTGTTTGGAAAAGACTAGGGGTGGGTGGGGCAAGAGTGCAAGCCAGAAGGTGTATCGGGGGCTGTTGCGGTCACCCAGGCATCTAGGTGAGCGCTAGTGACGTGGACCAGGATGGCGGAGATGGAGGTGGTGGTGAAAAGTGGTGGATTCTCGACACATTGTGAAGATTAGAACAGCAGGAATTGCCAATGGATGAGCTTCTTGTAGGACAGAGAGTGAACAAGGTAGTCTCAAAGGTTCTTTTCTTCTCCTTCTTTAAACAAAGCATCAGGTAGGCTGGAAGAACCATCTACCTAGAAGGGGAAGTGCTCAGGGGGCAAGGAGCGTGAGAAACTGTAGTTTGGGTTTGTACACGTTGAATGAGAGATGCCTACTAGGCATCCGGGTGGAGGTGGGGAGCAGACTGTTAAATACACAAGTCTGAGGTTTCGGGGAAAGACTGGAGTTACAGATGTGCATTTGAAAATCATCAGAGTGTGGATAGATGGTATTTAAACCCATCCCAGTGATGAGCTGTCTCCATGAGCAGGCATAGATAAGTCATTGCAGCCTCTTGATTTTAGAATTATTTTATATCACTTCACAAAGATCTACCTTTTTCTTTTTAATGGCTACAGATTAGTCTGTTGGATGATGGGCGATAATGTGACGGTAAGGCTGCTTTGTTTAAGAATAAAAACAAAATCACCAACTCGTCCACTTTTCTGATGTAGTAATATTTAAAAGTAATTTTTGTCGGTCTAACTTTGACATCTAAATTAAAATTAAATTTTAAAATTTATTCAAAAAGTGGTTATTGAAATAGTTGTTGATAGAGTGGGTCCCAGAATGCAAATCGTGGTTAGCAGGAAAAAATGTTATAAAGGAGATTGAGTCAGAATTTAATTACATTATCTCATCTAGTAAATTAAAAATGGTTAGGGAAATGAACAAAGTTTGCTACAGCCAAAGGATGGGCTGTGACACGGACATTAAAATGACAGTGTAGAAGATGGCAGTACTTAGGAATGTAAGATATATTCTTAATATATTAAATGAAAAAAGAGGCTGGCATAAGAGTGTATACACTATCAAGTAGTTTGTGTTGTATTTATTATGTATGCACATTTTTAAAAAGACTGGAAGAAAATATATTAACATGTTAAAATTCTCTTTGTTTCTTTGGTTTCGTTTTTTTCTAGATGACGAGTATGGGGTTTATTTCAAGTCTGCCTTATGTTCTTTTCTGTATTTCCTGAACACAATAAAAATATATCAATACTAAGAAAGAAAGAATACAATGTGTTACAAGTTTTAAAAAATAGTTTAAAAAAATCACATAAACGTGTACCTCCCCTGCTCCCTTTTAGGTACCGGGCAAAATACTTGTTACGTGCTATCAAGTCGGCTCCGACTCCTGGCGACCCCGTGAATGAATGATATCCACAATGTCCTGCCCTCTGTGAATGAGTGACGTCCACAATGTCCTGTCCTCTGTGAATGAATGACATTTACAATGTCCTGTCCTCTGTGAATGAGTGATGTCCGCAATGTCCTGACCTCAACAGCCCTACTCAGCTTCTATAGACTCAGGCCTGTGGCTTTCTTTCTGGAGTCAGTCCATCTCATTTGATCTTCTTTTCTTGCTGCCTTCTACTTTTCCCAGCATTGTTGTCTTTTCCGAAGAATCCTGCCTTCTCATGACGTGCAAAGTTGGATAGCCTCAGTTTTATCATTTTTGCCCCTAGTTATAGTTCAGGCTTAATTTGCTCTAGGACCCACTTGTTTATCTTTCTGGCGGTCCAGGGTGTCCGTATAGCTCTCTTCCAACACCATATTTCACGTGAATCCATTTTTTTCTTGTCAGCCTTCTTCACTGTCCAGCTTTTGCACTTGTACGTAGTAATTGGGAATATGAGGGTGTGGATATCTTGGCCTTAGTCTCTAATGACACTTCCTTACACTTGATGATCTTTCCTAATTCTTTCATTGTTGCCCTTCCAAGTTTCAGTCTTCTCTTGATTTCTTGGCTGCAGTCTCCATTTAAATTGATGACTGAACCCAGGTAAACGAAATACTACCAGATCCAAAGATAGAGCTGCCTTGGAGAATGTAGACAAACTCCTTGGGAGAGGAGGGGGGGATTTTGATCCTTGGGGACCCTAGAGCTTCTTGGATTTTCTCCTGTTCCTACAATTGTTTCATGCCTGTAGGAAGAGCTCCATTCACGCTTGTTCACTGAATTCATTATATACCAACTGGGACCAGGCAATTACATATATTCTCTAAGCATATTTATTTATTCAATTCGATATGTGACTTTGTTGTTGTTGCCTGAAAACTCTTTAAGCTTCTGCCCTCAAGCCAGAAACACACTCCAATATCAAATGTTTAGGTTTAAAAAGAAAATGTGAATGTTCCTACTAGGACCTCATTCAGAAACTCTTGCTAAAGACAATATTTTGATTGATATAAGGCTAATTATAAATGTTGCTAACATTAATAGAACCCCACTAGTCATGTGTGTTCTTGGAATTAGCTGCAAAGTGGAAACGGTTTTGCTCTCGTTTTTTACTGACTAGATATTAAAGATACAGAAGGTAGATAACTAACCTAGCGTCATGCAATTATTAGTGGTAGATTCTAGACTTTAACCCAGATTTTCGGCCAAGTTTGAGCTCTTACCACAGTGGGAAACTTTTTTCCCAGAATGCTGATCCAATTGTGATAAATAACATTTGTGGTTCTCAAAGTGTAGTCCATGGACCAGTAAGATTGGAACCATCTGGAAACTCGGTAGAAATGCAAACTCCTGTGCCCCACCCGCATTGTGGGAATCTGCATTGTAATGAACCCTCCAGGTAATTCTTAGGCTTGCAAAAGTTGGAGAACCTCCGACACAGGGTCCAGAAAGCATAGGTAGATTAGATTTTCAAATATTATTTTAACAGGAGAGTTCGCAAGCATAGTTCAGGAAGCCAGATGGAGAACGGCAGTAACTTGAAGGGTAGTGTGAACGTGACAGCTGAGTTTTGAGTGGAATGAGAGAAAGACACACTGAGATGCTGTTTCTTTTGGAACCCAGTTTTACTTTTTCTCTCATGGACTGAATTGTCCCTTCTGAGTCAACTTTGCCCACATTTTGTGCTTAAAATATGCACAGAAAATAAGTTGGTTTATATATACTTTCTTAAACTGAGTCTACTATCAGAATTGCATGAGCCTTGGAAGTGTGTCAGGCTGAGCAGACATTCAGGCGTAGACGTAGCTCTGACTCACAGCTCAATCTTATTGTCAAAACTGTGTCCTCAGTCAGTCTACAGTTGCACGGGGGCCCGGGTTGAGGGAATGGGCAATTATAATATGATTTGCATTTGCAAAGTTGCTATTGGCAGAGATCCCACTTGAGTTACTTTTAAGGAGCAAGCTAGTGGAAGTTTAAGAGTCTGATGAGGATGGAATTAGGTCTTGAAGTACTAACGTTTGCCATTGTGATGATTTGTGCTTGTTTCTGAATGGATCCAGACCGATGCCACAAACACGGCATATGGTACTCATGATTGGCTGTAGAAGCAAACAATTACATCCTGTCGTGCTGTTCAATTTCGCAAAACACAATGCTCTACTGTAAAAACAGCTGGATTCCAGAGAAGGGCAATAGGCTGCAGTATAGTGGCTAAGACTCATGAGGGCCCTGCACTCCTGGTCTCAGACTTAAATAAGAGGTGCACAGGCAGCGAGTAAGCGTCAGTCAAACCAAGGGAAGAATACGGAGACCACAAATATGGCTGGCGGCGTGGAAGACATTTCTTCTTCTTTTCTCGCTGAGAAGTTATACATAGTGGTCATTAGAACTTTTTCTCTCCCAAGAGCATTGATCTGACGTGCCCAACATTATGAGGGCAGGGTCTTGGCAATCAGCACTTCCATGATTGTGAATATTGGGAGGTTTTTAAAAGAATCTGTCTGTGTTGTTGACAAGGATAATGATAGGGACCCTGCTTTGGCCAGTTGTCACTCAAGTTTAAATGTTACTTTCCTCTGCGACTGCTTGACCGAAGTAGCCACCCAGTAACTTGCTATATCATGCTTTTTTTTAATAGTCTGCACAGCACATACTACTATCTGATTTTATTGTTTTGGTGACAGCTTTATTGAGATATAACTTACGTACCATACAATGCCCCCTTTTAAACTGTATAATTCAGTTTTTAATATATTCACAGAATTGTGAAACTATCACCACAATCAACTCCAGAACATTTTCATCCCCCCGAAAAGAAACTCGTCTCCTTTAGTCACCACCTGCCTAGCATTAGGCAGCCACTGATCTGCTTTTTCTCTTTCTGCATTTGCCTGTTCCAGATATTTCATGTAAATGGAATCATGTAATTTGTGGTCTTTTGGGACTGGCTTCGGCCACTTAGCGTAATGTTTTTAGCTTCATCAATGTTGTAACATGTGTCAGGATCTCATTCCTTTTCATGCCGATCCAATTATTTTTTATTTGTTTCATTTTATTGTCGGTCTCCTTAGAAGGAAAGTTCCGTGAGAAAGGAGAATTTGAGGTTAAACAAGAGGATGGATGTGTCTCTTTTCACACAGCTCAAGAGGACAACTGAAACCTGGGTCTGTGACTCCACGGTCAGTTTATCTCCCTGAAAGCACAATACTCTTTGTGCCTTCAAAACCCGATCAGTTACATCCATTGATTGAGTATTTCAGGCCTCTGGGCAGCATCAGAACTCAGGCTGGGTTAGGAAAGGAGCTGTGTGCATTCCTGCTGTTTGGGGAAAAGTTTGAGCATTGAAGTACAGGGTGGCATTTGTTTGATTTTCACAAAGCCTGGTCTTTCTTCCCTGGTGGGATTTTGAGCTAACGCTACCTGTAGAAGGAATAAATGTGCAGAGCTGAGCCCCTGCTGTTGGACTGTCCTAGCCCACTGTGCGTATGTGTGTTAGCAGGTCCCCCACCCCCTCCAGCCCCTGCTTCTGCTCACCACTTGAATGGAGCAGAGCTTTATTGTCCTGTCCCCTGCAGCCAGTGACTGCACGTTAATCTAACCTGGACCTAAAGCTTTAGCAGGAGTTCAGCCTTGGGCAACAGTGCTTCTAATTTGCTGGGTTGATTAGGATTTATTTCTGAACACTGTTCCCTGTGACCTGGGCAAAAGCAGGGTTTATTCTTTCGTTCATCCGTCCGTCCTATATTTGTTAAGCCCCTGGAGGCCCCAGCGAGGTGCTAGGGATACAGAAATAAAAGATAAAATCCCCGTTTTCCAGGAGTTCATGGCCTAAGGTAGGAGGTGGGCTGGTTTAGCGGCTATCACAAAACAATGATCAGAGGAAGAACAGAGCGAGGAGATGTCTGGGAGGAGGTCCTGATGCCACGGAGGGAGAAGAGATGTCAGGAGAATGTCGAGAGGAGGTGATTCCTGAGCTGACTCCTGAAGGAAAAGTAGGATAACCAGGTGAGAAGTGGGGAAATTGGAGAGGGCGCGCAGACCGCACACAGCCTGTTTAGAGGCCGTATTTGGCTGGCAGCCCTTCTTTTAGATGAATGGGTTGGATTCACTCGTGTGCTGGCAAATATTTAGTAAACGGCTCTCTGAAAAAAGTGTATTCACGGGCCCGTCCCAGTGGCATAGTGGTTAAGTTCACACGTTCCACTTTGGCGGCCCAGCATTCGCTGGTTCGGATCCCGGGTATAGACCTACGCACTGCTTGTCAAGCCATGCTGTAGGAGGTGTCCAACATATAGAGTAGAGAAAGATGGGCATGGATGTTAGCCCAGGGCCAGTCTTCCTCAGCAAAAAAGAAGAGGATTGGCAGCTGATGTTAGCTCAGGGCTAATCTTCCTCAAGAAAAAAGAAAAGTGTATTCATGTGTACACAGAGTTGGAAAGAGATATACAGAAGCATACTATTATATAGTTTTCCTACCACATAGATACAATAGATATAAATAACATCAGGAGCATAGATTATAATAAAATAATCAGGAAGTGATGAGTTTTGAGCTATATATATATATATATATACAAAACACACACACACACACCATACATGTAATTATTTGAATAATATCTATGCAATTAGCTGTATTATATATACACAATTTATTTAACTGTAAGTTTATATAATTTAATTTTTAATGATGGCTGTATTTAAAAAGCAGCTCGCAGAATTCCTGATAATGTAACACTCAGCTTCTGCAGGCTGGTTTGAGACAGCTCCACTCCACCATCGGTTGGATTACTTCTTCCACTCCACAAATATTTCCTGAGTGTCTACTGTTTACCAGGCACTGTTCTGAGAGCTGAGAATACATCAGTGAACAAAACAAACAAAATTCTCTTCTGGTTCTAAAATTCTATGATTTTTAGCCACTACTCTTCTAACCAGTGTTGTGCCTACGTATTTACTTTGGTTCCTCCAATTTGTACACGTGACTCCCCACTGCTGACCACATTCTCGGGTCCCTGCACACAAGTCACATCACCTCCACATCTGTTAGCCCAGATGACATCCAATCATCTAAAGAGCCTAACATTTAGAAGTGGCAACCAAGGACACCTGATCTGACCTCAGATCAGGTCTGACCTGCGGCCCACCTGGGGACTAGAGGTATTCTGGGAGATCCACTAAGAGTGCAGAACCGCTGAAAGGTCAGTGAACAGAGGAGAAAATATTTGGGATCAGACTGTGTGAGTGGCAGCTCCTCTGAGGATTCCTCTCTGACTGCTGACTCCCCTCCTCGCTCCCACTGCTCCCATTCTGTTGCCCCTTTCCTGTCGTCCCAGGGCACCTAGACGTCGTCTGTCTTAGCCCTTACCGATACTGTCTCGCAATTGATTCTCATTATCTGTCTCCCTCAGGACAGAAGCTCCTTGAGGTTGTAGACTGCCTCAAAATCAACAAAGTCAACAAGTATTTGATGACAAGCTGAATAAATGTGCTTCCCATTTATCGATCAGTGGTCAACCCTTGTAAGTTCATCAACTCTGGAAAAATCAGACGTTAAAATGTATATCAGCAGCTGTAAAGATTGTCTCCCATTTGGCAGCCATGGTTTTAAGATGCTGTTTGAATTGAACTAAACTAAAGTAAACATGGAGAACCAAATAGGTGCCCCCCAGTAGGTGCTGAGATATGGGAGATTTGGGTTCTGGGAAGCACATGTCAGCTCGTCACCTCCTTGCTGCGTGAACTTGGATCTTAGACTTTTGACTTGTTAACTTGGGAGACTGGGCTGGATGCTCCCATTGTTCTTCCAACCCTCATGTTCCCTGATTCTATTAAGTTTTCCTGACACTTGCAGGATACAAAATGGATGATTTGGGCTATGATTTCTGTTCTCTATAGAGCTCAAGGATATGTGTTTAATGGAAATATGGGGACAAGTATGGGTCAGATATGGTATCCAGTTCTACTTTAACACCATTTGTGTATTCACATTGAGCTCAGATGATAAATTGGAGAATGGTTCATTGAAATATTGAAGTGTGTTGGTGTAAAACCCCTTTTTAGGCAAGGGAAGGCCAGAATGGCAGGAGTTGAGTTGTAACCTTTAGCAGGAAAGGAAAATGCCCTCAGTAAACAACTGCACAGACAGAGCCTCTTCCAGCTACAGTTTAAGAAGATAAGAATGGGCAGAGGCACGGAGGGCTCCCCCAGAGAGGTGCATCGCAGCCCGCACAGCGCTTGCTTGGCTCTTGTTCATGGGCTGCGCATCTACCAGCACCTACCTTTTTGGAAGAGTCCTTCCTACATCTCTATAGCCTGCACTTCTGAAGCCAGCATTTCCAACCAAATGTTCCTCTGCATATTTTGTAATCCCTAGGCAACTTCCAGCCTCCAAGCTACCTTCCAAAGTAACATGACTCTGGTTATAAATGGGCGTGCATTTTGGGTGCTCTTCCTATAACCCAATTTTCCCCAAAATTTTGCAGAATGGGAGGTTTTTCAGGAATGTCTCTACCACGTTACAGCAGAAATACCTATACTTTAAAATTTTACAGTTTGGGGTAATTTCTATTTTTGCTTCTTAATATGAAAGTACTATGTTTCTTGTAAAAGGAAAAATCAAACTGTGGTCATGCATCGCTCAGTGATGGGGCTACGGTTTGAGAAATGGGTCATTAGGCAGTTTTGACATTGTTTAAACTTCATAGAGTGTACTCACGCAAACCTAGATAGTATAGCCTACTACACACCTAGGCTGTATGGTACTCATCTTATGGGACCATTGTCATACATGCTGTCCATCTTTGACTGAAACATCATTATATAGCACATGACTGTATATGAAAGTGTATAAGGTTAAAAGAAAAAGGAGGAAGCATACAATTCTTCTCTCCAGATACTTCAGGTTATCCAATTTTAACTCCTCCAAAAATGTAGTGTTAATTTATATTTCCACCAGTGGTGTGCCTGAGCACCCATAGTTGTTAATATCAAGGATCCGAGTTACTTGTGTCAATAAAGAACGAGGATGGAAACTTTCCTGCTAGACTTTTCATCAAATGGCTTCTTGTCTTTTCACCCTTAGAGAATTCAGACATTTTTGCATTGTTAAGTAAGAAGACTTTCTCATCATTTTTCTCTAAAGACAATTAAAATGCTCCTTTCATAAAATTGGATATTCTTTAAAAGTGTTCAGGAAGAAATAGAGAGCCAAGCTTTATAATGTTCTCCATGAACCATGACATTGGTGTCATTGCATTCTTGTTCCTAAATAAGCTTTCTAAAAATACAGTCACATCATGCTGGGCTGCAGAAATACACTCACATTAATGTAGCGAATAATTGAAGTGATGGCTATTTCCCAAATGTTTTCTTTATATTAACTTTTTTCTTATCTCAGATATGATCTCTTTATATTAAGAAAATCAAATAATCAATACCTTGAAAATTCACTTCTTTTCCTCCCTTTATTTTCTTGCGTTCCATGTAAATGAGGCTAGCTATCACCAGAAGTCACCGGTAAATAGGTTTTTGTTTGTTTTGGTTTGGTTTTTGCTCTTAAACGTTGAGACTTTCATGTCTACAAAAATAGAGAAATAGCCACAGACCTTTTCTACTAGCCCTCTTCTCAGCTTTTTGCTCTTTCTGTCTAACAGGACATGTTGAGGAAAAAACGTCTGCATGAAACCTAATACTGTGTAATTCTACTCCGGGACACATTTCAGTAATTGTCCTATTGTGATAGGGACCGAGAACTCAATCGGTTAAATGTAAATACAACACATATAAATTAAATTGTGTTTGGAATAAATGGTTATAATCTCTGTTTAAAGTTCATTCTCATCAACTACCACAAGCTTCGGGCTCCAGGGTACAAAGCCTCATATTATTTTGGCTTTATTGAGTGACTGCACATACGTTCATGCCTAGACCTACCATGCTGAAGAGGTGTGGAGAGGGGAAGTTTTTGTTAAAAAAAAAAAATCTTTAAATGGACATTGCAATTTATACTAAAAATAACAATGCTAATAATATAAATGGTATCATCCACTTTTTCCTGTACCTGTTTTGTGCTAAGTAGTGTCATCTCACTGAACTCTCATACAACCCAAATGGGCAGGCATTTAATGCCACCATTTTTCGCATGAGCAGTTAAAATGGATTTCCACTGGAGACAGTGGTCTGCAGTTCACTGTTTCCTTAATGATACAATACGTACATGTTTCCTTTTTAGTTGATGGGAATCTCCCTTCCTCTGGTTTGCAGTTGCCAAGTATCCATTGCTCTAAGTGCAATTAACCAGGTCCTGAGTGATGGAGCCTTAAGTTGCCTCTAGTTTTCCATGATTGCAAACTACGTCCCAACGTACATCCTTGTACAGATCTGCTTATTTCTCAGCTCATTTTTATAAGCCTGGGTGAGTTATTTGATATTCAGGCAACTCCAGGAAATCAAACGTTGCTAATAGTCCCTTCCTGGGTCATGACGTAATAAAGCTATATCGTGATTGTGTCTAGCCCAGGGCTCAGATGAGAGGGTGGCTGGAGAGCTGCCTCAGATGGTACACCCACTCATCTTGTGTGCGTTGTCTTCTTGTACCTCTCTTTTTATCCACCTTCTGCTCAGGCTACTAGGCTGTCTTCTCTCTGAAACCGCCCTTGTAAGGTCGGTTCCCCTGATGTGGTCGGACGGGCCACTGACTACTCCCCAAGGATCTGGGGCTTTACAGTGTCTTTTGGGTGAGATATTCTTAGCTGCCTGTAGCCCAGAGCCACGACTTCTCCTTTCCTTCCTCAGGATCTGGAGCAAGAATCAGGCGCTTGTAGAGCAGACAGGGTTTTCTTCTGATGCTAGTGATAGAACACCCAACTCAAATCAGCTTCAACTGAAAGATGGGATTGACTGATGTAATTGAGGAGTCCAGGGCTAGTCTCCGGGTTCAAGTGGGATCCAGGGTCTCAACGGAGCTTGTCAAGACTCTCACTCTCCAGTTTGTAACCATTCTCCTCTCACTTGTGTCCATTGGTGGGCACATTCTCCCTTCCTTGTTCCAAGATATGCTCCAGTCCCATCTCATTTCCTCACAGCAGCCCCACAAGAAAGCTCATTCATTCAATTCAACAAAGTATTTAGAGCGTACCTACCTTGTGCCAGGAAATATTCTACACCGTGGGGAGAAAGTGATACACGAAACAGGCCTAAACCCTTGGCTTACCTCTACTGAGACTCTCTTCTGCAAAAGTTCTAATAAATATCCCCAGGGATTGTGTCTTATTGGCCTGGCTTGGGTCACCAGGCCACCCCTAGAGTCAGTGATGAGGTCAGCCCCCCCATGACTAGGTGGATTTGTGCCGAGTTGGAGGAAAGTTCCCCAAAGAAAAATCAATGCCCGGCGAAGAATGGATGCTGTGAAGAAGCCAGAATAACAGCTGTCCACCATCACGGGCAAATACTTACTGAGTTGCTGTTGCCTAGCTCCGTGGTTCTAAGACTCTCGGCTCTCAGGTACCCTCGGTCAGATCTCTTTCAGTCCTAGGGTTGCTGACACAAAACTGTCTTCCCTTTGACGCAGCTCCAGATGAAGATGAGCGAGCGGGCCGCCTCCCTGAGCACCATGGTGCCCCTGCCTCGCAGCGCCTACTGGCAGCACATCACGCGGCAGCGCAGCACAGGCCAGCTCTACCACCTGCAAGGTAAGCGCGGGGGCCTGGCGGCCCCGGGGGGGCTCAGCTCAACCCACTCCTGTCGCGTGCTGCACTGCTTAGTCCCCTTCCTCCCAGGGTCAGGGCCCCCATCAAGGCCCCGCTTCCCAGGCACTTAACTCTATCACAGTGTCCTGGGGGAAAGCGCTTAAAATGCAGTTTCTTGGGCCCTCCATCCCAGAGATTCTAGATCTTAAGCAGTAGGACGTGGCTGAGCAATCTGCACTTTTAACAAACACCTACAACAGGGTCTGGGCAGGAGGTCTAGGGTCCACGCTTCAAGAAATAATCTATTCACTGATGACGAAGAGCACCAGCATTCCTTGGGAACTTGCTAGAAATGCAGCTTTCCAGGCCCCCCTCCGGACCTCCAAAATCAGGACCTCTAAGGGTGGGGCCCAGCCATCTGTGTGTCAACAAGCCCTGCAGGTGATTCTCATGAATGCTCAAGCTTAGGAACCGTGCTCGAGTGGAAGGGGAACGCACCGAGGCGGGCAGTCCTTGGCTCTGGTTCTGCTGTGACTAAGCTGATCCTGAGATGCCCCTCTTCCAGAAAATGTTCTCTGAAGCAGGGCACACAGTGGCTCATGGGGTGACAACAGAACAACTAGAAAGTCTGTTTAACCATTTCTTATCCTTTCAAATGCACCTTTGTATGTTTTATAGTGTATAAGAATATCTTGTTCATATATAACTTATAAATAAATCAATAGGCCTATGTAGAGGATCTTTGCTGAAGACAGGGTGCAAGATCCCAGAACTTGGAGGAGCAGGCATTGCACAGCACCTAGTTCGTATGCAGAAATATGCTGAATAAATAAATGCGGGAACAAGTGAATGACCCTAGGAAACAACGGTCTCAGCCCTAAATGCTTGTTCTCTGTACACCGGTCACCCAGCCTTCCTTTCAGCCCTTCCTGCTGGTCATTTCTCCCTGAGAGAGCTTTTCCCCTTCTTTCTCCCTGGAATGGTGTGCCTTTCCCCCATCCTGGGTAATTCTGTCTCACCTCCAGTGCGCTCCCAGACTTTGTTCTAACTGGTGTGGAATCTCCGATTGTGTGTACTCATGAGACAAGGATGACGACACTCCTTTATAGCCTCAGCATAATTTTCATTTCATATTTAATTATGTGGTCAGTTAACCCATGACTAGCTCTTCCAGGAAGCAATGATACCAAGGAGGCAGGAGTGCTGTGTCTTCTTTTCTCCCCATCATTGTATCCCCCGTGCCTTGCATGGAGTAGCCATTCCATGAACGTTTGTTGAATGAATGTATAACGTTCAGAGGGCATGAAGGGTGCTTACATTCTAGTCTTTATGACTGCAGGCTGTGTTCACTAGCAGAGAGCATGGCACATTGTAAATGCTCAAAAGACGTATCCTCAGTGTCTTGTGAGTGACTGAGTCAGTAACAGTATTGATAAATAATTGATACATAAGCTTACTTTCCAAGACATACCTACAGAGAGAGCTGGGTTAGATCAGGTTGTCACAAATGCCATTTGTTCCATATCATCTTCAAAAATTTTTGCAATTTTTGAATATCATCGCAGTTTTTGGTGTGTACTATTGTCAGTTTTATTCAGTCTCTTCTACTTAAATAAATTTAGTTTTTTAAACAACCTTTATACTCTTATAACAACTGGCCATATTTTTCTAATATACGATAAGATGAATAAGTATTGTAGGTTTAAAATAAGGATGCGTGTGAGCATATAGTCACGCAAAGCGACTGAATTGCTTTGTAATTTGACTTTCTATACACACCAAGATAATCTTTACACAGAAGGTATGTCTTTTTAGATTCCATGTGTCTGGAATTCAAAAGAAAGTCGAGAACCAAAGTGAGCTAGACTTCAGAGAGGAAATTGAGAAATTGCCTTCCTTCCTGAGATGCAGTGTGGTAATTTGAGAATAGTCAGCTTGCATCAAAGCTGATGAATCACTGGATTTCTCTAGAATACCATGTTTGCAAAGATGCACTGAGAGTGAGGAACATGGACGACGTAAGACGTGCTGCTGTTTCAGATTCATTAGCAAATATCTTGGAGCTTAAAAATCTCAGCACAGTTTATTCATACAAAATACCCTATAAAGAACATAATCATCTTACCATCCTTAACTTGATAATCTAACTATCCTTAACCAAAATGAGTAGGATTTCATCAGAAATGATTTCGGGCTAACAGTCTCATCAGGGCCCTGATAATATAATAATAATATTTTTAAAAATCTTCTTCTTAAGATTAAAGAGGATGTTTTAGGTATTGTTAGCATACTGTTTGTATGCTCCTAGAGTGTATATGGCTGCCCCTGACAATATCCACATCAGGTTCCTATGAAGAAAACAACTCTATTTTCCAGCATACAGACAGTTTTTTCAACAACAACAAAAATTGCAAATATAGGTGGATGCAAAAAGCCCATATTATGGTTGGAAGGCCACACAGAGCCGACAGGTCTGGGATGATTATCAAAGGCTAATCCACTAATTCTGCAACAACAGTAGAGATAATGTTACCTCTAGAAGTGGAGCAGAGCGATACAAACATCACAGCAAAGAAAGAAATTCCCGTTCTTGGAGAAGTTTTTATGGCTGTTGTTTCTATCAAGTATAGGAAGCCATAAACCAAACAGCTCATCCGAATTAGACTGGGGTTTATCCCCTTTATATTCAGGTTTATTATTTACTATTCTTGTAATCCAATACTCAAAAGTAATGAGGCATTACTGTAAAATGAGGTTCAAGTTTAGATTTTTCAAATGAACACAGTAATACTACTTACAAAACAGCAATTTGAAGATAGTGATGACTAAGTTTCCAACAAAATAAATGCCAGTGATAACAAGAACAAAGGCCACAGAGCTTCTGCATAAATGATGGATTCTCAAGCTTTGTGATTGAGAATTTAGAAGGTTTTGAACATGATTGTGTTCTAGGTTTTGATTATAATTAAAACTTATTGTTTGCTCTTTGTTATATAGTATGATCTTCATTGAACAAAAATTTCCATTACAATTCTTATGTTTGTCCTGTTTTGGCTGCATATTAATACTCAGTGAAGTGTCCTAGTGTCTTAGAATGTTTGTGTGAATGAGAATGGCATTGTAATTGCTTCAAAATTTTTTTGCTTTATGTTCTGTACCAGTTATTTTATTTGTTTTCACTTACTTTTGTTACCTGTGTAGAAATTCATGTAAATGTGTTTTATCTTGATACTTAATTTGTACCAATATTTACTGTAATGTTCCTCACCAGGGTGTCCTGTATAGATTTGTCCACATTTATCTTATCATGTGGATTGCTTTTTAGTCACCAATGTTCACTGAGGTTCAGTACCAGTGTGTACTCTATGTGTAGTATGGCACCCAATTTACCAGTAAATTTGATAGGTTTAAAAAAAAAATTGTTTACGGCTCACCTAACATCATCTTACTTATCAGGAGTGGTCGTTTACATGACAGATAAATAGAATAAGTTCATCGGTTGTTCCACCTATACCACCTACCTATCTCTTCCCTCCCGCTCACCCCCACAAAAAAAACAAAATTGGGAACCTTAAGATCATGGCACTCTGTGTGCTACATAGTAAGGTTACACAGCTCATAATTTCTTCTTGGTTTCCTGGTATCTATGAGTTGTAATTCCCCTAGCCAGTTCCCCTACTTTGATCTCTTTCAGGCTGACTTTTCCTGACAGATCTGGAGGTTAATCTTGGAAATTATGTAGACCTTTATGAAGGGATTTAGCCAACTGGTTTGAGAAAAATTCTCATTTCCTCCTCAAAATTAGTCATAGAGCGCCACCTGCTGGTTTGTTTTGGAATTATCATTTTATTACCATTGCTTCTGGTGAGGAGCGGGAGGTGCTGATTCTGACACTTGCCACATAAACTAAGACACATTTAGTCTACCTTCACTACTTCTCCCAGCCTATTTTCCAGTTTTTATATAGAAATTTTCTTCTACGGTTAGGCATATACAGAATCAACACGTGAAGGAGGTTTATCATGAAGACAGTGGAAGAAATTTATGAAAGAAAACCATTCAACAAGTGTATGTCGAACACTGTAGCCACAGAATTCATTTAGGAAGGCATTGCAGAAAATAAACACAGAGTCACGTTTTTCAAATTGTGTTCTGTGGATTGCTAACCCTGGGAATTATTGCCCTCTCCGGAAAAAGTACTAGGGTCCAAGAAGTTTGGGAGAAATGCTGCATGTTCAATTCTCCTTTTAGAGATTCAGAGTGTAAATCAATATTTTCAAGGCTCTGAGATGTCCTGCAGTAAAGAATCTGTTTAATCTTGTTTAAACCAGAGCTTTGTAAATTTATTTGAACATGAGAACTTTTTTCTCCTTTTTTATATAAACAAACATTAACATACCACTATGAAGTGCCAGATTTGTTCCTTATGAGGGAGACAAGACATACTCGATGAGTATCTTTATAAAAGCTACCATTCTGGGCCTGCCTCATGGCCTAGTGGTTAAGTTTGCTGCGCTCTGCTTTGGCAGCACAGGTTTGGTTTCTGGATACGGACCTACACCACTTGTTGGCAGCCATGCTATGGCGGCAGCTCACATACAATATAGAGGAAGATTGGCACAGATGTTAGCTCAGGGCCAATCTTCCTCTAGCAAAAAGAAGAAGATTGGCAACAGATGTTAGCTCAGGGCAAATCTTTCTCATTAAAAAAAAAAAAAAGCTACTGTTTCTTGTAGACCTACTGTGTACCAGGCTTTGCACTAGGTTCTTAGCATACGTGATCTCATTTAGTGCTCAAACAGCCACCTGGGGGTATTTTATTCCCATCTGCAACTAAGAGACAGAATTTGAAGGGTTATTAGTGTGTCAGAGATACCTATCTAGTAAGGAGCTGAGGTTTTCACCTCTCCATTCATTCATTAACTCACTCATTCATTTATTTAGTAAATGATTATTGAGCATCTACTTTATGCCGAGCACTGTGCTAGGTGATGGAGATATTCTGGGGCTACTGGACGGGCGTGCATCTGCACCCCTAGAGCTTATAGTCTAAAGAAGAGCCACAGTCAATAATTAAACAAATATAAATATATTTCAAATTTGGTCCATGTCACATGGAAAAGAAAGTGTTTGTAATAGAGAACAGTGAAGCAGAGTTGTTGGTTTGGGGAAGATGACGACAAAGGGACTTCTTTGGAGGCGGTGGTCACAGAAAGGTGCAGCATTTACCCCAAGATCTGAAGTCAGAGAAGAGGCAGCCACAGAGAGAGCCAGGGAAAGCACTCTCCACAGAGAATTCAGCATGTGCAAAGGCCCTGAGACAGAAATGAATTGGGGCATTGAAAGGGCAGGAAGGAGGCAGTGCGGCTCGTGCATAAGGGGCATTAGGAGATAGCCGGGTGTGGTGTTCTTCTCAAACTCCCTCACCTCCTTCTTAAAGTTAACTTCTAGGTGTCTTTGCCCTTCCTCCATAGGTGATCCATTGCTCAATATCTTTAGAACCCTTCTACTTGAATTGCCTTGGAAGATAGCATCCCTGTTTCAAAACGAAAACAAGGAAAAATAGGCACATATCATTGGTCAGACTTGACTTTAGACAATTTTAGGAAATCAAAGAGTCACACCAAATCTTTGTGTCACACTCTACCAGGTATCTTCTGTGTTGCCTTGTTGGGCACTCCTGGCAACAGTTTGAGCTGGCAAGAGCAGGACTACCTTCTCCCTTTCAATAAGGGCAGAAACCAAGACCCCCGGAGGTCAAGGACTTGCTCGAGATCACCTGGCTAGTGGGTGGAGGGACTGGCATTAGACCTCCAGGGTTCTGACTCCCAGTGCAGGGCTGTTTCTTTCTTATCTGAGATGTTCTTCCCCGTGGGAGGAAATCCTGCCACCGTGGGTGTTTCAAAGGCGGGCACCGCGCGATGGAAATGGCTCCTCGAGAGGACGGTTCCAGCCCATGCAATTTACATACTTATTGTAAGGATGAGAGTTTCTTGGAGCAAGTGGCTACTTCGGAAAAGTTAGCGTTGGTTTTTCAATATTAATTCTAGCACAGTCACATACGTTGTACGTGCAGAAGTTAAGACAGAAGTAATAGACTAGGATCTGAGCAAATGTGAAAAAATGACAAAAGACCAAGGTTTCAAGCTTGTGTCTATAGGGGCCAGAGTGAAATGGGGTAGATGGGTGTGGTGAGGCCCCAGGTGAAGCCCAGGGAGAGTGCAGGCCTCAGTGGAAGAGGACGGTCTGCAGCCACCTCTAGCCGTCACGCTGTGGCAGAATATGGGGCCGGTGTCACCTTCCAGTTGTACAGTAGCACAGGGAAATCGACCCCTTTATGGGAAGTCTGCAGTTACTTAAATACGGACAAGCAATTCCCAATGTTTCAGGACCTGTGCAGGCCAGAGAACAGGCCTGGGCCCAGATGAGGTCTACTGGCCAGTACCAGCTGGTGACGTTTGTGTGAATTGAAAAAGTGTAAGAAAATCTTTCAATGCATTTCCTGGCTTTACGTTAAAATGGCATTCAAACCAAGCCAGAAAGCCAATTAGCCATAATGATAGAAGCTGTTGGTGTCTTCGTTTCGACTTGACCGCAAGTGAATACTGTCAGTCATTTTCTCAAAAACTCAGAGTCTGAGGAGCTGTGGTCGAAGGCTCAGGAAGGGCTTTAACTTGGCCGAAGGTTTGAATTTCGCACAATGGTGTTTGTGCGCTGTCTGCTGCCTGTGGCGACTTTTATCACACTATAACAAAATATACCCAGATGTTCACTCAAACCCATTAATAGAATTTCTCTATGTTATAGCACGTGTGTGTGTATATGTGTGTTGGCAAGAGAATAGAATTCGTGTTCAAAGTGGCTAGGAGGCTGGAGGAAATTATTTCCGGTGATTTGGGATATTTTAATATTCAAACTTCTCTGATAATAATCACTGCTCTTGTGTGCCAGGGATTGTATGACTAGATATATAATTTTCTTATGGTTCGGATTGGAGGCTTGCATATTTCAGAATCTGTGATTTCTGATGTCACCCAGGGACTCCACTGAGGTCTGATGGAGCTCAGAGCAGTTTGTGATAATGTGACAGAGCATAAACTTAAGGCTACCGGGCCACGTGCCACCATAAACCTTTGGGCTTGGTTCAGTGTTTAAGGACAGCGTCATTTTGAGTGAGTTCCGGCGGGGCGTGCGTGCGCCCCTGAGCTGCAGTTCTGTCTCCCTGTGTATGATGCTGGCTTGATCCGCACGTGGTTACAGGAGTGCTGTCTGTGCTCAGGCGTGCGGCTTTCGCTCTGTTGCTTCTGAGAGCTGCTCGCACAGTCTACAGTGTGCACTGCTTTGCCTGTGGGAATCCTCAGCCAGCAGATGGCAGTAAAGCCTTTTGCTTTTATAAAATCAAGGGATCTGTCTGCAGAGATTGGCAAGTATGGCCCACTGGCCGTGTCCAGCCTGCTGTCTGTTTTTGTTAAGGAAGTTTTATTGGAAATCCATGCCTGTTCGTTACGTATGGATGATAGTTGCCTTTGCGCTACAGGTGGCAGCATCGAGTAGTTGCGAAGAGACCATATGGTCTGCGAAACCTAAAGTATTGAGTATCTGCCCTTTATGGAGAGGGTTTGACAACGCCTGTCATATCACAAAGGGGGCTAACGGCGGCCTCTGTGTTCCTTCATGACTTCTTCACTTTTCTTGGTTTGGAACCTAAACCTGAAATAATAAAGACTAGTTGGAGTTTAAGAAGGCCTCCCTTATAGCAAGACTTCCTAGTTGTAAGTATAGTATTGTTTTATTTCTCGTCAGGTTTCCAAAGACTGTCCTAGAAAGAAGTTTCCACAGTCCTATGATTCCATCTCATTTCCCTTAAATACCTTGGGTATAGGAGTTGATCAAGATGAACAATTAAGAATTGAGGAGGAACATATCTACTAGTGCTTCCATCACAGCTCAGTGCAAAGGCCACATGCAAATGATATGTTAATCACGCAATCTCTCCTGACTCTTCTTTGCATATCCCTGTGAGCGGCCTCTGGAAAAAGTCCTGTGTCGTATGTTACTTATTTCTGTTATATAGAAACTTGTTCCTAGCTAATTTGATTGTGGGCTTTCTTGAAATATAACTGCCATTTTAAAACTTTTTTTTGGAAAAGATGTCACCAGCCCTCTGAAGCTTCATCGAACAGAGACTTTTCCCGCCTACCGATCTGAGCACTGACAGTAACTGCCAAGAATTGTGTGTGACGCGCTTGCGATGGGTCAGCCACAGATCCACCCCGGAGGTCACAGGATGGCAGCGAGAGAAGCCATGAAGAAAAGAAGCTTCAAGTCCTGGCTAATTGTCTCATCATTGGGAAACGCTGCAATACAAAATTTGTCTTTTTCTTTTTTTCCTTTCTTTTCTTTCTTTTTAAAAAATCTTAGCGTGATTGAAGCATACTCTATAGATATCAACTTTTGTTCCCTCTTTTACAGCTGGACAGAAAGGAGTCAATGCCACAAAATGATTTTCTATTGTAGATATCATGTCCTTGCACCTCTCTGGACCTATCCTTTTGTGGATTCTTGTGATTTTCCTTCTGAGTGTTTCAATTGTATGACAGTCAGTACTGACAGTAAAATGGCTCTTAATTATTTGTTATTTGTTTATACCATATTCCTCAGTTATTAATATTATGGTTCTAGTTAACTATTGGAAATCATATTTTATTATATGACCAGTTAGTTAAATCAGTGCTTTGATGCATTCTTACCTATTATGTTAAGAAATAACTTTTTAAAAGCCCCTTTAGTATTCTTTCCAGGGTTACCATTTCTCCCTCACAGGATCCCCCCACTTCCTTTTCTTAAAGCCTTTATTTTGTCTGGAGTACCTTCATAAAACATTTTAAAATAAAAGGTCATTCTTCACCCACATGGTCTTTGGATTCTGGCAATGTGGTTTTCTGTGTGTCTTCAGTATTTCTGAAGGTGTGTGAATATTTTCCTTACGAGCCATGAGCATGGTTTGCCATTGCATCCAATGCCAATCTAACCGTTTACGCATTTGCTTGCTCGTTCAGTAAGCTGGTCTGTACCAAGCATCTCCTGGTTCCAGGTGTTGTGCTAGATAGAGTCTGGGGTTATAGAAGTAAAAAGACACAGGCCCTGTCACAAAGGACCTTAAGTTCAGAGAGTACAACAAGGAAATAATGTTGCAATTACAATACAGAGTGACATCTGTTAAATGGGTGCCCAGTGGCGACGTGCCTCTAAAGAGATAGTCACTCTGTTCCGCAGGCTTTCCCACTGGGAACTGCGAGAGGGGAATTGAATCCTGTGGGCTTCTGAGGCTGAAGTTGCTGTAAAGCTGTGTGAGAGGGCAGGGATGGTGTTTGTCTTGGTCACGACTCTATTTCCAGTAGTGTTGCCAGATAAAATATAGGACATCCGATTAAATTTGAACTTCAGATACACATGAATTATTTTTTAGTATAAGTGTATTGCGTGGCACATAGTTATACTTAAAAATGTTCATTGTATATCTTAGACTCAAGTTCAACTGGATGGTCTGTACTTTTCTGCCCCAAATCTGGCAACACTATTTCCCAGGCCCTAGAACTGTGCCTGACACATAGCTCATGCTTGAAACATATATGTTGAATGAATGGATAGAAGAAGAAACTCCTATCTATCCTTGGATAGAATTCTTTCCACAAGCAGAGGCAAATTCACATTGATGGTGTGCTTCCTCAGTGCCTTGCATTGGGCTAGGCCCTTCCAAAATGATTATTTTCACCCTAGAAAATACTATCCTGTATTTTCTAGGAAGAAAATAAATTATGCTAAGCCCCAAGAAAGGGCCATAAAAAGGTTCATTTTCATTTGTGCTCCTTTCAAAAACTGGATAATTTCTCCAAATGGAGATGGACCAATTAGACCCAAAGGCCCTGCTGAAGTCTGAGTTCCCCGCCTAAACTCCCTCTGGGATCTAAGTGAGTTGGATTTCCAAGGACCCTGGCTAGGATGTGTTTTTCTCAGGGGTGAGGAGATATTGGGGGAAGGAGGGTTAAATTTGGCTAAGAATTAATTAGCGGATTAGGGATCTAGAAATGACTGAGTGCTAATGGCTTCGCTGGCGTGCATTTGTGTTCTGTGTCCTCTGTAGCTCTTTGCACATCATTTTAGGACATCCTACTTCTCCCAGGTGTTTTTTTTGTTGTGTTTTTTAATATTTGTCTTAAAAATTTGGTTTGCCACACACATTTTTGATAATTCTCTCCTTGTTCATTTTCCTGACTCTGTCTGGATCCTATTTTATTTTCTTTCTCTTCTAAAATTGTCTCCTAAGGGGTTCTCCCTGATTCCCAGGGCCTTGGCAGCCAACGTGGGGGATTAAATTGAAGAAGTAGATAAAGGAAACGGAATTAAAGAAATAATTATAATTTTAATGAAGTCGAAATTGCTGAAGCAAGTCTAAAGCTAATGAGGGTGGAAAGAAATATTGCTGAATGGAGTTAACTACAAGTCGGAACCTCTCAGGGCCTTTAAAAAAAGAAACATATTGACAAAAAAGAGTTGGCGTTCTATTAGGTTACCCTAGCAGCTTTTATTTACTGTTGAGCATATTCTAAGTGCTTTACTTGTACCATCTTATTTAATCCCCACGACAGCTTGATGAGGTAAGTATCATTGTTCCCATTTTATAGATGGCAAACTGAGCCTTAAGGAGTCTAAATAGTCTAAATAATATGCCCAAGATCTCTTAGCCCTGTTAAAAGGTAAACTGAGATGCAAAATTTTCAAGATTTTATTTGAGCATGCATCGATTCAAATCAGGCCACCCAAACCAAAGGTGGTTAGGAGCCCTCCACCAACAGGAATTAGGGGAAAGGTTTTCATCGGGAAGATGCAGAAACAAAGCAGTCACAGGGTCCCTTAGACAGCACGTAAACAGATAGGTGTGGCTGTGTGCCAATAAAACTTTATTTATAAAAACAAGTGGCAGGCTGGATTTGCACACACTGTAGTTACCAACCCCTGCTCTAGATCATAGGAACCTCCAACACTATCTTTTATTAGTTTCAGAGTTTTGGTGGAAACCACAAGAAATTTAAAATACTTCAACCTCTGGCCTTAGATAAGGAGAATAGTGATTTGAAATGATTTTCATTTTTCTTTTTCTACTCCCTAACCCAAGTGGTAAACATACAAGTGTGGGAAAGGGGAATTTTCAAAGCTATGGTGGATTTGTCCATAATTCAAGCTAAATTCTAAAGCACTTGTGCCAACATTGCAAATAAACTGAAATCTGGAGATTAAACCACAGAATTTTTCTTAGCCAGTTGCTGTTTCTGTTTTAATTATATAGTGAGAAAAGTGACATTTTAGGGGCAGGAGGTGGGGTAGGGGATAGGAGAGTAAATTGCATATCCCCCTGTGCGTGCTCAACCAGTGCTAAAGAGAACTTTTACCTAGTTTAAGGTGGAATAATGCAGTAGTTACTAAAATGACTTCTAGAGCGGGACTGCTTGGGAAATTCATTCATTCATTTACCAAGTGTCGATTCAGTATCATCTCTGGCTATGCCAGGCTGTGCGGTAGTTGCTGGAAATACAGTGTGAATAAAGCAAGGAAAAAACCTGCCTTCACACTGCCTGATCCGTGGGCTCACAGTACTTAAGCAGTTTTCTCAGGAAACAAAAAGCTAAAGAGAACATACATTTGTATAAAGAGACGTTTTATGATTTCTTTTTGAGACTGTCTTGACTTTGAGAGGAGGAATACTGTATCAACTATAAACAAAATCTTCTTCTCTTTAGTCTCAGAAAAAATACATCCATTTTCAGATTTCCTTTAAGGCAGCAAAATCAATATTTTCCATTCATATTGAGGTTTTAAGATCTTTGGGTTAAATATTGGAGGTAAGGCCGCCCATCTTCTAATGAAAGACAACAGTAGCTTGATTTCAAAGCAAGCTTATTGGCTCAATCTGTGGTGATTTGATTCAGCCAAGGCAGGGCCAAGTGATAATTATTTGCCTATATCTGTGCTGAGTGAGATACCGCCGCCCACATTCTATTCTCTGAGCCTGCAGTTATCAGATGTTGGCAAAAGATGCTCATTTAGTAGATCTCGGGTGGAGCCCATAAATCTACATTTTCAATCAGCATCTCTAGGTAATACCAATGCAGGTGGTATAAAATCCTGTTTTAAGAAACATTGAGGGGATAGAAATGGAGAGAGTTCCCATCAGGTGAGATTTGGCACCTGGAGGCAGTCATCAGGGTGTTCTTAACTAAGACACCTTTGGGAAGTCAACAGGAAGAGCTGGGATGCCAGGAGATGTGGGAATTCCAGCACACAGGTGCAGATGCCCTTCAGCAAGTGGATTACATACGGGAAGCAGAGATGTGTTGTGATGGCAGCTCCGAAAGTGGGCTCCAGAGTGGCGTTTTCAGTGCCTCTGCAATGTTCTCTTTGTTACTATAACAACTAATAAGGAGACTCAGTTTGACCTTCTTTGTTTCTCTGAGATGCCTGAAGTGCAAAGGCTTCCTTCACTGCTCTTTTTAGTGGGAGAAAGCCAGCCAGGAGCTGCTTGTGAAGGCAAAGCACAGACTGCGAAAGATGCAGGGTGCGAAAGATGCAGGGTGTTAATGAATCAGCGCAGAGCCACCAGCCAATGGGTCTCCAGCCCTCCCTCCTTGCCTGAGTTCTCCAATCTTTGTTATAATAGCAACTTTATTATCTTTAGTTTTTGGTAATAATACATTCCCCTCTCTACCAAAAAGCAGAGGTTGCTTGGGTAGATTTAAAGATGTTGGAGATGGGTAAGGATTAGTGTTTTTGCTCAGAATTTTGACAGACCATGACTCCACTCCTGGTGTCTGTATGTTGTGTTTACGTGTTGTGTTTATTTTCTTGTTTACATTGGAAACCCCAAGAGGCCAAGGACCAGCTTTAATTGTTTGTTTTTTTCAGGAGGTAGTTACCGTCTCCAGGCCCAACCGTTGAGGCACACGTGGAAGTCCTCTATAGCGAGGGTGTGCAAGCTGACCAAAGCCGGCCTCTCCCTGCTTTTGTAAATAAAGTTTTATTGGAACACAGCCATGCCCATTTGTTGATGTCTTATCCATGGCTGCTTTTGTGTGACAGCTGCAGATTTGAGTGGCGGTGATGGGGGCCACATGCTCACATGCCCTCTACAGGAAAGTCAGCCGAGTCCTGCTCTCTGTGATCCCCGCCCTCAAGAACCAGCCAATCATCTCGGCTCCCTGCTAGTGCAGGCATCTGCCATCAGCAGCGTTACCCGTGAAATTAGTGTTCTCCGTGACAGGGAAGGCTCCACCCTCCCCCGAGCAGGGCCTGCTCCCTCTCGCTGCAGGGGTCATTTTTTCTGCTATTCCTTTTTCCTAGAAAAATCTCATCTTCCTCCACTCTTGCACGACTGACACTTCCTTCAGACTTCACTCAAACCAGGCTCCCAGAGTTCCTTCCTGAGACTGCCCCCCACAAGACCAGACGAAGCTACCAGTCATCAGCTTCTCAAGTACTCAGAGTGGCTCGTGCATAGCACTATGTACTGTTTATAATGACATTTTCACGTGGTTACTGGATTGTCTGTCTTCTCTGTGCTTCTCAAGCTCCTGAGGGCGGGTACTACATCCATTACGCTAAGCTTTGTACCCCCAGCACCAGACAAAATGCTGGTTAATTTAGTGGGTGCTCAATAAACATTCACTTCATAAATAAAGAAATGGAAAGAGAGACAGCAACAGATGCATCATTAGGTCGTGGTTTTAGGCAATATAGGTTCTCTCTCAGATGAGTCCTGTAGAGAGGTAAGTGCCAGGGAGCCCTAACTTTTCTGGAACTCCTGTGTGTACTGGGCATAATCCTTACATCATCCGTGTGAGGATGATGACTCCAGAACCCACATTCTTAACTTCTACACTTGTGGTTCCCAAACTGTATGCCAAGGTACCCCAGGGTGCCATAGTGAACTCACAGAGGTGCTGTGGGATATATGAAATTTTTGTAGGAAACAGGGATACTCGACATCTATTGGACCCTTGAGAACTACTGGCCAGAGGCTGTTCAATTTCAACAAAGATCGCATGAAATTCATTTCTACGATGTCATTTTTGTGAAGCTGGGTTTTTGACAGTTGCTCTGATAAAAAGCAAAAGTGCTATGTGAAAATCAACGTGGACCAGGAAATGAGGACCGTGGTGGGTATCCAGTCTGATTGCCAGGTGTGAGGAGCTTCAGAGTCCAACAGACATCCCCTAGCATATACATCCTTTTAGCAAGTAGTTGTGGTTACTTGAGGATAAAATACAGGTTTTTTTTTGATTTAGGTGTATTTTTTAATGGCTCCTAATTCATTAGGAGATAATACTAATTAAATTGTTTGGACCTAACAACTTAATAAGTGGAACTGCTAAGCATCTCTTTTGGCCTGAGGGTGCTATGAAAAATTACTGAGATGCTGAGAGCACTGTGAACAGAGAAAATGTGAGAACCTCTGCTCACGTTATGTTCTCCTGTCTTGCAACAGCCCTCAGATGTCGGCTCTAGGGTGTAAGCCCCTAGCCCTGTATCTAGTACGTGCAGCAGGGCTGGTTTCCTGGCTGCAACCTGTGCAGTCACACAGGGCTCCAGGCTCACCAGGCCCCACACTCGGTTTAATGCTCTGCTGTCGCCATCTTGAAAGTTTGACTACTTCTATCTTTGAACTTGCGTTTGTAAGTATAGTCTGATGGGACAATGGAGCACGTGTGTGAGCAGAAGAGGTACCTATAGGGAGAGTGTCTACTTGCTGTTCTTTGCATGTAGTGTTCATGATGCCCCATGAACACAGAAGTCCAGAGGAGGCAAGATGCGTGCGAGATGAGTGAGACCCAAAGCGCACAAGAGAGTGTGTCACATCCACCACTGAGTAAACAGGGCCTTTCCAGCCCCAAGAGCTTTTCTCTCTGAACCAGAACTTGCTTCAAATGCAGAAAGAAGGCAGTAACGTTCTACGAAACACGAAAAACCAAGGAAGCCGATCGTGTCCTTCCTTACTCACGTGACTTCCCTGTATGACTCAGAAGGAAAAGGAAAGACAGGGCAACCCATGGCTCCTTTATCCTTTCAGCCCTTCCTTACTCATCAGTAGGGCCTAGAGAGTGTTAGAATGTGTGTGTATCAAGAAGCGAAATAAAAACAGCTGTGTTAGTTTTGTGCAGCATTTCTCCTGTTCTGGCAAGGACAAAATATATATGCATGTACGAGCTATGCATTACAAGTTGTGTGATTTTGGTGATTCAGCATGTGAATTAATGTTCTTATATTAACATTTAAAGTGGACATTGCACCATATAAAGACAACAAGTAAACTTCACGCTAATAATTAAAAATTTTAATTTTTCCTTACTTGCAATGACATTAATTGCAAATGAGAAATGCAATGACGAGAGAGAGAGACTAAGGAAGAAAGGAAAGTACTTTATGTTTTAGTTCCTTAACGGCACTTCTTTCCTGCTTTTTGAACACGGAGCCCTGCATTTTAAAGATTTTATTTTCCTTTTTCTCCCAAAGCCCCCCAGGTATATAGTTTCGTACTTTTAGTTGTGGGTCCTTCTAGTTGTGACATGTGGGATGCCCCCCAGCATGGCCCGATGAGCAGTGCCATGTCCGTGCCCAGGATCCGAACTAGTGAAACCCTGGGCCCCCCAAGCAGAGTGCGTGAACTTAACCACTCGGCCACTGGGCCAGCCCCAGAGCCCCAAATTTTCATTTTACACTGGATCTCACAATTCAGTGGCTGCACCTGTGCAGAAGAGCTCCTTAAAGAGAAGGCAAACTGAGTGGGACTGAGGATGATGTTTTAGTTGACTTTTTCTGCCTCTTTCCTGCGTCCACATGTGGCTCCCACCCAGGACGGTTGCTTGCCTTTTAAACCTTCCAGTCCAGTCATTTAATAATTGACCTCTATTGAAGACGAGCCCCACAGTTCCCATTTTAAGCAAATGCCCCAAGCCAGTCACAGTGGCTGCACAGAGCTAAATACTGTAGAATTATTTTCCTCATCACTGAATTCCTTTAAAGTCGTACCTTCAGAACAAAGAAAGAAAGAGAAGCGTTTGGTTATCAAAGGAAGCCAGCTCCCAAATTTACTTTCCTTTAGCTGTCATGCAAATTTCAAGCCAGAGGGCCTAGCAGGATGGCTTTGAAGATAAAGATCACAGTGCCATCCTAGAGAGGCTTCAATAGGGTTTCTGACGATCCTGTGATTTACTTAGAGAAGGAAGAAAAGAGCAGAGAACAATAGGAAGAACTCAGCTCCGAAGGCGTGAAAGCCCGGTGTCTAAGTCTGGTCCTCTCGTTGCCTGGAGGAAATGTCAGTTAATAGCGAAGGGGTCAGACACGGCTAGACCAGGATTTTCCCAAGCTCATTCCATGAGATGCCAATTCAGGTTCCTGAAAAACAAAAGCACAAAGTTTTGTCCTCAAGTGCGTTTTTTGGTAAATGTTGAGTCAAACCAGTTTCTTCACTTTGAGGACTTCTCGGAGCCTTACGTTTAGTAAGTGCAGTGGCCGAGGAGCAGGCTATATGATGCCGAGGTTTTATTGCCATGTGACTTAAGCCAATTTGGCTGGTGGTGGCTGTTATTGAATCAGTAGCTTCCAGTGATTAACGGTGGGTGGAGGCAGGTCTCCTCACCCTCAATCATGGCCGCCGGATGATTGTTTACAACGCAGTGGCACCAAACTTCCAGATACTTGCTGACAACATTAGGCAGCAGGTACAAAAACAGAGATGTGGCCCAAGGGGTAAGCTCCTTCTCCTTTCAGGTGTTCTGACTGTGTTGTGTGGGAAAGATTTCCTTGAGGTAGATGGGACAATATTCTAGCAGCAAGATTGAGCTAGGGTTCTACGGGGAGGTGGGGGCATCTCACAGCTGTCAACTGAAAAGAGGACCAGTTGGGAATCCCAAGCCTATGAGGGCACCATTTTGCCAGGTGAAGGTTCTTGGGCCTGCAGGAGTCTCACTCCCTAATCCTGAAAGGGACGGGAATGCCTACAGAGTTTCTAGCTGGTCCATATATTCCTGGACACCCCCTTAGTCACCAAGAAAAACCACTTCTGATATTCAGCACGCCAGTTAGCAAAGCTTCTGGTGTTGACCACATGGAAAGACAGCAGAGGCCGCTTCTGGAGGGAGGGAGTTTGATGAATGGGTTTTCTTTTTTTAGATGTTAACTCGACTCCTGGAATGTAAATTTCCAGTTGGGATATTGCAAGTATTAAATGTGTAGATTAAAACGAACATACTTATATATCATACTTTTGCTGTTGTTACTATTTGAAGGTAAATTATAGCTATTACAGTAGTTTCTGAAATTTAGGAGAACTCTTTTCCCTGGAACATCTCTCAGGACTGGGGTTCCTAGGACTCCACTTTAGGAACTGATGGGTAGGAGGAAAGAATTTTGACCTAGGAGTCTTATCTTGCTTATTGTGTGGTTGTGTTACTCTGCGCTAGTCATTTAAGCTCTCTATGCTCTGATTCTTAAAGAAGGGATAATAATAAAAATAATTTATAAAAATGCCTTATAGGCTACTATAAAAGAGAGTAAGAACTGGAAAAGTTCCAGAGATAGCTAGAATACACAGCTGATTCAATATCCTCATCTACAAACTAACAGCAACAATTCTTCTATCCTTTTGATTAAGACCAAATGAAGTAATAGGTATGAAAATTCTTTGTAAATTGTAAAAATGATTAAAATATGAGGTGCTTTTAGAGTTATTCCCAAATCAAGGGCCTCTCCCCCAAGATGGCATGAAGACTAAAATGAGTATGTATGAAATGAAAGCTACTACTGGCCTTACAAATAAAGACACCCACAGCTTCCACCTTGTAGAAGAGAGACAAAGGCAATTAATACTTACTGAGAAATTACTGGGTTCCAGAGATTTTTAATGAATTATGTTTTTTGAACCTCAGCTGCACTTGAGTGGGTATTACCTTTATTTTAGGAAGAGGAAACTGACATGCAGAGGGGGAAATAATGACTCAAATTCTCACAGCTGGTAAGTAGGAATGGCCTTGAACTGAGCCAGTCAGAATTCCAAAACAGGCACTGTTCCCCCTGCACTGAGGGATCACATTGCCTGCCTGGCCTTGGTGTGCCTTGCTGTACAATGGGACAGTGTTGGCTGCTTTCCCAGGGTGCCCAGTGAGAATAACGAGTGGGCTTTTCCTTATGTCAACTCTGGCCCATCTATTGCTAAGGCAAAACATCTAAGAATCGAACAGTCTGTCAGCAATAAGAGGAAGCATTAGTTTTTTTCTCAGAAAATGAATCATGCTCATATTTAAATTGGGTATCAAATTCAAATGCCTATGGAGGCTGGGCAGGTAACGTCAATGAGTGAGGTTGGGCCAAGTTTGGGGCGTGGGGGAGATCATGGAGACTGGGACCACCTATCCAAAGGGGCAACTAGACTGAATTCCAGCCAATTGTTGCTGCATAGAAATGTGGGCTCAAGAGTTGCTAAATCTTCAGGGTTTTTGTTTTTGTGTGTTTGGTTAATTAAAAGCGGAAACTCTGGATTAGTGAAATTTCTCAGTTTTTAAATATTGGAAACTAATTTAAACTAATGTAAAAAGAATCTGTGCTGGTTAATGCCTTGGGCCAAAGGATAGAAAAAAGGTCTGTGGGCTAACATCAGTAACAGGCCTTCCATTTAAGCCCCCAAGTTGGATTGCCATTGCTATCATTAGCTGCTGTTGTTAGCTATTACTAATATCATTCTACAACTGGGGAGAGAGACAAGGTGGTGAAATGTGCAAGGAGGTAGCACCTTCTGCTGCGTGATTCTCAGGGTAGGACGAAGGGCCCTTTCTTCCATTAATTTTGCTCTTTAATCATTTAATAATTTGGTCCGGTTTTTCCCCTGAGCCACTCTGAGACTTTAAAGCTCTGATCCCTTAATTCATCTTCTTTAGCAGTGACAGCGTGGGAAATTTTATCATAGAACTGACAGTTCAGTAAATACCTTTGTCCAGACATTATTAATGGACTGACCAGACGTGATGAAACTTGGCCACAGTTATCTGGAAAGCCTGAAAATGCTGTGACCTTGGTCTTTGCATGAAGGTCCTTTAAATTAGTTAAAATTTTGTTGTTGTTGTTATTCACCAGCTTTCTTATAGAAAAGCAAACTGATGCGATATTGCTTTCGAGCTGTAGTATTTGGTATGTAACGTCTAACGTCTGTCGAAACATGGGAAATATATTTCTTCAAGTGGCAGCAGCAGATTGGATCCAACACGTAAGCAATGACAAATAGTCCTTGAAGCCAAATGAGTCAGAGAAGCAAATAGAAAATACAGACTTTCCTCCGTGTGGGAGATCATGCCCCCAGGGTTAAAACTATGGGTGATAGAATCAGACAGCGCGATTTTCACTCACCACACTTTGACACCAAATGTGTGGGTTTTTTCTACACCAACAACCAGTTCAGTTTCCTCATCTCTGAAATTGTTGACCCCTCAGACTGTGGTTCCATCACTAAGTGAAATGGCAAAGCCCTGGTACCAGTTTTGATGGCAATGGTTATCAGTTTTGATGGCCAGCCAATAAGGGTGCATAGTTCTTAGCTTCTTAGATGGTTAATATGGGTATTCCTAAAATATGTAATTTGAATGCTAGGAAATTCCAAATCAGATGGAATAAAACATTGGCATTTTACTAACCGCATAATACTCTTCTGTTAAACAATCAGCTTCATGGAGTTCTACAAACATAATATTCACCCATTTTTATTTGTACAGTTTGGTGAATTTCAACAAAAGTACACTGTCATATAAGCACCACCACAATCAAGATTTAGAACCTTCCATCACTCCTGAATTCCCTCCTTTCCCTTTGCAATCAACCCTTCCCCTCACCTTGGGCCCTGGGAAACCACTTATCTGTTTTCTCACCCTATAGTTTTGTCTTTTATAGAATTTCATATAAATAGAATCATATGATATGTAGTGTTTTTTAAACTGTGGTTAAATTTAATGTGTTGCAACCAGTATTTTTAAAAAATGAAATAGAAAATAGAGTGAATTACATTAGTAATGGTGAGTATGTTATATAAAATTTTTGTTCTAGGGTTGTGTGTCTATGTGTGTGTGTGTTTGTATGTGTCCTAGATCATCATATAATATACATTTCTTACTATGTGCCAGAATCAACATAGCTAAAAAAACAAAACAAAAAAGATGGAAAAAAGTACTCTAGTAGTCTTAAAAATGTCACTGATAAATGGAAATAATTTCAATTTCATGTATTATCTGGGCCAGTTTTTCAGCCGGAGGACTAGAGATTGGAATAGTGAGAGCTGATATGTGATTGTGTGTTCACCGTTGTGCCAGGCACAGACCTCATGCATTATCTCATTTAATCTTCACCACGAGCCTGTACGGGGGCATAGCTGCCTTTTACAGTTGAGGACAGGGAGGCTTAGAGAAGCTAAGTTCAAGTTCTCACAACTAGCGGGAGGAGAAGCTAAGATTCAAACCATGTGAGATGAACTGGACAGGACATGTGACTAGACAGCTAATAGGAGTGGAGAAGGAAAAGAATAGGAATAAAAATATAATTTAATAAAGTCCATTTCTGGCTTTTACTAGATTATCAAACTACTAATGGACAAATACTAGATGCTAAATGTCCAGCCCTAGGCAGGAAGCTGTAAGTCAGAACAAGCAGAAACAGATGTCTTCTGCTCACAGGCGGGACGTGAAGGCCTCCAGAACTGGGTGGCTAAGAGCATGGGCTTTGGCGTCACACCAGAGTCTAGTCCTGCTCTGCTGTTTACAGGGTTTCTTGACCCTTACCAAGACCCCGAGCCTCTCTGTGGTTCTGGTTCCTACTTTGTAGAATGATTGTCATGATTCCTCCTGGACCAGACTTTACTTCACAAGATAAAACAGAGTTTCTCAGCTTCAGCACTCTGGCTCTTTTGGGCTGGACCATTCTTTGTTGTGGGGGCTCTTCTGTGTGCTGTAGGATGTTGAGCATCATCCCTGACCTCTCCCCACTGGATGCCAGTAGCACCTCCCCACCACCACAAATGTCTCCAGTCATTGCCAAATGTCCCCTGGGGCAGTTCAGAACCACTAAAATCATGGATAGAATGTTCCTGCTCACAAATTCCTCCCTCCTCCCCCAGTTATAAAATGAGGGTTCTCATGCGAATCAGTGAGGCCACAGATTGAACGTGTGGTGGATCGCCAGCCTGAGCTGAAGGGGCCTCAGCTCTCACAGCCCCCTGTCTTCAGGGGGATCCCAGGGAGGCGCTAGCGCATCCTGGGCAGTGGAGAGTCCTTGGGATTTTGAACCACACTGCCTGGACTTCAGTCTAGACTCTGCTTCTTCTGACTGTATGTCCTTGGGTCAGTTATTTAAGTCGTTTCCACCTCCATTTTCTCATTTGTAAAATGAGAATAACAATAGTCCCGTCCTCTTAGATTTCTTGTGAAAACAGAATACTAGTTGCATATTACATATTATATAGAGTGCTTATGGGAGGGCCTGGTACAGAGTTGTCACTCAATAAATGTTAGGTTTTGTTAATAATGATATTATTTCAAATTGATTCTAAGCCAATGCTGCATGGGCATTGTGCCCACATGATGAGCTCATCCTGGCCTGCCCTGGGTTAGCACAGGAAGTCCCACATCCTGGGAAGACCGAGTCCCGGGCATACACGGGCAGTTGGTCACCCTAGTCATACTTCAGCTGAACAGCTGAAGATTTTGTTGAGTCATGTTCATAGTTTGGTCCATGAACACTGATAATTGGCTTCAATTACCAAGAACCTTGCTTAGTCTCAGGCGTCCAGTGCAGCCCACCATCCAGGAAGAGAGGCCCCAATAAGCTGAGGTTGGATCTCTAGGCTAGGAGAGCATGAGAAGCATTTTTAGCCTGTTCTGGTGCCTACAGCAGTGGTTTTATTGAGAGAATAGCATTTGAGGTAAAACGTTAGCCAACAGATAAGATCTATTCAGGCAGAAGTAGATGTGAATGACATGCCTATTTTTATTGGCCTAGAAAGATAACTCCAGTGTCTTGTACTAGGAAATAAGCGATTTACAAAAATAAGTACAGCCTGGGCAAATATATGTTAGCAAATAGACAGCGTGACTGCCCGTCTTCTTCTCAGTGGGCCCAGGTGCTAACAGAGGGCAGAATGGCCTGGAATACCTTATTCTGGGGAAAACCTAAGAGCTCTCCCAGTTTTCCGTTAGGCTGAAACTTTCTTGAACTGAGTCATATTTTCAAAGATTTGGTCATGCATTGAGACTAGGGAGTCATTTTGTTTTATAGGAATTACGGCTGTTGAAGCAGACACTGCTGACTGCCTGCTCAATTTCCATTTACTTCCTTACTAACCCTGATTTTGGTTGGGGGAAGCAATGATTCTACTTAAAAATATTTGCATTTCCAGATTCTCTGGAATGTCATGGAACCCACATCTGGCCAGTGAGATGCCAGCAGGTGACCTGCAGAAGGCTTCCTTTCCCCAATGAAACAGAGCCTCTAGAGGTAAAGGCTTTCATTCTTCATCCATGGTACTTCCTGGAATGCAGATGGGATGCCTGGAGATGAAGCAGTCATCTTGCTTCCATGAGGAGCAAAGACACTTGGAAGGATGTCAGAGAGGAAGCTAGAAGGAGTATGGGTCCTTTATGACTCCCCGTGAATATCTGTACCAACCCAGGACTGCCCATGTGTGGACTTATTTCACATGAAAAATTCCTTTTTGGGTAAGTGACTATTGATGGGTCTCTAGTATGTGCAGACAAACAAAATCTTAATTAAGCTGTTAGGTATTTATTTCAATGGTGTTTGGCAAATGTTGTGAGCATCCAAACCTTGCAGACACGTGGACTGACTGTATTTTGTGTGTGTGTGCAATGCTATAGTTGATGGAGGTTTTACATGGTACCGTCAGGACCTCATTCTCCGTTAAGCAGTAGGCGTGGTACCTGGGACTCGTGGTACTTTTCGAGACCCATGAAAAGCTTTTACTTTCTTTTAAAATAAGAAGAAAAATCCAACTTGGATCATATTGGTCTTTGTACAAACTCAGTCATATAATTTTTAACACCGTTTTATGGAGGAAGAGGCCCATGAAGGCAAAAATATTGATGGCCCATGAAAGTCACTATGCAGCCCGGGACCCCTCCTCATCTCAAAAAGGAATTGCTCTCATTTCTTCTTGCTTATTTTCTATTCCAAAATCTTCTTGTATGGATAGAAGAGCACACACCTCCTTCAACAGAGGAAGCAAGGGCCACTGGAAAGGCTTCCGTGCCCAGTGGAACTGGGTGTGAACCCCAGTGTGACTTGAGGGAAGCTTCTCAATTTATCTTGGTGTCAGTTTTATAAAATTGATTGATGAATTCATACATGTATTCAACAATGATTGGAATGCCATGATATAGCAGACACTGTCTGGGTAGCGGTCTTTTGAGGACTATAGGAGTCCACACACATGAAACCCAATATCTTGCACTCAGTTCTGTTTTTAATTCCCTTCCACTTGGCCATGAGCACTGAGCCCATTGCAAAGTCCACTGTTATCTCCTCTCTGCTGGGCGGAACATTGGGATTATGAAAGTGGCTTCTTCTCAAGATGAGATCCTTCTACCTTTTGCAAAAGAGCAATGCTTTGCACTTGAATTTAATTAAGCCCGGTGCCCCTTCCCGCAATCATTACTGTGATGTCCCAGCATCTCTTCTGTAATGATTTTGTTCTGTATAACTGTTTGTAAAACCCATTCTCTAAGCACAACAATCAGACATCAGTGTAGGATCAGGTAATTCAAAGACCCATTTAACCAGCTTTCATTGGAAGAAGCTGTCAGAACTTTAGATGTGGCTTATTTTTTTTGTTGTGGGGATGTTTTTTCGTTTTGCCTTATAACTCCCTTACAGATCCATCTGTGAAAAAAGCAATTGGTTATTAGAAAAATGTGTATTTCCCCATTATAATATTCTGTGCCACATCAGAGTGCATTGAAGACTCTATAGTATGATATGAAAGTGCCAAATACAATTTGTATGCAAATATCTTATGCACAGGATTACTTTTATTTATTTTTTTCCGATTGCATGCAGAAAAACACACCAAGTGAATTTGAGACAAACACATAATAGATCCCGCTGTGATAAGAAAACATCTTAATGCAAAGTTGCCTGTAGAGAAGAAGAGGACGTTTTCCTTGTATCAACTCATTTAGATTCCATATAAGAAACAGCAGCACTCTCTTTCTCCTGAAGACAGAGACTCAAAGTTTCATTCTCTGCGATCAAATGTGCCCGTTTTCAACCCTTCTTCTCCCTGCCTGGTTCAGGAGTTCCAAAGAGGCACTGGAGAACCGTGTGCCGATGTACCACACCCTGGGGCAGGAGCAATCACACTGAAGCCTTGTTGACATGGAGCAAAGAACCAGACAATTGCTGAATCTTCTCCACTCTCCTGGAGAGGCAGTGGCAGTGGTCTGGGATATGTCCTCAAAGGACCATCCTGGTGACTGGGTGTCCCTTTCTTTATTTGGCCCATGACTGGATGATGCCTATGATGTGCCCAGCAGTGCACAGGGCACTTGCTTTAAGAAATCTGATAGTTTGAAGTTCCAAACATATTCAACACATTATTTAACTATGTTCGCAAATAACTTGGGGAAGCTAAGATGCCCCCATCCCCCAGACATGCTCCCTGTCGTGTGTTCCATTTCATCTTTTCAACATGGTCTTTTGTTTAAAACCAAACTTTCCTAGGGGAGCAGGGAATAATAGTTTATTGGGTGATTATATTATATTCTCTCAGTCAGAAAAAACCTATATTAACACATATATGTATGTTCATTCATTCATTTATTTATTCGTTCCTCAAATATGACTAACAACGTTGACATGGGCCAAGCATCACGTTAGATTCCAGGGTGCATGAAGAACTATTTCTCGAAGTGATTTTTCTCAAGCCGGTTGATACCATGTGGGAGAGCTTCATGGGACAGAGATGCAAGTTCAGCGTGTGATAGGGCTGTGATGACAGGTGAGTCCCGGGTGTTTGGAAGCCCAGAGGAGAGGGACCTAATCCTAACTGAAATAGCCATGGAGGGCTTCCTGGTGGAGGTGATGCCTGAAGAAGCGTGTTGAAACCTAAACAGGCGTTACCCACTGAGCAGATAGTCTTAGTGGAGAGAGAAGGAACAATCTATTGGAAGACAGGGGTTACCCTAGAGCATTTTGAAGCCTTGGAGGAGGGCAAGGCCATGGAAGAGAAGGAAGATGTCATGAAAATGATGGAAAAGAAAAGGAGGTAATAAAGACAATTTGGTAGATTTAGCTGTTTTGCCTTAGGGTAGGAGAGCCCAGGGTGGTAGAGAAGATTGGTGTCTTGTTCCTGATTGCCTCCTCTCCGGAGTGGCATGCTAGAAGCTCGCTCATCTCATCTCCTTGCACAGAAGTCCCCTTTGCCCCCATTTCAAGGAACTATTCAACAGGCCTCTATAATTTCCTGCTAGAGAGCAGATGCTGTGATGGGGCATGAAAGAGGCAACATTGTGCAAAGTGTGGCTCCTTACAGCCATTTATTCATTCACTCATTCGGCCATTCAACAAACGCTTACTGAGCGCCTATGATGTACTTTGGACATTGGAGATACAGTGGTGAATAAAACAGACAAAATTCTCTGCCCTCACAGTTCTTATATTCTGTGGAGGGAAGTAAAGAATAGGCAATATTTGCGTTATGCCAGCTGTTGATAGATGCTGTTGAGAAAACCAAGCAGGGATGAGTGTGGGGCGTTCTGGGTGGGGTGTTGTCATTTTAAGTAGAGTGATCAATGGGAAGGTGATTTTGAGCCAAGACTTAAAGCAAGTCATCCTCGTAGAGTCTGGGGAAGAGCATTCCAAGAAGGGGAGCAGTGAGGGTGAAAGCCCTGGAACAGGGATGCTGAGAAACAACAAGTGGGGTCAGGGTCCCTGGAGAAAAGTGAGTTTGTTGGGGGAAGAGCGAGAGGGCAGGTCAGGGCACAAAGGGCCATCGAGCTTTGGGGAACGGCACAGGCGAAGACTTAGGGAGGAAAGTATAGATGGCATCTTGTTTGTCCTTGACCGGGCCCAAAACTGTGCAGCTGGCAGCAGTGGAAGATGTCGATTTCCAGCCCCTAACTGCTGAAGGATTTCTACTCACTAGTAAAGTCTTTGTGCCACTCAGCTCGTCTCCAACGCTTGTCTTGTATCCGGAGGAACCTTCCCGCCCTTGTCCTTGTGTGTGTTCAGGCATGCATGAGTGCACCTCTTCCATCACTGCCTGAAAATGGCTGAATCTACTTTTTTACAGGTATGTTAAAATTTTATTTTATTGAGGTCACATTGATTTATAACACTGTGTAAATTTCATGAGTACATCATTGTATTTCAGCTTCTGTATGGACTCCATCATGCTCACCACCAAAAGCCTAGTTTCTGTTACTGGTGTGTTTGAAACAAGTGATGGAATAACCACTGTTCCCATCACAGATGTGAAATATCGAGGGCCTATTGCGTAACTCATCCACCATCTTTTCCTTTCCATAAATTAGTCGGCTGACAAGGATTGTCTGACGATGTACCCAAGGATGCCACCTTCATGTTGGCAATGACAAATACACACAATTGCCTTTACTTCTGTATCCACGGCAGCTATTACCCATCAGTCACAATATCCCTTCCTGCCAAGCTTAGAGAAAGGCCAGAGTCCTTACAATGGCCTTAAAAAAGTCCTACACGGTCTGCCCACCTCAATGTCCCCCACTCCTACCAGTTTTCTTACTTCCTTGCCTCCTCCTCTCCCCCTTGGTGGCTCAGCTCCCTCCACCTTGGCCCCCTGCTCTTCCTGAACCCTCCAGCTATGCTTGTACCCAGGGCCTTTGCACTGTCTGTCCCTCTGCTTAACTGCTCTTCCACCAGCAATTCCCATCCCCGATTGGCTTACTTTTGTCAAGATCTTTGCTCAAACAAATCCTTCGCAACATCTCATTAAAATGCTCTCCTTAAAAATGACTGCCCCCTGCCCCCTGCCCACACCTCTGATCCTTGACTCTCTACTCTGTGCCTCTTTTCTCCTAGGGCACTTATTCCGGTCTAACATGGTAAAACTTAATTCCTTGTTTATAGTTTTTGTTTATGATGTTTTCCCTCCCTAGAACATACGTTCCATGAGGGTAAAGATCTTTGTTTTGTCCGCTGATCTCGCCTCAGCACCTGGGAGAGATTCTGGCCCATGGTAGGTGCCCGGTACATATTTGCTGAATGAATGACATGTTCCTAAGTGAGAAAGGTAGAGGACAGTGCACATCAATATCACCATCTCTGTGATAAGTTGTGGATTTACATACGTGCATATATTTACAGGGGTATATGTGTATGTGTGTGAATGGTGAAGGTTATGCATGCATGTGTGTGTAATGAGTCTATGTGTACACACACACACAACTCAAAGAGGGTATAAGCATCCCAGACAGCCTAAATATTAAGTGTTAATATTTGGGTTGCAGGATTTGGGGTAAATTTAAATGTATTTCTTGTGAATGACAATATGTTGTCTGATTTATGTAGGGAATAAATAACACTTTTATAGTCTGGCAAAAACCTGTAGAATCTATAAAACCTAGGTTCTTGTTTTTTTCTGAGGTGTTTACTGTGACCTTGATTTTATCAAACAGGATGGTTGAAAGTGAAAGTGTCATTGGCTTTCTTGAGACAGTTAGCTGCACGCGTCACGTTGCGTGTCTCCGTGATGGAGTCGTGTAGGTCAGGTCTGCAGGGCTAAGCAGAGCCCCTGGTCCAGGGCACCTTCAGACAATGAGGACACAGCTGTTCTTTCAAGCAGCGACGTTACAGAATTTGGCAGCTCCCAGGAAACCCCTGTGAATGCCAGGCTAGATCATTGTTAGTTTGTTCCTAACTCCATTCCAGCTGAAAACCCCACAATTCAACTTCCCTGGAATTATTAAGTTCTATTTTTGTGTTGTTGTTTATATAAACTTCTTTTATGTTTATTGATTTAAAAATTCAAGCAAGTGCATCATTGAAAATACAGAAATGAGTAAAGAAGAAAATAAAATAAACTATCGTCTCACCTACTGCCTAGGACCACTTTTAACATTTTGGTGTTTCCTTTGTCATTTCTGTGCATATACATACAGTTCATTTTTATTTTAAAAATTGTACCTTGTAAAGAATTGCTTTTTTCACTCAAAATGATATTATAAGATTTTTTAGATTATAAAAGAAACTTAAAACACATGCTTTTTTGTTGGTTTCATTATATTCTGAGATAAGAATTTTTCATAAATTGATTATTGCCCTACGCTTGAACATTTAAGTTGTTTTCAAAAAGTTTCCTGTTCTCAGTGACGTTGCAATGAGCGTCCATGACTAGTCACCTTCAGCTGTGAGTCCTAGAAGGGGAAACACTGAGTCAAGAGCCCAAATTACCCTGGTCATTTTCAAAAGATAGTTGAACAAATTTACAGTCTTTCAATTGTTTTTGGCTATGCCTATTTGACTGTCTCCTTGCTCTGACTAAATATTATCATTAAGTAAAAGAAAACTTTTTGGCTAAAGAGGTTAATCATGGCACACCCACTTGGAGGTGGTGGAACAGAGCAGAAGACACCACGCAGTGTCCACCATGGAATCTCCTCTAACGCTGCCCTCGGATAGGAAGAATTCTTAGCCTATTAAGGAATTGCTTTGCGGTGGTAAAGAGCATTTGTGGGCAATGGAGACCCAAGTGCTTTCTTCTTCTGCAAGGGACGTATTTGGCCTTGGGCTAACTTGCTACCTCTGTTGCTCTGGAAACCTGATAAAGATGACATGCCAGCTGTGTTACCAGGTTAAAAATGACCACCGAGTAGAATACCGCCTGGGCCTGGAAGTGACCACAAGTCGGCCATGGGAAGCCACAGCTTTGAGTTCTCCTGGGGGTGACGACTCTTGTCACCAGGCATGTCCCTTGCATGGAACCTCTGCTCCGACTGAAGAGAGATGCCTTCTGCTGCCCTCCTGGCTTGTTCTCTTTCCTGGCCCACCTCCTGCTGAGGGCTAGGTGTGATTGACGATAATCCTAGGCATCTGAATACTCAGTTTAGCCTAAACTGATGACTCCTTAGAGCCTTAGGTCACAGCCTTAGAGTCATGCAGAAATGGATCCCAAACCTGTGTTACCTCCATCAATTCACTTAACTGAATTCAACCCCTTGAGACCTGGTTTCCTTGTTTGTAAAACAGAGACGGTAATAGTGCACGCCCACTAGGTGTTATAAGGATACATTGAAATAACGACACACAGCAGCATCTGGCCCCAAATTAGGAGGTCAGTAAATAGTAGTAGTAGGTGTTGTAATCATTTTATAAAAATTACCGTTAGTGTTATTCACCTGCTATCCCAGTCAGGGATGGCTCCATGGATGTCTGACCGGGGCAGTTGCCCGGGGCCCCATGCTTAGAAGGACCCCAGGCTTGGTTTAATGCTCTGCTGTTGCCATTCCAAAATTCTTCATAATTTTTGAACTAGGGGTCTGTGTTTTGATTTTGCGCTGGGCACCACCAGTTAGGCAGCTGGTTCTGATTCCGATATAAGATGTACTCCATATATTAAGCATATTTTACAGACAGCCCAGATGCTCGGTGCTTTAGAAGCTCAGAAGGTGAGGAGGAGGAGAAAAAGGAGGAGGAGGAAGAATTGGCAGTCATTCACACGTGCACAAAGCGCCTGATTTGTTCCTTACTGCAGCCCACTGGCGGAGGTAACGCTCTTCTATCCAGCTTATTGATTAGAAACTTGAGGGACACAGAATTGACATGTTCCCCCATTGCTGGGCTGGTAAGACTGCTGTAGACGGCTCTCCCAGTGGGTCGTTCAGGGGAGCCCAGTGCCCTGGGGCTGTTGCAGGTTTACACCTAACCAGGCTTCTCAGTGGGACCTCTCTGCTTGTGCCCTGAGGAAGAGAGTCCTTGGGGCAGAGCCTTTTCTGGGCCGGAGAGTCCATCAGGCAGGTGGTAAGCCCTTCACGTCTGGGCTCTGGAGACTTCATATAGATAAAAGCCCTGTGCTCCTATGGAATGGCAGTGGCCTCCGCTTCTGCCGAGCTCTAGACAGCATATGACAATGTGACTGCTCCAGGCTCTCAGAGCTCGGGCTCCCCGTGATAGTTTCATGTCCTCATTAAGTTTCACAAAGACACATTGATCTTTTGTGGACCCGAGCATTTCCACGGGCGCGGCTCTTGTTGCCCTATTTGGTGTCTTGACTTTTGTCAAACTTCGGCGTCTGGGAAACTGGTTGTTGCCGTCTCTCAGAGCAAGGAGGGTTTGCTCTTGAGAGTGTGGGGATCGTCTGCCCAGTTGGGTGGTTCTGGGCATGCCCGACGCCTTGCATGCTCTTCCACTGTTCTTGGAAGGAATCTGCTAGGTCTTTGTTTCTTAACCTTTTTGGTCTCCAACTTCACCTGACCTAATCCAAATCATTCTTCGTGTTTTCCCTCAAGAGTCACTTCCTTGGCGCCTAAGACTGGGTTTAGGGTCCTTGCCATGGCCCCCTGTACGTCTCATTCAGTGACCCGTCTATTGTCTCCATTAGACTTGAACCTTCATAAGGGCAGGGCCTGGGTCTGCCTTGTTCATCCCTGAATCCCCTGCACTTCCAATAATATCTGAGGAACAGTTAGCAAACATTTCTAGGATTCTGTTTTTGTAAACATCTAGCCACGCGCGTGAAACTTTGAGATAATCTACAAGGTCTCAGACTCCCTGAGGTTATTCATACAGATGTCTGTGTATCCCAGGATGTAAAACCTCCTCTCAGGGCTCTAGTATATCAGATAGCTTAATGTCCACTGCAAATCTCTGCCAACAGTAGTTCAGGCTTCATTTGGATGTCTCCAGTGATGGTGAGCTCACTACCTCACTGAATATTCCATTGAAGAAACAAAGTATTGGAAGGTGGGTGGGCGGGTGACTGGATGGCTGGGTGGCTTCACTCAGGGAACAGCATCTGTTGGGGCCATCTCTGTGTCAGACCATTTTCCAGAGAAACAACAGTAGACGAAATCAAGCCCCTGCTCTCCCAGAGCTGTATTCTAAGGGAGAGGGCAGACAGCATTCCAATAAACAAACAGTTAACAGGTGTGCTTCTCGCTATGAAAGCCGTAAAGCAGGGACGGCAGAGAGTGTGGCAGGGCTGGGAAGGAAAGGCTGTTTTAAGTAGACTAGGCAAGAAAGACCTTCCTGAGATCTGAATAAGGTGAGGAAGAGAGCGATGGGAAGTTTTGAGGGGAGAGGCTTTTCAGGCAGAAGGAACAGCAAGAGCAAAGGCCCTGGGGCAGGAAGGTTGGGGCAGCTGCAGAGGAGATCATGCCAGGGCTTAGCGGCCTTAGGCCTTGAAGGTCACCATAAGGATATAATTTTTCTCCAGGTTTGATGTGAACTCCCTGGAGGGCTTACGGGGAGCAAAGTGGTCCCATTTTAGAAGGATCCCTGTTTTGAGGAGAGGAAACCATAAGAAACAAGGGTGGTGGTGTGGAGATCAGCCAGGAGGTGACTCCAGTCTTCCGGCTGAGAGGTGGCGGGTGCTTGGGCACATTTGTCTTCCAGTCAACCCAGCATCACAGCTCTGCCCTCTAGGACAGGAAGCCCCTGGGCCCGGGACTCTGCTTTCTGCTGGCCTGCCCGAGGAGTGCCTCACCTGGGTTGTACAAAGGTCCTGGGGTCTTTTGCTGATGCACTCAAAAGAGCCTGCTGGTGATCTCTGAACTACACTCTGCTTCACCTCATTGTCATCTGAGGTCCAGCAGTTCTCCTGATTCTGTGCTACATTTGGGGAATAGAAAAATTTGGCAGGGCTGGAAGTCCTTGTTTGAGACAGATGATGTGGAGGTGGCACTCATTAAAAAGGGGATGTAGTTTAAGTCAAATGAATTAATCTCTAACTGTGGAATTTTGTTCACTTTTATTCAACCAGCATTCTACTATTCCTTTTCAAAAAGACAACATATAAATAAGTACATACATTTGTCTTCCTTAAACACTGAGCTCATGGTTCTCTAGAGCCCAGTGTGATGATGAAGACATTGATCTCTACTCCAGCCGCTCACGCTTTGGGAAAGAAGGCGGTCGTAAGAAGCAGAACTCTAATGCAGGATCAATGGGCAACACCATGTGGGCAGCGACTGTACTTTGAACAAGGAGATTTCTTTTATTGCTGGAAGCATAGCAAACCAGGACTGTCAGGGTCACACGGGGCTCGGGTTGTTAAGTGCTCTGTGTGAATTACACGGAAACGAGCCTAGCGCTGGGGTTGCTGAGATTGTCCCCTCCCTCAGGGCTGGTCCTTTCTTCCTGCCCTCCATCCGGTTCTGTTTCTCCTACTTGTACATTTAGAATCTGCCCCTCCTCTCACCGGAATGTCTTCCTCAGAGTGAAATAATAACAAAAGTGATGGAGGCGCTGACTGACCTTTGTTAAAGGCCCGTCCTGTCCTCGCGGAGTCACACTCTCGGAAGTGAGACGGCTGATAAACAAACAAATAGAAACATCAGATAGAAACAGGTTCTATGAAAAAGTCACGGTAAATTGGTGGAGAACGGAGAAGAGGGTTTTCCCTGTGTGTTGGGAGGAGGAAAATCCTATGAAATCTTGAAGAACGTTCCAGGTAGCAACAACGCAGACGTCTGAAGTAGTGGCATGCTCAGAATTTTAACAGTAACTAGTCCTCCTTGAGAGTTAATTTGTTGAATACACAGATAAGTAAATAAAATGAAAATGGTTGCAGCAGAGTCACATGTTATGGTCGCTTCCAGGTACTTCCACTGACACCCGCATTTGAGAAACATGCTCTGGAATTTGGGCTCTGTCATGCAAACACTGTGGCGGGAGCTGGCACTGCCACCTGGAGCCTGGGCTGGGAGTTGCCTTTTAGGATGACAGAACGACAAGTTAGAAGGCGCCGGGGTCCCTGATGCAGTGGGAGTCCCGTATCGGCTGGGACGGGCTTCTGCTGGGATCTGTACAGGAGCCAGAAGCAGCCGATTTCCATCTCATTGCAGCCAGCGCCCTCACCTGCTGGTCTTCATGGTCCTTCTTTAGCTCCACTACCTGAATCATGGGACTCTGCTGATGACGCTGGAGATACAGGAGTCCCTGCCCTCGGAATCTGGCGCTTTCAGCCTAGCAAGGAAGACGAGATTTGAAGTGAAGAGTTATTTAATTGAGAATGTACCACAGGGAAGGCTAGCAGAGGCTGCAGGAAGTGATGTCAAAAGGAGGGTCGAATGATGGATAGATATCCTACCGCAGGGATTAGCAGCCGGTTGTCTGTTTGTGTAAATAAAGTTTTATTGGCACACGACCATGCCCATTTGTTTCCATATTGTCTATGGCTGCTTTTGTGCTATAGCAGCAGAGTTGAGTGGTCATGACAGAGACCGTATGGTCCACAAGACCAAAAATGTTTCATAGCTATCCTTTCAAAGAAAAAGATTTCCCAGCCTCTATTCTAGAGGCAAAGGGAGAGATGGGCATAGGCAGGACTGGGTGGGGAGAGCACTTTAAATTGAACAAAAACCTGGAGGAACGTCTAGAGCTTCTGACAGCAAACCAGAGCTTGCAGACTCAAGTCTCATAAAGGCCAGACAAGTAACAGAAGTAAATGAAGTGGATTGTATGGTTATTACATGGTTAAGATCCTCCAAAATTTGCTTTCTGCCATTTGTTTTTTGAATATATGCTCTGCTTGGGCTATTACTTATTTCCTCACTTTTAATAGAGACATAGATAGAAAATATATTTCTCAAATGTAAGAAAAACTCAGAGGAAGCATAATGATAAACGGCAACTGAAATTCAGACCTGGCACTAATGGTACAATAGGGTGTGGGGGGGACTGTGGAAAAATAGGAACATGCCTGTTCCATGTGGACCCAGCTCTGGAAGATAGTAAGATTATTTTAGAAATTCTATAAATCCAAATTTTAATGTGAAATCTCCCAGTGTTCAAACAATGGCTTTTGTTTTGTTTTCACAATGTGTGTCCCCAAACCCAACCTATCTCCTGGCTGGATTGCCTCTGTGGCTTCCAGCTGGAGACCTTGGCACAGATGTTTAAGAGATCCAGGGGCTCAGACCTTAGTTGAGAAGAAAGTTCCAGCAGCTCAGGAGCAATGAGCAGGTTATTTTATCAAGTCATGTATCTTGCAGCACATGAGCTGCATTGCGAGGCCAGAGGAGGGAGCAATCCAAAGTGGATAGAATGGTTTCCATGCATTCTCCAAGAATGTGGCTAGTGTGCTAGGCATTAAATGATGGATAGAATCTGAGCAAGTAGCAGCAAAGGGAATTGCAAGACCTGGAAACCCATAATCAGGGAAGACAAACATTTACAAGAACAAAGAAGCAATCGGGGGAGATCTGGTCCCCTGGGAACAAGTCATATATAAGGGACTCTAAAAGGTCAGCAAGTAATTTGAAATCTGTGCTCCGTCTATTATCTACAGTTCCTTCTTTCTGCCAACCGCTGACCTCCACGATCGGGTTTGGGTTTAAATTCTGTCTCCGAGTTGTTTCCTAAATTGTTGGTGGCGATTCAGAAATTTACCACCAGGTGGCGATATTCTCATTTGGGAAAAATGGAAAAGCGAGTGAAAGAGGGAGCAACGTTTTTGTTGAATGATGTCTGCTGGGTTCTCTGATCCCTGCTTAAGCCTGGGTTTACAGCTAATAAAGAAAAAACAGCTTACACACTTTTCCTTTTTTATTTATCTTATGTCACTTTCCATAGATCCTGCCACGCCAAGCCCATAATATTTATTTCTGCGGCAATTGCTATGCAAACTGTATACAAGGGGCACATCTGTATTATTCTAGGCATCATCTCAGAAACAGAGCTGCAGAAGAGAAAGAGCAGAACAGAAGCACGTATGAATGAGGAGTTGGAGAACTGTCTCGAGGGTGAGGGGAGAAAAAAACCAGCTGTGCCTTCTATTCCAGCTTTCCAAGACAATTGAATTTAGACAGAAGATCGGCTGCCCAAAGACCTGTTTTAAGAAATAGCATATGAAACTGTTTTTCAAAGATCTTTCTTCAGCTTGTCTATCTGGAGGGGCAGCACCCAACCAGAGGCGAATGGCCGCTTCTGAATGACAGTCAGCGAGGGACAAATTCCAGAGCATGGAGGATTGGGGAAGGTGGGAGGTGAGGGAGGGGGCAACCAACAGGCTGGGTTTAAAATTTCCATTTATTTCTCTGACTGCATAGATGGTGCCCCCGTGTAGATTTCCTCAACCTCCAAATGACAGTGTTGAATCACACAGGACAGTTCATTGGGAGGAGTTCATTGTCAGCTCTCGCTGCAAGAAACAGTGACAGTGGTCCCTGTGGTGAGGAGAACGATGGGAGCCGGTTCAGGAGCCGGTGGGGGCGGAGATACGGGAAGTGCCTGTCTGAGGCCAGCGCACACGAGTGTTAGCAATTTCTCCTTTGAGCTCAAGAAGGCAAGTTAACACGATTTAGTCTTCATTCCCTTTAGTCTTTATTCCCTTCAGACTCGCCTCACTCCTCTTCTGCTCTAAGTGCTGGGGTTACTGAGATCTCAGTGCCGGTTCTTTCTTCCCTCCCTTCGTCCAACTCTGTTTCTCATACTTGTACATTCAGAATCGGCGTCTCTTCCTCTAATAGAAACAAACACTTCCTTCCTCTTTTTTCTTGGTGCATTTCCTTCCTTGCCCATTGGCCCCTTCCTGACTGGCCGCCATCTCGCCATCTCTCCATCTCTCCATCTCTCCTCCTCCTCCAATTCATGGAAAGGGGCTGCTGTGCATTTGTTTCCTGTGAACCTGCTGCATCTGCCGCTATGAAAAATGGGGTAAAGCCTCTTCCTTTTCTCACTAAAGAATGTCTCTCCGAGGTGGCCTGGCCCCTGGCTGGGCGGGGGTGGGGTAGAAAAATGGGGGAGAGAGCAGATTTAGAGACTGGGAGGCCTGCTTTTAGCACCGGGCCCAACAGAAGCAGCACGCGTGGCCTGCCTGCTCTTCCTCTTCCCAAGAGGTCCTGAGGGGCAGTCACACTTAGGGCTGCCCTGCGAGCTTCAGCTGTGGCTGCTGGACTGTTTCGCTTTGCCACAGGCTTGGTCTGCAAGACTCTATCTGATCTGCACGGAGCTGGCTGAAGCTGATTTCTAGGCCCTGGGCTTTTTATTAGTGGGTCTAGCTTCTGGAGGATTCAGCCCACATGCCCAGAGATGCCAAGCCTGAAATAAGTTCGGGGATGAGTTGCCCATTACGAAGGAGCATGCAGCCACCTAGGCCTGCTTGCTTCTCCTTGCTGGGTGCTGCACCCTCAGCCCACAGCTCTGGGAACCTCACTAACCTGCTTGGTAAGGGTCTGGCATCTGAACCCTCCCCCACAGGATGTGCTGAGCGGGCCCTTTGCCAGTGGCTGGCTCTCTGAGCTGCCCGTCCTGGACTGCGATGTTTCTCATGACTTTGACTTCAGGGCACCGGTTCACCTGCATGGTCTTGACTTCTTGGCAGGGAGGATGGATGAGTTGCCATTTTCGAATCCCTCCCAGCTCTAAGTTTTGTGATTGGCAGCAGTCTAGTCCAATGGGATCAGACCAGCCGCATTCATTCAACAAATGTTCCAGAGCCTCCCCACATTATTCTGGGCATGGGAGCTGTAAGAGGACTAAGACAAAGTTCCTGCTGTCGGGGAGAATTCATTAGAATGGGGTAGATACAGGCAGTAAATGATACATAAATAATGTGCCAGGTGGCAATAAGGAGAGGAGGGAAAATTAAGGGAGAGAGAAGGGATGGTTGGGGAAACCTGTGTGATAGAAATGATATTTGTCAGGGAGCTGAGGGAATGAGCCAAGCCATTCTCTGGGGAAAGAACATTCCAGGCAGAGGGAACAGCACATGCCAAGGCCCTGAGGTAGGAGTAGTCGGAATGTGTTGGAGAAACAGCAAGGAATCCAGTGTGGTTCTAATGAAGTGAGCAAGGAGAAAGTGGTAGAAAAGGAGGGTGGGGAGGTAAGGGTGGGGTCATGAAGATTATAGAGGCCTTCATAGACCTTGGCTTTTGAGTTTCATTCTGAGTGAAATGTGAGGTTTCTGGAGGGTTTTGAGCAGAGGTGTTATTTAATATGACTTCAACACATTAAAAGGCTCACTTTTCTAAAGGGGAATATGGTTTGTGTATTTGTGTGTACAAAGTTACATGTAATATATATGTGTCTCTATACACATATATACATAGAGTTATGTATGTACATTATGCATATAATTTGAAAATAATTGGAGTCTATATTTATAAACCCTTTTTCCACTAAATCTCCGGAGCATACAGGTCCCTGTTCCTCAATTCATTTATCTCTGAAAGTAGGAAACTCATTGTGGAGGAGAAAACGGGAGCCCAGCAGCCCCTTTGGGGTTCTGACACAGTCCATATGCTCCTTGGGGGCATCTTAGCAGAGTGGTGACCCACACCCTCCCTTTCCTCAGAGGCAGCTAGAAGTGGAGATGTTTGAGATAGTGGGGAAGGTGGGAGAAGGAACACGAAACGCGAGCAGAGAAAAGGAGTTCTAAGACGTCCCCTCTGGTCGTCTGGCTCCCTAAGAATGCGCTGGGAAAAGCTGCTGTTTTGTCAGGCGCGGAGTGCTTGCTCCTTCGCAAATGTAGGATAGCTTAGAGAGAGCCTTCTGGTGTTAATGAAGGACTGTGCGTATTTTTAGAAGAATGTAGGAGAATAAAAGACGTGATTCACAACGAGACCGCAGGATGTTTCAGATAGAATGTGTGTGTGTGTGTGCACGTGCACGTGAGCACGTGTGTGATGTTTTTAAAACGGAGATTTCTTCAAAAATAGCTCTCATTGAAAACAGATTTTCAGATTCTCCTACAACTAAAGTAATCTGGTTTTGTCTCTGAGTCAGAATCTGTGGAGCATATTTGTCTAAATCCTGGATCTGCCCAAGTGTCTTTGGCCAAAAGTTCTGAGCCTTGGCTGCAAACCTAGCTGCTCCGCCATCATTATCCTCTTAGTGGACCACCCACTGAAACTTGACAGTAACTTACTGGTCATACTGGATTCATCTGAAAGTATTTTTATAGGCGTGGGGAAATTTTAGGAGCCTTTCTTTGAAATCTTTCAATTAGCGGATGAACCGAGGGTTCTCCATCAGATTCACCTGGATTCAAATGCGTTCTACATCAGATTTGCATAGCAGGACGCTTTGCTGATTTCTTCCTCCTGTGATTTGAATCAGCAATGTACAGGACATTGGTCAAACGAAGTCTCTGTGGGGATACTGTGCAAAAACCCATCCCTTTGGCTAACTAGGGGAGAAAGCCAGGCAGTCCAAAAGCCGGCTTTGAGGACACCTTCCTCAAAAGCCTCACAGTGACTCTTGCCCAACTGGGGCTCCAATCCCGTCCTGCGCTCCGCGGCCACTGGTGGCGGTCCTGACGGGCTTAAATGACGAAGTTCTTAGAAGGCCCTTTGAGTTTGTGACCCATGCCCTCCTTCAGCCTCACGTTGAGCATCTCTCCTCCGCAAAGTCTATGTTCCAGCCGCATGGATGCCCCTCTTCCTCTCTCATTTCCTCCCACAGCCGTCGCTGCTGGGATCATTCTCATCCCTGAGTCCCTCACATGCTGTGTCTTCTGCCCTTGATTACCCCCTCCCCTGCCCCATCTGAACTCAGTTTAAACAGCCCTTTCTCAGACATGCTCTTTCTGCGCACCTCTCCCCAGACTGCAGGATGCGGGAGGTAATCAGGACCTTGGACTTTCCCTGCATAGAACTCAACACGCTGGAATCAAATAAGTAATTGAGTAATGAGTTGTTTAAGGTCTGTTCCTCTGCAGGATATTTTGATTTAAAACAGCTCTGTGGAGATAATTTATATATTATAAATTCACTCATTTTAGTAAATTTGTAGAGTTGTGCAAACATCACCATAATCCATTTTCAGAACATTTCATTTTCCCATAAAAGATCCCTTGTGCCATTTGCAGTCCAACCCCATTCCCACCCCCAACCCCAGGGAGCCACTAGTCTACCTTCTGTGTCTCTGGATTGCCTATTCTGGGCATTGGCACAGAGGGAATCAGACAGTAGGTGGTGGTCTGTGCCTGGCTCCCTTCATGCGGCATCCTGCTTTCGAGGCGCTTCCACGCTGTGGCGTGTATCAGTATTTTGTCCACCACCTCACTGAGGCCAGGGAGCTGGCATGTTCATCCGATTCACAGATATTTATGGTGTAGCACATGTACAATGTGCCCCATGTGAAGATATGTCTATGAATAAGCAATACCCATCCTCTGTGAGTTATATATTCCTGTTGGGGAGACAGACAAACTTTACAATAATTGCAAGTTGTGGTCAGTGTTATAATAAAAACAAGGGGAGGAGTGTGGAGTGGCAGTTGTGGGTTCACCTGAGCTGGGAGGGGACTGTGTCTGTTAGGGTCTCAACAAATGTTTATTTAAATGAATGTTGAATAAATGAATGATGATGGAAGGTCCCAGAAGGTACCAGAAGGAATCTAAAGTTACCATGTTTATTTTCACTGATGGTATTACTGTCCTTAGTTGCTCTTGGTGCTGAGGCCTGGTGAGTAGAGGTCCCTCAAGGGGCCTGGCACGATGAGTCTGAGCCAGAGAGAATGTATGGTTCAAGGCTGAAGAGGGGAGACAGGCAGGCAATCAGATAATCAGAGTACAGCCTGGAAGGTATGCAAAATGGCATAGGCATGTGGTGGAAATCCTCAATTCAGCTCTGCTGGTAACTCATGCTGTGCCTTGGGCAAAACCACTTAACCTAGCAATAATTACAATAGATAAAATGTATTGAAGGTTTCTAGATGATTTTACTAAGTATTTTACATAAATTAGTCATTTGGTCTTCAGATTAACCCCCCGATGTGATGGTTATGTATATTATTGTTACTAAATAATAACCATAACAACAACGATTATTGTTGTAACATTTTATTATTATAACAACTGTATGATTATAATCATTATATTATCATTATTGTTACATGGTACACAGTGCTCAATGCGCTCTATTAATAATATTCCTCAGTTAATTTTCACAGCAGCCCTGGCAAGTAAGTACTACTATATCCATTAGATTGTAAGCTCTGTGAAGCCCCACACACAGGAGCTCATTTGCTTATTCTTCAGTGAACCTCCTACACCAGCACAGTGTTTAATGAATATTTGTTGATTTGAATTAAATTGATGACCCTCCCCCCTTTTTATATATGAGGCGGTTAAGCCACGGAGCAGTACCTACTAATTCGCCCAAAGTCATGCAGGCAGAAGGAGACCTCGGATGTGAACCCTGGAATTCCACACCCAGTGGGCATGCACTTAACCTTTATATTGGTTCGCTTACTGTGTTTTTGTTTTCCTCTTTTGTAGAATGCGACTTTTGCCTGTGGTGGTCTCTGAGGTCCTTTCTTACTCTAGATCTCTATATCAAAACTATGCCACAGGTCTGTGTACCTGAATTATATGCCTACATTTTCGAGGTGAATCAGGAAAAGACAAATATAGGGATGAAGGGCTCACGAATGTAGGTTCAGGAAAGGTGTTTGTGAGGAAACATCCCCAGCAGTCTGAGTCCTTCCCAGCACGTAAAAAGAGGTGGTAAATAAAAGACAAACAGCTGTACCATCCACGCAGCCAACAAACTGGCTGTGAGTCAGTCATCCAACCTCTTACACACGAAAACCCAAATGAGAGCAAGGATGAGAGGTGTGTGGCGGTCCTGGCAAGCTCTGTGGACAAGGAAATGATCTAGTTAAAAATTCCCAGCGTTGGCATTTCTTCCCATTCCTGTATGTTTTTTTAATTCAAAAATACTACTCCAAAATTATACAAATAAACACATTTAGCACAAATAGTGACATAATACAAAGAACTCCTTCAGATAAGTGTCACCAGAATCAAAGAAATATGTGTCTCTGCCAATAAATGCACAGGCAATGTTTGACCAGAACGAAATTTTGCTTTTAATTCTGGGGTGTGTGTTTATAACTTTGGCGGCCCTAAATTGTGTTCTAAGGGTTGACAACAAATAAACTCAAAAACGTGAAGAAGAGTAAATCTCTGTTTAGCATCAGAAAGTGCCTTGAAAGGGTCCTGAGAGAGAATAATAGGAATTCAGTGAGATGGGTGAGACCTCTCAGTCTAGAGTGCATCTTCTTTATTACCCTGGTTTTTTTTCCTCTATAGCAACTATTCTTGCCTGATATGATCTCATGTATTCATTTGTTTATTCAATGGTCTGGCTCCTCCTACAGCAACGTTAACTAAAGTTACCTCCAATGCACAGAACAATACCCGTCATGGATGCTCAGTAAGTTTCAGTTATAATGAATGAGTGACACACGAGAAATCCATTTCCATATTCTGCTTCCTCCCGCCATCTGCTGCCTCCCTCTACCCCGACAGATAACCAATATTAACAGCACAGTGTATCCTTTCAAATATTTCTCTATGTTCAATATAAACAAACAAATATATTAACTTTCTCTTAGTAATAACAATACAAATGGTATTTAAATCCCTGTTTAAAACTAATTCATCGTGAACATTTCTCCAGGTCAATAGCTAATTATAACTTGTTGATTTTTATTCTATACGATAATCCACCATGTGAGTAAACCACAAGTTAATCAACTGTTATAATATCAATGCGTATTCATTCATATTATTGCCATTTTTTCCGTTATAAATAATGCTGCCACAAACATCTTTGAACAAATATCATGTGCTTCCACTTCATTTCTCTAGACTAGAGGCCCCAAAGAGAATTTGTATTAGTTTTCTGTCACTGCCTAACAAATGACCACAGATGTAGAAGCTTAAAACAACGTACATTTATCATCTCACAGTTTCTGTGGGGCAGGCACGGCTTAGCTGGGTCTTCTGCTTGGGGTCTCATAAGGCTGCAGTTAAGGTATCTGCTGGGCTGTGTTCTCATCTGCAGACTTGACTAGGGCAAGATCCCTCTCCGAGCTCACTCAGATTGTTGGCAGAATCTATTTCCTTGCAGCTGTAGAAGTGAGGTCCCCATGTTCTTGTTGGCTATTCGTCCCAGCCCTCTCTCAGCTCTTAGAGGTCCTCACAGTTCCCTGCTGTGTGGTCCTCTTCACAGAGAGTTCACAACTAGGCTGCCTGCTTCTTCGAGGGGAGCAGGAGAATCTCTCTCCCTCCAGGCTATTAAGGGAGAGTCTTGTATAACGAAATCTAATCATGGGTTTGATATCCCATCACTATTTCCATATTCTATTGATTAGAAACAAGTCATGTGATCTGCCTACACAAAAGAGGAGAAAATTATGTAAGAGCATGACTCACTGGGGGTCACCTTATGATACGTCCACCACAGGGTTTCTAGGTTAAATGATAGGTATAATTAAATGTTACTAGATGTCACCAAATTACATAGCACAAAGGCTATAGATTTCCTCTTCCTACCAGCAGTGTGTGAGACTACCTGCTCCCGACTTCCTTGTTACTATTTTTCTGATTTATCCGTCTCACTAGTTTAGAGAGATTTAAGTTTCGATTGTTGGGTTTTACTTGTTTTATACAGAATTGTGTGTTTGCTTAAAATCCACAAGTGAATGGATTACAGCATAGGCTAGTGCTTGAGAGGTCAAGAGTCAGACCTGTTTTGATCCAAGCTCTACAGCTGATAGGCTATGTGACTGTGGGGGAATTCTCAACCTCTCTAAATCTCAGTTTTCTTCTCTGTAAAGGGGATAAATGTAACACCTATCTTATTTAGTACTTGTGACTATTTAATGAAACAATGCCTGTAAATTACTTAACCTAGTGCTGGCAAATAGCTGTAAATTTACTGACCGGTTACTGTGATTGTTGGCCCATCATTAGCAGCAGCAGCAGCATCTTCTGCATCATTACGAACCTGTAAGTAACACCTTGACCAACATTACGTGTCATAGTTCTGATTCTCTCAGGCCTCAAATATCTAATGATGGGTTCTGTGAACTGAGAGGTACCACCGTTCAGGTGATTACATCTCTCTTAGATGCAGACTGTGTTGAGGAAGGCTTCCGTGGTATTTTTAAGACTGGCTTTGAAATACTTTTGTATTCAGTGATACTGAGAAGTCCTTTTTTCCATCAAAAGCTCTTGAATTTCTCAAGACATGTTGAGCATAATTTCTCTATTTCTATTTTTTTAAAGTCAATTTCCCCTCTCTATCAGAATAATCCCTCAGAGTCCCAAAATGGATCAGTCAGTGAGTATATGGAACCATCTTGCTTGTTAATCATCTGAAACCAGTGCTCTGGACTGAATCTGAGGAGAAACAGGGCTAACGTAGTTGAGGTGGCCCCTTTTAGTCTTCTGACAATTTATGATTCACTGATCTGGGTTTTATAAGGGCAGGTGGTAAAGATGGCAAAATAAGAAATCTATATTTCTTCCTCTCTATATCTGTCTGTTTGTCTATCAATCAATCAGAGAGAGAGATTGAGAAGACCGCAAGTTGAACATAGAATTTGGATCTCTAGCCTTTTGAAATCTTGCTTCTTGATTGTTTTACAACTGTATTTATTAAAAGCATAATATGCAGAGCAGTGGTAGGCCTGGTTTAAGGGGAGAAGGCCTTTGTCTAGCTTGTAGTTTAGAACATCGGCTAGAGACTGAGACCCTGATTCAGATGGACTCAAATTTGGATCCTAGGTCTGTCAATAAGCCCTACTACCTTTGATAAGTTGCTATATATCTTTGAACCACAGATCATAATTCATTAGAAGAGTTGACAAATACTCAATGAATAAAATAGGTCCATGACTTTAACGACTTTAGATGTCACTGGCAGAGAGAGACAATAAAGAAATAACAAGAACTCATGTACCATGGTGCCCGTTAGTGATAAGTGGGGAAGGACAGTGTGATGGGAGTAGAGTATTTTAGAGAGGAGAGTTAGAGGAGGCCTCTTTGAGGAGGTAAACGTCACAGGCAGAACCTGCTTTGTAAGGTTGTTATGAGGATTAATTTACCATACAAAGCTCTTAGTATAGAGCTTGACATACATGCTTAGAATGATTTCTCCTCTTTTTTCGTGTCCTTTCATAATTAATGATACAAATCTGTTCACATAGGCTTTCAATGTTATTTATTTATTTATTTGAGGAAGATTAGCCCTGAGCTAACATCCACTGCCAATCCTCCTCTTCTTGCTGAGGAAGACTGGCCCTGAGCTAACATCCGTGCCCATCTTCCTCTACTTTATATGTGGGACGCCTACCACAGCATGGCTTGCCAAGCAGTGCCATGTCCGCACCCAGGATCTGAACGGGTGAACCCCGGCCACTGAAGCAGAATGTGTGCACTTAACCACTGCACCCCGGGGCCAGCCCTAGTCTTTCAATTTTAGAGCGAGGAGAAGCCCACTTAGGGACAGGGAGATGTGAACGTATGAGCCAAAATGTAGAGGTCAGGGATGGGAAACTAGATTTCCCTAAGTGAGCAGCATGATTCCAAGCAAATCACAGCATCTTCCCATCCTCTGTGAGACCAAAGGGAAAGGATGTGTGTGTCCATGTGTGTATGCGTGTGCACGCGTACACACGTGCACGTGCATGTGTTCATGCATTGGCAGAGGGAAAAATTTGCCATAGCCCTAAGTATCTACTTTGAAATACTCTTTCCTTTACCATTAATTTCTTGAGAAACTGAGATCCTGTCCTCAGGGCCAACCACCTCAACCCTTCCTCGACTGAGACTGTTTTCCTCTGCTATACTCTGTCCTTTAGTTTTGGAAGTGATCTTAAGCAGCCACAGGCAATGCAAATTTCATTTACACTGGGTTTGGGGCGGGGCAGGCCAGTTACTTCTGCCATTTGCCTCTCAAATGGATTATTTCATTTACTTGTTTACACAGCGAAGCAAAATCAATCCAAAGTTGTTTTTTCCCCAGGACACGTGACTGTCCAATCCCAGCAGAAGAGCACTTCAATTGCAGATCCACTGCTTAAAGGGGGGCAGAGCATTTAATTACAGTTTAATTATCTTTGCAGATGTGGTGTTCAGCGGTGGTTTGGTTCGTCGGTGGGCAGCTGCAGCATCTGAATTTCCTGCTGCCTTCTTTGAGAGCGAACTTGTTTGTAACACAATCAGATTTGCCGGTTATAGCTTCCCGGGCCCTATCAACTGAGAATTTCATTGCTTTTAAATTGCAAGGCTTTTGTTATCTCTACAACTGTGAACCAGACAGCCAGAATCAAAGCAAAAAGAAATGCCACCAGATGAGGAGGATTGAGTCATAGCTTTGGTCTAGCCTGAGTTAGAGAGAATGCAAGTTCCAGAAGCTTATTTGCAACCTCAGTTCCTTATCCATGATGTCATGTTACTTTTTGTTTGCAACTTTCAGATTATTATCCTTGATGGAGGTTTAATTGTGGCCTCTTTGCGTTTTTGCTGCAGGGGTGTCTGAAATTGTTATTATATATTTTTTACCCTCACGCAAAGAAAAGGAGTAAACACTGTTTTCATAAAAAGAAGATACAAGAATATAAGCATTGTGTAGATGACTTTGGAGTCTGTCTGCATCTGGCTAATAGGATAACAAAAACAGTTATCAGAGAGAAGAGCCAAAGAATAAAATGTCATTTTGCAGAACCTGGGCTGCATTTCTGTTTGTAGTTTTAGCTTGGTATGCATTTAAACACAATGGAGCCATCAGGAGAGAATAAACTTCGTGGTAAGAAAGTTTCCGTTGCTATTTGTCAGCTGTCACGGGATGTGATGGTGCGGTAGCTGGAGCTGAGCTTGTCACTTAAACTTCTGCTACTAGGGTGCCATAAATTGGAGGCAGGGACAGAAAGCAATGAAATCTAAATGAATCCTCAAGATTCAGGAAAGACTTTTTAGGACCAGAGGGTCCAGGAAGATGTTGCAGCATGCTACAATAGGATAACTGCTGGCAAAATGGTTTCTTTTTCTAGCTTCAGCTTCCAGCCTCGGCTATTGTGTTCCCAAGTAAGCTGCCTGGGGTCCGCCTGCCGAGTTATGTGTGAGTCTTTGCACATATTTTAATGCTCAGCTGGCAGTTTTTATGTGGCGTTAGTGTGCTCTTGTGTCTAATAAAATGTTAATTTCCCATGATTTCATTTGCACAAATCTATCTCCAACTTATCTGTATTGATACCTGATTTAGGGCTGCTCAAATAAAAGATAAAAAGGTAGAGTCCATCGAAGCAGTTCTAATAAACGAGACAAATTCAGGAACGTCTGTCGTCTCCCCTCGCATTCCTTGCACTTTTACCAGAAACCCAGTTGAAGAGAAAAAAGAAATGGAGCTTGGAGGGGCAGGACAGCTCTTTTTAACCGAGCACCAACTATGACAGTAAGGTAGGGGAATGAACTTCTGTCTCATGCCTACCTTGTAATATTTCCTCTTCACCACTATCCTGTGAAGGGAGAAGATCTCCCCCATTTAACAGAGGGAAAAATGGAGATGAGAGAAACTACGGAGCTTGTATAGCTAAAACACACAAGCAGATGTATTAGTTTCCCATTGTTGCTCTAACAGGTCACCACACACTTAGTGACTTAACAGATTTGTTGTCTTAAGCTCTGGAAGCCAGAAGTCCTAAAGTCAGCGTGTCAGCAGGACTGTGCTCCTTCTGGAGTCTCTCAGAGAGAATCTATTTCCTTGCCTTTTCCAGTTTCTAGAGGCCACCTGCATTCCTAGGCTTATAGCCACTTCCTCCATCTTCAAAGCCAACAGCCTAGAATCTTCCAATCTCTATCTCTGCCTTCTGCTTCTGTCGCACATCTCTATCCCTGACCCTCCACTGGACCCACCTAGACAATCCAAGATTATCTTCCCGTCTCAAGCTCATTAACTTAATCACATCTGCAGAGTCCCTTTTGCCACATAAAGAAACAAATTCAGAGCCAGCCCTGATGGCCTAGTGGTTAAAGTTGGGCACACTCCACTTCTGTGGCCTGGGTTCAATTCCTGGGCGCAGACCTACACCACTCGTCTGTCAGTGGTCATGCTGTGGTGGCAGCTCACACAGAAGAACTAGAATATATAAATGCGTACTGGGGCTTTGGGGAGGAAAACAAAGAGAGAGAAACAAATTTCCAGGTTCTGGGGATTGGAATGTTACTTCTTTGAGGGGGGCCGTAATTCAGCTGACCATACCAGGGCTACAGCAATTAGTGTTCTAAGAAGAGGACCAACCCTATTCCTGTGGTTATCTCTGGACGGAACAGTACATGGGCCACAAACTTTGTGGAACTTTCTAGAACTGTGCAGGATGCTTCTGAAACTAAGAACAAGTCTCAGTCATAAGATTGCTTTTTCTCTATTGCATAATCTATAGATTTCAGTTTCCAGTTTTCAAGCCTTTCAACTAAATCAACTTTTAGAAAGTTGACTAAATTAGAAACAAGTATCTAAAGACATTAAATACAAAAGCCTGGATCATCGGAACCTCCAGTTTGTGTAGATGCAGCCTTTGCTTATAAGCACTATCTCTGGTCCACTTTTTCTTTTATGTCTTAAAATGCAGAGATAACACCACTGCCTTTTTTGAGTTCTTTTATTCTATTTCCTGGCTATATCTGGCTTGAGAGGCCATGAATGGCCTCATTCTTTCTGCAGCCTCTTGTTACTCCAGTGTTTACATCTCCAGGAGGCCCCGTGCTGAAGCTGGAGAATGTGTTCCTGAAAAGAACAGAGATGCTTAAGACCATGAATTCCGGAGTTAGACTGCTGGGGTTTAGTCCGGGCTTCAAGCTCTAGCAGTGGTGTGACTTCTGGCAAGTGTCTAAACTGTACCCATACTTAATTTTCTCACCTTTAAGTAATGATGATAATGATGACCCCACAGTGTTCTTGCCAAGTAAGGTTTACGAATTGAATGAGATGGTTCCACCACCCACAGGATGCTCAGTGAATGTTGACTCTTACTGGTGTCACTGACATGCCCTGGCCATATTTAACAGAGGCTCCACATAGCAGAGAAATCTTTATCAAGGCACACTTCATGTCTTTTTTTTTTTTTTCTTTTTTAACCCAGCCTAAAAAGTAAAAAAAAAAAGAAAAAATTCTTCTTGTTTCTGTTAAGCTACCTTTTATGGTCATTCGGTTTTAGATAATCCTTTTTACCTCATTATTTCTCTCCTAGCAGCCTCCTCTCCTTGATTCAGATGGGTGACTTCAGTCTCCATGAGGCCCATCTCCCTCCCTCTTGGAGTGAGTGATTACCACATGCCTGTCCCTTAAGCCTTTCCCACCTGATCACAATCCCCCTGCATTTCCTTTCATAGCAGGGATCAGATCCCTTACGCATTTTTTTAAGGAAGATAATTCTAGAAGAAAAGTAGAAGTGATGCATTTCCCTCTAGTTTTATATGCGTTTTGAAGTTGGCAGAATTTTGGCCCCTGTGCTCTGCATACCCTAGTTTCATGTCTGTGAATATGTTATGTTACATGGTTAAGGGGACTTTGCAGATTAATTAAGTTGACTTTAACAGAGGGAGATTTTCTTGGATTATCAGAGTGGGCCCAATGTAATCATATTAGTCTTTAAAGCAGAGCTTTCCCCTGCCTGAGGGCAGAAGAAGAATTCAGAGCTATTGGAAGCAAGAGAAAGACTGGACTCACTCTTGCTGATTTGGAAGATATGATGATGGAGGAGGCTACGGGTCAAGGAATGCGGAAAGACTCTAGAAGCTGAGACTTATTCCTGGCCAACAGCCAGCAAGGAAACAGGGGCCTCAGTCATACAACCACATGGCTCTGAATGACTCTGGAGGTGGGCTGTCCCCAGAGTTTCCAGATGAGATCCCAGACTGGTGGGAACTTGCCTCTAGCCTGCGCAGACCCCGAGCAGTGACCCCAGTTGAGGTTGCCCAACTTCTGACCTACGAAACTGTGGGATGATAAATGTGTGCTGCTCTAAGCCATTACGTTTGTGTCATTGGTTACAGCAGCGATGCAAAACTCGTCCAGGGGATTCCTGAGGGTGGATAAATAAAGTGATCCCGAACATGCCATTAGTGATGCCCCTGCTTTCACTTATGGCTCTTGAGTAAGCCTAATATTCGTACGTTTTCCTCATGTCTTTCCAATTGAAGATCGCATTCCCACAACTTACTGGTTGCTTACATCTTTAATTAAGCCAGCGGTGCCTAAAAGGCATGGCGTAAAAGTGACAGCACCAGTATCTATCTTGATTGGCCCAAGCTGCTGCTTCTTTCTGGTCCTTTTTTGACTCTTAAAGGGAACTTTTTTTTTTTTTTACTATTTTCCAAATAAAAGCCATAGTCAAATTTATGCAAATTCCTGTAAATGAGGAAAGCGAATATGGAGATGACAGGAATGGAAAATACAGAGAGGAGAGCTGGTTCTACAGCCCCATGGAAAGGAAGGACAGCAGAGTTTGAGCCCGACTGACCTGGTTTAAGCCCATTTCCTCCACTTGCTGTCTGTAGGATGTTAGGCAAACAATCTTGTTCCTCTGCCTGTTTCTTCTTCTGTAAAATGTGTAGTTAAATGTTTTCCATATTTCTTTAAGCTGATTTGTGTAAGTTCCTTTTATGAAATGAATTGCATCCCCCCAAAACTCATAGGTTGAAACTCTGCCCCTCAGTGGGACTGTATTTGGAGACAGGGCCTTGAAAGAAGTGATTAGAGCTAAATGAGATCATATGGTGAACCTTGAGTCCAATAGGACTGGTGTCCTCATGAGAGAGGGAATAGACACCAGGAGTGCGTGCACACAGAGGAAAGACCATGTGAGGCCGGGGCATCTGCAAGCCAAGGAAAGGGGCCTCATCGGAAACCAAGCCTTCTGGCACCTTGATCCTGGACTTCCAGCTTCCTCAACTGTGAGAAAGGCCACTTCTGCTGTTTACCCGCCCAGTGCGTGATATTTTGTTATTGCAGCCCTCGCTGACTAATACCAGGCCCTAATGAGTTCATTTGTATGTTTTAACTCATTTGATCTTCTCAGTGTCCTTGAAGAGGGTTCTGTTATTACTGCCACTTTAGAGACAGGTTAGCTGAGGCTTAAAGAGATAAAACAACACATAATTAGTGCAGTGAGGAGTTGAGAAGCACACATGGGTCCCTACGAAATCAGCAGTCATGTGCTTACTGCTGCGTGTTGAGCTAATGGTCCAGCACATGAAAGAAACATGCCTGGTTCCCCAAGCCCAAGGCATCTTACACCCAGGTTCCATTTGTAGTATCTGGATAAATTGAGGTTTTGTGGTTATCTGTGGAAAAGTTCTCATCTTAATCATGATGTCTTTAGGATTTCTGGAAATTTTAGACTAGGTTCCCTGAATCGACAGAGGTAAAGTTGTTCTTGTGGATGCACTTGCAGGAGAGGGCCGTTTTCTGTGACTGTTCACATAGGCTGTGTTTTCTTTCCCATCATATCCTCAAAAGAACTCTGTGTGGTAGAGATTTGTACCCTCCATTTGCAGGAAAGTAATGAAAACTCAAGTTAGTATATATGTGTTAATATCTATATTTCTGGGTTTTTCTGATTAGCTTGGTTCAGCATGCACATTTCATCAGAAGCTCCAGTATCCCTCCTGGCCTCTCTGCATATCTAGAAAAGAGACAGACTATGCATTTTACAATAGTCCCGTGAAAAGTCTTAGGATTCAGTCTTGTGGGAGTGGAATTCCAATTCTTAAACCAAGGTCAGAGAGATGCAATATGCTGACGTGGCAGATGGCATTTTCCAAAAATGGCTGCAACAATAATTGGGTCTGGTATGTTCTTCCAGAACCTTGCAACTCCTCATTGAAAGGTAGTCTATTCCTCTTCTAGAAATGAGGTGGGGTTTTGTGATCACCTTAGTGAAGAAAATATGGTTGAAGTGATGCTGCAAGACAGCCATGGCTAGGTCATAAAAAGTGAGTGCTTTCACCTGGGTCCCTGTCTCTTAAGATGCTCATCTTTGTGACCCCCACCATGCTGTGAGGAAGCCCAGGCCACATGGAGGGGATCCATGTAGGTATTCTGGGCAACAAAGTTAAGGTGTCAGCCAACAGCAGGCATCAACTATTAGACACATGAGTAAGACTTCAGATGATTCCAGCCTCTACGTTCCAGCCTCTCCAGCTGACATTGAGCGGAGCAGAGATGAACTATCCTTGCTGCACTCTGCCCACGTTGCGTATTTGTGGGCAAAAGGGATATTGTTATTGTCATAAACCACTAAATTTGGGGGAGATTTGTTATGCAACCATGGTAACAGGAGCATGATCATATCTGAGTTGTGTGACCATCCATGGAACTGGAATTGGGAAAGTGTAAGCGGTGAATGGAACTGGACCATCTGCAGGGGCAGAGAGTAAAGGAGAGGTTGTTAATAACATAAAAACTGGGGTGATGTAGCTGGAAGAAGGATGAGGAGGGTTAGCTGATGGAAAAACAGATGCCCTTTACAGTGGTAAAGGAGGGCTTTAAATATTGTATTCAAAACTCATGTTCTTTTTGCTTCATGAGGATTTTATTCCCTTACCCTGGTCTTCCCATAGTCTAGTTTGGGACAGAATGTAAAAATATAAATTACAATATAACACGAAAGGTGATTATTCTTTCCACTAGAGCAGATAATGGAAGATTGACTGTGTTAGACAGCATGCATTCTGTTTCCACATCACAGCCTGCGATGGTACAGTCCAGCAGGGCTGGGGTGGCCCTTGAGGTACAGTTCCTTGCTCTAGTGTCTACATGGGGACTTAGAGCTCCAAGTCATATTTTCGGTTTTCATTGCTTACTTATGTAAGTTTTCATATCAAAAAAAGCAATCTTGGTTCAGAGACAAATGGAAAATATTAATTGAGTTATTTTGAACTTATTTTCTGAATTGTTTTACATTTTCATGTTGTGTTTCTTCCCTGGTGTTGGTCTCTAAGCATCAGTGGTAGAGTAAACACATGTTGCTCTAGAAATTTTGCCGGAGCTTGGGGAAGAAGTGGCTACCATAGCATGCTGACACATTAAAAATTTACTGTGAGCCTCCAAATGGGACTATGCTTCAGAAATGCCTTCTGATGGCTGCACAATGGCAGAATAATTTATAAATATAATCAATCATTCAATATTCCATTTCCTGATGGCAAGGCACATCAACACATTTAAGGGAAATAAAAATTCTTCCCAAGTTCTAAGTGGTTATCAGTTGTCTTGCCAGTGTTCAAGTGAGAAAATATATCTGGGGAATAATTTTACATACTAAATGGAATTGTTGGTTTCCTATTCTAACCATTCCATGCAAATTTGCTGATTCATCTTCCCCATTTCCAATTATCTTTGTACAAAACAAACTGTACTGTGTCACCTGCTTATAACACCAAACAAACAACAAAAGTAAACAAAACATTGCTTCTCTGTTGCATAAGCTTCTTTGAGGACTTATACAGCCTTTTGTGTCTTTGTCCCATCCTACCTACGACCTTGTCTCCTTTCTGACTTCTTTACGGCTTTTCAAACTCCTTGCTCCATAAACACAGACTGTCTCAAGTATCTGTCAAGTATTGTCCCTGCTAATTCCTCTTTCAGAATTACCTTCTGTCCATTATCCCCATCCTATATGCCACTCAGTCTCCTAGACACACTTTGACATTTCTCTTACTTCCTCTATATTCCAAAAACACAATATGTATAAATTTATCTGTATATATATATTTGTATTTTAATTATTTTGTCCATGTTTAAAGCACCAGTTAAACTGAGAACTCTTTGACAATTAGATCCTAATTCCTCTTTGTGTATCAGTTCATGAATTATAATAAATGATGAATGGATGGACAGATAAAAGACTCATTGACCTAGTAAATCAGAATCAAGTAGAGGTCTGTTTGTCTATCCTTTTGCCAATACAGCACTGTCTTGAGTACTCTAGCTTTATAGTAAGCCCTGAAGTCAGGTAATATAAGTTCTCTTTGTTATTTTTCAAGATTTCTCTAGCTATTCTAAGTCTTTTGACTTTCCATATAAATTTTAGAATCAGCTTCTCAATTTCCGCACACACACACACACACAAAACTTAATAGGATTATGATTGGGGTAGTTGTAATACTATAGAGTCTTTCAACCCATAATAGTGATATATCTACGCATTTGTCTAGATCTTTGATTTCTTCCAGTAATCTTTTGTAGTTTTTAACGTAAAGGCCTTACATTATAGTAACCTCCTTTACTTCAGCTCCTTTGATGTTATGATTCATCTAGCCCTTTCTTTCTTTTCCTCCTCTCTTCATACCTTCCTTTCTTTCTCCCTCTAGTGCTCTCTCTCTCTCTCTATCCATCTTCCATCTAGCAAATATGTTGAAGTTGTGTAGCTCAGCATGCGCATGACGTGGCTTTATGTTAGCGGGGTTTTTCCAGTATCTCCTCCTACTATATCCCAAGCAATAGCCTCTTTCACAGAAGGGGAAATGTTTTCTAAGGCTCCTGTCGTCCACTCCGTGTACTCTCTGGGTGTTTGGATGACAACCTCCTTCATTTCCAACTCTGAAGCTGCCTTTGGGTTCCTTGGCTATTTCTTTGGAGATCTTGGAGAATGATTGGTGCTTGTCATTAGGACACAGCCTTACCTGAATGCCTGTTATCACTTTTTTGGGGCATATTTTAAAGAACTTAAACAGGGCCCCCAAATAATACTAAATCTTTGTAATTTTTAAAAATCGTTGTATGGAATAATTAAACTGACAGAGTCAAGGGGTCTGTTTAACACTAATGAGTGAAGATGGGATTTCAAAAAAACCTTGGTAGCAAGCAGGGCTTCTAAAGTTATTCTTTGGTTAAAAAAATCTATTTCAGGGCCAGCTCTGATAGCCTAGTGGTTAAAGTTTGGTGCGCTCCACGTCAGCGGCCTGAGTTCAGTTCCCGGTCTCGGAACCACACCACTCATTTGTTAGTAGCCCTGTTGCAGCAGTGGCTCACCTACGAAAAGAGGAAGACTGTCAACAGATGTTAGCTCAGGGTAAATCTTCCCCAGCAAAAACAAACAAACAAAATTTCAGTATTGCTGTCATGTACCTTTTAATGACTGTGTTATGCATCTACTTACAGTAGACATTTAAAAAAAGGAAAAAGGACACTTTCTGATTAATTCTTTCTGGAATGTTGTACTAGACAGATAATACACATCTCAGATGGGCAGCTAGGTGACTCCTTTTCTCAGGAATGATTTGAGAATCGGGATCAATTCCTCCTCAAATGTCTTCTTTCTTCTTCACCAGAAAATAGGTTTGCAATCTGGAAGAAGTCTCTTATCAGAACGCATTTTCTCATGTTCTCACATTGAGAGATACAGTTAATATTTCTAACAAATTACAGTTTGACTTTCAAAATTTCCGCTATGTAGGAAATCCTGAGCAGGCATTTTTCCTATATTTTTTCTCTCTTGAGGATATGGAACTTTAGTGAACCAGATGTGTAATTTAGAAACTTTGCAACTTTCAATAAATACTATCAGTCCCTTCACAGAAGGAAATGGCTGGATTTCAGCTTTGAATGAGGGATTTCTGCTTCTCAGACTCTAAAGCTAACGCAGGCGTGGTTCCCGACTCTGATTGGCCTTTTAATCTCCGACTCGAACAGAGGTCTGGGTCCCATGGGGGCCGGGGCTGGGTGAACGGCACATTCGTCTTTTAGCAACGTCTGCAACGGATGAAGCATTACAGAGTGGACACCTGGTGTCACATAAGTTCTATCACCACACTTGCCTTTACAAAAACAGATTTAAAAAGACTAGAAATAGTAAAATGACTTGAAAAGAGATTCTAAAAACATACGGGCACTAAAATAAGGTGATTAATTATTTAAGCTTAATATGTGATTATCTGGGTTCTGGGAGGTAGATTTCTGATGTGTTCATGAACATGAGCAGAGGATGGAGTTAAAAGAACATAACCAAGACCAAATACTAAAGAAAAAATGTCGCAGACCTGTAGGAAGATTTTCAGGAAGGCTAAAGGTCACGATGCATTAAAACTTGTGGAAATATTATCTCAAGGGAAAAATGCTTTATAGTGATATGTCAGACAAGATAAACTGGAAGGAAATGGCACGTCTGCTTGGGGCGTAGTAAGAAGTTAAATGATGGCACAGCCATTCAATCCTCATTTTGTCTCAATCTTCTTTACCAAGAAATCTGATCTTCAATCTGAAAGTGTCAAGCGAGCATCGTTAAGGGGAGAATTAAAGACATATTACAACAGTAAAATAAGTCAGGTATTGGCAGAGTTTTTCTGTACAGGCCTAGAGCATAAATACTTGGCTTCGGGAGCCTTCTGGTCTCTGGGGCAACTACTCAGCTCTGCTGTTGTTCCACAAAGGCAGCCACATAGGCAGAAATGAAGGAGTGGGGCTGTGTTCTAATAGAACTGAATTCATGGACACTGAAATTTGAATTTCCTGTAATTTTCACACCATGTGATGTTATTCTACTTTTAATTTTTTTAATCATTTAAAAGTATTTTTTTAAAAACCCATGTTTAATTTTTGAGCCCTATAAAAATATGCGTTGGGCCAGAGTTGGCTTGTGGGCCATAGATGCTGGTCGTGAAATAAGAGATCCCTTAGTCAGTTTCAATGGGAGATGACATTCTCTATTGTTAAATGAAGTATACGAGCATAGCAAAAACCTGGAGATATGACTAAGGAACCGCTGCCATCAATCCATAACAGATGGTATTGGCTGAGTAAAGTATCAAATTTGGAGACAGACGTGTACTAATATTCTAAAATGTGGTGAATTGTTACTTCTGGGAACCATAGACCAGAATATTTGAGCTCAATTACTGGACTATATTGGCATACATTATTAAACAAGCAGATGCACCAACAATTGATTACTCCCTGGTGTGAGTTAACAAAAATAAATATCAAACTTTAAAAAAATGGTACATCAAATTATTAAAACAGATGAATGGTATAGATAAAAGATATAGTGAGAGTGCAGAAAAATATTTGGCAAAAATCTTTCAACATATACTACCGGGCAGAAGGAAGAAATAGGATATATAATAGCACAATTATATAGGATTGTGATTATTTTCACAATGGCCAATATGTATTAATTGATTAGTCCATATTGGTTTGACTGTATATGATAAATCCTGTTATCTTACGTTGCTAAATGCTAAATTGGATACCTAAATGACAGCGCAGCATTCCAAATTGCCTTTTGCCTGAATGTCAACTTGAATACAAAAACCACGCTCCTCAAATTTTCAAATGACCCAAGTTTAGCAAGGGCTTCCAATGGAATCACATTGAAAAATACCTGAGGGGCCAGCCTGGTGGCACAGTGGTTAGGTGTGCACATTCTGCTTTAGCAGTCCGGGGTTCGCCCGTTTGGATCTGGAGTGGGGACGTGGCACCGCTTGGCAAGCCATGCTGTGGTAGGCATCCCACATATAAAGTAGAGGAAGATGAGCACGGATGTTAGCTCAGGGCCAGTCTTCCTCAGCAAAAAGAGGAGGGTTGGCAGTAGTTAGCTCAGGGCTAATCCTCCTCAAGAAAAAGAAAAAGAAACAAAAATACCTGAGATTATGAAATGATAGACCCAAACCCAAAAGACAATATGGGACAGGCGTAAAAGCAAAGTTTAATTATGTTAAAACAAACCCCTTTATTAACAAGTCTAGATAGCAAAGTGCTGAGCATAACTGTGTGTGTTTGCCCTTTGGGTGTGTGCACGTGTGTGTTTTATTTTTCAAAAAAAAGATGAGAAGGGCTGGCCCTGTGGCCGAGTGGTTAAGTTCGCGCGCTGCGCTGCAGACGGCCCGGTGTTTCATTGGTTCAAATCCTGGGCGCGGACATGGCACTACTCATCAAACCACGCTGAGGGAGCATCCCACATGCCACAACTAGAAGGACCCACAACGAAGAATGTACAACTATGTTCTGGGGAGCTTTGGGGAGAAAAAGGAAAAAAAAATAAAATCTTTAGGAAAAAAATAAGATGAGGAGGTTTTGGTTAATCACAAACACAATCAGCCAAGAGTTTGACATTTCTGCATAAAGATGAGTCGTGTGTCTCCTTTTCTTTTTTCAACACCTGTAATTTAGGAAGCTGTAAAGTAAAGGCAGAATTGGATTCATTTGTGGTTTGGGAATTTTCCTCATTAAGAAGATAACTTGAAAACATTCTTGGAAAGCATTTTGTCTAGGGAGATCATATTTGAACAGTTTGGTTGGGTCAAATTTTCATAACTTACTAGGTTGCTCCTAATGGGCCATCTGCAGTCTTAAGCGTTCAGTTGATTTCATTTTTGATCCAACCGTATATTAAATGTACTGGCCCTTCAGTGCGGGAGGCAGCATGACTTGGCAAAATGTGCTATACAGATGATGGTAAGAATATTAAGAAATTTAGGATCTTGTAATGGAGTTTCTAGTAATTCTCTTTGTAGCATTGTGCAAATTGTTTAAACTCTCTGAAGATAAGCCCTTCAGTTTCTTTATCTTTAACAGAAATATGTGAATAATTGGGGACCGAGGTAGAGGTGTCACCTTCCCTGTATTCATGACTGTATTCTTTCCTCCTGAGCCTCTGTGAAATTATAAGGAATACACATATTGATCTCTGCCCCGGTTTCCTGACGTAGGGCTCCTAAAGCTTTTGTAATCTCCTGAGGAATAGAGGTGCTAGTAGCATCTTTTGTTCTAAATTTGGTCTTTGACCATGGTTCCTGATGCAGAGCTCCTCAAACCCTTGTAATTTCCTGAGTGTTGGGGATGATAGGAGCGTCTTACACAGAGCTCCTAAGTCTCTTGGAATTTTCTGGGTGATAGGAGTGTCTTTTGTTTTACTGAGGTGACTCCTGGATAGCTTCAGGATGGGATTATTCACCAGAAAGACCAATCGTGATTAGAAGCTTGGAATTCTCAGCCCCACTCCCCATCCTTTGGGGAGAGGAACGGGCCTGGAGATTGAGCTTATAATCAATTATGCCTACATGATGAAACCTCCGTAAAAATCCCTAAAGTGCAGGTTCAGAGAGCTTCCAGGTTGGTGAACACATCCATGTGCCAGGAGGATGATGCCCCCCAGCTCCACAGGGACAGAAGCTTCTGTGCTTGGGACCCTTCTTGACTTTGCCCTATGTACCTCTTTATCTGGCTGCTCCCCTCTATCCTTTATAATATCCCTTCTTATGTGATAAACTGGTAAATGTAAGTAAGGGTTTCCCTAAATTTTGTGAGCTGTTATAGCAAATTGTTGAACCTGAGGAGGGGGTCATGGGAACTGTTGATTTATAGCTGGTCTGTCAGATGCAATTAACATCTGAAGTGGGGCCAGTCTTTTGGGATTGAGCCCTTAAGTTGTGGGATCTGATGTTAACTCCAGGTAGAGATGTCAGAATTGAATCGAATTGTAGGATATCCAGCTGGTGCTGGAGAATTGGTCAGTGTAGAGAAAAAATCCACACATTTGGCATCAAGTGGTGTGAGTAAAGAAAAAACATTTTTCTTTAGCTTCAGAATCCTTCTCAACACAGATAATGACTCTGAATCAGATAGATTTGACGAGGAATTTGAGGAATATTTGTCATGCCTTGGTGAGGTGGTTTGTAGAGTTCCTTCCCACCTGAGTCCGTAGATGATTTCCAAATTTAAAGGTTTGAATAGTTTATTATTGCTATTTTGTTTTTTGACATCTCCCTATGTGTCACTCTTTTACCAAATATTATATAGTAAATCTTTAGTTTATCAATGTTTTAATGTTATTATTACTTAAAAAAATACTTCTGGACTTGCTAGGATAGACTTTGGGAGTTTTGAAAAAATTAGACCCTCCAAATCTCCTCTTGTAATGGTCATTCTAAAAATCTGAAGGCTGATATCTAGAAAGTTGTTGTAATCAACGTTATATGAAAATCTATAATGCAGAATTCCTCCTCCCAAAAGATGTTAAGGTCGATCAATATATCGAGGGGATGAGGGTAGTTCTGTTATCTTAGAATGATAAATTGGAACATTAATTACCCGCTCTGAATTCAAACTAACCTTCTGTCCAATATTCAATATCTCTGCAATTCAATATGGCACTCGTTCATTAATTTCAACTCAATAGAGTGTGGGTTTCTAATTTGGAGACATGCCAAACAGCACTTAAAAAGCCTACTGACAACCTTGCCATTTTGCACCCATATCTTTTTCTCAGCACTTCCATTCTCCCTGTATTTCCTTTTCACCTTGTTCCTTTGTGTTCCTTTTCTTCCTGCCCACACTCTTTGGGTTCCTTTTGTTTCGCATTCACCTAAGCTACTTTGTAGCATATATCATTTTGGTGCACTCATGGAAGTAAAGACATATGCTGTGGCTGTCTGCCCAGATGTATGCAGATGTCTATGTGTATAATATATGAGAGACATTTAGCAATATTTCGAAATTATATAGTAGCTTTGATTTTTGGTTCTTGGTCTTATTCCAAAGGGTTTCCCTCTGCTATATATCGGGCTACTGAAAACCCTTCTTTCCTCCCCAGCAGGCCTCTTTCTCTTGCAACATACTAGTGATATGGGGTGCATGCCTTGTCTCCGCGTGTGCCCATGAAATTGTGCTGGGGAGCAGGTCCAATGTCATTCTTCATTGTTATCTGTTTAAGCCTTTCCCAAATAAAATGCCACTAACCAGTGATAATGAAACCAATGCTCTAGGCCCAAGGAGGTGCCTAAATGAAGTGGAAAGATGGGGTAATCATACACACAGTCCAGTCAGGGGGAAAGATCACAAAAAAATGACGTATTCAGTTGTGATGCTTATGTGGATCAAGTTATTCTTCTGAATTCTCTACCCTTCTGTTTTGCCTAGTACAAATTCCACAACCTCCCTGGTCCCTCTTCAGATATAAAAATTCCTCAAAATTCAGTCAGGTTTCAATTGTGGGGAACAAACTGTATTATACACGTCCTCCTCTGCTAATCAGATTATCTATATATTATATTTACTGACTGCTTGGAATTTCTTCCTTGGGAAGAAGTTATTCATTGGAAGAAGTCTGCGTGAGGCTGAAACTCATCTTTTACAATTCAGGCACGCAGTGGAAAGATTTACAATGTATTTTCTTTGTGACTCCTTCCAGCTGCCTGGAGCAAACATTCATCTTCTGCTTCCTTTAATAGGATCTGACTTGTGACATCATGCTCTGAAAGGCTGCAGTTTAATGGGTGCATTTTCTCTCTAACACATATATACTATGAAGGGGCTCTAGGACTTCACTTTTGTTTTATTTTATTTTTGTTAAGTCTGTGGAAGCCAACTGCCTTGGAGTCTCCTTCTCCTAGAGACTCTGACAACGCCAAGACAGCGTTCTGACCGCGGTGAAGTACATCGTAAATAAACATCCTCCCATAACGTACACTCAGGGCTTGGCTTGTACAAGAATGACTTGTCTTGCCAGTTGAGTGCAAACTGAGATGCCAATGACATTTATCTTCATTAAGTTTCCAAAGCAACGGGCTAGAGATGTGTGCACAATATTGCATATTCATTTTTCAGGGAAGTACCATTGATTCTGAGGTTTCTGGAAAGGTGGTTCCAGTGTGTCTAAAGTCCCTTGACCAAAACGTTGACTTTGGATGAGAGAATAACATGATGCTGTGCTCTGTAGAGACTTGTAGCTTATTGTGAACACTCTAGGGAGAATTATAGTAACACTGACCATTTTAGGGGGCAAAAATGGTCCTCAGATTTTCTTAATATCATGAGGCATAGATGTCTTAATGTTTGGAGAGTGGGATGCTTGCTACTTACTAGAAAGATGGGGGATCTTGATCTTACATGTTCAAAAATGTCAAGGTGACTTTTACAGTGAAATTTGAGCAGTGCTTCTAACGCCTAAACTCGTGCTATAACGTGGACATGTCATCCACTCTTTTTTTCTCTTGTTTCTAGGAAAGGAAATGTCAGTGCAACAGTTGAGGAAGTTCACATCTCCCTACATGTCCAAAATGTAGGGTATCTATTAGATTGGTTGCGACTTTTTTCAGCTCCAAGAGAAAGAAACCAACCCAAATTCACTTTAGAAAACACAGCTGAAAAATCTGAGAGTTATGCTCATTTCAGACATGGGGCTGGATTCGGGATTCACATGATGTCAATAGAACTTTCTTTCTCTCCAACTCTTGTGGCTTCCTCCAGTAGGATTGATGCAATGGCTAGGGTCCATGTGGTGTACCAGGCCTTCCACCACCCCATTCCAAGCTCTCCCCCAGTGATGGCAAGTTTGCTGAAGTAAAACCTCATGGATTAAAGTCTAGCCAGAAACAGAGCCCCCATTCCACTCATTCCTACAGAATTCCTGAGATCCACTCTGATTGGAGTAGCTCCTGAACCTACTATTGTAGCCTGCAGAATGCAATGTGCTGAAGCCAGCAGTGGACCTCTCCTCAATTCAGTAGACCCAGAGTGGGAGAAAGTAGACTCAGAACAAGAACCATTCTTTTGCTGAAGAATGGGGGGCCAATAATATATGTTTAGTGCTTATATCATACCTGTCTATTATGGGCTGAATTGTGTCTCTCCAAAAGTTTGTAAATTGAAGCCCTAAACCCCAGTATCTCAGATTGTGACCCTATATGACGTAGGGATTAAGTTAAAATGAGATCATTAGGGTGGGCCCTAATCCAGTCTGACTGGTGTCCTTATAAGAAGAGAAACTTTGGATGCACAAAGAGAAATATAAATACGCAAGTCTTTAAGTCATTGCTATTTTGGGTGTTTTTTCCCCAAGAACTTGAATAATATCCCAAACAGCGCAACAATTGTCTGCTCCTTAAGCATCCTGCCTTTTGTATTAAGATTTTGTCATCTTCTTTAATTTCCCCCTCAAAGATATTATTAGCTTGAGTTCTTCAAAGGCTATGCAATTAACAGAGAAAAGGGTTGAATGTCAAAGTCAAAAAAAAAGATGGTTGAAAGTCAGTTTTTCCAACTCTTTGTATTTGGTTTCTGTTCATTCGAACTGAGATCATGCAAATGTACCACAGAGTGCAATCTTTAGGTGAGAATCTGAAATCTAGACACCATAATCAGACTTCTCTGTTCCTCACATCTTTGATTCTGTGACAGACTGTTTCTGTTGTGGGACTTGTCGTTTTATCAGCAGTAGGAAGAAAATGTTTTTAGCTGACACAATAAAAAATACACCATTTAAAAAATAAATAATGCATAGTGTTTGCAATACTGCTTTCAAGAAACATAAAAATACCCTGTTTCAATTATTTTAGCAGCTCTTTTAGCTGCTGAATACTTGCTTCCAAGACTTGTCTATTCTCTCCACTCTCAGAAATTTGTCTGGTTGTGAAATTCATTCTTGGTGTACATGCACACTGCTATTGTGTTCTATTAAATGTAGGATATCATTATAGCATGTGTCAGTCATAAGAAAAAAATAAACTCCAAGCCTCTATATATGTGTACGCCAGCTTAATAAATTCTCAACAACAGATGTAGCTGACAGTTCCTCCTTCTGCCACTTTTCCCAGTTCAATAAAAAGGTACAGATGGTTCCGTTCACCCTGGTATCTTGAATTTTGGCATGAAGGTGCTGACTTTGCTGCTCTTTCTCTGGGAACTTCCTTTGACTCATAGGACTATGGCAAGCTAAGTGTTGAATGAAACTGCTTTGCACAGATCTGGCCCATTTGGAATCCTGGAGCCCTTAACAGTTGAAAAGCAAGTTGGAGTACCTTTCAGCATTCTGCATGGAGAGAATGTCGAGTTACATCTTCTGCTCTGCTTTTGATTTCTTACATGCTCAGCCTGTAGAAGCCCAGGGCTAGGAGAAAGGTCAGCAGGATCTCAGCTCTGCCTTAGGAGGAGCCAGAGCTAATCTATCAGAAAGGCAGGAGAATCCAGGCATGGTTTATAATTTTCCAGCTTAACCAAGAGAAACTGAGGCAACCTGTTTTTGGTGTTAACAAAAAAAGTTTAAGGGATTAAAAAAAATAAAAAATTTTCAAGTATGGGTCCTATGGGATAAATGCAGTTTTGTTTCTTCTCTGTGGAAAACACTTGTTCTTTGAGGATTAGTGCTAGTGATTTGTACTACTCACAGAGAGGAGTCTGTGATGTGGGGAGAGTCTTGTTGTGCTCACCTGGTCCTCATCCACAGAACAGCCAGCGGGCTTCCTGGGTCATAGCCAGCCAGACTTTGAGCCGTTGGATCACGACACCCAGCCACCTCAATTTGGAGTGGAGGCTGTTGTCTGATCCAAAAGAAAATATCTATAAAACAGGTATAGGTAGGATACCCAAATAACTTATGGTCAAAACCAGGACAGTATTGAGAGGGAACGGGGCTCTGTTAATACTCTGCTGGGTCAAACAGTATGACCTGGGACAAACCTGGGCAATCTGGGCCCAGATATAGAACAACAGTGTTCTATACCACCTGGACACTCTTCTAAATACCACCCGTATGTCATCTCATTCAGCGAAATATGCTCTGATAACCTCCTCTTTTCCACACAGGAAACTGAGACACATAGAGCTTAAGTTCCTAAATTCACATAAACCCGGAAGTGGCCAAGTCGGGAGAGAGGCCAGTAGCCTTAGGGAGGGCCTGGCTAGAGAGCTCCGGCTGAGAAGGCTGTTGAGTGTTGGGGAGGTAGTGATGGGTCCATCAGATTCTTTCTCTCAGAAGGTTGGCATGACAGAGAGGGACACAGAATAAAAGCAGAGCAGTATAAAAATTGAGGCACCCAGCAAGAAGGTGTGAGAAACTAGATTGGGAGAAGAGTAGAGAGTATCGGCAACTGATAGGCGTTAGAAGATGACCCCATTACCCAAGACTGAATAACTAAGATGGGAGAGTGCTCTCTGGCCGCCAGAGCATCTTAGGGATTCTGAGTAGCAATGGTCGTGGTGTCATGAACTCTGCTTATCTGCTAAGAGAGTGGCTGCCTTCCTTCTCTCCCTCAGAACATCTGCCCTATCTGAGGCAACCCGATGTTAGTTGCCAATGGTGGGAGCTCCAAGAGTGAAATCTGACATGGGCCCCCTCGCTGGAGGGTAAGGAGAGACCAAAAAAGATGGCTTCAGGTTGGTAGGGTGCGGTTTTAACCAGCAAGAGATCTTACATACCACGCTTGTCTTGAGTCCTACAAGATGAGTAGATCTCTCATCCACCCACCAGAATCTTCAAAGTTTATGGAGAGGCCTTAGTCACGTGTACAGTCCAGATGGTCTCAGCAATGCCTTGCTCTTTCAGGGCTGTATCCTTGGAAGTGGTTGCAGTTGTGGGAATGGGGTGTGGAAGGTACATTCCAATGACAGAGGATGGGGGAGGGACCTCTGAGTGCCTGGGAACAGGTTGCAGGTCAACCAGGGGTCACGTCCTCTTGAGCACACCACTTTCCTTTGAGACTTGAAAGAGTCTAATGGGTGCAGCAATGGCCTTGATGTGCACCATGGTCTGCTCTCTGAAGCTGGAATTTGAAGACTGAGGACTGTGAGCCTGGGGTGCAGACGCAAGTGACCGAGCCCAGCTGCCTGCTGAGCACGTGCGTGTTAGCGGGGCTTTGCTGGTCTCTGTTTCTCACCCTTCATAAAGCAGCCCGAGTACTCTGCAGATTTTTCTTTCTGGAAAATGGCCAAACTCTGTTCAAACTGAGGGTTCACTCCTATGCACCAATTGTTTTTGCCTTATGGGGGAGTATTTTATGCTAACTGGTGTTCTTGAAAACGGAATTTACAAACGTCTCGGGATTTATACTTCCCAGATAGCAAAGATTCCTGTGATGAGTTGTAATGTTTTCTGTGGATCCCTAGAGTTCTTCAGAGTTGCTTACGGGGTGCTGCGAAAACTTGCTATATTTCATTTTTAAAACTTATGTAAGATAGTTTGAGAACACTGACGAAAGCAAGTACACTCAAGTGTGTTTTAGATAAATCTTCCTCACTGGAGAATACTAGGATATCATCTTTTGCTGCCAGATTAACTCTGTAGTTCAGAACACAGCCTTTGGAGCCAGAGGGCCTGGTTCCAATGCTGCCTTCAGCACTTCCTAGCTGCGTGACTTGGCAAGTTGCCTGCATTCTTTGTGATATACTTCCTCATCTGTGAAACGGGTACAATTATAATGCCTACCTCCTGTAGCTGTGTAGGAAGTGAATGAACTTGAATGGGTAAAGCACTTGGAACAGTCTGCTGCACAGAAAGCACAAAACAAATGGCAGTCCTAATTTATTAATGTTGCTGGTGCTGTGCAGACCTCAGCATTAACTTTTTCTTGTCATGTTATCCATCTATACAAACTTTCTGTGAATGCATCATTAATTTGGAAAGTTTGAAGCTCTGCCCTAGCAGCACATATATGATCATATATGTATTATTAGCTACTATGCAAGGACAAGCAATAATGAGGAAATGTGTAACATAATATCGGGATGCTAGCATACCATTTCGGGAGTATTTCCAATTGTTTCTCATTTGATTATAACATATAGTTGTACTATATTCTGTAATTTTATTTTTGAAGTATATATAAATTTATAGAATACATATTATATATTTTATGTATCTTTTATATGCCAAATACCTTTCATAAATATCTATACTTTATATATACATATATCTTCTCCATATGTGAACATCTATAATATATTGGTTTTATAATGCATGCATTTATAAGTATATTTAGAGATACATGTATTTTATGTGTCTATATTATATAAAATATCATTTTTGCATCACTTGAGATATAAAATATCTCAAAAATAGAGAAAAGTACAGATAATAGCATGATTAGCACCTATGTATCTATTACTCAGATATAATAGGTATCAACTTTTAAAATGTTAATTAATTTTTTAAAGAAATAAAACACTACAGACACAATTTCCCCCTACTCTGTTCCTTTTCCTTTCTATCTGCCTCCTCTTTGCACCTCCAGTTAATGCTATTCTGAAGCTGCTGTGTATCTTACACAGCCATGATTTTAATATTTTAACACAAATGGATGTTCCAAAGGCCAATACTTAAAATACAATATAGCATTTTTGTTGTTAAACATCAATGTAAATAATACTTTACTAAGCATATCTGTCTGCAACTTCCTCTATTCATTCAAGCTCTTTTTGGAGATTTATTCATGCTGACAGGTCATCCCTATTTCATTTATTTGATTGCTGTGCAGTAATACTATTGTAAGAATACATCACGATGGATTTATTCATCTCTCAATTACTGTATATAAAAGTTGTTTGCAATCTTTCATTCTTACAAAGAATGGTGCAGTGTACATGGTTGTGCAAACCACATCCGTATGCAAATGTGTGAGAGCTTCTCAAGGGCAAACATGTAAGAATGGAATGGCTATAATTCCTTGTCTCACTTTTTTATTTATTTTAAAACATCGGGCATTCATTAGATGTTCTTAATTTTCAACTTTGAAACAATGTAGTTGTTTTTTTTCTCAGGATTGCTTTGGTTATTTGGAGTCTTTTGTTGTTCCATATAAATTTTAGGGTTCTTTGCTTTTTTTCTGTGAAGAACGTCATCGAGATTCTGATTGGGATTGCATTGAATCTGTAGATTGCTTTAGGTAATATTGACATTTTGCCTATGTTTATTCTTCCAATCCGTGAGCATGAAATATCTTTCCATTTCTTTATGTCTTCTTCAATTACTTTCAATAGTGTCCTATGGTTTCCTGTGTATAAGTCTTTCACCTCTTTGGTTAAATTTATTCTTAGATATTTTATTCTTTTTGTTGCGTTTTGTTGTAAACGGGATTGTATTCTTGAGTTCTCTTTCTGCTAGTTCATTATTAGTGTATAGAAATGCAACTGAGTTTTGTAAGTTGATTTTGTACCCTGCAACCTTACTGTAGTTGTTGATTATTTCTAATAGTTTTCTGATGGATTCTTTAGGGTTTTCTATGTATAGAATCATGTCATCTGCAAACAGCAAGAGTTTAACTTTTTCTTTTCCAATTTGGATCCCTTTTATTTCTCTTTCTTGCCGAATCGCTCTGGCTAAAACCTCTAGAACTATGTTGAATAAGAGTGGCGAGAGTGGACACCCTTGTCTTGTTCCTGTTCTCAGAAGGATGGCTTTCAGTTTTTCACTGTTAAGTATGATGTTTGCCAAAGCTGGAGGCATCACAATCCCTGACTTCAAAATACACTACAAAGCTATAGTAATCAAAACAGCATGAGGATTGGCACAAAAATAGACATACAGATCAATGGATAAAAATTGAGAGCCTGGAAATAAGACCCCACATCTATGGACAGCTAATCTTCCACAAAGGAGCCAAGAACATACAAAGGAGAAAGGAAAGTCTCTTCAATAAATGGTGTTGGGAAAACTGGACAGCCACATGGAAAAGAATGAAAGTAGACCATTCTCTTACACCATACACAAAAATTAACTCAAAATGGGTTAAAGATTTGAATATAAGACCTGAAACCATAAAACTCGTAGAAGAAAATATACCCAGTAGACTCTTTGACATGAGTCTTAACAGCATCCTCTGGAATATCATGTCTACTCAGGCAAGAGAAACAAAAGAAAAATTAAACAAATGGGACTACATTAGATTAAAAACCTTCTGCAAGGCAAGGGAAACCATGAACAAAATGAAAAGACAACCCACCAACTGGGAGAAAATATTTGCAATCTGACAAGGGGTTAATTTCCAAAATATGTAAAGAACTCATACAACTCAACAACAAAAACAAACAGCCCAATCAAAAAATGAGCAGAGGATATGAACAAACATTTTTCCAAAAAGATATACAGATGGCCAATAGGCACATCAAAAAATGTTCAACATTACTAATTATTAGGGAAATGCAGATCAAAACTACAATGAGATATCACCTTACACCTGTCAGAATGGCTATAATTACCAAGACAAAACGTAACAAATGTTGGACAGGATGTGGAGAAAAGGGAACCCTCATACACTGCTGGTGGGAATGCAAACTGGTGCAGCCACTATGGAAAACTGTATGGAGATTTCTCAAAAAATTAAAAATCAAAATACCTTACAACCCAGCTATCCCACTACTGGATATTTATCCAAAGAAGTTGAAATCAACAATTCAAAGAGACTTATGCACCCCTACGTTCACTGCAGCATTATTCACAATAGCCAAGATGTGGAAGCAACCCAAGTGTCCTTCAACTGATGAATGGATAAAGATGTGGTATGGGGCTGGCCCCGTGGCCGAGTGGTTAAGTTTGCACGCTCCATTGCAGGTGGCTCAGTGTTTTGTTGGTTGTCGAATCCTGAGCATGGACATGGCACTCCTCATCAAACCATGCTGGGGCGGCATCCCACGTGCCACAACTAGAAGGACCCACAGCGAAGAATATACAACTATGTACTGGGGGGCTTTGGGGACAAAAAGGAAAAAAATAAAAAAAAAAGAAAAAGAAGATGTGGTATATATACAATGGAATACTACTCAGCCATAAAAAGAGACAAAATCGTCCAATTTGCAACAACATGGATGGACCTCAAGGGTATGATGTTAAGCGAAATAAACAAGACAGAGAAAGACAAACACTGTATGATTTCACTCATATGTGGAAGATAAACAAATGCATGGATAAGGAGAACAGATTAGTGATTACCAGAGGGGAAGGGTATTGAGGAATGCGCAAAAGGCGTAAAGGGGCACATATGTATGGTGATGGATAAAAATTAGATTATTGGAAGTAAGCACGATGCAGTTTATACAGAAACTGATAAACAATAATGTACCCTTGAAATTACACAATGTTGTAAATCATTATGACTTCAATAAAAATAAATTAAAATAAACTAAAAATGAAAAAAATGAAAAATATAATTGCTACCTCACTCTCATGATTTTGAATGAGTTAATTGAATACTTAAGTTTGCAACAAAGACTGAAAATTGGTTAGCATTTGGATCTGCTTATCTGTATGACCCAGGATTTACTTGATACTTTAGGGCATGCAATGCAAAAAACAGAAATAAATTGGATGATGAGGATCATAGGAGACTGGAGCTACCATTTCTAACCACCAACGTGAATATGATGTGCTCTTCTAAACTATTGCATTGCATATAAAATACTTAACCCTTTATTTTAAATGTGTCCAAATCAGACTATTATTTTGATAACACATAATATTTGGAAAGTATATAAAGGAAGAATTGAAAGACTCTTGAATCTCCTCCACTCAATTTTAATTTACGACAACCACTTCTAATGGTTTGGTATATGTAATCTTCCAGATTATTTCCAAAGTATTTACCAATGTGTGTGTGTGTGTGTGTGTGTGTGTGGTGTGCGTGTGTACTTCCTAACAAATAGCATTTTAGTATATATTCAATTCTGTAATTTAATCATTTGAATCTTCGTTTCACTTTGAGTTTATATGTGAAATAATACAGCTAATTAAAGTATAGTAATTATATTTACACTACTAAACACTGCGCCATTGTTTTGCATATTGAGGCATTAATTAAATTAAGTGAGCATAAAAACTAAGCTTTTACTCAGTATTGAGCTTGCCTTATTAATTCCAGCATACAGATGATCACCAAGTGTAGGCAAAGCAGGGTGCAGCCAGAGACTGCCAATACAGCTCCTCTGGTTCTTCCTTGGTGTCCTTGGTCAGGCTCCAGCCAAATCTAACATGCAGGGTGTCTAAGAAATGTATGCAGCTGCATAACTTATTCAAACGTCTTCATTTTATGCTCTGATGTTTACATAACTTACGTAGCATCTTCCAGGGAGCTGTGTCTCATAGATCCATAGAGTCCAGATTAGTTTACCCCTACAATCCCAGACAGACCAGGTACATCCTACTGAAAGCATTTCATAGACAAGGATTCTCCTGCTAATGAATGCATTTTGTGAGTTTTCCAGTTGGTCTGTCATTAGCATATTTTCAATGAGATTTGGCTGGACTGCTTTACTTTCTTTTCTGAGACGTCCACAATAAAGGGGAGAAAAGATTGCAAGCATGATATGCTCCAAATACTTTCCTTTCCATACACTATGAAAGGATTCATTGTGATTAAAAATAACCACGAAATAATCAGGGATCCATGGCTAAAGCCACTTGAAAAATCTTAGCCTAGAGGTTCAATAGCAGCAACTATAAAACTAGGGGTGATTTCTTTGGTACATACGTTCATATGCTTCATGTCTGAGATACATTTCTACTCCTCTTTAACATTTCCAGGCAAGATTTAGTCCTAACTTCCAGCTCCCATTCTTCTTTGAGCTTGTCATCAACCCTAAATTATGACCTTCGGGGAATCCTGTCTCTAAATAGCACCTTGGACTCATTCTGTTTAATCAGATGGGACACCAAACCTACTCTTATTTATCAAAGATGTGCTTTAGCAAGGGTTACAGCAAGGTCTGTTCTAGTTACTGGATGTAACTCTGCTGGTTGTTTCTTTTTCTGCATAAGCACAAACTGCTTCTGAAGGGAAGTAGAACTTAGTTATTTATATCCTAATGGAAGTGGGAGAGAGGGATGTGGTAAGTTAAGACGTTCGGTCATTTGTTTTTCGGAAGTGGAATTATTCCACTGGCGCTCTACCCTATTCTTGATTTGGTCCATTTGCTCCCCTGTATAATTTCCACCTTTCAGAAGGCACCTGTGCTTAAACAATTGCGGGCAGATGAATGCTGAATGGTGGGAAATACAGGGAAACGGTATTAATATCCATGTAGCTTCTGAGCAGTGGCGCTTTCGCGTTGAGGATACATATTCAACTGTGCCAACCCGAGAGATGAGCTCTGTTTTGAAACAATCTGGGGAGAAAAAGCAAATAGTTTATTTGAAAGAGATAAATCAATGCGCTTCAGAATAGACCTCTGAAAGGATTATCCGTGGTTAGGTTCAGAAAATAGCCTCTCACGTACCAGACATTTCATATTAATTAGGGAACATGCTGGAGAGTAAAGCAGCAGAATGTCACTGTGTAACTGCCACACAAACTCACACCTGGTTTTCAGAATAGCAACTGAAACTACGTAAGTATTAACCACAGGATATGAATGAATCTCACAGGGAAATGCTGGGGAGTTATTTTGTAACGGGAAGTGTGAACATGGTCAACAACATCTATGGGTCACAGTCTTTAAAATTGTGTGTTTTCTCTGCTTTGGGAGTTCCTGCCCTAAGGTCAGCTGCGTAGGTCCCCAGGGCAGCCTGCACCAGTCTTCATATTGGTCTTTCATACACTGCTGTCATGTCTTGACCCTTATAGCTTATAAAGTCAGTGTGTTTACCTGATCAGACGCCATTTGCTGAAGAGATCAACTGTGGCCCATCAGCTCATTTAATGGCAAGAGACGGTCTCAGAAGGAGACGCAACAAGAAAGCCTGGTTACTTCCACATCAGTCCTCTAAGATTTCTTGATCTTGTGAGGCTCAAATTGCTAGGAATCTAGGATTTGAGGGGGTAGAAGATAGGATCTCTATGAAAAGGGAACTAAAAAAAGAGAGACTGGTTTTAAATGTTTGGATTGAGAAAAGACATGGTTATAACTATTAAATAAATTATAAACAATACAAATGAGTGGATACAAAGGGAGTAACAGCAGGAGGGGATTAGCTTTTATTACCTGGATCTGACAAGTTACAATGACAAGTGGTGGGACTTCCTAACAGGGCAGATGGTGATGATGACGCACGTTTATCGAGTGCTTACTCTGGGCTCGGGGCTTCTCTAGGAACTTTCAAAGCATCATCTCCTTTCATCCTTACAACTACCTTATGAAGAGGCACTGTCTTTAAGCATATGCTATAGCCCTGAGACTGAGGCTCAGAGTAGTTCAGCAATGTGCTGAGGTTCACGCAGCTACTAAGCGGCAGGATTATCAGTATCCCATCCATCTGGCTCCAGAGAACTACACTCTTACCCACTAAACAATTGTGGGCTTTACCTTGCCTTTTATTAACACATTGCCTGATATGGAAGTAAACGGTCAAGGTCTGAACCATTTAACAGCAGAAAGAGCAACAGAAGGCTCCTAAGAGAAATTTACCTTTTTAGCTAGGGAAACCATCTGTCTCTTCTGAGATGCCCCTTGGTGACCTGTGAGTAACACCCTAGGAACGAGACACGTACAGGGTCACCTGGGGCATTGGGCCATAGGACTCTTATGGCTGACTTGCATCCCCGATTTCAGACTTCTGACTTTTATTAGATCTTGGCCCTATGAATTTTACAGCTCTTACATGGTCTGCAAGACCAGGTGTCATCTCCTAGTCCTAATCTGTGACTGTGAAGCCACCCCAAGGCCTCTGCCTTGGTGCACGCAAAGCATAAGAATTTGTCTATTTTATGGAATAAGGGTCAGTAGGATGTGTGGTCAATCTAGGCACCAAAGTAAACTACAGGGTATCTGATTTTTTTATGTGTTATCTTTGTTGACTGAATTGACAGTACAGGAAGGTTACCGTTTTATCCGTGATGAGTAGACTCAACTGAGTAATTAGCTTTGTTGCCATTTTTGTTATAATAGTTTTGATCCTTGTTTTCAGTAATTTTTGATTCCAGTAACAGAAATGTTGTGCAACTTGATTAAGTTCTAGTGAAATATGTATGTATGCGTGTGTGTGTCCATAGCCACGTTAGGAGGATCAAGATGTCTTAAGAACTCAGGGAGAGGAAATATACACGGGTTTGAGGGACTGGAACTGGAAACCATAAACTTAAAAACTAAAGTTATTCTCTTTGTCTCTCAAGGGTTGAATGAGATCTCATTTCTGCATGTTTCTTCTTGTTTGTTCTTCTCTGTCGCTGTAGCTAGGCCACCCCAACCTACCAGTAAATTCCTTTTCAAGTTCAGAGCCCAAGTGAATCTCTTAAACCCAGCTCCATAATCTCTGGGGTAGAGAATCTGAGGGGCTTAACTCGGATCCTTGGTGATCCTGGGCCAATGAGGTCAGGCGGGCTTCTGCCTACTCATCGGGCCCGTGGGAAATAAACCTAAGAGGATGGGGAGGGTTCTCCACACGGCAGGAGCGAGGAAGGGGGGACAGTGATTAGCGCGGGAGGTTATGGCAGCCTCGAGTCCACCTGTCTAGATGTGACCTTGTGTGAATTTGGTTTTTAGGTCATCTAATGTCTACCAGGGCTCACCTTCCTAGAAGCTAGAAGCAAGTGAGGTATCAAGTCTTATGCTTTTTATCATCTTCATTTATTTTTATTCTTTTAACATCGTGGCTTGGCCCCATGATATTGAAGTCCTCAGTCAGTTCAAATCATTCACTGAAAAACAACTTTGTGTATGTTTTGTTTTTAAATAAGTACTTAAAAATTCTTTTTGACCACTAACAGAAATAAACTTTGAATTATTTCTGTGAAATCAAATAATAGGCAAAAGCCCCTCCAGATGTCCTCTTTCTTGGTAGAATTCAATTCAAGTATCAAGTTTTGTTTTTTTAAAATCTGATAAAAACAAGCATGTGAACACCTAAAATATGTTTTTGCACATTTGGCTTCAACGATGTTGAGAAGATAAGCTTTGATAACAGAATATATTTAATTTTGTGCTGGGTAAATCTTTGCTTAAAATACATCTAAGCAATTGCTTACTTTTTTGAATTAATCAGTATTATTATACTGTTGTTATATGGCTAAAATATTATAGTGGCATTTACTAAAAGTCAGTCTTTATGAAAGAGAAGAAACTGAGGACACAGCTTATACCATCACCCATTACACCAGAAGTTTTTAAAGAACACAGTGTTAAAGATAATCTTTAAGAAAACAGGCATTGTGGCTTCTTCATGATTGTATCCCAAATACCTAGCATATTGCCTTGCACACGATAGGTCCTAAACAAATATGTACGGTGTTGAATTGAATGGAATTGGAACTTAGATCTTCTAAACATTGAACATTAAATTTAGACACAGATAGAATGACAAATTAGATGAGTTATATTTTAGTCAGGAAAGATTGTACTGTTTGAAATTTTGTTTTTATGGATTTGGAGATTTATTCTGTTGGGTTATTGACAAAAAGTTTAGAACATTCTTTAAGCTTTCTCATTTTTTTTTACTGGGCAATATTTGCGAGAGAGAATCATCTCACACTGGGCATGTGGAAGAGAAATGATTATGGCTCCTGTTAGAATGAGTCCAAAAACGAGACCAAACATTTCCTCCTTTTGCTACCAGATGAAGAAAACTTTTCTTAAGGGCTTACTATGTGCTCAGCAATTTACTTACTTATGACGCCAAATACTTTTCATGCATCATCTCGTTTATTCATCCCTAAGGCCTCAGTAAGATGTTCCTCTGAGGCAGGTGCTCTCAGATCCACGCCCACACGTCTTGGCCCTTTTGGTGTGTTCTACCAGTCTCTGTGCCTGAGGATTCTTCAGCCTTCTTCAAACCCCACATCCAACTGCAGAAACTCTTGCTGCCCCCATGAGCAAACAACAGCCCAGATGTGGCTGCGATTTGACAGCCCTGAACAGCTGCTCTCACCTATTGCCTCTCAAGAGTTGGTATACAGTATCCCAGCTCCCTTGCCCCATTCGGGGGTGATTCTGATGCCTGTGTTTTGCACGGGGCCCGCTTCTTCTCTGGGAGAAGAAACTCCTGCTTTCCACTGTGGTGACAGGTTTAACAGTACACCCTCTGCCGGCCCCCTGCCCTTCCCTGCACCACATTTCCACGTCTCCGTTGGAGCTCCTGACTCTTTCCCTGTAAAATACCCTCAAAGATGTGTCTTAAGGTTTGCTTCTGGGGGAACATAAAGGAAGATATTATTATTATCGCAACTTTGCTGTTGAGGACCTTGAAGCTCCAAGGAGTTCATGAAGTTGGGCATGGTCAAATAGTGAGAGAGTGGTGGAACCAGGAACCAAATCCAGGTTTGTCTGACTCCAAAGGCGAAATTAAGAATTAACGGGAATTCTACAATGTCCATATAAATCAGATACATTTTATGTGGAGAAAGATAGCAGATCCCTTGATGAGTGTCATTAGTTTGCTACATGAACTTATTCACTAATCACTTTTTTTGTCTTCGGAATACTTGAGCTGACACAGCCTAAAATACAAAAGGTTTAATCTCTGATGCTATTAATCATTAGAAAACACTCAATTAATATTGTAGTACTTCAGATTACTCAGAATTGGGGGAAAAGGTTAACAATGATAATCATAAACGTAACAGCAACAGAAACAACAGAAGCAAACACACACTGGCTCTTTCTACTTGCCAGCTGCTAAGCTTATACCTTTACCTGAATTCTCTTTTCGTCCTTATTACAAGGCACTGGTAGTGTCCCCTTTACAGAAGAGAGATCTCAGGCCAGGTGAGCCTAAGTCCTTTGCCTGAGACCTCACTTTGGTGAGCGTCCGCTCTGGAATTTGAATCCACAGTTTGGTCTCGGAATTCACCCCCGCCTTCACCTCCTCCTTTGCCTTCTTCACCGACTAATTTTCTATCATTTCTGTCATATATTGGTCTCTGCTAAGGGTCCCTTTAAAATTTATTAACTAAGATCTGACGTATTCTAGAGTAGTGGCCTTTGAAGACCATAAAAACATAAGGCTGATTGGAAATAGGAGCCAGATTCCTAACAGATTTTCAAGCACAAGATTTTGTTCTTCTTTGATTTATAATTCCTTCCTTAGTCTCCCTAAACCTCACTTAAGTAGCACTTGTTCTTGGACTGACATGTCCATCTTTTTCTTGGCTAAGGCATGGCATAATTTCTCTATGGGCAGCCTCTCCCTGACAGCCTGGGGGAAATAAATATTAGTGGTGTGTGTGCATGTGAGAGAGAGGGGCATCTATAGAATACATATCTGTGTGTGTGTGTGTGTATGTATATATATACATAATTGCTTTTAGAAAACTTAGAGCTTCGAAGGCTTTGAATGGATTTGGGAATGTGGGCTTTGAATTACTGATCTTGCTGTGGTTTCCTGATATTGAAAGTTTCTTTCAGACAATTAGGATACATGCTTTTCCTCCAGGAAAATTAGTTAGCTGTGAATCCCAAGTTTATGCTACCATTTTGGGTAACAAATGACACGAAATACAAGATAGTATACAAATAGATGACTTTTTAAAATGTGATGGTGAGATAGAGAAAAAAATGCTAAGGAAGAATTAGAAGCTAATAAAGGCTTATCATTGAACGACTAATATAGTGGTTTTCAGGCACTTTGATTGTAATTCACAAGGAGAAATACATTTTGCATCACAACTTATTGTACCCATACATGTGTGTATAGATGTGCATGTACATATGTGTATATATGTATGTGTGTATAAACATACACAGAGATATATATTCTATATAAACCACTAGTATATGAAATAACATCCAGCTTACTATACATTCTGATACTTTGCTACATTTTATTTATATTTTATTTCATATGACATTGTTATAACTTATAGTTGAACATTGATATTAGAAGACAATTGAAAAGAAATTACAGTATGTATAAATACAAAATTTACACATATATACCAATATCTCATTACCATTAAAATCAAATGCTAAAGAGTTATTGGAATCTCTGGGTCAAAAATATGAAAACATCTAACATGGTTTTTCGTTCTAAGGGCAAGTTATTTCACTTCCGTAGACATTCCCATTTATTTCACTTTGAAGAAATTTGTTGAATACTTACTATATGTTGGTACCATTAGCTTGTTACAAAATAAACACATCCTTGGACCTCATAGCTTAAAGACTAGTGGGAAAACAAACATTTAAAGAAAAAGTATACTTTAACTATATAATTAAAGATTATGGGAAATGTTGTAATGACTATATAGAGTGTTAAATTAACATTTAAATGAGAGATCTTAATTGTTTTAGTAATGCCAAAGAAAATTTCTAAGTAAATTTAATGTAATTGGAGATCGAGGGAGAAGTTAGAATTACCCAAGTGAGAAGTGACTAAAGAGAATTCAAGACAGACACAGCAACGTAAACAGGCCTGAGTCTGGAAGAAACTTGGCGTGGTAGAAAATGAGAAAAACTAAAGAGTAGGGCAGTAGGGGCTGTCTAGACAGATGAAGAGAACAGGTTGGCATAAATCAGAATATGTATGATCTAATAGACCAGGTTAAGGATTTTTTATTCTATCCTAAGTATGGTGAAAAAGTGTTGGACATTTTTCAATAAGAGCGTCTCATCACTTTATTTTATGGTATGTTATGTTGAGTTATTTAAGACATCTCTGCTGATGAATGAAAAATGGAGTGCAGGGAGCAAAATTAGAATGAAGATATTGAGCTAGATGGTCCCTAAGGCCATTGAGGCTTGGACAGTCTATGACTCTGTAGCCTTTATATGACCTAACATCTGTATGATCACTTCAGACAGCTGGTTTCTTCTTTTTTTCTGGCTAATCACTGGCTTTCAATCGTTGGCTTGACTGACTAGAAGGAAACCAATCACACATCATTCTCTAGGACCTCAGGTGATTAGCTGGTGTAGTGTCTTCTTCCAATTTCTTTTTCCCAAGCTAGATAACGACACTAGCCACTCTAGCTTTTAGGAAATTGAGTCATGGAAGGAAGCACATTGCTTAGAGGACAAATCAAGTTAGATGTAAGCTAGCTTTGCCAGACTAGAAGATAGACTTTCAAGACCTATTAACAAAATTGCCTCTGTCCCTACCAATCAGGAGAGTCATTTATCGATTACATATGTGTGTGTATGAACATTTTATACTCTAATTTTTACAGAAATTGGAAAATGACTAGAAATAAATGGATGTCAGCTGTTTATTTCAAAATCCCTTACTTCCAGGGTGGCTTCAGAGCCAAAAATATTAAAGCAAATCTCCTCCTTCTCCTCCAGCTGTGAGACTGAGGACTGAAATCCTGCATGAGACCCTGACTTGGCAAGGAAAGCATATGATACCTGTACTTATTATGGAAGGAAAGAACTCTTCATTTGAGAAATGTTTTTGAAAAGGATAAAAGATAAAATTATTCTTGGAGTTATTAATCAGAATTCTTCTGCTTACGAGTGAACAGAATCTCTCCTTAACCTAGCCCACGAAGAAAAAAAGAAAAACAAAAGGAAAATTCATTATCTCTTATAACTTAACATGCCCAGGGATAGACACAACTTCAGCTGAATCTATGGGCTCAAATAACATCGTAGAAATTTTTCTACTTCTCTTTACTCTGCTGTGTGTGTGTGTCTGTGTGTGTTTGTGTGTGTATGTTGGACTTTTCTTTCTCAGGCATTCTCTTTCCGTGTGGTGGCAAGATGGCTACCAGCTGCTCCAGGATTACATTCTACCATCCTATCAAGCAGTCACTTTTCCAAAATTCCAGAAAAAGTCATAAAATTGAGTCTCATTTGCTTCACCTGGGTCATATGCCCATCTTGGAACCCATTAGTATGTCTAATGGAAGGGACAGTGCTGATTGGCCAGACCTGGGTCATGTGCTTCATCCTTCTTCAGCCACTGGGCAGCTAGAGTTGGGTCAAATTTACACATGGTCTGAGAGGAGCAGAGCAGCGATTCCTCAAAGGAGAAGCAGTTTTCAGTAACCAGAAGAACGAGCAAAGGGGATTGAATATACGCAAAAAGAGATGCCCTCTAGAATGCAATCACCATGTGAGCAGAAACCTTCTCTCTCTGGTTATTGTTATATAGCACCTGGGAATACTTTGGCACCCTTTTAAAATGAATTTAATACACTGCATTCCTCTTACATGAAATACAATTTCCTGCTTTCCCAATGCATTTTATTTCATTGAAACCTGATTAAAGCAGACATTGGATGGGACTTGGTGTTGAGTCTTTGAGTCCTTGAGCCTAACACAAGTAATTTGTCTGATGAATCACAATATTAAACAAATACTGGAGTAATTAGTGAAAGAGCAAGAAGCAGTGAGCCAAATACAGTCCCAGCTCCAGTGTGGTCAGAGCTTTGACTCATTGCCCTTGACCTTCTCAGGCTTTAGTCAATTCAGTTGGAAATTCTGATAAAAATCAGTATATCACCACCAAGAAGACATTGAGTTTGAAATGACCTTTTTTGATTAAATAAATTAGAAAAGACACCAAAATTAAGCATCAACCTTGAAACAGCTAACACGGAAATCTGCAAGGAGGGTTATATGACCTTCAGGATTCTGGCCTTTATTTCTTTGTCCTCCAGCCACCAGATAATTTCCAGCTTCTGTTTCTCTGCTTTGTGAGGACTCCAAGCTTAAATCACATTTGAGGACGTGAACTTGAGTTTAACTGTTGCTGATCTTAGTGAATGTTTCTGGCTTGCGATGACTTAGTGTTATTGTGTCCATGGATCTGGACACAGGGAAGGAGAAACGAAAGTCAAGTCACTAAGAACCTAGGTCTTGGAGTCAGGCATACAAGAGTTCAAGTCATGCCTCTGCCACTTTCTCACTATGTCTTTGGACGGGCCCTTAACATTTTTGAATCTGTTTTTTCATAACTAAAATGAGGGTATATTCAGTTCCTATCTTATAGTGTTATTGTAAGTGTTATGTAACACTCTTCATTTTTCCAATGCTTAGCAAAGTGTCTGGCACATAGTAAATACTCAGACAGTACTCAGAAAATGAAAGTTGCTATAATTAGAGTACTATGCGCTCTTCCAATTAAGGGCATCATCAACTTGTCCTCAATTAGAATCACTAGATGGACAAGCCAGCTACTGATTAAGCTATGAGCCATAAACTCCCATCATCACAGTGGGATGTGTCCTCTTTTGCTTTTATTTCCCCTGGGAAAGAGGTGACAGAGAATGGAAGTCAGGAATGGTATGATTTTCCTAATTAGATGATAAAGAAAGACAAGAATGGCAAATCAAGTTTACCAACATCACGGACAGAGACAGTCCTCCGGATATACGGTTACTTTTTAAACTATCTTCTTTTTACATGAATAGTAGTGTGGGAAGGGCAGATGTGAGAGTCGAGTGATTTATTCATCCATTTTCATATAGACTCAAATATAGAATGAAGATAAAATGTAGTGTTCATTTCTCTGTGCCAATGGATGGCAGCCCAGAAGCTTACGTCATCTACTATAATTGATCTTGGTCTCGGAATGCACTATTTAGTTTGACTGTTTCAGCAGACTCACCTAATTGTGGCTTGCTGAGGTGCAGGCTGAAACAACTGTGGATTTCCTAAGTATATCCCAACCAGCAGTGGGGAAAATTGGCCTAGAAAACTCTGCTTGGCGGAAGGCTAATGGCACATTGGGATAACGAACACATCAAAAATTATTTGCATATGGATAACGGAGTCTTGGCTGTAAGCAAGAGTCATTTATGTTCTTTTGCTGGAATACTCAAATAGTTAGTCATTTTACCAAACAAAAAACAGATCAGTAAAACCTCTGGGGCAACAACCCACCCCTCAAAAAGAACAAAATTACTGCTCGATGAGGTATATAGATGGCAGCTGGTTTTTGGATTGTTCTCTTTTCACCCAGAAAATCTTAGGGCATTACTTGAAATTTTTAAGACAACTATGTGACTTATTTTAAAGTCTTCTGAAATGAAAATAAATTTATACGTTTTCATATATAGGTATGCATGTTGATTAGCACTTAAATTTGCATGTTTATAAGTTCGGAATTCAGTTGCTATTTTGTCTGCCTTTTAGCACTAACCAAGACCATTTTAATTGTTTTTCTTATGATTCTGGCACTAGATTAGTGTTCCGATGTGCCTTTTTTCTCAGAAATATGTACTTTTAGTGATATCTGGTCTGAAGTTCCATGGTTTGGTCCCAAACTTTTACTTAACTTCATTTTGTTATTTCAATACTAAATTGCACGTCTGGTATGTATCAGCCTCTCTTTTCTTCTTCCCCCTAAAGATCGGCACCTGAGCTAAGATTGTTGCTAATCTTCCTCTTTTTTTTTCCCCCACACCCCCCAGTACATAGTTGTATATTCTAGTTGTAGGTCCTTCTGGTTGTGCTATGTGGGACACTGCCTCAACGTGGCCTGACAAGCAGTGCCATGTCTGCGCTCAGGATCTGAACCAGCAAAACCCCAGGCCGCTGAAGCAGAGCATGCAATCTTAAGCACTCGGCCACAGGGCCAGCCCCTGTCTCTTTTTAAATATGTCTGTCTTTCTATATATTTTTATCAATCTGTCTATATCTATACATATAATCTGTATATATGTATATATTGACATAAATAGAATGATAGATATAGATATAAATGTACATTTAGATGCCCCTCCCTGTTCCTCTCTCTCTGTATATGTGTGTCTCTATAGACACAAATATTTATATGTTCATACGTATGATAAAATGTTATATATATAAGACAGAAAGAGAGAGAGCTTTTTCAGGAAAGTTTAACACACAGAATTGTTAGTCAGTTTATTGTAGAGCTGTAATTTGAATCCAAGCTTTCCTATGTCTGTAGTTTGATTTTGCCAAAGTGTGCCACTTATATCTTTGATAAATATGAGCTGCATTTTTGTGGAACTCAGACATAACATTAAACAGCATTCAATGATGAGACACTGGTTTTCTTTTCTTCTGGTTCCTTCTCTGACGGTGTGTCAAGAAGAAACACCTAGTTTGTTTCCAGTGGTATTAAACCCTCCCTAACTCTTATTAATCTCCATTTTTAACATCAATAGGCGAACTCAAGCAACCAAGAAGGCCTTGGGAGAATTTAACCACATTGCTTTATTTTCAGTTAAATTTTATGGCTACTTTCTATTCGTGTCAAATGATACTGAGTTTTTTACTTGTTTGCAATATTTTTTAAGTAAAATGTAAAGAGTGGTTAAGAAAAAATGAATCAACTTAACAAAAAATAAGTCAATGAAAGTGAGTTGATTTGCAAACTTCATACAGTGGTAGGGGGGTGACTGGATAATGAGAGAGACAACCGTAGGACGTGCCTTCCCTTTCTGGCTTTCCTCGAGTGCTGCTGTCCAGACAAATGCTTACCCTTCTCCAGAGGAACAGCACGCTTCCCTATTAGATGCATCAGCTTCCTGTTTCCTCTCTCTTGCCCCAATGTCATCTTAACTAATTCTAAACAGTCAAAACCATCAGCTTCACACGCTGTGTCCATAATGTTTTCCTTTATCTCATAGCTAAAACTATTCCCATGCTGTTTTCCTAGATAATTTTCTATCATTGACGTCATCATCTACTTTTTACATTTCCTTGTAAATATATGTTTATTTTTTCCTTCTATTACATTTTACTTCCTGAGGGCAGAATCTGTGTAGCACACTTGTCTGTATAGATCAGCACCTGGCATAGTGCTTTGGGCGTAGGAGGTATGAGATAGACATTGGTGGAATCAGTAAATTCCTATATGAATGAATAAAGTCGGTTGAATAGCTACTGGATTCATCAGACCACTTTATCATTTTGCAATGACTCAGTCTCACCTTAGGAACATTCAAAGTTTCGTTTCTAGAACAACAAATAAGCCAGATGTTCCATGTAATCCCCAAGGTATTAGAAATAATATGGGACCTGAGACATGAATTAAAAACAAACAAAAAGCAAGCATATCATTTTTTGGTTATCATTTGGTAGAGTGATACATAATTTATAAAAAGAAGAGAAACCAGCTCAATTCACTTGAGTTTTCTGGTACTAATTTTTCTCTACCATTAACTAGAAGCATTTTCTTTTCTTTTTTTTTTCTGCTTTATCTCCCCAAATCCCCCCGGTACATAGTTGTATATCTTAGTTGCAGGTCCTTCTAGTTGTAGCATGTGGGACGCCACCTCAATATGGCCTGACGAGGGGTGCCATGTCCGCGCCCAGGATCCAAACCAGCGAAACCCTGGGCCGCCGCAGAGGAGCACGCAAACTTAACCATTTGGCCACGGGGCCGGCCCCCTAAAAGCATTTTCTTAAAATGAATATGAATCAAGCCATCTTGAGTGTGATGGTTTACTGCTCTCTGCAAGGAGATGGAGCTGATGGAAGAGAATGAAAGGAGATGCAGTTCAACTTTTTGGAATTGTAACTGTTTCTCTGGTTGATTAGCATTCCGGATGCTAAAGGCCATACAGCAGAATCTAAGTGAGTCCTGTTTAATAAGCCCTGAGTGGATGTGGCTGCTGACTGGGGATGAAATTCTATTCCTTACCAGTCGACTGCTCTCTCTTGTAGCCTTTCCTTTGTTTCATCACTGCTAACATTTCTCTGCTACTTTATCTCCTTTCTTCCCTGTCAGTAAGATGATTCCCAAAATACCTTGGGGTGTAGTCGCACTTCTGGATGTTCATTATCTCTAGATGCCCTCAGCTGCAGATATTTATTTTCTGCAGACCTCAGTCTGCAAACAAAACAATAAACTCTGCTGCTTGTTATGGCAGCAGAGCAATCTAAACTGTTTTTCTCTTTCTAAGGCAGTTCAGAGACCTTCGCGTCTGTATTTTTTCCCTCTAGGTTTTCTGTTTCTCAAAAGTGAAATTATACACCAGTGACCATTTTTCATGCCACCTCTCCCCCCAAATAATCTGGATCTTTGGATTTTCTGATCTTCCTTCCTTGATTATGCTGCAAAAGCACTTATGAATGATGATTGCATTTCTGGAAATGGCTGGTTTTGAGCCAAAGATGCTTGAAAAGTAATGAGTGGGTTTTCAGAAAACTGAGAATATACCTGAATCTGTTATTTTTTGAAAACTTCACACTCCTTTTCATGAAGAATGAATTTAAGTACTAGGTAAGTTCTTTGGTTTCAGATCAGATTATATCTGATATTTAGGCTGTACAATCTGCATTCTATTCCATGGATATTTCAGAATACTAATTTCTACCATCTCCATTTTTGTTTCTAGGGTCACCATTGTTCCAAATAACTGAGCAATAGCAAAGTTCAAAATGCAGCTGTTATTTCTGTAGTGGTCATTTGATGAAATGTAATGGGTGGGAAAATAACCAGACGAAGGAAGAGTTCTAGAAACAACAGCGAAAGCAATTTCTGAGTAATTTCTTTTGCATGATATTACCTAAAATATAAACCTCGTGCATTATTCAATAAAATTTTGTAAGTGATAATATTTACTATAAATACTTAACAGTTATAGTGAGATGTTCACCGAGAATGAGGAAATAATGTCAATATTTCCCTTTTAAAATTAGTCTGCTACTTATGATTGTCTTCAGGTACATGAGACATAAACTCTACTATAGTGGATTAACCTAATGAGCATTTATTTATCTCACATAGTGAGTGGGCTGAAGAAGAAATCTAAGCGTAACATGGTAGCTCCATGAAGCTGGCATAGATCCAGGTTGCATCTATAGTTCTGCTTTGCTTTCCCCAGCCGTGAAACGTCCACCCATGGTCTCAGCATGGCTGCAGGAGCTATTGCCATCATATGTGCATTCCAGGCAGAGAGTGGCATAAGGGCAAAGGCCACAAGGAAAGTGAAGCCAGGTCTATCACCTTTTTCAGGAAAATAATAGCATTCCATGTGGTAGATTCCCACCTACCTTTTATAGATGAGAACTCAGTCACAGGTCCACCTCTGCTGCAAGGAAGTTTGGCAAGGCAAACCTTTTATCTGAGTATATTGCTACTTAGAACAAATTCAGTGAAAAGATACTTGTATGCAACTCATAATGCCTGCTTAACATATAAAATCAATATGCTGTTGGTCGGGGCAGAAAAATGCCAGCTCATTGCAGAATAGGTCCCTGATTTATATTATTTAATAAAGAAAATGTCAACAAGCAGAGGAAGCATAGTAAAAGCATGATCATGAGAAATGTTGGCAGTTCCCATCCCAAGTACTGCCCAGGAGAGAAAATCTGAGTTAAAGAGCTTTGTGCGTTTATATGAAGATGATGCAATGTGTGTGTGCGTGTTGGGGGAAGGGGCAAAGAGAACATACAGCTCTATTTTTAAAGCAGCACAGACGTAGATAGGAGGCTCCGCTATCTACTGGCTGTATGATGTTAAGTTAGTTCCTTAACCACGTTTTGCCTTGGTTTCTCCGTCTGTAAAGAGGAGATTCTAGTAATACCTCTGACGGAGATTATCTCCTGGACCAAACAGTAGTCAGGCTTCTCTGAGCCCTCTGCCCAACTTGATCCAACCTTGAGCTTCAGTCCCCATCCTTGTAGAGTCCAGTTTTGGCAAGAATCCTGCTAAGTCCGTTTTGCCAGAATGTCTCACCCTCGATATATGATCTCCCTCAATATCTGACCAAATTCCTCATCCCCCAGGTCGTATCTTAATATCTTATCACTCTGGCCTGCCTTGCCTTCTTAGGTTACTTGGCTAGAATTACCCTAACCACTTAGTAATTTTCCATCCACGAACCACTCCCCCTCCTCTGGTACTTGGCTATAAATCCCTATTTTCCTTGTTGTCTTCAAATTGAACCCAATCTCTCTCCCCACTGCAAAGCCCCATTGTAGCCACCTCCTGAATAAAGTCTGCCTTACTGTTTTAACAAGTATCATGAATAATTTTTCTTTAACATACCTCATAGGATGGTTGTGATAAACAAGTTAATATTTGATAAGCATTTAGTACAGTGTCTTTTACATACATGCTTATGAAATAAGTAGTACAATCCATATTGTGGAAGGAATTCATCAAGTTATGTCTTTGTCAGATGCCAGGTTAAATCTTTATCAAATTTGGTACGTCCTATTCACTATTCTGGCCCTGGTCTCTGGCATATTGTTGGAGTTCAATCCATGCTTATTGAATTAATCAATGACTATTAGCTGATGCTAAGGCCTTTTTGATTCAGCTAGCTCTACTTGTTTGTTGCATATTTATCACCAATATTATGATTTCGATGCAATCTGTTGAAGGACTCAAGAAACGGATTTTGAGTAATTCTAGTCTACACGAGAGCAGTTTTTCATGACGCATTCATCAAATGTTTTCTGGTTATGACTTGATTTTGCAAGAAGCTTGATTTTGCATGACAACAAAGGAAACATACTCTTGTCTTGCCAACCCAAGTATTCGTCATTCAACAATTAGATTTTTCTCTGAAATTAATAAATTGGCATTCTGCTCTCTACCTTGTTTTTGGTGGGAATTTTAACAGTGTTCAGTCTGTCTCACGGCCTGAAGCAGACCTCTGGGGAACTGCAGTGGGAATGTCTGGACAGTCCTCTTAAATTATACTAAACTCATTTTAATATTCTGTCTTCAACTCTTCGCAGCTGATTTACAAATTAAATAAATAATTTACATGGAATCATTCTGTTTGGAATCTAATGCAAGCTCCACAATTTATTATCTATGTAATTTGAACAAGTTATTTAAGCTCTCTGTGTCTGTAACTGAGTTACACAGTAGGTTAAATGAAATAATCCTCTGTAACATTAGAATAGTTCCTGGCATACAATAATTGGTCAGGAAAAAAAGAAATAGTCTCCACATTTTCCAGGTAATTCATCATTTGTGACAATTGTTTCTATTGTGCAACTTCCACAGAGATGAACAAATGGTCAGTTCAGTGAGAGAAATGACCAATCACTCTAAGTTTTTTGTTGTTTGAGGTCAAAGATGGAGCTTTGACTGAATTTTTCCATCAGGTGTCATGAAACTATAAACAGAGAGACTGCATTTTAGGTTAGGGCAAAGGGACTGTCACTGAGGAGATTTATTTTGTTCAAGATGTCAGTTTAGCTGCACTATAGTAGTCTACAGCTACTGTACTATACTGTACGCTGTATTGCATGTGCTATAGCTACACCATCTACTCTATACACTATCGGTGGTATCCTCTAGCTGCACTCTGGTTTATTCAGCGCGTGGCTATCACTTACTAGGTGTGAGGCAGATCATAGATACTGAGCTCCACATTAATTTGGAATTCATTCTTTTGAAAATTGCCATGTTTCAGGCTTTCCGTGGTAAAATACATCTTGGCACAATTTTTAAAAAGGGGTTTGTAAATGAAATTAGTAATGAAATGAGGTAAATAAATAACTTAAAAGTAAATTTTAATCAATTTTCCAATGCAATAGCTTTCACATGGCTGGAATGTACTAAAACTTTTACAAGGCTCACTTAACATGTTTAGCTTTTTTTTTTTTTTTTACCTCATTTCCTTATTAGTATTAGTAGAAACAGTTGAAAGTTATACAATTGTAAAAATCTTTCTAAGTTGTAAGAAACATATAAACTTAAAGTAATTCATATTTGTCTTTACTTCCCTCCCAGTTTAAGTAATTTGGTGAAATTTTAGTATATCCATTTTAAAATGCTATTTTCATTTTTTACTATATATTTTCTTAATAAAATTTACTTCTGGTTTTCTGCTAGGCTGTGCACATCAGAGGAGACTAGGCATGGACGCTAGGCTCTGGACACTAGGAGATCAGACACTTCTTATTGTATCCCAAGCATCAAGTATTCATTCATCCATTCATTCAGTGAGCAACAAAGTAACACAGAATCAGTGCTCGTAAAATGTTTATTGAGTAAATGAGTGAAAATGTGTACAGACAACTGAAAAAGAAAGTTTACATAGGAAGGTAAAACAAGAAATCATCATTAACACCCAGCAAACATTTTAGTACACTTTTTTTTTTTTTGCTTAGTATATTTTTAGCCTTAGATGAGATCAATTTCTATATAAAAGCATAAGTGGCTTTCTTTACTTCTAGGCAGCTGTTTTTAAAAATAATTTTTGGGGCCTGGCCCCATGGCCTAGTAGTTAAGTTCAGTGTACTCTGCTTCGGCAGCCTGGGTTTGGTTCCTGGGGGCCCACCTGCACGACTCATCGGTGGCCATGCTGTGGCGGCAACCCACATACAGAGTGGAGGCAGACTGGCACGGATGTTAGCTCAGGGGGAATCTTCCTCAAGCAAAAAGAGGAAGATTGGCACAGGTTTTGGCTCAGGGTGAATCTCTCTCAGCAAAATAAGTAAATAAATAAGTTTTGAAGCCTTTCCTTAAAAAAAAAATTATGTGATAATGAGATTTTTTTTCACTGCATTCATGTTACTGCAGGTGCTTCGAATCCAAGGGTATTAGACGAGGGCTATCTCAAGGGGCTGTGGAAACTCAGAATCTGCAGCAACCTCTCTGGAGAGGGCTGTGCTTTGCAGGAGAGTCAACTGGGACGGTCAGAAGGGATCAGACAACGTGTCTCTGCTTCTATGAACTCTATGCAGCACTGAGTTGGCACTAGCTCTGACTTGAAAAACAGATCCACAAATCCTTTATTTGCAATTCTCACGTACAGAAAGTTCTGAACATCAAACTTTTTTGTTTTTGGTAAAATTATATCCCAAATTAGTGTGGTGGTAAAACATAACCGAAACTAAGCTGAGGCGGGCAGTAGCCCTCACCCATGCATTTCACTGCGGAAACAGTAAGATGATTGATTACCGGGGCAACTGTACTACCTTTCTAGAATTGAAAAGTTCTCAAAGCAGAATCAAATTCTACCCCTTGGGTTTCAGATTAAGAATTGAAGACTTGTATTTGCTTGGAAAACACTTAAATTTTTAATAAGGAGACAGGATGGCATGGTTGTTAAGAATTGGGCTCTAAAGATAAAAAGCTTACTTGTCCATTTGCCTAGGTATGACTCCTCGAGAAAGCTACTAATTCTCTTTATGCTGCAAATTCCTCCTCTGTAAAATGAAATTAATAACAGTACCTAATTTTTATTCACGCAGGGCTATTGTGTAAAAATATACCTACTGCTTAGCATGATACATTAGTAAGTTTTCCACGATACCAGCAACACGCACACTTGCAGGCATGTAGTGTTTTACAAATTTGTTGAATACGTGAATGAAAAGGGGGCAATCCAGACTAATGTTTAACATGGAATTTGTTCATCAAATAGTCAATAATGTTTGATGGGGATAGGCTTCATCTCAAAATATAGATGTTTAAAAGGCATACCCTAGGACAATAACACTTTGCTTTTCTGAACAAATATTGAATCTCCAGGTCAGCAAATATCCGAGGATTATCCCAGAATAATTACCTGGTAATTGGGACTTTATAAACTAATGTTCAGTTTAACCAAGTATAATAATTTATTAATAACTATTTGAAGAGGACAAAGCAAGGCAATGTAGAATAACATTTTATACCATATCCAAATATGCTCGTTCCTTATTAAATATGCAACACCAAATGTTCTTTGCTAAAATATTTCATTCAACATCTTAGTGTATAAATTATCGATGGAATAATTTTAACGGTTTCCTAGTGGAATTCTAGTCTGATTTTTATTTTTAAGCAGAGTATCCTTCTTCCAGATGAAACTGTCTCCAGGTAGTCAATTTCTCTTCTGTTGGCTTTTTCTCTCTCTTACATAGAACTAACATTGGCTTACTTCTGTATTTCCTAACTACCAAGAAAAGAATGGCAGAAATATTTCTTTATTGATGATTCAAGATGATTCTTCAGAGGAAAAAAAATTTTTTAAAGGCTAATTTTCTAAATGTGTTTTTTAACACCCACTTTCCATTATTTTCAATGTTCAAATTTCTAAATATATTCTTTCCTGGAAATAAATAAAGTATTTGAAACATCAGTTTGTTACTCATTTAAAAACTAAATAACACTGTCTCTCTAGAGACTTTCATAAATTGGACTCGAAATATTTTTTTTATTAGCTAAGTATTCATTTGTGATAGGTGTTTTTCCATGTTACGATAAATTTTCAAGTAACCTAGAGCAGCAATAGCTAAAAACCTTGGATGAATTAATTTAAATATCTTGATAGGAGAAATATGTTTTTTTTCACTTCATACAAAGCTTTTTCAAAAGATGTCCTAACGAATACTAAAAGGATCCCTGGTGTGATAAAGTTCAGGTTTTAATAAGAAAGCCTCGGTGGACTTCATCTGTCTTCTCTTTGCCAGTATAGTAATATCCCAAGTAGCCATCATTACTGCCACTTCTTATGGGCAATTTAAGGCTGACCATTTTTCTTCTTTTTTTTTGGTGAGGAACACTCGTCCCGAGCTAACATCCACGCCAACCTTCTTCTACTTTTTAGTATGTGGGCTGCCAGCACAGCATGACTGCTAACAGGGCAGTGTAGATCCACGTCTGGGAACCAAATCTAGGCCTGAAGTGGAGTGTGCTGAACTTAACCACTAGGCCACTGAGGCTGGCCCACGTAATTCATATTTTTTATTCTTCTATAATGTAGGTGTTTATTCTTTCTTTGACTTCTTTCAAGATTTTCTCTTTGTCTTTGATTTTCTGCAATTTGAATGTGATATGATTAGATGCATTTTTTTTTTGGTATTTTTCCTGTTGGTGTTCTCTGAACTTCTTTGATCTGTGGTTTGGTGCCTATCATTAGTTTTGGAAGGTTCTCAGCCATTATTATCTTAAGTATTTCTTTTCCATTCTTGCTTTCTTTTTCTTGTGATATTCCAATTATGCATATGACACTCACTGTGAAATTGTCCCAGAGTTCTTAAACATTCTGTTCTTTCTTTGCTTTTCTATTTACACTCTAGTCTGGGAAGTTTTTATTTACCTATTTTTCAGTTCACTGATTCTTTCCTCGTCCTTATCCAGTTTGCTTATGATTCCATCAAAGGCATTCTTCATTTCTGTGACAGTGTTTTTTATTTCTAGCATTATTAAAAACCTTTCTTAGGTATCACATCTCTCTATTTACATCACCCGTCTGTTCTTGCCTGTTGAATACTTTTTTCCGTTAGAGCTCTTAACCTTTTAATCATAGTTATTTTAAATTCTTTGTCTGATAATTTCAGCAAGTGTGCCATATTTGAGTCTGGTTCAAGTGCTTGTTTTATCTCTTAAGACAGTATTTTTTCTTGCCTTTTAGCATGTCTTCTAATATTTGTAAAAAGCCAAATATGTTGTATTTGGTAATAGGAACTGCTGTAAATAGGCTGTTAATGTGAGATTATATGTTATCCTTTCCATAAGTTGGGCTGTATTTAATGTTTCCTGTAGCAGTTAAGAATATGGAAAGATAAGTGGGAGAAAATATTTGCAAACCACATATTCATGAAAGGAATAGTATTAAAAATATATAAAAAGCACTCAAAACTCAACAGTAAAAAAGGAAACTATCAATTAGAACATAGGGAAAAGACTTGAAGAGACATTTCAGTGAAGAAGATATATAGAATATATAGATGGCAAATAAGCGTATGAAAAGATGTTCAGCATTAGCCCTTAGGCAAATGCAAATTAAAACCACAATGAGATTCTACTAAACACCTATTTGAATAGCTGAAATAACAGAGTAGTGGCAATACCAAATGCTAGCTAGGATTGGGGAGATTCTGTAGGTATAGATCACTCATACATTGCTGAGGGGAATGTCAAATGGCACAGCCACTCTGGGAAACAGTTTGACAGTTTCTTATAAAACTAAACATGTAGCTACCATATGTCACAGCAATTACACTCCTGAGCATTTAGCTCAGGGTCATGAAGACCTACGTAAAATAAAACATCTGTACATTTATGTTTATAGCAGCTTTATTTATGACAGTCTCAAACTGGAAACAACCAAATGTTTTCCAATAGTTAAACAAACTGGTACATCCATGCCATGGAATATTACTCAGCAGTAGAAAGGAACAAACTGTTGATAACTGCTACAACCCAGATTAATCTTCAGAGGATTATGCTATGTGGAAAAAGCCCATCCTAGGAGCTTACAAACTGTGTTATCCCATTTATATAAGATTCTTGAAATGAGCACATTATAGCTGTGGAGAACAGATTAGCAATCTATGGGGATTAGAAAGGGACTGTGAGTGGGAAGTGGGTGTGGCCATAAAAGGTCAGTGAAGAATCCTTGTGGTGATGGAAAAATTCTGTATCTTGAATGCATCAATGCCAATATCCAGTTGTGATGACTTCGTACTGTTGTGCTATGATTTTGCACTAATATGTGTGTATGTAAATATACATATATTTATTTGTATTTATATTTTTATTTTCTCATGAGCTTGAAGAGTAAGGTGCAGAGATGATGCCACTTCACTTATAAATATTTCAGTGTGTATTTTCTAAAAAAAAAAACAAGGATATTCTCTTACACACTCAGAGTACAAATTACAAAACCAAGAAATTAACAATAGCAATACCATTACCTAATCAACATACCTTTCAGATTCTTCCAGTTGTCCCACTAATGTCCTTTCTTGGTCTGGGATTCAATCTGGAATTCTTATTGCATTTGTTTGTCATGTCTATTTAATCTCATTTAATCGGGAAGACGTCTCCAGTCTTTGTCTTTCGTGACCTTGCTATCTTGAAGCGCACTGACTGTATGCAGAATGTCTCCCCATGTGGGTTTGATGGTGTTTCCTCGTCGTTAGCTTCAGGTTAGGCATTTGTGGCAGGAACACCACAGAAACAATGTTGTGACCTCTTCAGTGCATCCTCTCAGGAGGATTTGGCCTGTTGATTAAGGACGTGTCTGCCAGTTCCTGTACTATAGAGTTACTATATTTCCCTTTTTGATAAGTATGTATTTTGTGGGGAGATACTTTGAGACCATGTAAATATCCAGGAAGTCCCATTTGAAAGATGGGCAGTGATTAGTTTGTTATGAGAATTCTGTTGAGAGGTGTTTCAGAAGGAGGGAAACAGCCTGCGGGAAGTCCCTGAGGCTGGGAATCTTGAGTTCTTTGAGAAGGAGAGAAAGTCCCAATCTAATATGCAACTGGGAAAGAGAGATAGAGGACAAGATGAACTGGAGTGGCGGGCGGGTATCGTACCAGGCAGGACCTCCAGGCTGTGCTGAGCATTCTTAACATTTAAAACTTCAATACCAATGCAGCGGGAAAGCCTTAAAAGTTTTTAAATAGAGGAGCAATATGATCAAAAGTGTGCTGTAGAAAGATCACTCTGGCTGTATCAGGAATAGATTGGAAGGAGGACAAGAGACTTATATTTTATACCCAACCCTTGTATCTATCTGCAATTTGATTTTGGTACGTGGTGTGATGTAGGTATCCAATTCATTTACTTTACAGATGACTAATTTTCTCCGCATCATTTAATTTTCAAAATTAGCCTCTTTTGTTTTGAATTATATCATATAATAAAAGAATAAACATTTATTCCCTCAAAAATACATATTAAGTGGCTAACATCTCAAACACCACTCTAGAGACTGTGACACAGCAGTGAATAAAACAGGCAAAAATCCATGACCTTGTGGAGTTACATCCTATAATACTTACTTAAGAATAATTAGACAATACAGATAAGTATTTTGAATTTTCTTCCAGGGTTTAATCTATGTATGCAATTGCAGATATTTATGTATATATTTACATAGGTTTAAAAAATCTGTGATATGGGGCCAGCCCGGTGGTGCAGTGGTTAGATGCACATGCTCCGCTTCTCGGCAGCCTGAGGTTCGCTGGTTCAGATCCCGGGTGCGGACATGGCACCGCTTGGCACGCCATGCTGTGGTAGGCATCCCACATATAAAGCAGAGGAAGATGGGCACAGATGTTAGCTCAGGGCCAGGCTTCCTCAGCAAAAAAGAGGAAGACTGGCAGTAGTTAGCTCAGGGCTAATCTTCCTCAAAAAAAAAATCTGTGATTATATTATCATAAACATAAATGCAACTTAAAGTTTTCCTTTAAGTAGCGTAATATATTTTATCCTTTTATAACCTCCATATATTTATTCACTCAATATATTTTAAATATTTTACCAGATTCTTAACTGTTCTTGAGCAATATAGTTTTGATTTGCTCTATAGTATTCTATTGTATTACTATACCACAAATTATTTAACCAATCCCAGAGTCTAATCTAAAATAGAGCGATTGAGTGAAGGAGGTCAGTTGTTCCGCATCATGAAGGAACTGAATATGTTCTCTGCTGGTGGCCCTAGAGTACGAAGTATGGGCTAGTTCACTGAAAGCCAATTCACTGAATGGTCTACTCACCACAGGTGGGGGGGCTCTATAGATGTGACTATAAGAAGAAAAGAGAGGCGTGACTTGATGTGGAAGAAGCTCATTCTAGAAATATGGTAGCATGGTGTCCAAGAAGAGAGATGGCCAGTAGGGGTCTGCAGTGGGGAACAGCAATAGATTTTAACAGATATGGTAACTGATGTCTAATTTGAAGCTGTTGCCTCAAAAATTCTCCAAACTATTGAGTGGAAAATGACAATTTTGCAAAGGATTGTTGACCAAAGACTCAAGTTATATAATTTTAGCAAAAAAGTAAAGGACAAGGCAAGAATGTTAAGCAAATAAAACATACACTTTGACTAAATTTTGGAGCACACAGTTATTTCTTCCAGGAAAATTAGAAAAGGCACTGCACAATAAAAAAAAATGCATTGCATTGTCTGTTTAGAGACAATATACCATAGCGGTCAGGAACATGAGTCTGGAATCAGAAATGGTTGTGTTAGAATTTTGATTCCACTGCTCGCTTGCTGGGTAATTCGGCATATGCCTCTTTCTAAGAATGCTTCCTTACACATAAGCCTGGAGTTAATATGAATATCTAGCACATTAGGCTGTGATGAAAATTAAATGAAACCGTGCATATTAAGTATTTGGCACAGTGCCAGGCATATTGAGTTAAAAGGTATTGAGTTTATATGATGATGATGATGATGATGGAGATGATGATAAAGTACATGCTCAAAGCTTTTGATGCATATTGCCTAATTACCCTCTGCAAGGCTTGTATCAAATTATATTTCCACCATGGCACATGAGAGGTCATTTTCCCCCATTCATTCTGGAAATTATAGTTTGTAAATCATCAATAATTTAAAATCAAGGGGTCTATTCAGTGACTATTTGTTGAACACCTACTCTGTGCTTGTCATTTGGTTCAGCACCAAGGATATACAGTGAACTAGACAGACTCAGGCTCTATTCTCACGGACCTTATATTCTGGGAACATTCTTTTTGCTCACTGATGCATAAGAATGCCAAGCCCTTTTCTGCAAACACATAACTACATCTTGAGAGAAACCGTTATCTGTGCTTATAGAATTTATACTGTACAGAATTCTTAGAGTTCATATCGTTTTCTGCCTGTTGCAATAATTAGTCCCTAACAGAAGTCTTGCAGTCTTGCCTTTCCACTCACTGAGGCTGCCTTCACTGGAGGAAAACTGGCATCTACCACATGAGTGTTTCTCGTCACCAAGTTGTTTAAAGATAGCTTCTCAGTCCATAAAAAGTACACACAGGGGTGGGAAGCAATACATTTGTGCTCTTCACGTTAGGCTCAGATTTATTTGTTAAGTGTCATGCTGAACACTGGGGATCCAATCATGATTATATTTTCTATTAGTCCATAAAACCCCCAAATTTCTTAAACCACCTGTCCCCGCAGACCATTGTATCAAAATCTATCACCGAATTTGGTCATTCTCCTAACCAACCTCTTCTTCAGAGACATCATTAATTGCTTCATTCTCCTGTGTGCTGCAACAGTACACTGCATTTGGCTTTCCCCTATTGCATGTGTCACAAGTGTATAGCTGTGAGTTCCTCCAGGATAGGATTTATGTGAAAATTCATCTTTGTATCACCAGCATTTAAAATAGCTCTTAGGTGAGAATCACAATATATTTATCGAAATATATTACCGTGTTGCTTTTACGTTAATTTGGTTTTGTATCTCCCACTAGAGTGGAAACAACTACATGATAAGGATTATATAGTATCAATTTTTATCTCCACCCTCTATCAGAGTGTCCATCACACAAATAGCTGCTAATAGATGTTTGTAATAGAGAATGATCAATGAAGGGCTATGCCGACTAAGCTCCTTAACTGGAAACGTCTCTTTTTGGATCATATATCTAAGTAGGCCCTTTAAAGGTTAACCATTTAAGCAGAATTATTTCTTGTATTCTGGTAGTTTTCCTCTGTCACAGCTGTTCTGTGAACCTATTTCAGGTCTCTCAGACTCCCGTATTGTTGACATGTTAATCTGTGTTAGGGCATGTTCTTTATTTTTAGACAAATGGAAACATATAAATATATATATATATATATATATATATATATATAATATATCCATATTCTTTTTTTCTATCTATCTATCTATCTATCTATCTATCTATCTACCTATCTATCTATAATATATCCGTACTATATCTATCCATCTATATCTATACATAAAATGCAAGTAGGGTCAATGCATTGATTATAACCAACCATTTTCACATGCCTGTGAATCAGTTCCTAAGTGTCTTTCTAAGTTTAGCTTGTTTGGGACAGGATGGGGAGAAGCAAGGAAGCAATTCCAGTTTGCTTCTTTTGGCTGTAAATTTAGGCTAGGACACCACGGGAAGCTAAGTGGCAGTGGGTGCCTGGCAAGGAAGAGGAGATATTAGAGAGGGAAATAAATTTTTAAAAATTTAAAAGTTGATATCTGTGATTGATATACATATTCATGTCAATTTATGAAATTTATTATCAATAAGACAACTCTCAGGTGAATGAGATTTTAGGACTGACATTTTATTCATTTACATTAAGAGCATCCCAGACTCTGTTCTATGACTTCTCATAAATTATCCCATTATAGCCTTTTAATACCCCTAGGAGGAATGTGCTAGTATTATGGATGGAGAGACTGGAGCACAGGGAGGTGAGAGAGCTTGCCAGTTTCATGCAGCTGGTGGGTAGTGAAGCAGGATTTGAATCCAGCCAGTCTGGCAGCATAGGCTGAGCTCTTAGTTCATGCTCTATGTGGGTGGTCATATGTATCAGATGGATGACACCATCAGAACTTAGGAAAGGGAGATGCTCAAAGGAAGTGCTTCCAGTCATGCCTATCAGATGCGTGGTGGGGCCTCTCTTTGTCTTAATCAAAATGAACAAGGTAATTATTCCTATTCATTTAAGGACTGTCAGGGACTATATCTTTTAGTTTCTTCTTTGGTGGCAGGTGTCAAAACATCTATTCCAATTTGTCCTAAACAGAAAAAAATAAATTTACTTGCTCACACAATTGAACAGAACAGAGCAGATCAGGCTGGAAGCAAAGACTGAAACTGTCAAAAGTTATTTGCTTCTGTTTCTCCATCATTCAACTCTGTATCTTCTCTGTTGATTCCATTCGCAGACCACCTTTCCTTTTGGATTTGCACCACGGCTGTCAGGACAATCTGAGGCTAAATCCTTCCAAGGTCAAATCGAGTGAAGAGTGAGGCTCTTTTTCCCAATATTTCTAACAAAAGCCTCACTGTTCACTTTAATCAGTCCAGCTTAGATATTATGCCCATCCCTGAACGTGCTCAGGGCAAGTTATGTGGCTAATTGATTCTGTTCTAGGATTGAGAATGGAGCTCTTCTCTGATAACGTATGCTGAGAATGGAAAATGGGAAGATGCCCTTAAAAAATCGTGGATGTCAGGGGCAGGCCCCGTGGTTGAGTGGTTAAGTTCGCGCGCTCCGCTGCAGGCAGCCCACTGTTTCGTTGGTTCGAATCCTGGGCGCGGACATGGCACTGCTGCGTCAAACCACGCTGAGGCAGCGTCCCCCATGCCACAACTAGAAGGACCCACAACGAAGAATATACAGCTATGTACCTGGGGGCTTTGGGGAGAAAAAGGAAAAAAATAAAATAAAAAAAAAATCGTGGATGGCTGGAACAACGGGAAACGGATGCTGAAGAGGCAGCTGCAAATATTCATTGCAAATACTAAATTTAATTTCTATGAGAAAATAATCCAGCTCCCTTTTAAACTATTCCATCCTGTATGATCAGTGGAATTTAATACCTGAATGTACTCCCTTTAATGAGAAACATCTAGGTTTACAAAATTAATAAACCACTGGCTTGGTTTGAGGGCAGGTTGGATAGATAATTTAATGAATTTCTTCAATGTAACACCTGTAGATTGTTTTTCTCATCCTCCTACAGCAGAAAATACTTCACAGAACTGAGACTGTGATTACGTGTCCAACCAGAGACAGGCAGTGCTGCGTCAATTAAGATCGCCAGCGGATTATGGAGGACAGACGTAATGTGCCTTGGCGGAGCAGGTGAATCAATTTTCCACTTCGGTGGGCCAGAGCAGGAGAAGGAATTATTTCTGATATGTATGAAACTCATGACTAATATATATTTATCTGGACCAAAGTCTCTTTCCACTCCCATTCATGATCATTGTATTTTAGTCTTTCTGACTTCAGTGGTTTGCATTTTTTGTTCCTCAAAGTTCACTTAGGGGTAATCTGTTTGTTCAAATGTGAATTTGGATGGGTAAAATTCACAGCATTCCTCCTTGTACTCTGCAGTGGTGAATTAGAGTGATGGTAGTGAGTGGAGAAAGAGGAGGGGAGTCTGCTTAAGGAAGTTACTTGTCGTGAGGAAAGGTGACAGCCTCTCCACTGGAGTGCCCAATGACTGGTAACTTATATTTTGATATTTTTTAACTTCTGATTTGAATTGATTCTCAGATGAGATGATTAGTGACTAGAATTGAGAATAAGCCCAAACTGTCTCCCTTTAAAAATAAAAGGAATTAGAAAGAAAAAGCCAAGGGGACTGAAGTGTTGCTCACAGCAAAGCATAATCTCAAAAGACAATCTAAGACATGTCTTACTTGACATAACCTGATAACACACGGCACTTAATGTTAGCAGATAGGTCCGTCCTTCCAAAAAAAAAAAAAACGTGCAGAGAAATCAAATTTTTGCTGAAGAGCAGTCGTCAACAGTGGGCGGTGGAGATGAGAGGGGAGCATGGTGAAGTCAGCTCTGGTATTGCACAGCTTCCTTTTTTTTTTTTGAGGAAGCTCAGCCCTGAGCTAACTGCTGCCAATCCTTCTCTTTTTGCTGAAGAAGCCTGGCCCTGAGCTAACATCCGTGCCCATCTTCCTCTACTTTATATGTGGAACCCCTGCCACAGCATGACTTGATGAGTGGTGCCATGTCCACACCCGGGATCCCAACCGGCAGAGCCCGGGCCGCCAAAGTGGAACGTGCGCACTTAACCGCTGCGCCACCGGGCCAGCCCGCACTGCTTCCTTTTGAATCACTTGTGATCTTTGGAATGGTGGGCAAGTTACCTGCTCTCTCTGGGGATTAGTGTTTCCATCTGTAAAGGGGTATAAGAGAACTACACGTTGGTAGTAAAAGTTCAATGCACTAACATAAGTGAGATTTTGGTTCAGTGTCTAACTAAATAATTAATGTTTGTTAAATGTTTTCTATCACTCGTTTATTTATTGACTGCATATTCTGTGCCTAGTACTGTGCTAAGAACTTTACTGGCATTGTTTCATTAAAGCATCCCTGTGGTAGGTATTATGACTCTCTCCATTTTTCAGATAAGGGACGTGAGCCGAGGAGAAAATCACTTTCCTAAGTTATGTACCTTGTGAGTTACAGAGCAGCCAGAATTAAAACCAAGTTTCTCTGACTGCAGATCTTCTGAAATTTTTATGTTAAAAAAAGGAAAACCTTGGAAGTCCTGACTGCTGGGGCTTGCATCCTGATCGCTGTTGAATTCTTTCCTTGAACACCGGTTTTTATCATGAGCAAGAAATAAAGTTAGGTACCTTCTTAGGCTGTCTATATGAGTGGGTTGTGAAAATGGATATAGACGAAACCCAGGAATTACTGGTATTTTAAAGAAAATTGTGATTTTTATAAAATGTAATTAGTTCAACTCTACAAAGCACTAAATGTTCTTAATTTTATGTTTAACACTTTATAGAGGGAAAAAAACAGCTTAATTGAATGGAATAAGGCAAGCAAAGATATGACTCAGTTCTGTCAAATCCTCCTCCTAAACTCTACAGCTGAAAAGAATATGTTATCTCAAGGCCAGAACTAGGATGGGGCAAGCAAGGTGCCTAGAGTGCAAAAAACTTAAGGAGGAGCTTACTCTTAAAGTTATGCAAGTACCAAAATTTGTGTTGGTTTTCTATTGCTGCACGAAAAATGGCAAGAGTAGTGGTTTAAAATAACACATATTGATTTTCCCGCAATTTTTGTGTGTCAGGAGTCCCAGCACAACTTAGCTGGGTCCTCTGTTGGGCTGCATTTAAGGTGCCAGCCAGGGCTGAGGACTCATCTGGAAGCCCAACTGTGGAAGAACGTACTTGCAAACTTACGCTGTTGGCAGAATTCATTTTCTTGCAGCTGTAGTACTGAGGGCTTCTTATTGGCTATCTGCTGGAGGTCACCCTGAGCTTCCAGAGACCTCTCAAAATTCCTCGTCCGTGGAGGTTCCACAATATGGTTGCTTGTTTCCTCAAAGCCGTTGTGGGAATAAAAGAACCCAGTAAGATGGGTGCTGCAATCTTATGTAATACAATCACGTAATCATGTGTTAGCTTGAGTTGTTGTGTTCTTTTATTTTCATAGGAAAAAGCTGATTTTAGTGACCAACAAGCCATTGTGGCCTCGAGGACAGGAAAAGTCAAAAGTGAGGAGAAGATGGCAGAGAACGTAAATCAATGGGTATTTGGTTTACTGGAATCCTCACAAATGTGCAGTGAAATACTGGGGTACCTTTAAAAGTATCTGATTGCAAGTCTCACAAGACCCAAGTCAGAGTTCTTGCAGCAGGGAAGCGTGTGTGTGTGCATGTGCGTGTGCATGTGCGTGTGCATATGTGGGCGTGTGTATGTGGGTGTGTGTGGAAGGTGATGGTTAGAATTAGCAGACAATGGTCTTGCACTATACATTTAATGTGGGAATCGTTCTCCTCCTCCAGAAAGGATCTTGGAGTCAGAGCCTTAGGTTAAATCATGACTCAAGCATACACTAGCGAACTGACAAGTACTTTAACCTGCCTGAAACCTGTAACATAGAGATACTAATAGACCCACCCTTGCAGATTTTTGTGAGAGTTAAATATAAGGTATTTAGCCCCGTGTCTGCCACATATTAAGCACCCAGTAAGTGATGTTATATGAAGATGGGGCAATGAGTATTGTCATTATTATCCTCCATGTTCAGTTTTTCAACAGCACTACACACCTGTGGGGTCGTTTTGACTTTGCCCCAACGGAGTGAGTACAAGAATGAGTTGAGATTCTTAGCAGCTTTCTCAGGGTCCCCCAGTGTACAAGAACCTCCTTTAATGCAAAAAGCACATCTGCAGAAATGACTTCTTGGACACCGTGGCATTTCTTCTCCATTTAAAGCTTTCGTAGAGCTTTTCCAGATCTCAAATATAAGTTCAACGCCGCCACCCTTGCATCACATCAAGGTCGTTTTTTACTTTTATGTGTACTATTTCTCCCCTGACAGTCTCATCTCCCAAATCGAGTGCCATGGGCGATTGTGTGTTTACAGCACCTCACATCTCCCTCTCTCTCACTCTGCTTTCCCGGGAAAGATCATAAAATATTTGACAGTTGTGGCTGGTTAAAGTTCTCTAAGAAGTAGTTCATGAAGTTTAATTAAAGGTATTGGGAAACTTTTATCTGGTTGATATTTATCCAGGATAATGAAGAGATTACATATGAATGACAACTGAGCATTAAAAAAAAATGAATAAGAGAAAGCCAAATACTTGCATCAGCCAGAAAGCAAGCATTCAGCAGAGGCTGAAAATAGCGTCCTTTTAGTGAACGAACCGTTTCAGCAAGTGAAAATGGGGTAAGGGTGGTTAAGGAAGGGTGGATGGTGAGGTTGGGTGAGAAGGCCAGCAGGAGCTCTACGGGAATGCACCCTGCTGTTTAGTCAGAACTTTTTCAGTGAAAGGGACAAAAACCCATCTCAAAGAGGATTAAACAAAGAAAATGCCGTGGCTGTGTCTAGATGGTTGGAGCAAGGGTCCCTTCCCTCTCTGTCTCTTTCTTGGCTCTTCTTTTCTCATGCTGGTTTCAGTCCCAGGCAGGCTTTCCTGGAGGTGGTGACAATCAGATTCCAGGCCTTCATCGGGTCTTCTCAGTGGCCCTGGTGGGGGTGGGGTCGGGGCCGGGGTGGGGGTGTCCTTTCTCTTATTCAGTTTGAGCTGCTTCAACAGAATACCACAGAGGGGGGAGCTTAAACATTTATTTCTCACAGTCCTGAAGGCTGAGAAGCACATTCCATGTTTGGTGAGAACCTGTTTCCTGATTTGCGGATAGCCACCTTCTGGCTCTGTGCTCACAAGGAGGAGAGAAAGACAACTCTAATCTCTTCCTCTTATAAAGGCACTAATCCTGTCCTGCAGCCTCACCCTCATGACTTCATCTAAATATAATTATCTCCCAAAGACCCCATCTCCAAGTACTAGTACATTAGGCGTTGAGACTTCAACATATGAATTTGGAAGGGACACAAACATGCTGTCAGTAACATTCTCTCACTCAGATAGTTCCGCAAAAATCTGAGGACTGGGTTTCTGGCTCTGATGCTGTGGCCACAGTGAGCATAAGGAGAGAAGAAGTAGAAGATGATATAGTCTCAGGTCCTTGGCTGGGTTCAGCACTGAGGTCTGGGCCCTGTGGAAGAAAGAGATGAGAGTTAAAGTGGCCAGGGATGTTTTCCCCAGGAGTCTGGCTGCTTGTTGACATAGACAGTAGCGCTTGGGAAAGCTCAAGGCAGAAGTTCCCAGTTTTAAATCAAGCTGATTTAACTGGTTAGGCCAGTCGCATAGCATCAGGGAAGAAATTGGTCCCAGGTATGGCTTTAAATAGCAGGTCACAAAGCCCGCTGGCCTTGTTTTGCCAAAAGTCACATCCAGACATCCAGGTGCCTAGAGAAAAGGGACAGAACTTTCCCAGGCTAGTTGTAAATCAATTCTACCTTTCACAGCTCAGTTTCCTCGTCAGTAATATGAGAATAATAACAGTATCCATCTCATAGATTAAACATTTGTAAAGTACCTACATGATTGTTACCCCATAGAAGTGCCATAAATTTGTTTTTTAATAATATACTTGGGATCTTATTTATTTCTAAATGCCAGTGAAGCCTGGAAAGATTCATGTTATATAGACAACCAGATTCTTCTCTTGCAAGCCATTTTCTTGGAGCAAAAAACTTATATTCCTGTTGGTCTACTCCATAATTTGGTGGAGAAAGGGGTCAAGTTCACCTGTGATGGAGCAGGCTTAGTGGAACACCAGTTAAGTGACATCTAGTATAAAGGGTTTCTAGGAAGCACAAAATTTGCTGAGTCAAAAGCAATAATTTCATCCCGAGTCCTATTTGTTGATTTTCTTTGACAGGTGGCATGTTTTCAAGTAGGTTTGTTCTTTATATGTTATCAAACCCATTATAGGTATTTAGGTCTGAGGAACATATTCTGTCCTCAGTTATTTCCAGAACCTTAACCACCAGCTGCCCCCATTTCCTCCCCAACTTGTTTTGTTAATTAGTCACTTCATCCTGCAATGTTCATAAATCTAATTCTGGGTGGAATAGTTTGCTAACACTTATATAAAAGAGAGTACTTCAAACTTAGTCACACTGTCACCGAGAAAATGTTTGGGTTTAACTAGTTGTTTTAAACTTAGCTTTCATCAGTTTATGGGCCTTCAGCCAGGTACTGAAATGATGGATCAATTAAAGAAGTGTAGAAGGGAAAGGGTGGAGAGAAGAGTCTATACAAAAAAATAAAGAAACAGAGATGAGTGTCAGCATTCTCAAGGTGTGAAGTGCTTTTGACACACACACATTAGAAATGTACAAATTGGACGAGTTTCCACACACTCTTTTATGTAGAATGTGATGGAAAGAAGACATTAATTATCGCTGGTCTTTTTAAAAGGCCTCTTGAGAAGCTGTCTGTAGAATGTACTCAGGGATTTACCATTTTTCAATAAAGGAGATCTGGACCATGCATTGAATCAGCAGAATTAAGGCTATATGGTAATATAAATGGTATCTCTGTCACTCATTTTTCCTTTAAATTAATTTTTCTATATCAATTTTTCTAATTAATTTTTTTCTCTCAATAAATTTTTCCTTTTGCTTTTAAGACACGCTGTATCCCGGCCTCTGAGCTGGGGTGATCAAATGGTTACTAAAAGAATGAATTGGAACATTCTGTCATGTCAAGATGCACCAGCTGGGTGTCAGATACAGAGCTAATAAGACAAGAAGGGATAAGTGGACGGAAACACCACATCTGGGGTTTTTTTGGATGTTGTGAGAGATTCAATTGGACAGCGTGATTTGGAAAACAGCAAAAGCAGAGGAAGACTAGCTTATGATAAAACCGCATTTCATCAACTCTAAGATGCCACTTATTAAAGTACACAGCCTTATTTTATATGCCACTAAGAGAGAAAAAATGACGTCAAATGAATTTTATCTTGTTGGGTGCTGCATATTTTTTCATTTCTGTATATATTCTTGAGCTCTGTTCTGGGATTAAGTTAAATTACTTGGAAATAGTTTGATCCTTTCAAGTCTTGTTTCTAAGATTTGTAAGGTTGGAGCAGAGTAGCTTTTTGCCTCGGGCTAACAATTCACGACTCCTGAATCAAGAGCCTTCTGAGTACTCCAGCAGGGGCCCCATGAATAAGGAGGTTTTTCAATCTGGTTCGTGAGAATGGGCACGCTTTCTGTCCCTGTGTGAGCACTGTTTACTGTTCCCTCTGCTTCTTTCAGAGGATTCTTCCCATTGCCTTCAGTAGTTTCCTCACGACCTTGCATGCATCAGTACTCTGAGGAACACCCCCGGCGAGACCGTCTGCAGGTCTCTGGAATTCTCTCGATGTTCTTCTCTCCTCTCTGGGTATTCTGTCTTGTGAACTCTGGCCTCCTTCATCTCCTTGACTCTCAGCTCTGTTTCCTCACCTCAAGGAGTCCACTGGGCTCTGCCAAGTCACCACACCCTTTTCCAAGGCTGGAAAACTCTCAATTTAGTAGACTTGGGAAATCACGAGGCTTACCTCATTTGTTCCCCATATTTCAGGGAATCACTGTCCTTTGTTGCCTAAGTCCAGTGCCTTGCAAACTGTTGTTTCATACATTTTATCTGTTTTATTTTTGTCGTTGTGGTAGTGAGTCTAGGTGAGATAGTCGCTCTGGTCCCTGTTACCCCATCTTAGCTAGAAGAGGAAGACCTTCCTTGCCGTTTGACTTTGGATAAGTTCCTCGACCTCTTGGAGTTGGAGTAGACGTCAGGGTTTTTTTTTGGCTATGCATTTTCTTTTTCCTTTGCATCCCTGCCCCTTGCTCACCCGATGGAACTGACAATCACATCCCTGTGTTTCTCATGACAAAAGTGATCATGTGACTCAAGCTGGCTGGTCAGTATATCTCACGTCTACAGCGGTGGTATAAATATGGTTATAGATTACAAACTACACAAATCCTAGTCATTCCGAAAAAAATCTTGCTAAAATTTTGTTAAGAAAACCACTAGTCTTATCTCTGGTATAACCACAAGGACAAATTGTCATGGAGTTACTGGGATTAACTTTGCTACCATAAGGGAAAAGGGTGCCTAAGCACCATGCAAGTACAGAGATGAAAAGCAAAAAAGACACAGCCCTTCTGGACTCAGTTGTGGTAGGAGACAGAACGAACTTTCAACTTTTCAATTGTGTAAACCAATACCTACTTCTCTCCTGTTACTTTTTGGTTTTTTCCTCCTCTTGTTTTGAATGAAGATTCCAGCCCTTGAAACCAAAGGAATGCTAACACATTCTCTCTAAGCTTCATTTTCACATTTTAAAAACAGGATAAATCTCTCTTTGTATATATAACATATCTATAATGTACCTACATCTGTATCTCCTGGTGTTGTGATGATCAATTGGAATTGCAGTCTGCTCTAGAAATTATTTCCTCTGCGGATAACAGTTCCTTCTTTTACTTTCCGTCACTCAGTTGATTTAGAATGGCTACCCTCACTCCCATCTGCTAATAGTCACAAGTTGATCACGTGACCCAGGTCCATTAGCACATTCTATCCTCCAGACAAATTGATTGGTTCAAGGATGAACATATGATCCATTCTAGTCCAATGAGAACCAATGCCCAGGAATTTTGCTGTAAGTATTGGGAATTCCTCTGGGAGTGCTGATTGTAAACATATGGAGCGCCTACAAGACTCCATGTGGAGAGAGTCTGCCTAGGGGAGATACCAACACCAGGAAGTAAGACAAAGAAACAGAGTAAGAACAGTAGGAGGAGAGAAATCAAAACAGCACCTTACTCATCAAAGCTCCTCAATCCACTTATGCATTTTAAATGATATAAGCCAATAAATTATTCCTTTTCTTTCCTTAAGCCAATTTGAGTTGGCTTTTATCACATAACGTCTATGGCTGGTGGTGATGATGATATGATGATTGATGTTATTTCTGTTATTATAGTAATTGTTATTATGTAATTACTGGACATGCTGGCACCACATTTTGGAAACTAGATTTCTTTCCTGCACCCTGCTTCTCTCAGCCCTGCACAATGGGCAGGCAGTTTCTTATATCAGCATGCCTCCAGCAATGTGATTTCAGACCTCTGTGTGTACAGTTGGCAAAAGAAATTTTGCACGCTTCCATTGAAAAAGTGCCTCTTTACTTCACGCTAAATCCATCTCTTGCCAATACAACCCCACAATTTTAGGTTTAACTAATTACTACAGCAGTCAGTGGCAGAGCTCTTTGGAGAAGGTGCTAGAGTCCCAGCTGCCTTAAAGAAGAATTGTTAATGAAGCCTTGAGATGAATAAAATATCATGTCTTCCATCACCTCTTTATAGGATGTCGGGGATTACTTGTACTTTGAAAGTGGTCATCATTCTTTAATGACAACTTGCTAACATTTAGATTATCATTTTGTGTTCTAGCAAGTAACCATGCTGGCAAGCTACAAAGGGAACATTGATATTAAAGATATGGAGCAGTCCTCCTGCCTGGAATGAGTAACCTGTTTTCGTTTGGTTTATATAAAACACCTACCCAAGCAAAAAATCTCCACCTGCGTCTCAGAAGTCCAGGATGCCCCTGTTGTACAAAGTGGGTTTGGTCCCCAAACTCGTGGAGTATGTTGTTTCTAGGTTTACAGAGCACTCAAACTGGGGCCAACATGTATACTGAAAATAAATATTAAAACAAGTGATACATAACCTTGCTACTCGAAGAGTGTTGCCCAGACCGGCAGCATCAGCACCAGCTGGTTAGAATTGTGGAATCTCAGGCCTGAGCCCAGGTTTCCTGAACTAGAAGCTGCATTTTCATAAGATGGACAGGTCCCTTGTAGGCATTTTAAGGGTCAACAAGGAGCATTTGTTCCTAAACTGAGCTGAGTGTTACAATTACCTAAGGAGCTCATTTAAAAAACACATATTCCCAAAGCTTGCTAAAAATTACAGCTACGTGGGCCCTAACCCTGATGGTAGTTTTTAAGTGCATTAGGGAGAGTTTCAGGTATTTGAATTATTAACAAGCCCCTCCAGTAATTTAGATGCATGTGGTTGAGAACCACTGCAGAACAAGGGATCTGCTTGCCATGGAACGTGCAGAAAAGTTTAGCAAAAGAAACAGAAATGGAAATTGAAATGATTTCTATTCCTGGGTTAAGACCACTAATGTATGTGTGTTTGTGTGTGTGTGTCTGCATATCTGCATGTGTGAACTTATACATGTACATATAATTAGAATTGTGTCCTATGCACACACAAATGCATAGTCTGTTTTGATTCATGCACGTGTGTCTGGCATATTGAAGTGACAAATATAAAGAACCTAAGTTAGGCTTATAACAACGCCATGGGGTCTGAATGGGTACCACTTCTAAATTGTTCCTCTTCTTCCTTCCTTAGTTTGATCATCAGCATCGCTTTTAACCCCACTGAGGACATTCAGCCTGCTTCCATTGATTCATAGGCTGAGTATTGGCTAAGGGCCTAGACACTGTAGCCCGACTGTTCATGGCTGAGTCCTGGCACTTTCACTTTCCAGCTGTGTGGCCTTGGGCAATTTGCTTACCTCCGCAGCCTCAGCTGACTAATTTGTAAAATGAGAACCGTCATGTCATTCCTAATTGTCATGTCATTCCTAATTGTCATTAACTTAACTAAGTTAGTAAAAAGATTAAAATTGTTCTTGGCCCGCAGTAGAGTCCCAATAAGTTTAGCTATTACTGCTACTGTGTTGTTATTCGTAAGAACTAATGACTAAATAGAAATATAAGACGTAGTTAAATGTTCATATATATGTGTATAATATATAGGTGTATATGATATACGTATATATATGTATGTATGTGTATATATATGTGCATATATATATTATATCCATATATACTTACATTAGACTCAAGTGAAATTTTTAAAGTGATTTTCCTCTATGCTAGCATTAGCAGTCCATTTCTAATTTTTATTTCTGACCCTAAAGAAGTGAATTTTAGTTATCTCTGTAAATCTGATGAATGTCATGGACCTTTACACATGAAAAATATGCATCTGTTCATACACACACATATAATGCAAAATACAATGTATGTGATGACAGGACAAGTCGCCAGTGGCGGAGGGAGCCAGTCCCTCGGTCCCAGGTTAAGAACCCTTGCACTGATCTCTGAGCTCCTTAAAGGCAGGAACTGTCCTTATCGACATTTGTACCTCTGGTCCCCGAGACAGTATCTAGCACAGTGGAGGTGCCCCATAACTGGAAATTTCGGTCATATAACTTTTTGATAATCAGCAATAAATCCTTGATTTCCACTTCTGTTGGAAGAAAGAAAATGTCAATAAATCACAAGAATTACTGCAGGACTTGGATATATACTGTAAAACATGTCCTGGAGCTGTGCTTGACAAACTTTAATGTGCACAAGGATCACCTGGACTTCTTGTAAAATGCGGATTCTGATTCTGTAGTTCTGGAGAGGGGTGGTTCTGAGAGTCTGTATTTCTAATAAGCTCCTAGGGAATGCTGAAGATGCTGGTCCAAGAACCACTACACCTTGAGATGCACCACTACAGAAGACACGGCATGGCATGATGGAAAGAGGAGAGGGACGTGGGTTTACATCTCAGCCCCGACATTGCTAACTTTATAACCTCTGGCAAGTTCATTCCTTCAATGCATATTTATTGAGCACTTACTATTTACAATGCAGTTTTCTAGACACTGGGGGCAGAGTACTGGACAAGATCGACACTGTTCTATTCCTGTTAAATCTAGTTATCTAATAACCTACATCTTAATTATAATACTAGAATCTTTTCCCAAAGGCTTTTTGAGGATGAAACAAGCTTATGGAAATAAACCAGCCAGCACAAAGCCTGGCATATGGTAGGTGTTAAATATATTGTTCTTTTTGAGGACATGAGCTCAGACACCCTCATACTCTTTCTGTAGGCAGGCTCTTTATGGTAGTCTTGATGTTGGCAATATGATAACCAGATGGAAATTGGAATCAATGATGGAGAGTAAATCAAGGCTCTCATGAATCATTCATTAGGTTAATATTGTGAGGTATAATGGGGAGCTGACTATATGTAATTTAAAGAGATTGAGTGACTTTTTGGAGTAAATTCTTGATCATGAATCAAAAGTCGTGATCTCTAATCTTCGGTTTTGCACTGAAGCTTTTTGAAATTCTAGACAGATCCCCATAACTTACATTTCACTTCCTGTAAAATAAGGTAGTGTAGAATTAATTCATGTGGGAATTGACTGTTAAATCACTTAATAATTCAATTCAACAAATATTTATTGAGCATCTACAAGGCACTATTCCCTTTTGGGGACATAAGTCATAAGTCTCTATTCAAAGAAATTTGAAATATGCGGAAAGCAAGAGTTACATTCTGTTCACTTGTTGCATTCATTCATTCACTCATTCACTTGACACATACTTGTCAGGTGCATTTTAGAGAGAACGAAGAAGATGAATATGATATAATCCTTCACCTCCTCGAGGAAGGGATAAATGTCGATGCAAATTACACAAAACTGTTATGGGGTGAAATGGAAATGCATAGGGGAAGTGGCAAAATAAGTAACAGAAATTGCCTGGGTAGGCAATTTGAAGACTCCTAACCTTCTTTCTGGGATTGTGTCTAAAACTTGGATTATAAAATGCCAAGGCCTTGGAGGGAGGGATGGACATCTTGTTCTTTTCTTTAAAACTTCTTTTTTCTTAAAGATTGGCACCTGAGCCAACATCTGTTGTCAATCTTATTTTTATTTTATTTTATTGTTTTCTTCTTCTCCCGAAAGCCCCCAGTACATAGTTGTAGGTCTTTCTGGTTGAGCCATGCGGGACGCTGCCTCAGCATGGCTTGATGAGCGATGCTAGGTCTGTGTCCAGGATCCGCACCAGCGAAACCCTGGACCGCCAAAGCGGAGCACATGAACTTAACCACTCTGCCACAAGGCTGGCCCCAGGACATGTTGTTCTTAGTGTCTCCTGAGACATTCCCTGCCTGGGTTATCTAGTTTTCAATCACCTGTCTACACAGGTAACCATGGAGATGCCCTAGTTCCTTCCAAAGCTGGGGATCCTCTGCTATCTCAGTACCTCTTGAGCTGATGGAATCTCTCCATTATTTCTACTCCATGCTGTTTGTGTGGAATACTTCGACGAAGTTGTTTAAATCTCCTGTCTAGAGATGTATGCTGCTGTTCTGCTGCTTTTATTGTTATTTTCCTCTGAAGTCATCCCATCTCCCTGGGATCTCACCTAAGAAATAAGGCCCAGGGACACCTTTGCTCTTGGATCCTTTAACTCTGTTGGCCAATCTTCAGCCTTCACGAATACAGTCCAAAGCTCTTTTGTTCTGAGCTACGTCTATACTCAAATATCTGCACATTTGATATCTGTACACAAATGTCTATACTGTAGATATCTGTACTCAAATGATTTAATCTCCAATTGTCACCCATCTGTCTGTACTGGGAAATTTTTCTACTAGTGAGAGGTGGACAACTTATGCTCCCAATTTTTTTGAAAAAGGAAAAGCCAGTGGATGTTCCTTTCATTCTTGCTGTCTGCCATTACAACCCTTCTCAGAGGCAATTAGCAGACAGAGGTATAGTAGTGCACAGAGATTAAGGATAAAGGCGAAAAGAGAACTAGTAGGGAAAAGTAAATGGTTATATTTTAAAAATGTTATCTTAAACACCCAGAGAGACAGCAGCAAGAATATTTTATCCTATTTTATGTACTTTCTAAATTTTACCCTCCTTCCTTTTATTTCCTCTAATTTCTGTAGGTGTCAACCTAGGATGCACATTAGAATCACTTGGGAGAGCTTTAAAGATATACTAATGCCTGGATCCCACCTCAGACTAATCAAATCAGAATACTTGGGAAGTGCGGGTCCAGATATTGATAGCATTTTAAAGCCTCCTCGGTTATCCCAGGTGGGCTAAACGGAGTGGGAACAGTGGTGCTGTGGATTTTTATTGGTTATAAACGCTGTGATGCCAGTGCTAGATACAGCAGCTAGCCAGAAAAGACTCACTCCTCACCTGGTCAACTCCAAGAATGATTATACCCCGTGCAGAATTTCAGCATCTTTCACGTCAACTCCCAGAATGCTTCCGAATGAAGTCGCATCTGAGCTCGAGTGTTTCCAAGGAGCAATTTTACTTCAAGCTATATTCCTTGACCTGAATATGTTATTTACCAGCTTTGCAACCATTTAATGGTGTGATAGTAATTAAAGATAAAAGATGTTTTAAAGAGGAAACAAATTTAAATTGTTTTAGATTATATTACTAAACATAAGGTGTTTCTAGGCCAGGTAATTTACCATGTTCTTTACTTTGCATTTGATTCTTACCATGGAATGGTTTTTTGTTTTAAAGGATACCCTAATGATTATATATAATGCAGTGATTAAAGCCATAAGCTTTGAGACTGACAAATCCAGGCTCAAATCTGCCAACTGTGGCCAGAGTCTTAAATCTTTCCATGCCTTGGTTGTTTGCCCATCTACCAAATAGAGATAGAAATTCCTACCTCACAGGTTTGTTGAAAGGAATAATTGTGATCAAATAAGTTGATGGAGCATTTGGCACACAGTGAATGGTCAATAAATAGCTGTTATTTGTATTCAATTTTCCCACTGTAATACACATAGACATCATTTAACGGAGAAGTGCTTTTTATGAGGAAGCAGGGCAAGGGGGACTGAATTCTTCTGTGTGAATGTCTGATCTTTCAATTGGAAACACTAGCATGCATCTTTTAAGAAAAGAACATATGTATGTCATGTATGTGTGCAAAGAACTGACACCCATGAATTTCTTATTTGGACTATAATCTGCAAATAACAATCTGTTTCTGGGACTCCAGATTGTGTCCAACATTGATCGATAATTATCACATTTCAGAGTTGGGTGTCGAGCTGCTAAAATCTGACAGTCATATTTCATCCTAGGCTCATTTGTCACCTCTGATAAGTAAAGGTACTGAGTTTCCACGGCGCAGTCAGCACCGCTGCTGCCGTGCAAGATCCCCTCACTCTGACGCTCGCTCCAAGATTGATTTTCCAACCCGAGTGCTCTCTGAGGCAGCCACAAGCCTGAGTCCCTTCTCATTAATATTTGGTGGCATGTATGGTGACAGCCTCCTAGTGAATAAGTGGCAATGATTATTCTGGGTCATGTGTGGGCTTTATCAGTTGTGGCATCTAAATGGGAAGGGCTGTGATTGGGGATGAAATATACTCATTGGGTAAAAATGAGATTATACGGTAATAAATGCTGCATTAATTTCAAGAATCATAAGCATATCCAGTATAATCTGAGATCAAGTGAAAACAAGCTGAAACTCTACCCCAGGTGTGTCACATGGTTTTAAAAATATTAAATCAAAGTGCCCAGATGTGTCGTTTTTATCTGCTATCAGTTTCAAAAAAGAGAGAGTCAAAATGGAAAGGAAAGGGATCTCCGGCTAGAATTTTATTTCACTTGTCAGATATTAATGAAGTGCTTACTTTAATGCTGGACTTGGTGTGCCAATACAATGGTGAGGAAATGAATAATGATGACATTAACAACTTTACTACCAGTACTACTAGAAAAACAATAATGGCTAATAATTATTGAGTGTTTAATATGTGCTAGACTCTGTCTAAATATGCTTTATCTTGTATAATTAGCAAGGGCCCCTGCTCCCGTGAAGACTTCCATCTAGTGAGACAATTACATAAGGAATAATATTAAGTATGGAAATTTTGTGCAAGGAAAAATACAGCCCTGTGGGTATCCAGCAAGGTCAACATCCAAACCAAAAAGTTACCTCAAATATAACCATGTGCATTGGCTGAATTTGCAAGCCTGAGCAATGCAGCGATCTACATACATTTTGAGAATTCAGGTCCTCTTCTCTCTGTTTGTAGTGTCTGGTTTTTGTTAAGTGAGGTCTGAAATTACGTGAATTTAAGACAAGAAAGGCAACACCAAGCTCCCCAAAACATCCTTTCTTGCCACGCGATCTCCTGCCCTCAGAGCCAGGGGAGGATGTGAAGGAAGAAGCTTCCTCAGGGTTCGGAAGGGACTGCGCAATGTTAGTCTGCCTTCTGGCCCACATCCAAATTGATGATTTCTTTCTGTCTTGTCTTGTTTTCACACAATATTTATAAAGTTAAGGGTCAGCTCTGTCCAAACATTGTGCTAGAGCTGAATTTCTCTGGCTTTTGTTTTGTTTTGTTCTCCCAAGGAACATTTTTAGTAGTTTTTCCCTAGGTGTCTTCTTGCCCCCCACGAAATTTTAATACCACAAATATACGGTATATCTGTTTTTGTACTATATGTAGATCTGTGCTTTATGCACAAAAGGAATAGATTGCTTTCATCTCCCCAGAGGACCAACTTTGCCGCCTGGGGGTGAAGGGCTTCCATTGAGAATGCACGTGCTGGACACTGTGCTGCCCAGTGCACAGACCCATCTCTACCCTCGAAGGACGGAACATGTGAGCAAATAACTCTAATATGATTGCAAAAGTCACGGTGAAGGGAAGTGGATGCCGGAGAGGGTACACCAGGGAGACCTGCTCTACCAGTGGGACCCGGAAGACCTCTTGGAGAAAGGAGCATTTAAGCTGAGCTAGAAGAATAAGTGGAGTTTGTAAGCATAGGGGAGAGGGGGGGTGGTGCGTGTTGTAAGCAGAGACACATCACGTGCACAGGCCCTGGGGACTGGGGAGGAGCTACCTGCTTTTAGAGATCAGTTTTATAACCGAATTGCTGCAAGGAAGTGGGCATGGGGATTGCAAGAGACCCTGCTGACCCACGTAGCCACATTAACAGTTTTAGATTTTTAAGACCCATGGGAAGCCACTGAGGGGTTTGAAATAAGGGAATGCTAAGATCAGGTATGCTGGTCCTCTTGACATGGATGATTCAGATGGATTTCAACTCTATAGCTTCAGCACCCATGCTGATGACTGTTCCCTTATACTGGCCACAGTGTTCCTCAACATCCTCCTCTCCAGCGGGCTCCATGTCATTCCAAGCCACTCATTGCAATGACCACTCATTCCATTACAGAATCGAATGGAAACTGCCCCACTTTGGAATTTCTAAACTAAGAGTGCTCCTCTGATGATAGTCATAATTCTCAGGCTGCCTCCCCCACTTCTGAGTTGGCTACCCATTCTTGTGTGCCATATCTGTGAGTTCTACTCTCCTTCTAGCCCTTTCTGCATGCTGGCTTAACTGTTGTATAGTGAAGCATGAGAGCATTGTGTTTGCTCCCAGTGGAGCCTGGCCTGGAACAGAAAAGTCTGGAGGTGGTGGAATCGATCCAACTTGTAGAAGTGTATTGCCGGTTTCAATTATGCTAGTCCAAGGTGCCTGGGATGGAATTGATCCCCTGAAATAGAACTATCTTACTCTCCTTTTCTTTCCTTTTTCCTTTTTTTCTTTACCAAACATTACTAAACAGTTGTTTATCAGGTTCTGCAAGATGCACGTATGCAAAAATGAATTAAATATTGCTCTTGTCTCAAGGAGCTGGAAATATTTTATGGAGAGGGGGTTAGGGAAGAGATATCTGCAAATCTACCCATGGTACCACGTGGAAAGTGTTAAATTCTCTTCACTCTGGGGATGCAGTGTACAGCATGGTGACTATAGTTAACAATACTGTATTGTATATTTGAAAGCTTCTAAAAGAGCAGATCTTAAAAGTTCTCATCACATGAAAAAAAATTGTGACTGTGAGTGGTGATGGGTGCTAACTAGACTTATTGTAGTCATTATTTTGCAATATAGAGTCATCTCTTCGTGTCCACAGGAGATTGGTTCCAGGACCCTCACAAATACCAAAATCTGAGGATGCTCAAGTCCCTTAGTTGGCCCTATTTTAGTACATAGTTATGTACTAAGTTTATGATCCACAGTTTGTTGAATCTGGGGATGCAGAACCCATGGAAACAGATGGGCCAACTGTATATGTATATCAAATCATTGTGTGACCACCTTGCACTAATACAATGTCACATGTCAATTATATCTCAATAAAACTGGAAAAAACATATAGGGTGCATTGCTAGCGGGCTTTTTGAATTCTTACATATCTAATATCTTCTTTCCTTTGCCGTCACTCCTGATTGGTGATTTAATTGGTTATAAAATTCCATTATCAATTTGCGTGATTTTAGAATTCTGAGTTCAGCATCTTTTCCCTCAGAACTCTGAGATATTGAACTCTATTGTCTTCCAGCATCTAAGTTCCTGAGTGAATTTTGATACTTTGTCAGGTACCAAAATTTTGTTTTGGTTCCTCAATAAGCAGAATGTCTTTTTTGTGTTTTCTTTTCCCTTTCCCATAAATACTTTCGAATCTTCCTCATCATTAGCACTCTGAATGCGTTATATTTCTTTCTACTTTGTACTTTAAAATGTCCTTTTTGTCTGATGACTTGTGTTTTTCTTCAGCTAGGGACATTTTATTCTGTCATTCTTTGATTATTTTCTCTCCTGTATTATTTCTGTTCTCTACTTTTCCTAACTCCTATTAGTTGAATTCTGGGCCTCTTGGATCTTTTAATTCATGTCTTAAATTTTCCTCTTTAATTTCAATCTTTTTTCCCCCTTAGTTAGCTCATGTAGAAAACGTGATCAACTCTATCTAGCTTTTTCAAGCACATTAATGTGACTCTGAGCTCTGCCTTTTTTATTTCTTAGTCTCTCCATTGAATTGTTTATTTCTGCATCATATTTTCAATTTCCAAACTCTCTTTTAAAAAATGTTCTGATACTAGCCTATTCTTTTTTTATGGATGCAATATTTCTCCTGAGATAAACGAATGAATTTCACTAAGGGCAGAGCTTGCTTCTTAGGTTTTTTTTCCTCCACACCTGGCCCCAGAGCCTAGATACCACCTCTCTCTCAGGCTCCAACACACTCATGAGGAGCCTTCCCCTGGGAAGATTGCCACTTTTCTTGGAAAGGAGTTCTACTAAGACCAAAAGCTTCTGCTATAAACCTTCTGTCTGTGGGTGGGAGCCCTATCAGCTCTAGATGCTCTGGATGCTGTTCAGTGAACTACCTGTTGATCACTTATTCCTGTTGCCATAGGGCTAAATAATACGGTGCTTTAATTTAATCTGAGGGTTGTAGGTCAAGTAAGGCTTCCTGGAGGAATGATATTGAGACTGAGGTTGGAAGGATCTGAGAGATTTAGAAATTAGTTTTCAAGATCTACATATTCTCGCTCTAGCCTTTCATGTCTGCAATCACATTCCACTCCTTTGTGTGGCAGACACTGCTAATCACCTTTCTAATGCCCGTGACCATTTCTTTATTAGTAGAATCCTGATTTTGTTCAGAGGAACAAGTGTGCCAGCCAGTAATTTGCTTGGGTGCCTCGTCAACCATCTTTGGAGTTGGAGAGAGAAAGTCCTGTGACATGTTTGGTTATCGAGATGTCTATATAAATCCCTGGGAAAGACAGTCCTTCCAAACAAAAATAAGCCTCTCTAGGAGACTGTAGTTGATTCCTTGTCTTATTAATGCCTGGAACAGAGATACAATGCCTGGAGGTACAGCAGCCATCCCCAAACCATGAAGATAAAAACCACATACCTTACAGATCTGAAATGTAGAAGGAGCCTGGATTTTTAGGGACATTCTTGAGCAACTGCATGAGCCGTGGCGACGTCCCTCCAGAATTTGTAAGGGAGAAAAATACACTTCCTTTAATTTAGTCACTGTTCGATTTTCTATCATTTCAAGTTCAATATGGTCCCGATGAACCACACTAGTTCAGGAGCTCTAAACTCCTAGGCCAGTGGTTCCCTGGGTGTGGTTCCGGACTGGCAGCATCAGGACCACATGGGAACTTATAGAATGCAAGACCTGCTGAATCTGACACTCTGGGGACGGGCCCCAGCAATCTGTATTTTGACAAGCTTCCCAGGTGGTTTTACTGCACGCTCTGAAGTTCGAGAAGCACTGGAATCTAGCAATGATTCACTCGGCAGCCTTGCACTGGGGCTTCCTTTCCCGATGTTTTAATGGTACATCCTCAAATAAGTACCCCTCGAGTGAAGTCGTGGATATTGTTCCTTTCCTGTTAAAGCAGTCGTCATGACTCCCCACCACCTATTGAACTGAATGAGAGCACCTGAGTCCATTATTTAAAGTTGTTGAATAAACAACTTAATTAACAAAATAAAGTTGTCTTTGCATATTCTGCATTTAAAATTCTCTCTTTTTTTCAAATCACGTGATTTCAGTAGAAGTGCTAACTTAGTGTGGACAGAATATATTTTTCTCCCCAGGGATCTATATGTCACATCTTTGTCCTCATCCCTATCTTTATTCTTGGAAACCCTGGTGGTCATTCATCACACATAATAGCGTTGACCATCTTCACGAAGGTTTTAAGAGGCTTTCTTTCTTTGGATCATGTATATCCTGAATGATACCTTTTTAGCGGTACTTGGAATTGATGTTGTTTTGTTCATATGGTAATTTGTGGAACTGACAGATATACCTTGATAATTATGTTTAAAAAGAATGTAACATGTAATTAAAATTAAACAAAATATAATTTTATGCATAAATGCATTTTTGGCAAATATGTGCAAAAGTTGAATCTAATCATTATAATTTTTTATAAACATAATGAGTTCTAAATTGTTATTGATTGTTCATTTTTTTTATCGTGCCAGCTGGGACTCTGACACTGGAAGAATGTAATGATTACTTCTACTGTCATCAAGTTATTTTAAATTTAAGGGTGAAGAGATAGGTTCCTTAAAAAAAAAAAATGCAAACTTTACAATTGCAGCACAGTAATTAACTTTTAAATGAAGCAGAAAAGACATTGTATGTTTTTTCCTTAAAGGAAAGTGTTAGGGCATAAAAATGGATCTGTCTGTCCTCCTTTGTTCTTTAAAGGCAATCATAGGGCTATCCATTTTATTTCAATGAGTCCTGGTTACAGGAAGCACCCTTTACTTATAAAATGAATTTACCAATTTTTTTTTAAAGCTTGGTACCTGAGCTAACAACTGTTGCCAATCCTCTTTTTTTTTTCTGCTTTATTTCCCCAAATCCGCCCCCCCCCCCCATACATAGTTCTATGTCTTAGTTGCAGGTCCTTCTAGTTGTGTCACGTGGGGCACCACCTCAACTTGGCCTGATGAGCAGTGCCATGTCCGCACCCAGGATCCGAACCGGCGAAACCCTGGGCTGCCGAAGCGGAGCATGAGAACTTAACCACTGTGCCATGGGGCCGGCCCCCACATGATTTTTACATTCCTGAAAAAATTAACAATGAGAGTTTTTTTTTGAAGAGGGGAAGAGATCTTTAATCATATGACATGGTTGTATTTTTCTTATAAGAATAATTTGAAGCCTTTACAGAGAAACAGTGTACAGAATCTGAGAAAGACACGTTATACACTCAAAGGATTACAAAAATTTGGTATATTTAACACTTTTTTTTCCAATGATGTAACACATATACATAAAAATACATGCACATAAAAGCATCGATGAAAATAAAAACTCAGCCATATGTTCTTAATACCCATCCATTCCCATACCTTCCTCTCATTGCATTCACATACAGATTTATATACAGATATATACATCTTTTTTTTTACCTGCCTCATGTGATATCATATTTTACATGCTTAAACCAAGTGGTGTATTTCGTTATTTGTTTCCAGTTAAAATTGTTTGTTACATTATGGTCAGGAAATTTCTGCCTTTAGGATTTAATTGTGATGTATGTGTGTGTTTTTTCTTAACTAACAAAATGTATATTTCATTTAGGAAATAATTTTTTTATCAACTTGGACTGTCAAAAACTGAAAGAGATGTTCATTCGTTCATGTATTCTTTTATTTATATATGGGCAAATCATACGTGGCTGGTCCTTGCTCTTTCTATGAAGACTGGGGCTATTCCTTACGTAAAAATATGACATTTACATGTTTGAACTTTTGTCAATTTAAAATTTTGTAGACACTGTTAATTATCTGGCTGAATTACCTTGTATTCTATGTATTTTAATAAAGATACTTCATTCACTTGATTTTTTTATAACTGTTTTCCTTATCTTTTCTGTGTTTTAAAAAAAATTTTGCTTTATTTTATGGGAATTTGTGTACAATTTCCTGTTCAAACATTTGAGCACCATACAATGGAGAAATGGCACTATTCATGTTAATATTTCATGTCTTTCTTTCTTTTCTTTGACTCTTCCAGCTATGTTTTGCCTTTTTTTCCCCCCTAAGGAAAAAACTTCATGGATCTACCACTGAGTAAACTGTCTAGCTTTGAGAAAGTTACTTAGCCTCTTTGTGATTCTATTTTCTCACTTGTAACACAGTAATAAGATAGTACTACCTTTAGCAGCTGTTATTAACAAAAGATTGAAATCTGTCCAATACCTGGAACAGTAACTGCCAAGCATTAAATTCTCCGTAAATGATTTGCTGTTCTTTTCTTTTTCTCCTCTACCATTTCTTTTAGTTGTGTTTCCTGTAATCAACTAAATCAAATTTAAACTTTTTAAAATTATAATCTAAGATCTTTTGTCTTTTCATAAGCCTGTATATTTTTCTATTGATTATTCACAAGTTATTTGGGCTTGCTTTAGCATTTTCGTCTATTTTTAGTGTGTGTGTAGGTTTATGCATTTCTCTGTTTAAATATTTCCTACTCTTCCCTTTACTTTTCCTTTACCACCAAAACATGATCTGGAAGTATGAGTAAACACCCGTTTCCTTAATTTTTACGCTAAGATTAAAATTTGCCCCCTCTTCACCCCCAAACAGCGTGACTTGGTTATCCTTGGTTCCCACCACTTGGCTTTCCTCAACTGTGCCTTCACATGGATTCTCCTCACAGTTTCTTCCACTTGGAGGACTTTTCTCTCATATGTGAGGTTACTCAGTTTGTATATCTCTTCTGTAATCACTTATTAACTCTGATTTATGGTGATAGACTTTCTTAAAATTGCAAACACTTGGCTGATTTCTTTATGATTTCTGTTATGAAATAGATTACTTTCTATTTTTATGAGGTTTTGGTCATTTGAGTGGGAATTTGAGTTAGGAGTGTAGGTAAATGGGGAAGCTCACATTGCCACTTTGAGCTGGAAACGTGCATGACATTTCTCTTTCAATAATACTGTTGTTTCTCTTTCTCTTTATTTCCTAATGACCCCAAAGCCTACACCAGTATTGTGCTTTATATTTTTTAGCGAATAAAATAAACAATCCCCCTGGTTCATATGATTAGAAGAGAAAGGCAAACCTTTGTGTTATTATAGTCCAGTATCTACTTTGCATTTGGCATTATCTCTCATAAAGCTGTTTAGAAGTCAATATAGGTATGAATTCAAAAGGAAAAAAGAACAACTTTGATTGCTTTAGATTAAATTTATTCTCTGGAAGTAGACCCTGGTTCATCTTGGTGATGGGCTCTATATTCAGAGAAAACGTAATTTGAAATAAACCTCCTTTTGCTCTTCCCTTGTGGATGCTGCACTTCTGTGTGCGTTCCTTCAGTAGTCTCTCTTTTTAATCTCTGTACTGAGGGCCCTACTGTTCTTTTTTTCCTTGTAAAATAAAACACAGATATATGCTCTTGGAAAGTCTCCAAAAGGAGATAAGTTTAGGAAAGCTATAGTAACAAACATATGGGATGCTTTTACATTCTCATAGAGATTAAGATGCTCCCCTAAATAAATGATCCTATGTCTCTGCTTCCTCTTTTCTTCTTTGTTTTCTTTCCAGACAGCACTGTCATCATTACATGTGTCTCTAGGTAATTAGTTTCATGCAATGCGAATGTTGTAATATTTTACCCCTAAATCTTTCAGGATTACTCATCATAGATGTATCTGATACAGGTAGCTTTGATTCTCACTACAGGTTACATTAATAAATTTATTTAGGAGGATTAAATTGGGAGGGAATTAAGCAGGAAAGGTAAGGGAAAGAACTTTGGACTAAAACTGTCATGATTTGTACCCAGTGCTGCCATTTAGATTCCCATTATGACTTTGGCCAAGGTATTAAAACTTCCTAAGCTCAAGTTTTCCCACCTGCCGAACTGGGATTATAATAACAGTATCTGTCTTATATATTTGTAGGGAGGACTAAATGAGATTAGGCATATGTGTTCAGCACAGATTTGGGCCAATAGAAAACCGCAAACCGGGCAATAGCAGCAACACAGATATTTCTGCATTGCTTTTTATGTGACAGGGCCAAATTACCTTTCCCTCTGCCACCAAGTTGGTAGACTGGTAATGATCATCATGGCTAAAAGCACGGGTGCATTTTCATTCTGGCTTTTTCACTTCCACAGCTCTCTTTCGACATGCACACGGATTGCCATTAGGCGCTCTTCCTCTCAACCTTATTAAACCTTTGATCTGGGTCCATGTTCATGACCACACTCATTGCTGCCTCACCTTCTGGGAAAACTACACATTACTTGACAAACAGGCAATTTGGGGGAAGGAAGACAAATCTATACCCTGTCTCTCTCCGCTGATCTAATTAACATCTCTGTCCAACTACCCCAGTCCCTGGTTGGAGAATGGGCCAGAGAGGATATGCATAGCTACTTAAGCAAAGTTTTGACCACAGTAAAATGAGCCCCGGTATTCCTCAGACCTGAGACTTTGCTTCCTTGAAGCAATGGCCACTGATTTGCTAATACTTATTTTATGCGTATGGACTAGAAGCAACTCGACATACACTCACAACACAAAAATTCTTAAGTTTTGGAGGTTTATCCAATCACTTGCATTTCCAACCCAAGTCGACCCTTTTAAGATTTCATTCTCTACCTACTGCAGTTACATCTCCCAGATTCCTCTCTAGACGCGCATGGTGCTGATTGCACCACAGGTTGCTCTTTCTGTGAAGAATGCTTATTTTATTTACATGCTCCTTTTCTTATTTCTGTGTTATTTGCATGAATAGGAGGTCTGGTTGCTGAGGTCACCAAGAATAATGTGGGTGGCTTCAGTCTTAGTTATATTCTCTACTTCATTTGACTGAATACCAGTTGTGTTCTTGGCTTATCCAAATTCAGTGGTTATAAAAAGATAAACGTCACGAAGTCTTACCCATTTCCTTGGCTGTTTACTAAATACATGTTTGCCTGAATTCACTGGCTTAATGCTTTTTTTGTCATTAACTAAAGCTGATATGCTGTATCCAAAACTAATTATTCTGCTGATCTTTTTCCTACTGAGCATCATCTTCTCTCTCCCCCTCTGTCTGTGTCTGTCTCTCTCTTAATTCTCTGGCTTTTATCTTCTTTTTTTGGAATATCTTATGGTTTCCACTAAGTTTTATTTCTCCATTAATCCTGCCAAATGCTTAATAATAGTGCATTCATAGATTGACTAGCTGACTTCCTAGAGACGAGCTGAAGGTTTGTGAGATTATGCACATTTACAATTGGGTGACCTAGGGCAATAGAAGAGGATGCAGATCGTGCTGATTTAGCTTTGGAAGACTTCTTCTAAGCCTTTGTTCTAAAAATAATCAAATTAGACTATAAGAATAGCAGTATCTTGTCTCCCTGCACCCAGCAAATTAGACCACTTAGAAAGGACAAATGAGATGCTGCTTAATTTCAGTATCTTCTCAGCCATCCATTTCAGCAGATGAATGAGGAAAGAGTAGCCTCCGAATCAACTGAGAAAAAAGGAAGCACAACCTATTTCAGTGCTAATGAAAGTTTAGGGATCCATGCAACACAACTTCCTTATTCACAGTAAATAAACACACTTCCATTTCTTCTGGTATACATTCACTGAATGCTTGACAATGAGGGTTTAACATAATTCATGAAGAGGGTGGACAGGCATCTATGAACAAGGCAGCCATAAGAGATCTGTAGAGGAGCTCACGTGCCCCAGCACCCCCACCACCTCTGCCTGCCTCAGAGATGGTGACTAGCCTGCTCAGTGGCATGGTGTGAGGTAAAGACAGGGAGCTCCTTATATGGGCTCTTATCATGCATCAGGCTTTCTTCCAAGAGTCTCATCCACGTTGTTTAATTTAATCTTTATAGATACCCCATGAAGTTGGAACTAACTACGATTGCCCAAGGGCACACAGCATGCAAACATCACAGCCGGGATGAAAACTAATAGGGCTGACGCCATACTCTGCAGTCCACATTTTTACATTGTACTTGGGATGTGTGATACAAAGAGAAAGGCTCCATCTCACTTGAGGTTAATGGGACATTCTTTTTCTGTATTACAAGTGCTGTTACAAATGAGAGAGGGAGAGAGAGAGATGCATTTGTTATTAAAATAATAGTACAATTCCTCAGTCTTAACAACGTGGAAGACTATATTGAGAAAGTTATTGCTTGCCCCAAAGACAAACAAATATGTAAGCAAAATGCAGCCCAAACAAAAAGTCTATGTTGGTATTTTTCCGTTCTTTTTTTGTGTTATAACATTTTGTTTTAAGGCAGTAATGAATTTCTTCTTTGATTTAATTAGAAAATCTGCTTCACTTCCAAACTAACACGCAGGTAAGTGTCAAACTTCCAATTATACACATAAAAAAATATGTTTGGACCTTATGTTAAAAACTGTTTGCATTAAGCTTTAATCATCATAAAGGAAAAATGTAAATGTTTCCGAGTGGTCCAGTAAATAACCATCCATTTCTTAAGTGCACAGTAGAGTTTTCCCCTGAGAAAATTCAATAACTTCGAGAGTAATGTAATGGTAATTAATTACAGAAAGAAATTAATATTGCATGCCAAGAATGATAAAGAAATGCACAGAGGCCCTACAAACGTAGTCTGCAGGCCGTCCAGAGAAGGAAACATTGTGAAGCAAGCCTATTTAATTCAAATTTCAAGCTTATTTCACAAAAGGCTGGTCCTCTTTTTTTAATCGATGATCTCAGTTGAATCTCTATTCCATATCACCTGAACACTTGCAATAACCTCTTTGTTGGCCTTCATGTTTCTGATAGTGTATCTCACCTGAACTCTCGTCTTAGGAAATCCATTTATGTCTTGCTCCTCCCAAATGGTTTTGCAAAGACCTAGCCCTTCAATGGCTCCCCATTGCTTTCAGAATACAGTCCAGTCTTTAGAGAAAGATTTTAAGGTTCTTCATAGGTACGGCTTTGACTGAATTTGCTCTATTCCTCCCCCCCTTTCCCCGAAAGCCCATCCTCCACCAACCCATTGTTTCCCAAATTTGACTGCTAAAAAAATTCTTTGGAACACTTAATGAGTTAAAAATTCAGATTCCTAGGCCTCTTCCCAGAGACCAGATGCTCTAGGAAAAGGGACTTGGAATCCCCATTATAACAAGTGACCCAAGTCTTTTAGGCAGGTTTGGAAACACTGGCCTAAGCAAACCACACCATTTGCCGTCCCCTGAACATGACCCACCCTTCCCCTGTCCCAGGCCCTTTGCTTTACCGATTTTGCTTCTTGAAACGCTACCACGGTGGACTGTTTAGTCAGCATGGACTTAGGATGGGTGCTCCCCAGAATAGAGCCTAAGACAAGACTTTGAATGCAGCTGGTTTATTTGAGAGGTGGTCAAGGGAAACAGCAGTAAAGGAGTATGAGAAGTGAGCCAGGGAAGGGAAAAAAAGGACCACGAAAGGATTCTTTATCAAAGTTACTGCTGTTGGCAATGGCAGCTCGATTCTGCTGGATCACTGGCAGCCTCTGAAGGGGTGCGCAGAAAGCCCTCTAAAACTGTCCATCGGAAGGGTGCAAGTTTGGGCATTTATCCACCTGCTCGGGTCCTCCTCGGCGTGGGTGACTCCAGGACCATGAAATTCCTTGCTCCTCCAGCTGAGGGATCCTGTCACATGGAGGCAGGGCCTGGGGCAGAAGGTGGAAGAAGCCCCGTGCAGGCTCCAGGTGGGAGTCTGCCAGCTAGAGGTGAGCCTGAGTGCAGACGGAACTGTTCGCTGCTGCTGCAGCTAATGTCAGAGGGGGGCCCAGGGACGGCCGCAAAGGTGTTCGCTGCATGCATCCTCTTCGTGCTGCATTAATTACCTATTGTTGTGTAACAAATTACCCCATAACGAGTCATGTGGCTATAACAACACACATTTATCATCTCAGAGTTTCTGTGTGTCAGAAATCCAGTTGGCTTAGCTGGGTTCTCCAGCTGGGGGACTCCTACAAGGTTGAAGTCATCTCAACACTTGACTGGGAAGGATGCATTTCCTGGCTCACTCACGTGGTTGTGGGCAGGATTGAGTTCCTCATGAGTGGTTGGACCGAGGACCTCAGTTCCTGTCTGGCTGTTGTCCAGAGCCCTCCCTGGGTTCCTTGCCACAGGGGCTTCTCCATGGAGCTTTTCACAACATGGCGGCTGGCTTCATCAGAGTGAGCAAGCAGGAAGGCAAGTGAGGGATGCCAGGAAGACGAATTCAGTCGTTTGTGACCTAATGTCAGAAGTGACATCTCTTTGCTTCTGCTGTGTTCTTTTCATTAAAAGTGAGTCACTAGGTGCAGCCCACACTTGGAAGAGCAGGATTCATTGCTTCTCAATCCTTGTAGTCACCTCTACGGTCCATTATCAGCATGTGATAAAACAGCCAGGAATTAATGTCATGATGAAACATTATATTAAATGCCATTTTGGTGTTTTCCCTGTCAAATTTTAGATGTGATTTTCCCTATACTTGAAACTTCTGTAAATTTAAGACAGTATAGGATATACGGAGAGAACATCCAAAAAAAATCGCTTGACATCTTTTTCAAAGAATGCCCTTTTAAAATTAATTCATATGAAATCCAGTCAAGAGATAATAAGTACTATAAAAATATAAGGCACAGTAAGCTTATAATTAATTTTTCATGCTACACAGGCCTGAAAGAAAATGTAAACCATTGCAGCTAAAGGATTTACCCAAAGCTTGAAGTGCTTTAAGCTATCTCCATGTTGCCTGGTGGAGAGGACATTGAGCCTACACCCTGAAGCCCTGGGTCTGAGTCAGTTAAGTTCTCAAATCATCTGAGACTCAGTTTCATCTCCTATTCAACGGGGGCCTAAGATGAACCTCAGAAAATTTATCAAATATTGATTAAGCACCTGCAATGTGGTGCCCTCTGAAAAGCAGTAGTCCCACTACCTGCATAGTGCCTGGCACACAGGAGGCGTGCAATAAATACCATCTGAACCTAACTCTGGGTCCAAGGGGACAGTTATACATCCTTAAGGGGAGCCTCGGAAGATCTTCCTGGGGGGTGACGGGGAGCTGTGTTTTTAGGTTAGATAATATTTACACAAGGAACTGGAAAGAATTTCCATGGGTGAGCAATGAAATTGCACACATTTATTCTTATAGTTTGAAGAACCTGTAGAAGTTGGAGTTCTGAGCTTACCCTGAGGGATCAAGTATTTAACACATGTTTATTGAGTGCCTCCCTATTTTTGGCATGCTGTCCTTTGGGCCTTGGGGATGGTTAGACGGACATAGAGGCGTCGCCCTTCTCCTGTGGGGCTTTCAGTCCGCAGATTCACACAGGAGGGGTAGGTGCTGCCTCGTTGGGCCAGACATGGATGAGCATGACTGGCTGTGCGGGCGAGACAGAAAGCAGAGATGAGTGATGACAATGCTTGTGTTCATAGAGACAAGCTGGGGGCTGATGGTAGCATGTGTGGCAAAGCCGGGACATCTCTTCCTATCACAGCATAGCGGCTGGGAGCTTGGCCTCTGGAAATAGCCCGCCAGTGGTTGATTTGTAGCTTCACCATTAACTCGCGATGTGATTTTGGCTGTGTTGCCTATTCTTTTTTTTTTTTTTTAAAGATTTTTTTTTTAAATTTTTTTCTTTTTCTCCCCAAAGCCCCCCGGTACATAGCTGTATATTCTTTGTTGTGGGTCCTTCTAGTTGTGGCATGTGGGACGCTGCCTCAGCGTGGTTTGATGAGCAGTGTCATGTCCGCGCCCAGGATTCCAACCAACGAAACACTGGGCCGCCTGCAGCGGAGCGCACGAACTTAACCGCTCGGCCACGGGGCCAGCCCCTGTGTTGCCTGTTCTTTTTGACCTTCAGTTTCTTCATGTGAAATGTGGGGATAATGATAGAATATATTCCATGGAGTTCTTGTGAGGATTAAAAAGTTAGTATGGGTGAAGCATTTAGAACAATCTGGCAAATAGTGTTTTGTAAGTGTTACTGTTTTTTTTCTTGTTGTTAACATTGTTCTTATTGTTGTTGTTATTGTTAACAGTAACAGTAAGCCTCATGTCCTTCCTGTCTTTTTTGCTCATTACTCTTTACTGCTTTTTATTATTATCTTTGGCCTATACCTCATTTCAGGGATTTTCAAATTTATGGTTTTTATTTAAGAATAACCTGGGAAATGTGTTAAAATGCAGAGTTTGGGGCCCCATTTTCGGTTCAGTGGGCATGGTAGGTTGGTTGTGAGGCCTGGAATTGGTGTTTAAAAGGCGTCTAGGTAAATTGCACTTTCAAAAACTGTCCCTTCCTTAAAGATTATAATCATGAAACCTAGGATTTGTGGAGACACAACTTTGCTTCAGACATGGGGCTAACGGCTTTGTGTATCATTTATAATCCTTCCAAAACTCTGCTAGGTCAACATCATTATCCCCATTTAATGATGAGCAAACTGAGGCTCAGGAAATTCAGATCTTACTCAATGTAGCAAAGCTGGGAAGTTCCAGAGCCTGCCTGTTCCAGAGCCTGTCCCCTTTCTGCTGGGCCATGCTGGGCCACTCTCTTTGAAGACCTGCTTGATTACTTTTAACACTTCAGTCTCCAATGCGAGGTCATGGGGTCCAAGGTCGTTTAACTGAGCCTGAGGATTTGGGCTGACTAAGCCATGGTCCAGGATCTGGGTCCAGTCTAGGCTGGAGAGACACGAGGATGTCCAGATCTTTTTTTTTTCCGGAGAAATAAAACATTTTGTTTTTTCCAGCTTTATTGAGACATAATTGACATATAACATTATGCAAGTTTAGGGCGCACAGCACGTTGAACTGATACACTTATATATTACAAAATAATTACCAGCATAGCATTAGCTAACACCTGCATCAAGTCACATAATTATCATTTCTTTTTTTTGTGGGGAGAACATTTAAGATCCACTCTCTTAGCAATTTTTAAGTATATAATACAGTATTATTAACTATCGTCACTATGCTGTACATTAGATCCCCAGAACTCAGTCATCGTATAAGTGGAAGTTTATACTCTTTGACCAACATCTCCCCTTTTCCCCCACCTCCTAGCCTCGCAATGTCAGCATTCTAGTCTCCGTTTCTATGAGTTTGGCTTTTTTGGATTCCCCATCCAAGTGAGATACTACAGTATTTGTCTTTGTATGATTTGTTTCATAATGCCTTAGCATAATGCCTTCAAGGTCCATCCGTGTTGTTGCAAATGGCAGGATGCCCTTTTTTCTCATGGCTGAATAATATTCCATCACATCTATCTATCTATCTATCTATCTATCTATCTATCTTACATCTTCTTCATCCATTCATCTGTCGACAGACACTTAGGTTGTCTCTATATCTTGGCTATTATGAATAACACTGTAATGAACATTGAAGTGCAGATGTCTCTTCGACATCCTGTTTTCATTTCCTCTGGATATACACTCAGAAGTGAGATTGCTGGATCATATGGTAATTCTATTTTTAATTTTTTGGAGAACCTCCATACTGTTTTCCATTGTGTCTATAACAATTTACATTCCCGCCAACAGTGCACCAGTGTTCTCTTTCTCCACATCCTTGCCAACATTTGTTATCTCTTATCTTCTTAGTAATAGCCATTCTAATTTAGGTGTGAGGTGATATCTCATTGTGGTTTTTGATTTGTATTTCCCTGTTGATTAGTGATGTTGAGCATCTTTTCATGTACCTGTTGACCATTTATATGTCTTCTTTTGAAAAATGTCTATTCAGTTCCTTGGCTCACTTTTTAGTTGGATTGTTTGTTTTCTTGCTATTGAGTTGTCTTTATACATTTTGGATACTAACCTCTTATCAGATATATGATTTCCCAATATTTTCTCTCATTCCGTAAGTCACCTTTTTATTTTGTTACTGGTTTCCTTTGCTGTGCAGAATCTTTTTAATTTGATGTAGTCCACTTGTTTATTTTTGCTTTTGTTCCCTTTGCTTTTGGTGTCAGATTCAAAAAACCATTGCCAAGACCCAAGTGAAAGAGCTTACCTGCTAAGTTTTCTTCTAGGAGTTTTATGGTTTCGGATCTGATGTTCGAGTCTTTAGTCCGTTTTGAGCTGATTATTCCATATGGTGTAAGACCAGCAAAGGACCTCAAGATCTCTAGCTTAACAGCCGCCTGTCCTACCAGCTATGAGGGCCTTTCCCTGACTTCCAGCTCTTGTTCCAGAAGCGGTACATTTGCCTTATTCTTTAGGATGAAAATCTTGCTTCTCAAGTCACCTTGAATGTTGCCTTATTTTTTATACCTTATTTCCCATTTTTCCCACCATTCTCCAGTTCCTCTGAGATAACGGTCCTTTATAACTCTTACTAGTTTCTTCCTGAGACTGGTAAGCTAACCAAAGTGGTTAGGAGTCTGAGGTCTCTGACAATCAGCCTTAAGCTATGTCCTTGGGGGTGTAGGTCTGGTCCCAACTAAGTCATGGAAAATGGGTTTCCCAAAGAATAAGAAGGAAAAGGACTGCTGGGCAAACAAAAGTAAGAAATGTTCACTATGGTGAGATTTTACAGGAGGGGTGATGTTGGAGTGGCCTTCTGAGTGACAAAAAGCATTTTAATGAGGCAGAGCTGTTGAGAAAGAGAGTGGCAGGGGGAATAGGAAGAGGGCCAAGGTGGTAGGAGAGATCACGGCATGTTTGGGGATTGTAAGGAATTTCCTGTGACAGAGTAAAGGATGGTGACCGGAGAGGTGAGAATGACCCAGATACTGAAGGATATGGCAAACCATGCTCAGGATTCAGTGGGGAGCCATGGGAGGACTTTAAACACAAGTGGCACTTGATTTCTAATCCTATGAGTGCCTACAGTGTGCTAGGCAGCTAAAGCTGATGCTAAGGTTTATAAGATCTAGAAAACCAAGATGACCTTACAATGAACTTTTATTTCACTTGAAATAAACATGAGGTTTTAGTATGCATGTGTGTGTGTGTGTGCACGTACACACATGTCACACAAGGACCATCATATTCTACCATAGAGCTCCTTGCTTTATAATTTTCACACATTTCACATTTCTTCTGAAGTTTTACTGCAAAAGAGAGATACATATGAACATATCCAAATGAACTCAAAAGTTAACCAAGTATTTGAAAGCAAAATTAACTTCTTGCTAATGGTTGAATCTTTTTTACAATTTTATCCTAAGTAATTCTCCACATGCTTTTCTTTGACAAGGATATCATTTAAAGTCACACTGGAGTAAATGCAACTAATATGCTTCTCATTCCCTCTCACTGACAGATTTTTAATATAAGTGTCAGAGCATGAATCTTCAAAATCCATTCTACCACCTCTCCAGTCATCTCTCTCCACTCCAGCAGTTTAGAGGCACTGGCAACACGAGCAGAGGAATAAATTCGTAACTTCTAGTGTCAAATTAAGACAATTTGGCAACTCTTAATTGTATGTTTCCTGGGCACCAAGGTCCATACCAGACAATAGGGGCTCTAAGATGAATTCAACATGGATTGTGCCCACCCAGTAAGTGCACTGATGGATGCATATTAAGGGTTCGAGTTTGGGGGAGAGTTGTGAATTGAGTCATGGAGCGATACCTAAAGTTAGCTTCATATGACTGTAGCAAGTAGCAGTAAGTGAATTCAAGGAGATATGGTTGGCGAATGTCATTAAAAATTTTATAACCCATGTTATAAAGAAGCTTGGATTTTATTCACTTTATCCTAAGAGCAATGGTCTCAAAGCCTTTGAAATGAAAGTTTTTAAGCAAGGGGCTAAGCCCAGGTGATCATGTTAGAAAAGATGCTTTGATGGATAGTAGGGCTAATAGTAGCACATACTGAGTGATTGATACAATTTAAAGATGTGTCCTTTCCTCTAGGCAGATTACAGAGTCTGGTACCTGGATTCATGATTTGGGGGAGGGAGAATAAAGTCGGATGGCAGCCCCAGCTGCCCCTCAATATGAAACCCGCATAATGGCCCACCCTGAAGGGTGGATGGGGAATGCGGGTAGGAGGCTGTTGCATTAGGCCTAGCCAAGGAGTGATGAAGTCCTGAACCCAGGCTATGACAGATAGAGAATGAAGAGAAGACAGATTTGATAAAATCAGTGGGATGTGGGCTTGACTGAATATCGGAGGGTGAGGGAAAGAAATAGACTGAGGTTGATGCCTAAGTATCTGACTTGGTGGTGTCAAGACGTCACATAGTAAATATCTCTATATGAGATCATATTTTATGTTAACATTCAAAATAACATATCGTTTAAAATATGGACCGAGATGTATGCAGGTTGTTTAATGATTCTTGATTCTGATTACCTATGGGAACATTTTTAATGCATCTCAAATTATTCCTCAAGCAAAGTGAGAATTAATCTTCTTTGACTTTTTTCCTCTCCTTTTGATGTTGAAGGGTCTTCTATCTGGAAGCCACAGGTGCATATTTTCTGAACCCTTTATGCTGCCCCAATTCATGAATGGACTTGAGCCGATTTCAGCAATCCTTAGATCCTCTGCCCTTACTTGAACTGCATGCAGTAGGTGAGCTAATCCAGAAAAGGCAAATATCACACTAACGGTGTTGGGTGCTAAGAGAAATTGACCTGTGGGTCTGTTCTTCACCTTAAGGAGGGCAGGTGGAGATGAAAATGGTCCCACAGCCACGGCCCCCTCCTCTTTTACAAACTACTTGCCTGTCTTGCCTTAGGGCTGGTCATTTATCTCTTCCTGTCTGTACATTGAGTCATCGCACATATTTAGTGAAAGGGAAACATATCCAGCTCCTAAACATTTAAAAAGCACTAAATTTTAACCGATTCAAGGAATTAATTTAATAAAAATCTCAATGGATCAATTTTTGCACAGAATTAACCTCTGTTTCTCCATGCTCTAATCATATTTCTTGTCCAGCCCAAATCTCAAAAGTTTGCTCCATTATTTTGTTTTCCATCTTTTTTTTAAAAAAACCCAATGATATGTATGTGAACAACTACAAAAGCCAAAACAAAATGAAAAGAAAAAAGTAAAAGAAAAAGGGATTCTTTCTTGAACAGAGGTTTTCTGAAGTGTTTCTTTTGAGTAGGCTTTTATTTCTTCAAGAACAAGAGGCTAAACTGACAAAATAGCAAATAAATACATTTTTTCTCTCCTTGTGTAACTCCTAACCTTGAGGGAGTGTTGATCCTTTCAGAAAATGGATGTGCTGTGGAGTTGAGAAGGCTGAATATGTCAGTTTTGCCTTAAGAGCCATCTGGATTCTTTAGGGAGAGGCATAGGTCAGAATTCTCCTTCCCTCTAGAAGCTCTGGAAGAAGGACAGGAGCAGGAGAAACTGAAAGTGCCTCAGAACAGGAATGGAAAGCACTAGACAGAAAGAGCAGTGTTTCAGGGTCATCCTCAGGTCACGTTCCCATTTTGTATGATTTTTTGAATAGGTAGCATGAGCTGTGCTCATACCACGTCAACGTGACTAGTGGGAACAGGAATCCATCTTTAGAAGTGGAGGAAGGGGTCATGGCTGCTCCTATGTGGTTATTACTGTAGTTGACGCTTAGAACTGACTAGTCATCTTGGTTTCATGTGGCTACAGAATAAAAAATGCTCAGCACGATTAAATATCAACATAGCCTCCTGCATCTAAAATTGCCTTGTTCTTTTTAAAATTGCCATTTCTGGATTTTTTCAGTTCTATTATTTTTCTCCAGCATGGCTCCCAACCATTCAATGGCCCTTGGGTTACTTTTCACGGAACCCTTGTGACTCTCAGTCGATTCTATCCCAGAAGACCTTTGTTGTGACATGTTTAGCACTGTGCTTTTGCTGTACAATGAAGGAAGTGTTGGAGGAGGTCATTGAGAGGACATGACCACCAGCTGACCCTTGCACTGGACCCAGGCTGTCAGAGGATTCTCACCCCCTCCCTTGTCCTTGGAATGTACGTGCTGCCCACTGTTCCCACAGTGAGAGCCATTTCAAGGACACAGCCTTGAGAGAGTGAGTTGTTGCTGAGATCATCTGGACTGAATACATGACTGAACCCCTTTAAGACCTCTGTATAAACTTTTAAGATTCTGGCGGGTGACTGCGGAGATCTATGGGTCTTGCAGCCGCCCAAGACCAGCCTTGCATGTAGGTTCCCTTGCTTGTTAAATCTGCCCTCTCCCCATCTGGAGTGGTCTGCCTCTTTCTTCAGTCTCTCCCTGTCCTCCATGCATAGGGGCCCGTTTGTGAACCAACAGGAGGATACATTCAGGGCATCCTCAGTTTTCTCAAATTAAAATCTATCTGTCTTACTTTAAATTTAAATATAATGTAATGGATTTAAAATGAGAAAGGGAATGCAACCTCTCCCATGAGCCATGGTGTGTGGGGTTGTGATGTGGATAAATATATCTTGAGTGAATCGTTGTGTAATTTTTTGAGTTACAGACTGTTGGAACAAAAGATCCGGAGGAGGCTGTTTTCATTTCCTGCTTTATAGTCTTTTGCATTAAGAATGATGCATCTAAGTGAAAAATCCTGATTAATTCAATGTGTTATAGCTGAAGTGCCCTTGTCATGAGAGTGCGTGTGTTTAGTGTGCTGATGTTTTTATCTGAGGCAATACTATTTATTAAGTCTCCAGATTTATTGAACAATCAAACATTTCTGTGTGTGTGCCTACTGTGTGCCAGGCATAGCATATTAACATTGGGCCAACATTCCATTGTCAGGCTTAATCTCGTAAACATAATTGTGACGGGACATCTTATTTTTTTACTTAGAACAGTGGTTCTTATCACAGTGTCACAAAAATCATTGAATAATACTTGGGAGTGGAGTTGAGAAATAAGTGAAATTAAATTTCTATGTCTGTTTCAGTATAAATGGATGCAGGAATTTTTACCAATTTTGGAAACATTTTTAGCATGGATAATTATTAAAATAATCTAAGTGGTATGAACACAATTGGTTGTGAGTGTGTGTATCTTGGAAGGTTCCTCAATGAAGCTGTCATTCTCCAGAATAGCTGAAACCAAGATGGCATGTCTTTCAGTCATAAAAGGCAGGCTATGCTTATTAAGTGATTCTAGAAAAGGAAAAGAATCACTAACATTTATATGAGATTCAAATTAATAGTCAACATGGTTATTTGCCCTCAATTTCAAAAACTGACTTATTAATAAGCTGCTTCTCCTATGGGCGGTTCTGCAGAACTTCTCAAAGATAAATGGAAGCAGGAATGTAGTTACTTATTTAATAATGGCTCTTCATTCTCCTGAGGAACAGCAGCGGCCAGGAGGCTAACCAGCTTGTTGATAAAAAAGTAGTAAGTTTTGCAAATAATGTACTTGTCTTATAAATTAGCACCAACTCAAGATTTTACTTATACCTGCATCACTGTCACATGTCTTGTCTAATATGCTTTCTAGAGTGCACTGGGGTGAAATTTCACCAAATGTCCTGGGAACTTGGAGCCCCTGGGCATGCTTCAGAAAGTACTTCCTGTGTACTTAGACATATTCTTTGTGTGTTATGCGACAGTGGGCAGGCTGAGAGCTGTCGTTCTGGTTCCTTGATCTTGGAAGTGTGGTCCTAGGAGGGTGGGTGGTATTAATAACCCCATGGGAACTTGCTGGAAATGCAGAATTGTAGGCCCATCCCCAAAACTACGGAATCAGAATCTGCATTTTAACAAGACCTCCAGGCGGTTCATAGGTATGTCTATGTTAATGTAAGAAGCTCTGATGCAGAAGGCATTTGATGTTTTTTACATTTTGCCTTTTATTTGCCAATTTTCCAATGCAGTTTTTTGACAAAGCAGTACCTCCCCTCCTCCTAAAAAAATCAAAGTAATTTTGAAGAAGAAATCATTTAGACCTTAAATGGGAAAGTGGGGGAGAAAGTGGCTGCATTTGGAACTCAGTGTTGGATAACCGTGATTTAAAACAAAACCCTAAATTTATCCATTTTAGAAATCTAAACATGGTCAGGGTCCCAGGTATCATAATTCAAGCAGATTACTTTATCTCTTTACCTATATTCTGAAGAAATAGACGTGTATTTTTAAATGCCTGTGTACACAGCTTCCATAATGAAAGTTTTGCCGCAGAAGCACTTTGTTGCTAATGCATCCTTAAGTGAAGTTTCACATTCTTAATTTTCCACTCAAGTAATTTAGAAACCATTAGTTAAAGTGGAACTCTAAGATAAAGTAGGATCCTTGTAAGTTTAGATGGTTTCCTCTGGAGATTGCTCTTATAATTGTCAGAGAAAGATAAATTCTTAATTGCATTTCAACACATCTGGGTAGCGGATACATATTTGCTTTCCAGATACCTGTCTGGCAAGAGTGGAGGAGAATGGGAGATTGATATGGTAACATCAAGCTAACATATTCCAGAGTTCACCCATCCAGCCGGCCCCTGCGAATCTTTCTCCTCATTCACTAGGACAAAAGCATTTCCCCTTGTCTGTCTGCACCTTGTTTCTCCAGCAGTCGAGTCAAAGACGTTGTCTTCTCTGTTGTTCCTATTACTCGTATAGTTTACTCTGTAGCTAGACAAGAGAATGGTTGTTGCTCTGAAGGTTAGAGATTTTTGTTGTTGCCTTCTGAAATTGGCAATCACGAATGGCGTCGGCAGCAAAGTCAGCAGTAGGTGCCCTTTACTTATTTCTCTCCTCAAAAGTGTGGTTCTGCCTTGTGGCTCTTTTCAAATCTCATCACAAAATCTTTTTCTCTTGTGCCTGAATGGTTTGATTTTTCTTTCAAGTTAGAGGTCTCCTAGAGAAAGGCTTTGAGGTACAATCAGATCCCAATTTCAGAAGTGAAGACAGGTTTTCCTGATCTAAAGAAAGGCATTGCGTTTGCAAATGCTAATATTTGCCTAGTGCCCTTTCCAAAATGTAAGATTTGCTCACAGAGATGAGTCTAAATGTGTATTTTGCCGCTGAAATTTAATAATGAGGTTATAAAATACCTCCTAACACACAGCTCTTATGTAAGCTTCTCATATGTTACATTTGACTTTTGTCTTCTCTTTTTCATTAAGTTCATAAGAAATGTTGGGAATTTGAGTTTAAAAATTCAGCATAGTCTCTAGTTCCAGATTTTTAAAAAGATTGCTAGCCCATATATTTCTGAGTATATTTAACATTTTTCAATACTAGAGATTTATAAAAAATAAAATCACAGACTTTCAAAAATTCAAATGAGGAGAGGGTTTATTTGTACTACAAACAATATTTTTCTGATGAATGTGTGTCCTTTTGGGAGGGGAGCTTGAGATTGGAAGAATCCACTTACAAAATCTCTGGGCAAGACTTCCCAACCTTTGGGAGATGTGGGACATACTGAGTTCCTATACATAGTTAAGTGTGTATTATCTTTTTTTTTTCTGGGTGAAAGATTCATACTTTCATTGGACTGCAAAGGGGCCCATGTTTAAAAAAATAAAATTTATTGCTCGAATCATTCACATTTCATAAATCTCTACTTGCCGTCTTCTTTAAAATATTTAGGTACCATACACATACATGGTTTCCATCACAGCTTTCCGTTTTCTGGTTTCATTCTCTGCTCCAGCCAGGACAATACTGGCCCCATATAGAGGTATACAGATTTGTGCTTCCAAGAGAAAAGAAACATTTCTCCTTGTAAACCATACTGGTTATTATGACCTTTGTGTTCCCTATGTCTACACATGTACTTATACGTATATATATATATGTATACACACATGTATGTATATATATGTATGTATATAGAGGCATGTGTGCATATAGATGCCTTTGTGTATTTAAGTATGTATATATACATTTGTATGCATGTAGTATATATGTAAATGCATGTGTGTGTATAGATGTACTTATATGTGTGTATATACGGATTTATGTATATAGGGATGCTTATCTATAGAGGCAGATATGTGTGTATATTGACATATTTGCATATCTATTTATGTGTATATGTCTATACATATGTGTATAGATATTCAGGTATATGTGTACATGTTTATGTATATATGTGTCTATATAGTTTATGTGTAGATTGATGTGTGTACGTATGTGCATGTATGTTTGTATGCACATATATACTGCATATATATGTGTGCCTTTCTGTATCCATGTATATGTATGTGCTTATTATTACACTTTTCAAGCGAGAACCTTGTCATCAGAGTGATGTTGCAGGCACTTAAGGAGTTAGGCTGTGTTATTCAGAGGAAAGAACCAGCTTCTGTCTCCTGAGCAAGGCTGAAGGAGGAGCCAGGTGGAGGAAGCCTGGGCATATTCTGCCCTGGAGCTTCGTGTTTCCCTAAGATTGAAGTTTCTTGGGTGACTCTTCCATCAGTAAATTTCCGGTCAAGCGGGTAGAGGTCAAATGATTTTTTTCTTAGTGTTTTAAATCATAAATGTCTGAACTGTTTTCTTTTTTTTTTCTTTTTTAAAGCTCATCTCTTTGCTTTCTTTTTTTTCTCCCCATAGCCCAGGACATAGTTGTATATCCTAGTTGAAAGTCCTTCTAGTTCCTCCACGTAGGAGGCCGCCTCAGCGTGTCTTGACCTGCCGTGCATAGGTCCGCGCCCGGGATCCTAACTAGCTAATCCCGGCCTGCCAAAGCGGAGCATGTGAACTTAACCACTATGCCACTGGGCCAGCCCCCTGTTTTCATTTTGTCAAGTAGCAAGTGGAGGCCAGTGTTCAACTATGAATGTCTCATCTGCTTTGGCCGAGACCTGCTGCTGGTAGGAAAGAGCAGGATTGGTGATGGTTGCAGTTTCTTCATCAATTTTTCTTGCTGGAGCATGATGTTCTATTTTCCTTGCCCGGACAATCTCATTACTCAGAAACGTCGAGGAAACATGTTATTAAGCAGCTGTGAAATGTGCTGCTTCTCTCATTGAGATCAGAAAGGAAAAACAGTACCTTCTTTCCCTACCAATTGGCTCATGGATGCTGATAAAAGAGATTAGTCAATTTTCTACTTTGTTTTTTTCTACTTCTTAATAAATTTACCAGTTTTTTTAATTTGAAAAGAAATGTTTGTTTTCTTTTTAATTTTACACCTTGAGTATACAATGGACGATCTCCCTCTCGCTTAATGATAAGTCTATCCTCAATCATTAAATTGTGAATGACTTTGTTTAATAGCTTGATAATTATTCATGATATCTTTAACAGATATCCTGTAGGCCTAGTGGGAATACTTTTCATTTCTGAGTGTGTTAGTTTTGGCAGTGTTAAAACTTTTTTTCTGTATAGTTGATCATAGACAGATACTATTTTAAAGCTATCTAATCTCCTTTAAGCCACAGTAAAACTTATATATTTGTATTTCTAAACAAAGTCATTCACTCAGTTCTTTATTGTTTCAAGCCATAAAATTTGAGGTGTGGAGAATTGAGATAGAAAGTAACATCTAAAATTTATAGATGATAAATTTACTGTTTCATCAGATAATATTGAAAGAATCATGCCCCTCTATTCTGTTACCTCTATGGCTTTGTTCAAGAAGAGAATGATTTTTAATAGAAAAAATATTGAAGGTTTTAAATAATTTTCAGACATTAAGGATACAATGGGTGGGAATACATTTGAGTTTTGAGGATAATCTAAAAAGATTAAAAAGCAGAGATTTTGTACACAGTGTGTTTTTAGACAGGATAAGCATTTGCTCTTAGAATATTATTGACTGTGTTTAAGCCAATGTGAATTTTCACGGTGATTCTGAAAAAAATGTGTGGAATTATTACTATCATTAAGAAAATGATGATAATGTTCAAAACTGTAATAATCAAGTACCCATTGCAAACTTCTCTTGACCCCTAATTGTGCTGATAACGTCACCATTATCTTTATCACCCTGCTCATGATGATATAATCTGCTTCTTCTCCTTTAGTCCCCAAGCCTACTCTGTCATCCAGTTCAACTTCACCTTTGCTTTCGTAGGTTGAGCCCTTGGCCCCCCATGCTAGTTGCGAATTCATTATTGTTTTACCAGTTGTAACACCCTCCTTCCTATCAATGCTCTATGCTTCTCTGGGTTCTCCTGTCTTTATCAACCACGCTGTAAACTACTTTGCTGAAAATCTTCCTAATGCTCAAACCATCATCATGCCACTCTAATGGACAGCAATTGTAATTGGTGCCATGCAATCATCTCTAATTAATTCAATTTGACAAGCATGCATTAGCTGAGTGTCTGTCATATGCCAGGAACTATTCTGGAATTTGGGGGGGATCCCTGCCTATGGAAATTTCCTAGTCTAAAGGAAGATGATAAGGAGGAGACTATAATATTGCAGTAGAGCATATTAAAGACTATAAGAGAAGGGAGAAAAAAAAGCTGTAGCATATTAGGGCAGGTGCCAACTAACTCAGTTGGATGCAATTAGGGAAGTCTTCATACAATCAGTAACAGCAGGGGTGGGTGGATACTGAAGATAAATAACTTAATAGCCATACTTCTTTGCCTGCCATTCAAGTTATTCCTGGAGCTGGCTTCATCCTTCTTTTATTGCCATTCTCTGTTAATAATGGTAATAATTATAAGACTATATGACTATTTTTAACAATTAATAATATTAATAATTATATAGACTATATGACTGAAAGATTATATTTTACCAATTGTTGAGCAATTACTAGGCCAAGATCTTTACATGTGTTACCTTGTTTAATCCTAACAAGTTCATTTTGGAGATGAACAGAGGCACAGAACAGTTAAGTACCTCTCCAGGCCACTCCAGCTCCTCAGTGGTAGAGCTAAGCCTCAGCCCAGGTCTTTGAGACTCATAAGCCCTGCTGTGAGCAGTGTTCTCTGTGGTGCTGCACTCCTGCGCTATGCTTCAGGCAAGCGACTGTGGCCCAACCTCTGTTGCCTGAGTGGCCACATGGTCTTGTAGAGAGAAAAAGGAGCTTGGGAATCAGAAAACACAGGTTTGATTTTGTTGCACAGGTTACCATGAACATCTTTGGGCGATTCGTTTAGGCTTTCTGAATCTCAATTTCTGCATTTGTGAAATAATAGGAATAATAACACTTGCCTCTCAGAGTCACTATAAAGATCCAATGAGATGATGTATAGGAAAAGCACCTTATAACTATAAAAAAGTCAACTTGTGTTCTTGTTACTGTTATTATTACTGGTACTACTTACTACTATGATGGTAAAACATGAGTTAGTAACAGTCATCAGAAAAGAGTGAAACTGTTATCCACAAATAAGTAAGGATTTTTAGCTCCTGGAAACCATTATTTTACTGATTCGTTCTAGACTAGCAGCTATTCAAGGACAACTGTGCTTTGCCCACAAACATTTGGCCACCAGAGGTTGCCTATCTTTTGTGTGTAAGTATTCTTTCCTTTTTCAGACATGGATGGGTTCGTGGGTGTTACTTGCACTCTTAGCTGAAAAATAAAAGTCTGTATAGGAATAAATGGTCCAGGCCATTTACATCTGTTTAATATAACCCTAAGTGCATATGCAGAGTGAAATGATATATCGAGAGCTGATATTCTAAGCAATCAAGCTTTCAGCACCTCTAAAAATTAACTATGGGTGTCATCATGATTAGATTTAAAGGTACCACAAAATGTTTTCTCTGGCCACAAAATGATAGGATTGATATCAGCTCAACACAAGGTTGACATAAGGGAAGCCATATTGTAGAAAAGAAGCCATATTGTAACTTTGAATGACCTCTGACTAACTAACCCAGCTGGCTAGGCACCCTCCAGGAGATCCCGCTGCTCTGCAGATTTTATGACCCCTGCTTGTGCACATACTTCCCAGCTGCGGTAAGACGATAACTTCATTCTTTTGAGTTCCTTAGGAATGTGATGACCCCTGAACAGAGAATCTACACTGGTAGCCATCATCAATGAAAACTGAAAGATCTAGTGTGGCAACTCTTGGATCAACATTTCTAAGCCCCTCCCCTATAAGCCTCTGGTCTATATAACTGCTTCAAGATTCTGTGCCACCTTAAGATGGTTCTTTTGGACATGAGTCAGCCGTCCTCCCTCTTGCTAGCAAGCTGTAATAAAATACCCGTTCTCTGCCACCGTCTTGCCTCTTGATGATTGGCTTTTGTCTCTCGGCAAGCAGATCATGCCTTTGTGCCATAACAGGATCATATCAAGGTAGAAGAAACAAGTCACTAATACCTTTATGGCAACATAATCGTTTCACTTTCCAGCATAGGAAAGGTGGTTCCCTTGACTTTTAGGAGGTTTTGTCGATGATATATTTGATTTCTGGTTGTGCTGAGTCTTCATGGAATCACACAGGCTGCCTAGAAAACTGACTTTTCCAGAGATGCCATGTTCTGAAATGATGAGTTCCAAATAACTGTGTTTTTCAAGCAAAACAGTTGAATATGTAAATTATATGCTGAAGTACATGGAAGCAGAAATGGATTCAGGACATAGAGGGAAAACAAAGCTGCATTCCTTTTTTAGGCTTAAATAAAAGCAGAGGACTTATTAATTTAGAAATGGGTTGGTTTAATTTCTTCCAGTGCTCTTTAGGATCCTTGATAACAGGCATTTGATAACAGCTCATAATCATTTCATCCAGTTCTTCAGGGCAATTGATTTAGGATAAGACGGAAAGAAGACCTTTTAATTTCTCTGGACTTAATCGATTAAATATGTTAATTACTCTGCTTAAATTTTTCTTGTGATGTTGTGCATTTGTTAAGGTGGATCATTGGGGCAATTGATGAAAAATAGCTTCCCGCTGAGCCAGGATAATGACTATTGACATTCTTGGCTTTTACAGCCAATAGCAATCACATGTCCAAGTCTCTATTTCCAAGGGGCTTGCTTAATAAATACCTTCCCCAACCATCTGTGCCACAAGAATGGACTCTCACAAAGGATGAAGTGAATAAAATTTAAAAATTGTTTTTGGATTAACATCAGCATCTGTAAAGAGCAAATACTGAGGCTGGATGTTTGAATCTCCAAAAATGAGAATGACAGGGTGAGCCTGGGCCCCGGAGATGGGAGATCTAAGCAGAAAGGACTCAGAGTCATTAACTCTAAATCTCTTCCCCCTGCTGGGTTTGCTAGATTAGAGACAAGGAACATTAGCGCATTAAATGTGGCCAGAGTTCCTGATAAAGACTCTAATTGAAAGAGGAACTTTTCCGGCACCTTTCACTTTCATCTACAGCCCCCTCAACCTTTATCTTAGATTAACAGAGAAAAAAACCAAAACAAAAACCTGAGACCTGAAGAAATGGTAGCATGAGAGAAAGCTCTTTATCACTTTTTTTTCTGCCTCTTCTGTAAACATTATCTTTGTCAAACACCTCTCTAAAAAATGAGAATGAATAAAAACTTTTAAAACACTTAAAAAATAAAATGACACTCTTCTAAGGAATATTATAAGTTTCAATCTCCAGGCTTTGAAGCACTCTTATGGGGCATTTTTCTACAAAGGTCTTTAAATAACTCTTCTCTAAAACTTATCAGCTGTCTTTCGTTGACAGTTCTAGTTTGCCAATCCATGATTACTTGTCATAGCTCGTTTCAAGCGTTAACGTGTAATATGATAGCGCTTTTTTCCTTCTTACAGTTCTCATCTCAAAAGATTTCCTGTTTATGTTGAGGTCCTGAGTACCCTTCCAATCTGCTGGGAGCTCATAGAATTATGGGACTTAAGAGCCAGCGTGGAGCTTGGATATCCCCTTGTCGACCTCTCACATATCCAGGTAAGGAAACTGTCAAGTGTAAACTGATTTCCCTGAATTTACTCTTAGCTTCCGAGTGATTGTGCCAAGTTCAGAACTCCGGTTATTTAACTGCCATCCTCTTGGCTACCACAGAGCTGATAGCCTTTTTTCTAAATTCTCAAAATTAAAAAAGAAATCCCTTGACAGCTTGCTGCCGTTCCAGTTCACAAATGTTTACTTTTCCTCAATTGTTGTGAAAATCCATGTGAACAGATGAAAAGGGTTTCCCTTTATGAGATACCGCAGCATATCTTCTTGACTTCTTGCCTTCCTGCTGTGTTCACTATGAGTTTTCCTTTCTCATCAACAGGAAATATAGCCATTTTATCCAGTTTTTCTGTTTCTACCTGGCAAGAAGACTTGGTATTTGAAAGAATGTTCTAAGTCAATGTCAGGCTTGTTGTGGGAGAATTCCCTGCCACCCCAGCCACCCATGGGGAGTAAGTGATGGTGAACTGATTACAGACCCTACAAGCTAGTTGTGGCCATCTGAATAGACTTTTCCCACATTCCTGAGGGCTAGATTACAGCCTTAGCAATACAGGATTTTAGAATTTCAGTGGAGATAGTTTTGTCTAACTCCTTCCTTTGGCAGACAAAGAATCAATGGTTGTACTTAGTTTTTATTGGTTGCAATTGATAGAAATCTAAGTCTAATGTAAATCTATATCTGAATCAGGCTGGCTAAAACCCAAACCAGGGAATTTAAGAAGTGTATTGGCTCATGTAAGTCCAGATGATAGATTGATGGATTCAGGGGTTCAGATGATGTCATTGGTCTCCTCTGCTCATCAGTCCTCTTTCCTCTCCTCCCCTCATCTCCCCTCTCCACCCCTTCCTTTTCTTTCTCTCTCTCTCTCCATATTATCAACCTTAAGCTCAGCTTTACTCTCTGTTGGCCTTGTTTAAATTGGAATCACGTGGCTCATATTAACCCAACCTAGCTTTGTGTCCTTAGGTACAGAGCATGCCTATTTGGCACATTTGGGTCTCCTGTCTCCTATGAAGCTGCAGGAAGAGTTAGGTTAGCATCCCACCTAAAACTCAAGGACTGCAAGGGGGGTAGGGAGGAAATATTACAAGAACTAGGGGGATGGATGCTTGGAAGAAACTAGTAGGAATAATAATAACATCAATATCTATCAATTACTGAAGCCTCACTATATGCCTGGTCCTTTTCTAAGTGTTTCCTATCTAATAACTAATTCTCAAAAGAACAATACGAGGTAGGTATAAATACGATTTTCATTTTACAGGTGAAGAAGCTTAATCACAGAGAATTTAGTTGTCTGTGGTTATGATTTAGCCAAGAACGCCTTTTTTTAAGTGTATTTTAAAGCCCAACAACCTCTCAACTAGCATTCATTAAACTAATTTTTGTTCAATACCAACTTTTCTAGATATTGGGAAATGAGAAAATACTATCCATATCTTCATGCCATATGCAGTCTAGAAGTGAAGTCAAAGACATCCTATACCTAAACACACATCCTACATCTAAACACGCATCCTATATCTAAATAGTGACGTATAATTTGTAGTGATAAGTGCTGTAAAGCAATTATATAAGTTGAAGGATTGTGACATGGAGATAGCTAAACTATTCTCTTTCGGTTGTTCAAATATAAAAGGAAATCTCAGTGAGCTGTATCAAAATGGCTTTGTCTCAAAGAAAGTTAGTCCAAAAGACAGTAGTTATTCAGCAAAGAAGGCCCAGTTCTCCCAAACATTAGAACTTTTTTTCCCCAGTAGAATTAGATCTTGCCAAGGCTGGGGGGTGGAGGGTGGAGTGAGAGGTGGAAATTCTTAAAGAATGTCTGGAATAGATGAATAACAAATCATTCTAATGTTAATGGAAAAAAACATTGGGACTACTTCATATTTTGATTTTTCCTGATGTAAAACAAACAAATTTAAAACACCAACAAAGAAAACAGTAAGATTTGCTCATCATAAACTATAATAATTTTGTTTGTTTCAGATTGGTGAAGGTATAAGGAGAATATTTTCTTTAATTTTAAACTAGAACATTCCTAGCATCAAATTTGAGATTTAACTCCTTCCTCTTCAAGGACTTCATTTGACACCTTAATATTAGCCTTTTTTCAATTAAAACACTTGAACCCTTCAGTTCATTAATGAGTTCCATAACCCTATAAGCTTCTGTTTTTTTCACCCATTGGTCACTTTATCCTTTTCAGCTATTGCAAAAAAAGTTAATGTGTATTAACAGCCAATTTCATGAGAGGTTGATGACTCAAAAAATGGGCTTTGATTCTAATCACAAAACTAATAGGGTGCTACTTAAAAGATACCTAGAGATCAACAAAGTATTAGAACCAAGCATATCTGATGAATATCTGAAAATCAAAATACAACGTATATTGAATGATCTTCCGGAGAATAGAAAATCCAGCTTATCAATTTTTTAAGTCTTTATCAACGTGTCTGAATAATGCCTCTAATGCACAGCTTACCCCAGCTGCACAAACATGGTTTTCTTCATGCAAAGAGGGCCGTTAAATACATGTCTGAGACTAGGATAGATTACTTCAAATTTCTTGGAAAAATTGGCTTGGAAGGCCACAGAAGGCTAATGCACATGGACAGCTATACTGGGGAGTTTACAAAGCACTTGGCAGTTATGTTTTAACCAGAAACAAGACTGAATAAATTAAAGGACTTTGGGTCTGCTAGATCCATAGTCACGGCTTCCCTAACTTGTCTTTTTTCATAAACAATTACACTGTGTGTGTACGTGTGTGTGTATACATGTGTGTGTTTGCCATTTTACTCTTTCTTTATTCTGGCTGGAAATATAGAATAACCTGAAATAATTCCAGGAAGGTAGCAGTCTCTATTCATTTTGCTGCATCTGCCACATTAATTCTGATCAGATACGAACCCTCTGAATAGACAGCAGGTGTCAGATAGAAGCGAATATTTTGTGTGTTTGTTTTGCTTTTCTCTTCCCCATTGTATTTCCAGGGTTACGAGTCTGAAGATAATGCACAATGGAATTGCGTAAATGTGTTCCTACAGGAGAAATTTAGAGCCCATTTTTAAGGAATTCAGATTCACTCACGTCTAAGGCCTAAAGATAAAACTTTGGCATTCTGAAACGCTGCAAGTGGGGAACATGGGGTCTGAAAGTTCAGAAGTTCTTTCTTTATTTTTCCTTGATGTGTGAGAAGGAATAATATGCAACCTCTGGTCCCTTTTCTTCTTCATTTGAACTTTGACTCCACTGCACAACAAGAATGTAATAAAAATCAGAAATTAAGCCGACATCCAAAGAATTCTAAATTATAAGAGTGTAGTTTTATAATCACAGTGAATATACAAATATGTGGACACTGCTCTCTGAGAAGCAGTCTTTGCTTTTAAAATTGAGTATAGCTCTGTGCTTATCTGGGGGCAAGAACAGTCACATTCTTGTCTATATCCTAAGTGCCTAGAATAGGGCCAAGCACATTAAACAAGGTAATCGGAGCTAGGATTATATTGCACTTATTCTGTGCTATGTATTGTTTAAAGCACTTACATATATGAATTCATTCACTCATTGTAGAAGTTGCTGCATTGTATCGGACGCTCCACCCCACAGCTGCCCACCTGATTTCCCTGGCATCTGCAATAGACAGGTTCCCATCTCAACCCCTGGCACCTACAACTCTTCCTATCTCTCTGGTTTCTCCAGCACCCTGGCAGCTTGCTGGACCAGAATGCACAACCCTCAACCAATGGGGGATGGAAAATACCGGATAAATGGCTCAGCCTCCCCAACCCCTACGGGGAGGATTCTAAGGCATGTTTTGCATGATTTCTCAGAGTACGTCCAGGAACCTTAGCCTGCATGCCTGTGGCTGAAACTTACTCATGGCCTCATCTTTTATTGGGATTTTTTTCTCTTCCCTGACTCGCTTTCTTCACTTTCCTCACTGTCTCACTGTGCTTCCTGGGATCACCTCCCAAATAATCAACCTGTGCTCAAGCCCTTGTTGTCTTAAGGTCTACTTCTGGAGGTCCCAAAGTTAGATATCCTTGGTCTCGTAATATTTATGACATGAATGAACAAGTGAATAAGTGAATTTCACCAGTACCTAACTTTTCCAGGACAACCAGAAAGTCTTCACTGTTTCACCGATTCTTCCACTAAGTCAGTGCACTCGGGCAGTGACACAGCCGCCCTTGTTAATGACGCAGCAGGGAGCTCTGCTTAAGTAGAGACACAGGGAGGAATAAATTAGCTGAATGCAAAACAATCATTGGATGGATCTGGGTTAGTTTAACATAATTTGAGTACTATTGAGCTCCGGCTGAACATTGGCTAGAGACACCTTCCGGCCACGTTTTTCTATACATTCATATTACCAAGAATTTAGATAATTATTCCAGACAAAGTAAGACTTTTGTGTGAAAGGACAGATAACTGAGAGAAAACAAAACAATAATTGGGAAGATTATTTTTGATTCCTTTGAATCACACTGAAAAATGATTCATGAACTGCATGCATTAATGAACAACATTTATTTACCATTTATTTTTTTTATTTTATAGTTTGGACTAAGGCCAAGTGAGTTCATTGAGTATTGATTGTTTGTTACTGGTTATTGATTATAAAGATTTGCTGTGAGGGTAATTATAACCCCATTTATTTCGTTCTGCTTCCAGAACTAAATTGATGAGTCTAATAGTTGTTTTGGTTCTGTTAGTATATGAAAACAGCAATAACAGCCATTATAAATAATGTAGGCTGACTGACAATTCTCATTTAGCGAGGGTCTCTTATGTGCCAGGTACTATTCTAGACATGTGTTGTCTAACTTAATTACCTTGGTAACACAAAGAGGCAAGTTTCTTTATCCTCATTTTACCAATGAGGACTAAAGCTCAGAAAGAAGGAGGATAATATTTCCAAGTTCATACTCAAAGTGGAATTCAAATTCATGTCTGTCCAAATGCCAAGCCTGTGTTCCTTCATCTAAGTTTAGGGCTCCATATATTGTGAGAAGGGAGACTCTGGGAAGTGTTAGACTTCACTGGAGGGCACCAAATGTTCACTAGCACTAAGAACAGATAAGAAGTCAGAGACTGGGCGTGGAGCTTATGCATGGTGGTGGATCCAGAAGCAAGTAGTAAGATGGTGTTACTAACCTGACTACAACCCTGAGGTCCCTTCATCTCCCTCTCAACAGAACCCGGGTTTCTTACGTTGATTCATAATTCCTGATGACCTTTGACATCTACTTACCTCAACACTTTATCTCATACTGTCTTCATGTCAGCCAAAGTGAATTTCTTTTGTTCCCCAAAAGGTACAGTGCACATTTCACCTCTGGACTTTGGCCATGCCGTTCTCATTGAATGAAACCTTCTTCCCTGTCCCCTTCTTCTTTGCCTGGCCAACTCCTTTTTTGTTTTTTTTTTAAATTCAGGTCTCCATTAGATTTCATTTTCTCTGGGTAAGACCTCTATCTCAAATCTCCCAGTGCCAGTGCCCCTCAGCTGGGTTTAAATTATGAACTTATTTGTTCCCATAGCTCACTGATTTCTCCCCAGGATGTAAAGGGAAAGTTGTTTATTTATCTTTCACTAGGCAGTGAGCTTCATAAAGACAGACACTACTGTGTCCCTGGAAGCTGGCAGAGAGTGTAGCAGATAATTAATCCTCAATATTTATTGAGTAAATGTATAAGTGGACATAATGAGGAAATCTAAACAAGTAGGTAAGACAGCAAGTCTTGTTGATACCAGGCCATTGGTCCTAGCTGACTGGTGGACAATGCCTTGTCTGACAGCCAGTACTGGTCAAGGAAACTATCTGTCCACTGGAAAAATGGTGAGAGCCTGGCAGTTCCCTTCAAACTGCTATAGCCATGGTATCTGTGTCATATTTTTAGACATATAGGGAATGGACACATGTCTCAAAGCTAGCCAGTCCATTCGATGATCAAAGACCAATTAGATTCCCTGTTTGAGAATTTGAACAAAGAGATGCTCAGTCTCTTTGTAATTGATAAGTAAAATGTCAGTCAGTAATTCGGTAAGTAAAATGGCGTAGGAGTGAAAAGAGGCAGTGACATGGGGTGTAGGGCTGTGCAGGATTGCAAACAAGACGGAGAGACAGGGATGGAGTGGATAGACGGACAGGAGCAGAGGTGAGAGATATGGGCCTTAGAAAGACAAAGCTGTTTTTACTGGGATTCGTCCATTCGTTCAGCAAGAATATGTTGAATCTTCTCTACATGACAGTCCTTGTTCTGGGCTCTGGTTACGTAGCAGAAAGCTAAACATATGCAGTCTTGATCTTCACTGAATCATAATTCTGAACGGGGAAACAGACACTAGGATACATAAAATATATAGCATATTAGATGGTAGTAAGAGCCGTGAAGATAAACACACCACAGAAGGAATATAGGGAAATGGAGGTGGTAGCAGCTTTTTAAAAAAAGATTTGAAGTAAAAGTTTTTCTTTACTTAAGATTTTCTTTACTAAAGGTTTTTCTTTACTTTCGCATCTTCATTGTGGAGATGACATTTGAGCAAAGACCCAGAAGGACTGAGAGAGAGAGATGGGGAAGACAGAACTCTCTGCCCAGTGTGATTGAAATTGTCCCCTAGAGACAGGATGGGCCCCGAGCTAGAATCTGGCCTGGGTGGAATTAACAAGCTTCTCTGTGGGGAAGTGGCTCGTCGTTAGAAAATTCCTATTTATCTTGTGAAGAGGAGACGTGGAAATAAGTTTCTGAGGTTTAGACCTAATCTACAGAATAAAGCAAATTTGCTGACATTTTCTGATGAAGAACAAAAGCTTTAGTCAGGATTTGAACCGGTGGCTCCCGGGACTTGAGATATCATTAAGTGAGATTTAAATCTTCTTAAGCCAGGTGCTTAATCCATTAAGTCCAGTCTTTAGTTTGCTAAGCTACCTCTCTGAGCCTGCTTAGGGAAATGATGTATGTTTGCTCCCAAAGGCTTTCTGGAAGTCGAAGCCAAATGCAAGTCAGATGCCACTGCAACCGGAATAAAAGCATGAGTTCTGTGGTTCTGCAGGAATTAGCTTGTGACCAAAGGCATGATGGAAGTGGAGTTGCTTGGACTTCAGTTTGGTTTATACTGTTATTATTTTCGTATTATATTGTAGAGCTGTAGTATTCATTGGATGTGGAGCAGAGGGAAAGGGAAAAATCAAAGATAGTTCTAGTTTTGGTCTTCGGAACTCATTGTTCAACCAGCATGCATCCCCTCTCCCCCAAGACTCTAGGCTTTTTAAAAAAATTTTTTGACTAATAAGTGGTGTGTATATGTTTGGATGGTAGTGTAGGGAGGGATCACAAATTCAGATACTTTCAGGGAGCCTGCAGTTAACATAAGTAAATGAAGGACTTGGGTATAAGAAAATATATGCCAAAGTACAAAGTGACATTATCTTTTAAGCACAGTGGGAGCTTAACAAAATGCCCCTCTTCCCTCACCAGTGCATGCTTGCTGGCCATTTGGAGGCTAAGGATGGTGTGGTTCTGAGTTCAATTCCTAACACTGACCCTCATTAACTATGTGACTTTGAACTTTCTTAAGCCTTAGTTTCTTCATTTGTGAAGTGGGCGTAATTCCTTCTGCAGAGAGTACTTGTGTAGATTCAATGAGGCGATGCTTGTCAGATGTTTAACACAGGCCCTGACCAATGATAAGCAATTAATAAATGACAAATTTTATTATTTTCATAAGAAATTGATACTGGCATTACTAAATAATATAGGAAGAATGTGTGCTTCAATGAACATTGTATGTTATCTAGAGCACACCCTATGGGTTATCTGATTCTGATTTTTATGGGAGCTCACAGAGTTGTAGATAACTGAGGCCATGCAAAATAATTCTTGTCTATAGACATGTAAATGAACTTTGCTCCCCTTTCTACAAAAGCTAGTTTTGCTGCCCATTTGATCATTCATTTCAATATTTCACTCCGTATATGTTTGTGCTTTTTTGTCTTCTCCATTGAACTGCTTATAACATCTGCCTGGTTTCCTCATTTAATCAGTGAATATTAAATAAAATCTTTAATGTAGATTAATTTTATACCTGTATGAGGTTCATGATTTTAGCTGTTTTTGAAATTTTTCTTTTAATGGTACAGAAGACTATTCAAAGAACTGTGAGTGAGACAAAGGAATCTAAAGGAAGCTGAGAGACATGACTGAAATGTGTATACACTAGATACAGAAATGCATATGAAGAGATACGGCATGATTAAGTCCTCAAATGCATCAAAATAGAATGTGAGCTTAAGGAATTGCCCTGGTGTTGATGAGCATGTTTCTCTGCAGAGGCCATTCAATAGATCAGGGTTATTGGAATTTCTTTCTTTCCTCTTTACTTCAGAGTACTAAGTCACTGAATCTGAGAAAAAACTTCAATACTCCCAGTATAATCCTTCTTGATATAAATCTATAATATTAGCAGGCAGTATTTAACACTTTAGAAGCAAGTATTTGTTTGTCTGTGTCCCCATCAAGGGATCGTATCTCATTAATCTTGTTGTTCTTTGCCACACAGGACCTAAAATATATTAGGAATGCAGGATGTATTTATTGAATAAATGATGACATACTCATATTAAATTCTCTGGTAGGAGCAAAATGCTTTTACTAATTAGAACTCAATTGCCAGCGATATAAACACAACTTAAAATGTGTTTACAAGCTATGTGGGGAATTCATGGGAATGCGGTTAAAAAAAATCATATTCATGGCACTTGTTCAAGACGCTAAGGAAAACGCTATTCAAGGCAGGCCATTGTGAGGGGTGTAGGGACCACTGCAACGGGGTATTGCAGTGGAGGAGAGAGATTGGACTTGACTCCAAATACAATATGAATAATTGGGAATTTATAGCTAAGCAGCAAGGTAGGGGTCAGAGGATAGAAATCCCTAAAAGGAGACATCAAGGGTAAGGGGGTATTCTGGCTAAACTGCCCTAATAGGATTCTTGCTGAAAGCAGGCCAGTGTGGTCAGACATCACCTGGGAAGGGTGGAGGGTGAGGGCCTGATTGGAGATTGTCGACTCAAATAATCCATAACCAATCTATAAATCAAAATTGGGGTGAATTTATTTTGAGACAGGTCTGAGGAGTATAGCCCAGGGTGGAAGGAAGCACATCAAAGAAGTGGGGTGTACAGAGTGATTATATACTGTCTTGGAACAAAGAGCATAGAGCTCATATGCAAGAATATACCTTTTACAACAGTCACGAGATTGCTTTGCTGGCACAGCAGGTCAGTTGTGACAAAATGAACTCAGCAGGTCAGTAATTAATCCCTGGTTTCTAGGAAGAGATGCTTATCCTTAAAGAAATGCCTATGGGCGGAGACGCCACATCCCTATTTTTAAGGACATCATTCTTGGCTTTGAGACATTATAAATGTTTAAAGCAGATGTACAATGCATGCTCAACAGGGCATGTCAGGCCTTTTCGGAAAAACAACTTCAGGCCGAATTAGTTTTAAACCAAATGGCTTCCTCATATACTCCAATATATGTTACTGCTTTTCATTTATTCATCAAGATCTGGGTGATACAGAATGATGCGATGGGGAGGATGGGGGATTCTGGCTAAACTGACTTAGTGGGATTCTTGCCAAAATTGGATAATGCAGAGAATGTGAAAGTCCAAAGACTGGGCCTCGTTGAAACAAGCTCAGAGAATCCTGAGGAAAGTGTGGTCATGGAGAGAATCTTTGTCAACACATAACTGAAAAAGTCCAGGCTCGATTCTATTCTGGGGCTCACATAACTTCATCTCTGTTGAAACTCCTTCCCTCTCTCCATAATTTCCTTTCCATTTGCCACTCTTCTTTGCTCTGGGCAATTTCATTATCAAGATGGTTTACTCCCGTGGCAGCAAGATGGTTGCCCTGTCCCCAAAACGTGTGCTTTTCATGGCTACTAGCTCTCTTCTGTTATGTGATGGTCACTCAAGTGCGGCCCCAAGAAGAAACACAGGAGAGGCTCAGGAAAACAAAGTTTATCATACTCACAGTTCCCAGAGAAGGTGTCACCACATGCCACGCAGGGTCACAGGGAAAATACCAGGTTTTGATCAGGTTTCAGAAGGCAGGTGCAGAAAGCCAGGGCTAGAGCCTTTACCGGGGTTTCTGCAGAAAAGGCCAAGTAAACAACATAAGATTTGCGAGTTTGAATAATTTCAGTGGGCTTTGGGCTATAGGAATGGTCCTTAGTTGCCTGGCACCTGACTTTGGGATGATGAAGGCAGAGGAATATTGCCTCCTGGGGATTGTAGCCCAGATAGAAGAGGTGGGTTCTGGGTTTACATATCAAAGGTGTGCTTCAGGCCAAGCCCTTTGCTATCTCTGAGAATTGGCTCTCCCTGGAAGGGGCAGTCTCTCCCCAGCCAGAAAGATTTTTTCAGACATCAAAAGCTTTGCAAAAACCCCCAAATATGTCAAAGCATCATAATATACAGAAAATTTTAAAGATCCATAAACAATGCACTGCTCTATACTGTTTTCCTATTTGGAGCTCAATACATTTTTGTGGAAGACAGGAAGGAAGAAGCAGTCAGGAGGCAGGTCAATGGGAAGGAGGAGAATGCACTCCTGTTAAATTCTCTAATAGATGCGGAACACCCAGGATTTGTACTTCCGTGTAAAATCGCTCCAAAATTCAGGTTCCAGACTTCAAATGACATCAAAGATGCCTTTTCTGTTTTTTTAATTTTTGAAAATCTTGGGCTACAAGTGGAACTTTTCCATAAGGACTGTTCCTTGATACTTTGGTTAGAAGAATACTGTAACTATGCTCTAAAAAATGTTGACCTTTTATTGAAAGATTGGTTGTCATGTTGGTATCATAGGATTAGCCTTGAATCTTTGCTGGTTCTAATCTGAAGTCCTGATCTTTCTGTTCAGACTGAACCAGTGCAAATGAGACAATGTCTGAGAACATATCTCCCTCTAGAGAAGAGTAGTTCTTTCTCTAGGCTTCAAAGTCCATAAGTGCTTGTTTTTAAATGGTGTCAATCTTTAGCAATTCCAATTCATTTCCTACCCTACTACAAATACTTGCCCAAAATACCCTTTGGTGAATACTAATGCAATTCAAATGACATCCAATCAGACTGTTCTTCTCATAATTGATCTGATATTTGCAGGGACTTTTCTTAATCTTTGAAGATGCTTTGTAGCAAAGACTCTGCCTATCTGTTTGAATTAAATATGAGAATTGGAAATATTAGCTCTTAGATAACAATAGATTAAAAATCAGAAATTAGATATAATGCAAATGATGGTTCCTTTTTAATTTGTTCCTTTGAAAAAAAAGATTTTTATCATGGTGCAAACAAATAAAACCTGCATATGTAATTAAACACATTATGTAAAGCTGGCCTATCTTCCAAATTGTTTCCTCCTGTTGTATTGCAAACGTGTATATTTGCTTAGGGTATTTGGCCTGAAAAGTTTAAAATAGGAATTGCACGATTTTTGTTCCTTGTTCTTTAAAGTTCAAGTGAAGATGTTCATGGCACACACTGGAAAGATGGCACACACAGGAAAGACACAGATGTTTGGTTGAAATTTGCACTTTGTTGTATAAATTATTCCTTTTATTTAGAAAGAGGTGGACATTTTAACCTTCATTTATTTTCCAGGTGATATTCATGCCAGGGATTTTCTTTCGAATTGTTCTTTTCTCCTCTCTGATATTGGAGATAAGATGCAGCCCATCTTGGAGCATGTGCCCAAGATGTGCTCTGAGGCGGTAGTCACAATAGGGTGTAGGGGAGGAAAAATAATTTTTCCTCTACCCTTCTGGGTTCTCGGCTGAGACTCCTCTATAATAAAGGACAAATTAATAGGAGAAAAAGAAATAGAAGTTAAATAACATGTATAACTCACATGGAAAAGACCCAAGACAACTAAGTAACTCCCTGAAATGGCCCAAGCCACTGTCTTAAATACCATCTCAAGCTAAAGACAAAAGAAGATTTTGGTAGGGTTGGGAGAGGCTGGTTATGGGAGGTTACCAGGCAAAGCACAGTAAACCAGGGTATGGTTCTATGCAGATTTTAGTCATTGCCTTCCCCATTGATAAGAGTTTCTAGAGATTTAGAGTCATCCTCTTCTGTCTGGTACAGAGAGAGACACCCTTAGAAACGGAGATTGTCCTCATAAAGGTAAATTTCTCTTACAAAAACGTAATTTCTACTTGGTTTTCAGAGCTTCTCCTGTGTCCACTCTTTCTTAAAAATAATCAGCCTATGTTTAATTTTTTTGAGGAATCTCCATACTGTTTTCCATGGTAGCCGCACTGATTTACATTCCCATCAGCAGTGTATGAGGGTCCCCTTTTATCCACATCTTCTCCAGCACTTGTTATTACTTGTCTTTTTAGTAATAGCCCTTCTGATGGGCATTAGGTGATATCTTATTATGGTTTTGTTTTCCATTTCCGTAATACTTGGTGATATTAAAGATCTTTCATATGTGAAAGATAAAACAGCAACAACAATAAACACATAGATATGAGAACAGATTAGTGGTTACCAGAGAGAAGGGGGTGGAAGGAGGGCCAAAGGGGTAAAGGAGTGCGTGTGTATGGTGACAGGTGGAAACTAGAATTTTGGTGGTGAATACGATGTAGTCTATGTGGAAGTGGAAATATAATGATGTATACCTGAAAGTTCTATAATGTTTTAAACCAATGTTACCTCAATAAAAAAAATAATAATCAGAATGAACTGAATATGCTAATTATTTAAACTAAAACAAATAATTTTGACTCAGTTTAAGATTAACTTCATTAAAAAAGATCATAAAATAATCCTTATTCCAAAGAGGCATGTAACCACAGGACTAGTTTAAACCAGCCCCAGCTTATCAAGACAGGATGTTAAAGTTGTCTTGCAGGTGTATCGAGCCAAAACTGCAAGTCATGTAGCCGGAGCATGTGCAGAGGACAAAATTTTGACCTGGAATATACCCAGAAGCAAAGATTCTCCTCTTATGGAATGAAAGGAATGGGACACACCAATCTTGAAAGCTGGCTCCTTTCCGGAAGTGACGGATCTGTTGTCTAGGAAGATGTGATGTTAAAGCCCCTTTCCACACCTTATCATAATGTTTAAAGTCCTTCCAATTGAAACCTGTCCTGTCAGTACTTCTGCATACAAGACTGCCCTGCTTAATCCCTTAAATTTTACCCCAAACCCTCGATCAAGGAGACACATTTGAGAGCCTTGCCTCCTATCTCCTTGCCGGTTGACCTAGCAATAATGCCTTCTCTTTTCTCAAAAGCCGGTGCCATAGTGTTGGCTTTTGTGTGTATCAGGCAACAGGCCTTATCCGGTAACAGACATATTTTGGGGCAACAAATTCTGCTCCCCCTCAAGAGACATATCCTTGACTATAGGTAGATGGGAAACTCGCTTTGGGTACCTTGACCCATTCTCCTGTTGTTCTCTTCCATGTTTAACAATGCCAGGAAAGAGTTGATTCTGGCTTACCGAAAGAGAGTGTGCAAGATGATATAAGTTGAGTGACATAAGTGGATATATTATAATAGAGCCAGAGCAGCCATTTCAGAGGAATTGCCTTGTATGTCTTGTTTTCTTTATCTTCCGAACTGGACCAAACTGCCAATATTCCAAGAAGTCAGTAAGGACAAGAACATCCTGTCTGTAAGGACTGATGGAACTGGACTTTGCTGATGATTGGATCACTAACCAATCAGTGAAGTACATGTCCAGGCTTTTGCCTGGTGACCGAATCGCAAGCTGATCAATGAAGTACAAACCTAGCCTCACCTTATCCAGCACCAGTGAACTCTTCTTTAATACAACTCACCTCATCCTCCCTTTTCCTCATAAAACCTTCAGCCCCTTTCCTGTAATCAACACACTATTTGGATTTCAACCTGAATCTGTGCTCCCCAAATTGCAATTCTTTGATCCCAGATAAATGCTTTGCCTCTTAAACTGATTCCTGTTTTTGTAGGTTGTCAAGAGAAAAGGAGGAAGTGGGCAGACAGACAGGTACACACACACACAGACACACACACACAGAGTTAGGTAGAGCAAGGCAAAAGGAGAAAAACTAGATACAAATAGGAGAGAGAAGAGAAAAGGAAAGAGAAGGCCAGGGGAAAGGAAGGAGAGAGAGAGGTATGGAGATTGACGGAAGGGGAGAGAACGAATGAGAGAAGGGGAGAGTGAGATGGGGTGAGTCATCCAAGGAGAGAAGAGAAGGGAGCAGATACTGGGGGAGGATACAGAAAGAGAGAGACGGACAGTCAAAACAAGAAAAGCAGCAGGTTTTTGAGGCAACTCAGGTCTTGAGAAACCCTCTGACAATCCCTCTTCAGAAAAGAATAAACCCAACTGTGCATTAAAAAACCAAAATAAAACCAGACAGGAACCTCTATCGTCTGACCTGTCTGTGAGCATTACAAACTGTGAGTTACACTTGATGCTCATGGAGTTTTCTTTTGGAGACCAGTGTCGGCAGGACTAGATAGAGAGCTGCCCGTGAGCTTCAGCCACTGACATTCCTCACACCTTGCACGCCTTCCCACACCCCTCTCTCTTTGTCTCCTTATTTTGGAGGGTTGATCCACCTTCCCTCATCTTATATCTCCCATCCAGCTCCCAAATTGGAAGCTTAGCTGGATGAGCTTCAGCAGGTGACTTCAGCTTCTCTGAGAGTCTCTTGTGTCATCTGCTAATCGGAGTAACATTGTTACCTGACATCGTGGATAGATGGAATGAATCAAATACTGTGTGTACCTAGCTCACGGATTTACACAAAAAAATTATCACTCATTGGATGTTGGTTTCTTTTTCCATCTCTCCTACTTTTCCTCCTTTTGCATATATTAATCTTTCAAGTATCTGTTCTGTAATATTTAGCATGGTTGTAGAATTTTAATGATTTAAAGCTGCAGGAGGCTAATGTTACTGAAGCTTAATATTAATCTTAAAAGCATCTTATATTCAAAGAGATTTGGAGTGAATGGAGGACAACTTTTGAGTATACTTCTTTTCTTATTATCTAACCACCTCCCCTCCATAGCTTCTGATGGCCATACATTTGCTGATGACTTCTGGTTCCATCTTTTGTTATTTCTGTCTCTTCAAATAATTGATTTCAAATATATCCCTAATGTCCTCTAGTTCCTCCTATAAGAATTCAGTTCTAATTCTCTGTAAAGTTTAGAAAATTTAGGATTTCAAGTGTATTCTGAACTTCTTTATGAAATGAGAAACGAACGAAATCCTGGAAGACGTAACTGTGGCTCTTTCTCTTGTCAGAGAAAGGAGCTGGACCTTGGCAAAGGTGGGATAAGCTATTGAAATAGTGGGGCTTAGACAGTTCTTGTGAATTACTCTGTCGACTCAGGGTTGAACCTCGTACCAGGCACTACTTAATCCCATCATTTGGTTAATGCCAAATTATTGATATAATCTCCCAAGATTCTTGCTGCCTCCACATATTCTGTGTTATTTCAGGATCCTTATGAGCTATAGCAAGTGAGACAATGAGCTCTGGCGCTGATAACCTGATAATATGCAGTTTTATTTATTAATGATTTTATGTGTCTTATCTCTTGTAACCAACTTATCAACTCTTTGTGAGTAGATGCTATTTACTTTTATTGTGGAATTTTCCACAGAACCTAGCAGCTTTCTAAGGGCATATCAGGGATTCAATAAATATCTGTTGATTGACAGCTGATAACATCCCTGCTTTGAGGTCTAGAAGCAACCCATGCAAATGGGATTTGAGGAGATTCCTGCAGTGTTCTCCCTCCCTCAAATTCATACATAGTGTTCAGGTCTCTTATGATGGAAGGTCTTCTAAAATAGTGTAATTCTCACCCTGCCTTTCACAGCCTTCATGACAGATGTATTATCTGTGCAAGCATCTATATTGAAAAGAGGGGAGCAAGGGAATTAGATTTTTGTTTCAACCTTGTATTTATTATCTATTTGATGAACCAAGGGTGTAAATATCTACAGACCAAAGTTTGGTTCACAAATTCAACATTTTTAGGGAGAAATTAATGTCTGGTCTTGCTCATTTCAGTAGTTTTCCAAGGATATTAAACTTGAAACAGTCTCTCCGAAGTTACAGATATCTATGCTATTTGAAAGGAATTGATATGCATGTGTTAGAGAGGGCAAGGTCTCTATTGTGAAGCCTGACTTTGTGTAATGAAAAATCAAATTTGAATATTAAAAAAAATTAATTCAGCTGTGGCCGAAGTCGGAACTCGCTACTCAGCTTGGTGTACTGCTAATGTGTAGCGATAAGATTTGTGATGAGAAATATTCTCTAGCCTAACTCTAGGGATTCTTTTGTTGCTAAATAGAGTCTTTGGAGAAGCAATACTTGTCTAACCATTCTTAATACGCAGTGCATCTGCTCTGAACCTGTCTAAATAAACAGTTTGGGTGAATGGCTAGTCTTGTCCCAATCAGCCTTGTTTATGTAGCCGAGTCATCTTATGACGGGCACTGGCTCAGAAACTGAATTTTACAGCCTGCGTCTTATACTTTGCCACATGGCAGTGACAAAGATCAGGGACTTTTTTCCATAAGGAGAATACCTCAGCTGAGGTAAGCTATTATAATAAATATAGCAATTTGAGATGAATGAGAAAATCAGAATTAATGAGGCTTGGAATTATGTGGAGAAAATGCAATTGCTCCTTTGATAAGAAAAACACACAAATATGCACACACACAAACTCTTATAACCCTGCCTATCTCTACTTTCTTGATTTGCCATCAAAAGATAAAATGAAGCTGTACACCCAGTTATATTCCATTCGCATGGGCCTGTCGTTTAAAGTTTTAATTCAGTTCTAAGAAATAGAGAGCTAGTGTTGTAATTCTGTTGCCAACACAATCAGCTAACTTTTTTTTAAACATTATCTATACAATTGATTTAACATGTTCTTTTAATCAAGAGAATAAACATGTTGTGTTGGTATCATCAGGAAATGTGCACCTTGGGAAAAATCCCCTTTAGAAATGTCCATATAAATGTCCACATGCTATATGAATTGGAATTCCAAGACATACTGATTGGTTGAGCAATGAAAAACAAAAAATTAATGGATTGATTTGATTGATTTTGCATACAGGATTACCAAGATACTGGTTTGATTTAGATTTTCAGTAAATTGACTTGTTGATATCTTGTGGAATTTTAGTACTGGTATGTGCTAACTGAATCACATTCCAGAACCATTTCTGGATCTATTCTGCTGTATGCACATTGCATGGTTATTTCACGACTATTGGAGGGCTCCCTCAGTTGTTACGTTGCAGTTGTTCAGGTGTTTTACCAACATCTGTAAGGGGTTGGTTGCTTTGATTACACTTAAAATATGCCTATAAAGGGAATAACGTCAATGTCAACTTTATTGACGATTTAATCTGCCATTTTTAAATAGGGTACCGAGTAACATTTTTCAAAAGCACAGATATATAATTTTTAATAGATGTTGTCTTAGCTCCCACAATATATTGATGTGGTATTTGGGTGACCAGGGCTCAGTTTTCTCAAGTCATTTTTCTCAAGTCATTTTGACAGAGAATCTAACCTGCTCTGTTTAGGCACCCAGGGGATATATATTACAGTTTCAACAGTTTAATTAGGAGACTAATAAGTCAACGGGACTAGGGGAGGATGGAGAGAGAGTGGTAGAGAGAAATTAACCATGCTTTCTAAAATCTTCTAAACAAGCCGATTACACTAGAAGATTAGAATTTTAAGATAAGAGAACTCTTTAATATCCTGTATAACAGGGTTAAGTAAAATGTGTAAATCAAAACCAAAACCAAAAAACTCAAAAATTGAAATCAAAGCAACCCGAAGGTTGAGCATCCATTTCCCCATTCAAGAAGAAAGACCAGAGTTTTGTGATTAAAGTTCCACTAAGGGGAAATTATGCAGAATGGCTCTTAAGAGGGATACAACAGAGAGGAGATTTTGGATGGGGGATGAGGAGGTAGGTAGAAGAATACTGGAATCAAGTTATCTCAGAAAAATTCCTTGTGATTGAGGTAAGAGAAGGGTAGGAGGGAGTTGGATGCCCTTTTATATTGAGAGGTCCCATACCCAATGGTGTGCTGGTAAATGTTTAACCTCTGGCTCCTTGAAAAAGCATGTATGTAAATATTTGAATAGATGCGATCATTATAAATTTTACTTATATAAAGGATGTGTAGCATACAATACGCTAATGATAAGAAAACATACAATACTGTTTATTGTAAATTCTGTGTAGCCAATTGATTCTCACAGAATATTTTCATTAATTTTTCTGAACTCATCTATGGTTGTAGTTGACCAAGAAGTGTAGTTCCAATATGAATGTTGATTGATTTTTTCATATGATAAAAGTGAAAAATTGAAGATATAATGTTGTAACTTCACTCATTCCCCAATGATGCGAGAAACTTCTTTGCTGAATTGGATAATAGCTTTGAAAACTGGAAAGGCAATTCCTAAATTTTTGTGCTGTGTGTGTGTGTGTGTGTGTTGTGTTTTCTTCACAATGTAATGGCTACAGGCATGGCACACTTTTAAGTTTAATCTACATTGTCAACATGTTCTCTCTCCATCACTTTCTTTTTTTTTTTTTTTTTTTATTTTTTCCTTTTTCTCCCCAAAGCCCCCCGGTACATAGTTGTATATTCTTCGTTGTGGGTCCTTCCAGTTGTGGCATGTGGGACGCTGCCTCAGCGTGGTCTGATGAGTAGTGCCATGTCCGCGCCCAGGATTCGAACCAACGAAACACTGGGCCGCCTGCAGCGGAGCGCGCGAACTTAACCACTCGGCCACGGGGCCAGCCCCTCTCCATCACTTTCTTAAGTCTAGAAATCCAGAAGACAATAAATCAAGCCCTGATTTGTAGCATTTGCTAATTTCCATGGTGTAAATCTTCGCACCATCTCTGGCTCAAGCCTCTGATGTGAGGACACCGAATATGGAATTGGGAAGAGATGTGAAGTACTCCAGTGTCATGTAGTGTTACATCATACAGATGAAATAGACATAGGTAAACAGTGTAAATAACAGTGAAGTGTAGTAAAATATTAGGAAATGATGATCTTTGCATATTTACTCCTTGTTTTTAACATAATTTAATTGTAGACTTATTTTATTGACTTTTTAAGGAATGCTCTGTTTAACAACCAGCTTGCAAAATTCTTGAAAAGTTAATAATCAGCTCTTGCAAGCTTGTTCAAGCTAGCTCTGGCACACTGCTGCCCAGGCTCCTGTCCTGCACAGTACCTCGAGGACCTGCAAGAACCTCCATGGGGAATGACTGGGCAGTACTTTCTAATTTAGACAAAGTCTCCTCTAGGGCTGCTAAGCTCTAATGTAGCACACCTGCCAGCTACGACAGACCACAGTGGTTTGGACACATGAAAACCAAAGATCCTTCCTGAGTTTGAATCTGGACTGGATATAGCCTGTCTCCCACCCTTAATAATCACAAGACTTCTCTTTTGGTGAGGGAGCCCCAGTAATAGCTGGGAAGGAAGGTGGGATTCCAGTAACTCTAGCATTAAAATATGTACCAAACCAATTAGCGGATGCTTGGAGTCAGACTGAGTTCCACTTGGAAAAATAAAAATAATATGACCTTTCTTACACCAAGTATAATAGAGTAGAATTCATACCCACTAAACCCACCACAATGTTTTAGGATGAGGAGAGCCATTGAATACAAAAGCATGCTCTGAGAAATGAATGGAGCATCACAAGACTTTAAAGAAATCACCTGAGATTTCAGGTCCCTCTACCCAACTCTAAATGATTTCAGCTAAGTTGACTGTAAAAAGATTTCAGTGGAGTTGTAATATTGTTTTTATGCCCTGCGTATACCTGTCAGCAGGTAAAGACCAAAACCCTAACGCCACATTGAAATACAGTTGATTAGGAGAGTCATAGACAGAGGAAAGGGAGAAATGTAAAGGGAAAATGGTTATGATTACTTTTTAATAGAATGTGGCTCTCTTAAATCTGGGCAGGTAGATTAAATCACACTGAAGTATTTATTTGCTCTCACACATTTAAAATTTTCTAGTTAAAAATGTCACAATTTTTCTTAAAAGAGGCTCAGATATCACAGTATATCAGTCCTTTAGATATTATTATTAGTAGACAATATTCAAATAACATTTCTAGCGTCATAAAAGTGTTCCATGACCCTTGGGACTCTGCTATTGCTGCTGGCAGTTTGCATTGCGAGATACAGGGCACTGTTTCATTTACTTTTAAATGGCTCACCATTCTATTAACACACACTTTAAAATTCAGAGGCAATTTTACAATAAAAATCAGAGGAGCATAAGGACTATGGAAAATCATAATATAATGCTAAAACAAGTTCAATTAAAATGGTTATTTATCACCCAAAGTCCCAGATTATTTTAAAATATCATAATTGGCTAATTGGATTTACCACTCAAGATTTTCAAAAAATCATTTATTCAAATCAGGTTGCACTTGTGCCTACAATGAATTCAGGCATAAATAAGCCACCTCAATGTTAATTATCTAGTTTTGCCCAATTTAGATACAGGATGTTTAACAGTTTATCCTGATGTTGACATATAGTCAAAACCTGATTTAGACATTGTAATACTATCCAGATCTGGAGGGCTTTTTATCCTATTTTCAGACATTTATTTTTTTAAACAAGCTTTTTTTGAGAATAATCCTAGATTTTCAGAAAAATCCCCAGTGAGTATAGAAAGTTTCTGTATACCCTTTACTAGCTTCTCCTAATGTTAACATCTTATGCAGCTATAGCAACATTATCAAAACTGAAGGATAAATTCTGGTATATTGCTATTAACTAAATTCTATACTTTATTCTGATTTCACCAACTTTTCCACTAATATACTTTCCTGTTCCAGGATCTAATCTAGGCTCCCACATTGCATTTCATCATCATGTCTCTAGTCTTCTCTGGTTTGTGTGGTTTTTCAGATTTCCCTTGTTTTTCATGGCTTTGATGATTTTGATCAGTATTGGTCAGGTGTTTTGAAGGCTGTCTCTCAATTTGGATTTCTCTGATATTTCTCACGTTAGACTGGATTATGATGTTTTGGGATGAATTCCAAAGAGGTGCTATATCCTCATGGCATCATATCAGGGGTGTGTGATATCAACCTGAATTATCAATGGTGATGTTGACCTTGATCACTCGGGTAGGATGGTACCTGCTAGGTTTCTCAGATGTAAAGTTTGCACTTTTTCCTTTCCATACTCTGATGTTTGAAAGTGAGTCACTAAGTCCAGCCTACACTAGAGGTGATAGTGGCAGTGTTGTTGGTGGTGTGAATTAAGCTTAATCTCCCGGAGGGGGGAGTATCTACACACATTGTTTGGCATCCTTCTGTAAGGAAGATTTATTTCTTCTCCCTCTGGAGGAGTTTTAAAAGTAAGATTTCATAAAGTCACCTGTGACCTGGTTAAAAGTGATTAAGTCCACACTTAGTATTTAAGCTTTTTACAATTTAAATATACTACTTCATTTTAGAAGTAACAGAGATTATTAAAAAATACAGCAGGTGAGATATAAGTTTCCGGATTCTTCTTGTAAAGGGTCTTGTGAAAAAAAATCCCTTCAGCTCTGCAATCTTCAGTCTTCAAACTATCTTGATTGCACATCTCATATAAAATAAGTATGCACTTCAGTAAATGTTCATTCATTTATAAATCATATGTATGCATTACTGAACTAATATATTATGTACATTGGGAAATGCATAAAACTAAATTGAAAGGATGTACTAAAAGTCTAAATATAAATAGAGTAACAATTGCTAATATTTGAATGCCTAATGTGTTCCAAACATTGTCCTAAATGCTTTTGCCTGTTTAATAAATTTGATCCTAACAGAAAACCTATGAAACCAGAACTATTATTATCCACTTTTCACAGATGAGAAAATTGAGACAAGAAACATTAAGTGCTTTGCCCAAAGTCACAGAGTTAAGTGCTGGAGGAGGGGTCGTTCCCAGGCAGCCTGTGCTCTTAATAATGAATTTGCAAGAGGTTCTTGCATTTCTCTTCCCACCTCACTAGGACGTGTGTGCAATTTCTGCTCTGAATTGCGTGCAACCCCATGTTGAGACCATTCATTCTCTTTTCTAGTTCTGGGGGAACAGCTGTATCTTGCCCAGCCTTCTCTCTCTAACGTGCCACTGTGGGAGGGGTGCATTTGTTCGTGCATTAGTGCCTACTATGTGGCAGCAACCACCAGTTGATTTTACGCTGGGTGCTGGGAGAAGGGAAGGAATTGCATCCGTCCAGTGGTGGGAAAGTATCTCTTTCTGTTTGGGATGCTAACACAAAAATGATTTCATTGAAACTCAGCAGTATGGAAGTTCTTTTTATATCTTGCCTTTACAGGCAACACTTACCTGAATTATTATTGTTGAATCTCTTTGTGGCCAAAATTCTGTAAGTCACATAGATTCATATTAATTTTTTCTTCTTTAAAAAAAAGTCTCACTTTTGTTTGTAAAACACAAATATAACATTGGAGACTATTTGGAACATATAGACTATGAAACAAAAAAAAATAGATTTAAAAAAAATACCTGTAACCCCTTTCACCCAAAGATAATCCTTATTAACAATTGGATGCATTTGCTTTCAGTTTCATTTCTGTTTCAGGAAAATATGTATACATATGCATATGTGCAAATGTCTGTATATGTTTATATATGCTTTCTAATTTGTAGTCAAGTAGATAGTATTTCCTTTTCTTTTAAAAACGATTTGTCAAAACCATCTTATGTTCGTTGACTTTTTAACTTGCTTTTGCTTTAATCTATTCAAACCACTGTTTTTCCAGTTAATTTACTTTGGTGTTGCATTTATGTATTTTTCCTACTTTGATTGGTTTGGTTTAATTGTCATCTTCCTAATTTCTCAAGTTGGGTTATCAGTTCATTTATATTTATCATTAGTTATTAATTTAGAGCCATGGCTTTTATCCAATTTTAGTTTGGGTCCAATGCTATAAATTTTCATGTGCTTTATTTTTATTGAAATTATAATGTGGTCTAAATTACAATTTTGATTTCCTCTTTAACACAAGTATTTATTAGAGAAAAAAGTTGTTTTTTAGATTTAATCTTTTAAACTTAAAAAAAATAAACTTTATATTTTAGCATAGTTTTAGATTTACAGAAAAATGGTGAAGATACTCAAGAGTTCCTGCATATCCCATACCCACTTCCCTTATTATTAATATCTTACCTTAGTGTGGTATATTTGTCACAAGTAATGAACCAATTTTGATAAAGTATTATTAATTAAAGTCTCTATTCAGACTTCATTAATTTGTGCTTACTGTCCCTTTTCTGTTCTGGGATTCCATCAAGGATCCCACATCGGATTAAATCTTGCTTTCTCAGGCTTCTCTTAGCTTGATAGTTTCTCAATGAATGACTTTGAAAGTTTTGAGGAGTATTGATCAGGTATTTTGAAGAATATCTCTCAATTGGAATTTGATATTTTTTCTCACAATTAGGCTGGGTTGATGGGTTATTGGAGGAAGATAGAGATAAAATACCATTTTCATCACATCATATCAAGGGTACATATTATCAAAATGATTTATGGACTGTTGATGTTGACCTTGATCATCTGGCTGAAGTAGTTTTTTGCCGGATTTCTCCATATTAAAGTTACTCTTCCCGCCCCACCCCCGCCTTCATACCATACTCTTTGGAAGGAAGCCACTATGCACAGGCCATGCTTCAACAGCAGGGAGTTATGCCCCACCACATCGAGGGCAATGCGTCTACACAAATTATCTGGAGTTCTTCTATCCAGGAAATTTGCCTATTATCCTCCATTTATTTATTCAATCATTTATTTATATCAGTGTGGACTCATGGATATTTATCTTGTAATATATTATAATCTAATACTACTTTTTTTTTCCCCTCAAATTCCCAGCTTTGGCCATTGGGATCACTCTCAGTTTGTTCCTGTGTCCCTTTAACATACCTCCGTTATTGTATTTTTTGTGTCTTTTAGCATTCCTTACTTTCTGGTACAGCAAGATGCTCCAGGCTCATCTTGTATATTCCCTGCCTCAGTCCTAGAATCAGCAATTTCTCCAAGGAGTCCCGGGTCCTTTTTTTGAAGAATGATGTTAGAAAACGAGGTATCGGTGGTAGGTGTACTTACTGCTATTGAGGTATCCTCGCACCTAGCCCCTCTTAGCTGACTTGAAAGGGAAATACGTGTATATACTAACTCAGGCATATATATATATATATATATTCTTAAAAGATAAACTGAGGAATATTAAAAATCTTAAGAATTTATTTGAGAAAAAACCGATTCCTATCGGGCAGCACCAAACCAGCAGTGGTTAGGAATACTCCGCTGACAGGCGCTCAAGAGAATCTTTTATAGAGAAAAAGGGAAGCAAAGTTGGGAAATGATTGATTGGCTGTAACTTAAAGCCCTACTTGGCTGTTTGTGATTGGGTGTCCTTAGTGTTCTGATTTTGTAAGCTTGCGGCATTTAGAAGCTTAGATTTTGGTTTGCTTACATAGGCTGCCGTGACTTTAGAGACACCTCAGTCTAATGGCCTTCTTGTTTAATTAATTTAACAACAGATATACACATATTTATAAATGTATCTGTATGAAGCTAACCTTGAGTTCATACTGATGTCTCCAATTCTTATCCAGCACCACATGGATCATTCTAGCTTCTTGCTTTGCTTATCTGTGCCTCCCACTCCAGCAGTGGGAAACCTGGCTCCACCATCCACCATCTGGTTACTTACTTGTTCGATTCCAGTATCTATGTACAGTGGTTTCAGAATTGCGAGCCTGTACCCGGTGGGAAACAATGTTATCACCAAGTAGAATGGAATGCTTATATACAGTCCCTTTTACCTATAATCATACAGGCATCACTCATTTACAAAGTTACTTAGGTTTGCCCCTTTGCCCCTACCCACAGCAGTAAGATTGTTTCATATGTTTGTAATGCAGTTAGATTTTTTTTCACATTCTGCATTCTGTCCTTGTATCTTTTTTTTTTTTTTTTGGTGAGGAGGAATGGCCCTCAGCTAACACCTGTTGTCAAGTTTCCTCTTTTTGCTTGAGGAAGATGATCACTGAGCTAACATCTGTGCCAAGCTTCCTCTACTTTGGGCATGGGATGCTGCCACAGCACGGCTTGATGAGAGATGTGTATGTCTTCGCCTGGGATCCAAATCCGTGAACCCTGGGCCATGGAAGTGGAGCATGCAAACCCAACCACTGCACCACAGGGCTGGCCCCTGTCCTTGTATCTTTTGATCTCCTAAAGGATTTTTTGTTTTAATTGCATAGATTAAGTTTCACTCTTTGGTTACTGTAAAGTTCTGTAGGGTGAAAAATGTGTGAAGTGTCCTCATTAAAGTATCATAGAAAATAGTTTCACGGCCCTAGAATATTCCACTTCACTTCACCTATCCAACCCTCCTACTTTTCCACAAATTTCTGGAAACTACTGATACTTTTACTGTCACTACAGTTTTGCCTCTTCCAGAATGTCACATATATGGAATTATACAGTATGTAGTCTTTTCAGACTGGCCTCTTTCACATAGAAATATATTTACAATTCATCCATGTTTTTGCATGGTTTGAGAACTCATTCCATTTTATCACTCAGTTGTACCCCATTGTTTGGGTATACCACAGATTTTTTTATCCAGTCACTTACTCAAGCACATATTGGTTGTTTCTAGTTTTCAGTAATTATGAAGAAAACTGCTATAAACATCCACAGACATGTTTTTGTATGGATACTTGTTTTCAGATCATTTGGGAACGTGATTGGTATATCAAGTGATAAGACTATTTAGCTTTGTAAGAAACTATCAAACCGTCTTCCAAAGTGGATGTGCCATTTTACATTCCCACTGGCAATGAATGAGTGTTCCAGTTCCTCCATATCCTTACCAGCAGTTGAGATTGTCAGGTTTTTGTTTCTGTTTTTTCCTTGCTAATAGTTATGTGATGGTATCTCGTTGTTTGAATTTGCATTTCCCTAGTGACAAATGAGGCTGAACATCTTTTCGTATCTTATATTTCATCTATCTATTAGTCTACCTATTTAGCAATCTTGCCACCTATCCAGCTATATATTTATCATCTTCTCTGTTGAGGCATCTCTTCAGGTCTTCTGCACATTTTTTAATTGGATTGTTTGGTTTTTTATAATTGAATTTTAAGAGTTCTTTGTATATTTTAGACACTTGTCTTTCATTAGATAAGTGTCTTACAAATGTTGCCTCCCAGTCTGTGGCTTGTCTGTTCATTCTCTTAATAGTACCGTTCACAGCACTAAAATTTCTAATTTTAATGAAGTCCAATTTGTCACATTTTTCTTTCATAGATCATGCTTTGGAGTTGTATCTGAAAACATCAAATCCAAGGTCACATAGATTTTCTCCTATGTTTTCTTCCAGATGTTGCATAGTTTCATATTTCACATTTTAGTCTATTATCTATTTTGAGTTAATTTTTGTGTAAAGTTTAAGGTCAATATCTAGGTTATTTTGTGTGTAGGTACACAATTTGTTCTAGCACCATTTGTTGAAAGATCATCCTTTATCAATAAAATGCAATTTAACTTTCTTTTAAAATGTATAATTTTATTGTATTTTGCTCATCTATGGATGATAGTTGACATGTTTATTTTTTACAAAATAGTTTGAAATTTTCTTTGTGGCCCTATATATTTATCTGAGTATTCTAAAATGTATTCTTTGTAGACTGCTATTGTAACTCTTAAAATATTATTAATTATTTAAATCATCAAGGTCTTGTTTTACCTGCTTTCCTATCTGTCAAACACTTATAGCTCTGGCTATTAATTTATTTCAGACCATTTCTCCAGTATTCTAAAATTCACCTCTACTTTGATATTTTAGGATTTCATGAAAATATTATTTTACTGTTGTTTCCTACCTGTGTTCATCTTTATTAGTTGTCTACCCAATATCTATTTTCCCCTTTTTTCTTCTTAATAGAATGCCAATTTTCTTTGGGAAGGAAATGGGTGCATTTTGAGCAAACATAACCATATTTCCCAGCATTCCTTGAACTCTGGCATGCCCTTGTAATAAGTATCAGGCCAAAGACTTAGACCTAAAGTCGGCTGGGAATTTTAGACAGCTTTTCTTTCCTAATATATGTACAGTTTCTTTCTCTTTCTCACTTCTTTTTTCTTTATCTTTTTGGAAATGCACATGGGAAGCAGAAGATGGAGCAGCTGTCTATTACAAACAAAAATTTCCTTCATCTCTGGAAAATTGTCTTCTATTTTTCCTGTTTTTAAATTTTATCTTCGTATTCTTTCTTATCTTCTCTTGCGATTGCAAGTGTGTGTGTGGTTGGAGGGGAGAGGGAGAGAGGGAGGGAAGGGAGTGGGAAAGGAGGAGAGGAGAGGAGAGGAAAGGTAAGAGAAGAGGGGAGGAAGAATTTGTGGATCTGCCCCCATGCTTTTTGGTCTTTGTATGTTTTATTCCATCTTGAATTTCCCCCGAGCTCTATCCACAATTTCACAGGCTTGCCTTCTTCTTCACAGATTAGTTTGGTTGTCATCTCTAATCTACTCTCTGGTAGGTAGGAAATCAGCATCTAAAGGAATTTGTATTTTAGTAGTTGCTATGGCAGTAAAGCACAAAATTTAAGAATGCAACCTCAGGAATCGGAAAATTGCATTTCAAGCCCAGCTCAGCCACTAGTTCTTTTGTCTTGAGCAAAATACCTAACTTCTACCTGCTTGCTTTTCCATTCGTAAAATGGGTGTTTTCATACCTCTTAATACCGTTTGAGGAGCCTTAGATGACAAACTGCCTATAAAGTCCCTAAGACTTGCCTAACATGGATCAGGTCCTAAATACGCATTTTTGTCCCATATTATTATTCCATAATTATCAACTTATTGTTTGGTTTAGTAGTAATTGGAAGGTTATGAGAATCATAAAGCTTAATACTTCCCAAACAGTTAATACCTTCTGACAAGATCAAATGCTAACTATTCCTACTGATTAAAAACATAGTGGTCCAATACCTGTATACCAATGTTCATTCCAGAATTATTCACAGCCAGCAGGTGGAAACAACCCAAATGTCCATCAACAGATTAGCGGATAAACAATGTGGTTTATCCATACAATGGGATATGATCTAGTCTTCTAAAGGAATGAAATTCTGATACATGCTACAACATGGATAAGCCCTGAAAACATTATGCTAAGTAAAATAAACTAGACCCAAAAGGACAAATACTGTACAATTCCACTTGTATGAGATACGGAGAATAGGCAAATTCATAGAGACAGAAAGTTGGATGGTGGTATTTAGGGGCTGGGAGGAAGGGAGAGTGGGGAATTACTGTTTAATGGGGCAGAGTTCTTGTGTGAGATGGTGAAAAAGTCCGGGAGGAACTGGAGAGTGGTGATGCTTGCACAACATTGTGATGTACTTAAGGCCACTGAATTTGTAATCTTAAAATGGTTAAAATGGTAAATTTTACATTATGTATATTTTACTAAAATAAAACACAAACCTCCAAAACAGAGAGTTCCAATTATCATTTAGATGTCTTGTTTTTCATGTCTGACATCAAATTACCTGCAGTTACCAAGTCTATGAAAATTAATCTACTATCGTGAAACTGACGATAGGTCCAGTATACTTTACATTTGACGTCCTCATGATTTCGTATCTTTAGAGTCATTTGCCGCATTTTGAACTGGATGATATGAGAGATAGATGATACAGACAAGGGTTGGTGGGTGGCTCTGGACTGCGAAGGAACTCTCCTGCCCTCAAAACTTCCAAGGAATTCACAAATTCTCACTTGCAAGAGCTCACCAGAGAGATCACCTTCATTAGGCACTGCGCTTGGCTTTCTTACTGTTCTCCATGAGAAGGACCGTTGTGCACTGTGCATTCAAATATGCTAGTGTGGATCACAGTAGGAAATTTTATCCTTATTAGTATGAAATGAACTTATTAGTATGAAATGAACTTAACTTGAAACATCATAAAGCTGACATGCTATACATTCCAGGATTTAATCACATTTTCCAGTGTCTGTAGATTCAGAAATCAGAAATATTGCATTAATAGGATTCTGAAGCTCAAGTCTACTGGGGTGACAGGGAGATACACTGCAAGTATGAATAAAAGGCGTAAAAATCTTTCTTTATTATTAGAAAGCATGCTCGAAAGGGAAAGATAGTTACTCTGGGAAAGTGTGTGGGAATGATAGGAAAAATTAAAACAGAAAACTCAATCCTATTTTCCTTGAAATATGTAAAGTAAGGCATTTTATTGGGAAGAGATTTAGCTAAATTTACATTTTAATCATTAGAAATGTTTTCCTATAAATGGTATTAAAGGAATGGAAAAGCATCCTATAAACTGGGTGGGTCAAGCATTTTACCAGAAAAGACTCTTTAACTCAGTGGAACAATTTGCCAGTTCAAGGTGGGGTGGGGAAAGTCAAAGTTTTACTCATCTCTTTAAGTTGATTCACCTGGCTGGTTTCCTGGGAATTATGCAGACAACCAATATCCAAGTTAAATTCATACCTTTATTAAAGACTTTAGGTGATGGTAAAAAATATTATGGTGGCACTGCTAGCACATCTGATAAAAAGTTAGTGACCTCACACTGGTTCACGATCAATGAGCATTTTTCATATGGTATTTTATGTTTCTTTCATTTTTGGGGTAAATACTGACTTGATTTGGGTCCCTTAGACCACTAGATTCACTTTTTATATATTATTCAAAAAGGCTAAAAGGTAAGATGCATAAAAGCCTTTTCCCATTAGCAAACAGGCTAGAATGTTTGAGAAAAGATGAAAGGCAAAGTAAACTTTTCTATAAAATAAGCTTTGGGTTTTTTTGCTAAAGTAAAACCCTTTCCAGGTTCTTGTCAGGTGGAACATGCCTGCTGATCTGAAACCTCTCACTTCTAAATACTGTACATAAATTATGTGACTGGGGAGTCTCCTGGCATTCATCTGATCCAGTCTTTGCATCTAAAATAGTTGCTTTCAAACTACCAACTGTTAAACGTGCATTGCTAGGTACAAATAATCTTTGAATAACAGGCCTCACAGGGAATCACGGCTAGAATGCTTCAACTCATGAAATACTAGTTACCTTTTTTTAAAAAGAGGACTTTAGAAAACTTGGGGCAACGAGGTGCCATCCAAGTGTACAAAGAGCCACAGGCTGAATTCATGAATGATTGATTCTCCTGTGGTCTTATTCGTTGTGTAACTTTAAGTAACAAACTGATTAAACGCATTCATGAGAGCCAAAAGTTACTCTTGTGGCCCAAGAGGGGGGCAAGATTTTTCTGCATTGGGAAGGGTGTTATATTGACCAGCTGACTTTTGTGGGCATCTTTCATCAATTGAGTCAATTTTAATAAGCAAAAAGAAGCAGCATGTTGTAACTGAATTAAAAAAAGGAGAACACCACTACTGAGATCATAAGTTCAGGTTTTAGAGGTGGGATTGAGTTGCTGTTAAGGGCTTAAAATCTAAAGCCAAATTCCCTTAGGTTGAAACTCAATTTTGTATTTCCCTGGCTGTGTAATCCTGGTCAAGCTACTTAAAATTTCTGAGCTTCTATTTCTTCCACTGTAAAATGGAAATCATGATGAATCTACTACTCTGCTCTAGAAAAGTAAATATCTCATAGGGTTTTATGAGGAATAAGGGAGTTAATAATTGAAATCCCTTAGGATAATGCTTTTATAGAGTAAGTACTCATTAAGTGTTAGATATCATTCACGTTACACTGATATCAATCACTCATGACACTATAGATTTTTACTTCTCTGGCTCTCAGTTTTCCCATCTAGAAAGTGAGAAGGATAAAATGGATCCATGGATTCCAAACATCTTTTAGGCATGGACCTTGTCCCTGAAGGGCTCTTATGCATCATTCAATATATAAAACAGATGACATCTAGGCTATTCTGGTTGTAGCAGATGTGAGGGTTGAGAGCTCTGAAGGTCATTGAGGAGTTCTAATGGCTCCATGTAGTGTGGAATGGTTTTCAAAGCTCTTGATCATCATGACCTTTTAGTTAGCTGTGTGATCTTAGGTAATTTGTGTACCTTCTCTGGACCTGCATCTATAAAATCAAAGTGGGAATGAAGAACAACTTGGGGAATGAATGAGGTAGAAAATGTACAAGGCTTAGCTCCGTGACTGACACTGAGGACTCTGAGTTCAATAAGTGGAAGTTAAAAACATCTCATCACCACAACAAAGAAAATAGTGAGTTTCATGATCCAACTGCTTTCAGAATAGGGTGAGTTAATTTCAAGTGTGTTTCAGCTTAGATCTTGTCTCAAATACCCCCGAGAGAAAAGGCCATGACCTCAGGTTTTTCTTGATAGGGAAAATATTCCATTGTCCTCTGGGGTCCATGAGTCTCTTTCAGCTCAGGAAATTAAAGCTGAGACTTCTTTTCCTATCTCCACTTTAACCCCTGGGTTTCCATATCTCCCCCTTACACAGAGCCATGGGCGTGTGATGGGACAGAGCTGGGCTAAATCATTGATTTCTACAATTCTCGTTTTTTAACGAAGGGATTGAGGCCCTAAATTTGATAAATGTTTCTGCTGGTCCCTTTTCTCCCTCCCAAGGTTTTAGGTTTCTGCGATGGTGTTTGAAGGAAGCTGGGGTTGGGAATTTATTACATAATATTACATAACACTCCTTGGAGGGGGAGCAGTCTTCTTTGGAATCAGGAAAGTCTTGGTAGGTTGGAGGTAAGGCTCAGTCTGTATTGCCTGCTTATCATGTAAATTTTTCTCTTTACGAAGATTGTTAATCTCCTAACTCTCCTACTAATCCTTGCCTTCTTTAAATCAACCCCAGCACTCAGTCATCATAATTGGGAAATGCAGGGTACATTCCTGTAGAAGTAATTGGGTGGGTGGATGGATGAACAGAGAGGTGGATGAACAGATGAGTATAGTGCAGTGGGAAGACTGGAACAAAGCTGAGCGATAAAAAATAGAACCTAACTTTTTCATATGGGCCTCCATTGTTTTCCTCTTCAGATTATAGGCTTCTAGAGGACAGGTATTATGTCTTACTTTTTCTCTGCAAATTCAATACATTTTTATTAAGCATCTCCTTAAATGCATAGGACTATGTACAGTATTGAATACTTGTTAAACACATGAATAAAACAAAGACAAAAAAGAAAGGGAAATGAAATTTGAAAAATCTTGCCTAATTTTATCTTTTTAATTTTGTAATTTAAGTGTAAAGTGTGTGTTTTTAGGCCGTTGCTGCAAAGATCAATGTACACCAGCTGCTAGTTAAGATTCAAATGAGTTTTTTACATGAAACATAAAAATTAAACCTTTCATTCTTACCTTTTACCCCATGCTTCAATTTCATGAAAGCCTTTCCTACAAGTTTCAGATGTAAAGAGTTTAATTTCACGTTGCCTCTACATTCCCAGCGGGGACTTTTCTCACTCTTAAGTGGTTCTTCATGTTGGTTTTCATGGTCATCGTCTTAGGTATTAAAGATGAAGAGTGTTTGCGAGGAAAAAAAAGTTCTTTAAGCCACCTGGAAGGAGCGTCCTCTGTTTATGCTTAAACACAAAGTGAGGGTTGATTTTCTCAGCAGTGAAGTGTTTACCTTGGTGATTTGGAGATGCAAACTCTCCTAAGGAATCCTTTAGACATTGGGAGCAAGTCTGTCAGCATCGCTACAACTCAGTGTGAAAACCCATATGGATTCAGTCAAGCTAATGAAGAGGTGGTATTTTTCTCTTTTTTTCCTTTCCTTTTTTTCTGTTTTCTTTGGCAAAGTTAACTTTTGTTGATAACAATATGAGATGTTGGATTACTTTTGTATAATAAATATTTCATATAAATATGCCATTTAATCCTCACAACAGCCTTAAAAGGAAGATAATATCATTCTCATTTTATAAATGAGCAAACCAAGACTCTGAGAAGTTATTTTCCTAAGGATATACAGGACGAACACAGATCTGTCTGTTTATAGGGTTTAAACTTGGCTACTATAACAAACTTAAAAAAACAATTTATAAAATGCCATCTTGTTTCAAGATACCAAAGTAGGGTTTTTTAATTTTTTTTTGTCTTGGTGAGGAAGATTGGGCCTGAGCTAACATCTGTTGCCAATCTTCCTCTTTTTGCTTGTGGAAGATTGTCCCTGAGCCAACATCTGTGCCCATCTTCCTCTATTTTGTATGTGGGACACTGTCACAGCACGGCTTGATAAACAGTGTTTGGTCTGCACCCAGGATCTGAGCCAGCGAACCCGAGGCCGCCGAAGTGTAGCACATGAACTTAACCACTATGACACCAGGTCAGCCCCTGAAGCAGGTTTTAAAACAGAGACTGCAATTCGTTGGTCCCCTTAAATGGAGGGAAAAAACCCCGATAACTTATCTTTAACATTAAATAATTAATTCAACATATATTTAACAGGTATCATTGAAGTCTCATTACCTAATATGTTAGGGATATAACAGTGAAAAAAAAAAGACATTGTTTCTGTATTCACAGAAATTAGATATTCTAGACCAGGGGTTGACAAACTATGGCCCACATGTCAAATCTGAGTCACAACTTCTTCATGTAAATTAAGATTTATTAGCACACAGCCACACCCATTTGTTTACATATCCCCTTCTGCTGCTTTTTCACTCAACAGCAGAGTTCAATACTTACAGCACAGGCCACATGGCCTGCAAAGCCACAGAGCTGGGCTAAATCATTGATTTCTACAATTCTCGTTTTTTAACGAAGGGATTGAGGCCCTAAATTCGATAAATGTTTCTACAGTGTCTGCTGACCTCTGGTATAGTCTGCTGACCTTTCTTCTAGACCAGTAGACAGACATTTAGGAATGGATAGAGGTTTCTGGAGGAAATGGCATCTGAGCCATCCTATTGATAGGAATTCTCCAGGAGTAGCAGGCAGGGAATGGAGCAGGCAGCAGAGGGGTAAGGAGGTTTAGGCTTCGGGAATCACTTGGGACAAGGCCTGGGGTGAAAGAGGATGTTACTTTTGAGGACTTGAAATAGCCAGTGTACCTAGGGGGTTAGTAACCACTGTCCTGGCTCAGGGATCTTGAGATTTTCAGTGCCTTCTAACTATAGGGGTGGGATTCTTTACCACCAACCCTGCAGATGTCCAGGGAAAGCCCCATTTTGGACTTCTGGGAATCCTGGGGGACTGGCAGAGAAATGCCCACAGGACAGTCAGACTGCTGTTGATTAAGGGCAGGGAGAATTTTCTGCTGGCCATGTGTCTCCATCCTGAGCCAACAGCAGCACAAACTGGACCAAGCCTGAGAACAAGTGATGGGAGGTTTTGGCTCCAGTGAAGATCCTGGGCATTCCAGCACACCGTCTTTAGATCGCACTCACCACTTCCTGAGTAGTGCCTGCTCCCCGCTGGGAAAAAACCCCTTGGATTCAATCCATCTCTCTCTCTCTCTCTCTCTCTCTTTTTTTTTTGGTGAGGAAAATTGTCCCTAAGCTGACATCTGTTGCCAATCTTCCTCTTTTTGCTTGAGGAAGATTGTCACTGAGCTAACATCTGTGCCAATCTTCCTATATTTTGTAGATGGGATACCACCATAGCATACCATTGTATAGGTCTGTGCCCAGGATCTGAACCTGTGAACTCCAGGCTGCTGAAGCAGAGCACACAAACTTAACCACTACACCGCTGGGCCGCTCTTCAATCCCAATCCTCTCACTCAAGTCTCATTCTCCCAAATATATTGATGCTTTCCCTCCTAAGTTTTTATTGCCACACCTCCAAACCTTAGTCCTTTTCCTTTTTTAAGAGACTTTAATTGTCCATTAAAATAGGAGCTGGAATTATTGAGAGTATAGTATAATGATTACAAGTGTGAATTCTGATGCCTGATTCTCCAAGTTCAAATATAAAAGCTGTGTGATATTGAGCAAGTCACTTAACCTCTGTGTTTCTCAAGGTAACAATAATAAGGAAACCATTATCAAGGTAACAATAATAAGGAAAAGTCTAATAATAACCATTGAGGACCTACCTTACTGAGTTGTTTCGAGGTAAAACTATGTTAATATACTTAGAAACTGATCACAGCAAATGCTGCATATATGTGAGCTATGTTTATCTTATCATTGCCGAAAACCCAGTTCTCCTTTCCTAGAGGGCTGTGGCTTCTCAGTCTTCAAAGGTTCCCGGAGAGTGAGGGAACCTATTGTCATCCTATTTGGGGCTGAGTGTAGGGGGACATGTGAGGAGTGGGCAGGGCAGGGACTAGAGTGCCTCACTCTCCTTGAGACCAAAATGTAAGGGTTCACAAAAAATCCAGTAATCAAAATAAATAATATTTGAATGCAATATTTTAAAAAATAAAAATACAAAAATCTATGATGGACAAAATATCCAATTTTTAAATGAAGAAGTGCTGTGTCAAGCCACATTTGAGCCTAAGGCAAAAGGAAAAGTCAATAATAAGAGAGGAGGAGGGGTCTTCCCTCTCCAGCAATGCAGAATGAAAGGGAAGAAAAACAAAACAGCTCAGTGTCCAGAGGACAGGGTGTTGAATATCCGTGAGTCGACTCTGCCTGGAATGAAGATTAGGAAGCACTGAGTAGAGAGAGATGAAGCTAAGAGGAGAACAGCTGTTTGATCAGGCTTGTTGAAGATTATAAGCTTTATCCCCCAAACAAAAGGAATCCTTGAAGGGTTTTAAGCTGGAAAATGGCATGATCCGATCCTCGTGGCATATAAATCGGAGAAGTTTAAATCTGTAGATTCGAAACCAAACTGGGTAAAACAATATTTCGTTCTTTGGAATCCAAAAATAGTAAGCAGCTTTAAATAAAAGTAGTAAATCTATATTTATTTTCTAATAAAGGGATTTTGAGATCAGGCATGAGTAAATGTAATTCTATTCAACATTAACTGGAAAAAAAGTGAAAGTTGATTCAAACAAGCTTGATTTTTTTAAATTCCTCTACTTTGATAACTGCCATTTTTATGAGCACCCTTGTTTTTGAATACTTGTGAATAAAATTGAAAAAGACTATTCAAAGTATTTCTGGATGAAACTAAGTCCATCTACATTTCAGGATGATATTTTTGGCAAGAAAGGATCCATGATATGTGGTCGCTTTTTTGTTGTAGTTTGAAATTACCTCATGGTAATTCTTTAAATTTTTCATTTAAAATGAAAGGTTAATAGTTACCCTGCACAGTTCTTGCAAAGTGAAATGAGATTGGAAAGTTAAAATATAATTAATTTACTTTCCTATTATCCCTTCTGCTGGAGGAATATTCATGCATTCTGAACAGATAAGTTTTAAAAGAGGCACTAAATTGCAAGTGTTCACACTTGGATTCAGTTTAAAAGTTAAAAGCTTTCAGACCAAATAAATTAGACAAGCATGCGAGATGAAGCTCCTTCTCAATATTAATGAGTCTGTGTTCCACCTTTCACATTGTTTTGTTTGCAGTTTCAGTATTAGACTCAAAGATCTTCTTGAAAGTTGCTATAGATTATATTGCTATTTACTTTGCAAATAAATCATGACAATTTGTAGCTGTCCAAATTTCAACGATGGCCGTTCAAAATGAAGATACGTTTTGAAGACTTGACTCAGAGATTGATTACAACTTGCTTGCCATCTCTTCATCTTGCTGTTAGTGATGGATCACTTGAGGTTTTTGGTTATAAGCAACAGAAATGTTATGTGAGAATATGTAGGATCTGTACTAAGGATCTAAATAAAGACAAAAATAAACAGTGATGTTCTTTAGGAGAACCCAGCCAATTAAGTGATCACAGTGGTACCTGAAGACAGCCTTGGTAGGATTCATGAGATAGAAAGATGAGCTGTATTTAGTCTGCCTTTGCTTTATAATTTATTTACAGATATATAGGTGACATTTATAGATGAAATGATGGTAGGACTTCTACTTGAAGATTTCATTCATAAATTCCTGATAATTTTCCCACTTCTTTTCATATTACCAAATTTTTCTAGAGCATAAAAATAGATATGTTCCATTCAAAACACTGAAGAATTAAAGAAAAGTGATTGGTTTATTTACTAATTCATTATTCATTCAACAAATAGTAATTGGTGACTTACTGTGTACCAGGTACTCTGCTTGAGAATATTACATGAATCAGACAGATGTGGATAAATGGGAGAATGCAGATGACAAGCAATGAAAAGATTTTAAGAAAAAGAGACATTCAGAAGGTTATGTGTACTATAGAAAACAAACAAATAAACAGAAAACTAGGAAGAACAAAACAGGGTATAATGACTCAGAAAGTGATGAAGGTAGAGAGGTGGCACTAATTTTGGAAGATCCAAGGAGGCGTTTTTGAGGGATTGCCATTTGAGTTGAGTTGAGAATGATATGAAGGAATTAGTCACGCAAAGATCTGGGGAAAGAACTCCCAGGCAAGGAAACCCCAAAATAAAGGCTGTGAAACGTGAGTAAGCCTGGAGTGTCTGAGGAAGGAGATCATCGAGGCTGGAGTACAACATAGTGAAAAAGGAAAGAGCGGCAGGAGATGAAGATCGAAAAGGAGATGCTGATCATGTGTGCGCTGCTCTCCAGAGGAACTGCGAGAACAGCCAGCATCCTTGGACTCTCGCTCGCTCTCTCCCCTGGGCCTCTGACTGACTGAGAACGCTCACGCCTTGTGCCAAAATCCGGTCTCGAATTGAGACTGACCAGTGGCTCACAGAGGAATTGAGGACAATTTAGGGACTCCTCCCAAGGATAAAATCCTTTCGACTCACAAGTTACTCTCTATGTTTCGCCATTAAATTCAAAACCATGAGAGCTTTAATTTGAAGTCTGGTGATTATTTCATCTAATCTTATTTGGAAAAGTAGTAAGGTATTTTGTAATAACTTGAATATCTTAATATTTTATATGGATCTGTCTTCTCAAATATCCTTGAATTTCTATGACTGTAATTACAAAGTGTAGCTAGTATCAGTGGAAAATTAATTTTGGAGACAATTTTTCAAGTTCTAACAAAATTTGTATACCTTTGATAATTCACCATGAGGCCACAGCTATTGTCTTCAAACGTTCGCATCTTGTAGCATTGTCTGGATGTATATATCTATTTAATATATTTGCTGTGAATAAGGATCATGACATATTTTCTTTATCCTTCCTAAACATCACCTCACACACAAAAATCGGCAGTTAAAATAGTGACAAGTCAAAACTTGTTGCATGTTTGTATCACTTAGGATGAGTTTTGGCCGTGAGTAAAAGAGACCCAAAATAATACTGGATTAAACAAAATAGAAGTTTTCCTCTCTCGTGTAAAGGTGAAGAGGTAGTCAATTAAAGGCTGTTGTCGTGTTTCTGCTTCTTGAATCCTCAGAGACCTAAGTCAAGGCCTTCATCATTGTTAGGGGGAAGCACTGCTCTTCAAGGTACAAAACTGTTGCTAGAGCTCCAACCATTGCATCTACATTCCACATAGCAGAAAAACGAAAGGACAGAGAAGAACAAGGACAAAGGATGAATATCAACTATCATTTAGTAAAAATTCCCAGAAGATGATGTAAGGTACTTTTCCTGACATCCCATTTATCCATAACTTGCTCACATGGTCACAGCTAGCTACAAAGGAAGCATAAAAATGTATTTTTTATTATGAGGTGCTATATGCACAGCTAAAAAATTAGAGATTCCTCTAATATGAAAGAAGGGGAATGAATATTGATGGGGAAGCAACTAGCACTCTGCAACAAAAGTAATACATAGAAAGTTTTCAATTCCCTTAGAAATGTCCTGATCTGAACTGTAGTCAGAAACCTCTGGATAAAGCTGTAAAAATTAACTTTATTAGCTTTATATCTCTTAAATAGTTACAGATTATTTTTCAGTAAGTAGTAAAGACCAGTCAATGGAAAACTCAGGATTTTTTTCCTAGAAGACTAAAAGAAAGAGAGAAAAAGACTAAAATAATTAATGAGAAGACATGAAAAGAGTTTTTGCAGTTATAAATTTCTTCCTTTTCAGGAAGAGCTCTAACTTGATTAGCAGTCTGACAAGTCAGGATTCTGCTGGATTTGATTTGAAGCCCTGTTGTCTCCCCTAAAGAGCTGTGATCTGGCACAAATCACTTAAATTGGAAATAGCAGTGATCGCAATTACAGCAGCAGTAAAATTATTACTAGAACTAATAACGATATTAATGTTAAATAACAATATTTATCTCACTGGTTGCTTTGAAAAATAATTTAATGAATGTATGTTGGGGTATTGGGTTTGCAATTTGAATTAAAAAATTAATACATGGGTAAATGTTCCAAAGAGCCAAGGCGCATCAACCTCAGGAGTCTTTTGCCCACAGCCTCTCGTGATGCGCACCGTCCACGGATGGCTCCGCAGACTGTGTCGCATGTTCACTGCAGATCTGCTAGCAGTGTCTCTTTTACTCCTCCATCTCTATCTTACTCCATGGTGCCCAACTCTCTACTTCCCTCATTACAAACAATTATTTTTGAACAATTATTATATTTGGAACATTCGAACAAAGATTTCTTGAGCTGTGAGCAAGGCATTCCACGTGCTCTGTGGCTGATACAGGAAGGAATGAGACAAAATTGTCTACTCTCAGGGTGCATATAGTCTAAGATGGGAAAACAAATATGTAATAATCACTACAAGGCTCAATGTGGCAGTTATATTCAAGAGAGATGATGGTAACAGTGACATAAAATTTCTAACATTCAGGTCAATTTCAGTGAATAAATAAAGACTTTGTTATTCAGACAAATTGCCAATATGTTGAATAATTTTATAACTAGAGTTTTTGTGTGTGTTTTTGCTGATCTCCAAGTATCTCTATTTCTGTTTTTCTCTTCTGACTGCCCCTATCTCCTAAAGGGAAAACATGTGAGGGGGAGCAAAGAAGGGGAATAGACTGATTTATAGAATAATCAAAATGTGAATCAGTGAATTGCCTATAAAAGGCAAAAATATCATTTAGAAAGCTGTGGCCATGTAGGCTTTTTTCTTCTGAGCTGTAACGTCACTATAGATTACATTACGTCCGTTTTATAATGCATAATGCAGTACAGTGGCTTTAAATTATTGCTGTATTAATTATCCACGGATGGTGGTATTTTGCATATAAATAAAAGTGGTTTTTACTATTAATGCATAACATAAAATCTTAGTTTCTCATGTCCGTGCAAAAAGGAAACACTAAAATAAGACTGAGTTAAAATTAATATGTCGGTGGAGTTTGGAAAATGTGGGGATTTGGAGCTTAATAAATTGTTACACAAGTGGACTCAAATTGGAACTTTTAGGAGGAGAGAAGTATAAATAACATATTATCATTAGGAATAGAGCAGGGGCAGGCAAATTACTATCTGAGGGCCAAATAGGGCCTGCTGCCTGTTTTTGTAAGTAAAGTTTTACTTGAACACAGTGACATCACTTTATTTACATATTTCCCGTGGCTGCTTTTGAATTACAGTGTCGGAGTCGAGTTGTTGCAAGAGAGATTGTGTTGCATGCAAAGCCAAGAATATTTACTCTCTGACCCTTTACAGAGGGAGATTGCTGATCCCCAGAATTGAGTCACAAGCTTGCTCCAACCCAAGGGTCCTAATTCTTTCTGTTCTCTGTGTCTCTAACAACCTTCTCCCAGATCTTAGCTTACTGGCTCTTATCGTCATTCAGGTCCCAGTTAAAAGTCATCTCCTCAGGGGTCCTCAAGGCTCCTCGAGGAGCCTTTCCTGTCTCAGAAAACCCAATCTCAGTTAGCTTCTGCCCCTACTGCCTCCCTGCCCTTCCACTTCTTTACCATATCTCCCTGTTGTGTTTTACTTAGAGCGCTTTTCAATCTGAACATTGTTTGTTTATTTGTTTACTTTTTTCCCCCACTAGGATATTGATTCTACAAGAGCAGCAATATTGTCTGTCTCTTTCTTCCGCTTATCACTGGGGTCTGAAGACCCTTATTCACAGTCCTCGTTGGTTTTTGACTAAATGAACTAGAATGTGAGCCCAGTCACTGTGGCAGCCATCTTGGATGTATTTCCAAGGGCAATACCACAGTCAGTATTGCCTTGGGGTTACAGGGAATGTATGTGTGTATGCTGGTGGTGGTGGTACTAGACTGAATGGTCCTTTAGGAAGTGAATTTATCAATTACTTTCCTGAGATATTTGCATTGAAGGTTTCTGGGTATCAAGAGATTTGTAGAGAATCCCATCAAAATCGTCCGTGAATCTTTCCTCTGTCACTTCAGGAGTTACTTTATCTTGGGGGTTTCTCACACACCTTTGCAGAGGTATGTTTGTGAGGGAGTATGAGCTTGTGGCATGAGGTGAATGTCAGATGTGGCTTTGTCCCATCATCCCACAGTAACAATTTGGAAAGCGTGGCTTTGTGCAGCTCAGTTCATCATGCTGATTAACTGACCTGAAATTGTATCCATTTGCTTAATTTTATTGCTTTCCAAGGTATTTTTTTCCAGACAATAGACACTATTAAATATTTAATTCAGCAGTAAGATTTCTGTTTATGGAATATTTATTAGATGCTTTTACTGAAGGTTTTTATCTTCAATTTTGTGACTGATAAGTCTTATGATGGAGTTTCAAATCGGCTGTATTTCATGTCATCATTCTTTTGTGAGAGGAAGCAAAACATGATAGAATGTTCATAAAGTCAACTGTGTAATTAGATGCGACCTAAGACACTCTACTATATTCTCCTTCTAACCTTTCAAAGTAATAACTTGACTTTCCTAGCTGTCCTTGAACAAAGTTACTTTGTTTTTCTTATTAGAATCCTAAGGGAAAATAAAATGGTTCATATGTCTTATTAATTGAAGATACTTGTAATTTCTTGATGGATCATTTTGTTTATGTGTGCATTCAACAAATATTTATTGAGCCTTTTCTATGTGTTTCTATGCTGGCACCGGGACAAAGTCATGGGCCCAATAACTCATGAGGAACATTGTTCAATCTATTATGATGCTTCCCTTTAAAACTCAGTTTCCAATACAAGACAAGCAAATTAAAAAGCAGATTTGAAGACTGCATATAGAAAATTACAAGAAATATAATATAACACTTTCGATCTGAAAATTCCCACCTGAAACCTACTGATAGCCTATTCCTCTCTTGAATTATCTGAACAAAAATGCCTAAGTATTTGTGAGTAGAGTGTGTAAAGACACAATATTACAAGCAGATTTTTAATGAATACTTATTATACACCACGTGCTTTATGAACATTATTTCTATATCGTGCAATGTTCTTCCCATTTGCCAGATGAGCAAACAAAGTCGTGAATATGTAGCTACTGGTTGACTAGGTCTGGTTTTAATCCAGTCTTACTCCAGGGCTCTAAGACTTTCTGCCAGCCCCCACTACCTCTGGTATCTTCTACAATGGTAGAATGCAGCTTGGTTTTCAATATTGTAAGAAATATACAAGAATCAAAACATGTTTTGATTTCTCCTCACACTGGTTGTTTCCTCGTTTGGAGGTGCAGGTGGCTAGAAATGAAGAGAAAAATCCAAACCAGTGGCTTTCAAAGCCAAGAATATCAATGTTCCACTGACTACATCAGAACCGCTGGGTTGTCTTGGGGTGGGAAGCAAAAACAATTGCAACCAAGTGCATTCACACTGACAAACACGCACATGCACCTGCATGTACATCACATCCTGGACCCACCCGGGATATTTTATTTCAGTGGTTCTAGAGTGGGACATAGGAATTGTATTTTCAGTAAGCTCCACAGGTGCTTCTGACGTACTTTTAGATTTATACATTTAGCTTATCTTAGCCAATTATACAAAGATTAATTTTTGCCCTTCCATTTTCTTTTTATGGATTTAGCTTTTCCTTCCACCACTGAGTTTCTTTCTTCAACATCCCGGGGAATGAGACTACTCAACACCTTTCTTCTCTGTGTGGTCAGATTACTTCCTTTTAAATTTATTTTCCAATCCTGCTTCACGTGGATTGGAGATACCGCCTGTGATGTTTGGCTTAATTACAGCAGGAATTTCACCGTTTTGAAGTTTCACCAGTGAGTTAGTTCTAAAAATCAACACTTACACATTCCCCCGGGAATTCCTCTGATTGTCTTCGGAAGTGGTCCAGGATTGAGAGGTCCAGCTACTTTTGCAAAAGCATTGGTGTATTTCTATGAGTTTAATTTTGAAAAATTGAATTAATTTGCAATTAATGACATGGTATAACCAGAGGTGGCTACTATTCTGACTTCTATTGCCATACTTTAGCTTGTTTTTGAACTTCATCTAAATGGAATCGTCACTATATATGTGGTAGTACCTGGTCTCATTTACTCATCATTATGCCTATGAGGGTCATTCCTCTTGTTGCCTAGATCACGATTTTGTTTTATTTCTATATGGTGTTGTATTGTAAGAATGTATTACAATTTGTCCATTCTACTGTTTATGGTTATTTGGGTTGTTTCTAGTTTTCTGCTATTATGAATACAGCTGTCAGAAGCATCCTTGTATATATCTTTTGGTGAACACAGCACTAATTTCCCTTGGGTATGTACCTGGAAGTGGAGTAGGCATATGTTTTGCTGCAATGGATATTGCTAAGCAGTTTTCCAAAATGGTATGGAGCATATGCCACAAAAATAGTATGGAATGCACTCCCACCAGCAGTGTTTAAGAGTTCTAGTTGTTCCACATTATTGTCAACACTTGGGATTATCAGTCTTTTTACACCTTGGTGATTCTGGTGATATGTAATTGTTTCTCATTGTGGTTTTAATTTTCATTTCCCTGATGTGGGCTCATCTTTGTAATGGCTGTGTGATACTCTGAGAAAGAATGATCATGTTTTATTTAACCAATCATCTATTGATGGGCCATCAGGCTGTTTTCAATATTTTCCTCTTATGAACTCTATTTTCATGTACTGTATACATGCACATGTCGTGTGATAAAGGCCAGATTTTTGAAACACTGGTTCAAAAGTTGTATTTATATTAAAACTTTGGCAGCTATAGTTATCCAAAGAAATTGTACCCATTTATACATCGATCGTCAATGTATGAAAATATCCTTCCCCACATGCTAGACAGCACAATATATCATTAAAGTTTAAAAATGTATGTCAATCTAATCAATGCAAAGTGATAGCTCATAGAAGTTTTGCTTTGCCTCTTTTTACTGAGTGAAGTAGAGCTACTTTTCATGCTCAGAAGCCATTTGAACCTTTCTGCCTGTGAGTGCTGGATCATATCTTTTTCCTGATTTTTCTATCAGATTGTTGCTATTTTTGTTATTGATTATAGAAGTTCTTTATATATTTAAAATATATACATTTGTTATATAAGTGGCAGACATCCTTTCTCTTATTAAAAGCATTTTAAATAGAAGAAAACACAAAAAAATTAAATTAAAAAGAGCCCTCTACCCCAACTTGATAAATCATGTAATAGTACTTTACGTGCTCCATATATAACAATAGCGGTAACTCATACTTGCCACACAATCATAGTTTATAAAGTACTTGCTTTTACACCTTTTCATTTAATCCTCATATTAACCCTATTAATTCATATCTGTATTCTCCTGATGAAGAGATTAGTAAACAGAGCTATTTAGTGACTTGACCAGGACTGCAGGGCAGCATGAGGGAAAGCCTATGCAATATACCGTATTTCTAATGGATTATAATTTCCCATGGACTTCTTGTAATTCTAGGCTTTGACCACCTGATCAGCCTTCAGATCCTCTTCATTTTTACGGCTGACTCCATTAGTCTCTGTCCACACAAACTCTTTCATTCCGTGGGAAAGGAGAAATGGACTGAGATAAAGAAGAAAACATGAATTGGTCAGATCTTTTATGATTTCTGATTGGTGAGTAATTAGAAGGCTATGCATATTGAGAGATTGGGATGAACTAAATGTGCAAAAACAGGGAATTAAGTGAGCAGAGTGGCATATGTGTGTGTGAAGGAGTTCCACTCACACATTTAAAATGTGGGAGAAATATACTAATTAAAGTTGGAAAGTATTGATGATATATTGTCCCAAGGCAATTAAGTAACAGAATACCACATATGATGTGATTGAATTATATGTGCTAATATAGAATAGCAAAGTGTCTCATATTACCAAGCTTACCAAGTGCTTCCTATTTGTTGGGCATTATCCTAAAATTTATTCACTGTAACTGACATAATCTGCACAATAGTGCTATAAGGTAGGCATTACCCCTATAGAGGAATGTAACTTGCCCAAGGTCACAGTTTGTGAGCTCTGACCCTGGGATGCAGAGACAAATTACTAACGGAGGAAGGAGGGGGAGATGGGAGGAAGGAAACAACAGTGGTCATCTCTTAATCATAAAGTTAAAGGTGAATTATGTTTTCTTCCTTTTGTTCTATATATTTTCTTCTTTTTATTATTATTATTTTTACAATACACATGCATTGCTTAGAATAAAGTAAAAATTACGACATGCCTGGGAAAAGACTTGACGGGGAAAAATGCTTTCCTGTGTTTTTATTAGCCCAGTCCCCAAAAGTTACTGATGTGCTAAGGGTACGGATATCCAATTGGCATTGGCAAAACCCTGGTAAATTTTGAATGCACGCAATGTACAAAGGCTGAAAGTTTCATGGCTCAATGGTCCCACAATATTATTATCTTGGGCAGAAGATTCCCACGCACGCCACACACAGGTACTGATGTTAAAGTGGAGAAGGTGTTCTCTTCTGATGCCAACAGTTTATTTGCTTTAATGATCCCTGCTTTATCTTAGTCTCCTCATTTCATTGCAGAAATGATCCTTAAAGTGTCCAGGAGTGAGGACAACTCTGTCTAATACTGGATTCAGAGACTTCTGCTTATTATAGGGAGGAGTCGAGCATGGTTATCCTGGGGACAGGGGAAGAGGAAGGGAATACTTGGTGTGATGTTAAAAATGGAGAAACTGGACATTTTCCCAGTTCCTTCCATCGAGTAATTACCAGTTGGGCTCCTTTATTGTGTTTTTATCAGTTTCCAAAGTTTCAGAAATGTCTATCATCAAAGGTGAAATTATCAGAAATTATCATGTATTTCAAAGGTAAATGGGGATGTTTTCTGGGTTTCTCAGTTGGCATTTGAACGCCAGTAGTCCTGACTTCATGCCACATGTTAGCTTCCCAACTGACCATACATTTAGGATATTTTGAATTTTCAAGGAAGAATTTTAAGAAAAAAATTTGAGGATGCATCCTATTGGTCTTGATTGAGAGTAAACTCGTTGAATTTTATTCAATGTGGTTTTTAGTAAATAAGAAATCATCAAGCTCAAACAGTCCCATTCACCCAAGACAGACAAGTCTATGTTTTATTAAAGGAAAACTGAGCTTGTATCGAGAGCTTATTAGCAATGAGACAAATATCCCAAAGTTTCTTAGGAAGTGTACGTGAAGAAATAAGATATCTAGAGGCAATTACAGAGTTGGGCTTCAAAATTACTTTTATGAAAAAGAACAACATTTGTCATTTTCGTTTAAAATCTTGATTTATCACATTCTGAGCAGAACTTGAAATGTTGTGTTTTTATTTTACCTAACAGAATGCCTTGCCTGCAGGCAAACAGAATGTTAGATTAAAACTTTTAATACTCTGGGGCAAAATCTGCTGCTTTTAATAAGAGACAAAGGCTCATTTGGATCTTTTCTTCATTACACAAACAGCCTGAGCTTCGTTTATCATGTTCATGGCTTTCATTCTGGGTGCACGGCATTGTGAAAGGAGACGATTGCCGGGGCACACACAGCCCGCAATGAGCGATAAATTTGAGAATCTGTCAATAGAGGCACTCGCTCTCCCAGGTAATTGTCTAACTCCATCTTCTTTCATCTGTAGCCAAGAAGATTTCAGATGGATATTGTTGACAAATGCATCACTTTGTGCAAATGGCTGGAAAGAAAAATGAAGTAGAACTCCATGCAAATAGATAGCATCAGTGAGGTCATCAGTCTTAAAAAAAAAAACAAAAACATAGTTCACCTTGATTGAGTCCTTTTCTACGCCAGGCACTCTGCTAAGCACATCATAGGAATAGATACGTTTCATCCTCATAATAGCCTTTTGATTTAGAAATGAGTACTATTCTATTTGACCTCTATGGAAACGGTGGGTTGAGGGAAGTCAAAGGCCTGACAAAGATAGCAGAGGCGGGCTTTTATATGAGAAATCTAACTCCAGAACCCAAGCTATCCACCAGTATTCTATGCTGCTTTTTAATTACGGCATCTACTAAAACGTGACCCTTTCCTTTCTGGTATGAAGATGGGATGGAGCAGACAGGAGGCTAGCTTTTGATATGAGAATGTCACTACCATCTGCCTAGGCAGGATGCAGGTTGGTCCAGGTGTGAGGGGAGTTGGCAATCAACATGCTACAGAGATGTGAAAATCCTTCTATTTGTAAAAGAAAAATATTGTTGATGTATGTTTTATTGGTATCCGTGTTTCATCTGTAAGATCGCCATCTTCCCTGTGCATGATCTCATTTGTTGGGACAAGATAGCATTATGGTAAAGACTGGGAGCTGCAGAAGACTGAGCAGGGGAAAATCTTGCCTCTGTTCTGTCATCAAGGTAGTTAGCTACGTAAATCTGCGCCAACAATGGAACCTCTATTAGCCTCGATTTCTATGTCTCCAAAATGGGCATAATTGCCACCACTTGTAGGGTTGTTGTGAGGATTTCAATAAGTAATATTTGCAAAGAATTTTGCAAAGGGCTCTAACGTCTTGACAAGTAGTAGTGCAATCTTCATCATTCGACTCATTCTGTTATCACCATGTCAATATGGGGCAGTGCATGGATGCTGTGTGTTTGTGGCACAATATGACTCTTTCTCCATGAGAGTGATTTGAGTCTAAGGAATGGGGATAATTGTGATCACTAAGTTACATATATTCATGCAGAGTGAAGTGGAGAGTTGAATCATTTAAAAAAAATAACTTAGCCCCTGAGTAATTTGAGTTAATAATTTCAATATTTAGACTTTGAAGTAAAACAGGTTTGTTTCATTCAATAAATGTTATTGAGTACCTACCATGAGCTAGGCACTGTGCCAAATGTGATTGAGGCAAAGGTAGCCTCTGTTTCACTGTTTATATTCAAAGAGCAGAAGCAGCCACACCAATGCGTCTATCTGTCCATCCATCCATCCATCCACTCTTCCATCCATCCATGAGCTAATAAATAACATAGACATGGCAATGAAAATATTTGGCACCTGGGAAGACTCCAAAATGAAGATGATATCTGATAAGGTTTAAACTGAAACAGGATTTACAGAGAGGTTTTAACAGGGGTAAGAGTAATCTTCATTGATACATTGTTATTTATTTAGCATATGGTAGTTAGCTACCTATTTTGTGCCACGCCTGGTGCGAGGTGCTCAGGCTATTACGATGAGCAAACCGAGAGCTGATGCCTGATCTCCTGACCCTCCTCGGTGATCTGGGAAGTACATCAGATCTGTATTTTAGATGATTTTAGGGTGACAGTGTAAATAACATAGTGGAGCAGAATAACTATGGGGTGCCAGGAGGAAGGAGATAATTATAGTAATCCAAGGGCAGTTTTTATGAGGAACTGAAGTAAAGTAGGGAGATATATGGATCCGAATTATACACAAAAATGCATCCGATTATAGCTTCACATTTTCCTCTTACTTTGTATGCGATCCACATGGTATTCATTTAATGAGAACAGGTGAAATATAGGAGAATGTTTTCTTGTCTACCTGAGTATTCAAATTTGTGGTTATTTCCAAATGGTGTTGCTTGGAAGGATAGAAATGGAAACAGAACCAACTCCCGATAATGTAGAGTGGATGGATCTTTAAAAATGAAACAGTGAATAATTGTCATGAAAATGACAGCCTGGGATGCACACAAAGGAACAAATTCTAATTTCAGATTGTGCAGTCAGGCAACAGAGCTAAGCAGAAATGAAAGGCTTTGTAAAACTCTCGTGTCATAGTCTAATTTTGCACGTAAAACATCCGCCCACTCTAAGAAGAGATAAAAAGTGCTTAACCTTAGGCAATCTGTATCTGAAAACTTTTCGGTGAGGTTCTGATAAGATGAATGAGATTTGACTATTGGGCCATCGGAAATTAGCCTGCTTGTCTGTGGTGCTCAATATTTCAAAGCTGTGCATTGAATTTAACAAACATTAACTGAAAATCTAGCACAGTGTAGGTGCCATGGATGATTCAAAGTTGAATAAGGCTTAGTTTATTTTCCAAAAGGTGTCAGAATCTACTGTGATGCAAATCATGAAGGTGGAATACCATAGTATTCAGAGAGTATGGACTTTGAAGTAAGACTTCCCCGGGTTCAATCCCAGCCCTTTCACTTACAGACCTCTCCCATAATTCTCGATTTTACCATCTCTTGAATGAGAATATTGTTAGTATCATATTGGTTTTATATGCTGTCTAACAAATAACCACAAACTCAGTGGCTTCAAACCACACCTGTTTATTGTCTCATGGTGTCAGAGGATTAGTACTCTGAGCATGGCTTGGCTGGGTCCTCCGCTCAAGCTCCCAAAAGGCTGAAATCCAGGTGCCAGTTGAGCTCTGCTCCTTTCTGGAGCTCAAGGTCCTCTTCCAAGGTCAAGTGGTTTTGGTGGAATTAGTTCCCTACAGTTGTAGGACTGAGGTCCTGCTTTATGGCTGGCTGTCAGCCAAGGCCTGTGCTCAGCTCCCAGAGGCCCTACAGTTCCCGGCCATGTGGCTGTCTCCTAGCCTCTCTCAACATGGCAGCTTATAGTTTTAAACCCAGTAGGAGAAGCTCTCTGAACTCTAGACCCTCCTTTAAAGGAATCACTAGATAATCTCCGCTTTGATTAATTTAATGTCAACTGATTAGGAATTTTAATTACATCTGCAAAATCCCTTCTCCTTTGCCATATTCTATTGGTTTGAAGCAAATTATAGGGGGACCAGGAATCACAGAATACATCTTAGACTCTGCCTACCACAAGTACTTACTTCACTGTCATTTTCTTTAGAACTAAATAAGACAATTTAGGATTTGAACGGGCAGCATATCTCCAAAACATCAGTGGCTTAAAAATACATTCTTGTGGTCACCTGCAGAGGCAGATGGAGCCCAACCAAGTTTGGTTCAGATTTCAAGACTGATGATGCCACATACACACTGAGAGGGTGTGGAAAGGTTATGTTTATGTAATTGAGGTCTCTGGGATGGGAGAGAAGCCCTCTCAAGTAAGTCTGAAATGGCTTGAGAGAGTGTAGAAAAAAGACTGGCCTTGGTTTTTATTATGGTTGGGAGGTGGGGCTGGGGTAATGTTTCCCACACAGGAGCTTGCATGGTTTGAAATGTGGGAGCACTCAGGCTTTTTTATTAACTTGTCTAGATGTAGGCACAAGGGGAAAAATAGGGCTACAGCTTCAAAGCTGCAAGCAGTCAAACATCAAAAAATGGAATCAGGCTCCTCATTACGCTCATGTACAAGCAACGCTAAGGTTGCCAGTTGATAGCTGGGGTGGCAGGTCCATACAGTTAGATGTGATGCAGCTTCCTTCTGTCTGCTGTTCCATCCTCAGCATTCCCCTTCCTTCTTCAGGGTTGCATATGACTCATGATGATCTTGGATCATTAGCCTTTTTATCCACAACCCAGGCAGCTGGAAAGAGAAAGGAGAAAAAGTCTAAAAAGCGGCTTTCCCCAGCTATTTGTCCCTCTCTTTAAAAACTTCCCAAAAGTTCCTCCAGATAACTTTTGCTTGCGTCCCACTGCATAGCCATGAACATCACAGTGAGCTTGGGGCCCCCAGGGAGAATGGGAAATGCAGTCTTTCATCTAAGCCCGGTGCTAACCTAATGAGGAAGGAGTTTGGCAAGGAAAGGAAGTCTCTTCTTTAGGTATCGATTGCCTAACCTGATGACTGACTTTTTCTAGAAATGTCATATATTTATTAAAAACTACTCACATTGAGTTTTTTCAAATAAACTTTTTAACTTTAGAAGAATTTTGGATTTGCAGAAAAGTTATAAATAGTAGAGAGAGTTTCCATGTCCCCCGACCCAGTTTCAGTTCCCCCATTGGTATCATCTCGCAGGATTAGGGTGCCTTTGTTTAAACTAAAGAACCAACATTGGTGCTTTACTACTCACCAAACTCCAGACTGTGCTGGAATGTTATCAGCTTTTCCAGTGATGCCTTTTTTCTGTTCCAGGATGCCACCCAGGATGCCACCCAGGGTCCCTTATGGCATTTCGTCATCATGTGTCCTTAGTCGCCTCTAGTCTGTGACAGCTTCTCAGATTTTCTGTTTTTTTTAATGACTTGGACAGTTTTGAGGAATACCGGTCAGTTATCTCATGGACTGTCTCTCAGTTTAGATTTTTCTGATGTTTTCCCATGATTAGAGTTTCAGGGAAGAATACCACAGAAGGGAAAAGCCCTTCTTGTCACATCATTTGGTAGAGTACAGGATATCCATGTGATCTCACTGGGAAGTTCACTTTAATCAAGTTCACTTTGGCAAGGTGGTGTTTTTAAAGTGACTTTGTTTGCCCCTATCCGTGCACTGTCATTTGGAAGTGGGGCAGCCTATATTCAAGTGTGTGTGTATCCTGGGAGGGGATTAAGCTCCAGCTCCCACAGAGTGCTTACCTACCTATATTATTCAGAATTCTTCAGTAAAATTGATTTGTCTCTTCTCCCTCACTTAGGTATTCAATCATTTATTTATATCTGTATGGGATCTTGTGTATTTATTTTGTACATTGGGTTACAATTGATACTACACTATTTATTTTGTTTCTAAAATTATTCTAGCTTTGGCCATTGGGAGCTCTTTTAGCTGGCCCTGGTGACCTTTCAACATGCTCCATCCTCTTGTTTTTTGAGCCCTTCCATAATTTCTGGCACTACAAGATGCTTCTGGCTCATCTTGTGTTTTCCCTGGCCCAGCCCTAGAACCAGCCATTTCTCCAAGGATTCCTGCTTCCTTTTGTCAGAGAACGGTATTAAAAACCCTTGGTGCATGTTAAATTTTATAAATGTCAGCTGAATACTGACATGATAGAATATAAATAAGTTTCTATAAAACTATGGAAATAATTAATTATCAGTGCAGGGTTACAGTGTAATAGCATGAAATGAGCTTTGTGAATGACATCATGAGTTTGTCTAAACATCATCTCATTTTATTCTTCCCCAATTCCCCAATTTATGCATGAGAAAGTGGAGACTTAGTTATCAAATCCCTTGCATATGTCACATAACTTGTGAGTGGCACAGGTAGAACATGAAGCTATATTTTCCAGATCTCTTTCTTTTTCATCACAACAGGTTGCCTTCCCAAGGGACATTTTTACAAGGCTTGATTCCAAGTATTGGATATTTTTTCTTTTATTCACTCATTAAGTCAACAAAAATTATTTATCTTCACCTATTGGCCAGACACTGCTCTAGGCACTGGGAATCAGGCAGGCAATAGGGCAGAACAGTTCCTGGCAATCATGCAGTTTACAGGATCATAGAGAAGAAAGTCATAAATAATTTCAGAGAGTATTAAATACTGTACAGAGAATAATCTATGCTAGAGAGTGAATGATGAAGAGGACTACATTAGACACATGAGTGAGGAGGCCATGTGTGCATTAGGACATGGCTGATAAAAGAAACCAGGTATAAAATGATACAAGAGCAGAAAGGGCAGTCTTCAAGGCCAGAATGGGCTTGACGTGTTCTGTGAAACTGAATAAAGACCAGGGCAACTGTATCATGGAGACTGAGGGGTTATATGGAAAAATATAAAGTCAGAGAGATAGGCAGAGGCCAGATAATAAAGGACCACATATGACATGCTAAGGAGGTTATATTTTATTTTATTTTTCTCAGAGCAGTAGAAACCATTGGAACAATTTTGGCAAGAGAGTAACAGGATCTGATTTGAATTTAAAAAATTTTATTCTTATGATTGTGCAGAGAATATGTGCCACATATTTCATTAAAATTTGAGACATCATTGATTGTCATATCCACTCTTGTTTTTGAGATGTTGAAATTAGAAAGAAGAAAAGGACCAGTGCAATTTGAAAGTGCCATCAACTGATTGGAAGATGCATTCCACTTTCAGAGGTGTTGAAATATGAAAAAAAATGTGCATCTTAGGATACATGAAATATAGAATTAGTTGAAAAGAATGCAAGCAGGGAGGCAGACAGGAGGTGATTGCAGTCACACAGGTGTCATATGTCAGAGGACTAGGCTGGCATCATTGAGATGGAGATAATGGGCCAGATTTTGAGTATAGTTGGAGGTAGAAAGGGCAGGGCTTACTGACAAAGGAGATACGGGAGTGAAGGAGAGAGAAGAATGACTTCTGGGTTTTTGGTTTGAACAATAGGAGGATGTGGTACCTTTACTGAGACGGAAAAGGGCATATTGAAAGTGTTGTGATCATGACTTCATTTTTGGCCATGTATCTAGTAGACTTCAAGTGAGATTATTAAGCACATGGTTGAGTAAGGAAATCTGGACTCAGTAGAGATGGCTGAAAGCTTATGATATTGATTTGGGTGTCAATCAAGTAGTTAAAGTCATGGGACTGGATGAGTGAGAGACTAAAGAGAAAAGGCTATTGAAGACTCTAGAAATAAGCCCTAGACAGAGGAGGAACCAGTGTTGGAGGCTACAAAAGAGGAGCCAGTATGGTAAATGGCAACTAGTCAAGTTTGGCATCACAAGGACCAAGAGTGTGAAGAGTGAGGGCATGGGCAGCTAGGCGGCATGTAGTTGAGAAGTTGAGTTTTATGGAGAAAGAGTATTGACCCAGGGTTTTGCAAGATGGAAATCATCAATGGCAGTCTAGACTTTTGCCACATGTTGTATGTTGATTTACACTTTGGTTGAGAGAGTATAACCCTTTCAGGAATTAGTGACACTGACTACTAACTTTGAGTGTGCTTTTCTCTACCTAACTTTCCTCTCTTTTATAGCTCAAGCATTGCTATAGGATAAAGAATATTTGCAGCTTTATTTTTAAAAATGCTGTCAATGGCACATTTTTTTAATTAATGAATTCTGAACTTATTTGGTAAAAATGATAAAATTACAGTATTAAAACTCTGACTGGCATTACATCGAAATTATTTATTAATTTATATAGTCAATAATCTTTCTTTTTAGTTCTGAATATGTTTACAGGCTTCAAATGTCTAGAAGAATGACTTCCTTTTGAAAATTAACTGAGTCTTCTGAGTTTGGCTAATTATGATAAATTTCTTTACTGGCCATTCTCTGAGTGTTTTAAGTTTGTCTGATTATGAGATATCCCTGATGATGAATTCAAATGCAGATATTGTCATCAGGAAAAGAGAACTTTATCCAAGCTCTTTGTTACGGGGAGGTAAATGTTTTGGATACAGTGCTCACTTCTCTGGAACATAAACCATATCATGCGGGCATCTGGAGAGTAAAGAACCTACTGTGCTTGGTTTATTAAACCTCTTTAATGTATATCTTTCTGTACACTCTTTTAGAATGGTTTTAGATTTGTAGAAAAATTGTGAAGATAGTACAGAGAGTTCCTGTATACCCAAATGTCCCTTATTATCGACATCTTACATTAGTATGGTACATTGGCCATAACTAATGAACCAATATTATTGATATGTTATTATTAAATGAAGTACATAGTTTATTCATATTTCCTTAGTTTTTACCCAATGTCCTTTTTCTTTTCCAGAATGTCCCATCCAGGACACCACATTACATTTAATTGTCATGTCTCTTGGCTATGGTAGTTTCTCAGATTTTTCGTGTTTTTGATGACGATGTTTTTGAGGTACACTGTGCTGGTATTTGGTAGAATATCCCTCAGTTTAGGGTTGTCTGAAGTTTTTCTCATGATTATATTTGGGTTTTGGATTGGGGGAGGAAGAGGTAAGGTGTCATTCTCATCACATCATATCAAAGGTACATGCTGTCACATGATATGACTGTTGATGTTGACCTTGACTTGGCTGAGGCAGTGTTTGTCCAGTTCTCCACTGTATCATTAGTTTTTCGCCCCTTTTCTTGCTGTACTCTTTGGAAGGAAGTCTCTATTCTTAGTCCATACTTAATTAAAAGGGAGTTATGCGCCACCTCACTGAGGGTAGAATTTCTTCATAAATTATTTGGAATTCTTCTGCACAAGAGATTTATCTTTTCTCTCCTGTTTGTTCGTTCATTCATTCATTCATTCATTCAATAATTTATATCACTATGGACTCACGAATATCTATTTTGTACTTTGGGTTCTAAAACAATACTATTTTATTTACTTTGTTGCTGAAATTGTTCCATCTTTGCCATTGGGAGCTCTTTCAGTTGGTTCCTGCATCCCTTTGACATACCTTCATCTGTGTGTGTGTGTGTGTGTGTGTGTGTGTGTGTCAGAGCACTCTCTTACACTACATGAGCTCAGGTCCATGTTGTATATTCAATGTCCAGTTCCTAGATTTATTAATTTCCCCAGGGATCTCTGGTTCCTTTTTTTTCGGGGGGGGGGAATGGTATTAGAAACCAAGATTTGGTTGCTAGATGTGTTCATTGCTATTGAGGTATCATTTCTTTTAGGTAATCTCAGCAGACAGCAAAGAAATCCATGTTTGTATTCCTAACCTGTGTTTATACACATATCTATAAGTATTTCTATATATTACATGTGTATATAGATTAAGCTAAGCATGAGTTCATCCTGATGTCTCCAGCTGTAATCCATTTCTACATTGTCCTTCTAGCCTCCTCCCATTGTTTATCTGTAAATTCCACTCCAACAATGAGAAACCTGGTTCCACCCATTTACTTAATTGTTCATTCCGGTTTACACATATGATGGTTTCAGAATTTCTAGGGGCCAGGCCCGTGGCCAAGTGGTTAAGTTTGTGTGCTGTTTCAGTGGCCTGGAGTTTGCTGGTTTGGATCCTGGGTTTGGACGTATACATTGCTCATCAAGCCATGCTGTGGTGGCATCCCACAGAGAAGAACTAGAATGACTTACCCTAGGATATACCACTATGTACTGGGACTTTGGGGAGAGAAAAAAAAGAAAAAAGAGGAAGATTGGCAACAGATGTTAGCTCAAGGGCAATCTTCCTCAAAAATCAAACAAACAAAAACTTTTAATATGTATTTACTTATTTCAACTTGTGCATCAAATTTCAGTATAGAAAGAAATTTTTGTGCTACGGTTAGCCCATAAACCAATGAACATAAATAATATATTGGTAGTGAGTCAGTAAGAAGTGAAGTTTTTTTGTTTTAACTTTTGTGTTCACTAATGTAATTTGCACATATAGTTTTAAAAAGTGGTGATGTATGCAAAAAGCTTAAAAGTAACATAAGCTAAAATTTGTGTTATAAGTAACAAAAAGCATCAGTTCTTGCCCCACCTACCCTGTCTTTGATACCTGCTCTCCAGAGAAAAGCCATATTCAACTTTGTTAAGCTATTTTTTTCTGTATTTACTTCCGTATCTCTAAATACTATACTTACACTGCTCTTTCTTGATATAAACAAACAGAAGCTTATATCCAATAAGCACCCATTTTCTGCTGGGACAAAAAAGAATATTAAGATGTCTAATTGCCTTTCTTTTTTAAAGTTTGGCCCTGAGCCAACATCTGTTGCCAATCTTTTTTCTTTTTCCCTTCTTCTCCCCAAAGCCCCCCAGTACATAGTTGTATATTCTAGTTGTAGGTCTGTCTAGTTCTGCTGTGTGGGACGCAGCCTCAGCATGGCTTGATGAGCGGTGCTGGGTCCACGCCCAGGATCCAAACCAGCAAAACCCTGGGCCTCCCAAGTGGAGCATGTGAACTTCACCACTGGGCCACACCCCAGGGCTGGCACCTAATTGCCTCTTAAATAGCTGTCTGGCCCTTGTTTTTGTGATTAGTCCTACCACACCCTTGCTTTCAGGGACACCATGCCTTCCATCACAGCCCCTTCACTTTCAGCCTGCTTCGATTTGATATGTCCTTGCCACTTGCTCTCCATCTTTCCACCTTCCAAATTTGACTAACACATTTATGCTACTCTTATCTTCTTCCTTCTCTCCTTGTGGTTGTGTTTATACTTTTTAAGTGGATTTTATTGATATTTTAGTGGGATTGTTGGAGAGCAGAGCTAAATGCCTGCATTTAATGCACTTATGCTTAATTCGAAATAGAAGTGAACTTTAAAATATGCGTAACTTTGCTTATGAGCGAAGTATGAGGTTTTATAAAATGAGATTATTTGTGCCGATTATAAAAGAAATACATGTTAATTTAATTAATTAAAATATACAAGAAAATGCAAATCTCCCCATTGTACTGCCTTCCTCTCCTCCCCACCCAAGTTCCATTCCTTAGATTGCTATGTTTTTTCTGGATTAATTTTTGCATTGTTATATGCTTTTATTCACTTTTCTTATGATGCGTATAAACTCATCTCAACTTCTTGAATTGCTGCATGTTGGTCCATTGATTAGATGTACCGGTACTGTGTTAACAAATTCATTGTTGATGGCCATTTAGATAGTTGCCTATTTTTCTCAAATAAACAAGGCTATAGTAGACACTCTTGTAAGTAAAAAAGTTGAGATTTCTGTAAAAAAGGAAATAATGAAGACCAAACATCTAACAGTTACTCACAGGACATGTAGATTTTTAAAATTTCCTTAGCTTGTATGGTACAGTGACATTTTATGCACAGAATGTTTTCCTAAAGACCTATTATGATCGCAACTCACATAACTCAAGATTATTTTTTCCAGTAGGAATGAAAGCAAAATGTATAGGAGTGTATTCTTGGATCACATAAATCTACAACCATTGTAACATATGTTTTCTTTAATGCTACCTTAAATTTCCACAGTAATGAGCACTAATATTTCACATAATGATATTGCCTAATTAAGAACACAGCATATCATTGTGGTTATTTAAATTTTCTCATAGCATTTTATTACACCTCGTATTGATTCTCAGGTTTAGTTTCCAGAGTTAGCACAAAACAAGCATCGCTTAATAGGCATTTGGAGTGCATTGTTATGAGATCTGAAAAGAATTTAAATTATAACAGTCTATGTTAAATGATAGCAAAAGAGTCATAGGTTCATTTGGGTGGATTCATTTAAAAAACATGTTGCATACAATACCTCCAAAGGTTGGCAATCATTTTTAGTTACCAGCTAGACAGTGGGATTACCATGAAATAAGCGTGAAAGCCAAGTTTGCAATTCACTTAACCAGCTCTGAAGTCATAGAAGCTGATACTTTCTTGGGGGATGTTTGTATTATTTAAAATGTTGAGCCTAAGTGGAGATTTATTAATATTTTAATATCACACAATTTCAATTTACATAATTCATTTTTGCATTAAATGTGATTATACTATGTGTGTGTGTATGTACGTGTGTGTGTGTGTATTGAGGTACCATCACCCATTATGTCAACATGTTTAGAGACAACTCATACCCAACAATATGTTAATAGGATGCTATAAAAAAAAAAGGTGCTGTGACATGGACTACTTCACATGGTTTTTACTTATTTTCTCACTGCACGTGGACAGAGGCTGACTCTAAAAATCAATTTATATGTGTGTATACACACGCACATTCATAAATATTGTGTCTGTGTGTGTTGCATTTATGGTATTACTAGTCATGCTACTTTTTAACCAATTCAGTTACTGTCACATGTAGCATTAAGTACTATGAAAAAGCAGGCTTTTAAAGAGATTAGAAGATAAACAAAAATATTTGAGTTAGTTCTACAGAGAATTTGTCGCATTTCAGATAGTCTATTTCCAAGAAGTAATTAAAATCACATAAATTATAGTTAAATCTTAGCACTGAGTTCTACTAACAATGTAGCTTCCAACCTTTCCTTTTTTTTTCCCTTCCCAATATTTTAGGGTCTTTATATCTCCAAACCAATGATCAAATAAAGCAAAATGTTAATTAAAGTATCCTTTATAGTTATTCCAAACTCCAAGAATATCCTTTTTAACATGTTAAAGTAGATATTATATAAAATATATTTTTTACAAATTTGGTCTTAGAGAGTGAAACGCTACTTCGAAGCATCTTGCCTGTCTCTACCCAGGAACCCAAGCGCCAGTACCTACTTTTCCCTAGATATCCAATCTTTTGGAACAACCAGTCTAATTAAAAGCCTGTGTTTCTCACATCTCTGCCTCAGTGTCCCTGGATGGTCCGGTCCACACTTGCATTGATTTCCTGAGTTCACTGAATTCTTAATCTCACTCGCATTTTGTCCTAATGTCTTGTCCTCTTTCTTTGGCTTATCTGACTCAAAAGTGGATGACCAACCCTTTTCCTAGATTTCCTCAAAACAAAGTAGCTGTGTTAAGCAGACATTTCTTTGTGGTTTGTGGTTAAGGGAAGAACGTGGCTTTGAAGCACAGCATAGGAATGAATATTATACAACATATTTTGAAGGTCATTCAGCCTCTTTCACAACTATCACTTTCCCTCTGACTGACTTCCTCCCAGGCTCACTGTCTGGCCAACATGTTACTCAAGCTCCTCTTCCTTGGTATGGGTTCCCTTCATGAGGTCCTTCCTCTCTAATTACAGCCCTGGACTGACTACAAAATTCAGATTCCTCCTTGCAGAGTACATCTCACTGCTCTACCTTTCCAGACCAGTCCATTGAAGGACTTCGTGATGGTTGATTTTATGTATCAACTTGACCAGGCCATGAGGTGCCCAGAAATTTCATGTACATTATTCTGGGTGTTTCTGTGAGGGTATTTTGAATGATATTAACATTTAAATTGGTAGACTTTAAAATTAGATTAGATTAACATTCTAATCAGTAGAGTAAAGCAAATTGCTTTCCGTAATGTGGGTAGGCCTCACCCCATCAATTAAGGGCCTGAATGAAACAATGAAACCAACCCTCCCCTGGGTAAGACAGAGTTTATCCAGCCAGCTGCTTCCAGACTTCATCTGCCACATTGGCTCTTCCTGCCTGATGTCCTTTGAATTGAAACACTGGCCCTCCCTGGGTCTCCTGCACCACTGGCCCACCCTGCAGATTTTGGATTTACCAGCTTCCATAACTGCATGATTCCAATTCCTTATAATAAATCTCGCACACATATATATGCGTTTTTATACTAAAAAGAGGTTATCTGCTATGGGCTCTTAAATTTTCAGACTTTCCACTAACGTTACCATAGTCTTAGTTATGTACAGCTTCTCATCAATCTCTATAAGAGAAAAGGAAGTCCTGTAGAGATCTATTCTCTCAGTGATATTAACTCTGCTGACTTCCTCTTCTCCTTCCTGCCTCTGCCCAAGTCAACAGAGGTGGCCGTCAGAGTGTTTTCACTGAGCTTAGTTTACCTGTTATTTTATTGTAAATAGCCATTTTTTCTATTATTATATTTATACTTCTGGAGTTGCCTTCTTGAAAAATGACCATCCAGTTTAACAGCTTAGAGTTTATATATCTAACGAGACTATTGTAGGCACTGAAAGCTTGAGAAATTTGGTCTTGATTTGTCCAAATGCAATAGCGTGTTCTACAGTTCTCAGGGCACCAGAATCAGAGGAAAATCCATGGAAATGATCAGTTTGTATCACTCAGGAGACAGTGTTGCAAGGCCGTGAATGATCAGTCCCAGTAAATGCTTTGCCATGATTTCCTTCTATGATGGTGATGTAGAGCCGGTGGGATAGGACAGAAAAGAACTAGAAATAGATTTTAATATGTTCTTGGGAAGCGATACTATCTGCTACAACTGATAGCAATGCTTTAAGGCGGACTTTATCAATCACTATCGCACTTCTGGGCTGGATAATTCTTTGCTCCAGGGGGAAAGGAAGAATAGAAGGAAGGAAGAGAATTGCAAAGGGAAGTGCAGATAAAAGTTCATTTGCCACAGACCCTTTATTTTGTGACATTGCTCTAGTTTTAATTTTATTCTTATGGGAACACACATCAATTTAAAAATGTATTGAACTTTTAAGCTTAAATTCTTTTCTTCAGAATTGGGTAATGACAACTAAAACATTTTCACTGAAATAGTCACCATTCCTCCGGGAAGTCTGTTTTCAAAATCACATTTGTGTATTTTTCCCACCTACTTATTTGGGGGAGTAAGGCAACTACTGTAAGAATAGAGAAGATTGTTTGTTATTTGAAAAAGTACTCTGGGTCCATTTTCCTGCAGCGAATTGTGAGAGCTTATGACTAATTTCTGATTATTTACAAAAAAGTCACTCCTTTAAATAACTTATGCTAAAGTCCTTAACAGTTTGCACAGGCAACTTTAAATGATGTTTTCTGAGAAGTTGGAGGTGACCTAACTTAGTTTTTCTTACTTTACAAAGTTTTATTTTTCCCAGTTACCTCTCATCAATAATGTGTCATGTATTTCCCTCATAAGATATTTTAAAGTTCTGAGCATCCCTAAGGAGATTTTAAGGATCCAAAAATCAAATCAAGTTTTCACGTTACTGTGTTACCCTTAACGTTACTATTCAAGGTCCTACGCCAGGTGCTGTGGTGTATACGGGTTGTGTGAGTCCTCAAAGAGCTTTCAACATAATCAGAAAGTTGACACATTAAAGGCAAAATTAGGGAGGATGAGAGGGCTGAAGGTGGGGATTGTGAAGATTAAATAGCAACAGGTTTTAACAGTAGCAAATTAGAACATAGCAGATACCACGTGTTGGGGCAGGCATGGTTGGGCACAATTATTGGGCAAATGTAGGTTTTCCTGCTATGAAACTCTGAGGATGCTAAATTTAATGGAGATTTTAATGTAATCAAATCTTGTATTGCCTTTCCTCTTTGGCTCTTAATTTCTAACCCAATGTCATTGTAGTTAAAGATTATTATCCAAATTCATTTGTGTATAAAAAATAAGGATTTCTGCGTTTGGGTTTCATTAATACTGATGCGACAAATTGTAAAGGGCAGACACTGGGTTCTCAAATGCCTGGTGGATTCTGAAATACAAGCATATCTGAAATGCACTTTGTGGGAGTCGGGTAACCACTTTGCATGTCTGAAGTTTTACATTTTTCTTTCACATTTTGATTAGTCTGAAAGATGTGAAGGAATTTCTTAGTTATCATACAGGGATTTGCTGAGAAATGCCAGTTTTGGGCATTCCAGTCAGTATCCATTGTTTAATAAGGTATAATCATAAACCAATTATTTCCCCAAATCATAGGTTCTTCTGAAAATGCCCTTTCTGTGTTCTTCCCTAAAATGAAATACTGGTTTCTTTCTTATTATTTGTCTTTCTTTTCTTCCTCTACGTAGGAGATTTGTCTTTTCTTTTCTCTCCCACAATAGTGAATTTGTCTTCTCTTTTGTCATTATCCCAAAGTGAATTTTTCTTATCCTTTGTCCCCCAAATGAATAATTCTCTCCTTAAGCCTTCAAGAAAGTGAATTTGCACATGTGTGTCTCACAGTGAATTTCCTTTCTTCCTTGCTTATTGCAATTTAATTTTTCTTTTCTGCTTTTTTACTCACTGGTAATCTTTCTACACTTTGCCTCCCCCACCCCCCAAATTGATGACTTTTAAAAAGTGATTGTTTTCTCTTTCCTGATAAATTGAAAAAGCAACATCAGGATTGAAAGTTATAATTGTAATAGTTTCGTCAGTGCCTTCTTTCTGGAATTTCTGCAAGTAATACTTGTGTGGACTGTTACTGAGTTGGCCTATTCTCTCCTCCTAGCACACTTAAATTTATATTTCTACTGTATGCCTAACTATATATTTAAGAAACATAAAAGATTTTTATTAAAAATGGAAAATATCCCCTTTCCTGTTTAATTTTTAAACTTACAGGGTATGTCCAATAAACTTGTAATGGCTGAGTAAAGGGGAAGCCTCGTTTTTGAGGCTTCCTGAGAGATTACAGCTTTCTTTTCAATTTTTCTCAGGTTTACCTGGTAATGGCTGGTCAGCACAACTGCTCTGCCTGGTTCCTTCACTCTTAGACACAAACATTTATTCATTCATCAAATAATTACTGATCACATATTATGTGCCAGACACGGAGCTAGAGATTGGGTGTAAGTGCTTAACTGTAGTCGTCTGGGTCCACCCCCATGGGGCTAATAGTTTAGTTAGGGGGACAGTCTTGGAATAAATAAACCAATATGTAATCCATGCAACTGAACACACTTGGAGTTTCCATTGGAGGGTTATGCAATTCCTTTTACCCTCGATAGCTATCTATTTTCTTTATTTCTCATAAATAATAGTAATTACTGCTGCCACTTGTTGAGAGGTTGCTATGTGCTGGGGACTTTTTGAGTCTTTTAATTGCGTTATGTCATCTGGCACTCTAGACACCATTGTCTGATCCTTACTACACACATTCTACACATGTGGAAACTGAGTCCTAGAATGGCTGTCATCGTGCAGGCGCACCGGAGCCAAAGTCCAGTTCAGCAGTTTGATGCTGCACCTTGGCCCTCCTGGAGCCTGAATCCATTCACACAGCTGTTTCCCTTTGCTGCCAGACAAACGGTCTCTTCCTGTTTCTAATAGAGACCTTCTCTCTCCAATCAATTCAAGGATTGTTTTTTGTTTGTTTGTTTGTTTGTTTCCCAAACCACTAATGTGAATTTTGGAGAACTGTTCACCAGACAATCATTTATTTATTTTTTATTCACTCAATAAGCCTACGAGCTAGTGCCTGAACAGCATCCATCATATCCGTACCCAGCCTTGACTATCTTGGCTCACACTGACTAGCTCAGGGATGGGTGTTTGACTCAACACAGTACAGTCAGTGTCAGCCAGGCAAGACCAGTCATGGCTTTCCCCTGGAGATACTCAGAATGAGATGTTCTCTTTCGACTGCAGTTTCCACATTGGAATGATTTAAACCTGAAACTCACTTCCTGACTCATGTCAGATGTCTCATGCAATGTTGTCTACCATACCGTCTTAGAAAGGAGCTGCACACAGGAGGGCTTGGGATTAGGAGGGATTAAGAAATGCTCACCAGAGAATGAGCATTACCCTTGTACAACTGAGTTGTAGCATGGATAAATCTATACCTCACTACATACACTAGTTAGGCAACAAATTGACTCTCTTACTATTTAGCTAGCACTTTATTGGCTTGAGAGCATAGGCAATTCCCCAGGTCTGCAAACCATTTCTGCATTAAAGCAGTGATGGCAGGCCTGGGTAGGAGGAGGTCTGGCTTCTTAAATGCTCAGTGTTAATGGTAATAAAGAGACAAAGGAAATTGGAGACCCAAGGGAGGTCTGTGACTGACACCAGCTCCCTCCAGTTTTCCAGGGGGCCCCACGAGTGATGCACAGATTTGTGTAGCAATGAGGTCTGTCACACTGTGTCAAAGGAAATGTCATCTGCAGCTCAATGTGGATGGTTTTAGAGTGAAGGAAAACACACATGGGATGCAATATACATACTGAGGCTGGCATTAAATCAAAGCATGTTAGAGGAGTCTGCAGGAGAGGCTGGTCTGAGAGCTGTCAGTTTCTCTGGGTCCCAGCTAAGCACGTTACAGAGGAATTCACATCAGCTGTGGGGAAAATTCATCTGTTGATCCAAAAGCAACTGCCAAGCCATCTTTAGTACATGACAGCTAGAAGAAATTTCCTTCTCAAATCCGTGTTTCAATCGCAAGCACTCCCCAGATTGGTTAAAGAGGGAGGGAGGGTAAAGGAAATGCAGATGTGGAGATCATTGACATGAGAGACAGGAGGAGGGAGGAGAGAGATCTGACGAAGAAAATTAAATGAAACTTCAGTGACTCATGAAGGCACCTCTGCAGGTTTCAGATAAGTCACCTGTCATAAGTCATTTTCTTACAGGACATAGCTCACCCCCTGTTGACTGTGGTGGGTTTACACTCGATTCAAAACCATGTTCCCAGACTGGATTTTCACCTTCATTTCTTAAAACAAAGCATTGGCTGAGCTGAGATAAAGGTAGAGGCTCTCTAGTGTTGTGATACTCAACATTAATGGTTTTCTTTCCAATGTTTCCCTGAAATTGACATTTAAAATGTTACTGTACAATTTCCCTTTAAAGCAGCTCCGTGGAAATGTCCACCAAGAGGGAAGGAACAATGGGCTCGGTAATGGTAGGTCTGAAGGCTGTCCTATTGTTGTCATATGATTATCGCCCTGCAAGATCTCCACACAGAGCAAACGCAACCTGGAACCTGTTTGCTAAGTGAATAACAACTTTCGATTTAAAAAACATTTATTTCTAAAACTCTGTGACTGTAGCAGATAAGCATTATAAGACGATATTATCTTTCTTCAACTTCAAATTTCGGTTTGTCCACTGTGGTTTTTCCTTTAAAACAAAAAGTCACATTACCTTTCTGATTAAAATATACATATGTGTGTGTGTGCTATGTGCTTAATATAAAAGATTTAATCAAATCTGACAAATAGGGAGAAAAAACAGGTACTGGATATGCTATCACCTGAGACAAGTACTGTTCTTCTCAATCTACCTGAGTTTATATGAACTCACATATGTACACATACACATATATAGTACGTAAATAAGTAAAATTATACACCTGTAAAATTTAACAACAGAAATGTGTATTGTATATGCTACATTAGGTTAATTTTTTTTAGTAATACATTCACTTCATGTTTCCATTTCCGTGAATTTGGGCCCATATTAATGACTACATACCAGGCATTACATTCATGTAAAATAATTATTTAAACCAATGAATTATTGATGGATTTTTTTTCTCCTTTACTCATAGTACAGTGAAAATGCTTATAGGTGCATCTTTAGGCGCTGCCATTTTATTTCCTTAGGAAAGATTTCCTAAAAGTGAAATTGTTAGATCAGAGGGCACATGTAAATCACGTTGTAATACCTATTGTTGGAATGAGCCTACCGGGAGATTTTTCCATTATGTGCGCCCATCAACGGTATATGAAGCTGCCTGTTTCATTTGAATCATGTGGGAAATACTAAAGTAACAATTCTACTCCCTCCCCCAAACTAGGTGAGTCAAATGCTCAGGGAGTGTGGATAATTGCATTAGTCAATACACTGCATTTTCAATAATTCAAAACTTTATTTTCCAATATGCCTTTGATGAAATTACTGTTTGGAGTTTGCCAGAGGTAGGATGGAATGTGGTGATGGTAATGGTAAAGACTATTAAAGTAAAAGAATTATCTGCCCAAAATTAATCTCAAAAGTTTATCTGAGAAAAGCTTTGGGTTTAGTTTGTTCTTCTTTTACTAGTTCCTTACATTGTAAAGATAAGTTGTTGATTTGAAATCTTTCTTGTTTTTTTAATGTAAGCATCAACAGCTATAAATTTTCCCCTTAGCAGCTGCTTTTGCTGCGACTCATGTTTTGGTGTGTTGTGTTTTGATATTCATTTTTCTCTGAGTATTTTTAAATTTCCCTTGTGATTTCTTCTGCGATTCCTTGATTGTTTGAGTGTGTTGTTTAATTTCCACAAATTTTCCAGTTTTCCTTCTGTCACTGATTTCTAACTTCATCCCCTTGTGGTCAGAGAAGATACTTTGTATGACATCTATCTTTCTAAATCTATTGAGACTTATTTCCTGACCTAACATATAGTGTATGCTGAAGAATGCCCATATCCCCTTGAGAAGAATGTGTGTGCTGTTATTGTGGGGTATAGTGTCCTACATGTCCTTAGATCCAGTCGGTTGATTAGGTTATTTAGGTCATTGCTTTCCTTACTGATCTTGTGTATGGTTGTTCTATTCGTTATTGAGCATAGGGTAGTGAAGTCTGCAGCTATTACTGTGGAAATGGCTATTTCTCTCTTCAATTCTGTCAATTTTTTCATCATATATTTGGATGGTCTGTTATTAGATGCATAAATGTTTATAATTATTATATCTTCTTGATGTATTGAACATTTATTAATATGTAATATCCTTCTTTGTCTCATAAATTTTTTGATTTAAAATCTATTGTGACTGATATTAATATAACCACCCCTGGTCTCTTTGGATTATTGTTTACCCAGATTATCTTTTTCCATATATTCACTTACAACTATTTGTGTCTTTGGATCCAAAGTGAGTCTCTTGTAGACAGCATATATTTGGATCATGTTTTTATCCATTCCACCAATCTCTGTCTTTAATTGGAGGGCTTAATCTATTTACATTCAACATAATTACAGATAAGGAGAGATTTGCTTCTGATAAACATAGTTATTCTTTTTATTAAATTTTACAATAAATGTGAGGGTACTAGGAAATGCCCCAATCAGATGTGATTTAAATTGGCTATTCCGGCCCTTAGAGTGATTCTCTTTTCAACCTCCTCTGAGCCACACTGGATTTAGTAGAACAGCCTACAGAGTTGACTTATTGCTGTGTTTCTGCTCTGTTTCTCTGGTGTTCACTCAGCTGTGCTCTCCTCTACTTTTCTTCATCCTCAGCCTGTATTCTCTAAGGGGAGCAAAATGGCCAGAGTATTTCTGGGTTCGTATCCACATATTCTCAACTTCATCAAAGAGAGAACGACTTTTCTAGCAGCTTTGCGGAGTGATCAAGTTTTGTTCTTAGAACCCATTCGTCAAATCTCTTCCACATTTTGTTGGCCCATATTAGGGCAAATGCTCCTTCTTGAACCAGTCCCTGTGGTCAGGGGAAGGCCATGTGGTGACTGGCTTGGGCCTGGGTTCTGGAAATAATCAGCGTGGAAGGAGGAATTGGAATTCCCGCAATTCCAATCAAACCAATCCCGTAAGCTTTCAAAGGACTGGATCTCTCTGAAGCACGTGGCTCCTATGAGGGAAGTGTTGTAAAAATTTTCTACTGCTGCCATAACAGTTGCCACAGATTTAGCACCTTAAAATAACATTTATAATCTCACAAGCCTGCAAGTCAGATGCCTGGAGCAGCATGGCTCAGCTGATTCTCTGATATAGTCTCACAGGCCAAAACCAAGGTGTAGGCACATCTGCGATCTTATCTGGAGGCTCTGGGACGAATCTACTTCCAATCTCATTTAAGTGTTGGCAGAATTCAGTTCTAAGCAGTTACAGGACTGAGGTCTCTGTTTCCTTGCGGGCTGTCAGCCTGGGGTTACTCTCAGCTTCTAGAGGCTGCCTGCATTCCTTGGCTCATGGTTTCCTTTTTTTCATCTTCAAAGCCAGAGCCAGCAATGATAGGTCGAGTCCTTCTCACTGCTCCAATCTCTTTAACCTCCCTCTGTCTCATCTCCTTCTGCTCTTCAATCCCCCACTTCTGTCTTTCCTTTTTGCTTTATAGGGTTTTTGTGATGATGCTGGGTAATCCAGGATAATTTCCCTACCTAAATTCATGAGCAGTAACGTTAATTCCATCTGCAAACTCCTTCAGAGCAGGACCTAGATAAGTGTTTGATTGAATAACCATAAGATGGGAATCTTGGGAGGAACAACTTTAGAATTTTTCCTGCTACAAGTATCAACATATGGATAAAACATTATAGCACCTCTGGAGGGGAGAAGGGGGACGTAGAAGCTCGTTAGGCAACTGTCATTGTTCTACAGAGATTCTAAGTACAAAAGCTCTAGGGTTCTTTCTCTAATTTTTAAAATTTTAGAATTAAAACAATTTTTTTTACACGTCAAGCTCTAAATATAATGAGAATTAAAATGTATCCTTTGGATCTTACAAATATTTTCCTGCAATTAGTCCTACAGAGACACAATTAGGTAATACGTTTCTATTCTCTTCACTCAACAAATATATATTGAGCTCCTACCATCTGTCAGAATCTGTTCTAGGGACTATATTATCTGGAAAAGAGTCCTTCTCACATGGAGTGTATATTTTAGTAGGGGAGTCATTGAAAATAACATGATATGTATTGTGACGATATGTATTATGACAATACGTATTGTGATACGTATTGTGGCAAACAAAAAGAGCAGGGGAGAGGAACGGCTGCAATTTTAAGTAAACTGGGCAGGAGGGACCTCACTGAGAAGGCGAACATTTGAACACAGGCCTGGGACAGGTGAGGGATGAGCCATGTTTACATCTGGGGGAAAAGCATTCCTCGCGGAACCACTCCTCCCTCTCTCCCTCTATCCGAGATCCTGTAGCCACTCAGTCCTCAGCCATAAAGGCCATGAGGCTTTTATACATGAGTCAGATTGCGGGAGGCTTTGCTTAGGAATGTTTTGGAAATGATAGTGGAATCCTATCAGAAGGTGTTAGAGCGTTTCTTGTGGGGAACAGAAATAAACGCCCATTTACAACGCATTGACATGTGTACTCAAATTGATTTCTCATTCTTGCAGAACTAACAAGAAAAGGTATATACACATCTGCTCTCATCACAAATATATTCAACTTTCACATCGCTCATGTAGATTCTCAAGGAAATTGCCCCAGAGAAGAAGCAGAATGATAAGGCTAATAGCAACAAAGCAAACACTAACATTTTGCTTCCCTTGGTTAAGAGAGAAAGCCCCCTTCTTGTCACAGAAATGGATAGCCTCCTTGATGAATTTCTACCTTTCGATTTACGTCTACTTCATTGTGGGTGAGGTGGGGTGCAATAAGATGACAGGCCTGCAGAAGAGGGAACAACAGTAGCTGAGAGGACTTTGTGATTTCAACATTTGAGAAAAATATGGACACTGGAAGGAAATAATGATACTCATCAAAAGGCACCATAAAACAAGATTATGGAAAGAATATGCTTGTCTGCAATTCTGTTTTGAGAATGAATGATTAGCTTGTACTGCAAACTCACAGCATTCTCTCCTTGTTTTCTCTCCTGGAAATCATGATGGTATATGGAGGCTTCAGGTCTCTGCTCCAGCCTTTGTATTGAGCACACTGCATTAAGGTGGAGTTCCCAGAGCTCCTAGGGGAAATAGGCATGGAATTCATCAATTTAAAAATATTAGTTGAATTTTGTATAAGTAGGAATTAGTTCACATTCTCCAAGTTGTACCAAAAGTGAAAAATACAAACCAGAGTGGATTAAACAGGATAGATATTTGTTTCTTTCCTCCAGAAGACACCTAGACATTAAGACAAGGCTGGTATGGTGATTGTGTTAGTCAGGGTTCACCAGAGAAATAGAACCAACAGGAAATATGTATATTACATATACAAATATGTTTATAAAATACATATATATTTATAGTGGATAACTAGTAAAGCCATTGGTCTAAGTCAGTATGAATCCAAAGACCTGAGAATCAGGGGGCTGATACCGAAAATCCTGGTAAAGCTGGGAAACCAGGAGCACTGACGCAAGGGCAGGAGAAGATGGATGCCTCAGCTCGAACAGAGAAAGTGAATTTGCCCTTCCACTGCCTTTTTGTCCTATTCAAGCCCTCAGTGGACTGGATGATGTCCAGCCACATTGCTGAAGATGATCTTCTTTACTCAGTCTACTGATTCAAATGTTATTCTCTTCCACAGACACATACAGGAATAATGTTTTATCAGCTATCTGGGTATCCCTTAGGCCAGTCAAGTTGACACATAAAACTAACCATCGCAACCACATTAGGCACTGAGGCTATTTCTACCTCGTTGCTTCTGCTATCCCCCGCACTGGTTTTCTAACTCACAATCCAAGATGGCAGATTGAGTTCTAGTAATCATATTTGCACACCCGCTACCAGAAACCTACACCCTCAAATTCCGCATCTTTAAAAACATTTTTGAAAAGTAAAACACAACATTTTCACTTATATCCTCTTGGTCAGGACTTAGTCACATGGACTTAAGTCTATATTTTAGTAGATTATATGCCTAACTGCAAATCTAGGCTTTTATGATAAAGGATGAATGGGACCATAGCTACTAGGGGTGGGCAATGGAAACTGAGCTCTTAGAATTTTCCCTATGCTACTGGTAAGAAAGTCCTGTATGCTCGAAGCCTTGAACCACACTGTACCAGCTTGTCAAGATAGTTTGTGCAAACAGTGTGGTTTATGGTGCATGTGTACTTTCCTTCTAGGGGTTTGGAATTTTGATAACTGGTCAATCATGAAGGCACAGTCTTCCTACATGATGGTCTCCAATAAAAACCTTGGACTTGTAGGCCCCAAAAAGCTTCCCTGGCAGAAAATATTTCACATGTGTTGCTACGGTTCATTGCTGGGAGATTCAGTGTGTCTTGTGCAGCTCCATTGGGAGAAGACTCTTAGAAGCTCACACCTGGTATCCTGCAGACTTTGTCAGATGTGCGTTTTTCCTAATTGATCCTGCTTTTTATCCTTTGGTCATAGTAAACCATAATCATAAGTGAAATGACTTTTGAGTTCTACATCCCAGGCTATGTGCTAGTTGTCTTATACACATTTCATGTGCATTAATTTTCCTAATAACCATACAAAGTTATGGTTACTACTGTCTCCATTTTACAGATGAGGGGCTGGGGGTTTTGATAGATTAAATACTTTGTCCAAGTTCTCACATCTTGTAGGTAGAAGAGCCAGGATTGGAATGAGGGGAGCTTCTGGTTGTACGTGTTCTTCATGGTAATGTGGAGCCTGGAAGCTGGCTGTTCAGATGCGGGAAGGAAGATGTCTTGAGTATGAACGGATCACATTTTTTGTAGTGGAATAAACAAGTTGTTGTGGTCAATTGCGTTATTTTTTAAAATTTCTTTGTTCTTCCATTATTCTTCCCTACTCTGTTAACTTTGGGCTTGCACAGGTGACTTGCTTTGTGCAATGGAATATGGGCATGTGTCACAGTGAAAATTTCAAGCAGAGGCTTGAAGAGCCACCATGAGTTTCCACTCCTCTTGAGCACCTGGCTTCTGTGATGAGAGGATCAAGACCCAGGTAACCACTGATTTTTCAGCTGGAGTTCCAGAATGAGAAGACATGTGGAACAACCCAAATCTCCAACTCAAACCTGGAACAAAGCAATCACAGCACCCTCATCCCATCTGTGAGGAAGAAAAACAGATTTGCTGTAACTACCAAGGTTTTGGTATTGCTTGTATTGCAACATTACCACAGCAAGGCTGACTAATACAGTTGTACAGCAAATATGTAATTTTAAATATAAATAATTTGAATAGGTCATCAGAATTCCCAAAATAGTCATTCTTAAGATAAATCATTTTATTTAGTAAACAATGTTTTTTGCATCACTAAAAACTCAGTATCTCTGTGGAGAAATTAACAATAAACAATTATTGAATTTCTACCATGTGGCAGGTACTTTTCTAAGCTCTTTACATACATGAACTGAAGTTGATACATGTAAGGATGTTATCGCATATTACAGAGTTGGAATTACAGAGGCTAAGTAACTTTCCCACGTCCACACAATGATTTCTAGGATAGAACAGGGCTACAGTTACAGGAAGTTTGAGAGTCCAGAGGTTACACTGCTGCCCACTATGTAATACTACCAAAAAAGTTCGGATATTTAGATAATTTACATGTGGATTTTTAAACTTAGGTGTATAAAATTGATGAGTTTGCAGGTTGATTGCATAAGAGGAAAGGACTAGCATTTAGTTTGTTTTCTTGATCACACACACACACATTTTAGTGGATGATGAAGTTCATGAATCTTTTGACCTCCCCAGAGATAATAATAACATAGAGATAATTAAGTACATACATGAGTTATGGGAAGATTTTTTCAGAAACTCTCCGTATTGAAAGGATTGCTCAAGGCCAACCTTTGAGGAGTCCGTGCAATGTAAAATGTTTCATTTAATTTCTCTCCCAGCGTGGTGAGGAGACATTTTTATTTCGGTTAACATAATGAATGCAATGACAACTATGTAATAGCTTTTTGGCTCTTGGTTTTACTCCATTCACCTCAGAAGCCCTTACAATATATTTTCCTCTGGAAAAATAATCTATAAATAAATTGGGATTTTGATATTTTGAGACTCTCTGTGGTTATTAAATCTGGGGGAAAATGTTATGATATTTATATACTTCTACATAAGATAAAGAGATGGAGATTTGCACTTCTCTGAGAAACTGGGGATCCATAAATAATCCATTTCAACAATTTTGAGCCTCTTACTTCCACATGCATATATAGTCACACCTTATCAAGATGCCCTGGCTGTTGTGTATGCATGTCAAACTGTGTCATATTCCATATGTAATCATATACAGTAGAATAGTGGGACAGGTGGTGACTTTGGATACAATGTATCATCATCCTTGATTGTTTTTTTTGCATAATTTGGAAAATTATTTTTATAAGACAGAATTTTAAAGAATTCCTAAGATAATATTGTAATATTATAATATTATTGTATTATAATAATATTGTAATATTGTAACCCTTATGAAACTTTCCCTTAATCTTTACCATCTGCCAACTCAGGATCTATACCCTCCCACAGTCTCTTTCTCTACCAAATGAGTGACACCATCCACTTTTCTTAGTTGTCTGTGATTTTTTTGTTTTTATTTTTGGAAGGAAGATAGGCCAAAAACTAACATCTGTTGCCAATCTTCCTCTTTTCGCTTGAGGAAGATTGTCACTGAGCTAACATCTGTGCCAGTCTTCTTCTATTTCACACGGGAAGCTGCCACAGTGCGGCTTGCTGAGCAGTGCTAGGTCCGCACCTGGGATCTGAACCTATGAACTCTGGGCCACCAAAGTGGAACGTGTGAACTTAACCCCTATGCCACCAGGCTGGCCCTATGATTCTTCTTTATTGCAGTAACATTGGTTTATAACATTATATAAATTTCAGGTGTACATCACTATATTTTGATTTCTGTGTAGATTAAATCATGTTCACCATCCAAAGACTAATTACAATCCCTCACCACACACATGTTCCTAGTCACTCCTTTTGCCCTCCTTCGTCCCCACTTCCCCTCTGGTAACCACCAATCTAATCTCTGTCTCTATGTGTCTGCTTGTTTTTGTTTTTATCTTCTATTTATGAGTGAGATCATACAGTATTTGACTTTCTCCCTCTGACTTATTTCACTTAGCATAACACCCTCAAGTTCCATTGTTGTCACAATAGGATTTCGTCCTTTTTTATGGCTGAGTAGTATTCCATTGTGTACCTGTACCACATCTTCTTTATCCATTAGTCCCTTGATGGGCACCAAGCTTGCTTCCAAGTCTTGGCTATGGTGAATAATGCTGCAATGAACATAGAGGTGCATGTATCTTCACACATTTGTGTTTTCATGTTCTTTGGATAAATAGCCAGCAGTGCAATAGCTGGATCATACGGTAGTTCTATTCTTAATTTTTTGAGGAAGCTCCATACTGTTTTCCATAGTGACAGCAACAACCAGCACTCCCACCAGCAGTGTATGAGGGTTCCCTTTTCTCCTTCCTCTCCAACACTTCTTATTTCTTTTCTTGTTTATTATAGCCATTGTGGCAGGATTGAGGTGGTATCTCACTGTAGTTTTGATTTGCATTTCCCTAATAGTTAGTGATGTTGAACATCTTTTCATGTGCCTGTTGGAGAAATCTCTGTGCAGATCTTTTGCCCATTTTTAAATTGGGTTGTTAGTTTTTTTGTTGAGATTATGAGTTCTTTATATATTTTGGATATTAGCTCCTTATCAGATCACCCTTGATTGTTTAGTAAATTATCATTCAGTAAAAACTCAAGAGGATTTACACAAAGAATTAGAGAAAAACAATATCAACTGCTAACATCTCTTCTTTGGAACTTTTTTCTCCAGTGACATAAAGTATAAGGATAAGAAAGTCATTTTATTAGGCCTTTCAATCCCTCCATGTTAGATGTGGCTAAGGATGATTCTTCCACAGTGTCCCTTCCTCTCAATCTCATTCTCTGCCTTTTCTCTGTTCGGCTTATTATATTTCCATCACTGTTACGGGCACTTATTTTCATTTGTCATTTTTGTTTTGGAAACTGTAAAAGTTAATCACAAGTTCAGATTATTGAGGAAAGGGAGCTTGTATTTTTAATAATTTCTATTGTTTGAGGAAATTAATTAACTAGATAAATTATAGTTAAATTGCAGTATTTGTGACTTTTTCAATTCACCAGAGAAATATGTGTGTGGTTCCTAGACAGGACTGGAACTGCTAAAACTGCAGTAAGAGATAATCCTTCACACTAGAAGTGCTGGACCACAATATTCGTTACATCCCATATTAAGCTGTTTCTAAATGATCAGTGACCACTTTTGACAGAAGTGAGCAGATTAGGTATAAATGTCTACGATCCTGTCATGGGTAAGCATAATGATGTTATAATCAAATGTCACCCATGTCAGTGTACATGATTTGCAACAGTGTTCTTTCTTGACATGAACATACCTCAGGTCAGTTAAGAAAACAGATGTTGACTTCCGACGTCAATTATATCTTTGCCATATACTTGATGCCTGTGATCTTGGACAATTTATTTGTCTGTGCCTTAGTATGCCAGTCATTAGCATCAGGATAATTATTCCTTCTTCTTAAGATAGCTATGGCTATTAATGTAAGACACGTTTTAGCATAGGTATACAACCATTATATATATCGAAGAATAGTTTATTGAACAAATGCTAAATTTCAGGTTTTAATCTCACAATATTTTATTGTTTGTGTGCATTTTCTAATATATATTTTAATCTACATATTTTCTTAATAAACCTTGGATAATCTCAAAATATACGCTAAGTTAAATTATATATAATATTTTTTCCTATTGTTTAAATGAAATGCTTATCAGTGAATTTCAAATTCAAGAGCCTGAACAATTAAGCAAATTAGCAGTTGGAAAGATAGAAATTGAGCAAAAGAGTGAACTTCATGAAAACGGAAAGCCTGAAAAAATTGTCTTCCTAGAGAGCCAATCAGAGAATGCCAGAAGAAGCCACAGGCCTTCCTCCGAAGACTTCACAAATTTGCTTAAAAGCTATGGCTACCCTTTAAGAGAGTTGACACTTGACATTTTCCCAGGTTAAAAGTAATTTGGGTAATAAAGCTGTAGGGAAATTGAACTTGCCAGCATGTTAAATGCATTTGTCTCTCTGAATATAATAAACTATGCTGGTGGAATGGATGATAATCACAGGCACATTTTTCTAATTTATCAGTAAGGTATTTAAACTTTTTTTTTAACTTTTATTTACTTCCTCTATTTGTTACCAAGTGTCAGATTTAAAACTTTATATGAAATAAGATAAATATCTCTATAATATCTTTTGCTAGAGATCCAGGATTATGGAGTGACAGTATTTTGTAGCCATTTCAATTTAAAATGTGACGTTTTAAATTTAAATGTTTTGCTGCCATAGATTTATTCAAAATCTTCCACCACTTATGATTAGATATAATGTGATATATTTTGTTAAATAACACCTTTTGTCTAAGTCATAGTTTTAATTCACATGTGGAGGTCAGGCACTTAAAGGTCAGATATATGAAGTAAGGTTACCATTTTGGAAAGCGCATCTATTTTGTCTTAACAGTAAGGAAAATGTATGTACTATGGGCTTCATGGGAGGAATAAGAAGTGTGCTCATTGAGTACCACACATACTCAAAGTGTTTTACATGTATGAATTCATTTAATCCTCACAATAATCCTACGTGGAAAGTACTATTATTATGATTATCCCCATTTTAATGAATGAGCAAACTGAGGCACAGAGGGGTTAAGTAACTTGCCTAAGTTCATACAGCCAGTGAGTTGCAGATTTGGGATTCAAATCCAGGATGTTGGCACCAGAATAAGACCCTTTACCCTTAAGCTGTATTCCCTTACAATTTGCACATCTCCCATATACAGCATGAAGGGACTTGAGCTCTATCTTTAGTATATTATTTTTAAAAATGGAAGCAAACATTGTAAACGGTTGAGACATTAATCTGAGTGGAGGATAAATGGGTGCTTGATATGCTATTTTCTTCCATGATCTACTGTTGGAAATCTTCCATAAAAAAATGTTGAGAAACAGAATCAAATTTCCTGTGCTGTGAGGCAGATGTGGACTTGTCCACCAGCAAGGCAGGACCTGAGCATGGCCAGCTTCCTGGCTTTATCAGCTCAATAGGACAGCATTGCTTCCTGTTATCAGCTCACACGCATTCGTCATTAATAAGGTGTCATAGTTTGCAATTATTGTGCTTAGAGAGGAAGTCAAATGCAACACGGAATAAAAGAGACTCGAGAAGCCTTAGAAGCATATCCTTTGAGATGCCCAGGGTCTCTACATTTCGCGAATACCCCAGAGATGGATTGCTGAGTACACATTTCTATAAGTTCCACTCTAGTTGTTAATGAGATGACACCTTTTGCAAATCTACTCCTTCATGTTGGCTCCATATTCCACATCTTGGCATAGATAGGTAATAACCCTTCTCATGCTTAATATCTTAATAAAAGAGAAATAAAATAAACCCAGAAGATTTTCCAGGAAAATCATGACAAAAATCAGATCTTTAGATGCTGTATCCTCCCTCTGAATAGCTAACATAAAAGTAGTTTTGAAATAAAAGTGAAGCTGATATTTAGCATACAAAACATGAAAATTTGACTTTTGGCATGAAGAAGAGTTTTGTTTCTGATAGCATTTTTCTGTTTAATGTAAGATAAATACTGTATGAACATGAATTATCTGCTATATAAATTTATGTGTATATGATATTAAACTGGATTTGTTATGACCTTAGCTGACAAAACAAACAATTCTGTTGTGAATAAGCCTTAACTAAATGGAAACTGAAAACCCATTAAAGTGAATGTTTTAGAAGAATTACAAATTCAAGCTTCTGAAGAGTACTTAACATTCAGGGTTTTAAAACAGCATTTCTCAAATGTGTTCAACAAATAACTCTCCAGATCGCACCATCTTTGTAACACCTCTCTCCAGTCTGTTTTCCCTTTTACTCTGCCATTTACAAATTAAGAAAATGTTAGGCTTTTTCATTTAGTGACCCAATTTTGCCACTGACTTATTTGATTGACTTTAAGCCAGTTTTTAACATCTTTGTTCTTTAATTTCTTAATCTCTCAGATGATGGTACTGTACTCTAAAGTCTAAAGGCTCATTCAGTGCTACACCCCTACGATTCTGGATATTTTTGGACCAGGAGAGCTTTTCTTGCAGCCACCTATGCTGTAGTTATCACAAAGTTAGCCATAGTCACTTGTTCTGTCTCTAAGGAGAAATCATGTTCGCTGTGGAGTGGATATCTGTGTTTTTATTATTATTATTTTATTTATTTTTTATCTGCCCAGCATCCATTTCCCCTTTAATAACAGCATCCCAATTGATTTTCCACTGAGAAACAACCTCTCTCCAACTTAATCTGTGTGATTTGATGGGTGGAGGTGGGCACAGGAATGAGCTTTGGAATACAAGCCTTGGTTTATCATTGCATGCCATTTACAGCCGGGACCCACCCCCCAGACAACGAAACTTGAATCGAGAATGTTTGTTGCAAATCTAGGGAAAGATAAACACTTTTTCCACTGATGGTATTAAGGGGTTACATATGTTTGGAGTTGTTAGGAGGGCAGAGTTGAGAGCTGGTAAAATCATCTGTACTCTTCCATCAACCTATGTCTGAAGTCAGACCTCCTCTTGAAAGGTTTAGTTATAAGGATCAATGCATTCCCTTTTCTTGTTTATCCTCGTCTGAGCTGTTTCTGTAACTCAAAACTCTAAGAATTGAGACCAGTACACCTGGATGGTTGAAAATGATCCAGTCACAGAAGAGACGTGAGGACCATGTGTGACCCTCCGCCTCTCACACCTCCAGTTTCTGAGCAGGAATCTCCTTCTGTAAGGAAACTGGGAAAACTTCCTGCTGACTCTACTTCAGGCCAAGCGTTCATTCTTTTTCAAAGTCCGGACTTAAGAGTGAAACATTTTTGGAAAATGTGAATGTATTACAGTTCTCCAGAGACACAGAACCAATAGAGGATATATATATGTATATATCTGTTGTTTGTTTGTTTTAAGGAATTGGTTCATATGATCGTAGAGGCTGGCCAGGTCCCAAAGCTGCAGGGTCGGCTGGCAGGCTGGAGACCCAGCAAAGAGTTGATACAGCTTGAGTCCAGAAACAATGTGTTGGCAGAATTCCCTCTTCCTTGTGGGAGCTTAGTCTTTTTTTTAGACCTTCAACTGATTGAATGAGGCCCACTCACATTATGCAGGATAATCTGCTTTGTTCAAAGTCTACTGATTTAAACGTTAATCTCATCTAAAAATACCCTCCCACAAGCAGCTAATATAGTGTTTGACCAGATATTTGGGTACTGCGGCCTAGTGAAGTTGACACATAAAATTAACCATCACAGTGAATATATTTTAAAATTTGGTATTTGATACCTGGAAGAGTATATACATATATATGTATGCCATCATTTATAAGTTTAAAAGAATAATAGTGAAACAAAACCTGTGACTTCACTGCCCCGACTAGGCACTGCGACACAGTGGATGTGGGTCAACGCACCAGCTCTCCATCCCGGTCCTGTTCTCCCGTCTCTGAGTTGTAAATTGATTGCTCTCGTATATTTAAAAAACCATTTCTACCACATATGCATGTGTCCTCAAATAACTTTTGTTTGTTTTTGAGCTTTAAAAACAGTTTTGTTCAATATGTCGTCCTCTGTGACTTGCTGTTTCTAAGATTCTTCTATTCTGCTGTGTGGAGCCGCAGTTCATTCATTTTCCTGGTGTGTGAAAGTCCATTGGGTGATTAAAGCACTATATTATTTTTGTCCAGTGTCTTTTCAATAGATAGTAGAGTTGTTTATGCCCTTTTGTTTTATGGGAACTGCTGTTGCAAATATGCTTAGGCAGGTAAGTTTCAGAGATTCTCTAGGGCAGTGGGTCTCAAAGTGAGGTCTCTGGACCAGCAGCGACAGCATTAGCATCACCTGAAAATTTAGTAGAAATGCAGATTCTCAAGCTCCAAAACAAGCCTATTGATTTAGAAACTTTGGGGTGAATCCCAGGAATCTGGGTTTTTAGTTGATTCTGATGTTCTCACAAGTATAAGAACCACGGTTCTACGTATATACTAGGAGTTCGCTTGTTCATCCTTGACTCAGTTTACCTTACTTGTTAAATCTTTTTTCTTAGAATATCTCAATTTTACATCTCTTCATTCCATGGTTTCATTTTTTATCTTGTTAGCTCGGAGTCTCTTAAAATACTCTTCTAAATAATTAATTTGTTCTATCTTGCTCTCTAAATCGTAATCACAATCACAGACTTGAGGATTTCTATGGCCAGGATTAATATTACTTTCTTCTGTTGTTCTTACCCTTTTACATCTCTTGGTTTAAATATTTCAGGTTTTATCTCATATTTATTTTAATTTCTAATTTTCAGGATGCTGCTGTCATCTTCTTAAGCACCTATTATATCTGTATTTTTCATCTTATCCCAAATTTTTCCCATGTTCTTACCTTTTAATGAATTTCAGCTTTATCCTTGGCAGCAAGTGTCTAGAAATTTGTGAACAGAAGAGCTCACATTGCAATTGCAAACCAGTTGAGATTTTCTTGCCCTAAGTTTCCTTAGCACTCACTTCTTACCTCCTCAAAAAGGATTCATACTCCAACTGGGCAATTCATTGCAAAATCATGGTCAGGGAGCTGTTGCAAGATCAGATTCTTCTCTCCTGTGGACCACATGACAGACTGTCTGGTTGGCAACTTTGACTTGCTGGAACAATGTTGCTTGTTAATAACTCACATTAATTTCCTTTGGATGGGATTCTCTGTTCAGCTCAGCTGACTTGACCCAGAAAAATGGTAGAACACACAAGAGACAAAGTAAGGGGCCCTTGGTCCCCGGGAGTTCACTCAGGCCATGTATCAAATATCCTGTGATATCAGAGAGTGTCCCCAGTGGGTGAAAAGGTGCCTAGAGGAACCAACAGACAGCACAGTTTTAGAATCTGTAGATATCAAAAGTTCTAGAATTTAGGGTTCCAAAATGAAAAATGAAATATGGAAGTGCTCAATCAGTTTTTGCATGCAAGAACTCTGTTGGTCTTTGTTGATACAAGGGATAAGAAAGGACTAGAGAGGGTAACGATGCTTAGGGAGTGGCTACTTAAAAAAAAAAAGAGTTGTGCTAAGTCCTAGAGCCAGTACACTATAGGGATTGAAAGCATGAACTCTGGAGCCAGAATCTACCAACTGCCTGATCTTGGACAGGGGTCTGCTGGCTGTGCATCCTGCTAGCCGGCAGGCTTTGGGCAAGTTGCTTAACTTCTGTGTGCCTCAGTTTAGTCATGGATAAAATGGGGGTAATAATGTAATTCTTCTAAAGATAAAACGATTTATTATAGGTGAAGTGCTTAACACAATGCTAATAAGTACATAGTAGGTATGATAAATATGCTATTATTATTACTACTGTAGTTATATAATTTACCTTTTTGTAGATGCATCATAGTATCTCCTGGCAATTTAAGAGCCATGACCTAGTCTTTGAAGAATCCTTATTTGTAGCCAACACTTTAATTTATTTTAATATTTTCTTTCATATTTAATGGGAAGAGATGATTTCTCTGGAAAAAAGCTTTTTAATAATCCATTAAATATTAACTTAGCTGTTTATTTATTTGAATACATTATGAAGAACTGCAGATCTCTAGAAGTTATAGCTTAGAGTTTACTGCTAAACGAAGAGTGCGCACGCGCGCGCTCGCGCGCACACACACACACACACACACACACACACACATCTGGACTATGATTAGATGTGCTTTCTTTACAGTTAAAGTACTAACACAAAAGAAACGCATGAAGTCAGAGTCCTGACTTAATTTTTCTATGGATTTCCAGTTAATGGCCTTGAAATCCTTTAATGAAGGATGCGTGCCGAGCTGAGTTATACACATTTGTGTTAGGGGATAATTAGGTTCATGAATAAGTAATTCAGCATAATGAAGACATGAACTGATGCACATCAGAAACAAGCTGAGATTGTGGTTGCCCTCCTGGAATTGAAAATTAAGCGATGAACCATCCCTTTAAGACCTGGCTTTCCCGTGTTCAACAAAAATATGAGAATTACTTTCTAAAATAATTCTTTGAGGAAAATGTTGTCTATCTTTCTTAAAATTCTCAAGAAACACTCAAAAGAATCAACCAATAGACTGAGGGAATCCAGTGAATATACTGACAATCCAGTGAAGCGGGTATTTGGGCATGCTTAGGAATGGGGCAGAGTGGGGTCTGAGTGACTTGGCTGCAGTGTGCTGCCATAAACGGTTCGTTCTAAGGGGATGTGCCAACCCGAACCTCAGAGGCAGGAGGAGGATGACATTTCACTTGAAGCAACTGTCAGTTCTCACCATGGCTATTTTCCATGGATGTTAAGGACTAGAAATAGAGATGGAAAAACACGGTCCATTTTTCATGCCAACTGTGATCAGTTGGTGGTGGCTGCCTGGACTGTGTTGAAAAGGAATCAGAAGTTAATTCCCAGCTTGAAGAATGCTGTAATCAATTAATTAGGTCTGGCATTGGGAGCAGGGAGGAGAATTGGTACACTCCTGCCCTGCAGGGTATTGGCCATCTCAGGCTAGAGGCACATGTGGGAAAGAAAAAATTCTCCTATGTTCAGCTCTGAAATCATACTCACAGGCTTAGATTAATTTTCTCTGCCTTGTGTATTGGTTCACAAAAGTGAAATGCCAGGCTTCTCAGTAGCTTTTTAAACCAGATAGCCTAAAACAAATAGTAATATGATCTTCATCAACTATTTCTGGAGTACCTACTACGTCTCAGGCACTATCTTTAGACTTGAGAGTGAGCAAAACAGAGATGTCAGGTGCCTTAATGGGGCTTATACTTTAGTGAGAGGGATGGAGATCAAACAAATTAATACCAAAATTTTGGAAAGCACTGCTAGGTCAAGACACTGGGCTCTGAGAGAGAGAATAATTGTGGCACCTGCCTGAGGATGAGGGTTTGAGGAAGAAATTTTAAGTTGAAACCGAAGGATGGGTAAGAATTTTCCAGCTTAAGATTGTGGTTTTGTTCAGAAGAGCATTCCAAACAAGAGGAACAGCATGTACAAAATCTAGAGGTAGGAAAGAGTTTCATCTTTTTTATTTATTTATTTTTATTTTAATTTTTATAGCAGTGGCATTGGATTATAACATTATATAACTTTCAGATGTACATCACAATATATTTCTAATTCTGTATAGATTACATCATGTTCAACACCCAAAGACTAATTATAATCCATCACCACACGTGTGCCTAATTACTCCTTTCGCACTCCTTCCTCCCCCCTTCCCCTGTGGTAACCACCAATCCAGTTTCTGTTGTTATGTGTTTGTTTGTCATTGTTTTTATCTTCTACTTATGAGTGAGATCATATGGTATTTGATTTTATCCCTCTGACTTATTTTACTTAGCATAATACCTTCAAGGTCTATCCATGTTGTCACAAATGGCCGGATTTCATCATTTCTTATTGCTGAGTAGTATTCTATTGTGTATATATACCACATCTTGTTTATCCATTCGTCCCTTAATGGGCACCTAAGTTGCTTCCAAGCCTTGGTGAATGTGAATAATGCTGCGATGAACATAGGGGTGCATGTACCCTTATGCCTTTGTGTTTTCAAGTTCTTTGGATAAATACCCAGAAGTGGAATAGCTGGATCGTAGGGTAAATCTACTCTTAATTTTCTGAGGATACTCCATACTGTTTTCCTTGGTGACTGCACCAGTTTACACTCCCACCAGCAGTGTATGAGCATTCCCTTCTCCCCACATCCTCTCCAATATTTGTTGTTTCCTGTCTTGTTAGTTATAGCCATTCTGACCGGAGTGAGGTGATATCTCATTGTAGTTTTGATTTACCTTTCCGTGATAGTTAATGATGTTGACCATGTTTTCATGTACCTGTTGGTCGTCTGTATATCTTCTTTGGAGAAATCTCTGTTCACATCTTTTGCCCATTTTTTAATTGGGTTGTTGGTTTTTTTGTTGTTGAGATGTATGAGTTCTTTGTATATTTTGGAAATTAACCCCTTATCCGATATATGGTTTGCAAATATCTTCTACCAATTGTTAAGTTGTCTTTTTGTTTTGTTGATAGTTTCCTTTGCTGTGCAGAGCTTTTTAGTTTGATGTTGTCCCATTTGTCTATTTTATTTTTTCTTTTGTTTCTCTTGCTTGGTCAGACATTGTACTTGAAAATATGCTTCTAAGACCAATGTCAAAGAGCTTACTACCTATGTTTTCTTCTAGAAGTTTCATGGTTTCAGGTCTTACCTTCAAGTCTTTAATCTATTTTGAGTTAATTTTTGTGCATGGTGTAAGATAATAGTCTACTTTCATTCTTCTACATGTGGCTGTCCAGTTTTCCCAACACCATTTATTGAAGAGACTCTCCTTTGGTGGTAGGAAAGAGTTTGACGCAGGATGAAAGACTGGCTTGGCTGAAGTATAGTGAGGGAGGGGAGAGTACCTGAGGATGGAGTTAGAGAGCTAGGCAAGGCCAAGCTCTGCTGAATTTGAATGTCATACTACAGAGTATGAAATTTCCTTTAGGAACAATGGGGAACCAATACAATTCTGGAAGTGAGGTGGGTTGTGGAGACTTTGATTGACATTCTAAAAAGTCACCCTGGCTGCTGGGAGAAGAATAGGTTATCTTCTCTGGGGGAACTTTCTCAAAACCCAAGGGGCAGAGCCGGATGGACAGTCTCGTGCCAGAAGCTGTGTGTGTGTGACTACTCTGTAACGGATAGCAACAGACATACAGTGGCTGCCCCTTTTGACAAGGCATGAGCTCTCCAGCTTGCCAGAGTAACCACCACTCCCTTGGGGCTAGGATGGTGACGGTGGAAATAGAGAGAAGTGGACTAGTAACTTTACACTTTCCCCATTCACTCACAAAAATTACCTGACATCACCCGGTCACTATCCTCATTTGAATAACCCCTGCTGACACTTTCTCTAAACTCCTTTTTCTAAACTGACAAAGTTCAAAACAGGAGGAAGTGTCATTCTCTACCATTCAGGGAGAGATGCACTAAAGATGAGATAGAGAAAATTTCCTTGACCATTTTAATTTATGGACTTGATCTAATACCTAGGGATGATAATTGCCATGTAAATTCTTAAAGGGGTTGCTCCAAGTCAAGTGTAGCTTATGCAGTGGATGGTCCCCAGAGGTGAGGGAATCTTTGAGTGGGATTTCATTGTCTACTTCAGCATGAATCTCCTACTACAGGCTGGCCTACACCCTTTCATCTTCCCGCAGGAGTTTCCCCAATTAGTAAAATAGTGAGAATCCTAGAGCTCCCATTTGGGCTGTTGTTGTGCAAGAGACAGCATGAAATGGGAAAATATTTTCCAAGCCTGAGTCCTTTGGCAGCCTTTCTGTGAGGGTTTGGCCTGCATTTCATCAATGCAGCTTAATAATGTTGTTTCATTTTGTTAACGGAACATTATGTTAATTAAATCAGCACGAAGATACTGAGTGGCTAAATTGCAATCATTTGGTCTTTGATCAAGACACAGGCTTTCCCAAGTAAGATGGTTAGTGAACAGGACTTTCGTTGTTCACACCGCCAGCAGGAAGGAAAATTCATTTTTCCCCAACCCAGAGATATTTAAATACATCTTAATTGTCCTGACTGCTCTGAGGGTTTTATTCTCAAATCTTGGCTCCACTTAAATGGCTGAGTACTTCTTGAGAGTGGTAAGGACTTTGAGAGTAGGAAGGAAAGCAGTCCAGCTGAGTAAGGCCAGCTAAGATCAACACTTATTTTTGGTTTTTATTAACTAGCTGTTTTCTTTCATTTTTCAACTAAGAAATAATGCATATATTTTATAAAACATTCTGAAAATACAAAAGATTATATTCTGGAAAATAAGTCTACTCCTACCTTTGAACCTCTAGTTCCCCAGACTCCATCATCAGGGTCAATGATGGGTACGATTTCTCGTATCTCCTTCCAGAATTAATCTATAATGTCCATACATTATGTATGTCCATATGTAATGTATGTCCATATGTAATGTAATGTCCATACAAGCATGTGTATAGACTATGTATTCAGATGTATGAAGACTACGTTTAGACAGATGTATAGCACAACTGTCATGTTTTCCTCAAATGAGGGTGTTCTATTCTCCTGTTGTGCACTTTCTTTCTTCACTCCGTTAGTTTAGTTGTTACTTCATTATTCTGGGTAATTTCAATATTCATGTAAATAAACCATCCACCACCCTGAACTCTCAATGCCACGGACTCTCCTTGGAAGGTCTTCAGCCTCCTGTTTCCTGATCATATTTTACTCTAGACTTTGTCATTACCAGTAAACAGAGTACCACTCTACTCTCAGTTGCCACTCTCCAATCGCCACCTCTACATTTCCGTGTCACTCCCCTTTATTCCCTGTTTTCAACAACTCTTCCACCCCACCAGGACCTACACACAATTGAGCTCATTACTACTGACAGTCCTTTAACGTCTCCAATCTTTACTTCCTTTCTTAGCTGGCTGAGATCCCGAAGTCCACTGTTATAATCTTCCTTCACATGTGTCCTCAACTTTCTTGGCCTTCATCATCCTCATCAGAGAAAAGCCCATCACAGGTTAAATCCAATGTTGCCTATTTTATACCTAAACACAGTCCACTAACTGGTCTGACCTAAAATACATAATTAGTAACCTCAAGTGGGCCTGCCGAGTTGCTGACCAACAACTTTTCCTTAGCTCAGTTACTCCTTGTTCTCCTTGGACCTTCTCCATTTTTCTCAAACCTGTAACCACCGCCCCCCACCCCCCCACCGACTTAGCTGATGATGTTGCTTTTTTTTTTAAAGACTTTATTTTTTTCCTTTTTTTCCCTAAAGCCCCCCTGGTACATAGTTGTATATTCTTCGTTGTGGGTCCCTCTAGTTGTGGTATGTGGGACGCTGCCTCAGCATGGTTTGATGAGCAGTGCCATGTCTGCATCCAGGATTTGAACCAACGAAACACTGGGCTGCCTGCAGCGGAGCACGTGAACTTAACCACTCAGCCACAGGACCAGCCCCCGTGATGTTGTTTTTTTTATTTTATTGATAAAATAGCAATCATAAGAGAATTTTCACACGCCACTATCAGTCAGCTACCAACAGACAGACTGTGCAATCCTATACTCTACCTTTCATCCACATACTGCAGATGAATATTCTGGCAATCCTGCAGCTAACATTTGCAAGTCTTGCAGAAAAATAACTTGGAGGTCCTAGCTCAGATCCAGACCCCTTCTTTTTCAAGTTTCATTCTCCTCTCCCAAGCAAAGAGCAGCCTGCAGAAGACTGGTCCACTTCAGGAAAGCTGGCTTAGAAAGAGGATCTTTTAGGTTCTGGAAGTGGATGCAGCCCCTTAGAGCAGAGAAGTCCAGGATCGGGCTTACATGTAATGCATTATGGAAGTGGGGCACTGGTTCCTGGTGGGGAGGCATCTGTGGAGGAGCAGGACCTGACGAGGGACAGCAGGAAACTGTCTCAAAGCATGAGGCCCAGGCTAGGGACACCTGGTGCCCAGATGAGCAATGTGGTTGCCTGGTCTGCTGTCTCAGAACACACCCCACCAAGTATACAGACCACTTTATCCCTGCTCTTTGGTGATCTCTGTCCAGCAAGTGTCCCTACTTCCTCCTACGTCAGTGTTTCTTCTCCCTTCTTTGGACAGTTGTCAGCATACACACACGCTGGCATTCCTTCCAGCTTATAAAACAGAAACACGAAACTACTGACTTTTGGGGCAGTTTGTTATACAGCAATAGATCACCGGAAACTAATATAGAATCAGTTCTTAAACTTATTTGTCGAATGAATGAAGAAATATATTTACCATTGGTATGCTATTTTTTACTTTATAAAAATTTTGTTTTATTATATTTTCTATATATAAACACGCCAGAAAAAAATAAGTAAATAAGTGTATATAATAACAAAATAACTATAAAAAGGGAAAACAGTCACATAGTAATTGCTTTTAATTATGTCAACACATTTTTTAAAAGGGGGAAATCTGTGCCTACATATTTGTCTTTCGCAGTAACAAATAATAACATTATGGCTTCTGTTTATTAAGCAAGCTTAAAAATTTTAGGCACAAAAACTCCAAGCAGTCACATAAAAGGATCGACGTGAAGTAGTCTATAGTTTGTTTTTCTTTATTATAATCCCTGGGCGATCTGTGTTTATTTCACTTCTACTGTTCAAATACAAAACTGGGTAGTTCCACAGCAGGTGAGGATACAAGCCTTGCCTGAGGCAGTCTTGAAGGGTTCCAAACTTTTAAGAGTTTATTCTTGAAATAGATGCATATGGCTGAGTCCGCCTGTGTCTAAGGCCAACTTATAACGGGAAGTTCTCCAAATAAACTGCCATATACAAAACAGTGTTTACTAAAAGAAAAGTGAAGGTGGTGTGCTAATCTGAAGCTACTATACATTATTAAAACTCAATGGTAATCAGAGCAATTGATGAGAACTAAGATAAACAAAATATGTTTTTGGGGAAAGGTTATTTTTATTACTATAATTGTTTAGAATTATTGGCATGGTGATAGGAAGCTGGCCAACTTTTAATCATTTATTATCATTTAAAAATTCTCTGTTTACAATGTGTGTCCTTGTTACCTGCACCCGGGACAGACCTCTCCCACCATCCTGCCCGTGGTTGTCCACTCACCGGGACACAGAGGCAAATGGCTTCTGCCTTCAATGGTTCTTCAGTGTTTATCTGCAGTGTCTATACTCTGAACAAAGTTTACAAAATAGTGGCCTAAAAACCAGATCAACTCTCACATATGTTTTATTTTGACTACACTGTGTTTTTAAGTTAGTGACCATCATTTGCCAATGCAGAGTTCACATAAAAATCTGTGTTACTGGATGCTCTTAAAATACTGATAGCTACTACAGTATAGATGAACTTCAAGCATCTTATGCTAAGTGAAAGAGGTCAGTCTCATAAAAATACATAATATATAATTCCATTTACATAAAAGGTCCAGATAGGCAAATCTATAGAGACAGAAAATCGATCAGTGGTGAGGGGACGTGAAAGTGACTGCTAATGGGAATGGGGTTTCTTTTTAGGGATGGTGAGAATGTTCTAAATGTAGATGATGGTGATAGTTGCCTAACTCCCTATGTATTCTAAAAACCATTGATTTGTATACTTTACACAGTGAATTTTATGCTATGTGAGTTAAGTCTTAGTAATGCTGTTAAAAAAGAAAAGAAAAAGAATTGGAAATCAGATAATTCTGATGCTACATTTCCCAAAGGCAAAAATTGCCGGTACGTCATTAGGACTTTTCCTGGTTAAATGGATTATATCCTTGCCTGACCACCACAGTTTCCACCACTTCCTCAGTCACTCCCAACACTGAGGCCAAGTTCCAGCTGCTATTTGTCACTGTTCCTGCAATGTTGTTTTCTGCACATTAAAGGGAAGAGGAAATTTTAATTTTTTTGGTACCAATGTCTCTGGCAAACATAAGAAATTGAAAGATACAACTAAAGGAAAATCATATGTTCTCAGATTAATGGGAAACAGCCTGATTTCTCCATGGTATCCAGTCTACTTCACTGATTTTGCGTCGCATGCCTTGTGCCTAAAGATGGCAATCTGGGTCTTAGAGTTTTCTCTGAGGAGGATGAGAGAGAAGGAACACGTGATATTCCACAGGAATGTCCTGATTCCACCGCACCTGGTATGCATAGCCAGCATGCAGCCTGGGCAGTCGGAGGTCAGACCGGTCAGTGTGCCATCTGGCTTGCTCCATGCTCCATGTTCCACATGGTGCAGTTCTCCTCTGTCGTGTGCCTCACTCATGGTAATGTAAGGGCAGATCAGAAGGACCCCAGGACTTGGGTCATGTAGATAGATGCCAGTGCTCCAGCACCCTCCCAGACTGCCCTTACCTTCCCATGCGAGGTTACATCTGAGATGACCATTTGTTTCAGCTGCTTTCCCCCTCATTATTATGATGTAAAATCAAACACTGGGATGATAAAGCAATATTCTTTCTCTCTCTTTTATCTATCTATCTATGATATATACATCGTATGTATGTATACATAGGAATGTGTGTATACCACTTTGAAAATTGCTTTTATTAATTAAAAAAAATCTCATCACTAATTATAGAGGGTAGTACAGCAGGGGTGACAGGATGTACACACAGAAACAGTGCAAATCACAGGCATGGGCTTCAGGATTCAGGATTTTCTCTTGGTGACCACAGGTATAATAACTGAAGCAGGCACTAGATCCAGGCCACGTGACCCTGGCTCTGTCTGCCACTCACGTCTGCTTCCCTCTGCTCTCTGGCCAAGGCTCTGCTCTGCAGCTGCTGCCTGTCTATAGGGCAGAACAGGGAGGGCTGCCTCAGATGTCATGAACGTTATACCTTCTCTGTTCAAGAAAGCACATTTTAGTCTGAGTACGGAATCTTGGTCCTAAATCCAAATTCTTGGAGAAGTGGCACAGATACATCTAGCTTGGCCCAAGTGTCCACTGGAGGTCAATGACCTACACCAAGGGAACAGAACTCTATAGCAAATGTGGTGGCTGGCCATCTACCCCAATAATGTTGTGAATTGGCGGGAAGAGGGATGACAATGGTTGCTGGGGTGGAGGCAGGGGGAAAGATGAATAGGAAGAGGATAGAGGATTTTTGGGGCAGTGAAAATTCTCTGTATGGTATTATAATGAGGGATACCTGTCATAAATTGGTCCATACTCATGGAATGTCCAATACCAAGAGTGAACCCTAAGGTAAACTACGGACTTTGGGGGATTATGTTGTGTCAATGTAGGTGTATCCCTGGTAAAAATGTACTACTCTGGTGAGTGATGTTGTGTGGGGCAGGGTGTATAAGGGAAATCTCTGTACTTCCCTCTCAATTTGTTGTAAACCTAAAATTTCTCTAAAAAATAGTCTTAAAAACTGTGAAATGACACCCAAACCCTTTTAAAAAGTCTAGAAAGGAGACTTCTTAAGAACTTAAATATGATTGATATTTGTTATTTATTTCATTTTGAAAATGGATCTGGTCAATAAAATCAAATTGTTCTCCACCTAAATATATCAATTCTTACCTTGTAAGTCTTAACATGTTACTGCCATCTTTCTTTTTCTTTTTTTAATCTATGTCATATGATGGTCAGCAGTTAGCTGGTGGTTTCTGTCTTTGCTCATTCCATTGCCTAAAACTCCAATAAACCCTTGCCCTATAGAGAATTCACCATAGAGAAGTTAAAATTCATCTCTCATTTTTCTTTGGGTTTTCTCCTCTAAGTAGACATTTCTTTAAGTCTGCATAGTAGTTGTGGGACTTATGGTCTTTCCAGGACTTTGCATTAGGTCAATGAGAAATAGAAGATGAGCAGACAGTTTGAAATTACCCACAATTCCAAAATGCTCCCATTCTGCTTACCCCCTTCTCAATACATAACGTTGAAATGGGAAATAAAATGGAGAAATATACAAATGAAAAGAAATCTACCCTATGACACAGTAATTCCATTTCAATGAGTTTATCATAAAATAGTAAAGAATGATGTTCTCAATTATTATATACCAATGCATTTATTACATTATTTGCAATAAGAAACTTTGAAACAATTTTAATGTTTAAAACATAAAGGCTTAGTTAAAATAATTATGGCACATCTATTCAATGAACTATCTGTATTTTTAAAAGCACATTGACAAACTGCATATGAGTGTGATCATAATTTTATGAATTGAATTTTATAATAGACACACATACACACATAGATACACGTATATGCAATAAATATGTGCATCATGTGGTGTATGTGTTTGTATATGATAGACAAGTATACACTAAAATTTAAGGGTGATAGAGTGATAGTGTGGATTCATATTTCCCTTCCTTATAGTGGCGTTTAGTATTTTCCAGGTTTTCTGCAATGAACATGTATTATTTTTATAATCAGATAAACAGTGAAAATCAGATTAGTTAAAACTTAACAAAAAGAAGCCTAGTGTCCTTTTGGGATATTGTGGTCATATAATTTCCTTCTTACAATGCAAGGAATAAAGGCAGTGTCCATTTTATTCCTTAAAAACAAAACAAAACAGAATGCTGGAACAAACTGAATAAATATATATCATGACATGTACAATCAGTATCATGAGCTGCATTAGTTTGTACATGGAGCTCAGAAAAGACCTCAAGATTGTGCAGCTTCATTTGTAACTTGTCATTCTTATGAACCTGTCATCGCTTTTCTCAAAGGAATTCCCACTTCTGTAATGTTACCTTTCCCATGATGCTTTATCTCCACCAAAAATAGTAAAAGCACATATGGTCAATCTCCTTTGCTTTGTATTCTCTCCTTACCTGAATGAAAAACTAATTACATATGCTTTCCTTTGGCTGACATTTTTCTTAGGCGTCGTAGAAAGCAATCACAGAGATAGTTTACTGGGATAGCAACTTCTCCACATAAGGACTTTCTCCAAACCTACCTAAAATGATCAAAGATTTATCTATATTAAAAAAAATCAAGAAGATGTCAGGGCATTTTTTTCCTTTATCTTTTGTATTTAGTTACTGAATTACTGGAATGCTATTAACAGAATGTGAAAGTGGGTGACACAATAAGAAAATAGAAGTGGTTAGAGAAGCAGGGAAAATACACATTTTCTTATTCATTTTTTGTTTAAAATCATGTATGACCTCTTCCACAGACTCTCATAATACTCAGAAAAACACCCACAGACTCTTTCTCTCTCTTTCTCCCTCTCTCTCTCCACACTCCCTGGTGAAAATGCTTTCAATGTCCAAATTTCCGGTGAAAAGGCAGTCTCTGTGCAGTCAGGAGCCTGGTGCATTTTGCGCGTCTTTGGGACAGGGAGAGGCGCATAGGACACGGTCCATTAACATCTGCTATATGAGAGGCTGATTTTTAAGATAAAAGGAGAAATAGCTGGTCAATTAAGAAGCTTCCTGCTCCCCATGTTGAAACAATCCTACGTTACTTGAATTTGTCTTGATTTTTATTAATCAATATACTGGCTGTATTGTTCACAGAATGTAGGGCAGTAGCAATAAACTGACTTTTTATTTAGAAATAATTTTGAACTTACGGAAAAGCCTTATTCAAAGAACTTTTCTTCCTCTAAATCATTTGAAAGTAAGTTGCTGTCATGATGCCCCATCACCACCTAATATTTTAGTGTGTGTTCCTACAAATGAGGACATTATTCTGCATAACCACAATACAGCCATCAAATTCAGGTCATTAATGTTGACATATTACTGCTATCTAATCCAGGCATCCCATTCAGATTTCTTCAGTTGTTCCAATAATGTTATTTATAGCAAAAGAATCCACTCCAGGATCATATATCGCATTGAGTTGTCATGTCTCTTTAGTCTCCTTCAATTTGAAATATCTCCTTCGTCTTCCCTTGACTTTCTTGACATTGATTTGACAATTTGGAACTTTACAGAGGAATCATTTTTTAGAATGTCTTTTGATTTAGGTTTGTCTGGTATTTCCTCATAATTTGATTGAGGTTGTGACTATTGGGCAAGAATGTCACAATATGGTGACACAGATGTGACGGCTGTACTTCTCACTATATCCTGTCAAGTGTCACCTGATTGAAATTTGTCCCATTGCTCTTGGTGGTCTCTTTAATCACTTCCAGGTTTTTCCAATAGAAAGTTACCCTTTTCCCTTTGTAATTAATGTGTATTTTGTAGGGAGGTACTTTGAGACTATATGAATATCCATTCTCATCAAACCTTTACAGATGATTTCTATATCCATTGATAGCCCTTGGCTAAATTATTAGTGATGGTTGCCAAATGGTGACTGTCTAATTTCATCATTCTCTCTACATTTACTAGTTGACATCTTTGCAAGAAGAAGATTTCTGTTTTCCCGTTTGTTTGTATCAATGTAATCTCATAGGTTCCTATTTTATTCAATGGGTATACTCTGTCATTATGATTATCCAATTTGATAATTAAATTGTACCAGACGTGACCAGTGGGAATCCTTTCAAGCTGACTCCAGTTTCTTTTTTCATGTCTGAGCACTTTCTGCTTTCTGGCACAAGGTGATCTAGGCTCATCTAGCTCACCTGCTGCCCCAACTCTTGAATCAGGCTGTACTTCAGGAAACTTAGCTTCCTTTTAGTAGAGATGGATATTTAGAAATTAATACTTGGGCACTAGTTGTGCTGATTGCTTTTGAGTGCCGATACTTCCCGGTCTTTCAGACGACAGAGCTAGGGAATATACACTATATTTATGTGTGATTCGATCTACTTTTCTTCCTTTTCATGTGTGTGACCCCTTTCTCCAACAGTAAAATAACTGCTTGGTGTTATCCTTAATATCTTTATTCATTGGCTTAATAGCCTCTCTATGTAACTGAGCTTCCAACACCGCCCTCCCTGTTTGGATGTCCATCTTTACCTCACTTGGTCTCTGAGGCTTTGTGCCAGGCCACCAGTGCCACCCTCACTCCTGGTCACCCTCTTCATCCATTTCAAACTCTTGTTCATCAGACATTTGTGAACCACATTCTATGAGGCCCTCACTGTTCCAAGGACACGAGTGAACAAAATGAATCTGGTTCCTACCTTCTAGTTGGAAAGCACCAATAAATTTTTTAAATTACTTAAATTTTTTAACCTTTTCACCCCCTTCACCCATTTCTCCCACCCCTCAATCTTTTCTCTGTATGTATGAACTTTTTTTTTTAGATTTCACATATAAAAGGTATTTATCATGTGGTATTTGTCTTACTCTGTTCCATTGATCTATGTTTCTGTTTTTGTCCTAATACTATGCAGTTTTAATTACTATAGATTTGTAATATATAAATTTTTTAGTTTTTAATTTTTTTCTCGTGGGCACAAAACTTCATCAGACAGTCATAAACCGTAGTAAAGCTCAAGACAAACATGCGTAGAAACATTACAAACAGATTCAAACTGAAGTCAATGTGAGTAGGGATTTTCCAAGCGTAAAGCATTTTTGGAAAAGATGTAGAAAAGATACAGGTCAATTTGAATAATCATGATGTCTAAGTGTTATTCATCATCGCCTAGAATATTTATCACAATTATTGAAGCACTAACGTGTTTTAATAATTTTCCTTTCTGTCAATTAAATCTTCATTGTCAAACTTAATTTAGATGCAAATCCTTTAAGTAAAATCTTGCCTACAAGCCTAAGTTGTAAAAGGCATATGAGAGGAGTTTCTCTGTTTGAGGTACCAGTGAGGTCTAGGAAGCTTTGCCTGTTCTCTTCCCCTTTAGATGCGACCCACGAGCACCTCTCAGAACACGATCTGAAACCCTGGTCTACATAAGTGCCATACTTTTCCCTCAGTGAGTCTTCTGAAATACTTCATTCTTTTATGTGTTCAACTCATAGCTACTGAGCATCTTTTCTGTGCCTAGTACTACATTAGGTGCTAGAGAAAAGACAAAACTAGAAAGGCCACTGTCATCTCACCAAGCTTGTGGGCTACTAGGGAATAGAGACAGTGTACAAGCCAACAAACACACAGGCACTAACATATTTCCAGACTATTGTAAGAAATACGAAGGAAACACATGAGCCTGCTAGAGAGCACTGCGGCAAAAGGTGGGCATTTTATAATGGCGTGGTCTGGAAAGACCTCCATAAAGTGGTGATACTGAAACTGAGTCCTTAGTAATGTGGATCCAGGCATCAGAATGGTGGGCAGGAGTGGTAAGATAATTTCAGGCAGCGAGAAAGGCATTCACACAGGCCCTGAGCTGGGATGGAGCTGGTGCACCTTCGAGGACCTGACAAGGCCGTTTCTTGCAGGCCTTTGGTTAGGAGTTTGGATTTTATTCTTAAAGACATGGAAAGTCACGGAAAGATTGTATGTAGCAAAGAGATTTAATAGATATTTGTCATATTTTGGCTGTCTGGCATCTCATCTACCTTCCTGTATTTGGGGGAATTCTCCATTGTGTGGATCTTGGTGATCAGTGCAATGAGTCTTGTGGCTCAACTTTCCTTGTTTCTTCTCCGTTTCTCCAGTCTGGCTCCCCAACCTTTCTATCAATCTGGTGAGCTCCTCAACATCCTTCTAATCATTTTTCTTTTGCTTAAGTTAGTATGTTGCTTGCAACTAAGAACTGTGGCTGATGCATGTTTGAAGAAGATCTCTCTGGTTGCTGGAGGTAGGGAAGGCTAGGACATGGGAGAAGGTGGCTTTGATTTGGGTAACTAGGGTGACAGTAACAGAAAATCCAGTGCAGAGATGAATACCCAGGAGTAGGTAAAGACATCTTTTTGAATGGAGAGGGAAACAACCGTTACCAAGGCCACACACTTTCCTTGACATGAGAATTCCAAAGCCAGTCTTTGCCTGCAACCCAAAGCATATTCAATTAAGATTTTGGTGGGCTGGCCCCATGGCAGAGTGCTTAAGTTTGCAAGCTCTGCTACAGGTGGCGCAGCGTTTCGTTAGTTCGAATCCTGGGCGCAGACATGGCACTGCTCATCAAACCACGCTGAGGTGGCGTACAACATGCCACAACTAGAAGGACCCACGACTAAGAGTATACAACTATGTACCGGGGGGCTTTGGGGAGAAAAAGGAAAAAAAATAAAATCTTTAAAAAAAAGATTTTGGTAAAAATAAGGCCACTGTTTCACAAGCTCCCTTACTTACTTTTCTGTTTACAACAGATATTGAGAAGCATATAAGAAATAGGAGTGAAGTAGAAAGAACTTGGGCTGTTAGAAGCAATTAGTCCTTCGTACCTTTGCATCCCTTTGAAAACAATCCTGTAATTCAACTCAGTGCAAAGACGCATGTTCAGAATGATAAGCCTCAGCAGCAGCTGTAAATACTCTGAAAGATAGGCTTTATTTGGCTTGTGCTGCATTAAAAAGTGAGTTCGTTGTCAACGTCAACAAATCGGAAGACCGGATTTTATTGTGAAAATTCTTAGCCTTTCTGTAAAAGAATTTTGAGCAACACCCTTTAAAAAGGAAATGAACACTCTGCATTTTTGGAACAGTCCCCACCGCTCCCTCTCGCCTTCTTCACCCAGCATATATTTATGTTACCTTCTTAATCCCATGGGCATTTAATTTTGAGATTCCCCAGAGACATCAACAGAAGTTCAAATTCTGTTCCATGGATGTTCAAACAGATAAGAAGATGAATGAAAATATTATAAATATTTCCATTAATTTTACTAAAATATTAATGTGGTAGGAATTAAGCTTCAATCTCTTAATCCTTAATAGTATAGAGGAAATAAAATGTTGCTCTATTCCCTGAATAATTATTTATGAGAAAGTACTTTTTACAGTCTAAAAAGGCAAGGAAATGAAAATGCCATCACATAGAGCTGATTTTGGGGCAGGTAAACATTCTTGTTTTTGCAATTTGGAAAGAAAATTATTATTATTTTTTTTAAATAATCCAAGAATTGTTCTGCTTTTTTCTTCTCTCACCAATATTTGGCTTCTTTTTGCCTGGCATCTTCTTTTGATTTTTAATATCTTTTTACACTTTTCTGCATTGTTAGAAGCGTTCAAAATCATATATGAGTTTTGTAGATATAAGACAGCTCTTTAAAACATCGAACACCGTGGGAAGGATGACTTTGCTGATAGATGTTGTGTGCAACTATAGAGGTTTAAGGTGGAAAATGAACGAGAGAACTTTTGGGTCAACTTCTTCACTAGGCACTGGAGAAACTGAAACACTAATTTTTGAATGGCTTTTGCTAAGAACAGAGATTACTTTAAAGTCAGAGTCATATTGGGTGCCATTGTGGGTGGTGGGCCAGGACAAAAAGGACCAGCCCCTACTTTCCAATCTTAGGATAAAATCTCTATTTCCACTCTTACCTAAAAACACCTACATGGTCTAACTATTGCCCCCTCTCTGACTCTTCTATATTTCCTGACATGGCTCACTAAACACAACTTAGACATTTTTCTTCTGTTTCTAGAACATATTAATGTGTGGGGCTAGGATCAAAATGGAGCAAATGAAGCACTACCTTACATTTTTTTCCCTCCCCTCCCACCCATCCTCCAACCCCGTCTTAAATTTTGTGCTCCAGTAAGGCAATTTCCTCAAGCACAAAATTTAAAGGGGCCACAACAACTCAATAATGAAGAGAAATAATATTATAATGCAATATTTAAAAAAATAAAAATTAATGCAAAAATATCAATGATACACACAACATCAAAATTTTAAATGAAGACCAATGCTCTGCCAAGCCATACTGGAGCCTGAGGCAAAAGGAAAAATAAGCAGCCATACGCACAATTTTATGCATTGTGTGATACTTATTTTTTCCAAACATTAAAGTGGTTGAAAATATATTGAATAACTTAAAATTATGTGTATTAAAACTCATAACATTAACATAATTTTAGATGCATTACTTATGCTAACAACAGAATTTATTATATTGACTTTAATGGCAGTGAAATCATTGATACTATTCTCAAAATCTACTCCTTTATTTATCTCATTTTCAATTGAGAGAATTGCCATGTTAGATTATTTCTCTTTTCCAAGTAGCTATCTTAAATAATTTTTAGTGAAGTGAATTAAAGGTTAATACGGCCTCTGAGGGGGCAAGAGAGAGCATATGCTTGCCCATCCAGGTTCTGAAGAAATTGTGAACAAAATGGCGAAATGATGCAGTGGTAGATAGAGGTCAAAATATCCCCTTGGGTTTGGCAGAGTTCAGGTTGCAGGACTTGGCTTGAGTCCATTAGTCAAGAAGTTTTATTGATTCTGAATTCCAGAGTTGGGTGGACTAAACCCAGCCAGCCACAGGTAACACTCTATCAGGGCAGGATTCCCTCTGCTCCCACCCTCAACAGGACAAAGCTCACTCTGCAGAAGCAGGGCAGAAGACTGCTCCCCGAGGGCAAGCAGCCTGCGACTAAGAGGAAGGGTGGAATGAGTTGAACATGAGCAAATATTCTGCCTAAATTTACCACTCAGATGTCGCTGCACTTACTCTGGGGCAAGGAGAATTGAGGATGAAGAGATGCCAGAAATTACACCAGCTGAGCTGCCTTTAAAGGAAGGAACCTCAGAAATGGAGAGGAAGAATTCCCCGCTAACACAGACAAAGCATAGTCTACCTCAGGACATTTTCATCTGTTGTCCCCTCTGCCTGAAATAATCTTCCTCTATGTCTTCACATTGCTGGAGGCTTCTCAGCATTTTAGTCAAAGCTCAGACGTGGCTCCTCAACGGAGGCCTTCCTCTGACCACTCTACCTAAAACTGCTCACCTGTTCCCAGGCATACCCTGTTTGTTCCCATACATGAACGTGCATCTAAAATTGTTATCAATAGAAGGTGAGTTCTGTAACTCAGTGACCTTTCTTGTCTGTGAGCACCTCAGACTGACCCTGACGTGTAGTCAGCAGGTGTCTTAGGGTGGGTTTTGTAGATGCAGAGCCCGGGGTGATTTTCCTTGTGTAAGTGTTTCCTTAAGATGGTGCTCTTCAGAGAAGTGAGAGACAGGACAGAGCAGAGGAAGAAGCTAATAAGTAAGATACGGCTTCAGTTCTAGAGTGATCAACCATCCCAATTTGCTTGCTACTGAGGCGTTTGCCAGGACTTTCAGTACTAAAACCAAGGTCCCAGGGAAAGCAGAACTGTTGGTCATTTAGCCCCAGCCTAATCCTATGGGGAGCTCTGCAGCATGAATTGCAGCAAGCAGTTATCCCACTTTGAAGCCAGTGGACTAGGTTCTCATCCTACTTCCCTAGCATGAGTCAGTCATTGATGGGAGAGGTGGGTCCCATCAGCTGAGGCCATTTCTCAGGGGAGGGTGAGCTGTGAGCTATTAGCAGCCAATACCCATAGCACATGCAGGACTGGTGCATCTCCTGGAAAAGAGAATTTAGGTGAGGCACAACAGAGTAATGCATGCATATTATAGCAAGAAATAAATATTTGTTGAACAAGTAAATAAATATAAAATTCACAATCCCATCCCATGTTAATCAAAGTGGCCCAACCTTCGCCTGTTTTGCATTTTGGACTTCTGTGTAACTTAGATGACATAATTCCTTAAGCTCTTTTATCATACATCTTGGTAATATCTTACTTCTTATAACCAGAACTCACTGTGCCTCCAATCCTTTTCTCTTACTTGTGTATATACAAAGTTTATGACTTGCTGACTCAGATTCCCTCAGTCTGTTAACACACGCTGGGGGTAAGTTAGGGACTTTTGAGAGAATGCACTAACTTCTTAATGATTCCAGAATGTCTTGTAGGAAATGTTGGTTCTATTCCAATGTGACAAATGGTATCCTGGTGGGGTAATAGAGACATTCTTTCCACAATTCCAAAACAACAGTGGAAAAATTGCAAAAAGGCAGGTAATCAATTGCTCTTTTTTGTTTTATTCCAAATAACTTATTTTGGGTTCCTTCCACCTGCTAGTTACATTCAAATTCCTTTTAAATACCCAAGTAATTTTAAATACACACATCTGCAGATAGATATACATATGTGTGCTATTTATACGTATATATGTACATGTGAGTCTGTGTATACATAAATATGCATGTGTATGTATAAAATCTCCCTCCTTTCTTTACATAATATTAATGGCAGTTTAGAAGGATATATATAAACCAACAGGGGGATAAAAGGAATAGGAGAAGAAAGATGAAACAGCAGCAGTCACAATCATCAACACAAAAGAAATGGAGCCAGTAATGAGTTTAATACAAAAATGCATAGCTAGGGTGAAGCCCAAATTTCTCTATAGCCATCGAATGTAAAAAGGGAAATTACAGAGTTTACATTGCTAAGATAAAGACAAATCAATTCTTGTGAAAAGTACTAGCGTTCTTGAATTGAAGAAAAGGCAAAAGTCTCACAAGAGTCTTCCCGTGATCTAAATGCGATACATATTGTTCATAGATGCGGTTCCATTGTGATACAGGTGTTCCTGAAAGACCTCACCGCATTACTTAGTAAAAATAATGGGGCTTATGGGGAAAATACGGTTATGCAAACCACTCAAACCAAGCAAGTATGTAATCAGAGCAATAATAAAAACAATAGGAATCCTAAAAAATACGAGCACAAAGATGTTACGTCTTAATAAAGAAATACCACGGTAAGTATGGGACTTTCTATCTTTGGTAAAAAGTGAAGAGAATTTGTTAGAAGAGGCTGTAAGGAAGGATTAAAGCTGCAAAGTTAGATTAGTAGATAAAGAAACACATGGAGCAGGAAGAATTATGCAGCAATCGTTTCCAAGACAGACCCCAAGGTCCATCAAGTATAGTGAACTTAGAATGAATGGGTGTCATCTGGCACCCCTCTGCAGCTTGCTCTGTACAGTTGCGTTAGTATAAGTCACACCCACGCCGTAAATATTATGATGACATTATCCCTTTATTTACTATTCACATGTGAGCTAATTTACATCACAGAAGCAGGTGTTGCAGAAGAACAAGGCTGTACTTTTTAATAAGTCATATGTGTGGGTGCTTTAGGGCACCGAATCAAGCACTTTTCCAAAAAATTTTAGAAACTTTGAATAAACAAAGATTTTCTTTTTTTTTACACATATAACTTATAGTTTAAATTACCTTGTTTGTGTTTCATTGTGTGGTTCTTAATTTGCCATTTACAAATCTACATAATAGATTCTACTAAATGACAAGTTCACTGATGTCTGGCAATTAGCAAGCTGAGGGTGCTTTTCATAATGGAAAGTACTGTGTTCTCTGGTTTTAAAAAAAGTTCACTGATATGATTTGGCTGTTCCAATATGAATTGGTGAACTAGGTCAGGAATGGATTGCTGTTTTTCTTAATATCTGCTCTATTTAGAGTGGGATTTTCTGCATATTTCACACTGCCATACTTATATCACAACATTGTTAAGATAAATAACAGGAAATAAAACAATTCCAACTTGTGTGGATTTATCGTGGGATCTTAGATAATAATTTAGAATGCAGTAGGTTTTGGCAAGTTTCTCCCTAATAAGCAAAGATTGATCGTCAGGAAAAATCAAAGTTACTATATTATATGGGCAGTTCCGTTAGCAGCACCTGAAGAAAAATGAAAACGGGCACCTAGTCTAAATGTAAACGGCATATCCAATTTGGAAATAAATGGCCAAAGGATTGAAGAGCTATCGAAATATATGCCTGCCTTGCGTTTGGCCATTCAATCCGATATCATGAAGTCAGCGCTAGGATTTACTAGTGGCACTTATCATTTTATGACTAATATAGGAGTTCTATGATATTACTTTTGTGTCCTTTTTCCTTAGAGAAAATGCACAAAACTCACAGAAATACAAATAAAGAGAAGTTACCAAAATTAAAAGGAGGATAGGATCATCAAGCAGAGGCAAATAACTTGGAATGTAGCATTTTCCTCTTGGAATCAAATTAGTTCTGTGCTGCCATGCAGCAAATTTGCAAATCTGTGTAAGTTTAAGTTTCAGCAAGACTTTTGTTGTTGTCGTTTTCGCTCTCCCTTGAACGAATTTCTCCTGAGAATTTATTTCTAAGATTGTAGAGAAACAGGAATCTGACGATTCCTGCTGACTTTATCAGCACAGACAGGTGAAGCAGCAGGAGGTGCTTAATCCTATCCTGGTGGGGCAATTGGGAGTTTGGGAATTGGGGCGTGGAGTTGAGTAAATCTCACTTACTGTATTTTTTTTTATTATCACATGTCAATTAGGAAAATAATCCTGGAGTGTGATTTTTCCTGTCCATTGAGGGATAGTCCGGGACAAAATGATGACTGAAATCCTGGGTTCTGAAATCCAACTGCTTGAGTTCTAATCCTGGCTTCATCTCATTTTAGGTATGTCATCTTAGGGATGTTACTAAGTTTATTCCAGTCTCAGCTTCCTCTGTAGAATAGGGATGATCCTTATATGAACTTCAGAAGATTGTTGTGAGGATTGGGTGAGACAAGGCACATAATGCCCCTGACAGAGTACCTGGTCCATAGCAAGTACTCCATATAGGTTAGCTTTCATCATTACCACTTTATCATTACACCATCTGTAGGACCAGGCTGTGGCAAGAGAGTTTATCTTCCAGGGCAGTGGATGTACTCTTTAGAATGTGGATACTAAAGATAACAAACTATCATTCATCTAAAACTTAGACTTTCTTCACCACTTGTGTGTATCTGACTGGGTTAGCATTACTCTACAATCAAGCTGTGAGGGGGAACAATTTGCATGTTAGTGAGTTCCTATTGTGGAAAACCATTTTGGCAGCAAATTATACATGAAATATTCATCATAATAATAGCTCGAACAGAAACAGACTCACAGGCTATTAAAGAGCAGCTCAGAGCTGCTTAGATGACGCCATTGTTGTGCATGGCACAGGTAAGGATCTGCCTGTTTGTGGATGCTTTCAAATGATTCATTCAGTGAAGACATTCAAGTACCATTCTCTTTTTTAAATTAAACACTTTACTTGTCTCCTGGTAGTACTGGTTTAGTCTAGATGGAGTTCAGAATTTCCTTGTTCTTTGGTGTACAAAAATCCAGCCTAGTCACAGAAGCAGGCCAGGTCACCAAAAGGAAAGTGGCAATTTGGAGAGAGATCACTACCATATTCTATTTTGATTAATTACAAGAAATCATAGCATGGTGCCATATGTTTTAATGTTTCAGAATGAATGGATTTAAAAAATAGCCTACCTCTGTAATTGGCTGGATTGAGCATCGTTTTCTTTTAGAAAGAAAGATATGTTCTGGGGGGTTTATTGTTGCTTAAAAACAAGCAAATATTAGAAATTGCGTATGCAAGGAAGTATATTTTTTTCCAAAGTAGAGGCATTAACTAAAAACTTTAGATTCTTCTTTGCAAATTGCTCTCAGCCCCCAAAACACATTTTCTTTTTATTTTTAATACCCTCAGTGGTGGCCAATTTTATCCTTTTAGTGAAGAGAATCACTCTCTTGCAGGGATCATTAATCCTTTCTCCCTTTCTTCCTCTATTAAATTATCCTAGTATAGACCTAAGTACGTGGTTGAACTCAAACATCCACCATCTTCTTGTGTGGCAGGCTTGACTCTTTGTTTAACACATATTCATTTTCCCATCTTCTTTGCTAACGGAACCATAGTTTCATTCAGGGCAACAGCATGCATCCAGATACTCACTTTTCCTGGTTCCCTTGCAGCTAGGGGTGGCCATGTGCCACAGGTCTAGCCACCGACATGTGAGTAGAAGTCTGATGGCTATTTCCCGGAAATGCTATATTATTTTTTGTGAGGAAGATTGGCCCTGAGCTAACATCTGTGCCAATCTTCCTCTATGTGGGATGCCGCCATAGCGTGGCTTGACGAGCAGTGCTAGGTCCACATCCAGGATAGGAACCTGTGAACCCTGGGCCACCAAAGTGGAGTACATGGGCTTAACCACTATGCAACAGGGATGGCCCCTCAGAAAGCCTTTCTTTCCTAAAAGAAAATTACAGAGGCTGATGAAGCTGCTTCCTTCTTTTTCTTGCTATGAATGCTGATGTAATGTGGGTGAAAGCAACATGCTGGGCATGGAACTGAAGAAAGATGGAAAACCCTGCATCCCTGATGACATTATTTAGTAGTTGCTGAATCAATACCAGCAACTACACTATTTCTAGACTTATTGTGTAAGAGAAAAAGAAATCCCTGTTTGTTTAACCCACCATGTGTCAGTTATTCTGTTCCTTACAGCTAACTTAGCTAATTATATTCCTATAAGCACACTGATAACCGAACATTGCTAGAGAAAATCAACCTTTGTGATTGTCTCTATTTTAACGCACACTTTGTAATACATAGAGTTGCAGATTTCAATCCTATTATGCTTTTCTGGTAAGGGTAAGTTTTTCTTTTATTTCCTTTTTCTGAGACTCTATAGTCACTGTCTCCTCTTCACCACCTGAAAGACTCACTCAAATTTCATTCAGAAAATGGAAGACCCCGGGAACATTCTCCCCTATCCTCCACCATCTCCGTTCTCTTCCTGCATCGCTACTCATCACCTCACCAGGCCATAGGAAAAGATGCGCCCCTGCTTCTCTCAAAGGCAATCCGTCCACTTTTGCTCTGGACTTGCATCATCTTTGCTCTTCACCAAGGCATTTCTCCTTTCTTTTCTCCTCTTTCTTCTGCGTTTCAATTTATCCCTCACTACTGGATCTTTGCATCAGAAGACAAAAAAATTCTATTACTTTTCATCTTTATAGAAACCTCCCTTGACATTTCTCCTTCCTTTAGCTTCTCATCCATTTCTCCGCTCCCTTTTCCAGTCAAACAACTTGAAAACGTTTTCGCATGTTGTCTCTGTTTTCTAAAGTCCATTTTCAGCCCATTACAATCCTGCTTAGCTTCCTACCAGCATGCTAAAACCAATCTTCTTCAAAACACCAATCTCTGTATAGACAAATCTATTGGACGGTATATATATTTTTAACCTATTGGCAGTATTTGGTACAGCTTGCAAATCTCTCCCTGAAATTCTTTCTCATTTTTTAACACTATATTTTCAGTTTTTCTTCCTTCCTTCCTAGTTGTTTCTTTCTGTCTTTCCACTTTACACAAGATCTCTACAATGTTAGGATTCCTCAACGCTAAGTCTTGGACCGACATTCTTATTTATCTATATTTTTCCACAAATATCATTGCCCAAATGGTAAAAATGTATATCTCCTGTTGCCCTCTCCACTGAAATCCAGACCTGTATGTTGAAATACTCATTTAACCTCACGGATGGACTTCCAAAATTATGTTGACATTGGGTCAATAATACTTGGCAAAAGAAGCAGACACAAATTGATACAAAGAAGAATTTCATTTATTTAAAGTTTAGAAAGCTGGAAAGCTAAGTCATAGTGTTTATCAATTCATACTGAGGTGGGAAAAGTATAAAGAAAAGCAAGAAAATTAGTATCATAAAAGTCAAAAAGCAGTTACCCATGGATGGAAGGGAAGGTAGTTTTGAGTGACAAGGGACAGGGAGGGGGGTCTGGGGGTTGGCAAGGTTCTATTTCTTGCCTTGCATTTGTTTTTGCAACTGCATACCTTATAATTAATTAATCTATACATTTATGTTCCTGTGTTTTTCTGTATATGCATTATATTTTACAATAAAATATATAAATATTAGCTATATCAATATCTTCCCTGAACGAAACCACTGTATTTAGAGTGACAGCCGAACGCCTTCTCGTGTCTGACAAGACTGCCGGAGCTGGTGGGACGCCTTTGCAACCTCCTCTCACAGCCCTTTGCTGCTTGTTAACCACGTGGAATCTCACCTGCTTTCTGCTGGTTCCTTGAACACACCAAGCTCTCAGCGATCTCATGGCTTCTTTACTTACTGTTCCCTCTTAAAGAAAGCCCTCCGCTGGCTCTTTGTCTGGTGAGCTTTGTCTCATCCTAAGCCTGAGGTTAAAACGCCATCTCTTTACAAAAGAGATCCTATGTAGAGGTTCTACCTTTTATCCTCTGGCGTACTTCCCTATCTGTTTTCTTCTTTGTACTTAGCACAATTTGCTGTCCCTTTGGTGCTACTTAACTAATTTGCTGACTCTATTCCTAACTATATTGGAGGTGCTAGGAAGGCAGAGATCTCTTGTTTTGTTGTTTTTTTTTTAAACATCTGAATTTCCTTGTCCTTTTTTTTAAATTGAGGTCCTAATAGTTTACAACGTTGCGAAATTTCAGTTTTACATTATTATTTGTTTGTCACCATGTAAGTGCTCCCCTTCACCCTTTATGCCCATCCCCCAGCTCCCTTACCCTGGTAACCACTGAACAGTTCTCTTTGTCCATGTGCTTGTTTATCTTCCACATATGAGTGAAATCGTAAGTGTTTATCTTTCTCTGTCTGACTTATTTCACTTAACATAATACCTTCAAGGTCCATCAGTGTTGTTGAAAATGGGATAATTTTGTCTTTTTATGGTTGAGTAGTATTCCTTTGTATACATATACCACATCTTCTTTATCCAATCATCAGTCAAGGGGCACTTGGGTTGCTTCCATGTCTTGGCTCGTGGTTGTGAATAATACTGCAATGAACACAGGGGTGCATAAGTCTCTTTGAATTGTTGATTCCACGTTCTTTGGATAAATACCCAGTAGTGGGATAGCTAGGTTGTATGGTATTTCTAGTTTTAGTTTTTTGAGAAACAGAGGTCTCTTCTTGTTTTGTGTATCATTGTGACCCGAGTGCTTGGCACACAGTATGCTTGGCCAGATATCACAGCAGGAAGAAATCAATAGATTGGACTTTAAGAAGATATCCTATTTGATGACTTATTTGAGTAACATTAACTATTAAATAATTAGACATTTTCTTCTCTGATTCATGAAGTGACTCTGAGTAATTAAAAAATTTGTTTTTTCCATATCCTCTTTCCACACACACAATAATACCATATTGACAAGTGACTTCATTTTAGTAACAAGTGTGTTGTCTCTCACAATGATTGTGTAGAAAAGATAATGCTTCAGTGATCATTGTCTTGTTTGGAATGAGAGATGCTTAGAGCTAGAAGATGCTTCAGAGACCACGTGGCAGATGAGGAAACTGAGGAACAGAGGTGATCTTATTTCTTCAAGTTGGAAGGTTTATGGGGTGAAGAAGAAGAGGAAGGGAGGAGGTAGAGGAAAGAAGAGAGAAGGATATAGGAGGTAAACCGGAAGCACATTTTTTGCAGTTACCATGTATATATGAAGTGAAGGTGGGGGCTGAAATTTGGCCCAGCCAGTGTCAAGTAGTGAGTGACAGAAAGCTAGACTGCGTAAGGGCTGCCAACAAACTTTTTCAATGTGTGTGTGTGTTTGTGTTTCCTATGGATAACATCTAATTATATGTGAGATGAGTTCAGTCATTTCTTTCCAGGTCAGCCTTTTAAGAAGTATTAACCAAAATTCCTATCACTTCTTCACCACAAAGCACCGTTAATGTTTTTTATTTTCCTTAAGAAAAGGCCACCATCTGTCCTCATGACCATTTTCAGGTGACTGACCTGTGTCTGAGGTGTGAGATGCTCAGCACCCAGGAGTTATAGATCCCTGAGACCCTCAAAATCTTGCACTTTCAGACACGGTCCTGGCCTTTTGACAGGGTGGTATCTAAATCCCCAATCTTTCTGCAGATTACAAAATCACAAGAGCTTTGTCAATCTGCATAAAATATCTGAATGCTAATGAAATGGTCCAGCACGCTAATTAGACGATCAATAGATCATGCAGTCTTAAAAGCTCAGTTTCTCTTCACTCCATTTATTTTCAAACAATTCAGCAGCAGCAGCATATTAGTAACAGAAACAGAATACTAATTAATTCCAATTCAGTAAATTTCTAAACACGTTTTTCATATCCGTATACCAGAAATATTTAAAAAATAATTTCATAATCTTAAAATTTACCTCTTTTTCTATTAATCATAATGAAAGAAAAAACACAGTGATGCTGTTTACACATATCCTCTAAAGACATTTCAATAGAAATCTATTAACACAACTAAGCCAATAAAATATGGGTCTCTAAGAGAAAAAAATCATTTTTTCATGTTAATTAGTCATCAGAATTGATATCTGTTATGAAATATCTGTAAATTTAAATGGAAGAGTTGCCAATTTTATTACAAAACAAAATTATAATGTTCAACTCTCAAATTTTATAGGACTTATTTCAGGCTGAATCATGTAGTCTAAAATTTGTTAAGAAAATGTATTTTTTTTTGCAAAAGAAAGTTTCATTTGAAATATCAGAGTGTTAAGTTATTTATCCATTCCAAAAAATAACTGGGGAGTCTTTGGGAGAAAAAAAATCACTGACATTATTTTTTCTATTTAAATCAACTTGCAATTAACTGATTATTATTAAAAGAGAGTGTGAAGAATCAAAAGCAACTAAACAAAAAGCAACTTGTAAGTCAAGATTTGGAGACAGTTTGGAGATTGCTATTTGGTTTTACGGCTTTGCTGCTGTTGATGGCAGGATAGTATTTCCAGGGCTTAAGACGCATTCTCAACGAAGCTTATGTACTGAAACACCTCAAAAACAAAATTACTGAAAATTGTTGGCTGTTTTCTAAACCACACATGTGTGATCGTTTAATTCCTACCAAGGATGAGAACACGTTTTTCTTCATAGTATTATGATGCTGTCTTATATTGTTGGTAGACAATTTGAAAACTACAAAAAAAAAAGAAAGCACAGAGAAAAATAAACGTTACCTGTAAATCTATCACCAAACATCTTATTATGTTTCCTGTAGTCTGTTTGTCCATGTCAACTTAATGTATATAATCTTATTTAATGTGTACATATCTGATATTATTATAGATTTTATAAATATTAGATCATATCATACTTTAAAAAATAATCAGCTTTATTGAGCTGTAATTTACATGCAATAAAATTCACTTATTTTTAATGTTAAACCATTCTTGATTTCTTGAAGTACCCGTGTTTGGTGATAGTTTATTATCTTCTAATATACCACCAAATATAATCTGCCAAGTTTTTATTAGAGTTTTTGCATCTGTATTTATGGGTGAGTTGGATCTGTACTTCTCTTATTTTATCTTTGTCAGGTTTTATATAGATATTATGTTTAATATGACTAGAGAATCTTTTTTAAAAATTCTGAAATATCATATATAAGGGGGATCAATATTCTCGGGAATGACAAATGAAAGAAAAAAAAATTAAGATCACGTGGGTCCAGAATTACCGTGTGTGTATATAAGTACAAATGGTGTGTGTGTGTGTGTCTAAAAACTTAATGGGCAGTCACTGAGGGAAAATGTTTTTTAAATTTCTAAAAATAAGTTTTAATAAATCTGTTTGAATTTTGGTAATTTGTATTATCTTATTAATGAATGAAACCATTATGTTCAAACTTATTAGCACGGAGTTGTATACTTTTCTATAACATTTATAAACTCTTGTGTATTTGATTTCACCTCCAATTTAACTTCCTTCGATTTCTCCATTTCTCTTTTTTGACCAGAAAGAGAACTTCTTTAATGGTTGTTTTGAAATCATTTCTTAAATTTATTCATCATGTATTCCTTTATCTAATGCATTAATCAGCCATTATTTTAATTATTTTTTCTTGTTTTCTTTAGATAGCTCATTCTTTTAAAATTATTTCTCCATTTATAATAAAACAATTTAAAGCCATAATATGCCTCTGAATATCCAGTTCATAACATGTACAAAATGTTTTTTCTGTTTTATTTTAAAAATTAGTTCAATGAATGATCCATACCCTTCACCTAGATTCACCAATTATTAACATTTTGCCACCCCTCTCTCCATCTCTCCCTCTCAGTCTGTCTCCGTCTTTCTCTCTTGCTGCCTCCTGTGCTCTTTCTCTCCCTATTCATTCTTTGTGAGTAATTTACAGACATCATGATCCTTCTAGACCTGTGGCATCAGCTTGTATTTTCTAAGTAAAAGGACATTCTCTTGCATAAATCTGGGTATATTTATCAAATTCAGAAAATTTAACATTGTTTGAATTACATTATCTAACATACACTTCCTATTCAAATATTTAAGATAATGTCACAAAGCACAATGTTGTGTATTATATTTTTCTATAACTTTCTACCAGCAATATTTTTTCTAGCTCCAAGATCTAAGCCAGGGTCATGTATTTCCTTTAGCTGTTGTGTCTCTTCAGTTTCCTTTAATTGAAAATTCCTCAACCTTTCTTTGTTTTTCTTGATATTGGCAATGTTGAGGAGTATAGGTCAGTTGTTTTGTATAATTTCCTTAATTTAAGTTTTTCTGATTCTTTCTTGTGATTGGATCCAGGCAGTGCATTTTTAGCAGGGATACTGCATAAGTGATGTCATGTCCTTCTCAGTGTACTACATCAGGAGGTATGTGATATCAATTTGAGTCATTTTGATTAGATTACATTTGCTCACTTCTAGGTAGTGTCTGCAAGATTTCTGCACTGTGAAGTTGCCTGCCACCTCCATTTGTAATTACTGAGTAATCGATGGGAAGCTACTTTAAATTGTATGAATAGCCTGTCCACAGCAAGGACTTTAAGTTCCACTGCTGGTTTTTGCCTGAAAAATCAAATATTGTTATAGTCCTTACAAAATAGTGAATTTATAACTATCATTATTTCAACAGTGATTAGTTAATAGGATGAGTATTCTACTGGAAAACAAGTAAATACACAAAAAACCCAAAGTTAAAAAACCTTTTCTGCTGCATGAATGTGCATATATATGTATTTGTATCAGTTTAGATGCATGGGTTCATTTTTAATTAGTATGTTAAAATCAGCTGCTGTCATTATATATTACAACGTTCAAAACTTTCCAGATTTGGCATCAAGCTGTTTCTTATGTCCTTTTGGCATGTTCTCATCAGTTTTTTAACCCTTCCTTACATCTTGGCACAGAAATATGTTCAAAAATATTCTTATATTTCTCTGTCCTGGCCATGGAATCAACCACTTTTGTGTGTACTGATATACAGTAAACATGATATTGGCACTAGCTGTCCATATATATATATATATATATATATATACATACACATGTATATGTGAAGTCATCCGTTCATGCTATCACTTCTAATCCCAATTCAGAACCTCACGAATCTTGCATGATACATGAATAGAGACAAGAGCAAGACAAAATGAGAGCTGTCTTTTTGTTTAGGAAAGGATGCCATTCATAGGAGCTTCTGGCTACATTTCATTGGAAAAAACTGTGATGCATGGACACAGGGAAAGATTAGATATTTTTGAGGGTGAAAACAATGCCTGCTTAAACAAAACGGGGGTTCTGTTAGTTAAAAATAAGGCTAGAAATGAACATTAGGCTCGCAGCTAGCAATGGTTGCACAATACGATGTATCAGCTAGGAGAAAAACATGCAGGTGGTTATGCTCTCTTGATTCTGGGATAACTACAATCCTTCACCCCTCGTGTTTGAAGAAGAGCACAGGATCCTTCTTTAGTTCTAACAGAGAGTACCGTAAAACTCATTTTTTACTTTAAATAAATACAAATACAGTGAAAACATTGAAAAGTCTCAACTGAATATTGCAGTGTTTATAAAATAGCTGACAAGACAATTATTTATTCCAGCATATTCCTTTTCTTATACTAAGGATGAGGTCTAAAACTGATGTACATATTAAGTCCAACAGGTGTTTTGCATAATGTCAATATGACTTCTGATTCCTAGATTATGTTAACCATTGCCCTTATCTATATCCCGATTCTCATTTTCACGTCTGGTTATGCCTAGTTGGTTTGTTATGACTCTTCTCTGCTTTTTCAAGCCTTAATTCATCATCCTCTGAATAAGACAATTATGCTGAAAAGACACCTCTACTTTTCAGGAAGAATAGTTTAATTCCTGAAGATCACAGAGAAGATTTCAATCCGACCCATATAAAACCACAAGCAGAAGAAGTAATTTATTTCTATGAATAGAAGGAAGTATTTCCTGCTTTCCCCTCATGAAATGTCTTACAATATGGCCTCTGAGGGTCTACCATTGAGTCTTTGAGTTATGGTTTGGAGAATAAAGTTAAAAAAAAATGATGGAATAATGAGGATACCTGCTAGAGAGCCACTCTTCAATCTTTGTGAGTGTTGACTTACAAACTGGTCCTTGGTGGAGCTCCATTTTTCTCTTAGCGAAAAATCGCAACAGATTTTCTGAGTCTGGAGGGAGAAGGAGCCAAGAGGAACTTCTCATATTATTGGAAATAGACCGATCAATCATGTTCAGTCCCAAGTCACAATTTGTCCAATACCCTCCCTAAATGTGTGTGTATTATAAGGAAAGAAATAGTGTAAAATAATTTGAAATGGATGGAAAAGCATTGCTCTGTTTTCTTTTCATGAGAAAAATAATTCTCTTTTGAGATTATTTTTGTTTTAGGAAAACTGAACACTCCATTGTTCAGTCTCAATTACTGTATATTCAGCTGTCAGGGAGGCTGGGACTCCATCACCACTTATGGTCATGACCTTCCAAAGATTGACACCACCAGGTTCAAACACTGGCATTTGCCGTATATCTAATGGCAAGCTAGTAGAGATGACTAGAGATGACTAGCCATTAGAGAGCCTAGAGATGACTTCATTAAAGACAGAAATTTAGAACGACTACTCCATTACAACATTAAAATAATCGTGACTTGGGAGTGGTCTGAAATTTTCTTGGTTTTGCTTGCCCAAAGACTCAGGATAAAATAATATTTTCTAAATGCTTAAATTCTATATAATTTTCATATTCATTGTCACACATGTAGGTGACAATATTCTGGAAAAGTGTTTCTCAAAGTATATTCTGTGGAACACCAGTTACGAGAGTCTCTCTGTGGAAGGCAAGGATTCCAGAGACAAATAAATTTGGGAAATGTTGCAGACCATGTCCCTCACTTGGATATTCATATTTGCTAAATTCTAGGGAACTCTTTATGTTTGAATTAATCTAGTATTTGACCCCAGAGATCTATGATCATAAAATATTTATTCACATGCTTTGAAAGTAGTATTTTGCAGAACAGCCTTTGGAAAACATTGCTAGAATTTAGGCGAAGCACTGAAATTAATCCCTTTACAATGTTTTTAAGGCTTGGCATTCCTACCTTGGCTCAAATAGAGACCAAGCACATTTCTATAGCTAAGTAGCCATCTAAAACATTTAGATATTTAAAAATTATCACAGAGTCATGGAAAAGTCTCAACAGAATTTTTAATAATAATTTGTAAGAGCCTCATAAGGGTTTGGAATAGATGTTCCATATCATCTCCTGCCTTCTCAAATGATGACAACAAAACCTTAAATACTCAGCAAGTTCCATAAACAGATGGAAAGAATGAAGGTGATTAGAGAGGAAAGCAATGCCATTCTTGGCCTCGGTTAAAGCGAAACTTCTCTTCTGTGTGTTTTTGGACCACTGATATGCAAATGGCCCGAGGGAACTGTCTGGATTTTGAGACTGTTGTGGAGAGTGGTGGTAATGTTCAGATGGACATTTGGGGAGCCCCAGGGTTCCAGATCCCACACGGGATATGTTTCAGCACCAAATCTGGCCAAGTCTCCTTTATGCCAATTACCACCCCCCTGTCTTTGTCACGTGCCCTCCTGCCAGCCTTTTAAAATTTCTTCAGCCATCATCTACGCACACAAGCTTCACTATAATAATCTCCTCACTGCTGGGGACTCTTTTCAAACACACCCTCAGTTTTCAACCCTGCCTCCCTCTTCCATCTGAAACCATCGCTAAAACATATAGATGCTCCCTAAGGCTGATTGTGTTAGATCCAGACTGCGCAACCTCACTTTTATGTCCTGACACTAATTAGTTCTCCCTCTTGCTCTACAGCTAATCAACCTAATTTCTCATTATTTTCCCAAACAGACTATTTTTCTCTGCTCTGGTCACCTCTTGCATATATACTGCTAATTCCTGACCCCATGTTTATAATTGTGCTTTCTATCTTAAATGTGCTGCTTAGCACTGTCATGCCCTCGGCCTGCTCAGAGCTTTCGCCTTCATTTCAGCAGCCATTTTGTAGTGCATCCTGCCCAGAATTTGTCCTCTTTCTTCCGATCATAGCAGTCCAATTTTCTTTTGAGGCAGCCTCTCTTTCATATTCTTTGTCCGTCTGTTTTGAGAGAGCAATCTGTCCTGGATTCAAGGAGTGGTCCTGCGACGATAGTTGGTCAATTAGAGTGACAATGCTTGATTTGGTTTAGCATGTGATGCTTCTGATCCCATGAGAATTATTCTCCAGACTTTTTCCTGGAATTATAGAGAGGGATAAGGTTCCCAACTACTTTCACTAACCCCGTAAGATATAAGGCTGCAGCTGCTAGCGAGCCACTTAACACCACATTCAGAGACTCTGTTTAAGGATGAAGCCCCCATAAAGAAAAAGCAGAGTCAGGAGATGGAGCAATAGCTGGAATCCTGTATCCAGCTGTGCCTGAAGTTACCCATGTACTTTTCAGTAACTTGAATCATGTTTGTAGCTGAAGGAATACAAATTAACCCAAACACCTACTTTGTAACAAGATCTATGCTAGTTACTTTCATATCAATAACTCACCCAAATACTGGGTTTTGAGGTTTGACAACAATCCTATGTGGTAAGCGTGATGACACCTCATTAGAGACTCGACATTTCAAAGCCTACCTATGCCATTCTTCTCCCTGAACCTAGTTTTTCTATTCTTTTCACTGATACATTCTTATGTCTTGATTCTACAATCCATTTCCCGATTTTTTTGTGTGCCCTCCTATTTATCAGTAACATATTCCAACACAGATGTGGGAAGGATCAACATGTGTTGTGTCATGCAGGCCATTCTGCATGGAGAAGCTCGCGTTTGTGCACTGGCTAACGCATTTCGCCATCCAAATACACACACCAGAACCTGATAACACTGTTATCCTTGAGACGTTGTAAGCCTGAAGCTAACCAGGTTGGAACGTATTGGGGACATCACGAAGAGAAAACCTACTATACAAATGATTTTGGTCATTTTCAGCCCAGTGGAGGGAGCTGGCTCTACATTAGAGACACAGCTAGTGCCTGTAGGACGAGCACGGAAAATAGCATTTCTCCTCCTTCACGCCTTATGCAAACCAAGGAAACTGGTTTTATTTCCAATTTGGTAACAAAAAGGAACAAGGTGCTAATCTTTCAAATGAAGATGGAAATATTTTTCCTACTGACTGACTTTGCAGCACTATTTCTAAGTGAACTGGCCTCAGGGAAGTGGCCCAGAATATAATTTTACTGTCACATAAAACATTGCATTGTATTTTAGTCAAATACATTTTATGCTTTGACAGTTTTCTCTCTCTCTCTCTCTCAGCAATTTAAATGGAAGGGATTTCTTGGGGTGAAACTTTTAATCTCGATGCATGATGCCTGAACTTGCTCTAATTGATGAGCAGATGCAACTTAACAGATACCAAATGCTAACGGACATTTGGCATTCTCACCTCCACCAGGCAAAGAAAACCGCCGTGTGTTGTAAAGAAGAAGAAGAAAAAAGAAGAGTAAAGACAAATATAATAATAAAGAAAAGATCCTGCTTTTCTCCTCCTCAAGGAGGTAAAGAAAAGTACCTTATGATGAATACTAGCTTACATAAAATAGAGGTAGAGAGAGCAAAAATAAGAAAATAACTGTCTTCTTTGAAGTCATTTTTATATTTCATAATACAGGAAAATGATTCATTTGGGTTATTTTTAAATGAAATGAGGAGGAGAAGGGAACTTTGATGCAATATATATTAAATACGATTTTCTTAATTTTTGAAGCTTTCAGGTAATTTTTTCTTTCCTACAGGAGAAAAACTTGATATGAGATAAAAGGCCCAAATTGCTTTCTTTTCAAGCTCACCTCTAATTTATGTCAACTTTTATTGGAACTGAACTATTAGGAATGATGAAATTTGCATTTCCTCTCATCATCCCCATATCTAACTGCATAATAATTATTATATTATGTTGTCCTACAAATCTGGGTTCCTAGAAGTGATTACTGGATTACTGTCATCTTAAAAGTATAATTCTAACTACGATGCCTTATTTTTAGAGAAGGAAAATCACTTCTCTGCGAAGCTATAATATGGGTAGAGGTGTGGATGGTGAAATAATATTAAAAGCATTGTGGATAGGCCGGGCTGTAATAAAGCCGGGGAGGCTTCTTATTCTGAAAAACAGTGGGACGTCCAGCATAGATCAAAGCCTGGGTAATAGCAAACCCATTAAAAGAGAAACCCACAGGGACCATAGTGTAAGTTAAGCTAATACAAGGATGCCACTCAAAGACCCAGTCCCTGTTTCCTGCTGTCTCCATCAGGAAAAAGTCAAAGTGAGCTCTTTTTCCTTCATTACCAGATCTGACATCTGGACGAAGCTCAAGAATTCTTCCATTTTTAACAAACGTAGCATGCACAGTTTATCCCCATTTTCACCTTCATGAGGAATCGGAACTGTGGGCCAGGGAGAAGGTGTTAACCCCATTTTGAGTTAGACATTGAACATGATGCTTTTTGTCAATGACTGCCACCTGCTGACGCCACCAAGGGCAGATGACTGATCTTCTGGTTTCTTGAGAAGAGTTTGGAGACCTTGTTTTCTAAAATTTTAAAGCTTTGTGATGCAGAGCCTAACAAAATAAGCACAGATTACTGAAAAGAATTATCGAAAGTGATTACTTAGGAATTGACCTGCTGAGAAAATTTTCTCTTTTCTTCTACGCCATGTTGATTGTAGGAAAGCAGAGAAAATACCTTCTAAGACATGTAGCTTAGCAATCACTGCAAAAAGACTCAGAATCACCACTTCCTCAATGTCCAGGTGGCAAATATTAATACATTTTACTTGTGTGATGGTAACTGTAGTTTACCTGGCAAATAACAGTATTAATGATAATAGTAATAACGACAACAAATAAGCCACACGTAGATAGGCTGCATCTGTCCCAGTTCCTCTCATATGGGGTCACATTTGCCCATCTGCAAATGATTCCATTTTTGCATCCGAATATGAACTCCTTGGGATTCTGTTTCACTGTTGTTAACTGTTATGTTTTTAGGCCTTAGAAAGATCCAGCACATAAAAGGCACTCAGATATCTCTTGAATGAATACGTTGTGAGATCTCAAATAATGAAAAGTGGTTAAAAAACAAAAGCCATCTTTTTGTAAGGAATGCTCAAGGGTTGGAAAGTTCTATCACCAGGAATTTATGTTAAGTGCGTGTGTGGCCTCTTCCGCTCACTCGCATCAACCTCACTGCTGTGGAGGGCATTTGAAAGGGGATCTAAAACCCTGCAGCAGACAACTAAACAAAGCTTACGGCGCTGACTCTTTCTCTCTCTTTTCTTTGTCAATTAAACGCTCTTGAGCATGCACCACAAAACAGGTTTCTATGTTTTAATCACTTTCAGTATTTGATACTTAAAATCTATTCACTTCAATGCCCATATATGCTGAGCACTTCGAAGGTCAGGGAATATAGCAGTTAACAAAGGGCAAAAAAAACCCCTGACCTCAAGGGGTTTATATCCTGACGCAGAAATGAAACCATTTATAGACTGCAAACATGGCCCACATATCTGTGAAGAAAGGGACAAAACTTATTTTAAAGCTTTACGTAAAAAAAAAAAAAATCCATTAAAATGTGTCTTATTTCAAAATAAAGGCAATTAAAGAAATAAAATGCATTTATTTCCTTCCGCATGTCCCTCAGGCCTTGGCATTTGCTCTTTCCTTAAAATGATTTTCCGAACCTTCTCTTGGTTGGCTCCTTTCCTCCATTCTAGTCATCTCTTCCGAGAGACTGTCACTCTTCATGGATCCTGCATTAGCCATCTCTCCCTGCCATCACCCACAGCCACGCAGCCTACCTCTCTTTCACAGTAACCTGTGTGTTTTTCTCGGAGCACTTAGCACTATCTGAAATTATTAGGATATTCATTTGGTGATTTGTTTATCCTGAGTCTTTGTCTTATAAATTGCTAGGACTTCAGTGCTCTGTGCATAGTACATTACAAATAATGATTGCTACACGTCAGTATGGATTTAAAAGTTGAAAAAGATCAAGTATATTAACATTTTTGAAGTGAACTTTTTGCATGTAATTATTTTATAAAACTGTCACTTTTAGTCTGAATCACTCTTTTCCCTAAACATGGACAGGGCCATCTGTTAATTTGCAGTTGTAATTGTTTCCACAGATGGGTGTTAAATTATAGACATGACCAAGAAGACGTGGCAGCACTTGTTATCGTCCTTTGCCAACGGCCTTTTTAGTGTTCATTTTAGAGACCCAACCAATTCTTCAGCTTAGAAACCCCCACATAAATCAAACAAATTGTCTACAAGGGCAGTTTCCAAGCAGTTTTGTCATGCCATGGAGGTTTGGTTTCAGAATGTGAATGGCCTTTGAGTTCTGAGGAAACCTGGATGTCCCCTGTGCTATCAGGCCCAGGTATCTTGAAGCCAAGCACTAGAGATTATAAAAGAGTATTTCTGGAACCGGAATTGATGTGTTCACTATAGACACCACGGCTGTGTTCTAGCCGCATAGCTGCAGTTTTGGAAAATTCATTTGACTCTTTTTTTCACAGAATGGTTCCCCATGCACATCACAGATTTCCGTCAAATTGTTTTTCACTGCCAATCAGATGGGTGATAAGAATCAGTTGAAGTGATTGGGCCAGTTTTTGGCATTATGTATGTTGGCAATAAAAATCATGCCAGGCTACACTGAGAATAGAATTTGCCATCTGTGATAATGTCTACCAATTATTATTTTTTTTAATTTGGAGTTTGTCATCACTTTTGATAAAAGGAAGGGCATCGCAAAATTTTCAAACCTAATGAGTTTAAAATACACTTTGGCCTTATTTAAAAAAATGCATACTGCTTAACAGAAGTTTTGGTCGGTGGGCAGTGAGGTGGACATCTGTTGCTTTTTCCTGCTCAGATTTTATTTCCTGTTCTAGAATATCCCTTCAGTTTTTCCTTGTAGACCCATCTATCCCCAATCCCACTGCATGCGATCCAGGTGTGACTGACTTTACTATTCTCACCTCAATCTCAGTGGGTGGGCACATGACTAAGCCTGGCCAATGAGCATGTTCTAATCCAGGCCAACACCATTTGGTTCAGGGATGGGCAAGTAACCCAAGCTGGTTCAGTGAGCCTAAATTTCATGGTGTTTGCAGAAGCTGCCAGGAAGGAGGCATGCTTATTTTACTAGACTGAGGTATGAGGGTGTAAGTCTTGGGAATCAGTAGCTATAGGATAGAAAGAAACTGCCTGGAATCGAATGCAACAGAGCACAATGGAGAGGTGAAAGGCAGAGGGAGAGAGCGGGAGAGAGAAGAGGATGTGAGATAAACTCTGGTAAGAAGATTTGAATCCTAGAGCTAGTTATGCTGAAGGGGAGGCCCATCCTCCTAGATGTTGTGTGTGTGTGTGTGTGAGGAAGATTAGCCCTGAGCTAACATCTGTGTCAGTCTTCCTCTATTTTATGTGGGATGCTGCCACAGCGTGGCTTGATGGGCAGCATGTAGTTCCACGCCCGGGATCTGAACCGGTGAACCCTGGGCCGCCGAAACAGAGTACGCCATCTTAACCACTACACCACAGAGTGGGCACCCTTCTAGATTTTTTCAATTATTTAATTCTATTTTTGTTTAATCTGGTTGGGCTTATGTTTCAGTCATTTGAACCCCCCAAATTGCTAACAGCTAGAGTTGGACTTACTAAATCCAAAGATAGCTCTCTTATTCTTTAGAAGTTGGACATGCATTAGTCCTGGAATTCATATGTCCCAAAGACCCAAAGTTTTTAGCTTAATTATAAATTTTATATGAGCGATTTATGAATTTAAGTTCTCATAGCTAAGCATGTTTATTCTTTCTAAAGAAGACTGTTGGAGCCACATTTGCCAGTAGCTTGGTGACATTTCTTGTTCAAAGATGGGGTGAAACCAATATTAGGGAAGCTCAAACCAAAAAGGAGTTTGTATTTTCACATGGATTTGCAATTTATTTCCGGCTGAACTCAGAAGGAGAGAAGAGGCAGATCACCAAATAATCTATTCAATTTCAATTTCAAAAGATGCCGCTGCTGATCAAAAGGATACTTCTGAGTAGCACATTTCCGTAAAATGAATTTTGACAACTTCCCCCCAAATGTGTGTTTTTCTTTAGCTTTTGATTTTGGAAGGAAAAATGGAGGGTGGCAGGAAAGATAAATGAAAGTGATACTGACAGTGTTTGGGGATGCCACATGGTCTGTATCTTAGAATTTCTGTTGTTTCTAAGGCAAGCTTTAACCCAGTGTTTTTAATCTACCACGTGCACCACTACTTCTCAACTCATGGTTTCTCTAAAAGAGCCTCTGTATTTCCCCAGAGTAATGGATGTCTGAAAGGAATGTCCCCCTCCCCCATCCTCAGTTTAATCTCAGAGAGGTCAGGCTTGCTGATCTCACTGTCTGGGAATCCTGTATATATCTACAAAACTATATAAAATGCTCTTAGATGCAATTACCTAGAATCCCACATGACTATATGCTTCAGATAACAGTCTTGAGGGGAACTGGATCGAGCAATCCACCGGATCAATACTTTTATACAGGCACCAAGGTTTGCCTTCTTTTTTTTAAGATAACCCTCCAAATAGTAGCATATTAATATCTGATTCTTCTAAAAATACATCTTCATTATCTTCTTGACATCACCTGAAAGACATTCTTGGCTAGCTGCTCGTTTGCCACTTTCTCTCAGAAGTTCACAGCAAACTTGTCCTGATTATGTGAAGTCTGACTCATTTGGGATCCAGCTCATAGAGACACTGCAATTGCAGAGCAGAATGGGACCACAATCATAAATTTTAAAAAATAATAAATGTACAGTGAATCAAATATCATTTTAATTTTTGAATAGTTTACTTCTGGCCTGGTACTGAGCAAATAGTAAATTATTTATGGTAAATTTGCTCAATAAATAAGTGTTAGTTATATAACATAGAATCTATCTTGCAGTAGTTCAAATCAATTTACTAGCTCTAAATTTCCTGCATTTTCACATCTCCTCTCCAAATGCAGAACTTCTAGACTCTGAAGCTAAGTTCTACCAACATGTAGAATTGATTAAAGTGACTGAGCCCAAATCTTGACCCCTGCAGAGGTGTAAGAATTCTAAGAGAAAATTAGTGAACCCAAATGAGTACACAATATTCATTCATTCATTTGGTTATTGGGCATTTTGGTCATTTAAAGCTGGGCTTGCTCCAGAAAGGATTTGATATGGAGCTTGCAAAAGAAAGGATGGACACCTTCTAGAATACACTGCCTGTCCCAACTCTATCCTTAGCCCACATGCACCACATGAAGTGTAGCAGCCTAACACAAAGGTTTATTATTTCACAGTTTCTCTTGGTCAGGAAGCCAGGCACAGCTTAGCTGGGTGTCTCTACTTCAGAGTGTCTCACAAGGCAGTAATCAAGGTGTTGGTTGGGCTTACAGATTCTCACGGCTTGGCTGGGGAAGGATGTGCCTCTAAGTTCACTCACTTAGAAAATTCATCACCAAGCTGACCCTGGGGGCTTTTGGCAGGTCTCAGGTTCTCTTTGTTAGCCAGAGTCATCAGTTCCAGCCAAGCGAGCCTCTCCATGGGACTACTCACAACGTGGAAACTTGCTCCCTCCAAAATGGGGGCTGGGGAGAGGGAGAGAGAGAGAGAAAGAAGACAGCTTCTTTTAGTAAGCCAGTCTCTGCACTGACATCCCTTAACTTTTGCCATATTCCGTTCCTTAGAAGTGAATCAGCAAGCCCAGTCCACACTCAAGATGAAAGGATTACACGCAGGTATGAATACCTGGATACGGGGGTCAGTGGGGTTCATTTCAGAGGCTGCATGCCCAGCACACTAGTGAGAGATGATCGTTGGAATCAGACAGACAGAGTCTTTCTTCCACATCAATTACTGATTAGCTCTATGATTTGGTCAAGTTTCTTAACATTTCTCAACCTCAGTTTGCTCATGGATTAAACATGGATACAATAATTCCTGCCCCCCAAGCTTGTAATAGTAATTTTGTGCAGTAACAACATCACCTCAGCAGCCCCTTGCACAATGCCTGGCACATAGGAAGTGCTTGGTAAAAGTATTTTTGTCCTGCTTCTCCCTTCTCCTGAAAGTCACATAGCATCCACCAATCTTCCAGCCTTGCCAGGTCTTCGGCCTTCCGTTAGGAAGAGCATGATAATCCTGTCTGAGTTTGAATCTAGACTTTCCCACCTCCCTGCTTCATGAACAAGGGCAAATTCATGTTTCTAAGATGTAGTTTCCCCAATCATTAAGTGGGGAAAGTATGGATCATAGACTGTTTGTGAGAATTAAATAAAATGTGTAATGGGTTCAGCACATGCCTGGCAGTGATATTTGATTGATATGTGGCAACTATATTTCTAATAAAATTATTATCCAATGGAAATTATTTAAAGAATCAGGCATTATGATGATAAGTGTGGGCCTTAGTAAAAAAATATTGAAAACCTACTTGGAGGTACTCACTCACACCAAGGATTTCTTCTGTTCTTCTCTATTCCTCCCCAGAGTGCTAGCTTGGAAAGTGCTCTCTATAGAGCAGAGGGCCAGCTCTTTTTAAGAAAGTGATAATTTGATTAATTTGGGAAGAAAATCAGAGTTGGACCACAAACATAAGCGTATTTGATAAGCCAAGAGGCAGAGGGAAGTAGAGAGAAATAGTGATTGTTCCCTGGGGAAATAGAAAGAGAACAGAGGAAGGAAATAACGTAGACACAAAAGCGCTGTGGAGACTCCTGTGGGCTGGCTGGAGAGAGGGTGCATTGAAAAGCCATCAGCACTCCTTGGTAATTAATCCCAAGTTCTGTTTGAATTTATGTCTACTGAGGCTGGGGTGGGGGGGCGGAACACCTCTGCAATGAGGACACTATTCAATTCATATCATTTGAGGCAAACAATGTGAAATGATCTGAAAACAAAATTATAGATTATGTTCCTGGTTTGTTTATTCTTTTCCTCTCCACTTTCTGAACCCTCAGCCTTTTGCCCACCCCACCTCATCTGCTACCTATGAGAACATGTTGTCCTAGAAAACATATTGATAAATTCACGTGTGTTTTTGAAAATGGTTTTCCCACTTGCAGTACCCCGTCAGGCTTGCTCAAGGTCAAGCATAGACTTAGTGGTGCTCTGAAAATGAACTCAGTTAAGCTGCACTGTTTCAGCACCCCGTCCTGTAACAATCACCTGGAAGCCAGGGTGACTGGGTATGGTCTGGAATTTTAAGGAAGACGCTTCCTAGCCTGTGTCTGTCTTTGCCCAGGCTCGGTGACCAGGATGGGGTCACCTTTTGATTATCTGTGTTTACTATCCCCTTATACACAGCAGGGGCTGAGCTATTGAAAATGGGGCTCAGGAAGAAAGAGAGAGAGACAAAGTGGATTTCCGTCAATCACACTAAGGAATCACACTGAATGCAGAGAAATGAGGGTTCATGTAGACACTCAGGAGAGTCTGTAAATGACTCGCACGTCTGTCCTGCATCACACAACGCTGGGCACAGTGGTAGGCGCGAGCAGGCACGCAATTTATTTATTACTGTACCTTAGTGAGCTGGCTTCTCTGAGTTTCTTTTTTCATGTGGAGCTTCTGAATTGAATCCAGGAGGGTAATTTCTGATTCCATCCCACCATCCTCCCCTGTGTGCATGGGCTGGCTTTGAACTTTCAGCAACAGTTTAAAATAAAACTGGAGGTAGGAGAGTGGAGGTGGTTCACACACAGGCTCTGGAGTCAGACTGGAGCTTTAAAACTGGCTTCTCCACTCCCTGGAAGTGGAGGCGTGGGTAAGTTTCTGGATTGTTCTGTGTCTAAATTGTCTCATCTGTAATATGGGCATGCTAGACAAAGAGCTGTGAGATTGACGTTTTAATTAAGCAGAAGGAAGAAGGCCCATTCCTTAAAAGAGGTCTAATTGAGGTTAGTTTCCGCTGTTGTTTAGAGCTTGAACCATTATTTTCATTCCGTGCCATCAATTCACACTTAAAAAGAATTTCTCCTCAGATGCCATGAGCCCTTGTCAGAACTGCATTTTAATAATAGCTTTATTGTGGTTTTTTTGGCATTTACAACTATTTCCTGTACATTCTGATAAGCCTTAATATATTTGGACTTGTTTCTGTCATAGCGATTTTTTGTATTGGGTTCCAATTTTTATAAGCTTCTTCTTTTTCCTTACTCCTACCTTTACCAAAATGTTTCATTATTCTTTTATGTTATTATTCCAATGTTTTTTGTGTCATCCATTTCGGAAGTTTTATATTTTATTTTTATTCTAAATTTAATATCATAGTCCCTCCCAAATAATGAAAGAAATTTACAATATTTAAACTCTAATTACTTTCTCACAACAATAGGCCTTTGGTCAGTATATTATTTTCATCATTTAACCCACTAAATTAGACCTTATTATTTTATATTGACAATATTTGTTTAGATATACATGCCTTTATCAATTTTTCTGTTAATTCTTCTTATACCTCAGATCTTCCTTCTGGGAGATAATTTAAAGCATAGTATAGTATTTTAAAGTATACTTTCAAAAATTTAATAGAAGCCTGCTTGTAAAAATTCCTTGTTTTTGTTGACATAAAAATGACTTTATGTCAACTTCTGTTCTTGAAATATAATTTCAATGGGGTATGAGCTATCTCAGTTGAGAGTTAGTTTCTTTCAGTTCTTTGTAAGATTCTTGTTGCTGTAGAGAAGCTGTCAGAATAATTCTTTCCTTGATTTGAATCTGTCTTTTTACTCACTGCTAATAAGAGCTTCTCCCCATTTTCAGTCTTCTCCATACTCCCTACACTGTCCAGGTGGGGTTTCTTTTCATTTATTTGCTTTGATATCTTTCATTGGCTTGAGAATATAGTCATTATCTCTCAAAATATTTTTACATAACTTCTCTCTGTTCTGTCCTATTGGGACTTTAATGAAATGTATAGTAGACTCTTACTCTCTCCACATCTCTTAACCTCTATCTCATAATTTTCACCTCGGGCCTGCATTTTTTCTATTCACTGATCCTTCTTTTCAGTTATGCCTAATGTGCTGTGCAACCACTCTTTTTTTTTCTCAATTGCAATGACTAAAAAAATTTTTTAAAAGCCCTATTTTCTTCCTTTCTATTCTGATTCTGCTACGCTATATTTGATTCTCTTACTAAATGCCCCTTTTCTTTCTATTATTCCATATCTTTAAGTTTTTTGCAAAATTGTTTTTATGATATATTTCATAATTCTATTATGTGAAATTCTTAGAGCCTGATTCCGCTGTTTATTGCTTGACTGGCATTTACTCTTGTGGTTTATTTCTTTTCATATTTTGTGATCTTTGATTCTAAACTCATACATATTTGATCTTAAATTGTGGGAAACTTAGGGCTTAAATCGAGGATTTAATTTTCCAGAGAGAATTTGCATTCATTCTTAACAGAAAACAGGAGGCTTTACCCAGGTGGAACTTTAAAAACAAACAAACAAAACAAAAACTATTTCAGGATCCCCAGCTTAATCTTGACGTCTTGTGTATGGTTCTGTTGCTTTGCTGTTCATCAAATGCTCAGTGTCCTAATTACAGCATTTAGGTTCACATTTTTCGCATGCCACCATGCTCTTGGCATGTCTTTATTGGTGACTTTTTGGTTTCACCTTATGTTTTTGTTCTGTGAGCATATACAGCCCACCATGCTCCTGAGAGAAGCTTCCATCATCTTCCCAGCCGGTCCTTCTCCAGCTCATCTCTGTGTTTTCTCTCTCTACTTTCAATTTCAAAACCTGAAAATGGAAGGGATTCAAAGAAAACATTGGACTTAATTTATGCTAAAGTGAATATGGCTTATAACTTAACTATTTGCTATTCATCCATCATTCTTTCATCCATGCTGTCTGTAAATATTTACTGAGTATCCCCATGTAGCAGGCACTAGAGCTGGTGCAGGATACACAGTGGCAAAGGGAACAGATGCGGCCTGTTGTACAGGAAGATGGATCACAAGCCGTAAGATAAAAGAGTGTTCCTTCAGGGAATGGAGAAGGTTTAATTTTCAATTTCATTATGTAAAGAATTCCCACTGTGCCTATAAGTAATAATCTGCACTGTTGGTGCAGAATTTTATGGCATAGAGACAAGGTCCCATAATGTTATTTTGAAGAGAGGTCAGAAGTGATAGGATAGAATTAGAAAGTCTGGCTTGCATCCCACATCTACCTCTTCTAGCTCTGATCTTTAGTCCATCCCTTAATCTCTCTGGTACTATTGTCATATCTAAACGATGAAGATAACAATACCTATCTTACAGAGTTGCTGCTAGGATAGAATTAGATGAGTAATGTGGTTTTAGGTGATGGCATGCAAAGGTAGATGATATTCCTCTGCTTTTTCCCCAGAGTTATTCACTTGCATATGAATTTCACACGTAAGTAGCTGGATCCAACCCACCTCTCCAGCAAACCATAGCAAGAATATCATACGCTTTCACTGTAATAGTTACTGTGACTTAGAAATCTCATCCTCCTTTCAGAGCAATCTGGTCCACTTGAAATCACAAATGGAGGAGGGAAAGGAGAGGGGGCTTTAAAGATAAGTGGACAAATTTTAGATAATTTATGATGAAGAAATAATTATTGATATCTAATTTTTACCATCTCCATTTCTTCCTGCCACCAAAACAGTAACAAGAACCACAAAACAAAAGAATTAGTTCAACATAAGAAACAACGTGGGACAGCACGTTGCTTAAATGAGACAAGTAAGCAGCATAGAAGGAAAAAATATAAATAAGACACAGGTTGTTGTTTGTTTTCTTTTTAAGTTTCCAATACCTAGCTTGGTATCTGAAATGTCATGGGCACACAAAATATGTTTATTGAGCAGAGTATAAATGAAACAAATGGAAAACATTTCTAGTGAACATCTTTTATTTTATTTTAATTTATTTTTTATTGTTTTCTGCATTCTAAGCTGTCAGGATAACATACAATTTTGTTAAGAGCCTGGGCTTTCGACTGGGGCACGCCATAGCTAAAACACTGGCTGCGAGAATGAGTACGAGTGATTTCATCAATCCAAGCCTTTGTTTCCTCCTCAGTAGGTAAAGCGACGGTACCTACTCCTACACTTATCGTGAAGTTTAAGAGAGATGATGCTATGTCATGTAGAGCTTAGTTTTCTTGCCTTTTTTCTTTATTTACAACCGCCACCACCACAATCATCATCACCATTGTTACTAACACCACATTTTCTGGAATTAATTACTCTTCTCACTTTGCATGTAGGTAGTCAAGTATTCGATTATGAGTGGGAATCATTTTTTTTAATATTCAAATTTTTGTGAACAAAGGAAAAGACACCTAGGGTGGATTTTCCCCAAGAGGAAAGAGTAAAGATAAAGGCCTGTGAGATCTACACCTTAGGATAGTTAGAAAGACAGCAGTGCCCAGTGTTGTTACTGTGATTGGAGCCCAAAATCATTATACTTGAGGAAAAACAGATAATGTGCTTTTAGCCAGTTATCAAACTTTGTTTTGCTAATTGGGGAACTGAAGAGGTAAGATTAAGTGGTGGATTTTTTCTTTTTTATGCCATGTTAGGATGGGAAAGGAGAGAGGTGAAGCTGTTAATGAGAGGAAAACCTTTGGGGAAAAAGATACCTTTTTGTGAGGAATTCAATAACTTTTGCCTTGTAGAATGTATTATAATTCTTTTCCCTGCCTTCCCACAAACTCTTTGGTAAACTACTCATTTCTGGCACCTTATAGATTCTTATATACCTTGAACCCATTAATTTCTTTGTCTTTCCTATAATACTTCAGGAAGGAGTCTGAGAATCTGGCAATATTTTAAAATGAAGGCAATTTAAAATAATATTAAAATTGAGAACATAATGAACTTGCAAGAGAGGGAACAGCGAGGGGAACTAGTACCCTTGCGAATTCAGGGAATCCTCATGCTCAAGGGAAATTAAACTTTGATGCCAGAATCCTAATAGAGTCTAGTCTCCCAACTCTCAGTCTGAAGTTTTAGTGTTAAAAGGCTATGTTTGCATCATATCATCCCTCTGTCCTCCCATGTCCCAAACGAAAATGGATTTCAAGACATTGAGTAAAATTTGATTAAAATAATTATGATCGTAGCCAACATTTCTTACCAGATGCCAGGAGATGTGCTATTTTACGTGTATTACTTCATTGTATTTAAAAACTATTATTATCCGCATAAGGTGAGAAAGGAAACTGAGACTCAGAGAAGGTAAGTGATTTTCCAAAATGTAAAGCTGGGATTCAAGCCAGGCCAGTCTATTAGAAACCCCTTAAATACCATACTTTAGTGCTCCTTCGTTTCTTCATTCAAAAACAAGGGGAAAAGGATGAATTTTAAAGCAAACAGAAGAGAGACATTTTTAATGTTGAAGGTAGAGGAGTAGGCATGAAGTTCTGCCGGGTTTATAGTATGACTTTGTGGAAATAGATGTAATTTGAAATGCAATTAAAGGAATCCGTGAATGAAATGAGAAGAGAAATGGAAATGATGCCTTCTGTAGAGCACCAGTTATGCATGACAATGTCATGGGTAAATGCCCATCTGATAAAGAGGTTTTAATTAAACTAAATAATTTATTATCCATTACACTTCAAGGAATTAAAAAGGACATAATCTAAGATGCTTTATTTCTCTGAAACAGGACTGTATACCATAAACTCAGCACATCATGTGTTCTCAAGCGAGAAAATGTCCAGATTAATAAAATGTAGGGGAGATAATAATTAATGTCCATTATACTTTAACCCTTGGCACGTTCATCCACATACTTGCCTCCATGCAGGGCTAGACATTGCTTTTTCCTGGAAGGAGACTGCATGAAAACCAGTTCCTTGGAGGGAAGTTTCAAAAATTAAACCTAAACTGGTGACATAATTAATTCAATGAGTATTTCATATATATGCGCATGCACACACCCTTATATATATGTGATTACCAGTATATAATTTTCATATATCTATACCCGCACACGTAGTATTCACATATTATGTAGATAAGTGAATATATATTCATATAGACTCATCAAAGTCACATATACTTCCTCAGTTTTATACACTTTTGTTTTTAAATGCTTAAATATTTGTAGTTGTTAGATATTAAATGACAGGCATATACAAAAAAAGACATAAGTAAAATATAAAGTGTTAATTAAAATAAAACAAATACTGAAATTTCTCTTCCTAATTTCTTTCCTTGCTATTCCTTTCCATAAAGAAAACCACTATTAATAATTTCTTGCAATTCATCTCCAAAAAAAGAAATGTTCAAACAAGAATATACTGTTATATATATTTTTATCTCTGTATATTCTATTTCTTTTAAATGTTCATAAATGAGATCATGTTACATACTTTATTTTGAGCCTTGCTTTTTTCACTTACAACTTTGCCACGTTAACACTCATAAATACAGCTTGCTCTTTTTAACAACTTATTATTTTTCAGGAATATAAACTCCAGTTTATGCACGTCTGTCTTATATATGTATTCTGTCGAGTGTTTTATTTCAAATAGTTTCCAGAAACTTGCTATTAAACACAATGCTATAACACACATCCTTGTGAGATTTATTCACAATAATTTCAAGCAGGAGAATTGTTAAAGATAAGACGTAGGCATTGAAATTATCATCATTATTGCCACCTTGCCATCCAGAAAGAGTTTACCAATTTGCACACACTGATAATATTTATTTACACCTTAACAAACACTGGGTATGCCATCACTGGTTTAACAGACAATTATTTAATCAAGTTGAGTATTGCAAAATTTTACAAGAATATTCACAAGTGTTTTCTTAAAAATGAAAGCTACTTTTGAGTACTTGAGAGAAATAAAATTCTGAGAAATTGATTTTCATACTGTTTTTCAGGAGTACTGGGTTCTTGTGAGTAGAAACATGCACACAAAGTGTGATTAATTAGTATCCTAGCTAGAAAAATGGCTAATGAGAGAAAAGCTGATTTTAAAGGTATTTAAAGCACTTTTTATGATTATAAAAACCACTCTACATCATTATTAAAATGTGAAAATACAAAAAAACACAACAAAAGTGAAAAATGCCCATAATTTTACTTTTGAGGGGTATATATTTTAAAAAGAATGAAAGAATATCCTTTTCTTGGGTAATCATTTGTTCATAATTTTGTGTATTTCTTCCTGGTTCTTCTTTCCTGTATCAGACTCTGTGTATCTATCTATGTAGCTAGCCAAACAACAGAAACTTCTATACGTATATATATATATATAACATTCATTTCCAATTACAAAGATGAAAGGTTAAGACTGTAAGATCTGATTTCATCCTGCATCAACGTTTCTAAGTGCAATCCTTTTAGCTTATCTTCCTCTGAAAGATATAAACCCCAAATCTTCCAGATGCGTCTTAGAATTTTAAATCCCATTCAAGTGAAATATAGAATGACAAGATTGCTTCTGAGAAGTTCTCTGTGGACTTGCGTCCCTTCTTTCTCAGGCTTTATTTTAGAAACACGCTCTTCTCCAGGTTTTGCTAACTGTTCATCGGAGTGCTAGGGCATCTGCATGAAAGCAAAGACGATCTGCTCACGTGAGAATCCCAGAAAGCATGGCTACTCGTGTCTGTTAATATGGTTACTAGCTTGTAAGCATGTAAAATAATGTTCCTTAAATGGCAGCCCTTGCCTTTCAACTCCAATTCTTCCTTCTTTCCTTAAATGATAGTAGATACATCAAAAAGAAGGATCTTGAAACTCCTTATCTTCATTTCTTCACTTTTCTCCACAATTTGAAGATTTTCCTGTTCATTTCACAATTGCATGCATATCTTTGTAATGGAACCAGTTTAACCTCTGTTCTAAACTTTCGTTTAGCTTGGTTCAAAATGTTCTGGTCTGGGGAGGCAGTCTCCATCAGAATATTCTCAAGACTATTTCCTAGATAACCCACTGGTTCGACTTGTCACATCTGTTGTAAATTTATTGTAGATCTACCCTTCCCTACTGAGAGGGAACTAGAGGAATGGTAACTATTTTATATGTCTTTATGGAAAGTTGCCTCCTAAATTTGTGAGTTTGAACAATGCATAGGTAGGAACAGAGGACCCGCAGGTGAGTAGTATAAACACGTTGTGCGTGAACAGGAACCATTATTTCTGAAGACTGAATGAGAACTCATGTCCAGAGAGATGTAATAGTGCAGAAGGAAACTTTCCTATTGGAGAATCTGAGTCACATGATTTCCATGCTTATGTGCCCTGTTTTTTTCTAATTCATAGATGTAAGGAAAGCGGTGAGCAAAGAGGAGCTGTATGCTGTCTTGTTTACTTCAGCCCTTGGTAGCTCAAAAAGTCAGAGTTTATTTAGTTCAAAGACTGAAGACATAAACACTGAAGTGATCTAAATGCCATGTTTAGAGGAACAGATTGCACGATCAAAGTGCAATCTATTCAGATCTTTGCAAAACGTGGATTAAGGTTTAGAGGATAAGACGTGGAAAAACTACCAAAATTTAACTTAGATTTGTTTTGCCTTAATTTTTATCTTAATTTTTTAAGAAATAAGTAATATATGAATGCAATTTTGTCATTAAAGATTCAAATATTGCTGTATATGGACATAGACAAACATGTGATCTAACATCCAAACAACCATGCTTCTGAAGCTCTCCCTCCACCTCAGGTAACCACTGTCCATGGCTCTGAAGTGACTGTCACTCTTCTTTTATGCACATACATGGAGTAGGGAGACTAAGATATCAACGTACACACATAAGTCATAAATGCGATCATATTATAAACGTTTTTCTGCAACCTATTTTGTCTTGGAAATCTGTTCAAGTCAGTACATATAGGTCAAGCTCATGAACTGTAAAAGCTTTGTAGAATTCTAGAGTAGAGACATACTACAATTTGTTTAACCACTTCTCTGTAAGCAGACATTTAGGCTGTTTTCGGCATTTCATTGTTTTAAATGGTGTGTAGTAATAACTATAACCTTGAGACAAGTCACTTAGTCTCTCTATGCCTCAGTTTCCTTGTCTAAACAATGAAGAAATCACAGTGCCTACCTAAAGTGTAACATGTATAATGACATGCTACAGTTAGTGTTCACAAGTGTTGCTTTTTATTTCTATGATGCTGATGATGGTGATCCCTCTTTGCATACCTGTGCTGTATGACTTAGGAGAGATTTTTTAGAAGCAGTATTTGCTGTGTAAAGAATTTGCATAAAAATTTTGTTAGTGACTGCCTTACACAGATCTATCCAGTATCAGATATTTCAAGCTACCAAAATGGACTTGGGTTGAGACGCCCAATTAGCTCTCGGGATGCAACCTGGGCCAGCTCCGGCACACCACTGCATTTATGGTAATCACCTCCTTTCAATTATTCATGCTTTTACTACTTAAGTGTACATCCCTAAAAACCGAAAGTTGGGTTGAGTCCTCTTTGCTTTATATAATTGCAAGGATATTGAGTTTCCTTTGTTCAATATTATGTACCGTTCATCAGCACTGTCGAAAGTATAGTGTGGTCTTTTTCATGACTGTGTAGAGTACTAGTGTGCAATTATATCTCAGTTCTCTTGGATATTTGGATTGTTTCCAGTTTAAAAATAATAATGAATATTACGTTGGGTCTACAGTTCCAATCGGTATTTCTGGGTAGTAGAATAAGTGTATCTTCAACTTTCATGGATTATGCAAAAGTTTTCTGAAACAATTTACCAAATTATGTTCCCTCCCTCTGTATATGACGTTTTGTTTTGCTCCATGTTGTCAGTTGTTATTGTCAGTCTATTTTTTTTTTTGAGTGAAAAGCTGACATTTATTTCATTATCAAATGGATTTGTACACAATTTATATCTTTAATTTTTGCATTCCTTTTATTTTAATATTGCTTTTCAATAAAGTAACATTTTTTAAAAATCAAGAAACAGAACAAGAAGAAGGAAATTTATATCTATTGAACACCAGCTGTATGATGGCATTTTTTTTTTTACAGCAACTCTATCAGTCAGCTTTTAGTAAACCACTTTTTAAAGATATAACAGACACACAAAAAGCTGTACGTATTTAATGTATACAACTTGACAAGTTTAGAGATAAGTGTACACCCATGAAACCGTCACTACAGTCAATGCCAAAAACACATCTGTCACCTCCAAAAGTTTTCTTCCTCTCTCTTTATATTTTGTGATAAGAATACTTAACATAAGATCTAATCTCTTAGAAAAATGTTAAGTATGTAATACAGCATTACTAACTATAGGCCCTATGCTGTACAGTAGATCTTTAAGGCTTATTCATTTTGCTTAATTGAAACTTTGTACTCTTTCTCAGTCTATTTCATATTAGTCTTTATAGAGAGTGGATCCTGATACTTCATTGTGTTTTAAAGTCTTTTTCCTGATTCCTAATTAGCATATTTTCCTCTTTTTTTGGCCATTTGGATTTCCTTTTTTTTGAACTGCTTTTTCTTCTCCTCCATGTTTCTGCTGGGCGGTCATTTTACGTACTGGTTTGTAAGAGGTCTATTTACATAGCCCGGATATGAACCCTTTGCCAATTATATGAATTGCTTGACTTTTAAATGCTGTGTCTTTTCATGGATATACATTCTTAACTTTCCTTTTATGGTTGATGATTTTTGTGTTTCTTTTAAGAAATCTATTCCCAGTCAAAACAGGAAAACTCAGAGTAGAACTGGAAATCACTATTGGAAACTAGAGAAAAGATGACCTGTCTTGTGTAGTGGGACATTTGGCAAAAATGTAGAAGCTGAAAAATGCACCTAATCAACTTGTAGATCCTGCTAATGAAACTCCTAGAAAAATGCTGAAAAAGTGCCAATTGGCTTCTTTTAGCTGTGTGTCATAAAGTAGAAAGCGAGAAATGAAGTAAAGAAGGGATTATTTCATTTTCAAGCAGAGTTAGAGAAAATATAGAGGGCCTTGGGAAGTCTCTCTGGCTGGCAAAACATCCTCAAAGTATGAAAAAGACACAGGGTAAAATCAAATCAAGAGTTTAGCTTTAAGACCCTTTTTTTAAGATCTCAGAAAGATTTAAAGTGGTGCATAGTTGACCCTCCCAATTAGACAAAATAGCTCTAAAAAACCTCAAGGCATTTATCCCATAGAAGCCTGATACACACAAAGCAGACTCACTTTATAAAATAGCTGTGGTTTGGGGCATTAAGTGGACCTTGATAAGATTCCTAAAAAACAGTCTCACAATGTTTTTAAGAGAATTTCATTGGCAAAGCACCACCAGTTTAAACTAAAAGGAATAAAAGGTGTTTCAAAATGAAGAGAGGCCTCCACCTTTTCACAGGTAGCAAGGAGCTTAGAAGAAGGAGCCAAAAGCTGTGGTTAAAAAAAAAGGAGTTCAGGAAGCTCTCCTAGGGAGCAGAATTAGGCCCCAATCAAAGAGTATTTCCTGACCCTGGAGTATGGGAAATTAGTGGGATGTTCTTAATGATTTCAAAATTGTTATAGATTAGCTACTATTATTTATTTCCCAATATTCCCCATTTTGAATGGGGATGTATATTTTTGTTTTATCCCATGTCATCGTTGTATTTTGTATGTGCAAGACACTGATAACTTTTAAATTAACAGATCTCTGGATCAATAGGCTCTGCCCCTATGGAAATTCACTTCTATCTGGACTTAATTTAGAGACATCCTGGACTTCAAGACTGAGGCTGAGCCTGATTCTGTAACAGAGATGAGGCTATTGAAAGTCCTTGGTATTAGCATACTTTGCATGTGGGAGGGATGTGAATAATTTTTGGCCAAAGGGACCACTGTGTTAGACTGTTTAATGTCCATAAATTCCTCCTATCTGAGTATCCATGCTCTTTTGCAGTGTCACCTTGCTATTCTTCTTTCCAGAAGTTGTCTCTTTGTCCACCTCCTTAATTTTGAGTTTGGTCATTGGCATGCTTTATCCAATGAGCTATCAATAAGTTTGACACAGATATGATATTTTGTGCGTTAGGGCTTGTCTACTTGTAAGCCAGATGGTATATAACAAAGTTTATGCTGTCTTGCCAGTGAGGACATGTGGGTAAGTGGTACTGGGGAAGGAAGGAGCTCCAAGAGGAGGACTAGAGTCTTTAGCTGATAGTCATCATTAAATGGCATACATGGGAGGGATGCCAAGCTTCCTGATGAACACAGGCTGTGAGAAACTGAAGAAGATACTATGTGGAGTAAAATAATCACATAGCTGTACTCATCCAACCCATAGAGTCATAAGAAATAACGTATTGTTAATATTGCTGTAAGTCTCTAATTTTGGGTTGATCTGTTACACAGCGATAGCTACTGATACACATACCATTTGTGAAGTTAAGAAGACTCAAGGTCATCGACTAATCATTCTCGTTAATCAATTTACAAATTGATTTCAATTCAAAACAACCTTTCAAAGGAGTGTTTGGCACTCAAGAAAATTGTTCTAAAGTTCATCTAAAAGAACAGATATGTGAGAATATCCACATGTGCAAATAAACCTAAAAGTATATTGCATAGTGTTGGGCTGATGTTCTTTCCAATCATATTTATAAATCTGTATTTATGTACTAAAACATATAAAACATGAAAAACTTTTCAGTTTCAAAAATGCACCATAAATAATATTCAACATTAAACAACTCATTCAACAAATATCTATTGAACGTCTAATACTGTAATATAATTAAAATTCTATTAAAAAATTTTAGATGCATTCTTGACCCAGTTTGGAGGCCCGGGCTAGAGACTGTTTGATTCCCTTTCTTGAGCAGCTAATTAAGGACACACTGCACCCCTTGTCTTCTCAGCCTCCCACACTCCTCAGTACTAGCCCTCGTTTCTCCAGGGCAACAACCAGGGACAGTCTCTATGACCCAGAGCCCTCAGATTTATTCAAATTAGCCAGTCCACAGGGAAACACAAAATCTGGTTAACCTCTCACCCTGCATGCCATAAACAAGCTGCCCTTACAGCTCCAGCTAGCCATTACCCAGTCCCCAGGTGCAACCTGCTGGGGGCCCTGCCTGGCAGCCTTCTTTCCTTCAGAGCTGTAAGTAACCAAGAGATCTGCTTTCCATCTATCCAAGCATTCACGTCCCTCCATCAAAAAAGTCTTCAATATTTATAAAAGAATTACTAGCCAGGGATTTTACCAAGTGCTGGAAATACAATGTGGATTAAGCAAACAAACCACCCTTCCTTCAAGTAGCTTTTCTTCTCATGGGTTTTGAGATAGACAAAACCCAGGGGAATATTTGTATCACATATTAGAGGTATATATACATATATATATGTACTATTGTATATATACTATTGTATATATGCTATTACAAATTGGTTAGAAAAATATAAACATTATAAAAGAAAGTTGAAAATGGCAACGACACGGTAATTGATGAAGTAAAATTTAAAGATTCAAAAATCCCAGGGAAAATGTTAATAAAAATAGTGCAAATGGAAATCATCATGTACAATTGTTTTCTATTAAATTGACCATTATTCATAAAGAATAATGCAAACCATATGCAAATTTTTTAGTTAAAAAATTTTAAAGTATAACACAAGGGCACATTTTACATCAACCACATTCTTTTTACCCAAAGTGGAAGAATGATAAAAATTAGATAAAGGAGAATTGGGACTTGCAGCTCGTAAAAACTAAGATATGAAGGGCCGAGAAGGTAAAATGTTCTGTCTGCATTTTCTCTGACAGGTGAATAGACGTAGCTCTGAGCTGCGCTATGAAACTTAACTTGAATCATGTGCACCAACTGCTATACATTTTTTTACAGTTCATTACCCTGGTAATTACAGTATTGACTGAAAGCTTAGTTTAATTTGTATCAATTATCCAAAAACCATTTCAATACACTTTTTTTGCCTTCGTGATCAAAGCCTGTCTGAAAACATTTTAAGTGTGTATCTGCCCTTGAACTTCATCTGTTAAACTGATTGAAGTCGTTGTGAACTGAGTATCAAGTGAATCTTGCTGATGTGATGGTGGTTCTTGGTTGTATGTGCAAACGATTTATTTCCCAAGCTTCTAATGATTTTTAACTTTTACTCAGGGTAACTTCTTTTTTCAGAACTTAATGGACACTGTGAAAACAAGCCACTGTCTTAGTAGATATATTTGGAACAATAAACTACATTTTTTTCCTATTAAAAACCGTGAATCTTCAAAAAAACTCCAGTTTGTTTAATTCTAGAAAGAAAAGAGTGTCATTAAAACTAACAATTTTGTTGATTATTTATTATCTATGACTCAATCTCATAATCCTTTCACTGACATTTCTTTTTTAGGCCTTAAAATAAACTCGTTGAAAGCAGCCCCATATTATGGATGTGGAAATTAAGGCTCAGGTTGGTTCAATGACTCAGTAAGTGATAGAGCAAGAATTGTATCTGATTCAAAAGCCAATATTCTTTTCAATTTTTCCTGTTGTTTAAGGTCTTTTACTTTGAGCGGTATTAGAACCACTCAAGTAACTAGTTAGGAGACAGGTAGTAGAACTCAAGGTTTCCAGACAGTGGGTGAAATTCTTAAGAACTAGGCAAGTCCTAGTCACAATCTGGCGTGATCAGCCCAAATGCATCTGGAGTGAAGCCACTGAATGGGAATGGGCATGAAGATGAAATCCAGTCTAGCAGAAGCAGATGGGCTAATGCTGTGAAGCACAGCTGGATCCAAGCCAGTTTAGCTATGTTTCTAAGAAGAAAAAACTGGCTGTGCTTGGCAGAAGAATCGTTTAGAAATAGAGATAGACTTTGATTAGAGATCCAGTCCTGGATCAGAGCCAATATGGTTGACAACGCAACTATATTGTATATGGGCCTATGGATATTGGGAACACAACTTATGCCTAAACCCAAATGGATGGTGTGTTAGTGTTTTTTTGTTGTTTGTTTGTTTGCAATATAACAAAGTACCACACATTTAGTGCTTTAAAGCAGCACCCATTAATCATCTCATCATTTCTGTGGGTCAAGAGTCCAGGCACAACTTAGGTGTGTTTTCTACGTTAGGTTTCACCAGGCTGCAGTCAAACTGTCAAATATGCTGTGTTCTCATCTGGAGCCTTGAAGGAGAAGTATCAACTTCCAAATCCACTCAAGTTGCCCCAGAATGAATTTCTTTGGCATTATAGGACTGAAAACCTCATATTTTTGCTGTCTGTTGGCCAGATGCCACCTTTTGCTCCTAGAGGAGACTCACAGTTCCTTGCCCTGTGGCCCTCACTATGGCAGTTCACAGCATGATAGCTTGCTTCTTCAAGGCCGGAAGGGGTGCAGGAGCAAGTTAGCCAGCAAGACAGAGTCTTATATAACTTAATGTAATCACAGGAGTGACATCCCATCACGTTTGCCATATTCTATTAGAAGCAAGTCATAGGCTCCATATACAGTCAAGGAGAGAGGATTACAGTATTGAAGGAAAGTGTGGGACAGGGATCATGGGAGCCATGTTAATCTGTCTACCATAGATGGTGGAATGGACTAATTCCCATCTGGTTGGTACTATGCTAGCAGAAAAGGCTAATCAGGTTTTCAATACATTTGATAGTACGTGTCAAATGGAAAGTGCTCACTCCCAACCTGTTGACACACTTTTAAAAGTTTGGGTTCAGAGACAGTAACTCTCCTCTTTTCTTTCCTTTTTCACTGGCCATATTTCACACGTGGGAGATCTCAAAGATTATTTAGCAGCTCGTACCCCAAAGTCACCACCCCTTTTTAATTTATTTTGACCACATTGCTCCTTGTTTCTTATATATTGTCTCAATGAACACTCATTCCCTAAATGATTTTATTTGATCTCTTGGCTTTAGGTACCATCAATATACTGAATACTACCAAATTTCTGTTCCAAATCAAACTTCTCCTCTGTATTTGAGCATCCGATAGCCTACTTAACATCTCCACTTAAGGCTCTCTAATTCCTCTAAAACTTAACAAATCCGAAGATGAACCCTTGATCTTCCCTCAAAATATGGGACGATCCTTCCCTATTTCAGTAAATAAGAAGTCAGTTCTTCTAGATGTTCAAACAAAATAAAACTAAACTGAACAAAAGCTTTGGTATTATCCTTGAATCTTTCTGTCACAACTTACATCCAATTTTAAAGCAAATATTTTGTTGGCTCTATCTTTAAAATATATCCAAAGTCTGACCACGTCTTATTATTTCTACTGCAGAAACACTAGCGCAAGCCTCACTCATCTCTTTTTTGGATTCTTACAGTAGCCTGTTAGGGATTTTTCTTGATTTTCTACCCTTAGCCTCCTACCATCTTTTCTCAATGCAGCAAGAGAATGATGTCTTGTACTGTACATCAGATCGGGCCAGTCCTCTGTTCAACACATTTTCAAGGCTTACAATGAAAGAGTAAGAATCAAAATCCCTGAAGTGGCCTACACACAGGCGCACATGAGTTCATTCACCACTGTTTATCTAATATCATCTCTTCCTCTTATTCTTCCCCTGGCTCATTCTACTGCAGCAAAACTGGATAGAGGCACACTTCCGCCTCAGAGATTTTGCACTCTCTGTTCTTTCTCCCTAGAACACACTTTCCCAAGATATCCTTATGACCTGCGTCCATATCTCTTTCAAGTCTTTGCTCATATATTGTCTTCCCTATGATGACTTTCCTGGCTACTCTGTCTAAATGAGCAACTACTCCCTTCATCCTCCATTCTTGCCATATTTATATCCACAGCATTTATCATTTGACATAGTGTGTATTTCTGTTGTTAATTTATTTCTGACTCCATTATGTTTTGACCACTGCAACGCATACATTTTTATAATTTTTTAACTGCTATATCTCCAAAGTCTACTCTAGTTTCAAGCATCTGTTAGATGTTCAGTAAATATTTCTAGATGAAATGAATGGAATAGGTGAATTACATTGATTGCTTCAAATGCTAAACTAAACTTGTATTTCCAGGATAAACTCCACTTGGACATGTTGTATTATCCTTTTTATGTATTTTTCGATATGATTCACTAACATTTTACTTAGAATTTTTGCGTCTAAATTCACAAGGAACTAAAACTCTCATCCCCTGTTGAAGAGAATGTAAAATGGTACAACAGCTTTGAAAAACATCGATCATAGGGCCCAGCCATTCCACTCCCATGTATTAACTGAGAGAAATGAAATCATATTATGGTACAAATACTCATACATAAATATCTGTAGCAGCTTTATTTTTAATTGTCAAGAATTGGAAACAAAGCAAATATCTATCAATAAGTAAATACCTAAACAAAGTTTTCTATATCTGCACAGTGGAATATTGCTCAAAAATAAAAAGGAATGGACTACTGTCATTGCTACAACAGGGTTGTATCTCAAATAATAATTCCAAGCAAAAGAAACTAGACAAAAAAGAATACATACAGACTGACTCCATTTATATCAAATATCAGAAAATATAAACTCATCTATAGTGATAGAAAGTAGATCAGTGGTTGTCTGTGGACAGAGTGGTAAGAGGCATAGGAGAGAGGGAGTACAAGGAGATGCCAAGTTAATTTTTAGATGTGATGGAAATGTTCATTTTCTGCACTTATAGTTGTGTACACATGTCAAAACTTATCAAATTACACACTTAAAATATGTGTATCTTATTGTATGTCAATTATACCTTAATAAAACTGTGTTTAAAAAAGAAAGAAAATAGGTAATTGATGCAGTTCAATTTTATCATGTTCTACATCATGAAAAATCACTATCTGCCCTAGAATTTATCAATTTAAAGATGTGTTCTAAATGCCATAATTTTGATATTTTATATGAATTATTTCATGCTTTTATGAGTTCAATTCAGTCAATAATGATAGTTGAAAATACATTTTAGCTAATAGAAACAGTCCATTATTTTCTTGAAAGGCCATTTTTTTAGTGATTAGAGTGAGTTAGAAGCTTACTTGTTACCTCACTATTGACTTTTTTCCAGTCCACATCAATGTAATATCAGAGAAGGAGCAGGTAGGATAATAAGAGCTTATTTATTACAACTTCCTTTCTCGCTACTTCTTTGTTAGCCCAAGGAAATTGGTAAGTAGAGGATGGTATTCGACCTGAATAGTCATAGAGAATACAGACCACTATTTAACAAAGGCCTTTCCTCACATTTATTGGTGATGGAAAATGCATACCTTTTGTAAAAGTGTAGACATATATACAGTGTGTGGAAGCACTTGCAATAAATTAATTATAGTTTGTGATTTATCCTTCTGTTGCTACATGGTCAAGATATTGTCAAAAAGCCCATCCAACAGGGCCAGCCCAGTGGCTGAGTCGGTGAGTTCGTGTGCTCTGCTTTTGTAGCACAGGGTTTTGCTGATTTGGATCCTGGGCGCCGACATGGCACCACTCATTAAGCCATGCTGAGGTGGCGTCCCACATAGCAGACTCAGAAGGACCTACAACTAGAATATACAATTATGTACTGGGGAAGCCCATTGAAAAGGATACCTCTTCTCCTGTCTCTCCTTCAGGAAGCACCTTGCGTGATACTTTCCAATTTGCGTGATGAGACCCAACTACCAATTCTTCCTTGTCTGTAACTTCCAATATTATTACTTGAGCACAAAATATATTTAAGGGACAAAGTGAAAATAGACATTGTAATAAGAAGTGAAGCTTTCAGAAAAAATATCAGTGAGAAAATAAATCTTTGAGTAGAATCCAACAGCAATTCATTTGCTTCAAATAATCTGGTCTCTAGCTGTCTTGTATCAAAATGTCTGCATGCAATTATGTTGGATACTTTCCTGATATACAAGGATATGAGGACAAGAAAAATAAAGATCTTTTTTTTACAAGGATATAGATTATTTTCTGACAACTTTTCATAACATTTAAGTTTTTTTAGTCATCATTTATGTTGTTTCTTTTCTTTGAAAAACTGTATAAATACCTCCAAATGATGCAGAAACTACCAAAAGGATTATTAAACCAGTAGCATCATAAAATAGAACACAAAGCCCAACCCTTATACAGTTATGGTTTGTGCAACTGTGACTAAAATGTTTTTAATTAGAAAAATATATTCAGAATGTGTGTGTTTGTTTTCTTTAGAAAACTAAGTGAAAGTTCAAGGAGCCTAAATGGGTATGTGCTCTCTCTTACTTAAGGCCCCTGTTGGATGTTTTCCATTTTTCTTTCCAAATTGACTCTCAACTTTACTCTGTCTTTAAAGAGAATGACATTTGGTTACCTAAAAGTCTGTCTTGGACTTCTGCTTCTAGAAAGATTGAGTCAACATACTTTTTCCTATTCATTCTGCTAAGCACAGCTAAAACCCCGGATATTATATGTAAAAGAAATGTAAGAAGAATCTAAAAGATGCAAAAAAGAGGACAGACTGGCTAACAACCTTGGATCAGGAGAAACAATGAGGTAGTAAGTTCCACGGGTTTCCTTTTGCCTCATATATCCCAGACTTACAGCCAATCTTTTTTTGGAAAAAAGTAGGAAAAAATCTTTCTCCTGTTTAAAATAAGAAGGAATAAGCAAAGAGTTTTAGTTGACACCAAAAGTATACTCCCAAAAAGGAAAAATTGATAAATTGGACTTTGTAAAACTTAAAAACATTTATTTTGTGAAATCTCCTGTTAAGATAATACAAGGCAAGCTACTGTGAGAAAATACTTATGGACTGTGAGAAGCTAGGTGTTGACGAAAGACTGGTATCTAGAATACATAAAAACCTCTCAAAACTCAAGAGTAAAAAACAACAAACCAATTAGAAAATGGACAAGAGACATGAATAGACTCTTCTCTGAAGAGAATATACAGATGACAAATAAGCACATGAAAACATGCTCAACTTTATTAGCCATTAGAGTAATGCAGACTATTATCCTAGTGAAATATCTCTAGATACATATCAGAATAAAATAAACAAATATATAAAATAAAACACCAAATGCTGGTGAGGATGTGGAGACATCAAGTTGTTCATTCGTTGCTAGTGGGATGTAATTGGTACAGCCAATTTAGAAAAAATTCTGGCAGTTGCTTAAAAAATACTAAGTATGAAACTATCATATAACCCAACAACTGCACTCTTGGCATTTATCCCAGGGAAATGAGCATTTATGTTCACACGAAAACTTGTACACAAATGTTCATAGTGGTTTTATTTACAATGGCCTAAAACTAGAAACAGTGCAGACATCCTTCAATGGATGAATGGTTAACCACACTGTGATACTTCTATAACATGGAATACGTAGCAGTAAAAAGAAAGAGACTGTTGTTACACACCCAGATGAGTCTCCCGAGAATTATGCTGAGTGAAAAATGCCAATCCCAAATGGTTTCATATTGTATGATTCCATTTATATATCATTCCTGAAATAGCAAAATTATAGAAATAGAGAATAGATTACTGGTTTCCAGAGGCTAATGCATTGACGTGGGTAGGAGAGAAATGGACATGACTATAAAAAAGTCATATTAGGTGCCTTTGTGGTGCTGGTGATGTTCTGAATCTTGATGCCATCAATGTAACATACCATTTGTGATATCGTACAAGATTTATGAGATTTTAACATTGGAGAAACTGGATGAAGGGCACATGGGATTTCTCTGTATTATTTCTTACAACTGTGTGTGAATCTACAATTATCTCAAAATTAAAAGTTAAAAGAATACATCTATCTTGTCCTCTGGCTTCTCTCTCTCTCTCTTTTATTTTTGAAGAAGATTAGCCCTGAGCTAACTACTGCCAGTCCTCCTCTTTTTGCTGAGGAAGACTGGCCCTGAGCTAACATCCATGCCCATCATCCTCTACTTTGTATGTGGGATGCCTACCACAGCATGATGTGCCAAGCGGTGCCATGTCCACACCTGGGATCCGAACCGGTGAACCCCAGACCACCAAGAAGTGGAATGTGTGAAGTTAACTGCTGTGCCACTGGGGCAGCCCCCTCTTATTTTTTTTTAATTTTATTTTGGGGGTGAGTGAGAGGAAGATTCACCCTTAGCTAACATCTGTGCCAATCTTCCTCTATTTTGTATATGAGTCACTGCCACAGCCTGGCTGATGAGTGGAGTAGGTCCGTGCTGAGGATCTGAACCTATGAATCCCGGGCACCCAAAGTGGAGCGTGTGGAACTTTAACCTGTCAGCCACAGGGCCAGCCCTCTCTGGCTTCTTTTTTAGTTCAGCTAATGGAGAGCCTGAAAAGATGGTAACAGAGAGGGAGAAGTAGGATATCGGAGTTCTTAATTCCCTTAGTTTCTCCCTGAACAGTCCCATCATCTTGTATCTGCTCCTATGAAGGCAGCCTTCTTTCCATGACTCTATCATGCCTTGTGTGCCTACTTCCTCCCTCCATCCGTTTAGGTTCACCTTGGGTGACACCTCTGTTTTAACTAGCCCCAGGATTTTCTTGTACTCTGCCCACAACTTAATAAATGTCATTTATTAAACTCTCCTCAAATTATCTTAATCTGAGAAGGCCATGTGTTTTCTGCTGATGTGCTGACCTATACTAACTCTTGAGTTGTAGAACATGGAGAGTTGTATGATGATTTAGTCCCTGCTTGTATGTGTATGTGTATCACGTGGCAGATAAGTCACTGCTGCCATGGACTTTACATTATAGCAGAAAGAGAAGGAAATCCACGCGTGAATGAATAAGGCAATTTCATATCGTGACATGAAGAAAATCCACATTGTGATGGAATAAGAAGCAATAGTAGACGTGGTCTGCATTAGAAATCATGGTTTGCGTACACTTCTCTGAGCAGGCGACATTTGAGCCAGGCCTTGACTTATGTAATGAATCCAGCCATGCCAGGATCTGGGGGAAGAATGGGGGGTGTTTGAGCAGAGGAAGGCCAAGATCACTTTAACGTATTACTAAGGAGAATGAAAGTAGAAACCGAGATCTAAGAGTTTAGCAGGGCCCGTGTGGGGTTTCGTAGCTATTTGTAATACAACTTGGATTTTATTCAATTTGAAATGGCAGTGATTAGAGTGTTTCCTTCACTATCCATTCATTTAGTCTATTATAAGCAAAGCTTTACAATGAAGAAGAGAGATTTTACTGAAGAAATATATGGCTCCAGGACTCCAGGAGCTCTCAGTCCATTGAAAGAGATAAGATGAATACACAAACAGCTACAATGGAAAGTTCTATCTAATTTACATAATGATCGATTTTGTTCTAAAAAGAGTAGACCTTTGGGATTATCCAATTTGTCTGTCACTTCCACATTCTAGCCTAGTAACTGCAACTTTGGTAAGGAGAAAAACAAAAAAAGAAGAAAAGATAAGTATTCTTTATAAATAGGCTTAGTTGTTTAAAAGTTTTTATGTTTTTAATGAAATGGAATCATTTTGGACACGAAATGAAAACTAAATTAATGGTGTTACTATTTCCCCTTTCTCTTTTGGACAGCTTCTCTTTTCCAGTATGATCAGGGTAAGAGAGATTCTGTGCTGCTGTAGAGATTGAGCCACGTTTATTGATATTTTAGACGGCATTTTCTCAAATTTCAGTCCATGAATTGGACACACCATAATCTTCCGAAGATTCTGAATTAAAAAAAAAAATTCTGGGGGGGCCCGGCCCTGTGGCCGAGTGATTGGGTTCGCGCACTCCGCTCCAGGCCGCCCAGTGTTTCCTCGGTTCGAATCCTGGGCGCGGACATGGCACTGCTTGTCTAGCCACGCTGGGGCGGCGTCCCACATGCCACAACTAGAGGGACCCACAGCTAAGAATATACAACTGTGTACCGGGGGGCTTTGGGGAGACATAAGGAAAAAAAAAAATTCTGAACAAACTCTATTCCTGCGAGTCTTACTCTGTGGTCAGTGTGAAGGTAATAGAAATGCAGCTTTTTAAAAGTTCCCTAGGTGATTCCAAAGTGCTCAGGTTTAGAAAACACCATTTTAGTGTATAAAACAACAAATAACAATTCAAGTATTCAAGATCAGCACATCTCCCTGAAGTTCCTCATGGCCTTCCTACATGCCGGTCTCTTGTCTGGAATGTCCTTTCTCCTCAAAGGGGAACAGCTTTGCAGAACTCAGGGAACACCATTCACATAGACAACAATGCTGTGTAGTAGGCACCCTTTCCATTGTCCTGGAGTCCTGCGAGCCTGGGGCCTTGACCTGCCTACCTATCACTGCTGTTTCCCCTGGTCTCTCCAACTCTTAGCTTAGATATTAATTCTTCGAGGAAGCCTGTCCAGACCCCTGCCCCTCACCCCAGGTTAGGTTAAATATCCCTATCAACCTCTTAGAAAACAGTAATTTTCCCTAACATTTATTAAAGTCATAATTAAAATAATAATGATTGTTTTTAAATTGCTACTTTAATAATTATCCTCTCCTGGGCATATAAGAAAAATTTAATCATTCAAGCCCTCATAATCCATATGTGAGAAGCTAGACTTTTCCTAAGGACAAGAGGAAGCTAATAAAAAAAAAAAAATTCGTGAGAGGCTGGCTCCACAGCCTAGTGGTCAAGTTCGGTGTGTTCCACTTTGGCCGTGCCGTTTTGGTTCCTGGGCCTGGACCTACACACCTTGTTGGCAGCCATGCTGTGGGGGTGACCCACATACAAAATAGAGGAAGACTGGCACAGATGTTAGCTCAGGGCAAATCTTCCTCAGCAAAAAGAGGAAGATTGGCAACAGATGTTAGTTCAGGGCGAATCTTCCTCAGCAAAAAGAGGAAGATTGGCAACAGATGTTAGTTCAGGGTGAATCTTCCTAAGACGGAAAAAACTATGCATGAAAGAGAAATGATCAAACTCATATTCTCAATATACAACTTAGCTTGAGTTTGGGGAATGGAAAGGAAAGGGAGCAGAGGGACATAATCAGAGGCAGGAAACTATATAAGAAGTCTGTGAATATGAGAGTATGATCATATCCTGGCATAGTAATGATGAAGATGGAAAGTAGTAGACAGACTAAGGTCATAAAATGGATGGACTTGGGGAAGAAGAAGGAAGAATCAGGATTTCTAATTGGAGACCGAAGTACTATCATATATTCAGAAATGGGATGCAAACAAAAGGGCTGGTTTCTGAGAAAACGATGCCCATTGGCAGGCAGATACATGGGTTTGAAATGAAGGTGAGCTGTCAAGGGTGGAGACATAGATTGGGCATTCTGGCAGAGACTGTTAGCAATCATTAAATGTATTTTTCCTCAGGTTCCATTGTGGCTAGACCAGGATCATGTAACTGGGCTCTGGCTAAAGGGGAAGAAATGGTGAAAGTCATTGGCAGGCCTGACTCTTACAAACGTACCTGCAGACTCTTCAGTCACTCTCCTCCATAGCAAACCTGGGGGCCACGTGCTCCTAATGATGTAGGTACAAGATGGAGGAAGGCAAGTGGACTGGCATCTGGCTTTGAGTGAACAACAAATAACCTCGCAGTAAGCCTGTAGTGGCGGTGAGTATTGCTTCCACTAACACAGTTGTCATCATCCGTGGGAAGAGATGAGATCATTCAGGGAAATTATGTATAGAAAGAAGGTAAGAAACTCCAATATGAGGAGAAAGCAACCATTCTATAGTCAAGACATACTGTACTTACCCTTCCTACTTTGAACCTCTTACCTTGTGCTGAATGAGACCTTGGGAACCACTTCCCTGAAGTCAAGAGATTATTCAAATTCGTTTTTGGTGTTTTTCATTCAAATAACCCATCCATCTCTATCCAGCCCTGTTTAGTCACTTTCAGACATCACCACTGTAAAAAACTCATCTCTTAAACAAGGAACCCAACATCCCACAAAGACATATCATTTGGACATAACACGTTCCAATGTGAACTTTCCTCGCCCTGTGACAAAATTTTTGTCCTCCTTTCTTCACAAGGCATTCCAACCTAGAATTTCTTTCACCATCTACTACCCTCCTGATTTTACAACCTGTTCTCGACTCTGAACAACCAGTACCATCCTATGTGTAGTGTATGTACTATAATTATTGTATTAATGTATGTCTTCTAAGTTTCATAAATACAGGCCCATATCTGTATTGCCAATCTCTTTTTATATCCCTTAGCACAATGTCTGAAATATAATAAGCACTCAGTGATTATTTGCTGAGTGAATAAATGAACGTAAAATGACTGTGAGTTAGTCTCAGTTTTTTCATTCATGCTTATAAACTCTGTTTCTTCTCAGAGTTGTCAAAATTATTCTGGATATTCAGCAGATGTCTCTGTGTCTATGGGCAACACTGTCTCCTTCTAAGCATTTGCTGATTTCTACCATATTTGCTGAGCATCCATTGGGTGTAATTGTACTGGACACTCTTGGAAGTTTCTGTCTCCTGCTGGGCGTCTCCTGCCTCTCTGCTGGCAGCCGCTGCTAATGTACCAGTGCTCCCGTAGGCACTGCCTTGAAGTCTCAAAACTGCAGAGTTGTCTCTGCGGAAGGGGGAGAACTGGGAGAGATCTCCCTTCCACTGTTATTCTCAACTCCAATTTAGAAGAACACCAAAGAAGAGATTCTTGGGGCCCAAGGAACTAGCTTGCTAATTTTCCTTGGAGCTTCCTACTTTCCATTGGGCATAGACATTAGTCCACTGGGGGCTGGGCCAGAAGACAGACCTGAGCAATATCCTCCTTCTTTGTAATCCATTCATTCTGGGGCCCATTGAGCATGTGTTTTTACTTCTGTGGGAATGAATTTCTCCTGGGAAGGTCTGCAGGTTCCCTAAAATATTTGAATTTTAGAAAGAATCTGTGACCCTTAATACACTTGAACTGAATTAAATATTTTAATCAAGGATACTATGGTGCAGTTTTTCTAAATATATGGAAACTTGACCAGCTGCATCAGCATCTCCTGGGAACTTACTAGAAATGCAAATTCTCAGGCTCCACCCAAGACATGCCGAATCTGAGTTCTCACAAGCCATCCAGGTGATTCTGAAACATGCTATAGTTTGAAAATGACTGCAGATGTGCTTACCTAATCTTTCTAAATATTCTTTTTCCTCCCATGAAAAATGAAGATTGCAAGGATTAAATTAAATTAGATAAAGCACATAGCATTGCAATTAGCACATAGTAGTAGTGCTTGATATTTTTGAGCAAGAAAAACACCATGTTATCTACACTGCAGCCTTTGTAGCAAATAGAACTGACCTCTTCGTGCTGTATGTCAGGAGGAGAAATCCATGCAGAGGAACCCTAATTCCTCCAGCAGGAAATGAGCCACGCATTTATTCTTGTGTGCTCCAATCATAGCACCAAAGACCAAAGTAACTTTTTGGTGAGGTAAAGGATTAGAAGAATGCGTAATTATTTCTCATAAAAGTACAGGAAAGTTGATATTAAAGAGCTTTAAAGGGACAAATCTCAGCATGTTGCACTTTTCTATATGAAAGTGATGGGGAGACAGGTACAGATCTGGGAAGGGCAGTGATCTATAAGGCTGGTACTTTGATTAGAGGATGGGCTCCTGGAATCCAGTTAAGCATCCATCTCTTTCTCTTTCAATTTCACCCTTAAAAGTTGCACAGATCAGGCCAGCCCTGTTCACCAGTTTCCAACTACAAAGAGTTGAGAGATGGTACCTTAAGACAGCCCATCTTTTTCAATCATTTTGAAGGAAACTTCAGTGATAAGAGCAGATCTGTGAGCAGGTACATTTTAATTCACAGTTCACAAAAGAAACCATCTTCACTATGCGTGGCCCAGCACCAGACCATTAAAAGAAATAGTATCAATGTGATAGCGCTGCATGTGTGAGTATAACTGACTGTAAAAATAAATTGAACACAAAAACACTAATGCTTTGCCAAAGTGGAACAAAAATGAGCAAAGAATACAAATTGCAAGAGATAATGGTTGCCATGGCGATTGTTGTCCAGAACTCAAACTGTGGTAACTCGGGTAAGAGTAATTGAAAATAAAAGCCCTGAGTAGGCCATCCCAACTATGATTTCATTCCTGCTGCAGCCTCGGTTTGTATGACTAAGTATCCCTTCCTGGTCCTGTGGAAGCCCCAACGCAATTATAATTTGCTAAACAAGGGGCAGAGAGATTTGCCTAAGTCCCGCTCAGAGCAGCAGACAGTTTCTCAAATCGTCCTTGTTTGCTAAACACACCCAACATTTCCAAATGGAGTGATGTGGGTTGGCACAGTTGTTCTCATACCCTACTCCCCACAATAACAAGCGGCTTTGTTTTATTGAAAGTGCATGGCGGTGGGATTTTTTTTAGCAGGGTTACAAAATGCTGGGTCAGAAGAGGCAGCAGTAGCTCGGTTTTCTTCCGTATGCACGGCTGTCCATAGCCATGTCTCTCACATAATTACCCATCTGTTTGAGAGGGAAGTGACGCTTACTACATCATTTAAAGGAAATGCACCTGTTTGTAGAAAGGCAAGAATAACTGACTTTGCAAGTATCCTGGGCTCTCAACCTTGCCTTTACTGACTCAGTGTTTTGAGCTTTTTTCATAATCACTTTACTCTGCCTCTAGACTTTGTGTGTGTGTCTGTGTGTATGTGTGTGTGTGAGGAAGATTGGCCCTCAGCTAACATCTGTAGCAATCTTCCTCTATGTTTTTGTATGTGGGACACCACCACAGCTTGGCTTGATGAGCTGTGCATAGGTCTGTGCCAGGGATCTGAACCTGCAAACCCTAGGACACTGAAGCAGAGCACATGAACTTAACCACTACGCCACCGGGCCAGCCCCCTGACTCTAGACTTTTGAAGTCCACCTTTTCACCTTTCATACATCATTCTTTGCATATGCTTCCAATATGAAAGGTATTTTTGGGGAAGAAAGCAAAAGGAAATAAAGGAATCATATGGGAAGAGAAAGAGATTTTGGAGGAAAGGTAAAGCAAGGAAAATAGTGTCACTCTCTCCTAAATTTTGTAACCATATTTTTGGATCTTTTCATCTTGCATGGTTGGTTGGTGAGAAATGTGATATTTGCATTTCAAGATAGACAAAGGCTTTTACTGATGGCCAGTAACCAGGGAAACTTAATGAGAAGTTACAGTGGTTGGATTTGTAACAACTTGTTTTCCGTGGTAGCCAGACAGCAGAAGGCTCTGTGCTCACAAACACAGAAAGATCACTGCTTGTTAGCTACCATGTCTAATTAGCTAGAACCCCAAAAACTTCTGCTAATGATATTTTTATGCCAGGAGAGTTTGAGAAATCGCACTTCAGTTTGGATGCTTTAAAACGGTAGGAATCACCAGAGGTTACATATAAAAATAAGACAGTTAACACGGTTTGATGCTCAGGGCTCTACATCGTTGAATTCTCACCACAACACTGTAAGGGGGGGTATCAGTTTTTATAGCTGGCATAACAAATTACCATGGTATTAGTTGCTTGAAAAATACCCATTTATTTATTACACAAGAGTTCTGTAGGTCTAAAGTCCACAGAGGTCTCACCCGGCTGAAATCAAAGTGTGTGCAGGGCTGTATTCCTTCCTGGATGCTCTGGAGAAGAAATCTGATTTCAGGCTCATTGAGGTTGTTGGCAGAATCCAGTTCTTGGTGGTTGTAGAATTGAGGTCCCTGTCTCCTTCCTGGCTGTCAGCTGGGGCTTCCTTAAACTTCCAGAAGCCCGTCTCCAGTGCTTGCACCTGCGCCCACCTCCATGTCTGAGTTAGTAACAGTGTGTCAGTCCTTCTGCTGCTTGAAATATCCCCAATGTCTTCTGCTACATCTCTCTGCCACCAGCTGGAGAAAGTTCTCTGCTTTTAAGGGCTCAGGAGCAGGCCCTGCCGGGTAATCTGGGGTAATCTCACTATCTTAAGGTTGTCGATCAGCAGCCTTAATTATATCTGCAACATCCATTTTGTCATGTGTCATAGCTTATTCACAGGCTCCAGGGTTTAGAGGGTGGACAACTCTGAAGGGCGATTACTGTGCCCACCACTATGTGACGTTATGGAAAAGGCAAAACTACGGAGACAATAAAAAGATCAGTGGTTGCTAGCAGGGGTTGGAGGGGGAGAGGGAGAAATAGGTGGAGCACAGAGGATTTTTAGGGCCATGAAAATATTATGTTTGATACTATAATGATGGACACATTTGTCTAAATCCACAGAATGTACAACACCCAGAGTGCACCCTAATGTAAACTAGGGACTTGGGATGATTATAAGGTGTCAGTATAGATTCATCACTTGTAATCAAGGTACCACTCCAGTGGGGGATATCGATAATGGGAAAACTATGTGTGTGTGGGAGTAAGGGGCGTAGGGAAATCTCTGTATCTCTCTGACAATTTTGTTGTAAACCCAAAACTGCTCTAAAAAATGTCTTAAAAGAAATCTGTGAAATGAAACCCGAAACTTTAAAAAAAAATCTAGGAAGGAGACTTCTTAAGAACTCAAATATGATTGATAAAGTCTTTATAAAAACCAACACCAAAATAATACTACGCCCTGGGTAGCTGCTAGAACCTGAGTAATGAAGACAGGCAGAGTTGACCAGAACCCAACCCACAGCCTAGAATCCTGCTCAGCCCAGTCCAGTGAAATGAACCAACTTCCATGACTTGCAAATCTATAAGTAAGAAAAGTAAATACTTGTCTTTACAAACCACTGAAATTTTGAGGTCTTTTTGATAGTGTAGCAATAGTATAGAAGAAAATTAAGTTACTCTTCCTGAAGAAAAACTTCCAGTAATAATCTCCATAACCTAAAAAGCCATGTGCTTTGGAAGAAAGCACCTGTGTTACCCTACTCGTATCTCAAAGGTGTCCAAGAGTCTTGTCATGATCAAAAATTGTCCATAGGGTGGATCCATAACCATTGGTGACTAAATAACCCAATCAGGTAATGGAGAAGTCAATGTTGGAAGGCAGGGAGAAAAGCAGAAGTCAGAGAGATGTCTTCTATAAATCTTTTGTAAGACATAAGTTTGAATCATAATCTGCCATTTACTTTGTAGTCTTGACCAAGTTAGTTAAACCCTCTAACGTGGGGAATATTAATACCTGGTTTCTTCAATTGTGATGAGGATTAAATGAGAAAATGCACCTAAAGAATGTAGCACGGTGTCTAATACATCATAAGAACTTAATACATGTTAGTTATTACACACTGGCACCTGGTAAGGAAAAGATGGTTGCATTTGTTAATTAATTAATTAATTAATTAAATTAATTAAAAGATGGTTACATTTGTTAATTCATTCATTGCCAAAGGTATCATAGATGTTTTGTTTTTTAAGAAAATTAACGTTTGAAAAATAAAATAATTTGTGGAGTAACCTCAGATGGATTGTTGGTTCTTACAGAACCTGAAAGGAAATGTTTTTAAGTAATGTGAAAACCTCAAAAAATACGGGAAAAGAAAATGTGAATAAGAGGCAAAATCATTCAGCATATGCTATTTTTAAAATAAGCATAAAGCATTATGTGGGTAAGTCAATTACCAGAAACTTGGACATACCTTGATTTGAAAAAAAAAAACCAAAACACATCAACTTAGAACTTAGAATTCAAGTGTAATGGGATTGTCACAACTTTAATCAACTTAACGAGATTCAGAGACATCTAGGTTTGTTCGCCAAACTAATGCTTTAGGCTCTCAGGACAGTATTTGCCTCAGCAAATGGAGACCTCCTAAGAGAAAACCTTTCCGAGGAAAGAACGACGTACCAGTTATCTATTGCTGCATAACAAAGCACTCCAGAACTCAGTGGCCAAAACCAACAAGCATTTAGTTCACAAGTCCCTGGGCTGACTGGAGATAGCTGGTCTAGGACAGCTTCACTCTTTGTCCTTTGGTTAGCTAGATGCTGGCCTTGCTCAGCATGGCTGGAGACTAGATTGGGAGGAATCAGCAGACTCAGCTTTGTTCCCCGTGGTCTCTCATTCTCAGCAGACTATACTGGATGTGTTCATATACTAGTCTTGGGGGTCCCAATAAAGGCAGAAGCATTCAAGACCTCTGGCAGCCCAGGTTCAAAACTAGCATATGATCAGTTCCACCACATTCCGTTGACCTAATCCAAGACAGAATCGTCTCAGATGCAAAGAGTGGGAAATACACTTCACCCTTGAAGGGAACACCTGCAAAGTCATACTGTACAGAGCATGGACACAGGGAAGGGTGAAGAATTGGGAACATTTTTATGATAAATTTATCGCCAAAGATCCAGTCAAACTTCTCAGGTATAAAATCTTGTTGACAGATGGAGGTGGAATGACCCATTGCTCATCCCCATCATGGACTGTCTCAGTTTTTGTTTTGGGGGAAGTTCACTAAGCTAAAAAATTGGTTTCTTAAGACATCTATATGATGTGGAGGTAGTATTTGGATACCTATATGAGCAAACTCAACTAAATAGGGGGCAGAATAGACCTCTCTATCAGTAGATAGAGCATCATGAGGCTCTGACTTATTGAGGATGGCAGAGGGCACTGGATGCAGGACTATTCCTCCATGGTGGTGATGCCACTGAGAGAAGGTGACAGCATGTACAGGCAGTGGCATAAGGAGGTTGTAGCTCGTCTGTGGGCTCTGGGAGCAGAGGCAGCAGAAAGCAAAAGTCATTAAAAGGAAGGTGCACAACCCAGCTAACGGGATGTTTTTATAAGTATATGTGAGAAATCCTCAGTGGAATCCCATAAATAATTTTAAGAAAACTATCAAAAGTTAAAGAAAAAATTTAAACAGTTGATGATGTTGTAAGAAATGTAAATAGTGGTAATATTAATAGCAACCAAAGACTGACTGACTGACTCCCTCCCTCCCTCCTTCCCTCCTTTTTTACTCCCTCCCTCTCTTATTTCCTCCTTCCTTTCTTTAACATCTAGGCACTGAAAAGTTACAATCTTTGAGAGGCACAGAGATAACTCATGGCTAGATAACTGGGTTAATGAACAATTGCAATTTTCGTTTTAAAAAGAGGAAGAATGGGACATGGGTCTTTCACAGATGAGGATAAACTTGCCTTTGGTTGAATGTTGATATACAGCTTCTTATCTCAATGAGAAAATGTGTTCAAGGTAATAAACGATGGCCGTCATCATACGATGGAGAGGCTAAAAGAAGAGGAGCCAATAGTTATGATTTCTTTATAGTCTGTAGTTCTTAACCTCAGTGTAGAGACTCCAAGGAGTTTAATGAATAGGCTTTAGGAATTCATTTCTTCTGATTTTGTATTCAAGTTTTACGTATGTGTATGTACGTTGTCTAGGAAGAAGATGTATTGAGTTTGTCAATTTTTCAATAATCTTAATCTAACTTTTAAGCTTTAGATGTTTTCTTAATATTAGCCAAAAAACAAACAAACAAAATGATTAAGACCACTATTCTAGTCTCTGCTGATAAGTAACTGTGGGACCTTCTACAGGTACTTGACCTTTGTGTGTCTCAGTTTCCATATCTGTGTAACGGGATTATTCCATAACTCAGACAATCGTGGGGAGATGATAACATGAGATATATGAAAAAAAGTGTAAAATCTAAACTATACAAAGAAAGGTCTCATGGGATCTCTGCTTTTCCATATCGTGACCAAGCTGTCTAATGTTAATTGCATGTCGATCTCTACTTCCACTAGTTAAATGCAGATAAGTTTCCAACTCAGAACATTCAGAGCACAGCAAGCCTGTGGTTTGTAGTGCCTGAAGTGTTCAATAATCACAGTATGATTTGATTTCTCCCCACTGGGTCCCTTTAAAGTTAGGAAGGTAAACATCCTGAGCTACTTTTTATCTCGGCTTAAGCCTAATGGGGCCAGGGCCATCTCATTTATGTATGAGATTGATGGCATGGTGATAATAAGTTTTTTCCTAGCAACTCAATTATTTTTTAATGATTTACACAAGATAATTACTGTTGATAGATATCCAGATTCTTAGAACGAGAAATATTCATTTCCATGTCCAGTCTTATGTCTTCCACTGATTGAAGCTTTTGCCAATGATCAGAGACTGAGAAGCGTCAAGGAGAGTGGGAGAGAATAGACAAACAGGGAGTAGAGATTTAAACACCAAGAAGAAAAAGAATCATTTATAAAAGAAATTCATACATAAAAGAGATAATCTAAATGTGTTGTCCAAGAATCTTGGCTGAAAGTCAAAGAAACTGAATTCATAATGACTTAAACAGAGAAAGGATTTACCAGCCCATGTGACCTAAAAGTCCAATGTGTCTAAACTTCAGGTGTGGCTGGTTCCAAGGGAGCTAAGGATTTTGAGAGTGTGTCTCTCTTTCCATCTGTTGGCTTTGTCTATCTGTTGGCCCCTTCATAGGTCATCTCTCTTTACATCGGGGTCCCTAGCAGCTACAGATATCTGTTATCTTGCAGTTTAAATCCTGGTAGAAAGTGAGCTCTCTTTCTGACTGTTTTCTCTGAAGTCTTAGAATTAAGTCTTGTTGGCCTGTCTTGGGTATTATGCCCACAAAAGACCCAACTAATATGCTTAGGAGATGGAACACTCTGAATTAAACAGATGTGGTCCACACACCCACAACCAGAGCTAGCGGGTAAGGTTAAACCACAGGAATCGCATGGTACCCCAGAGGAGAAATCAAGGTTGTATTCCTAGACAAACAGGCCAGCCAAAGACAAGAACTGTTGCATTGTGCTTAAAAATTAGCCTGTAAAATCATATTGAGTTTGTACTGAATCATCAAGTATTAAGAATAATATGGACTTTGGATCTTCTTTGTCAAATTTCTCTTTTCAGAGATGTGAATTCCGAAGCACAAAGGACTTCAGAAGCTTGTCTAGAATTACACAGTGAATGATGGAGCCAGGAAAGGAATCTGGGAGTTCAAATGTTTACCATATTGTCTAGAGATAATGTGCACATTTGTGGATAAAGACAGAGCTACTATATTTTATCTTGGAGCAAATCTTCCTTTCTTTTTCTTTCTGCCCTCCCTTTCTTCAATACATATTCATTGGAGACCTGCTATAATCCAAGCCTTCCACCCTTAACTCTTGATTGAGAATTTGCTTTGTGCTAAGCCTTGATTCAACATATATTTGGTAAGCAGCTTATATTCCAACGATGCTGCCAGGCACTGGAAAGAAAATTACGGATAGCTATCCTAGATGGGAAGAAAGAGAATTATTCAATAAAATAGTTGTAAACTGTGACAAGTGCTTTGACACAAATAACAAGGCAGATCTAGTTTAAGGAAAGATAGAGATAGTAAAGCCAAGCCTGAACGATGGGGAGAAACTAACCATGAGAAGAAACTAGAAACTAGAAGAAAAAGCTAAGGGGAAGAGTATTTCATGGGAAAAGATTCTCAGAAGGACAGACCTGAGATTTTCAAGAAACAAGTTTGGTTAGAACTTAGGGAAGGAGTTAGTTAATTTTGTAAATAATCATGGCCTTGTAGGTCAGATGGTCTCTGCAACTCAACTCTGCTCTTGTAACTTAAAAGTGGCCAAAGGCAGTGTGTAAACAAATGGGGGTAACTGTGATACAGTAAAAGTTTATTCACAGAAACATGTGGTAAGTGGAATTTCCCTGAGGCGGGGGGGGGGGGGGGGGAGGTTGGCGGGGGGGGGGTGGGATAGGGGGTTGAGGAGGCATAGAGATTGAGAGCAAAAGACAGGAGTTGACATTAGAAGATGAGTAGGAAACTTGAAGGCTGGAGGGGTCTGATGTCAGTGTCAAATTGGCTTCAGGTCTGGAAGCATCCAGGTTTTTGCTTAAGAATATCATGATTTTAAGAGTAGCTCTTTTTTCTTTTTAAAAATTATCATCAGCATTCAAATAGTAGATCAAATTGGAAGCTATCTCCATAGTATGGTTTACGCCTGACAAAAGATGTCCCCTCTCTGCCTCTAGCTATTTTCCCCAAATATCTTCCTTTTCCATGTTCTCTCACTTGGCTTTAGATTCCACCATTTCTTTGAGTTGGATAACAGAATGGAAAATTGTATCCAAATGAATAGGATGAAAGCAATGACAATAATGAAGATATTAATCATGAAAATATATGAGCACTCTCAGTATATCAGGCATGGAGACTCAGTATATCAGGAAAAGTCCCCATCCTTGGGATTTCCCTAAGGTGAAATGTTAAATAAATTCAAGACTATCTTCTGTTTTCCGGTTTGGAAGTCATCATTTGATTTATATTTCAGTTGTATGGTGGTATTCTGACCATGGTGGTATCACGTTGGAAATATCAATTGAATCCATCAATTTTTCTGAAATTTTGAGTTTGAGGGAGAATGATGTTCATACTTATTAATGGAACAGGGGAAGGACAAAATAAAAGGACCAGAAGAAACTTTGATGCACTGTAATCAAAAGAGAAAGTGGGTTTAAAACGATTAGGGGCACATAGTTCATTCAGGAGACTTCCCACAGGAAACAAATTGCCGGTCCACAGTTCCAAGATTCTTCAATCATGTCAAAATATATCCTGATTATCAGTAGTTGGGGTTGATTGGTACACTTTACCGCTCTCCTGTTTAGCAGTTTTAGGAGAAAATGAAAGCAATATCGATGTAAAAACCTAGAACATTCATCAGCTGAAAATTGCTCATCAGAAGCATTGTTGTGCTAATGATATTGTTGAAACGGATTTGCTTGTCAAACAGGAATATCTTCCTCTGATACAGGAAAGTCGAGTCCTTTGATGAGAAAGTTTAAGTGGGGAGATGCAATGGGGCTCTAGTTGTGCACCCCATTCCAAATATCTGTCATTTTAAAGCCCTTTCTGTCCCATCTGTTCAACCATGTTGTGTAAAGTTCAAGAGGAATTTTATTTCAGTTTTCTCTCATGCCTAAAATGTACGATGAAATTCATCATGAAATATCAGTGAGTATTTGAGTAATAGAAAATTGAACTCGTTGCTTTTGGTTGTGTGGGTTCTTACGTATTCCATACCTTAGTGATACTTTCAAGTAACTTTTCCCCACCATATGGTAGTAATCTATGTTTACTGATTTGGAGAATAAAATGGAAAAATTAGAAAACTGTAAAGCAGTCCATAGCATTTTCCTCAGTCAACTGCTGTAATATTTGATGTAGATTTGTGTAGTCTTTTTCTCCTTGTGTTCATGTGCTTTTATGAATATGTATACAAAGTTTTTCTCAAATTTGCATAATACAGGTTATGTTGTACCCGCACTTTTAAGAACTATATTTGAAGCTATATTTTCCATGAACATGTTATAATATTTCCACTTGTCAATTATGGTAGTATTCCGGTTGATTGATGCATCAATGTTTATTTTATTAGAATTGTTTATTGTTTCTAATGTTTCGCTATTATGAAAGCACTCCAGCAAACATAATGCCTAGCAATTTTTTTTGATTGATACTATCCTGTTTTTGTTTTTGTTTTTTTTGCAGAGGAAGATTTTCCCTGAGCTAACATCCATTGCCAATCTTCCTCTTTTTTCTTCTTATGTGAGCTGCCACCACAACATATCTGTTAACAGACAAGTGGTGGAGGTCCATACCCATGAACTGAGCCTGGACCGCTGAAGTGGAGCACACCAAACTTGACCACTAGGCCACTAGGGCTGGTCCTGATACTATCTTAATTGAGCCAAAAACATTCTCTCTCCTTAAAATCTTTTTTGTTTTTAAGATTGGCACCTGAGCTAACAACGGTTGTCAATCTTCTTCTTCTTCTTCTCTTTTTTCTGCTTTTTCTCCCCAAATCCCCCCAGTACATAGTTGTATATTTTAGTTGTGGGTCCTTCTAGTTGTGGCATGTGGGATGCCACCTCAGCATGGCCTGATAAGCAGTGCCATGTGCTCACCCAGGATCCGAACCAGCAAAACCCCGGGCCACCAAAGTGGAGCGTGCGAACCCAACCACTCGGCCATAGGGCAGGCCCCCTCTCCTTAAATCTTTAAAGAAAAATTTAAATGTAAATTTAAGATCTTTTTTTAAAAGAAAATACACAGTTGATTTGAAAAGCCATTTATAAAAGAGAAAAAGCTAAACAACAAAAGAAAATTAAATTGAAAACAAAGTTACAATTATTTCTCTCAGTTATGTTAATTCCTCAATTTAGGTATAATTCATCTTACAAAATTTTGTTTACTCCTTTTTCACTCAGTCACATAAGGAAAAGAGTCAGGAACTCACCAAAGCTAAAGTGGTTGGCATATTTTTAAAGTTTGTTTTTTATGTGCGGAAGGCGCTACATCTTGTTGGCAACTTTGGAGATGGAAAATGGGAAGTGTGCACTGCAGTAAGTTAGAATCATGAGTTAGAGCATCAGTTGTGCCCTCACTGACCTTGAGGAGGCCACTTAAATCTCCTGAGTTACAGTTTCCAAATCTGTTAAACGGGATAACTATACTGAATCCTAACTTGGAGAGGTATGGAGAGATTGTAATTTTGTCGTATTTTTGTAATTGGTGTCGTATTTTTAATTTTAATGTCTATGAATTCATTTCTAATATGTAGACATAATTTTTTTAATATGTATATTGTATTTGCAACGTTGCTGAGCTCACTGATTAATTCTAAGGTTTTTTGTAGATTCCATGGGATTTTCTATGCAATCATGTCATCTGCACATAGGGACAATTTTACCCCTTTCTTCCTGATCTGTATGCATTTTATTTCGTTTTCTTGTCTCATCATGGTAGCTGAAACTTCCAGAACTATGTTGAATAATAGTGGTGACAGTGGACATCCTTGCCTTGTCCTGATCTTAGGGGGAATGCTTTAAGTTTTTCACCATTAAGTATAATGTTATCTGTAGGTTTTTAAGATGCTTGTTATCAAGTTGAGGAAGTTTCCATCTATTTCTACTTTTATGAGCACTTTTATCAGAAACAGATGTTAAATTTTGTCAAATTCTTTCTCTGCGTTGATTGATATAATCATGTAGTTTTTCTTCTTCAACCTGTCAATGTGATGATTTGCATTGATTAACTTTTGAATATTAAACTAGGCCTGTATCCTTAAACCTCTCTCGTCATAGTTTGTTGTATATTTTATATATATTTATGTACTCTTTATAAGTATATATATCCTATATATTCAAGAATATATATATAGGATATATATATATATATATTCTTAAAAATACATGGGCATCTGACTTATTTACCAAAAAATAACAGTGAAAATTTGGGGGATGGGGTGGAGACCTTCAAAACCTTGCTCCTACCCTACCCTCTGCTAGGAATATCTTCTGGTCAGTGTAACTTTGAATAATCTCATGGTCTATAGCACTATTGATGCAGTCACAGTATCACCATCACCATTATTACTATCATCATCATCACCTCCATCACCATCAAAATCATCTACTATATGCATGAGTTTGAGTTCAAACGTCCAGCCAGCCATCATAGCACTCCATCAAGCAGGCAATCATTGACATTCACCAGTAACACTCCCCATGGTCATCTCTCTCTTCTCAAGTCCACAAATACAGAAGTGATTGTAGAGCGTCTTATGTGTGTCTCAAAATTTTCTGTGCATCAAACCTCACATTCTTCCATAACATGTCATCATTTCACAAGTTAATCATTTTTAAAACTTTTATTATAATTTTACATCTCACTAGAAGATAATTTTTCACAAGGAAACAAATTTTACAATTATTGTAATTACCACTTTAAAAACTTGTTGAGCAGAATAAAAGACCAACAAAGCTTCAATGTGATACTGACACTGGGAGGGAGTGTGTGCATCTATTTAAGTAGTAGGATCCTTCCCACCACGCCCATCTTCACCAACACACAACCTTTGCATCTTTGTAAAATTACATGGTACCTGGGCATGCGCATTCAGATCATTTATGAATGATTGAAATAGAAAACATTATAGTCTCTGCTACTTAATGTGTACTGAATATAATTAGAAAAAAATACTCAATTCCTTAATCACTCCAGAACTCAGTGTTTTGTGTACTAAATTATTTCAGAAAAATTCTGAAAGCAAGAGTGGGAATTTATATTGAAATTCTTTGTTCCCAGGGTTCTTGTATACTAAGACATGTTCATGGTTTTTTATTAAATGGGAAAAGGGCAAACTAGTGCAATCTTAGCAATCACTAACTTCTTTTGGAGAAAACTTTGGGACAAAATCGGTACTGGCTCTTAAAATGTTCATGGTGTATAAAGCATTTTCATTGCAATGAATAACTATCTGTTAGGGCCTTGAAACTTAATTAAATGTCCTGAATTATAACTGTCTTCACTGGCCATAAAGGTATTTTTCCTGGAGATCTGTGGCTATCTGTCTGCTATATTTTACCTTGTAAATTTGAATGCACATTTTTGTAAATCAGGGTAACATTTATATGGCATTTGCTAAACTTCAATTATTGGACACTGCCTACACTATATTAAGTACAGATGTATGTGAAACTGAGCATTTAAAAGCAGTCTAAAAAATGTCAGCTGATCCTTTTTGCTTTACTAGATATTACTACCACATACCATTTACTTAAATTACCTCATCAAAAACAGTTTCCGAAATGGAAAGTTTGAAAAATCCCCAGTTCTTTCGTAATGATCTTCAGATTTGGTGAAAGCGCTTCATGTAGCTTGTCTCTTTTTTATACCCTGAGTTGTTTCAGTCAACCTGCTGCCAACAGTTTTTCACCTGAGAACACAGATTGTTCTGGGCAGTTCTCATTGACATTAGTGTTAGTTTCAAAGCTGCCCCTTAGGTACTGCGTGGGAAATTTAGAGACTCTGTTCTCTGCTAGAGCAATATTTCTTCAAGATGAAATCGAAATCTGGTTTGATACTGAAAAGGACATTTCAGTTGAATGCCTGTGGAAAATTCAAGGGACAAGTCTCTAAGAGAATCTGCAGTTTATTTTCAGATCAGCTGGAGAAGAGGCATGGTGTGGCCACCCAAAGTTAACAGGGACTGAACGTTTGTGCGTGAATCACGCCATATTTGAAAGAAGCAGGAAAAATAGATGAACCCCTGAACTGTGACCTAGGGCCCAAACCCAGCTTACTACCTGTTTTTCTACAGCTCATAAGCTAAGAATAGGTTTCTCCGTTCAAAGATTGAAAGTTAAAAAAATGATATTAATGATGTGAAAATCATATGATGTTCAAATTTCAGGGTCCATAAATAAAGTTTACTATAGCATGAGCAGTCGACGGCTGCTTTTTGTTACGACAGCAGAGTTGAGCAGTTGCAAGAGGGATCATATGACCCATAAATCATAAAATATTTACCACCTGACCCTTTACAGAAAAAGCTCGACCCCTGCTATATATTACAAGTCAGACGTTCATGCTGTTTGCATCATATAAGCAACTTTGTATAATAAATTGGAAAGTATTTTGCAACTAGTTGCAATCATATATGTGAATAACTTTGTATGTGTTTATATATATTTTAATACTAATTTTGGCTATCCTCAGAGATTAGAGATAATTTTAATTGCTTTATATTTGCAGCATTTAAAGACATTTCTACAAATATGATATTGTCTTTTTATAGTGATAAAAATATGACAAATTATCACAAAATTGTTACAGTATTAAATTATGGAAAATACAGAGATTACAACAAGAAAAAAGAAGTCATTCATAGTCTCACAAACTTAAAGGTAACAATTTCAACATGCACCCAAATATACACACCTAGTGCCTAGAAAGGAATAAACAAATACATATATATTTTCTTTAAAAAATGGAATAACAACTTAGGTATTGTTTTGTAATCTTCCTTTTTTCTTAAAAATAGTTATGCTTTGCTACAAGTTTTACATGTCCATTTGAGAATATAAAAAAGAAGAAGATATAATTCATTGTATGGCCACTAGTTAGAGATAAGGAATGTTAAAATTTTAGTTTATTTTGCTCTTTATTCCATCCATAAGTTATATTTTTCTTGTAAATGCACATTTTTCCATTTCTGTTTTCACAAATATGCAGTCAGATTTACATGCTACTTGATAATTTTTTTCACTTACCATTCTGTTATAAGCACCTTTCTCCACCAATAAATGGTTTTTATGTCATTTTAATATTTGCATAAAGATATAAATATTCTTTAGCTTATAAAGCATGAACATCTTTGTATATCAATAATTGTAAATAAGAAAATTAGAACAACCTAAATGTTTACTAATGTGTATTATGATATCCATGTAATGGAATAGTATGCAGTTAGTATACTGTTTATACACGAATATTGATTGGCATGTTGTTGAAAGGTTAATGCCATCCTGCTCTCTTGCTAGCTGGCATTCTTTTCTCTCTGCTCTTTCAATGACTGTCTCCTCTTTATTATTCAGCTTTCAACTCAAATGTCACCTCCTTGAGACACTATCCCTTATCACCTAAGCCACAACCTCAACACCCAGTCACTGTCTATCCCATAACCCTGTTTTATTGCATATTAATCTTCCCTATTTGTGTCACATGATTTCTCTTCCCTTGTCAGAATATAATCGCCTTGAGGGTAGGAAGTCATTTATCTATTGCTTTTTCAGTATCTGGAATAATGCCTGACATACACTATGCTCACAAAAATGTTAGTTACATTAATAAATGGATGAAAAAGTATACTAAGTTTAAAAAGTTTATAAAACTGTATGAATAGTATGCTATCTTTAATATAAATACACATATACGTGTGTGTGCATTTGTGGGTATGTATTATATAGAGAGAGAATATGGATGGCTGGATAGGTGAATGGTCAAGTAAATAGAAAGATGAACAGAAAGATGGCTACCCAGCTTTCCATATAGCCAGGGTGCCTGATCGTCTGAAGAAAATTTACCGAGGACTGACAGTGAGTGTCCTTAGTTGGCAGGATTTGACAGGACATCTTTTCAATGTATTTTCCAATTTTTCCTCAACATATTTGAAAAAGGCTGGGAAACGTTGTTCTTAAAATGACCTATGTGAATTTCCTAGAGTTTGGGAGTTCATTTGTCTACGTGGTCAGCATCTGATAATAATACATGCTTGAGAAATCCATCCTTCTTCAGGAGGCAGTTTTAAATTGGATTTGTTAAAGCACAGCTATGCTCATGAGGCTGCTGTGCCAGGTCCAGTCTCTCTGGTCCCGTTTGTTTTCATCCGCATGTTACAGTGCTCTTTCCTTCTCGAGCACTCCTGTTGGGTGCTTTCCTATTGGGCACTAATATTTCCTCCTGGGCACTCTACCAGACCTTGTACACAATAGTGAATGGAAATATATGCCATTGCCCTCATTTGTGAAAGACTAAAAAATGGGTGAGATAAAGAATAGCAGGTTGAGGTACAAGCTTTAAGCTCCTTGGGGTAAGAATTTTTGAGAAAGTGACATTTGAGTTGAGAGTTGAGAGAAGAAAGGCAGTCAGCAAGGCTAAGCGATTCAGGCAGAGAAAGTAGTTTTTTGAAAAAGGAAAGAAGCAGTGTTTGAAGAACAGAGAACAGAGAGAAAACCAAACGTGGCAGGACCTTGGAGAGTGATGGAGAAGGTCGTGGGTGAGACTCCGGATCCTCTAAAACCATAAAAAAAGACGGACTCTTACTCTCAGTGGAGTGGGAAGTGCATGATTGTCATAAAGGGACTGTGATATGACACCAAGAGGCACAGACAGAGATCGCGAAGCTCCTTTACAAGCATTAGATATGAAAACCTTCAGAGTCCTATGAAGCAAGAATTACCACCAAATATCGCTCCTCAGGGAGGAATGGCTTATCAGGTCCCCAATTCTCCATGAGGCACAGAGCACCACACCAGACTGAAGAGTCTACAACTGTTTTAAGAGAGTGAGTTGCATCTTCGCAGCTCTCATCAGCTTGTCTGGAGGTTGATTTTCTTTCTAACAAATATGTCTCTTGAAATATCTCAGTGGGAGTCCTTTATTGTCCTGGCATGGAGGAAATATTCTGAGCTCAACAATTCTACAAGCATTTTCTGATTACAAATGTGATAAATATTTTCTGAATCAAATTTGAAATGGAGAAAAGCAAATGTCACCTGTATTCCCATCTCTGATATATAGCTAACTGTAAAATACCTATCCTTCGATTGTCCTTTTTCAGCTATTATTATTATTATTATTATTATTTTCAGGCTTCTGATATAACTACTACTCTAAAACCTGCTTTATTAACTTTACTATGTTACCTGAGTGCAGACAAACCATCTTCTGCTTATCTTTAAACTAGATTTAACATGTTATTGCATCTGCCACACAACTGTGCACAAGCTCGTAAACACAGACACATAACCGCACACAAATACATACAAATGCACCTGACTTCAAATACATTAAGCAGTGATGCAAATCTTTACTGCTGATTCTCAGAGAAATAAGAAATATTTTTTGTATTTATCACGAGACAGTGTTAAAAATTTTAAACCATTTCTTTCCCCCCTAAAAAGGGCAATGCTCCTGAACACTTTCTTATCGTTGATTCCTTCTTGCTTTAACTCTTCTATTTTGTCCTAACTCCTCTCCTCTCCTCCAGCTTCTTTCTATCTTATAAACAGAAAACAGAGGTTACAAACCTCAGGTTTGCCAAATCTTCAGAATTTTGAGAACAAAATGAAAGCATATATTATGTAAAATTGCTATATCTTTAAAATAGTGCAGCTCAAACAGACCATACCTGTGCACTCTACTCTAGATTTTTTGTTTTTATTGTTTTCTTCTAAGACTTCTTTAATTGTTGTTTTTCTTTTTGTGTGCTCTACTCTCTCCATGTTGAATTCCTAATATATGTTTTTCGAAAGTGTTGCTTCTAACCTTTACTATCATCACTTTCCTCATTTCAATATCTTTATTCTTCTCTGTATCATAGAATACCTTTTTGAGCTTACTTCCTCTGTTATGGAATTGAATTACTTTTGACATTTTATCTCCTATTTCTGATCTCATTTAGCCTTTTTACTGTCACTATAGTATTCCTTTTACAGAATGTCACATAAATGGAATCATACAGTTATGTAGCCTTTTGAGACTGGCGTCTTTCATTTATCAATATGCATTTAAGTTTAATGCATATGTTTGTGTGGTTTTTATTGCAAAATAGTAGTATATAGTGTGATATACCACAGTCTGTTTGTCCGTTCACCTAGAGAATGATCTTTGCCTTATTTATTTTTTTTTGGACAATTTGTTTTTTCTTTCATAGAATGTTTCCTGACTCCTGTTTCCATCTTATAAGTTCTGTCTTTAGTTTCATCAGTACAGTGTGTTCTTGAAACTTGTTTCAAATATGAATTATTAGTTATCTAAAATTTCTCTTGCTTATAAAGTAACTCTTACGTGAATGACCTTTTCTTTGAAGTTTCTTTTGAACTACCAGTAAGTTTTCATTTACCTAACAATGTTTTAAGTACGTAATTCAAAAATTTTTAGAAACTAGGACAGCTGTCTTCACAATTGAAATTTAGAAGATTTCCATCACCCCAAAAAGATCCTTCAGACTTGTTTGCAATCATTCCTGCCATGCATACCAAAACTCCAGCTCCACTCAGCCACAGATGTACATTGTGTCCATAGATTTGCCTTTCTTGGTCATTTCATATAATGGTATTCTATTATCAGCAATAGTTTTCTGCTGTATGGATATACCACATTTTGTTTATCCATTCATCCATTCGTAGACATTTGGATTGTTTCCACTTTAGGAATATTATGAATAATGCCACAATGAATATTCATATGTAAGTTTTTGTGTGATGGTTTTTCTGTTTCTTCATTTTTCCGTGGTGGAGGTTTATGCATTCCCAGCATTTGCTGTTGAGATGAAGTCTCTCAGCAATTATGTGAGCTTTATCTTATTTTTCTTTTAGGTTTTGGTAGAGGAAAATGGGAAAGTTTTTATTTATTTTTATTTTTGCCTTATTTTATTTTATATTATTTTAGAATTTCAAATAGCCTAGGAAGAGTTAGGGAAAAGGTGAGGGCGCAGCCAGCTGTGGCCTTTGAAGCTTTTACTGCCATTCAGAAAAGTTTCTTTTAACATTTAATGTGGTAGGCTATCCTCTCTACCCTCTTTACAAAACACGTCTGAGTCTAACCACTTCTCTCCATCTGTCATAGTGGTTCAAGCCAACATCATCTTTTGCCTAGACCATTGCAAAAGTCTCCTGCCTGGCTCCCTGTCTTTATTCACACAATAGGTGGACAGATCTCTTAAAAACACAAATGATTTTACTCACTAGCTTGAAATAGCCTAGTGGCATCCCAGTGTATTTGACATAAAATCCAGATTCCTTGCCACTGCTTTAAGGCTCTTCATGGTGTGGCCCTTAGTTATTTTAGTAGCCTCATTACTATTAATCTCTTTTTTTTCCTTTACTTAGGCCAGAGTGGTTCTCTTTCTTACCAGGCTTGTTCTTGCCTCCTTATTCTAGAAACGCCCTCTGCCTAAAACACCCTTCTTTCAGATACTCTTGCCCCTTTTCAGTGTACACTTCTCAACTCAAGTGTCTTCCTTTGGCCGTGTTTGTCCCCATCACTGTTAACTGCATCTCCATTTTTTAATTTCTCCATAGCACTCATCACAATCATTAATCACTTAGTTTATCCATTTTTTATTTATTGTTATTCTTAACCTGCACATTGTCATCTCTAGGAAAGAAGGGACCTCATGTATCTCACTCTTGATATCATTCCTGGTGCCTATAACCGTGTTTGGCATCCAATAAACATTTGTTGATTGAACAGCTGTTTGCTTGGGGCTGATCACCTCACGGGCACACAGTCACAGCTCAGTTGCCTCGCTATGTCTAATTGGATTTTCCTCATCAATACACACTGAGAGTCAGCACTGCCATAAGCTTCTTACTCAATTTAGGTGACTTCACCTGATTTACCCGACATCTCCAGAGGTGTGGCGATGACCATAATAGCACCCATAACCATGACCCCTCTCACTCCAGGTTTTACCCTTTGAGTTAGGGGGCGTTAGTAGGGTCTTCATTCTCTTAATTTGCTTTTCTGGGTCATTTCTCAATCCAGCTATGGCTGGAGATCCAGTAGATTAAGTCTTCTCATATGTGAACTGACGCTTCAATGGCGCCCACTGAGGATATAGGTTTTTCCCTATTTTTATATTTGTTGTTCTATATAATGGAAACCTGGAAGCATCAATATACGTGTGTCTGAATGTATGTGTGCTCACGCTTATGCATGTAGATATTAGATACTGTGGTGGGCAGAACTCTAGATGGCCCAAGTGACCTTTGCTCCCTGGTGTTAGTCCTGTGATTATCTTATGTTATATGATGGAAGGGATTTTGCAAATGCCATGACTAATCAGTTGAGTTTAAGTTAAGGAGATTATCAAGGCAGGCTCCATCTAATCACATAAACCCTATAAAAGCAGAGTATTTTCTCCAACTGGCAGCAGAAGAGAAAGTCAGAGAGATTCATAACATGAGATAGATTCAACATGGGAAGGAGATTTCTCCACTGTTGAGACGGAGGAGGTCAGGGGATAAGGACCTGAGAGTAGCCTCTGAGAGCTGAGAAGGGTCCCCAGCCAACAACCAGCAAGAAAATGGGAACCTTATTCCTGTAACCAAAGGAACTGAATTCTGCCAACACCCTGAACGACCTTGGAAGAAGCTGCTTCCCCGGAGCCTCCAGAAAAGCATACAACTATGCCAGTACCTTGATTTTGGCTTCGTGAGACCCATCAAGGCCACCTGGACTTCGGATCTACAGCGATGTGAGATAATAAGTGGATGTTGTTCCAAGACATAAAATCGATAGTGATTTTTTTACACAGCAAAGGAAAACTAATTCAGATATGCTGTTGAAGTCATCGCCTTACCTAGATAAACTTTATATCTTTACCATATTTCAGTCATGTTTATTCTTCTTTATTGTAATTGATGCTTTGTTTTTTAAAGTGTTTTTGAGCTAGCGAGTTCCCATTTCCCACACTAATTATTAGGTGTAACTGCCTGGTTTAACCTTCTGTCAGCTGTCCATTTTTTGAAACTATTTTTGCAATGGTGTTAATTATTTGCAGACTGAGGGCCGCTATTAAATGTCGTTGGAACGGTTTTAGGCGATGAGAGTTGACTGAGATGTGTTGCTTGTTTGTGAAATTCCCGTCTCCTGAAATTCAATCTTACATCCTGCTCATTCAACACAGTGGCTTTAAGTTTTACATTTGTTTCTCAATAATTGCACTTTCTTCGTTCATTCGAACCGTGAATTGTCCATTTCTGACAAGTATGTCTTTGGGATCTGTTTCTGGTCTTGTCAGTTATTACACAGAGGTGCCAGAATAAAGGGTCAAGAAATGCTTGCCCCTCGAGGTAACACCGCTTTGGTTTTCTTGAACCAAAGGTTGCTTAAAAAGTTTTATGGAAGGAAGGAAGTTCAGTAACTAGATTGCTACCACAAAGAGAGGAGAAAATTGGGGTCTATAATTTCCCTCACTATAAATAATCTAGTCTCAATTTGGTGTTCTGGGAATCTTAAAGCAAGCAAGGTGCATAGGATCAAAATAATAACTTTTGGTCATTGACTAGCTGTGCGTGATAGGCAAATTATTTATCCTCTCTGCGATTTACTTTTTACATCCGTAAAATGATGTAACTTCGTTAATTACCTAGAAATCTAGTGCTTTTTAAATTTTTCCTTAGAGTAATGGTCCTCAAAGTGTGATTTCTAGACCAGAAGCAGCAGCGTTACCTAGCAACTTGTTAGAAATGCAAATTCTCAGGTCCCGTCACAGACTTAACACATCAAGACACGGGGGGTGGAGCTCAGTAATCAGTGTCTTAACAAGACCTCAAGGTGATTCATGGGAAAGTTTGAGAACCTTTGCTACTATGGTAGTATATAATATAATCTTAGCATTGGGCCTGTCATATATTTAACTATGTTAGATGACTTAAGTAATGTGTATATGAATGAAAGGATTATATGAATGACAGAAATTAACCAGGAATGCTAGGACATACCACAAAGGAGTTTTATGAAGCATAAAGTTTGCTTTAAAATTCCGTGGAGAAATTATTTTGCATCTTTTTTTAATATAAAAATAATTCTAAGATTATCTTAAAAATGAAAAAGAAAGATTTTCTATTTCAAATTAGTAAGTAAAATGAAAGTTCCAGAAAGAAATGCCATGTTATTCCTCTAGCTTTGAAGACCTCTTGGCCCACCTCTGGTTACTCTCAGAGTAACCTGAGTTTGAGATGCGTGGCCCTGTGGCTAGTGGAAGCATTTCAGGCTGTGCAAATTTGTCTTCTCTTCTGAGTGCATTATGTTCTTTATTTCCTGTATGCTTAACTGGGTCTTGTTTCAAAGCCTTCATTGGTCATCACAGATAGTGATGGTCTTAATGTGAGGTTTTTAGGAATGGCTAGACATTTCTGCAACTCCCTCTCTCTGTTGGTGCGTGCACTCTTGTCAAGGGAAGGCCTGTGAAGCTGTTCTGCTGCACTGCTGGCTGCATTTTCTCTGTAGTCTCTCTTTCTCTCTCTCTCTATATATATGTAAGATAGATAGATAGATACATAGGTAGATAATGGAAACTAGAAACTGTCCATTTCATAGGATATTTTTCGTAAGTCATTTCAGTTGGTCCTCCATGTCTAGTGATCCACTGGAATCTTGTCAAAGAAATCTGCTTAGGTTAAACTTTCAAGGCAAGACCACCATCTGTTTTCCTTTGAACCAGAGTCCTGGACTTATAAAGGCTTAGTAGGAACTTTAAGGCAGAGCTTCCAGATTTTGTTGATGTTCTTTAGTTCCTTATAGTGTACATTTTCTCCCCTTACATGTCATGGACTTTGATATCAGAGAGATATGGATTTGAATCCTGGATTGATTGCTGATTAGCTATATAATCTTGATCAAGTTACAAAAGCTTTTTGAGCCCAAGTGTTTTCATCTGTAAAACGTGGATAAGGACACCTACACAACAAGGTAGCACATGAAGATACCTGCTACGTGGCAGATGGTCGGTAAATTTTAACTGATGCTCCATGCAACAGATAATGAAACTGGGACAAATGTTAGCCAGGTGACTTTGCTATTCACACACAGCAAGGCAAGGTCAATCTTGAGGGCTATTGGCTCCTTCCTAACCACTCCCATCCCATTCATTTCTCTCAAATCACACTACTCTTTGTGTTATTTATTACAAATGTCATTCCCATAATTGAATTGCTGTTTTTTGTGTCTGTCTGGCATCCTTTCCCCCTAAACTCTGCATTTTTTAGGTGCTTCAGTTAGGTCTTTGCTTAGATGCTACCTACCTGAAGGCGTCTCCCTGGCCAGCCCCTACACAATAGCCCTCCTGTCCAGCCTCTCTTTGACAATCACTCTGTCTTAGTTTTCCCTATAGGATTTATTCACATCCAAATTTATATGTGGATTTGTTTTCTTTCACTCACCTTTGCTATTGTCGTTGTTGCTTATTTTTGTTTCCCTTAGGACAAGATAATGTGTTCCATGACGGCAAGGGCTTGTTTGTCTTTTTTACTACGTTATTCCCAATCAGTCAAAACAGGACCTGTTGGAAAATAGGAATCTAATTCCATTTGTTAAGTGAATAAAGTATTTGATGGAATGAATGAATGAGATTTATTCAGTATGCCATGACACTTGGGGTAGGAGGGAGACAAATCATGTCAGGCACCTACCATAGCTCTCACTTCCTCCTAGGCTCTCAAAGCCCTTCAAAACATTCTGACCTGACTACAGATCATATTTAGTACATGAAAGTAACTACATTATAGTGTCTAAATGTGAGGATATTTATATAGACATAAATTTCTATATTTTTCTATTTAAATTTTCTATTTCTATTTTTTAGCAGATTATTAAATTATATTCTATAACTTGGAAGCTGAAATAATGTCTATATATCAGTCAAATGTGGCTTTTTGAAAAAGAATAAAGCAGAACTTCAATTTAAAAATCTATTGTGACTTTCAAGGAAAGAAAAAAATCTTTCAATGAAAAATACTCAGATATTGGTAATAGCAGCAGCAAGATGAACCTCCATACACATGTGCAGAATTCTCAAGCATTTAAGCAATTCATTAGTTGCAATTGGTGACCCAGGCAAGCAGCTTTGCTCCAGAAAGTTTGTGGGAGGTTGAATCTTCACTATAGATGACCTTGTTCCAAGGTTGATAATGGTCTCTTAATGACTCTAGGTCTTTTTCAAAGTCCTGGGAGCTGATTGGGTCATTATGCCAGGTGATTTTGTTAATTGGGAATCATCTGGAAGGATTGTTAATAGTACAAGCCATTACTGAATCTGTCAGATGACACACAGAGTGTTTCTTTTTTCTTTTTCTTTTTTTTTTTCCTGTTTGGTTTTGACCTTAACTGCAGGTTGGCTTGTTAATGTCTTGAGTTGCACTTTTAGAAGTGGTTTTTAATTGACAAGGATGAGTGGGGTGGTGGGATATGGTGCAAATAAGCTCTCCATTAGAGCCCAATCTGTACTTCATAATGTGCTAAGCAGGACGGCAATTCGTTAGTCGTCTGCTGGAATGCTGGAGTTGCTTACAGCCCCTTACAAGCGACCCAGGGCAAGGGAAACAGATAAAACAGGTTCTTCCTGAACAGCAAGAGTATAAAGATGATGGGCAGTTCCTCTAATGAAGATAGGTCTGCATAATTACATTTGGAAAGGCCCAAGTTTGAATCATCAAAGATGAGAAAGGCAGATTTCATAAGTTGCTGTATAACACTGGTTTTAAATTATGGCTCTAAAATTTAATATCTTTACAACTTTGGGAAAATCACTTATGATATTTCCGTGCCTCCATTTCTTCATCTGTAAAATGATAACAATAATAGTATCTATTTTAGAGAGCTGTTGTGAGGATTACATAAGTGACTATATGTAGGGTATTTAGAATAGCTTATCACTAAATTGAATTATCTATTGCTCTTAACAAATTACTCAAAACTCAGTGTCTTGAAATAATGATATATATGTTTTTTGATCTCACAGTACCTAAAGTTCAGGAGTTTAAATTCAGGATTTTTAGCTCAGGATCTCTCAAGAGGTTGCAGTCAAGATGCTAGCTGGGGCTGCCGTCATCCGAAGGATCGACTGGATCTGAAAGATCCACTTTCAATATGGGTCATAAATGGGGATGGCAAGTGGTGCTGGCTATTGGCAGGAGGCCTCAGTGCCCCATTAGATGGCTTTCTCCCCAGGGCTGCTTAAGCGCCCTTACATAATGGCAGATGGACTCCTTCAGAATGAAGGATGCAAGAAAGAAGTGACAGTGCCATTTATGACCTTGCCTCAGAATCACACCATTACTTCCATCACATGGTCAGACAGACCAAAGTTAATACAATGTGAGAGGGGACTCCACAAGGACACGAATACCAGGAGGCAAGCATCTTTGGCAGTCATCTTGGAGACTGACTACCTGCAAAGTCTTGACTACTGTAATAATATATTTTTTGTATGAACTAAAAATAATCAATTCAGTTTGGTTAGAGCACAGAATGTGAAGAAAGCAGGGATGAGGCTGGAGAGGTAGACACGGGCCACATCCCTGAGAATCTTGTGAGTTATGTCAAGGAGTTCCGCCTCAGGCTAAGGGCAATGGGAGAACATTTAGGAGTCTTTAGCTGGAGGATAAGGATTAAATTTGCTTTCTATAAAGGCTTCAGACTTGCACTCTGACTGCTAAGTAAGGAATGGACTAAAAACCATAGGCAATTCTGATAGTTTGGAATGGAGAGAAATGGAAAGTATTGAGAGAAATGTAGGTGGTCGATTGCAGTTGGACTTGAGTGATTGATCGGATGTAGGGCATAAATTGAAGACGATAATGGTTCTCAGAATTCTTCCTTGACGGTTGGGATATAAGAAGGCTGTGAATGAAGAATAAAAATAGGTGTGAAGGTGAAAGATGAATATTTTCTCTTAGATACTGTTAAGTTTGAGAAGAAATGGAGAGAAGTCTAAATGAGAAGATATTCTGTTGACACAAATAATCAGGTTTACAAAGACATCTCTTCGAGTTTCCTTACCAAGATTAGTCTCCAAGCCTAACTAATAAAATTTGATTTGTCAATGACACCAAAGTCTTTGCAATACTGAAATGTGACTCTTTTTCTCCCCGGTTTTGGAAAGTCTTTTGGATGTCTGCCTTTTTCATGGTTTCTGGTTCCAGTAAGGTAGGCATCCATTTAATCCTTAAGTCTCGAGGTGACTTCCCCAAGAGACCTACATTAAAAGAAGCATGCCTTGCCTCGAACCCTGTGACCACCAAGACAAGGTCAGGAACCCCACCACGAGGCATCAAGAAGGGTAGGACATAGCTGGTGACTTCTGTGCCAGGGAGGTCAAGGGGGTGTGTGAGTTGCCCCCACCATCTGGCTGGGCCTCAGCAGGTTAGAAATGAGGGATCTCACAGCTGGGGCAATGAGACAGCCAAGCAAATGATCTTGCTGCGTGGACAGAATGTGTGAAAGATTTCACTGGTGCATCTCTCTGACAGCTCCTGGCATGAAAAGACACAGTTTGCTATACTCAGCTGTTTTAAAAAAACATTTCAGTTGTTGGCATTCTTAGTTTTCCCCAATAGGACACCAATCCCCAGCTGTAAAGGTGAAGAGAAACTTCACCTCTCTGTTCTTGAGAGCTGAGAGAATTGCTTCCTGGGTGAAGATTTCAATGGTATAACTGGATGGCTTATCAGAGGGCATATAAAAATAGCCACACACCGTACATCCTTCCTGGATCTAAACAAATGGAATAGAAGAGAAGTAGTCTTCCCGGGTTTCTAGGAACGACCAACCAAGCGAGCAAGTATTCATTGACAGGCTATGTGCCTAGCAATGCTATATGGACTCTTGACAGTGGTCAGAGGAATGCATGAAAAATATAAGGAACGAGCTCTCCTCTTATCTGACTATTAGTACTATTTCTAATATCGCTAAATAGATGTCTGTTTGGCTCTTTCTGTTATTTCTGCTCTTACTACTACCACAGCTGCAGCTTCCTCAATAACTACTACCATTATCACCACCACAATTACTCACATTCCCCTTCTCATCAAATTTTCCTAAGGATTAACGAGTGTTCAATAAATAGTAACAATTGTATTTCTACTATGACCATGATAGTAATGACGAGTACTGCTACATTTATTTTACTAATTATTGCTACTACTTATTTAGTATTTTCTATATGACATCCATTGCACCCAGGCTTTTATATGCATTTAGTTCTCACTTGTACTCTGTGACTTTGGTTATATTAACATCCCTTCTTGTAGACGAGAAAATTCTAGCAGACAAAATTGAATATCTCGTCCCAGGGGTTAAGGCAAATAGTCCAGTCCCTGGAACGTTCAAGGTGTTCAATAAACATTTGCCCATTGACTGACTAACTTTAAAGTTTATACTTTATTATCTAGTCTTCTAGACAAAATGGTAGCCCTGCAGCCAGAATTGTTCTATGGACGTTTTATTTGGCCTTCAAAACCTTGTTTTTTAACGTAAATTAGAGGACGTCATTTTAAATGGGAGAATTCATAACGCACATACACACACAGTCTGAATTTATGACTTCTTTTGAAAAAAATGAAATGAATAGGAAGTGGCCCCCTGGTCCCATATTTTGGCCTGGAAATAACTGCCTGGGGCTGAGTAGCAGCCACCTCCAGGTGGCCACAGTATTTGCCCATCCTGCACCACCTGCTCAAGGCCTGGCATGCTTTCAGCTTGAGGCCACTGAAGAAATGCACTGAAGTTACACGTGTAGGGCATCACAAGTTTAATTAGGAGGTGATGACTCAGAAATGAAGCACCCAGAGAATATAGATCAGGGCAGGATGCAACAGTGTTAGACTATGGTGCAGACAATAAGTGATATAGAAACTTGAGAATGGAGGTAGATCGACATGCAAAGCAGTGTCGCCATAAGTTAGGGGCACAGCAACTTTTAGCAAAGCTGCTGAACTGAGACCTAGTGTTCACCAGAATTGTGTTGATTTTTTAAACTCCTGAAGTGGCCTGAAAGTAGCAAGGTGAAGCTCAGTAAGAACCACATCCCTGGAGATCCCCCAGGGTCTAATTAACACTGGAGAGATTCTGAGAGAATCCCTTGGTACCACTTCCAGCCTCGCAATTGATTGCACTCACTGAGCCACGGCCCCTTTCTCTCCTTTCTGGTTACTGATGTTCCCAGAGGGAGAGGCAGGCAGCAACATAAACATTGGGAGGTCCAAGGACCACACTGATTATAACCAGCTCCATATATGCCACGAGATGGGCACACCACCTCCCAGATCTCCCAGACAGCAGGTTCTCTGGGTTCTCAGTGTCAAGGGCAAAATGGTCCAGTCCCAACTTCCCAAGGTTACAGAAGCCCTACATTTGCCAACCTCACTAGCCTCATGGTTGTTGAGCTTAGAGGTACCAATGCTGAGTCTACTGTTTTAAGTTTTTCCTACCAGCCAGAGCATTTTCCTCCTCTGTTCTACACTAATGCAGTGTGACAAGTATAATGTGCTGAGTAAAATGTGTTCCGGCATCAAATAGATTTGTATTTGAGTCCTTTGCATGATATTGGGTTCATTTCCTTACCATCGAATTCTTGGTTTCCTCATCTGTGAAACGTGGAAAATAGTTGTTACGAGAGTTAAATTAGATCAGGCATGGAAAGCTTCCAGAACAGTGCCTAGCACATATTGAGCACTTAAAATTCATTATTTCGCTATTGTTGTTGTCATCATTGTCACAAGGATGCCACCCGAAGCAAAAGCAAAATAAGAAGGAACATGAGCATTCCATTAGAACTTGGCATAACAGTACATTGTGGTGGATAATTACAATTCAGAGGTCTGGATGAGCGTCCAAGGAGGAAGGAAAGGGAAATGTCGGAGGAAAGGGAAAAAGCTGTATCTGGGCCTCTTAGACAAAGGTGAGAGGTAACATTCCGTTCTGTGCTTCGGTGAGTCACAGGTAAAAGTGCGAGTGACAAGTGCAAATGGTTTGCTCAGCACCTGGAAAGCACAGGGTGTGAACTTGTTCCACAGCTAGGTGCCAGCTCCTAGGGGTGAGCAGAAGTGCGAATGAAACAAGGGACCGATTAATTCAGGGGCGGCAGGAGCAATGGAAGGCTAATTGCATTTCTAGGGGAGTCGAGTTCCGACCACCCTCTTTCTGCTTGTCCGCACTGATAGCATCAAGCTGCTTCACGTGCACCCCAGAGGCTCCTGGTGGTGGGCAGCACTCTGAGTCACCCAGCATCACGTGGCACTTGTATCAGCCCTGTAATCATTTCCAACACAGTGCCTTGTTAAATCAGCCCGGCAGAATTCGGATGCTTTGAATCATGGTAGATTCACAGAGACACTGAAATGCTTGGGGCTGTCCTTTAAAATAGGCTTCATTAGCAAATGGAAGGTGAGGCGATACAGAAAACAAGAGAATCCTTCCCAGGCTTTACTCCTTAACAGTCAGATGATGACTGAAGTCACCACAGATCCTTGAACGGTTTGCATGATTTACAATCCTGGCAAGTGTTTTATTTTGTATGATTGTTGGAGGAGTGAGAGAAAAAGGGAGAAGGGAGAAAAAAAGCTTCAGATTCTCTTTTCTTGATTTTATTTTACAAATTCAAACCACCCCGTCCCTGTTTTTGACAGTCTGCCGTAGCAGAATTCATCACAATGATGGTATCAAAAGTAAGTGGTTTTCCTAGTGCTATCACAATAACAGGTTTTGCCTGCATCATTGTAAATCATTAAACTTTCAAGATGGATAGGGACTTGGCAATCAAATAGTCTATCCTCTCATTTTCCTGGTGAAGAAACAGAAGCCCAGAAAGGCTAGGTGGGATTTATAAAGCCACAGAGCCCTGTTGACATATACTGTTTCCATCTCCTTCCTAATATAATAATAGCATCTCAGTTTTCCTTTTAGGAAATAGTCTTCCCAATTCTCAGTATGTACTTTTCAGGTAAGGCTGACCAGAACATCCCTGGCCCTGCCAACACACTGCAAGGTCCAATGGTTGGCATAGAACCCAGGTTTGGCCAATTACTCATTGAACCAGACATGTGCCAGTGACCCCAGCCAGGCTGATGACTTGTAGTTCCTGGAGTTGACCTAGAGCTATTAGAAAAGGCAAGCTGTCTTTCCCCTTGGGGCTACTGTCCTGGAACTGCCAGAGACTATTGGCTAACAAAAAGGTAGAAGCCACCTGCTAATGAAGCCAACACAGCAATCAACAGAGTGGAGAAATTAAGAAACGCTCATTTTTGGTCACATTGTTGAGATCCTGGATGGACTTCCTGGAATTTTCAGTAGCCTGAGACAGGACTATCTTTTTTTTTTTTTTTTTAATTTAAGCCATTTTGAGTTAGGTTTCTTCATTTGTGAACCAAAAAATCCTGACTGTATTAGAGTAGCTAGATAACAGGTCGTCCGAGGCCTGGTCCAGGGCTCTTTCTATTTTCTCATAAAGAATAGAGGAAAAGAATAAACAATGAGCGTTACCTAAGAGCATTAATGAGTTCAATATTTTAATTATGAGCAAGAGACTGAACTTGTAGCATCTTAATCAGAGTTGTCCCTAATTGACTTACAGGCATTAGGGAAGACCAGCTAACCGGGACGCTGTGCTTCACCGTAATCCCAACCAAGAGGGATCAGGTGCATAAGTGCAGCTTTTCTTTTCAGTTCGGCCTCTGCCTCATTAATGTGACCTTGAACGTGTTGTTTGTCTTCTCTTGTGTTCTGGATATCTCTTTCTGCAAAACAAGCCACCACGAAACAATGGCTTTAATAATCATTTACTTTGCTCTCGAATCCGGAGGGTTGACTGAGCTCGGGTGGGCTTAGGAACGATCTCTCCTGCGGATGCAGCAGATGTCGGTTGACTGGGTGGTCTGCGTGACTTAGTCTACTGATTGAAATGGTAATCTCACCCAGAAACACCCTCACAGACACGCCTAGAATAGTATTTGACTAAATATCTGGGCACCCTGTGGCCCCGTCAAGTTGACACATAAAATTAACCATCACATGAAGTAAAATGTAATGGCAGACAGGCACATTAAAATCAGCCACTATACTGGATTCACCGCTATGGACTTTGAGAGTTCCTAAAAGTCTAAATAGTTTGAACAACCGAACATCTGCTACCTGCATAAAGTTTTATTGTTGCTGTTTACTCTCCTCAAGTGTTAGTGAGCATAAGAATACTGAACAAAATTATGTGTGTGTGTGTGTGTGTGTATACTGTCCTTAATAGGCCACTTACTTTTTACATTCTGAGTATATAAAATTTCAAATATACACAAAGGTAGAGAGAATAGTATAATAAATACCTTTATATCCATTACCCAGCTTCAATCACTATCAATATTTTTACAATCTTGGTTTACCCACTACACTTTTAATTTTTGCTATATTACTTTAAATCAAATCCCAGGCCTCATGTCCTTTTGTGCATAAGCCTTCCAGGATGCATTTCTAACTGATAAAGGGATTTTTTTTTCTCCCTGCATAGCCACCATTCCCGTATCTCATCTAACATTTATAATAAATCCTTAGTATCATCTAATATTAAGAGGGTTTAAAAAGTGATTTTGATTATACATGACTTTTATCTCATCTTAACTAATCATCTTACCTAACACCCAGGTGTATATGAGATGATCAAAATTCAGTAAGGAAATAATATGGTAAAGAGAAATATGGATGAAAGCACTAGATAAGAAAATAATATGACCGTAGACAGTTACATGTTAGGCTGTGTGGTAGAGACTAGAAGCATTTGAAGCATTCAGAGAAGTGAGAAATCTGAGTGGGCTGTCTTGGTGGAAACAGAAGTGTCCTCTGTCCTGTCAACCTGTCACACACAGCTCTTGCTGCGCTCCCTGCCAGTGGGAGCAGCGATGATCGCACCCAGCACAGAATCCTAGAAAATGATGGCTCCTTTTTCATTGTGAGAGTGATGGTGCTTTATAGATGAAATAAAGTGGCTGCCAAAGAAAATAGGATTTTTGCCTCTAATTGAAACAGCTTAATAACATAAGGGATAGTGCACAAAACTTTTTAAAATTCTGGGCTCATGCAAACTTGCTGCTGGGCCTCCGCCAGCCCACCGCACCTGCAGCATTTCCCCACTAATATTTCAAAGTGTCAGCGTAAGTGGCCTGAGAGCCGCCTGCAGAACTATGGTAATTGCTGAGATATGCCTCGACCAGCTGAGATAATAGGACGCCAAGAAGTACGGGAAAATGTCAACAGCTGGGGTTCACGCTACTAATTTTGTTTTCTTTAAACTTCATGGAATGACAAATCCCACTAAGAGCTAATCTGGAATTATACAATTACCAGTCTTTAATTTATTTTTGAATTCACGTGTTCAGTCACTAAATAGATAGCAAATATGTATCAAAGATATGGACACTTTCTCCCCCTGCACCTGTGGTGGGCATCATGAGTGCTGTCTTCTCTCGGTGAGTCTGACCATGAACACTGCATCCTTCTCAACACCAAGCTCCAGGCAGCAGCAACTGAGCTGTGTTAGCCTGTGATACAAAATCCATTTCCTTTTTCTAGCATGTTCGACTCTCGTTTATTCTCTCTGGGAAAAGGAAACAAACAACATGCTGATCACTTTATGTGACTGTGCTGTCTCATTGTAAAGAGACTAACAACAGCACAAAGCTCTCATCCCGGCAGAGACCGTATCTGTCTCATTCACCACTATATTTTCAGAACCGAGCATAGTGCCAGAAATTAGGAAGCTGCTAAAAAAATATGTATTTAAAAATTCAATGAGTGAACGAACAAAAGAAGCAGCACTTCTACTACCTATTAGATATCCAATTTTATGTGCATGCAAAATAAGAATGACAATAGCAGTGATAATATACAATAGTTAATACGGCAGCCGACACTTATTGAATGATTTCTCTCTGCCAGGCACTGTGCTAAAGTGTTTTCATGGACAATCTCTCACTATGACTCGCAACAGCCTTCAGTGATAGATCTTGTTGATGGGCCCATGTTTCCAATGGGGAAACTGAGGCTTGGAGAAGTTAAGGAAGTTGCTCAAAGAGCAGCTAGGCAACTTGAGTTCACTGTCTGCATTCTTATCCTATCCAGCATGCTGACTCTTGTGCTTGGTATCTTTATAAAATACGTCTTACACGGTCATTTGTTTCCTGAGTTTAAGAACATTCAACGCGATTTCACTACTTACATTTTAAATTCAGGGGAAATGTAGAGGACTGCCACAAGGAAAGATAGCGGATACGTCCCAGGAAGAAGCTTCAGAGAAAGTGGGATCAGCCAGAGAAAGGAAGACTCTGGCAAGTGGTACCCTTAAGGGTGTGTTAGGTACCAAGGCATGAGTGGAGACTTCAGAAAGGGACAAAAGCGTATGACCAAAACTGGTGCAAAGGAGGACGGATTAGTGCTTTAAGGGAGAGAGTTCCAGAAGTAACTTGCTATACAACAGCAGAACTTCATTTTATGGCTATGTTTTCAAGGGCCCTCTGTGTTTTGCTTGAATTACTAACCACAGATGGAAATAGATTTCAAGGGTGGGATTCCTGAAAATTTAAACTCAGTAGGCTCCTGGGATTCCAGATTTTTTAATAAATTTAGTTGAACATTTTTAAGACGAGCAGTTTGTTTCTGTTTGTATTTGAAAACATATACACTGTATGTATGTATATAAATGTGTATATGCATATACATGTATAAACATATAGTGTGTACACCGTACAATACATATGCTATAAAAATAAAAATTAGGCACGTTTCCTTGCCAGGACCTGGCTACAACTATAAAAGGAGAAGTTTTTTTAATGCTCTCATTAGTATATTTGAATTTACGAGACTAGGGACATTAAATGACTTTTGTTATTGAAAAATACAGTAACAATCAAGACAGCTTTTTTTTTTTCAGTTGATTGCCATTGAATGATGATGTAATGGCATATCCTATCAGAGACTGTTAACTCTTGCCTACTTATCAATCTACCTACCTACCTTGCTTTTGGTAAGAAAATGGGCTAACTCCTTCCTACACGGTCATATATAAGTGGTGACATCGGAGAGATGGATCCGGTACAGTCTCTTTTAATTATACATACCTTACACAGATAAACCTTTCTTCCTATGGCAAATGTTTTATAAGGCTTTTAGTCTAATGAGGATTGCCAAAAGTTATCTCTCCTATTGATATTCAGAGCTGTACCGTAAGGATCCCACAGACCTTCTGGAGGGGAAGGGGTTTATACCTAAATGATGCTGCTTCCAATCTGGTTGTGCCAGGTGGCTTTGACCAAGCCCCAAGTGTAGTGAAAGATAATGAGATTGCTCAGATAAACTTACCTTAAGGAAGGGGAAATGTCTATGCCAGTGGAGTGGGCTAAACATAAGAACTTCATGTTTTGAGGGGAATGACTGGCTTGAGCACAGCATGTGACTAGTTCTGAAAAAAGCTAACTATAAAGCAGTAGTTGTGTACTGAGGAGCAATGGCTGGGCTTTGGGGTATAAACCAAAAGGAGCACCCAACATGGGACACAAACAAAGCCTGGGAATGAGCTAGGCCTAGCAATATAAGGGCTTACTCATTGAATAGGTAAATGGCACCCATTGAAAAGGTCAGTGTTTTAGTGATGCCTTGTCACAGAAAAGAGTGAGGTTATCCATTCTACTCTTCTCTTCATAACTATATGGGTTGTTTCTAGCTCTTGGCTATTACAAATATGCTAACATGAACATTAAATTATAAACAATGCCTTCACAAATATGTGCACCAAATGTTGGTCCACATATGTAGACTAGATATATACCCATGAGTATAATTACTTGGGCACTGCATTAGTTTTTTATTCCTTCATTAAAATGCCCACAGAAGTTAGTGGGTTAAAACAACAAAAATTGATTGTTGCTGTTTCTTTGGGTCGGGAGTCTGTGTGCACCTTAGCTGGGTAGTTCTGGCTCAGGTTACTCCCAAGATTGCAGTCAAGGTTTTGGCTGGAGGTGTGGTCTCATCTGAAGTCTGGATGGGAGAAGCATCTGCTTCCAAGCTTGCTCACTTGGTGATTGGCAGGTTGTTGGACTGAGATCCTCAGTTCTTCACTGGACGCAGGTTGGAGATCTCTCCCGGTTTCTTGACATATTGGCCTCCCTTTAAGGCAACTCGAAGAACAGCCCTGGCTTCCACCAAAGTGAACAAGGGAGAAGAGGCAAGAGAGAATAAGAAAGACGAGAGCCAGAGTCTCTAAAAAAGATTAAACTTTTAACTTTGACATAATTGTAAATTCACATGCGGTCGTAAGAGATATCTCCTGCAACTTTTACCCAGTTCCTCCCACTGGACATCTTGCAAGACTATATAGTACAATATCAAACCAGAATATTGACGCCGATACAGCCAAGATACAGAACATTTGCATCACCACAAAGATCCTTCAAGTTGCCCTTGATGTAGGCACATTCACTTTCTTCACACCCACCTCCCCTCCTTAATCCCTGGCAGCTACTGTTCTCTTTTCTATTTCTATGACTTTTTCATTTCAAGAAAGTTATATAAATAGGATTGTACAGTATACAGTATACAGTATATAGTATATAGAATTGTATAGTATATAGTATTTTGGTATTGGCTTTTTTCATTCAGCTTAATTCTCTAGATATTCATTCTTGTTGTTGCATGTATTACATTTGTCGCTTTTTATTGCTGAGTAGCATTCCATGGTATGAATGTATCACACTTTATTCTACTATTCATCTATTGAAGGGTGTTTGGCTTTGGGTAGGCTGAAGAATGGTCACTCAATGAAATCTGTGTGCTAATCTCTGGAATCTGTAAATACCTCGCCTTCCATGGCAAAAGGGACTTTGCAGATGTTACTAAGTTAAGGATTGGGAGGTGCGGAGATTATCCTGGATTTTTTTATTGGGACAAACGAAATCACAAGGATCTTTGTAAGAGAGCAGCAGGAAGGTCAGAATCAGCAAAAGAGGAGATGGAACAAAGAAAGCAGAGAACAAGAAGGAGGTATGATGATGGAAGCAGAGGTTGGAGCTATGTGGCCAAAAGTAAGAAATGGGGGCAGCAACAAAAACTGGAAAAAGTAAGGATTCTTCCCTAAAGTTTCCAGAAAGAACCCTGACCTGCTGATACCTTGATTTTAGGACTGCTGACCTCCAGAACTGTAAGATGATAAATTTGTGTTGTTTTAAGCCACTATATGTGAGATAATTAGTTACAGCAGCAATAAGGAACTGATGCTGTTCTCTTCCAGTTTGGGGCTATTGCAAATGAAGCTGCTATATTCATATTCAGGTTTTTGTGTGAACATGATTTTTTTATTTCTCTGGGATGAATGCCCAGAGGTGCAATTGCTAGTTTGTATGGTAGTTTCATGTGTAGTCTTTTTAAGAAACCGCTTGACTCTTTTCCAGAGTGGCAGTACTGTTTTACACCCCCCAGTGGTATATGAGTGGTTCAGTTTCTCAGCATATTTCCCAGTACTTGGTGCTTACTATTTTTTATTTTAGCTATTCTGATAGGTGTGTCATGATATCTGATTGTGGTTTTAATCTGCATTTCTCTGATGGATAATGATATTGAACATTTTTTCAAGTGTTTGTTATCTGCATAGCATCTATAATGAAATGTCTTTTTGTATCTTTTCCTCCTTTTCTTTTTGAATTGAGTTTTTTCTTCTTTTTGCTATTGTGTTTTGAGAGTTCTTTTTATGTACACATTGAAACAAGTAAAGAATCTTCTCTCTCTTATTGCTTTCAAGATGTTTTTCCTTTTCTCAAGTTTTCTGAAGTTTGCTTAGAATGTATCTTCATGTGGATTTCTTTATATTTATCCTGTTTTGGGTTTGCTCAGCTTCTCAGATTTCTAGGTTAATATCTTTTGCCCAATTTGGGAAATTTTCAGGCTGAAAACCCTCACTTCTTTGAGTCCTTTTTTCAGCCCTGCTCTTTCTCTTCTCCTTCTGTTACTCTGCTAACACAAATATAAGAACTTTTGTTGCAGCTCATGCTGCTTTGTTCAATTTTTTTCCCCTCAATGTATGTTCTTTCTTTTGTCAGGCTAGGTAAATTCTATTGTTCTATTTGCTGATTTTTAAAAAATTCATTATTGTATTTCTCCATTTAAAAATGTCCATTAGATTCTTCTTTATATCTTCTATTTCTTTCCTGGAATTTATCATTTTTTATTTGTTTAAGTCATATTTGTTACTGCCTTTTGAAGCATTTTTATGATGGCTGCTTTGAAGTCTTTGTTAGATAATTCAAACGTCACAGTCGTCTTGATGTTGGCGTCTATTGATTGTCTTTATTATTATTATTATTATTCACCTTGAGATCTTCCTGGCTTTTGGTCTGAGGAGTGATTTTGGATGGAAAGCTGGATGTTTTGTGTATTCTGTTGTGAGACTCTGGATCTTATTTAAACCTTCTGTTTTATCTGGTAACTTCTGATACTGCTCCACCGGGGGAAGGGGTGCTTTCTTACTGCTATATTGGGGCAGAAGTCCAGGTTCCCAACTTGGCCTCCACTGACATCTAAAGGAGAGCTCTTCATTACTACTGGGCAGCGAGGGCTCCCAATGAGGCCTCCACTGATACTTCCTTGGCTAGGAGATATAGAAGATGCTCATTATTACTCCCCACATGGCCTCCACTGACACCACAGAGGGCAGTGTGGCCTCATCACCTCTGGTCCATGGTGAAAACCCTGACTCTCTTCTAGGCTTAGTCTGACACCCCCCCTGCTGGGGAGAGGACAGGTGCCTCATTACTCCTGGTGGGAAAGGAAGTCCACACTCCCCAACATGGTCTCCTCTGACACTGCAGGATGGGGCTTTGTTGCCACCCAGTGGGAATGAAAGTCCTGGCCTTCTCTGCCACCCCGCTAATGGGGAGGATGGGTGACTTATTAGAGCATGCCAAAGGTAGGAGTCTAGCCTCCATACTCAGTATTTGCTGGTGGGGGTAAGGCCACCATTTTCCTGTGGTATTTGGCTGCAGCAGAGCAGTTGTTATCTAAAAGTTTCCTGTCTTGCTGGGCTGCCCTTATTCTTGTCTTCTGGCTGGAAAGATTGGGCGTCTTTGTCTGTGCCTGTGGCATTTCTTGGTTGCTGGCTCTTCAGCTTCAAGTCTGACATATGTGAGGCAAAAAGAAAACCCAGGGAATTCATGACCATGTTCCTCCTTAGGTCCTAAGGTCCCTAGCAGGTCTGCCTTATTTTCTTCATCTTTCAGAATCTTCTGGTGTTTATTTTACAAATAGTTTCCTGGATTTTTAATCACACTTAGTGGGACAAATATGGAAAAAGTACGTCTGTTCCATCTTCCCAGAAGGAGAAGTCTCAGACTTTTTTTGTCATCTAATATTGGAAGTGATATTCGATCCCTTTTGTCCTATATTATTACTTAGAAGCAAGTCATAATTTACAGCTCATACTCAAGGGGTAGTTTCACACAATTATACAAGGACAAGAATTCCAGAATGTGAGAATCATTGAGCACAGTCTCAGAGGTTGTCTATCACGGGTTTGCATGTGTTCAGCTGGGTGGATACTGTCCAGCAGTTTTCTCAAATTTTCTCCTAATTTATCTTTTCACTGCCAATATATGTGTTCTAATTGATCCATAGCCTCATCATTACTTGGCTATGTTTAATCTTTTGAAGATTTTAACTATTTTGATGGAAATATTTGATTATCATTGTTATTTTAACTTGCATTTCCTTGAAGTGTTGACAGTTTATTGTCTATTTGCTCATCTCTTCACTCTTTTGTGAACTTCCTATTCAAGCTTTTTGCTTATGTTCTTTTAGATTGTTTGTATAAACATGTATACACACATGTTCTACACACAACTATTTTGTCAGCTAATGCATTACAAATATTGTTTCTCACTCTGTGGAATCTCTTTTTAAAAAAATTAATTGATTTTATTTTTTAGAACAGTTTTAGATCCCCAGAAATATTGAAAAGATAATGCAGAGAGTTCCCATATAACCCCCTTTCTCACACACAATTTCCCCTATTATTAATATCTTGTATAAGCGTGGTGCAATTGTTACAATTAGTGAACAAATATTGATATATTTTATTTACTAAAGTCCATAGTGTACATTAGCATTCACTCTTTGTGTTAAGCATTGCTGTGAGTTTTGATGTGCACACAGTGTCAGGCATCCACCATTACAGTACCACACAGAAGGTTTCATTGGTTTAAATATTCTTTGTTCTCCACCTAATGTTTCTATAGTTTTGTCTTTCCTAGAACATTATATAGTTGAAATCATACAGTATGTAGCCTTTTAGCTTGACTTCTTCAATTAGTAATATACATTTAAGTGTCCTTCATGTCTATTCATGACCTGATGGCTTATTTCTTCTTAATCACTGAATAATAGTCCATTGTATGGATGTATGACAGCTTGTTTATTCATTCACCTATTGATGGACATCTTGGTCGCTTTGAGTTTTTGATAATAATGAATAAAGTTCCCGTAAAAATTTGCATGGAGATATTTGTGTGGACATAAGTTTTTAACTTGATTGAATAAATACCTAGGGGCATGATTGCTGGATGATATGATGAGGCTGTGTTTAGCTTTGTAAGTGACTCCAAAACTGGCTTCCAAAATGACTGGACCACTGGCGCTCCAACCAATAATGAATGGGAGTTCTTGTTGGGCTGGATCTTCATCAGCATTTGGGATTGTCAGGTTGTTTTTGTTTTTGGATTTTAGACATTCTAAGAGGTGGGTCATGATATCTCATTGTTGTCTTAATTTGCAATTCCATAATGACCTATTATGTTGAGCATCTTTTTATGTATTTGTTTGCCCTTTGAATATCTTTATGGAGTCCAGATATTTTCCCCATTTTTTAATTGTGGTATCTATTTTCTTATTGTTGAGTTTTAAGAGTTCTTTATATATTTTAGATACAAGTCCTTTATCAGACATATGTTTTGAAAATATTTTCTCCCATGCTGTTTCTTGTCTTTTCATTTTCTTAACAGTGTCTTTTGTAAAGAAAACCTTCTTAATTTTAATGGAGTTCAATTTAGTTTTTTCTTTCAGGGATCATACTTTTAGTGTTGTTTCTAAAAACTTATCACTAAACCCAAAATAACTTGGATTTTCTCCTATGCTATCTGGTAGAAATTTTATAGTTCTGTGTCTTGCATTTAGATCTATGATCCACTTTGAGTTATTTTTTGTGAAAGATCTGAGACTAGATTATTATTTATTATTATTTTTGCATGTGGATGTCCAATTGTTCTAGCACCTTTATTGATAAGACTATATTCTCCATTGAATTGCTTTTGCTCCTTTGTCAAAAATCAGTTGACTATATTTGTGTGAGTATATTTTTGGGGTTTCTGTTCTGTTCCTTTGATCTATTTTTCTATTCTTTTGCCAGTGTCATATTGCCTTATTACTGTAGCTTTATGGTAAGTCTTGAAACTGGGTAGCATTCTTCTTCAGAGTTATATTGGCTATTCTGAGTTTTTTGCCTTTTCATGTAAACATTAGAATCAGATTGTCAATATCCACAAAGTAACTAGCTGTTATTTTGCTTGGGTGTGCTTTGAATTATTTATCAACTTTGGAAGAATTGACATCTTAGCAATATTGAATTTTCCTGTCCAAAATCATGGAATATTTCTCCATTTGTTTAGATCTTTGATTTCTTTCATCAGATTGTGTAGTTTTCCTCATGTATATCCTATGCATATTTTTGTTAGATTTATACATAAGGGTTTTTTGGGTGCTAATATAAATGGTATTGTGTTGTGTATTAATTTCAAATTCTAATTATTCATTGGTGTTACATAGGAAAGCAATTGACTTTTGTATATTAACCTTGTATACTGCAGCCTTCCTGTAATTGCTCTTTAATTCCATGAACTATTTGGGTGGATTATTTGGGACTTTCTACATAGATAATGTCTCCCAGTTTCTAATTTTTTTCCTATCTTCTTGTTGCTGGATTTCTCTAAGAACTCTTTCTTAAGTTGAGTCTGTGTCTTCTAACTCTCTCACTTGTAACCCACTTTTATTGTACTGGAACCCTGTCATCGTGGTTGTAAAGTATTGGGAAGGGAGGTGTTCTGTAATCTTATGATTAAACCTCAGATATTTTTACTGGGCCTGAATCCTTGAGCTGTGACCTTCTGATGCATTTCTTAACCTTTTTAAAAAATCTCCCCTTCCATGGGATGGAGAGGCTAGAGGGGCCTGGATTTGCTTAATTGTCCTTCTTCTAACTCTGTTAAGGCTCTAGTAAAGTAGTTTCCCTTGACAGCAGGCCTTAAATTATGGAGCTCTGAGAGTGTTCAATAAAGTTACTTTTCCCCTCCTCTTGCCTGAATAAAGTATGAGGGGATTTTTCTGTGAACTTTGCCATTGTTAAAGGGACTCCTGGAGCTAAGACATGTGAAAAGTGGGAACCTTCCTAAGACTGGGCCCCCAGGAGTTATTAATTCTCAAGCCAGTCCACATTTGGCCTCCAGTAATTTCTCAATTACCTTTTAAATGTTCCTGGCAATTCCTGCATCTGTGGCTTCTGCTCCTCATAAACTGTGGTTCTCTGTATTTGCCCATCTCATCAAGTTTTTGGTTGGCAGTTTGTCCTGTGACCTCAATTATATGATGGATCTAAGAAAAGTTGTTGATTCCACTTTTTTCAGCTCTTTTTCTTGTAATGAGGATAGGAGTGATGATTTCCAAGCTCTTAACATGACAGAGCTGAAACTGTGGTTTAACTTTTCATTCTTTTCTTTATGTCTTTGATAAACAGATGTTGCTAATTTTAATGTAATCCAGTTTATTGAACTTTTCCTTCATGGCTACTACTTTTTATGTTCTATTTAACTTCATGAAGACATTTGCCCCTGGCTATTTTCTAGCAAACTTCTTGATTTTATCTTTCATATTTGTATCTATAATCCTCTTGGAATAATATATGCTGGAATGAGAAAAGGATGCAAGATACACTTTTATTTCCATGTAAATACCCAACTTTCCCATATTGAGTTATTGGGGAAAAAAAACCCCAGTCTTCTTCATATTACTCTGAATTGCTACTTTTATCCATATATGCATGTGTCTCTTTCTACTCTCTACTCCATTGTTCTATTTGTCCATTCTTAAGCTGATACCACACTTTCTTAATAACTGTGGCTTTAAGGTAAGTCCATTCATGTGGTAGCATAAATTCTCTCTATCTTTGCTGTACCTTTCCAAGATTACATTGAATAGTTTTGACCCTTTGAAATTCTCTATAAATGGTACAATCAGATTGTAACTTTCTCCAAAAAAGACTTGCTGGAATTTTTATTGGGATTGCAGGAGAAAATTATTCATAAATTCTAATCTACATTTGTAAGGATTAACAAGGACATTGCACTGGGTGAAGATGAAACTCAAGATTGGTAAACTTAAACTAGCAATGAACACACGAAATTCTAGGTTATGTGTTATAAAACATCAAATCAATGAAGTGGAAAATAAACTTAAGAAGCCAAAAGACAAAATAAAAAATAAACGCTTAATGAAAGGAAAAGTGAGAGTTACAGACTACGTTGAAATTTCTGATCAAAATCAGAGCTGATGGAGAGGAATTATAGAATAAAAGAAGTGGAGAAAGAAAGGCTTTCTTAAACCATTTGAAAGACTTAGTAGACAACAAATGAGTCTGTAAGTAATTTGAAAAAAAGATAATAAAGATATTTTTGTTAAATAATACCAAATGTCTACCCCATTCTTTTCAAGAATTCTTGGGTATTAAAAAAAAATTCATATTATAGATTCAAAGAAACATCAATAGATCTAAAAAAAGAAGCATTCTATAGGCCACCTTTACTAATCATAATGCAATGTAACTTAAGTAAAGAATGAATATGGAAATAAACTATCCAACCATAAAGAAAAAAATCCCATTCTTTTCTGCAATCTTTGGGTTCATGAGTAAATCACTAACGTAATAATCAGCTATTAGGAAAACAACGATAATGAGAACAATATATATATTAAAATGTTGAGTGCAATAAAACTTGTAGTCTTAGGAAAATTTATAATCTTATACACTTGTATTGGTATACAAGTAACAATTACAATAAATAGACTAGCAATAAAAATGTCAAGAAAAGCAGAAAGAAATAATGATGAAATTTGAAATTAGAAAGTAATGATGAGGTACATATGTTACAAAAATATTCAAGATGCCAGCCCGGTGGCACAGCGGTTAAGTTCATGCACTCTGCTTTGGAGGCCCAGGGTTCACTGGTTCAGATCCCAGGTGTGAACCTATGCACTACTTATCAAGCCATGCTGTGGCAGGCGTCCCACATATGAAGTAGAGGAAGATGGACACGGATGTTAGCTCAGGGCCAGTCTTCCTTAGCAAAAAGAGGAAGATTGCTGGCACATGTTAGCTCAGGCTTAATCTTCCTCAAAAAAAAAAATTCAATACATCAGAAAAAGATATAAAAGTGAAAAAAATGGTTAGGTATACTAAGATGAATACGATATTTTTAAAATATGTGATAAAGCAATTTAGTTCCGTATAAAGTTATGGTTAAATATCTGTAAATCTTTCTATAAAGAAATGTAAAAATATCCGTGAAAAGGTTATTTTTCTTAAATGACTTATTCCTGGAACTAAAAGAAATAACTCAAGATATTGAAAAACTTAATGGACATTTATGGATGATATTTAAATTATCAAACTTCAATTATTCTCCAGGACCAGATGATTTTATAGTTGCATTTTAAAATCTTTCAAGATCACATAATTCACATAAAATTCTCTAAAACATAGATAAAAGAAGAAATATTTTTGTGGGATTAATCAAGTTAAGTCACTCAAATTTAAAGTCCCAAATAAAATATAATAAATAAAACATTAAAATTTTTCAGTAACAAATTTGCAAGGTAGGGTTTACAAGATGCTACGGAATTTGAAATAGTAAGATCATTAGCAAAACTTTGTGACTTTTAGCAAAACTGGCTACATATATTGTGTGAAATGAATAAATTGAAGAGAGTGGTGATACCCAGTTACCTCTATTCCTCTGGTATCGAACTGCTGTTACCCCGGCTCATTTCTGGATTTGACTTTCTATAATCCAAGAGTTCCTTGCTTTCTTCTTGAGCATGGTTAGTTAAGTAATTAGCCAAATAATCATTCAGGCAACTTAATGCCTTAAAAAAAATACGTGCGACTCCACTTAGTAAATTAAGAGACATCAATAATATTGATTTTGATCAGCAACTTCCAAGAACGGTTTGCCTGGCTCTGCTAATGGGGAGAGAAAACTTGTCCCTTTGTATCAGTGGCTCTGAAAGGACTGATTTTTCACCTTCTCCTTGGCTCTTGGTTCAGTGCCCTTCAGCTAAAATCTGCATGGATAACACCCCAGTCCCATTCTACTTGACGCAGGGCAGGCGGGCTTTGTGGGACCTGAACCTTGTAGAATTTTGGTATCCCTCTTTAAGAAAAAGAGTACAAAAGTATAAACAGGCACAAGAGTAAACATTTATTTGTGGTTGTAAAAAGTTGATAAATACTACAAACATCCCAAATAGCTTTGGGTTGTATTAGATCGGGTTCCCCAGAAATAGCCCTCAAGATGAGGTTTTTCCTATAAGTGATTTAAATAAGGAATTCCCCTAGGGAAGAGGAGAAAACCAAGGATGTGTGGGATTTCAGCCAAAGTCCCCAGAGGATAGCTGCTCTGCTCTCAGAGGTATCTCGGCCTCGCACAGAGGGAACTGGGTTTCCACAACCAGGCCAGTGAATTTCCAGCCCAGGCACTTCTAGCTCTGAACACTAAATGGAAGCAGTGCACAAAATGGTCAAATGGGGTCTGAAGAGATCAGGGGGAAAGTTGTCATGATATGCTACTTGATTCTCTATATCATAAGCTTCATTTCTCTTCCATTACCCAAATGTTTTTTGTCGGGTATCATTGTATTGCAAAAATGTTTTCATCTCCGTAGCAGATAAGATGGCGCAGTTGCAGAGGAGGATGTTCCTCAAAGCCACTCATATACTTAGATGACTTAGCAATGCTTTAACCACATGTGGAAGTGGCTACAAACCAAATAAATATATCCCCCTAAAACCAAACTAAGTGCACCCCCAACTACACTTCCACTTAAGCAAGGGTCCCAAAGATAAGGAACTTCAAATCTACCCTATGCAAGTAGAAAGGCGAGGGAGAGAAGTCAGAATGTAAAACAGTGGGAATCTTCATAGATTTTAGTTAAAAGAGCTCACTTCCACAAATTTTACAAAAGCAAATGACCATGCAAATGCTTTTCTAGGACCCCTCCCAGATTCTTGGAAGGAGCCCATGAAAGTAAGAGGTCCTGAAGCTTAAGCTTCACTAGCTTCATCATCAATCCACCCGAGATTTCATGCCACTTCTTATGGACCACCTGTGAAATTTTTTCTAATTTATAAAGGAGAATAAATAGTTTTATCTGTTGGTGTGAGATTAATGAGAAAGCAAAGTGTTGAGAAAGATCACACCTCAACTCTAGACGCTTGGTTCTCCCCACTCCCAAGGATTATTTCGTGAGAATCCTTTTGTTCCTTATTGCTAGGACCAAAATTCAAGGGATTTTGCTTTACCTATTGGCTTCTGTCAACTCAACTTTACAACTGATATATCCTAAGGTCAATTTTTTTTCTGACTTTATGTTTAAGGCACATGTTTAGTTTAATTGTTTGTATTATTGTATTATATTCTGTTATGTGACAACCTCAGCTCTATTGTGATGAAGATATGATTCAAGCCCCAAATTATAAAACATTCTCACACATCCCTTCTGCCTAAGAGACAGTGTTGAGATTATCGGGATGACGGGAACTGGACAATGTTTTCATTACACTCCATGAGCACAATCTAATGTCTGGACCTCTCACCACCCACCCACCCACTAGCTCCTAAAATGGTTTTATACAATTTCCCAACCTGGCTGAATATTACTTATTCTTCAGAACTCAATTCATTTGCATTTTCCCTCTAGGAAACTTCCTCTGATTCTTTAGGTGAAGTAAACACAGTGTATACTAACACTTTGCTCATTCTTTGATGGTCTGTTCATGTCTAGAAGTTGAACAACTGGAAGGCAAGGCTGCATTCTATTTGGTTCTATCTTCTGCACTCAGCACAATGCCAGACACAAAGCAAGATCTCAAAATATTTAGGAACTGACTGACGGATTAATTCAGGGGTTCTTAACTGGTAGTGATTTTACCCCCCAGGGGGCATTTGGTAACATCCAAAGAGCTCTTTGGTTGTTAGAACTGGGAGGCTACCGGCATCTAGTGGATAGATGCCAGAGATGATGCTAGATAACTTACAATGCACAGAACAGCCCCCAACAAAATAGCAATAGTGTGAAGGCTGAGAAACCTTGGGCTAACTGAATGAATGAATGTTCTTCACACTTTGATCATAAATCTAATGTGTTTTTATGTCATAAGGAAAAATGTGAAACGTAGCTTTAACACACAAAACTCAAGAATACAATTTGTCTTACTTTGTTTTGTTCTTAACTTTTCATTTATTCTTTAAGAAAAAAAACTCAGTGCGATTCCATGATTTTGAAATTTTGGAATATTCAGCATCATAGAAGTCTTCATATTATTTCAAGTAAACCAAAGCAGAGGAGAAACAGTGGCAGTATTTGCAGAAATCCTTTCTATCAACATTGTCTAATGTATTAGAATTGAGGACACCAGTATTTATTGAACACGACTATGGTGTCTTATTTTAATAGATACGCAAGTAATGCTATCTACATTCATTTTTTACAGCCAAATACTGGTTCAAATTCTAACCAGTTACTCAGAAAAAGAAGTGTGCATTTCACATAGACTTTGCATTTAAATCTGTTGCATTGGCCGTGTAAGCCTGGAAAGTCTCTTCAGTTTAGCTCACACTGTTCCTTTCCTTTGGACTCATTTAATATGTGCCCTTCATTAATTAGTCTTCTAGTGTCTTTAGTTAGTCATTTCAACCGGTAGGAAGGAAATGCAAAGCTTTTATTCTTGAATTAATGAAAATTCAATGTCTCCCAACAAAGTTTTCTGGTTAAAATTGCAAATACAGAAAGAAAATTTGACATAAGGTACATTGATGTAGTTAAAATTAGCTACCAATTTCAAGTCACATTACAGAATAAATTAGTTAGAGTCCAGCGCTTGCCTGTGTACATGTTATTATTAATTACCCAGTAGCACTTCCACAACTGTTTGTGTTTTAGAAATAATTGAATTTTTTAACGTTCTTGGAACACAAACTGGTTTCCTTTCAAAGAACATGAAAAAAAAAGTCAAGAGATTTTACTTAGAGAGGATCATAAATAAATACATACCAATTTGGTAACCAAGGAGAAAAATGGCCCTGAATATGGTTTCTAGAATGACAAACAAATGTGTATACGTGTTCGTGTGTTCATCTTCTGCAACTAACAGATAGATAGAGAGAGAGAGAGAGAGAGAGAGAGAGAGATAGTAGGTATGGATAGATGATGAGCATAAATAAAATATATGTATATACAAATAAATATTCTGGATAACACACACTTATCCCATAAGCACACACACACACAACATAAACAGTTTATTTTCCTGGCCGTTAAGCTAATACATGCTCATTGTCAAAATTTTAAAGTACAAGGGAATACAATACAAAAGATAATACAAAAAAGCACGTAACACAAGAAATTAATCTAACTACTGGGCAAAAAATATTGTTGGCCACTTGTTATATTTCCTGAATATTTGTTCTATGTGCTTATTTTTGCAGTAAAATACATATGTATATGTATGTATGCACATGTATATTTTGTCTTATGAAAACTATTCTCTAATACAATTTATAATCCTGCCTTTTTCCACTTAGTATATTATTATCAGTTTGTCAATTCATTAAATTTTCTTTTAAAATGATTTTTAGCGAATACGTAATGTTACATACTGTGGCCGTGTTATAGTGTAATACTTTCTTTGGAAATCTAGAAGGTTTTTTTTTCACTTTTTATCATTACAAATAGCAGTATAATTACAGTTGGACATGAAATTTCTTTACATGTGGATTCATTTTGAAACTGAGATCATAGTAAAGTTTTTTGTCTTGATTTTTATCTGAATGCATGATATTATATTCATTATACCAAGTCAAAAAATATTATTTAAAAGTTGGCATTTACTGACCACAAAATATTTCATCATATGTATGTGCAAAAGTTACATTGAATCTTCATATATTTAAATTTTTATATTATTTCTAATTTATTAATAACATGAATAAGTCAAACATGGAAATATTCTACATGAACATTTGCATAATTCTTTGATTATTCTCTTAGGACAGAGTTCAAAAATGGATGTTACTGTGGTTGGCCTGGTGGTGTGGTGGTTGAATTCGCACTCTGCTTTGGAGGCCTGTGGTTCACAGGTTGGGACTCTGGGCACAGACCTACACACTGTTCATCAAGCCATGCTGTGGCGGTGTCCCACATACAAAATAGAGGAAGATTGCCACAGATGTTAGCTCAGTGGCAATCTTCCTCACCAAAAAAAGAAAATGATAGTACTGGCCAAAGGTACAATCATTTATAAGCCTCTCTGTGTATGTTAGATAATTTCCTACTAGCTAGGATTCTTTTCAACTTTCTCCATTAATAAACACTTATGTGTACTGTTGGAAACACTGCATTTAAGTCCAAAAATAAATTGACAGTCTGAAAGACAAAATATGTTATTGTGCTTACATTCATTTGTTTGATTACAAATGAGATTCGACCTCTTTTGAACTTTAGAAACCATTTCTGGTTTTTGTTGATTGACCTAATCATGTCCTAAACTACTTTTATCAGTGGAGAATCCATGCTTAAATATTTCTGAAAATCTTGGATTTTGTTTCTTTTAATATATAAAGGTTTTCTTCCCAGAGTGGTCAGAGTGATATTTATTGACTATATTTTACCTTTTCCTTTTGTCTACTCACCTATGGAAGAGGAAAACTTTGTCCAGACTCAAAGTTTATCAACAGATGAGGTGGCTGGATTGCCCTTGACTCCATTCACTCTCTACTGTACAAGATTACAAAACAGTTTCAAAGAACTTTTCGGCAGTATAATTTCTGCTGCAGTATCCAAGCAACAGATGGGCAGAGTAGCAACTAGTACTTATCCACCGTGAGTAATAGCAGTATTGTTTCAGGTCTTACTCTTCTCTTCTTATCAAAAATTTCAAATATTGGGCTGTCTGAGAAGCTGCTAAGCAACAACATTCAAAAAGTGGCATGGGATTTCTTTGTCTCTGCAATCATGGTGATGTGCCCACTTGGGAAATAACTGATAACATCTTCCAAAGGTGCATCTAGAGCCATTCTGTTGGATTGATGTAAAATTTACACCAAATTCCATCAACTCTCTTAACATTTTAAAGCAGTGCAACTGGGTCCCTATCACACAAGAATTCATAATTCCAGTCACCATAGCAGTTGCAGAGGAAGATGAAAAGTCATGACGGAATGAAAATGTTTCCTAATGCACTGCTTCTCAAAAGTGGGCCATAAGTCTATATTAGTCCATGAAATGTTTGTCACCAGCCTGAGACGAGTAAAGCACAGAAATTAAGAAGCAGCATTTAGAAACTTTTATAACTATTTGAATTTGCAACCACGTTATTATATTCTACCAAAGTGTTAAGTCTCAATGGACTCGGGAAAGAAAAACTAGGCCTTCACCTGAAAGAGCTTAAGAAGCACTCCACTAAAACTGACTTCTTCTAGACCCGAGGTCTCTACTCAACAAACCAACACACATGATCCTTAAAGTTGATCCCCACTCATTGTGTATCCCTGCTGCAGGTATTCCTTTGTTGGGTCATGTCATAATTTTTTTGGTTTTTTGGGGCTTTTGGATGTGGAAATTCCCAAAATGTAATACACATGGGGACCAAACTGTTTGGAAAATGACATTTAAAATCTTGTTAAAGATGCAGAATTTTATAAAGTGGGTAAAAATCATGCTATAGAACAGCTATTGCATAAAAGAAATTATAGAAAATTAGGAACTGGCGTATTAGCCAAGTTAATTTAAAAAGAAGAAAAATCACAAACATGGTTAACAAGATAGAAAATAGAAGTGTTTAAATACAAAAAATTGAGAGAGGATTTTTGGAAAACTGATAAAATAACTCTGTTGGCAAAAATGAGTCCCATGATTCATGGATTGGAAGACTAAACAAAGGAAAGATGTCGATTCCCCTCAAATTATCCTGTAGGTTTATGTATTTCCTATCAAAATCCCAGTACGTTTTTTTTTGTACACAGAGACAAGTTTATTCTAGAGTTTACATGTAAAGTTTCAGGTGCTAGAATAAAACAATTTTGAAAAGAAGAGAATAAAGTGGGAAGAATCTGTCTCCTCGATATTACTATGCCTATCAGAATGGCTAAAAATAAGTAAATAATGACCACAAGTGTTGGTGAGAATGCACAGAAACCAGATCACTCACACATTGAGGGTGGGATGTAAAATGCGACAGCTACTCTGTAAACAATTTGGTAGTTTCTTATAAAACTAAATATGTAATTATCATACGAACCAGCAGTTGTACATTTGGACGTTTGCCCCATAGAAAGGAAAACTCACAATCACACAAATACTGTATACAAATGTCCATAGCAGGTTTATCTGAAATAGCCAAAAAGTAGAAACAACCCAGATCTCCTTCAACAAACTGTGGTACGTTTATATCGGAAAACTACTCAGAAATGAAAAGGAGAAACCAGTAATACAAATAACTGTATGGTTACATTTATATAAAATTCTCGAAACAAAAAAAGATAATTAATAGAGAAGATATTAGTGGTTGCCAGGGATCAAGTGGATTGAGAATGGGTGGGGAAAGATGGGTGAGGTTATCAAAGGGTGACATCTAAGGAGACTCCATGATCACAGAACTGCTCTTTATCTTGACTGTGGTGGTGGGCACATGCATGTTACACATGAGATACGATTGTATAGAACTAAATACACACGCACAAATGGATGTAGGTAAAACTGGGGACATCTGAATAAGTGGATTGCATCTAAGCCAACATCCTGGTGGTGATATAGTTTTGTAAGACATTACCTTTGAGGAAACTGGTGGTAAAGATTACATGGGATCTCTCTGTATCATTTCCACAACTATATGTGAATTGATAGTTATCTCAAAATTAGAAATTTAATTAAAGAAATAGCCCTACCATAAGATCCTACTGTGAATTTCAAATGTAAACTTAAAGCTGTAATTACCATATAATTTTGTCTGAAAATTAAACTATTACCAAAACATTCTATTTTTTCTATTATAATAATTATTTATGCAATATCTTGATAAATTTTAGTCATATTTCACAATGTAAAGTCCATATCAAATTGTTCTATTATTATACACGATAAAATTAGGTTATTATTATCCCCAGACTTATTTTCAACGGTGACTTTTTCTGATAACAATTACCATAGGGCAATGAGGAACTCCTTACATAGAAATATAATAAGTCCTCAGTAGCACTACTTCAGAATTTCCTGGAATACAGAGGCCGTGGACAGTTGTATCTCTTTAATCTCCTGTGGTTCTCTAGAAGGTGGTGTCATTGGAGTGGGCTTGGTGGGGGGCCCAGGGGACCAGGGTGGAGGGCAATGCCTGGAGTCCTGATTGGTGCCAACTTTGGATTTCCGAGTAAACGGCAGGTACAGGGGAGGTGAAAAGCATCTGCTTACTATCTTTTGGACTGACAAATCTGTTCCTTTTCAAAGAACAAAGGTTGTTTCAGGGTCAGCTGCCAGCTCTTTTGTCATTTCAGCTCCACAATTTAAATAAACTAATAAAATTTCTCCAGGATTCTGGTACTATGTTACCTGTCTTGCTTTTTGGTGTTATTTTCTGTGGCTTCGAAGGTTGTGTAAGGGGAAATTGGGAGAACCTGGCTGATAGGCTGCTGGCCCAAGACTATCAGAAGGCAGAAAGCTGCTCACTGTCTTTCAAATTGTACATGATATTTTTTGATTAGAGATTTTATTTTTGGTGCAATAGATTATACTGATCTTTCCTTGTGATTCTTCATGTTGTTTCTGTGAAAATCAGAATAATTTTGCTTTATAGTTTCTAAAATAGTAAGACCACTTACTTTGATATTTAATATATCTGTTTCAAATATCCATTTTGTCTTCATTTGGTTAAGAATTGACATGAAACTCTATTTCAGCATTTTTTCCAAAATTTATTTAACTTCTCTGCAATATATGGAATAAGCTTTTATTACTAACTAATCTGTGATGCTAAATTTATTATTTATTAAACTCTTGCATCTGTTTCTGGGTGTAAGTTCCTATGAGCTGTTAGTATTTTATTCATACCACACTGTTGTCATTATTATACTTTATAACACGTTACTAACTTAGAGAACTTTGCCTGATCTGAGTATCATTCTTCTTTTTAAAATTGTGAACATGTGTAATTACCATATTGGCTAACATGCCATTTTTTTCCATTAATTTTGTTGATATCATAATGGTTTATAACATTGTGTAATTTGGGGTGCACATTGTTATTTATCAATTTCTGAATAGACTTCATCATGCTCACAGCCACTAGTCTAAGTTTCGTCCATCATTGTACATATGTGCCCTTTACCCCTTTTGCCCACCCCCAAACCTCCTCCCCGTCTGGTAACCACTAATCTGTTCTCTTTATCCATGTATTCAACTTCCCCATATCATGCAGTATTTGTCTTTCTCTGTCTGGCTTATTTCACTTAACATCATACCCCCAAAGTCCATCCAGGTTGCTGCAAATTAGATATTTTCTCCCTTTTTCTGGCTGAGTAGTATGCCAACGCGTATATATACCACATCTTCTTTATCCATTCATCTGTAGATGGGCGCTTGGCTTGCTTCCACTTCTTGGCTATTGTGAATAATGCAACGAACATAGGGGTGCATAAAGCTCTTTGGATCATTGATTTCAAGTCCTCTGGATAAATACCCAGTAGTGGGCTATCCAGAGAAACTTTCCCTCAGATACGATGGAGAAATAAAAGCTTTCCCAGATAAACAAAAGCTGAGGGAGTTCATGGCCACAAGACCTCTCCTATAAGAAATAAAGATACTCTCACACCAGAAAAATAAGGCAAAGGTCTACAAAGCTTTGAGCAAGGAGATAAACAGACAGAAATAATCAGAAAACTGCGGCTCTCTATCAGAACAGGGAGGCAAATACTCAATTATAACTTAGACAAAGGGAAAGAAAGCATCAACACTAACTGCAAACACGTCAACTGAGTCACAAATTCACAACATTAAAAACAGAATAATTTGTAACAGCAATAACTTAGAAAGGGAAGAGGAAAGGGATGGAACCTGCTTAGGTTAATGGAGATAAGAGGCTATGAGTAAATGGACTGTTTCATCTGTGAGATCTTTTATACAAACCTTGTGGTAAGCACTAAACAAAAAATCAGAGCAGAGCCACAATTCACAGAAAAGAGAGAAAACTGAGAAAACCACCACAATGAAATAGCAGTCAGAAATACAAAGGAAGTGAAACAATGAAAACATAGAACATTCAGAAAACAAGAGATAAAATGGGCCTCATATATCAGTAATCACCGAGTATCATTCTTTTGCACAATTCCTTGAATGTTCTTGTTCATTTATCCTGATAAACTTATGAGTTACCTTAACAAGTTAAAAGAATATTCTGTTCTATTTTTAATTGGATCACATTAACCCCACACATTGATTTAGAAAGAAGCATTATTTTTGCAACATTTAGTCTTCATAGTCAGGACTATGATGTATTCCTCCATTTATTGAAATTTTCTTTTATGACCTTCAGTAAAGTTTTATTATTTCTTCAGAGAAATATGGCAATTACTTGTTATAGTTATTCCTAGGAAATTGTTGTATTTTTTTTCTATTTTAAATAGAGTCCAACTATATTCTCCAAAATGTTATTGATTTAAATATGTGATATATCTAAGAATGCATTTATTTCTCCATTGACACTGATGATGAGAGACAGGCCTACATGGCATTGAGAATATTGCAGTTTGGACAGTTGGAAGAAGCTCCTGATGATAGTGTTGATTAAGCAGCACCCAAACAATAGAAGCCTTCAGTCAATTCATTGAGTAAAAACTGTTTTCTTGAGTGCAGCACATGGAAAATTTCTCATTAGTATATATTGTCATTTAAAATGTATTTCCAGTTAAATGCTTTTGACTTCATTTATGTTTTTGTGCAGACAGTGTCCAATAGGGAGTATATTTATACTCTTATTGTTGAATCTACATATTATAAAGAAAAAGGATCAAAATTTCCTGGAATCAGGGAAATTCAGAACATAATTGTTTAAGGATGCCACATTGCAGTTTCTGAATTTATCCCAAGTTTGTTTCTTCCTAGCTCATGTTGAGTAACTGAACCACTGACTCCAGGGCTTATGATGTCAAAAAGGAATCTTTGTAGACCAGGCTTTTCAATGCATTGTTTTTTTATCCTGGAAATCTCAAAGCAACAGCACTATGTGCCAGGTGTTACCTATGAGGATGTTAATTATAGATGACTCCCAAGGAAATAAATTATCAATTGTATCTGAGTATCTCAGTGTTTCCTCTAAAATGATAATAATGCACCTTAAGTTTCAGTATAATCTGATAGGATGCTATAAATTCAGCTAACACTTGTCAAGAGGCTTGTGGCATCTTTAAAATCGCAGATCTTAATGAAGGCTTTGTCAGGACCCAAGCTAAGCAAATTTATTTCAACTATCAAAGAGAATTACATTTCTTTTTGTCCCTGTATAGTCAGGCTAAAAACAAAGGAAGAATTTACATGGGAAGTTAATTACTTGATACTGAGTTTGAATAAAAATCCTAGCGGTGTTGGCCTAAATACTTATTTGGTAACCATTTTAGCCCATTAGGCTAATTATAAGCAAAATGAATAATCAAATTTAAAATTAGTATTAAAATGAATTATTGCATCAAGGAATTGAATTCTTTGTGTTCAAAACAGATTCATAAACTAAAAGCTGTACTATTTTAATATAACATGAGAAATTTTACTTTAGAAACACCATCCTGAAGATAAAATTCTAGTGCTTTTTATGGTTATACTTTCCTTCTCCTCCAAGAGCAGACCAGATTGTCTTAAAGAAGGGACATGGTATAATCTATTCTTTTTTCACCTTCCTATAATACTGCTTTTAGATGCTGTTATGTTGTGTTGTGACAAAGGGGAAGGAGAGAGGAAATGACAAAAGCTTCTTCCATCTCTCCCCTGGGTGGGTTGTTGTAGCTTCTTGGCCTTGCAAGGACCAGTCCACGTGGTTCTCTGGGCTTTATCCATCTGTTATGGGTTGAATTGTGTCCCCCCACAAAATGTATGTCAAAATCCTAACCTTCATTATCTCAGAATGTGGCCTTATTTAGAAAGAGGGTCTTTAAAGAGATAATCAAGCTAAAATAAGATCTTTAGGGTAGTACCTAATACGACATGATTGGCGTCCTTATAAATAGGGGACATTTGGCCACAGAGACAGCTGCACACAGACGGAAGATGATATGAAGACACAGGGAGAATGCTACATGAAGGTGAAGGCAGAGAATGGAGTGATGCGTTCATAAACCAAGCACACCACCAGAAGTTAGGCTAGGGGCATAGAACAGGCATACAGTGAGACCAAGAAAGACCCTGTTCTTTCCAGACTCTGAAGTATTGTAGTCATTTGTTACCATGGTATAAACTGGCCTATGCTAACTAGTACAGTTGCAGTCTCTTAGACTAGAGACCTTCTCTGTTTTCTATTTACACTCACTGCCTGAGTCATTTCATCCAGGCCAATGATTTTAAATACAATTCATATACCTAGACTTCTCCTTTGTATCCTGGAACACATAACCAGCCATCTACTCACTTAAATACAAATAGTGTCACAATTTAACATATCCAAAACCAAATTATTGATTATGTACTCTCCAGCTTGCTATCCCCAACAATCTCCATTTATTGACTGTTACTACCATCTACACGCTGATCCATTCACTCTATCAACAAATATTGTTGAGTCTATTTTCAAAAACATATGCAGTTCCCCCAGACTTTTCACTAACTCCATCACTGCTATCCTAGTCTAAAGCACTGTTACCTCATTACTGGACTTCCATAACTGCCTCCTAAATAGCCTCTTATCCAAGTCTACGACCTATTTGCCAATCAGCAACTAATTCAACCAATTATTTGTTTAAAATATAAATCAGATCATGTCACTTTCTCCAAATAATCTTCCAATGGATTCCATGAAACTAAGAATAAAATCCTAAATCCTTTCAGTGATGTACAAAGACTTACAGAATATGACCCCATCTCCTGCCACTCTTTCCTTTCTTCTCTGTGTTAGAAGTACACGGACTCATACTCTTCTCCTAACACGTAATTACATTCCTGCCTCAGGGTCTTTTCATTTCTTGTTCCCTGAGCCTGAAACATTCTTTCTCAGACGTTCTTATGTTTTAGTGCCTCACTTTTCTTTGATCCCCACTCAAAAGCCAACTATCGAAGGACCTTCTCTGGTTACCCAATATCAATTATCATGCCCTTAAACTATCTATCATTTTAGCCTGATGTATTCATTGCACAACAATCACCTGACATTATATATTAATTAAAATTTTTTTCTGATGTTCCACTTCCAAGTAAGCTTTATAAGGTCATGATCTCTGTCTGCATTATTTAACTTCATATCTCCAGTGCCAAGAATGGTACCAACTCAATAAATAAACATTCAATAAATATCTGAGTATTGACCTAATAATGAATAAATGGGTCACTAGATGGTGAAGAAGATAAATGTAACTGCTTTCCCTCACCAGAACTCACAATATATTAAAGAATATAGGCAAATAATTGTAATCAACTATATAACTAGACTATATTTTTAGATATGAAATTAGCACATATTTTGTGTTCTATATAATCTCTGTTATCCCAAAGATCACTCTCAATGAAATGATGGCATTAGTCATTTCAGCCTAAAACTAAACAGTGGGTGTACTTGCTCGGCTTTGAGCACCAAATTGTTATTATCATGAACAGTATCACAATATGAGAGAACAACATAGAACAGTGAATTATTGAAAAACAAGCACTCTTGTAACTACAACCTAAGTCATGAAATAGAAAAAAACAGTACTGTCATTTTCCCCCAATATATAATTACTAAAAACAATTTCAGATTTGATTCTTTAGTGGCATGTTTTCTATAGGTGCAGCCCACTATGGATATATAGACAGCTTACTCAGTTTTACAGTCAATTGAACGAAGAACAGAGTCTACAGCAACGGGAAGGTGAGGAGGGAATCTCAAAAAGGAAAGAGCCAGAGAGGACAGACCTCAAACTCTGTGTGTAATTCTTCCCAGACCTCTGACTGACCCCTGAAATAGACATGCATCAGAAGAACACGTAAAGATAAAAGAATTAAGCTAAAATTTAAGCTACTTCCTCAGAGACAGAGTCTGAAATATGGGTCCTACCAAGTCAAGCTTCTGCTAAAAAAGACATCAATACCCTTTCAAGAAAAATAGCAAACTCCAGAGTCTCATAATGTGATAAATGCAATTCAAAATTGCTTGACAAACAGAGAACTAGGAAAATAAAAGTAAAGGCATTTCACTGACATCAACCCTAAGCTGACTCAGGTGTGTGTTTTTTTGAAAACAGTAATTAAAGCTATTATGGCTTCATTAAATAGAAGAAAGTGAAATATGCTGGTGATGATGGAAAAGATAAGAAATATTAGCAGAGAAACAAGAGCAATGAAAAACAACCATATAAATTCTAAAACAAAATTACGGTATCTGAAATAAAAAAATAACTGGATTGGCTTAACAGTAGAATGGAGATGAAAAAGGAGAGAGACATTGAATTTAAAATAGTGTGCCATTGGATATGAATTTGAAAATAGCTAAAATTTTCCAGATTCTCAATAGGATTTAATATTGCTTTATTTATTTATTTTTATTTTAACTATTCTTGTAGGTAAGTGACAGTATCTCATTGTGACTTTCATTTGTGTTTCCCTAATGGCTAATTATTTTGAAAAGAAATTTTCCTGTGCTTATTTTCCATACATATATTCTCTTTGATGAAGTGTTTATTCCAGTCTTCTGCTCATTTGCTAATTGTAGTGTTTGCTCTGGCTTTTGATTTAGAGTTTAGATGCTGGATTTAAGTCTTTTGTTGTGTTCGTTATTATCACCTTCATTAGCAAAGCTGGTCTGAATTAGTGAAAGTACAAGTGGTAGAAGTAAAAGTATGCATCTTTCTCTTTAAGGGGTGTTTTTCTTGTGGAATAGCTAGGTTGACAGTTTTTTTCTTCCCACACTTTAAAGATATTATACCAAACAGCATAAAGCTCTAGATTACGATGTCATCAACTGCAACAAACCGGTATCTTCATCATATATATATATACAAAACTCTCCATATAATTTTTTTGCTAAAGGAGTTCATGGCTTTTGCACTAAGCAGCAGAATCCAGAAAAATGACATTCCATGTGGTTTATTCATCCCCTCCTAGATTTATCACCAGCCCCTTCACCTACTGCACGACTCGAATTTCTCAGGAAAGGCTTCCTTACCCTAAACTAGTCGCTGCTTACTAAATATTCTATTTGTAACTCTCAAAGAGTGGGAGGATGAAAATTTTAAAACTATGGCAAGACTTTCTAAAAAGCTACAGTACTCCTTAACTTCTTCATCTGATCCATTTTGCTTGACTTCTGCATCTGATGCATTTTGCTCTTAAAAACCCACTTGCCCATTTTGTGTTTGATTTCTCTCCCTTTCTGCCTTTCTTCTTTCCAACCTCCCTTGTTCCTTTAAGATCACGCCTCCAGCAAATCTTTAGCATGAAAATGTTGATTCAGACGATTTTTCTACGGAACCGGGCTAATACAATTGGCAAGTGGATTTTTGATGAACACTATTGTTTTGCTGCAGTTGATAATGGCATAACCAAAAGCTACGTGCTATTTGGCATTGAACTGCTGCTGTGCTGACTTGTGTGTCCTTCTCACCTTCTCGTGCCTTCTCACTTAAGACCCTTTGGTGCTCAAGTAATGTAGAGAATTCTACATTCAAAGTAAGTCTTGAAAGGAGCACTTGAGAAAAGAGAGGTCTAGGAAACCATCTGAAGGTCCTTGCAGCACTTTGTCCTTGGACCCTCACAGACTAGGCGCCCTCCATACATATGCACGAGGTGGATGCTCTCCCCACTGCTCCTTGTTGTCTGTGCATTATTTACTATTGATGAGAACTCTGCACTTACCCTTTACGGAGCATATCAGGTCATTGCTTTTGATTCCCTTTTGCTCTCAAAGGGCATTTAAAACAAAGCTCAATATTCAAGCTGAATGTTGCATGCCCGGGAGAGGAGAGCAATGTGCCCAATACAGCCTGCTTTTCATTAAATGAGAGTTCATTGTAAGGGAACGAAGCAATCTTATTTTATAGGCCTTTTATTCTGTTTCTTTTAGAGTACCTTATTAGTTTATCACATTATTGGAGATCTAACATGTATTTAAGATTGCGTTTTTAGAGCTACAGTTCATTTCAACAAGTATTGATCAATCACCTTTATATGCCCCATATCACTATACATTTAAACTGAGGAGGATACAAATGTAATCTGTGATGGAAAACCTATACACCCATTCTCAATGGCTTCTGGTGTAAGACCTGGTGACAAACAATCAGGTAACATAAGATTGAGCATGGAAAAATCATGCAAAAGGAAATATACCCTATTTTTTAAATGAATGCAGCATATTGTGAGTGCTGCAGTCACAATGGGACGGGATTTTGAGGGCTGTGAGTCAATGGTCAGCCTCCTAGAGGAGTAAAAAAATTACGTAAACTATTACCTATAAGGGGAAAGATGCAGGATGAATCTTGGAAAATAAATTAGAATAATGGAAAATATATTCATTTTTTTGTTATTATACATGTATTTTTGGCAAATGACAATGTTAATATATCAGAGTTATGTATACAGTCATGGGCCACATAATGACGTTTTTGTCAACAACAGACCACGTATACAACGGTGCTGCCATAAGATTAGTAACGTATAGCCTAGGTCTGTAGTAGGCTATCCCACCTAGATTTGTATGGGTATACTCTATGATTTTCGCACAATGATGAAATCACCTAATGATGCATTTCTCAGAATGTAGCCCCATCATTAAAGGATGCATAGGAGTATACTGGTTTAAGCAAATAGGAAGTTATTTTTATGACATAAGAAGGAGTCTAGAGAAAGTCAGTCCAGGGTTGGGGAATTGACTCCACAGTATTATCAATGTCCTAAGATCCTTCTGTCTTGCTGCTCAGTCATGCTTAGCATATGGTTTTCCTCCTCTTGTCTTTGTCTTATCCTCTCAAGATGGCTGCTACACCTCCAGCCTCATATTTCAGTTGTTGTGAATGTGGAGAGGTGCTGCTTAGTTGCCCCTTCAGGAATGGAGGACTAGAGTGCAGCAGGTGCTCAGCCCTCAGCTGACAGCCCCCTTCAGGAACCTCCTCAAATCAAAGTCATGCCCACTTTCTGAGGCAGTGGTCATCCAATAACCAATTGATAAAGAGCTCAGTCCTTTTGTGCAACATGGAACGATTCGGCAGTGTCGTCTTGTCTTCAGAGCCCCTGTAGCTTTGTCTGAGTCTTCTGTTGACATTACCTTGTAGCTACTCTTCCTTCTCTACCCAATCCTGCTTCCTTCCCTTCCTTCTATAAGTTTTGGTTTTATGAGAACTCCCAATAATATTCCTGCATACTGGTCTCTGTCTCAGAGTCTGCTGCCTGAGCAACCCAAGTTTTGACACATTTTGCATAGAGATAAGCTTGATATAACAGGAAAAAGGGGGTGCCCATATTAGGAAGGCCAAATTTATCTCAAATACCCAGGAGAAATGTGACGTATCCTAATTGACAGAACTGTATTTCATGGCCACCCTTAGCTGTAAGTGAGACTGATAGCACGCACCTTTGGCTAGATACATTGCTTTCCCAAACAAAATAGAAGATTATCTTACTTTTCTAAAAATCTTCGGGACACATCTGCACTAGAGAGAACTGAATCACAATGGCCAACGTTAACAGCAGGAAGGCTGGAAAATGTCCTCCTTTTTATCTGGGCATGCTGTATCCTTAAACAAAAATTAAGATTCTCTTATTGAGAAAGAAGACATGAATGAAGATCGGATAGGCAAGTGTCAGTGTCTGCCACACGTAAAAATAATGACATTGATAACTAATACTTATGGAGTTCTTAGTATATATCAGGTATGGTGCCATGCAGATTTATGTATACCAGAGCATTCAGTTTTCTCAATAACTCTATTATTAAACCCATGAAATCTGTGAGACTCACAAATCATTTGGTTTCACGTGGATATGGATGCACTGGTTGTAATTATTCTTTCTTTGATAAGACTATATAGAGAGCTGCAAATGCTTTGCCTCATATTATTCACAGTCAATTTATCAGATACAAGTTTTATAATTAACCTTATTTAACAGGTAAGTAAACTGAGGCTTAGAGGGTTTATCTTACTTCCTTGAGGCCACACAGCTGCCAAGATGAAAAACTGGGATCTGACCCACATCTCTGTGACCCTTTAGCATACTCTTCAGCACTTTGCTCTTCAGATCTGCTCTGGTTAAGAGATTTCAGCTTTAGACCTGCTAGTATTCCGTAGGTGACTCAGCATTTTGTGCACTTAATATATGCTAGGTGTTATGCTTGATGGTGGGCATGGAAGTAAAAATTAACCTGTTATCCTTACAGAGTGCATCCAAGTGGGAATAAACAGAAATGTAAATACCAAGTAAGATACAAAATGATTGGTGCCATAATAGCAGTATATAAAAGTTTATGGGAAAGGGAGAAACAATTAAGTCTACCTAAGACCATTGATAACTTAGAGACCAAAATCCGGTAATGTTAGGGAATTAATAAGAGGATGTCTTGAGAGCCCTTTAACTATATGTATTCTGATGAATATTCACTTTGAGTAAAGTGAGGGAATGCTAGTATGAGCAGAATTCCTATGTTATTATGGCTACATACTAAATGAACACATTTATTTTGGTCATGGGTCTCTAATTTTGGTAGGACTCAGCACTGAGATTGTCTCTCCTCCATTCAGCATCAGCTGGGGTAAATCAAAGGCTGGGGACTAGAATCATCTGAAAGAATGCTCATTCACACATCTGGTGGTGATGCTGGCTCTTGGCTGAAAGTTTAGCTGGGATGGTCAGTATCTAGGTCCAGGGCTTCCACATAACACAGTGGCTGGTGTCCAAAGGAGGATGTCAGGGAGAGAGAGTGAGAGACAGAAATAGAAAATGTGAGAGAGAGAGACAGAATCTCTACCCTTTCTATGACCTAGCCACAGAAGTCACATGCTGTCACATCCTCCATACTCTATTGGTCAGAGCAGTCACAAGACCTTGATTCAAAGAGAGGAAAGTTTGACCCCACCTCGTAGTGGGAGAAACTGCCAAGCACAGTGTAGGAAGAGCATGTAGAATGCAATACAACTATCTTTGAAAACCACAATCTGCCACATTCTGCCTTCTGGCCACAACACTTCACATCTCTCATCCGTGCAAAATGCACTTATCATCTCCTCCAGTACTCTCAAGACTCTTCCCTTTTGGTATCAGGCTCAAGCTCAAAGTCCAAGATAGCGTTATCTAAATCAGGTTCAGTTGTGGAAGAGGCTCCTTAGGTGTGATTTGGCACAACTATTTGAGCACAGTTACCTTGTTCTCTATACTTATGAACTAAAGAGAGAATTTACCACTTGTCCTATGTGCCCAATATAAAATGGTGGGACGTACATGGGATGACAGCTTTGGATCCTCCCATTCAAAAAGGAGGAAAATTGAAGGAACACACGAGTGGTCCATAGTAATTCTGAAATCTAGCTAGGACATATTGGTAGTTCTGTGATTAACAATCCTATAGCCTAGAAGTAATTTAACATGGCTCTTGGTCCTCCTTGAAGGCTCTTGATTTCTCACAATGAGTGCCCTTTCCTTTCTGTAAGCTATGTCTGACACTTGAAGGATTAGCAATTTTCTTAGACTGCTTCCTGCCTGTAGTAGTTTGATTGTTCATAATCATCTTTTCATTTTACATTGTCTCTGTCACTTTTACTCCTGCCTGCCGGTGTTTTTGCAAGTACAACTCTCATTAAAAATATCTGAACCTCCTATGAATTGCATTAGATACCCTCCATTAGTAAAAAGCCACCCCTACAAAGCTCATCAAGATGAGGCCTTCTCTAACTTGAGCTTCCTCTGAGACTGCTGAGTGAAGATACCTTTCTAATCCTTAGACGTCCTATTGCTTAACGGAGGGGATCTGCAGGGCATGCTTTCAAGGTTCCTGTCTGTTTTAGGCACCTTCTTAAATTCTTCTGATGTCTTAATAAAGGGTTTTATAATTAAATTCTCAGCTTCATCTTTAGACCTTGTTTTTCTGTCATTATCTGGGATTTATCTTTGCCCAGAAGCCACTTCTTAGTTTTAGCATTATTTGCCATCTAAGGAGGCTGCAAATGAGAAATAGTTTTATTATTTGTAAACTCAAAAGTTCCTGGTTTCTTTACATTAACAGTTTTTTATTTAGCTTCTCTCTGCCCTCTTTCATTTTGCTATAGGCAATGGAAAGAAACCAGGTGGCACTTGCAAAAGTGTGCCTGGAAATCTTGTTACCTGGACCATCCAGCTTATTAGGTACATTTTCCATGTTCTCCATTACTTTGGGAAATGCAAAATGTTTGCCACTAACAAGGGTCCCCTTTTCTCTAGCTTCCAATAATATTTCCTCATTTTTTTGAATGTCTCACTTTCTCCCAAGCCCTCACTGACAGCCAACTTAAGGGTGGCCTTACTTCTGCTAACAGCCTTTTCATGACCCCTCAACCCTCCCCTCACTACTCTGTCCTGAAGCCATCTCCACATTTTTCATTTGTTATGGCAACACCCACTTCCAGCTACCAGATCTGTTCTAGTGTCTAGGGCTTAATAACACGTTACCTCAAAACTCAGTGGCTTAAAACAGTGATGTTTATTTTGTTAAAGAATCCGTCATTTAGCCATGGTTCAGTGGGCATGGCTCATCTTTGCTCCACTCAGCATCAGCTGAGGGCTCACTCTCACGTCTGGTGGTCTATGCTGCACTCAAGTGAAACGCTCACACATGACCTCTCCATGTGTCCTTGATTCCTCTTGATATTGCGGTGGCTGGGTTGTGAGGGCAAGCACACTGAGAAAGAGAGAGGGAGGGAGAGAGAGAAGGGGAAGGAGAGAGAGAGAGAGAGAGAGAAGCCTGGGGGAAAGAGAGACAGAGATAGAGAGTGAGATAGATGGAAAGACAGAGAGAGAGAAAGACAGGTAGAGAGATAGAGACAGAGAGAGGGGTGCACACAGAAGCTGTCTCTGCAATATGACCTAGCCTCAGAAGTCACATAGCATCATTTCTACTACACTTTATTGGTCAGAGCAGTAACAAACTCCTGGGCAAATTCAAGGGAAGGGAACACATACCCTGACTCTTGGTTGGAAGAGTGTCAATCACATTGTAGGAAGAGCATGTGGGATGAAACACACATATGCACATGCACACAAACACACACACACACACACACACAAAAGCCGTCTTTGGAAAATACAAGCTGACACAAAATAATGTGGATGCAGCCAGTATTATGGAAAAGGCTATATGTTTAAGGATTAAGTACAATTACTTTAAAAATCAGACAGAGGCGAATTTAATTCTTATCGAAGCTACCTAGAAACTGTGTGATGTTGACCAAATGAAATAATGTCTATGTCTGAGTTTCTTCACCTGAGACATATCTTATTTTGGTGTGGTAGTCATGTCTTTCTGTAGTTCCCTTCCCCACATTTTCTCCCTTTCCTTTGGGAAATTGTTTTTGGGGAATATTTACTACTATAAGAGGTCTTGCAAAGGCTGTTAACTACTCTAGTTATTCCAAAGTAGGCGTGGCATCCAGACAATCCCACTAAGACTGATCCTCTGGGGAATTTGAGACTTAAGCCCAGAAATACAGACAAGAAAAATGGATTGAACTGAGTCGTTTCGGTGACAGGAAGGATGGAGAAGAGACTGTCAGTGAATCCTTGACTAATGAATTAGCCTTCCAAAGACCTGTTCACCCAACTTTACCTTCAATTCTGTTGAGTTAATAGGTAATATTTCAATAAGCGCCTTTTTAGGCTGAAATTAGCTAACATTACTAAACTAATGTGATAAAAGGAGATACAAACCCTACCTCATGGCGTAGTTGTAAGCACGAAGTGAATCAATGTAGATAAAGTGTCTGACACACTGAAAGAATCAATAAAAGGTAGCTTATTTTTAATAGCAATATTATCAAAAGAGAGTATGACATTTTCCTTCCAAACTTTCCGGCTTCCCTTTTTAGCAGCTGATTCAGCTATGCTTGATGGGAGGCAACCCAGCAGGCCCTAGCAAGTTGTTTTCCAGGCATCGTGGGCTAGATTTCCTCTCTCCATGTGGTCATCATTCAGGATCCCACTCTCATTAAGCAGGACTTGGTGGGTCTGTAGGACGTGGACTTTTGTTCCTGGCACACATCACTTTAATCCCTGGTCTTTGTCACGCAATCCAGCTGCTGTCTCTAGATATGACTTTTTCTGTAGGAAATTGTTCTATTTTTGAAGGTAGCCTTGGTTACAGTTGTGAAGCTTCCTTAACAGGTGTGGTACGTGTGTCTTGTCTCCTCCTGCATTCTCCACAAAATAAACAATTAGCCATCTCCTTCTCAACGAAATGTTACAATCCTGTTGAGTTCAAGCAAGGAAGACACCGTGTCACTGGGCTTTCTCACAGCAACCTCAGTATTTTGATCACCTCTGACACAGTGGAGGTGGTTTTTGACAATCCAGTCATCATTTTACCCATTAGAAGATTCTAGGAAGGTGGTTCATATCTCATTGGATAGGATGGCATGTGAGCATGGTGAATTATAATTCTGATGACTTTGTAGCACTTTTTATTAGGAAAATAGGCAGAGGGCTGTCATTATCAAGGGATGCTGCCAAGGGATCAGTTATAAAAGAGAAAATAAAATTTCTTTGGGAAGTGGTAGAGTTTATGCTAACTCCAGGTTAAGAGGACACAGTGTGTCTTACTAAATAAAATGTAGTGTTTTTAGTGTAAATGTGAAATATTGTACAAGTTATTTAACCTCTCTCTATATACCTAGGTTTACACAAATGTTATGGGAGGTAATAACAATATCTACCTTGTAGTATTCAAAGATATCATGCATATAGAGTGATTAGCACATTGTTTCAATATAGTAGACTATTCATTAAGTGTTATTGATTACTTTATTATTATTTTCACTTCTTACAAAGGAGGAAGGAAGGCATTTTAAAATGGGTACTGGAAGAAAATAAAGAGAAAGAAGAAGTTTTGATGCTACTGGTTTTGAACCCTGGTTTCAGACGTGTACTATTGAGAAAGTAATTTATCTGAGTATCAGTTTCCTTGACAGTCAAATGGGGATAATAATGTCTTTCTTGCTGAGCTATAATTAAGATTAAGCAGAAATCTGCACATTTCCAGTTCGGATCACATAGTAGATATTTAATAAGAAGTTTGTAGCTATTCAATTGTTGCCATCCAAGAGCTCAATCCTATTTATTTGTGAAGGCTTGGGTAAATCCCTCCTCTGGCTACACATTGTTCACCCACAGAATGAGGCACTTGGACTGTTTTATCTGTATTATTCCTTCCAGCCTGATATTGTAAAACTATGTTCAGAAGCAACATTGAAGTCCAGAATAGTTCATTTGACAATATTCATTGAGCAGCACTATATGCCAAACACTGTTCTAGGTTCTTGGGGATAAGAAAAAATTGAAAAAAAAAATACATGGCCCTTGTCCTCAAAGATCTCAGACTATTTGGGATACACACACACACACACAAATTAGAAAATAACCTAGGAGGGAGGGAACAGAAATGTGTTTACAGTAGTATGAAAACACAGAAAGAACGAACACTTAACCCTTCCCAGGGGAGATGATCCTTCCTGAAAAATACGAACCCTAAAGGTCATGTAAACTTTAGGCAAAAATAGTTGGGTGTTGGGTGTAGGAAGGGGCAATGAGGCTCTCCTACCACAACCAAAAACATGAAGGTGAGAAATAGCATCACTTGTAGGAAAGTAACCGCTCATCTGTAGACATGGACAGGAGCAAGCTGTGGCTGCAAATCTTGGCAGGATCAGATCTGGGTGAACCTTCCTTACCCTAGGAGGGACTCATTACCTCCTTTGGTGCTGAGTGAGGTTATATGCAGGCAAAATGGCATTTAATGGATAACATGTTGTTGTGCTTAAGACCACAGGCTCTATTGCTTTAATCACTAGGAATCAGCATTGTGGGGGAAGGCAGGTGACAGTCGTGGGCATCTGTCATTTGTGGGTGCTACTATCTTTGAACATTCTACATTTTAATATTTCCCCACAGTGTGATTCTTGCCTTCACAACATAGAATATGCATATACCCATACACCCTTCTTGTTGCTAGGGCATATACAGTAGTCTCCCTTTATCCCTAGAGGTAACATTCCAAGACCAGTGGATGCCTGAAACTGTGGATAGTACTGAACCCAATATATTCTCCATTTTTTCATATACATACCTATGATAAAGTTTAATTTATAAGTTAGTCACAGTAAGAGGTTAACAGCAATAACTAATCATGGGATGGCTTAAGATTTCTTTATGCTACTCAGAATAGGGTGCAATTTAAAACTTATGAATTGTTTATTTCTGGAATTTTCCATTTAATATCTTCAGACCACAGTTGACCACGGGTAACTGAAACTGCGGAAAGCAAAACCGTGGATAAGAGGAGACTACTGTGTTTGTGACTTAGACTCTGCCATTCAGACTCAACCCCAAGAGATTATATTTTGGACATTAAATTCATGAGAATATAGGCAGGAGACACCATATTCACTTTGCTGTCCTGGGAGATGGCCGAGGCAGTGACGTTCTGTGGTTAATTGTGGGAGAAGCAGCTTCTGATCACAGCACAGGTAGTGTGCTGGGTAATTCTGAAAGCTGGTCTTGGAAGTTTAGCTAAGAGCCTATTCCTCAAGGTCTTGCAACATTTTGATAAGTCATCGAGTCCATGTGTTAGATTTCTTCCTTCATAACTATCTTGAACGAATTCTGTTGTTTCCAACCAAGGACGCTGGCAGATGGACATGCTTAACCCTGCACCTTGGTTTTCTCATATATAAATTGGGAGTAAGGGTACCTATTCAGGAATAATTGAAGAAATGAACAAAATAATCATTAGTTGCAAAGTTACGAAATTCTATTACACTACAACTTAGATGTGCAGGGGTAATGATTTATTTTATTTATAACTGATTTGATATTTGCTTCAAATTCCCAACTCTAAACGTATGAGCTCATATGAATATTGAAATGGTCCATTTAGGAAATAGACATTTTTGCTTGGCTCAGATAACTCCATCTTTTCATTAACCTCACCCTCCTCCAGTTTCCTCCCATAAGATGTTATGTAGGTTCAGAGGGTGGGAACTTGTGTACACTTGACACACTGCGGGAAGAAGCACCTGGTCAGACTCTTCTTGTTTGTGTTCCAACCAACATCTGATAGTCCCTAAACTGATGATCTCTAACTACTATATATTCTTCTGGATCCAATGCTGAAGTCTTATGTGAATGACTTCCTGAACTCGGCTTGGACAATGTTCCCAGTGGCATCCTATGGATATCTTGACTTACTTTGTCCCTTACTGGCTCAGACCCCTCAGCTTTCTGCCTTGTTCTCTAGCCTGACAGCTGGATTGACAGTCCACTTCATACTTTTTGCTGGGGTTTTCCTGATCTGCCATTCAATAATCTTACTCTAAGAGAATCGAAGTCAGCTGGGAAATTTGTACCTTAGGGTATTGCGCTGCCTGGCCAGGGTACTTGTGAAGCGGCAACACCTAGATTGGTATGAAGCAGCTTATAAGGTGGCTTCTAATCAGACTTGTTTCGGCAGTGAGGGAGGAGCTCTCTCCTTCCCAGTTAACACTGCGCTTAACCACATGACTTTCTTTGACCAAAAGAATGTTTGTGGAAGTAACAGTGCCAGTTTGAAGCTGAAGCTTTATGAGTCTTGGCACATTTCCACCAGACCTTTTGAGTTTCTTCCCACCCCCATCAATTATTTGCTATCATTGTTGAATGGCGTTAACCCAGGCAATGACATGGTCATATATGAATTATAAATAATCCTTTGCTGGTTTAGTAAAGGACAAATTCGAAAAGTGTTAGCTTTAAAATGGAGATGGTCCTGTCTGATGTGAGTGGGACAAGGAAAGATGGTGCTCACCCGGGGGGGCACCTTTCTTGTTCGCCTTCTTAGTCTATCAGCACCATGGATGAGGGAATGCTATAATTTTAGGCGGTGTTGGACAAATCTCTGTTCCAGACAGTCAAATGGATAGATTAAGAAGCTAGTTTGTATATTCTGGGTTTCTGATATGACCTGAAAGCCTCTCTGACCACTTTTCCTTTGTTTTTACGAATTTAACTTTATTTATGTACTCTGCAATGTAAATGATATAAGCTTATAAATAATCCAAGAAACAATCAAGATAGCAATGAAAAATGTGGAGAATTTCTCACGAATTCTTGAATACTAAATTAAAGTTGATTTTTAAAACATACTGAAGTTAAATTGTCTTTATTCATTTTGGGTAGAGTTTTGAACTATGTCGACAAATGATAAAGGCTCATTCTATACCTGTGTTACTGACTGGGCTAAATTCTGAATCCCATGACTTGACATTCCTCTATAAAGGAGTTACATATTCAGGCAGGTCTCTAATTTAGTGATTTCCTAAGAGAATATAAGAGTTATTTTTATGATCAGTAATTGTTTTCCTTATTTCTATCCTAAACTTCAGGGCCTAATCCTCTCATATAATAGGTATGTCTGTTATATTTCCTCTAACAACCCTCTTTCATATTTTCTGTCAATGAACCCAAAGGGGAAGAGTGCCAGAAATTGGAATAGTAAATGCAACATTTATTGAGCGCCTCCTACTGCCAGACGTTAAGACAAATCATCTCATTTGAGCCGTACGATCCAAGCGCAGAGGTAACATTATTACCCTCTTTTGAGACTGAGGAAATTGAGTTTCAGAAGCAACTTCCCCATGCCACAGATGAGTTTGTGGTTAAGATATGACTGGACCCAAATGTGGCTGTATCTCCAGTTTACACATGCAGTCTCTACTCTGTCCTAACAATCCGGTCACAAGACATGAACAGCTATTCATGGATTACCCTACCTCTCAAATGAACAGAGAACATTGTTACAGTGCAGAAGCTCCCAGACTTCTGTGTAAAGAAGAACCACCCAGAATGAGGGTCTTTTTCAAAGATTCCATTCCCCAAGTCCCACCTAAAGAGACATGTGCTTCTTAGTCCTCTGCGAGTCCAGAATCTTCATTTTGAAATACCCCATAAGGATTCACACACACACTCATGAGAAAAACTGCTACAGGATCTGGTATAGTATACAAACTCAGAAATGTTTGTTGAATGAATGTATGAATGAACAAATTATCCAGGCTATAATCTCCAGCAAATAAACCACAGTTCTACAAACAACCAGAATCTGAATTCTCAGTTGAGTTCATCTGATACTCCCTGCTAAGTTAGCAGAGATGAGAAGCTCTCTGTAGGAAAAATAAGTGTAGTATAATAAGTATAGTAGTGTAATAAATATAGTATAATAGGTATAAACAGCATAGCTACTGACCATATCACTATTTCTATTCATTCTACCCTATCTCCCTCTCTCTGGAGTCTACTGTTCCTCAAAGCCAAAGTACTTATTCCTGAGCCCTTCACGGGGCTCATCCTTGTCATTATTTCCACGTGAACATTCCTCCTGACAGAGGCTTTCCCCAGACCTTCTCCAACAACTCTAATCATCCTTTATTATTTTGCCTTAATTTCCCTCATCGTATTTACTACTTTCTGAACTATCTTGATGGTCCTTTTTCTGTCTCCCTCTCTAGAATGAAAGCGTCACATGATCAGACCAGGTCTTACTTTTGTATCTGCAGAAAGTAGTTCACTGCTTGAACTAGCTGCAGATCCATGAATAATTTGTGAAGGAAGGATCAACATATTTGAATCAAGGAATTCTTTGCATTTACACTATAGCAGGACACTCGGGACAAAAATTGAAAGTTAAGTTGAACAATTGATTAGTTATCATTTTGACTATTTTATAAGTTTCAAGTCTTGTGTGGATTTATTTTGCACTTTTTCCACCATTTTTCAAATGTCTTTTCTAAAATAGCCGTAGAATACACTGGATGTCCCAGTGGAGATGTTACCATAATTTTGGAGTCAAGTTTTTTCCCCAAAAGTATCAGTTTCACTGGTGATGTCTGCCATCTGGGGGAGCAGCTGGGAGAAGGAAAACAGAGATAGGATAGGGCTCGGCTTCAAGTTTCCATCATTCCAGGCGTCAGATAACTGTCTCTTTGCTTACAAGCATCTAAACGGCAAGTGTGTGACGTGGGTTTGAGGGAAGCCTCCCAGGGGAAGCAGGCTATCAAAGTAACAAAACAGGTGGTCCACTAATTTTGAAAAAAATAAAGTAAAACGCCATATTACTAAGTAAATCTTTTGCAATCTGTTGAGCAGCTTATCCCAGGGAAGGAAAAAAATAAAAGCAGGTAACTCCCAAGCAGCACAGTATTTGCAATGGGAATTTTTGTCTAATTTATATCAGTGGTATAACTACAGGTGTAGCAAAGGTTTAATGTATTTTTGAAGTTTTCAAATGCCCACAATAGCAATTCAACAGCTGCAGTTAAAGAGGTGTCTCCAATAGAAGATATATTGTCACTCTGGAAGAGCAATAGAGATATCTGTATTCTCTCTTCTCTTTTTTTCTTCCTTGGTTTCTTTTTCTTTCTTTTCTCTTTCCTTCCTTCTCTTTCCTTTTTCTTAAGAAACTGAATCACTGGGGCCAGTGGTGTAGTGGTTAAGTTCACACCCTTCACTTCAGTGGCCTGGGGTTCTCCGGTTTGGATCCCAGGAGCGGACCTACACACTGCTTATCAAGCCATGCTGTGGTGACATCCTATATATAAAACAGAGGAAGATTGGCAAAGACATTAGCTCAGGGACAATCTTCCTGGCCAAAAAAAAAAAAAAAAAAACTGAATTATTTGTTTGGGATGCTAAGCTGCCACTGCCTTATCACCATCTTAATACAACAAACAAAATCACCAAATGTCAGAAATGCCACTTTGGAGACAAATGGAGGAGAAAGAATTGTCATCAGGCTAGCAACAATTAATTCTTTTATTAGCTGAAGTGTAGCTTTCCACTTACCTGCTTTATTTCACAAGAACTGCATGGTTTAAGATGATGCGCAAGGCGTTCATCAGCACTTTTGGAAGGGGGCGGAAACCCAGCACATGCTGATTGGTTTGAAAGTGATGAAGAACTTTCCTCCCTGTCTTCTTCTCCTGTGTTGACCTCATTAAAATTGGAATTAGCAAAGTGAAGTGGGAATCCACTGGACTGTGAAGAAAGAAGGTCTTCCTTTTTGTGACCTTGGACAAGTTAGTAAACTTTTTGAGCCTTAGCTTCCTGATTTGTAAAATTAGGGTGGTTTTGGGCTCCCAGTATACAAGAATGTTCTCCTTTGTAAATTGATTTTTTTCTAGTTCTTTGATAGACAAGTTTAAAAGTAGTGGTAATAAATAAAACTTATATGCCAGGTACAATTCTAAGCATTTAAAACATATCAACTTCCTGAAGCCTCATAACCAACCTGGTTAGACATATGCTAATATTACCTTTATTGTCTATCTGAGAAAACGTGAGACACAGAAGGATTAAGTAACCTGCCCAAGGTTACTCCATTCTGGCATAGAGACAGAATTTGAACCATGGCCATCTAGAACCAAATATTTGGTTCTCTTATCACTTTGCAAGGAGCTAAGTTTCTGTAATCTCAGATTTAGGTACCATTCCAGAGATTCTCCACTTAGTAGCTGTTTAACCCTGAGTAAGTTACTGGTTGTGCCTCACTTTCTTCATTTCTAAAAGAGAGATTATCACAGTACCCTCCTCAAGGCTGTTTGGAGGAATTTAGTGAGAAGATATTGTTATCTTAGGGCGAGCTGGTTTATGATTTAGTAATAACTTCCAAAACTCAGTGGCTTAAGACTACAAAGATTTTTTTTGTCACTATGCCTCATACCCAATGAAGTTCGTAGGAATTCTACTCCCTGTCCACGGTAAGTCATGGATTCAGGCTAATGAAGAATCTAACAGCTGAAGAGTCATCTTCCTGGTGATAGAGGAGGAGACAACTGAAGAGTTGGCAAATGTTCGCTCCCCAATCTGAATGTGACCGACACCCCAGCCATTGGTCCGAAGTAGTCACAGGACTTTGCCTCTCTATAAGGGAGCTAGAAATGGAGAACAATATTAGACGATCACTACTCTCTCTCTTACAAACATGAAGGTCTTTCATAAGACTCCAAACATGGTTACCACTCAGTAACAGTTGCTATTTCAATTATCACCCTAATCATAATCAAAGCACTAACAGAGTTTTATTACCTATTATTGGGCATTTCAAAACTGATGCTGTAACTTGGAATGCTCGATATGATAACTTTTAAAGAGGTGTTGAAATGCATGGAGATTAACAGAAATGATAGAGGATGACTTTTTGAGCTCCAACAGATAAAATATTAATTCTTCCTAAATCAAGGGACAATTTGGAATAATTGATTATACAGTTAATCAACTCTTATTTAGCTTTTTTTCCCCCAGATTGTTTCTATCTGTGTTACATTCACCTATTCATGAGCAATAAAAAGTTGGGTGTCATCAAGGATCAACTTGCCCATCTTATTGGCTGGTAGAATATAAATCATTTACATCCTTTTATGCCCTATCAGCTCATTTATAAGGTATTGCCCTTTATTATGACAGATTTTATGATATTTTGTGATGACCAGCCATGGGGAGAAAAAGGTTTAATGCACTGACATCTAATTTTATTATCTCTGGTACCTATTCATTTTTCAGAAGCATTTCTTGACTTTGTGCCAGTTTAAGCATGAAGCTTTAAAAACTAGATGATGACAGGGTCGGAAATTAAACCTTTAAATCAGAATGGGATTAGAAGACAAATCACAAAGAGATTTCAATCATTTAGCGTCCCTCCTCGCATTTTAATAAGTGGTACTCAGAAAATAAAAAGCACATCACACAGCCTGTTCTCCGTAAGATGTATGAGTATTAGGAGCCTTTCAGGGTTAGATGATGAGTTACTAACATTGGCCCAAGATAAGGGAGGGGAACAAACATACATCCAGTACTTACTATATCCAAAACATCATACTGGATGTTTTACTTACGTTATCTCACTTTATCTTCAAAAAATACTGTGAAGGAGTTACAATTGTCCTCATGCTAAAATGTGAAAAATGAAAAGGGGAAGAAAAATGAGGAAAATTTAAACTTGCTTCCCAAACTGGCTCTCTTTTCCAAATATGTGTTACTTGCTCTTTACATCTGTTGTTCCCTCTGACTGGAATGGTCTTTGCCCAGATTTTGCCCGGCTGGCATCAGCTCATCGTTTGGCTCAATGCAAATTTCTTGGGGTTGGGGAGGGACCTTCCCTATGGAAAGTTACCTCACCTCCCCCCCCCCCCGCCAGCAGTTCTCTCTTCCGTCATCCTGGGTTTGTTGTCATTGTGTTTTTGCAAATTCTAAAATAAGAAAGTACTTTGCTGCTTATGTGCTCATTGTTTATGTCTTTCTTTTTCTACTAAGATACAAGTTTGTGAAGGCAAGGGTCTTACATATCTTATTCACTTCTTTATCTCTAGAGCTTAGAAGAATTTCTGGCAAAGAGTAATTGCTTAGTAAGTACTATTTTAAGTTAATCGAAATGTTTTTTAGCTAGAGCTACTGAAGCACCAAAAAGAGAAGTCACTTGCTTAAGACCACACATCATGGAAATGGCAGAGCTAGGTCTGGAACTCAGGCAATAGCTATAATAGACAACACTGGTAGAGTAAATTACTTTTGTGCCACTCATTGTTCCTTAGAACAGTCCTTTGGATATATTAATTCAGTTAATCCAGACAACAAGCCAATTATTTTTTGATTCCCATTTTACAGTCGAGGAATATGAGGCAGAAAGTTTCACTTAACTTGCCCAAAGTCTCCTAGCTCCTTGTCAGCACTCTTCATACTGTACTGCCTCCCAAGCTTAGCTTTCAGAGTATCATTCATTCTTTTATTTGGCAAAACCAAGAATGCTCTTTAGTCCAACCTTCTCTGCCCAAGTAAGGGAGAAGAGAACTGGAATACAAGTTTTTCAATTATTCACACAGATTGCATTCACCAACCCCATGAACTGTAGTCTGCTTAGATATAGGCACTCAGCGAATATTGGTTAATGCACGAATAGGTGGTGGCCATGGCATGCATGCATAGAAAACAGAACATTTATTTCAGGACCAGAGAAGCTGGTTGGCTGATGTGTTAATTGCTCACATTGTGTCATTTAACCTTCCCAAGATTTCGGACAGCTAGCTAGGAAGTTATTGTCCCTCTTTTTCAGAGGAGGAAACTGAGAAGCCAGAAAAAGCTATGTGTCATCATGCTTGTTTACATTTCAACTATTCATGAGAGTTGAATTTATATCTAGAGTAGGAAGGTTGGAAAGTAGTTAGACAGAACCAGGTGTCTATCCAAGTAAACATTCTGACACTTAAGTTAGTACCTGTGGGAATTTGTGGGTTTTACTTTACCCCTGAGCTTCCATTTACTGATCCCTACATTGGAAGTACTAAAAGTACCCATCAAATGGTAAAGATTTATTGAAATTCTTTATGTAAAGTTCTTAGCACAGGGCCAACACATCATGAAAATCATCCCAATCTTGAGGGAGGAAGGCCAGTTCTAGACAAAGCGTAGGCTTTATTTTTCACACTCCATGCTCCCAAGCCTGGCACTCTTTCTCATATAAAAAAGGTAGTTTGAGGATGAGTAAGTGTTTAGGCACATTATTGTTCCCAACTGCTAGTGGGATGGGGGTCCCCAGACAACCATCCGGGTGCTCCGTACTTGGCCATGGGGAGGAAGGATCAAGCTCGAGGAAGGCCAGATCTAGACTATAGTTCTGGTTCTTCCATTTATGAGTTGTGTGAACTTTGGAAAAATCACTTAACTCTTCTGTGTCTTAACAGTTTTCAAACCTGTAAAATGGGGCTAGTGCCTACATAATATGGTTATTGTGACAATGACATGAGGCAACTTGTACAAAATGTATAGCATAGGTTCTGGTTCAAAATCGTTGCTAAAAAGTGTTAACCAATAATACTAATGACTTTTAAATAAAAATTCATAAGTGGAAGCACCAGTCGTGTCACTGTCATTGACCTTCAACCAGATGCACTTGCTCTCTTATTTACCTAGTTCCTGTTTCCAAATCTGTCACTGCAGGGGAAAACCAAGACCTCATCCTAACAATTGCATTCTGGATGTGTTGGTTATATATTCACACTGGCATCATTAGTCCTTTTAACAGTAGTTCAGACTTGACCATATTCTTGTTTAACTACCTTAAGCAAATTAATTAGCTTTGTGGGGCCCTTGATGCCATTAATTCATGGTCTATAAAACCTCATACCTAATTGAACTTTTTAATATTGCATCTTTACTACCTGATATAAGTGTCTTTTAAATTACAAGAATTGCTATAGTTAATTCTGTATTAAATGGCTACCTATATATGGAAGTATGAAAAATTTCCAATATTGCAAAGTAATCAAAACCCAGATTAAAACAAAGATGCTTTTGTTTCTCTTTTATTATATTTTAAAAATACCAAAAGTTTGACTATGTGGCAAGAATAGTAGAGGGGTCTGATATTTCTGGCTTGCAAGGAATGTGTGGTCCTAGGGCAGTATCTGATATCTGAAAGCCAATCAGTAAATATTCATTAACTGAAATATATAAAGAAAGAAATAGGATCTTCCGAACCACAAAGTCACAAATACCACTTCATACCCAGTAGGATGGCTGTAATCAAAAAGAGAGAGAATAACAAGTGTTGGTGAAGATGTTGAGAAATTGGAACCCTCATGCACAACTGGTGGGGATGTGCAATAGAACCGTCACTTTAGCAAACAGTCTGGCGGGGCTCAGCAATTCTCTTCCTAGATATATACCCAAGAGAAATAAAAGTATATGTTAACATAAAAGCATCTATACGAAAGTTCATAGCAGCGTTATTCATCATAGACCAAAGTGGCAACAACCCAAATCTCCATCAACTTGTGAATGGATAAACAAAAGGTGATACGTCCATGTAATAGACCGTCTCTAGGCAGTAAAAAGGAATGAAGTACTGATACATGCTCAACATAAATGAGCTTTGAAAATTGTGTTAAGTGAGAGAAGCCAGTCACAAAGACCACATATTATATGGTTCCGTGTATATGAAATGTCTAGAATAAGCAAACTTTTAGAGTCAGAAAGTAGATTAATAGATGTGCAGGGCTGCGGGAGAAAGGAGAATGGAGAAAGCCTGCTAATTGGCATGGAATTCTCTTTTTGGAGTGACAAAAATGTTCCAAAATTAGATGGCAATGATGGTTGCACAAGTCTGTAAACATACTAAAACCCATCTAATTTACACTGCAAGTGGGTGAAATGTATGGTATGTGAATTATATATCAGCAAAGTTGCTTTAGATTTTTTTAAAACCAAATTACAAAAAAAATAATGTTGAAAGGAAAGTATTTGCCTGCCATCTTAAGAGTCCATGGGTGTAATAACTTGAATATCAATATGAATAATACATATAATAAATTGAAATATATTACACATATTAAAAGCCTATGAATTCATAGTGATATTTTAAAATTCATTGATTCACTTTACAGAATATTAGGGAGCCAACTTATTATTCTAAAAATAGGTAAATAAAGGGAAAAATCAAGCATTTAACCTGCCTTTTCCTGCTCAAACAGCATCTCAGAGTAACCAATCGTTGATAAACAAGTGCTTCTCTCTGTAAACACATTCATCTAATAAAGGAAAAAGAAACTATAGAATTATAATATTAACATTTTATATGTCCTTAATAAAATAATGAATATAGGAGTGATTATCAGTGGCCACTAACATATTGAAGAGAGATACCACTATTAATTAGATGCCTCCCAATGGAAGTAGGCAACAGCACCTATACAATTTTGTTGCCAAAAGAAATTGAACTTCTGAACTGAGGGATATATTCAATGACATGACGGAGAAGTAGACAGCAAAACCCTGAATATGGGGATTCTCCTGGATAACAACCTAGTTTCCTCAAGAAATTAATTGCAAGGTGGAAAAAGGAGGAAAAATTCTTGATTGAAAGCAAATTAAGGAACATATGAAAGTGTAAGATGTGGGCCTTGTTTGGATTTCAATTAGAAAAAAACAAGTGAAAATGTACGTATTTGACGTTCAGAAAAATTTCAACACTGACTGGATATTTTATGCTATAAGGAATTACTGTTAATTTTTGATGTGATAATGGTATTATGGCTATGTCTTTAATAAGAGTCCTTGTCTTTCAGAGATATATGCTAAAGCGTTTATGGATTAAATTATATGGTGCCTGGGATTTGCTTTAAAATAAGCTAGTAGTGAGGTGAATTCAGCAAGAGTATAGATAATACAAGATTGATCATGATTTGACAATTCTTGTAGGTGGGTGATGGGTGCATAGGGGCTCATTATACCATTCCCTCTACTTTGAATACATTTGATTTTTCATGATAAAAGGTAAAAATGCAAGCATTTAAAATATCATACAAGCAAAAGATGTACACTAGAAAAATTGTTTATTGGAGAAGAGGTGAAGAATTACAGTGATGTATATGAATACAGGGAGTGAGCAGAACAAGAAAGAGATTTGAAAGGACCCACGATAATCATGTGACATGAAATGAGCAATGTGATTAATCCAATCCATTGCACCCGACGTCCAAAAGGGGAAATGAAGCAAAAAACTGCGAAGTTGCCTCTATAATAATGTCGATCTTACGTGCCTTCAAATATGTTTTCTTCACTTTCAAAAACAGTTGAGAAGGAACACCCAGGACTTATGCATTCATCTGTGGGGTGCTGTGTGCTCATCTGTGCCCAGAAATGCAGAAACCAAACGAGGAATGTCTGCTCTAACCGGTTCCATGTTAATAAGCCCAGTTAAAACTGTCACAGTTACATTCATCAATATATGGTAGGTTAAAAGCAGCTGGCAGAAGGGTGAGGGAGCTCTCTATCTCTTTTTCCTAAGGGCACTATCCTATTCATGAGGGCTCTGCCCACAGGACCTAATCACCTCCCAAAGGCCCTACCTCCAAGTACCATCACGTTGGGAGGGAAGAGTCTTGACATATGAATTTTGAGAGGACACAAACATTCAGTCCTTAACACTGTACTTTTCTAATTTATTAATTGTGTTTATAGCAGGGATCTGCAAAATATAAATGGTGAACCAAATCATCCTGCAGCCAATTTTTGAAGAGCTGTGAGCTTTTCAAATGAATGTTTTTTACAATTTGTAAAGGGTTGAAAATGAAATTTGTGTGTGTGTGTGTGAGGAAGATTGGCCCTGAGCTAACATCTGTTGCCAATCTTCCTCTTTCTGCTTGAGGAAGATTGTCACTAAGCTAACATCTGTGCCAATCTTCCTCTATTTTATGTGGGGTGCCGCCACAGCATGGCTTGACAAGCAGTGCTATGTCCATGTCCGGGATCCGAACCTGTGAACCCCAGGCCACCGAAGTGGAGCACACAAACTTAACCACTATGCCACTGGGCGGGTCCCAGAAAATAGTTTTGACACATGAAAATTATATGCATTTCAAATTTGACTGTCCATAAAGTTTTATTGGAAAACAGCCATACTCATTTATTTACATGTTTTCTGTGGCTGCTTCTAGCTACAAGGCAGAGTTGAGTAGTACTGATGGAAACAGTGTAGTCCTCAAAGTCTAACATGTTTACATGAAAATTTGCTATTTACAGAAAATTTGGTTTTCCTTGAGTTATATGCAAATCTAAAGGACCTATGATAAAAGAGAAAAACACGCAAATCAGCTAGGTCATCTGAAGGCCGGAGATGAGAGGGAAAACATAATTAGAAAAGTCTGATAAAAAAGGAAAGTGATTTCAGGATCTGTATGTGTGTTTCTATTTGAAAACTATGAAGATCTTCGGCCCATAGACTATGAAATCAGCAGCGTCTACCAACACTTTCAGGAAACTAATTCTGAAGGTTTGAGACTTCCCTGAAAGGTGTTGGTGAATATTCTCAAAATAACTGACCGTCAAGTGTACTTATGGTGTTCCCACAGGGCAAAGATGTTTTGGATTTGGGCAATGAATTCATGAAAAACCATGAATAAGTAAGACAACGATCGTATGCTTGTTTTCTGTGCAGTTTGGAATTTCAGGAGAAGAATTCTGTGGTTGCTGGAAGGTGATTTCTATTTCTATATGTAGATACACATATTTACTTATTTTTTTGAATTCCAGGCAAGAAAAATTAAATAAATAGAAAGGAGAAACAACTCAAAGAACTTAGAGCTAGGCTGGAGTTTACTATAGGAATGAGTATGTGGGAAGAATAGGAGAAGCACCTAGAAAAGTAGGAAGTAAACAAATGTGAAAAGATTCAAATGTGAAAATAAAGCAGTTGACATTGAGTAAGCAAGAGAGCCATTGAGGATTTTTAGGCATTTGACCTAATGAGCATAATATTTTGTTAAGCATATTCAGTGAATAAGCTTTATAAGTGTTTAGTTCATCATAAATGACTTACCTTTTGCCTGTGGACTAAAATCAATCCCTTTTTCCAAGACAGGCTCAGGAACTAAGTATTAGATGAGGTTAGAAATTGTAATTTTTTTACAGCATCTTGACTATGTCTTTCCTGAAATGAAACATAATGTTATAGGTGAGTGAGAGTGCAGTATTAATGAGATGATGCATTTGAAGGCATTTTAAAAAATACGAAGAACAATATAAATATAAGAGATTATTACTATCATCATCATAACCATCATAATTATTATGATTATTGTGTTGTAATCTTCTGTGTGGAGGAGCTGACGTGCAGTGTGCACCCTCCTGTGTGAGCTTTGAACTTTTATTGAGTTATGATTAGTATAGGTTTGGCAATTCAGAGCTTCCAGCCTGGAACTTATTAACCTTACTAATGTAATTGACCTAAAACAACATTCACAGTTAAAGCAATGAAGTTCCTTGGAACAAACAGTTGGTATTCTGACATGAGGGATGGGTACCGTTAAATTAACCTGGGGAATCCAGGAAAGAGAAAACCTTCTGGTGGTCTCCTTTTGGAACTAATTGTTCCCTCAGTGGGAGAGGGAGGAAGGAGTCAAGTATCATCTTGGCCCATCTAACCTATAGTTTCAGCATTTACAGCTCCATAATTTGCTGAGAGGGAAGTGGTTTTCTAGCAAAAGAAAACATTATAAACTCCCAAACTCTATTTCATTCCAAAAGGTTGCTGGTTTGTGTCTTTCTTGGTGGGGGGGGGGCAAGATGGATAACCCAAGGATTTTAAGTAGGAAAAGACACAACACACACCAGTGGAGAAAAATTCTACGCTAGTCAATCACGATGTATTAATTATGTAAGATAAAGAGGAGATGGAGAAGGTAAGGCTCTTGTATTCAATTAAGTAAATATGAGGGTGACAACAATTGAAGAAATGGAAGATCAGAGAGAGAGGACTCTCCACTTTGCTTAAAAGGGAAAACCTACCTGTAATTACAGAGTCTACTGGCCTTGTCATTTTACTAGTGCAAATGAAGCATAAAAACTTTAGCTCCCATTACCCTCCCCCATTTACAATGTAATCATCTTGAATACGTTCTCTACATACATTCGGAACCACGCCAGACGGGTATACATTTTGCTCCCACCATAAAACATAATTTTTAGAAAACTGTAGAGGAAGAGTAAAGTGTACTCCATTTACCCACATTTTTGCTTACTGTGTTCCTTCTTCCTTCCTCATATTCCAAGACTGTTTTTATCATTTCCTTTCTGATTAGATGACTTCCTTTAGCTAATCTTTTTGGGTAGTTCTGCTGGTGGCAAACTCTCCCAGTTATCCTTCATCTGAGAATGTCTTGATTTCTCTTTCATTCCTGAAGGATAGTTATCTTGGATAAAGTACTCTGTCTTGCTAGTTATTTTCTTTCGGCACTTGAGAAATATTGTTCCACTTCTTTCTGGCCTCCATGATTTCTCATAAGAAATCCGGAGACATTCCTGTTGTTTCCACCTGTATGTGAAGTGTGATTTCTCTTTCACTGCTTTTAAGACTTTTTTTCTTTGCCTTCACTTTCCAGAAATTTGACTATAATATGCCCTGGTATGAATTTCTTTGAGTTTATCTTCTTTGTAGTTAACTTGGCTGTCTGCAACTGTAGGTTTTTGTCTTTTGCCAAATTTGGAAAGTTTTAAGCCATCATTTTAAGTATTTCTTCATCCCCATTCTTCTTCTCTTCTCTTTCTGAGACTCAAACAGCAAGAATGTTAGATATTTTAGTTGGTTCCACAAGCCTCTTTTTCTATCCCCCCACCAGTCTACTCTCTTTCTGTTATTCAGATTGGGTAATTTCTCTTGTTCATTCTTCAAGTTTGGTAATTCTTTCCTCTTCCCTCTCCAACCTAATTCATTGAGTTTTTATAAGTTTTGGTTATTGAATTTTTCAATTCAAAAATTTCTGCTTGTTTTTTCTTTATATATTCTATTTCTTTGCTTATGCTATCTATTTCTTTGCTGAGACTTTCTATTTTTAAAAAAATAATGATTCTAATGTGTTATGAATTGCTCATTGAAGCATTTTTATGATGGATGCTCTAATAACTTTGTGAAATAATTCTAACATTCTGTCATCTTGGTGTTGGCATTTATTGATTGCCCTTTTTCATTTAGTTTTTCACTTAGTTTCCTTGCCCAGCATCCATTCTAGTGATTAACTACTACATATTTTTCAGATTTTGGACATGATCCATTGTAGGAAGTGTTTCCTGACACCCACACACAGTTTGGATTAAGTGCCCACTCTAGGAACTGAACCTGTTTTCTCCCCCATCAAAGTGCTTATCAAACTATCTTGTGTTCCACGCAGATTGATCTGATCCCTCACTTACTAGGAGCTATGTGATCTTCACTGTTGTATCCTACGTCAAGAATTACTCCTGCAAAGTATTGAGTGCTTTGCAAATATTTATTGATAACTCATTTTGTTTTGCTTTATTTTTATATCAGAGAAATTGTATATAATCTCTGGAGTGAATAAGTAAGTTTTCAAACAAATGCTATGCTTGGTGGAAGGCAGACAGTAGAAGACCATACATATGTAGGATTTTCTTCTGTATATTTATAGAAATTTTCCCCACCACAATGTGAGTATATGAGTGTCTTGGTGGGGGAGGTGGTCTTTGTGACAGTGCCACTATGTCTTAAGATAACCTTGTATGCCCTCCATCCTACCCAAAGATCCTATTTGTGTGTTATACATGAAAGATACTCTATAAATGCTGCTTTAATTGAATCTGATTTGTTTGAATTTTATATTTACCCAGTTATATGCTTTGATATGCCCTTTGCAAATTTAGCCTGAGACACTGACAATAAAGGTGACTTTAACCAGTAGGCTCAGACAGATTGTGTTTTAGGTCAGACCAGGGTAAAATGTACTTGACTTTTTGGTTGCTGCTAGAGACCTTCTCCTCTGAAAAACAGTCAAGCTAGAGACTCAGATAGGGCCAGGATTAGGGTGAGGCAAGTAAGGCACTAACTCTGGAACACAGAATTTAAGGGGTACCCAATACTCAGTAATCAAGATAAACCATATTCAATGCAATAGTTTTTAAAAATCAAAACTAATAAAAATATTCATGATGAACAAACTACGAAAACTTTAAATAAAGACAAGCTGTTGTTGTTTCACGACCCTGCATTGTTGTGCAATGAAAATAGTCATTTAGAAGGAGCCTGCAGTTGACTCCTGGGCCTGCATGGCCGTTGTAACCCCCACTGGGCGGGTTTATGAGGATTCACAATGGCGAATGAACAGATCAGGCAATACAGGGCTTTGTGTGTAACCATGCTTTTTATTATAGAGCTTTTATTAACTTATTTTCACTTGGTTTGAAATGTAACACATTGATGCACGTTTTCTTTTGACTCCAATATTGTTTGGCAGGGCACTGTCCTTGGAAATATCCATTAGATGTCATGTTGAAAGAAAGCAAAGGACTGTCAGTTTGCTTGAACCTCATGTCCCAGGGTCCGGTCCAAGGACAAGATCCAGGCTAAGAGTGAGAGGGCACAAGGAATCCACCTGCTTGGCCAGTGTAATCCACTGAAGGGGCTAGAAAGTCGATCAAAGTCTGTTAACTAAAGCAGCCGGTTTTCCTAAAAGCAAAGGGATGGAAATGAGAGTTTTCTTCTCTTATCGGAGCTTCTCTCTCGGAGCTCTCTCTCCAACATTACTGCACAACACACACAAACGACTATATCCACTCTGATTTACTAGAGGAATAGAAGGGGTGATTATCTACATTTTAGAAGTTGTAATTGTTTATACTTGAAATGCTTTATTAGGATGTAAATAATAATACCTATATGTCTACCTGACTTATGACAAATTATGACCCACACATTTGAAGTCTCTTTGTTCACCAGTCACTCCTCCCTCGCTCTCCCACCACATCAAGAGATGACCATTGTCTTGGATTTATTTACTATTAGACTTCTGCTAATGATAAGTGGGCTTCCTCAGTATTATATAAGATAGGTTTGCACATTTTAAAATAGATATATGGCCTCATCTGTACATATTCTTCAGCAGCTTTCTTTTTTTAAATTTGGCGCTATGAAAGGTATACTGTTGATACATGTAGTTCTGGCTCATTTATTTTTAACTCCTGTGTAATATTCCACTAACTTAATATTCCTCTAACTTAATTATCCATTCTCCTACTAATAGACTTAACATCTCCTCATCTTTCCTATTATGCAAATGTTGCTGCAAAGATTTTTGAACATGTCTCCTTATCCAGGGTAACAACTCAGGGGACAAGTGCTGCATTGTGGATGCTCACATCATTGGCTTTCCTTGTTATTGCTAAACTGATCTCCAAAGTAGCTGGACCAATTTACAGTCGCACCAGCAGTGGATAAAAATTCCTCTTGTACCATGCTCTTACCTAAAGTTGGGATTCAGACTTTTTAAGATTTTTTCCCAGAGCTGGATATAAAATGTATCTCATTTCAATTTCACTTTGCACTTCTCTGATTACGAGTTTAAGCCATCTTTTATACGTTCGTCATTTATTTACATTTCCTTCTCTATGAATTTCGTATATAGATATACATATACATATACCTATATAGATATCTCTACATCTACAAATAGGTATAGATTTAAATCTTTTATCAATTTTTCTTTTGATTGTTTTTATTTTTCTTGTTGAGTTTTAGGTTTTTTAATTCTAGATGTTTATTCTCTAACCTTTTGTTATTACATATAAATGCCTTCTTCCAATCCATATTCTGTCTTTAGACTTGTAAAATGTCTTTTGATGAACAATTGTATTTTTAGCGTAGTTTTTAAATAATCAAAATTTGTTATGGTTTGTGTTTTATTGCATTTTCTTTTAAAAAAGTCTTCTCTGCCCTAAATCATAAATACAGTTTCTTATATTTCCTTCTAAAGTACTTAAAGTTTTGTTTTTCACACCCTGGTCTTCAATTGTGCTTGTTTATTCAGTTTTCTTTTATTTTTTAAATGATAACCAATGGTCCAAGTATCATTTGCTGCAATGGCAATTCAGTTCCTGATACTGAACTTCAAAATATGCTGTTTCAGGGCTCCCTTCTCTGTTCCACTGATCTTTTACCTCTCTGGTGCCAGTATTACACACTCTTAATTCCCATAGCTGGATATGTATTCAGGGAAAAGCTATTTCACGTCCGTGGTCTGCTTCCGGATTTTCTTGGCTATGCTCTTTCTTTTTTTTAAAGATTTGCCCTGACCTAACATCTGTTGCCAATCTCTTTTCTTTTTTACCTCTTCTCCCCAAAGCCCCCCAGTACATAGTAGTATATTCTAGCTGTAGGTCCTTCTAGTTCTGCCACGTGGGATGTTGCCTCAGCATGGCCTGATGAGTGGTATTAGGTCCACCCCCAGGATCCAAACTGGAAAAACCCTGGGCCACTGAAGCTGAGCACGTGAACTTAACCAGGCGACCACGGGGCTGGCTCCACAATTTCTCTTTTCATATAAATTCTATAATCAGTTTTCCAAATTACAGCAAAAATCCTGTTTGGATTTGTATTCACATTGCATTACATTTTTATTAATTTGGAGACATGGAACATCTTTATGTTACTGAGTCTTCCTATCCATAAACAGGATATATCTCTCCACTTACTTAGGCCTTCTGCCTAATTTGTCAACAACAATTTATAATTTTACCTAAAAATCCTGTACTCTTGTCAGAATTTTTCTTAGATATTCGTAATGCTGTTTATTTTAAATATTACCTTTTTAAATTTTATTTTTGGAGGTTTCTGATGTATGAGATTTTTTGCAAAGATCTCATATGCAGCAACCTTGTCAAACTCATATATCTGTGTATATTACAAAATATGTCTATGATCCCTGCCTTTCCCTTGTCATTCTCTGTCCTCTATTCATACCAGAATGGTGGAAAGCATTGTCTTTGGACAAAGAATGGGGCAGTGGATGAGGAGGCAGGAATCCTCCTTCTAAAATGTGATTGCAGTGTGATATCTGGAAGAAATTATGCAATCTCTCCAAATTGTAAGTTTTTTAGTTATCTTTATGTACCTCAAAGATATTAAATAGTACCTATAATTTATTGCTTGAGCAGGAAATAAGCTAGTGAATATAAAATGCCTGGCATGTAATAAGTACTTCGTAAACATTAGCTATTGTTGTTATTATCATAATGTTATTGGTTCTTATTTCCAGCAGATGTCTCAGTCAATTTGAGAGTGAACATATTTGTGCAGTTTCCTGAATTTTAGGGAAATTAAGTGCCAGCTGAATCTATATCATGGTTTCTCAACCTTGGTGATATTGACAGCTTGGGTTAGATAATTCTTCATAGTGGGGAGGGGAGTGTCCTGTACATTATAGGATGCTTAGCAGCATCCCTGGCCTCTACTCAATAGATTTCAGTGGCACTCTTGCCCCTGCCCCATCAGTTGCAGTAGTGACAACCAAAAATATCTCCAGACATTGCCAAATGTCTTATGGTGGGGAGGAAAGCAATATGCCCCTTGGTTGACGAGCACTGATCTATGTAAATCTCCAGTCTCTCTGTGACTGTCTCTCTCTCTCAGCCCCCATCGACTTCCCAAGTTACTCATAATAAATTTTGTTATAATTCTGTCTGAACTTCTTCATCCAGTCTTGTCTCTGCACGTCTTTCCCCATCTTGAACGTCACTAGGTCAGTAGTGTCTATGAGCAGGAAGCCAGAAACCAAAAATCTGGCCCTTAAGGGCATGTCTGACTCTTATGCTTAAATCCAGATTGGCCCTGCAGTCCCTGTGAGGGAGACTATCGTCCTTCCTCCCAGAGCTAGCAGGTGAGTGGTCTGCTTGCTTTTGTTACACCCCATGCAACCCCCTCCTCTGTTTCAATTTGCAGCCTGCTGGGCTTTGTAAACCTAGCAGCATTTGGTAGAGAACCTGATCTTTCAAATTATGGAGCTGAGGATCTTTAAAAGAAAAAAAACAAAACTTGAACATAGCAAATCAGATTGTACTCTGAGAAGAATAATGAGGAGTCCAAGGAAAGGGTTTCAGAATCCTGAAAGGAGCAATTAAAAATAATGAGTATTGAGAAGAAAGCATTATTCTCAAAGTGGAAATATAAGGGCCAGTCAGAACACTTCAGCATGTGCTTGGGGTGTGTTCAGCCACTTTAAACAGCATAAAACACTAAAAGGCTTTACCTTGATGAAATGTATGTGCAGTAAAGAGGAACGGAGATTAATATGGCTCTTCTTTAGGTTGGGTTACTACTGTGTTTGCTTAGTGGCAAATCTGGTTGTTGAGTAATAACTGATGAGTGTTTACCTCTTAAATAGAATGTCTGGCCCCCCACCTCCTCTTCTCTACCTGGGCTGGTCCCTAGGTGGATCTGGTACTCGCCTGCACTGTTGCTGAGTCAACTTCCCCAGGCTCCCATCAACACCCCTGCTGCCCTTGGTAAGGTTAACAATAATTGGCTCAGATAAGACAGACAACTTGCCTCTTCCCAAAGCCACTTTTGCTCTTTGCATCATTTTTTCCAGTTTTTCAACCTTTGTCTCTTGTTCACATTCCTGCATCTTTTGCCTTTATCCAGACCTTCTCCTTGCCAGATTCTGAGACAATGATGACTTCCTCTTACTGGAAATTCCTTGGAGGTCAACACCCCTAGTCACTGTTAATTTGGTGATGTTCTGGAATAATCCATTCTAAATAAGTTATCTGCATTTCTTCTTGCTCTTCTCCCCCGACCCTTTCCTGACACACACTCCAACATGACTTTCCTTCCCACCTAATCCAAATATTGGGACATCAGCTTCCACAGACACACACTGCCAAACAAAAATTGCACCAGAAAGGTTAAATGGTCAAGGAAGACTTTATTCGAGACCATAGCCTGGTTTTCAAAATCTTTGCTTCACTCCGAGTCGTGAAGGTGCTCTCCTACATTTTATTTGCAGCATTGTTATTAACAGCAGTGTTGACTTAAATAAATGCATATCCATGGTATATAATAATAAATAGTAATTAAAAAGCCCATAGAACAATATGTGATGAAATGAGGAGTGTTTATACTATATTGTTCGTTTGAGAAAAGCAGATTATGAAACACGTTGTGAAATCTCACACTTTTTTTTGAAAATGCATGCAGAATGAAGATTGAAAGGATACACACCATTTTTTAAAGTAATTATCTCTGAGAAGTGATATTATAGATTATTATTTTGTCTTTGCTGATTTCTATTTTGCAATATTTATACAGCATATGATCCTGTTGTAATTTTAAATAAGGGAAAATCAGTTAAAAGTAAGGGACAGTAACACTAAACTTGAAAATAAATCTTCTATCTCATTTCTTAGATTGTTAATGATAAAAATGTGATGTAAATATTAGCTGGTTATAACCAATACACCGTCCTGTAACTTTAGGTGTTCATAAACAGAGGAGGAGAGTGCAGGACTGTGGGAATGATTTGATATTTTACCTTCCTTGGCTGAAGTTTAAAAATGTTTATGGATTCTAATCAGCAATAATTATCTGCCACCTGCTGATGCCCGAGTTTTTACCAACTGGCTACAGTTCAATTTGCAATTGCATATTTAATTAGCATATCAATTTATTCTCTTTAGTGAGCCTGTAATATAGTAAATAATTCAGAAATTTTCTACCAACAAACCCAGTCGCACCAGCTCTTCACCTTGTAAGCTGGAAACATGAGATCAAACGGGTGTATTGCTTTCTTGAGTATTTCTTTCCTTCGGGAAACCGTGGGAAATGATGGAGTTGACTAGATAATTCTCTCCGTGATAATGTAAGTGTTATTTCTCATGCCATTCACAAATTACAGAAAGGTAAAAAGGTCTTCCTAATTCTGTTGATCAAGAATCATATCACTTCCAAAATAACACCCTCAATTTTAACTTTACTTGAATCTCTCAAGAGATTGTTTTATTTACTTTAGGTTGGACTTTTGGTTTTCAGTCTCAGAGTCTCTAGTTTCTTTTAGAAATCAATTCAAAAAGAAGACACACCATCAAACCTGAGTCTTCCCCAAACAGGGTGATTCAGAGAATGCTTACAGCAGTTAGCTGTGCCAACTTGCTCATATTCATGTATTCACTCAACAAATATTATCCGTGCCAGATGTTTTGCTCTGTCTGGGCGTGTGATGGCTAATTTTATGTGTCAATTTGACTGGCCTAAGGATTGCTCAGATAGTCGGCAAATTGTTATTTCTAGGTGCTTCTGTAGGGGTGTTTCTGGAAGAGATTTACATTTGACTCCACAGGCTGAGTAAAGAGATCCGCCCTCACCAATGTGGGCAGCATCATCTGATCTGCTGGGGCCTGAATGGAACAAAAAGGCAAAGGAAGAGCAAATTCTTTCTTCTTGAGCGGGATGTCCTTTTTCTCCTGTCCTCAAACAGCAGAGCTCCGTGTTCTGGGGCCTTCAGATACTGGGACTTACACCGTTGGCCCCTGGCTCTCAGGCTTTTGGACTCAGATTGAATTATACCACTAGATGCCTGGGTCTGCAGCTTGCAGATGATAGACTGTGGGACTCCTTGGCTTCCATAACCATGTGACTCAATTCCTATAATAAATATCCTCTTTACACATATCTACATATCTGTATGTCTTTATGTCTATACATCTATATCTAGCTATTATCTATCTATCTATCTATCTATCTATCTATCCTGTTGAGTCTGTTTCTCTGGAGAAGTCTGAGTAACACAGGGGGTTGGAGTAGTGCATTAGATAAATGGAATCTCTGTTCTCAGGAAACATGCATTCTACATAGGGAGGCAGACAGCAAATAAGCAAACAAAATAAATAAAATAATTTCAGATAAAGATAAGGGCTATGAAAAAGTAAAGCAGAGGCATGTGAGAAGGAATGCAATATAGCAGAGCAGTGGTTCTCAAAGTGCCTGAAAGATTTGGCATCTTCCAACTTTCCTGGGAATGGAGGAGGGAGGAATCTCAGCCCCCACTCACACCACTCATATTTTGTGTCTTTGTGCAGGGTACAATCAACATAACTATATGTGGTGGCCTGAGGTGGATGTAAGGAATGAGTAACTTTCATCTTTACTTCTTGCATCAGGCAGGGTCCTGCAGGCATGGCCAGTTTCACAGGTGTGTGACCTGCGCTATTGCACAGGACCTGCACTGAGAAGGGACCATGCCTAGTTTAATGTGGTGCTATTGCCATCTTGATATTCTTAATTTTATCGTTGAACTTACGTTTTCCAAATGAAGTCTGATAGGACAATGGCGCATGGCTTGAACAGAGAGATAATACAATATGAGTGTCCAGTGTTCCTTGTCATCCTATTTGTATATAACATCTGTAATGCCCCATTCTAGTGGACACACAGTGTGTGGAAGTTTAAGACTCAAAGCCAGTACAAGGTAAATGCATTACATCTATGACTGATTAAGAGGGAGTACCCACAACCCTGAGAAGCCACGTTTTCCATTTAAACGAGAACTAGCTTTGAACTTGGAAAGGAGACAGTGGTATCCTAAGAAACACGAATGGCCAAGGAGCTCTATCACATCCTTTCTTACTCATGGTCCTTTCCTGGACTAGACAACCACTTATGCTGAAAATGATGACAGCGAAGGAAAGGGACAGGTGCGGGAAAGCCAGAGATCCTTTTCCTTTCAGTCCTTCCTTCCTCATCAGTGAGCGGAAGGCACAGGGTGTTGGCAGAGTGTGCGTGAGATAAAGAGAGTGGAGTGATTTTTATGCAGTGTTTTCACTGTCCTGGTTAGAACAGAACACAAATGCATGTAGGAACTACAAAATACCAATTGCATAACTTTGGTAATTCTGTACCTGAGTTAAATGCTTGTATATTTGTGTCTAAAATTGTCATTGCATAACATAAAAAGAAATGTTAAAATTCATAATAACAATTAAATTTTTTATTATTTTATTTTTACTTAGAACAACATTAAATAACAAATGAAACCACTATGACGAGTCAAGAGAGAGACCACAAAAGGAAGGAAAAAGCTTGATATTTTACTACCTTTAGCAGCACATATTTTCTGGCTTTCTGAATAAGGGACCCCACATTTTCATTTTGTACTAGGCTCTGCAAATTATGTAGCTCATTCTGCTGGTGGGAAAATCAGAGAGTTCAAGAGACTTTACTAAAGAAACCGTTTACAATGGGGAGTGAGAAATTGTGAAAGACACGTCCTGACCTCTTTCCCCTCCCTCCCTCTGGTTTCCTTCTAGGGCCTTCCTTTGGCAAACCCAACTGGAAGATAGCCTTCTAGGGAGCCTGGAGGATGTAGCCCATGGAGTCAAGTTCTCAGGGCAATAAGACGGGTCAGAGAAGGGCAGAAGAAATATCTGGGGTGGGCCAACATGAGAATAACTGTGATATAATAAGAAATAATTATTTGGTCTCTGCCCCTAGTTCCTGGCAGAGAGCTCCTAAAACCCTTGGAATTCCCTTAGTGATAAGAATGTCTTTTATGTGCTCCTGGCAGGGGCCCCAAGACAGCTTCTGGTTGGGGGCTGGTCACCAAAGAGACCAACCATGATCATAAGGTTGTAACTTTCAGCTCCACCTGCCCCTGACCTCCCTGGAGAAGGGTTAGAGATTGAGTTAATTGCCAGTGGCCAATGATTTAATCAATCGTGAAATGAAAACTCGATAAAAACCCCTAAACAATGGGGTTCAGGAGCTTCCAGTTGGTGAACATATCAAGGAACTGGGACGGCGGCACAACTGGAGAGGGCATGGGAGCTTCCTGCCCATTCCCCCGTCCCTTGCCCTAGGCATCTCCTCCGTTTGGCTGTTCCTGAAATAGAGTCTTTATAATAAACTGGTAAACATAAGTAAAGTGTTTAACTGAGTTCCTTGAGTTGCTCTAGGGAAGTATTGAAGCTGATGGGGAGGTCATGGAAACTCAAATTCATACTTGGCCGGGCAGAAATATGGGTATCCTGGGCACCCCATTGGCAGCTGGTGTCTGAAGTCGGGACGCTCTTGTGAGACTGATCCCCAACCTATGGAACCTTTACTAACTCTGGATAGTTCACGTCAGAATTGAATTGAATTGTTGGATACCTAGCTGGTATCAGAGAAGTGGTTGGTGTTGGGAACAAAACTACACATTTGGTGTTAGAGGTGGTGTCAGCAAATACCACAGGAACAAGCACACTGCCCTACTAATGGCCATAACTGGTACTGAGCTCTCTACTAAACATTTCTTGTTCACTTCTCTTCTAATCCTCATGGTAGGATTAAATGGGCAAGCTATTAGTAAGCCCATCAGGAAACCACGACTGGGGAGGTTTAAGTCGTATTTTCACCAAGGAACAACTAATAAGTGTCAGATGTAGGATTCACACCTGTCTTGGTTTCCTGTTGCTGCTGTAACAAATTATTACAAATTTAGTGGCTTAAAGCAACACAAATTTATTGTCTTACAGTTCTGGAGATCAGGACAAAAAGGGCTAAATCAAGATGACAGCAGGAATACCTACCTTCTAGAGGCAGAAGAGAGAATCTGTTTACTTACCTTTTTCAGCTTCTGGAGATCTTCCGCATTCCTCGACTCATGGTCCCTTTCTCCAACTTCAAAGTCAGCAGGGTAGCAATTCCATTCTCTCTCTCTTTGACTTTGACACTCCTGTCTCCCTCTTATAAGAACCCTTGGAGTTTCATTGGACCCACTTAATTGACACAGGTTATTCTCATCTCAAGATCCTTAATTTAGCCATATCTGTGAAGTCCCTTTCATCTTGTAAGGTAACAACGCATTCATACATTTCAGAGATAAGGATGTGGACACTTTGCGGGAGCCGCTATTATGCCTACCAAAACACCCAACTCTTTCCTCGTCCAATGCCACAAGCCAGAAATTGAAAATTATTGACATCTTGAATTTTAGAGCTCAGAGTACTTTTTAAGCCCACGCAGTTTTTAGAATTTAAATTGGTTGCCAAGATTCAACTCAGTAGTTTTCAATGAAAATGTATATTTCTAACTTCTCTTAAAGACATGAAATAATGATTTCTGCAAAATAAGAATAGGTCCTAGTGGCTGCCCCATTTATACTGGTTGTGGGCTGTCCAAGTCCTACAGTCTCCACCGTTTTCTGTTGTGTTCTCAATATAGAGGCCACACGTCAGTTATCATTCATCATCTTCCTCCTGGACAGAGGCGCCTTCGAGCTGGCAATCCCAGTCTTCTTTCCTCTTCACTCCGTCCTTTCTGCCCAAAGATGAGTTCTCAATTTTTAAATCCAGGTATTGCCAAAATATGTAAGCCCTTCTTTGTCTAATTTTGGCTTGGATAGGCAAATATGAAGACAGAAAAAAACTCTGCATAAAGTGACTGTCAGGGCATGGCTGTGATTTAGTTTGAAAAGCTTTTGAAAATCAACCTTCTCAGTGTCCAGTGGAAGGAAATGGAGCTTGTTAAAATAAACCTTCTCAAGTTATTGAAGTTTCTGACAAAAAGACACCTTGTTCTGAAAACTCTAAGATTCCTCCTTATAGTTTCAGAAGAGGAATTCTCTAGTCTCCTGTTCAAGTTCCAGATATTCTGTTTGCAGTAAGTATATGGGGAAAAACAGGTGGGTTTGTACTTTTTGTTGCTACATTTGGCCATTGCCATTCTAGATTTAATAACCTTTAACTCATACACTTTCTTGGACATGCAGCTAATTTACAGGCAAGTAGCCCTCATGTTGATTCCACCTCTTCATCAGAAATGCTGCTGCCATGCTAAATTATGTGATCCATGACATACTGGAGGCATGACAATTCAGGTTAACATACTGCTGCAGTTCTACAATGTGGACCTTACGCTGATTATTAATGAAAAGTTGTGCTCTGTGTCAAATTAATGTGCCGTGGAGTTATATTTTGGCTCGAAAGCAAAGCCAGATAACTAATCTCTACCTCCCGTTTATTAGTAGAATGCTGAGCTCATTATTGCCCTTGTAAACTGGCAATATGCTCTGAAACACCGGCCTATTGAGCGCTGATCAGGAATAAGGGGCATCCTCCTTCATTGCTAGGTTTTTTTTTTCCTTTTCCACCCAGGTTTAACCCTGAAATCAAAAAGAGCCAAATCATATTGTTGACCACCCCAAATAATGTACCATGATCATAAGTACCATTTATGGAGCATGTTCTTTGTATTTGGAATGAGTTTATTCTCTTCGTATTCATTCCTTATATAGTCTTCCTAATAGTCCATGGTACACGGAGCATGCGGCCCCATAGTCTCAGCTTCTGGCGCACAATAGATTCTCAATGAATGCTCATAAAATGTTCAGCCTGATGTTAGCCACTGTGGGGGCTAATTTTCTCTTGTGTCCTGCAGGCCCTCTTTCCTCTTTATTCTGGAAACTCAACCAGCATTCCCTTCCCCCTCCTAGCCAAGATGGTGGGCGCATAACCCAGATTAGTCTAATAATAATAACTCATTCTTACCGTCATAGTGAAGGAACTGGGAGTGGGCATACAACCCATCCCAACCAATCAAAGCCTTTCCTAGAAGTGTCTGAAATGGTTTGAGGGTGAGAAAAAGCCCTTTTCCCCTTTTCTGATTGGGCAGTTAATAACGTCTAGGGTTGGGGACTAGGATGGGACAGGCAAGGTGTTTAGGGCACAGAATTTAAGGCAGCACTCACTCTCAGAGTCATACAAACACAGAAGAGATACCTGAAAGTAAGTGCCTCCTTAAATCATGTACCCTGAGCATCTGCTTCATCCCAGCCCTGAGACGATGAACCTAGAAGTGCCAGCAGCCATTCCATCAGCCACATGAAAAATTCCATTTCATTTAAAAAGAATGAAATCAGTAAGCAAAGTAGTCCTGCTCCTAACATTTGCAGGGCCCAAGGCAAAAGTACAAATGAAGTACACGTGCCATCCGTCTAAACATTTAAACTTTGTTAATAAGACTATGCCAAGAGCCCAGCTGGCATCTGTGCCCAGGGACCATCAACCATTTCCAGGGTCTCCTCTTCAAGACCTAGAGGTCAAAGGGGCTGAACTCCTCACCTCTGACCTCCCAGCCCTGCTACCTTCAAGCTTGAGGGGTAACAGACTCCTGGGAGAGGAGTCACCCACCCAGGCTACTCATCCTGGCCCAGCTACTGACAGACCAGGATAAGGTCTCAGCACAGGAGGATTTCCTTCCTTCTCAGCTCACTTTCCCAACTTAGAATTTCCAGACTATTCTAGAATAGCAGTCTCAGAAAACAGGGGAGAGAGCGGCACAGGTGTCTGCAGAATCCAGTCTTCCAAAAAACCCACTTTGTGTTTTAGGATTTATGTCAAAGCATCTCATCTTTCTTGGCATCCCAGGACCGGGACTCCAATTTTCCTCTCCCCCAATTCCTGTTGACAAAATTACCAAACTTTCAAAAAACAATGTTTTCATAAGGTTGAAATAAAAAAAGCAACAACAGTGTTTTAGCATGAAGCAGGGCTCCTGGGGTGTAGGTTCCTAAGCTACAGTCTGTGCAGACACGGACCCTAAGGTCCAGAGGCCCTAAGATGTATGGCCTCTAAAATGGTCTCTCTAACATGCAAGGTGTCCTAGGGTGGAACATCCTTAAGACGCAAGGCTACTAAGTAGAGGATCCCCTAATGTGGAAGGTGCCCTGATTTGCAGGGTCCTCCATATAGAAGCTCCCTTCTCTGAGAAAGTTTTGTAGGGAAACCTCAGGGAAATGCCATTTTGGGGGCCTGAGATTCTGTGACCAAAGCATGTTGTGGTTTCTCCTCCTTATGGGAGATCAATCAGATTCTCATTTGATATAAAGAGCTTTGTCGTCTGTCTCAGAAATATGCAAAAACAAGACAATAGTATCTACAAATTCTCTCATTGCTCCTCATTGCTAAGATACCATGATTGCTTACTTTTGTATTAATCTATTAAAGATTACATAGAAAAGAAGAATTTCTGTCAGTGTCCTCAATGAGATAAGAGAGTGGTGATTAGATTTTACCATTGACCCATGATTTCTTCCCAGACGAAAAACTAAAAGGGCTCAGAAGTTCCATTTCTCATTGTGATGGTTAATTTTATGTGTCAACGTGACTGAGCTAAGATGTCAAGGTAGCTAGTAAAATATCATTTCTGGGTGTGGCTGTGATCCTGTCTCTGGAGGGGATTAGCATTTGAATTGGAAGTCTGAGTAGAGAAGATCTCCTCACCAGTGCAGGTGGGCATCATCCAAACTGTTGAGGTCCTCAATAGAGTAAAGAGGTGGAGGAAGGGAGAATTGGCTCTCTGCTTGAGCTGGGACATCCATCTTCTCCTGCCCTCGGACATCAGTGCTCCTGGTTCTCAGGGCTTCAGTTTTGACTAGGATTATATACCACCAGTTTTCCTAGTCCTCCAGCTTGCAAACAGCAGCTCGTGGGACTTCTCAGCCTCCATAGCTGCATGAGCCGATCCCTCATAATAAATCTCTTTCTATATATCTATATCTATATATCCTATTAGTTCTATTTCGCTGAATAGCCCTGACTAATATACCCGTCAAAATGGTGATTTGATTAGTGCTGACAGAAGCTTGACTGCACTTGGCTGGTCCATTTTTCATCATCCACTCCTAACAACTGAACAAACAGTTAGCCCTATAGACAGTAAGAGGATTCCACCTTCAGGGTGAAAACAGATAAAACTTGAATGATGAATAGGAGCTGGCTAGGTGAAAATCAGGTTTGCTGGAGGAGGAGGAATCCTTGCCGACAAAGAAGAAGAGGGCTTAGGGCAAGGAAGGATTTAGCAAATTCAAGGAACTAGAAAGCGTGCCAAGAGGGAGGAGGAAGAGGATGAGGAGACAGAACGGGAAGGAGAGAGATTGGGTGAGGTTGGAGAAGTTGACAGGAGCTCCATCATGTGGGACCTTCTTCTCTTCTCACATGGGGAAGAACTTGCCTATTATATTAAGTTCATCAGGAAATCATTGATAGGGTTTAAAGAAATGACTAATAAGATCTGAATTAAGGTTTTCAAAACTAATTCTGTGGACTGGGGGAGAGGCAAAGTAGATCAAGCTGAGATCTAGCTTGGACGAGGCTGGTGATAATGGGTATGTTAGGAATGGAATGTTATGCATGTTACATATTATAACATAAATGTATATTTGCGTGGAATGGATTTCTGTCTCCTGTGTCTGGATTTTGGTGTATTTCTTACAGGCATTTTCTCTCCCCACTTCTTTTTCTCTCAGATATAAGTTCAGCCCAACTTTATCCACGACATGGAGAAGGCCAGCTATGGCAGGAGGGCTTTTTCATCTCCATGTGAAATTAGAAACAGAAAAGTTCCCTGGGTCACAAAAACAGCTACATAGACTGTTGGAGTTTTAAAAACACCCCTTTAGACCAACTTCTGCATGAAATGAACTCAAAGAACAAAGAAAACAAAGCTTTTGTAAACGTGAAACCCTCTCAACCTCTCTACCATTCACACACAGTTTTAAAATGTCATACTTGAAACCGTTCAAGAACAAAGGCTGTTTCTACACAGGCAAAAGAGGTGCACAAATAGGATAGTTACTTGTCCAAACAATTACCCATATAATTCAGACCAAAATATATTTAATTATCCAGATTAGAGACTGAGTGTCATGACTTTTATTTGCACGTTATCAGAGGGTCTTTGACATCTGTTTTCAATTTTTTTCTCCTCCTGGATAAAGTGCTGGGAGAAGTCTTAAGCAGCTCAAAATTATCTTATTCCAATATTTATCAATCAAACACTTTGCCATGGATAAAGTGTTAACTGAAGCTCTAGCAGAATATATTATGGAATTTGGAAATCTTATCCTAAAGCAAACTTCATCTCAAAAGATGAGGTCGTGTGTGATTTGATAATATACTCCTTCCCTCACTGTAGAAGAATCCAAAGGCAAATGCAAACAGAGATAAACATGAAGAGTCATTTAAGGCAGAGACATACCAAATGACCAGTTTCTGTGTTCAGTGTTGGGAGGATTGAGTTTTGTAATGCTCAAGAAAAACACTGTTTTCACCATAGTAGTGTTGCCTGAATCCATTAACTGTCTTCTATTTCTTTAGTTATTATTTTATTGAGGTCACCTTGGTTTATAACATTGTGTAAATTTCAGGTGTACATCATTATATTTCAGCTTCTGTACAGGCTGCATAGTGTTCACCATATGATCCAGCTATTCCACTTCTGGGTTTTTATCCAAAGAATATTAAATATCTTCTAATCAAGAAAACTTTGCACCCTGTCTTTATTCTAGTATGCATCTGTGCGAGGTTTCTCAATCTCCGCACTACTGACCTTTTGGAATGGATAATTCTTAGGCTCACAGGGAGGCTGTCTTATGAACTGTAAGAGGCTTAACAGCATCCCTGGTCCCTACCCACTAGATACTACTAGCATCCCACCCCCATGTCATAACAGCCAAATATGTCTCCAGGCAATTGCCAAATGTCCCCTGGAGGAAAAATTGCTCCTGGTGGAGAAACATGGTTGTAGAAGCCATTGGAAAATGTTTGGGCAGCCAAGCTTCAACTCCTTTTTGAGGAATTCCCTCTGGTTATCAAGATGAATTCACGTGCCTGTTCTCCCACTACAAAATCTAGAGGGATCCTTATAGTTTCCTTTACCTGAGTCCTCAGTCTCATCACTTCAGCAGGACCCAGGGAAGGTCAGATGATCTAAGCTTAGCCAATTAGGTTTTTCACTAGACTCTGAATCTGGATTGGAGAAATGCAATAAATGATGATATGGTTGAGTTTAGTCATTCCAGTGGCAATTCTCCAGGCAAGACAACTGAGTGATTCCTATAATGATACCTGGTTCCCATCTGTTCCAAATCTGATCTAATGGCCTTCTTTTGCAATGTAGAACCCTCATATTATTCTTTACATAAATTAGCCAGTCACAATCTCTTACTTGCAGCCAAAGATCTTCCTTAAAATAGATCCTTCACATTAATTTCATTAAATCATTTTAAAACAATTAAGCAATGAAAAATCAAGTAAAACAATAGAAAATGAAACCATTAAAAATTTTATTCACAATTTAACCAAATAAATGGTTCTTTTGCTCAAACAATTAAAAATTAGCAACATTTATTGAGCATCAATTGTGTGCCAGCCTTCTACTGAGTGCTTATGATACAAATTTTATCTCTTGTTCTCATAAATAAACTTCCTCTTTGAGTTAGTTATTTCAAACGAACAAAAAAAATATTATAACATTACACTAATGACAGTAACTGTTTACTTGAGGGATACCCAAATTTTCTTTTCTTTTTCTTTTTTTTCGCTTGAGGAAGATTCACCCTGAGCCAACCTCTGTGCCACTCTTCGTCTATTTTGTATGTGTTTCACCACCACAGCATAGCCACTGATGAGTGGTGTAGGTCCCCAGAAGGAACTGAAGCAGGGCTGCTGAAAGGGAGCACACTGAACTTAACCACTAGACCACAGGGCTGGCCCAGAGATACTCAAGTTTTTAGTAGCAAAACCCAAATTTCAAACAAGATCATTTGCTCAATCTCAAAACATAAAAATGAACAAAATAGCACCTGTGTAGTATATCTTCTTGACTTCTCCTATATAATATTTATATGCTTTTAATTTAAAAAATGAGAACATTCAGCCCTTTTGATGACCACAAAATTATCAAACTTTAGATTAAAAGATTTTAAATGATATTTAGAAATAAATTTGCTTCAGCCTCCAAATTGTATCTATCTTGAAATTCTCCATCTCTTCACCCAATAAATTAATTTTTTCCTGTAGATCATTTACCCTATGAGCAAATTGTCAATTTATTGCCTCTTGGCCCCAAATCCACCCTTCACTACCTGTTCTACAATCATGGAAATGGACCCTGTACACATTTCTCCTTTGCCAGCTGACGCAGTGTTAAGCTTTGTTAGTAGAGGCACCTGGAGAAACACTGAAGGAGAAAGCAGTTTCTCTCCCTCATTCTGATCTGCTCTCTCAGCAGGCTTCTGCAAAACGCATAGCTTCTATGGTGACCAGCTCTGTAGTACAGACAGCTTCAGCGGTGTTTGGCTCCTGTAGCTCTGATTTTTGCAGCATTCGACATCAGGCAACCAGCAGCATGTGACACCTGCCTGAGGACAGCTTTCCTCTGGCACTCTCTCAGATGGCTTCACAGAAAATGCTGAGGCATGACACCATCCCATAGACAGCTTACTCAGACATCCCAGAGATTCCAAGAGAGACCTAGTGATGCAACTCCCTAATGGGCTTCTCTGCTATCCAGTGAACCATGACCCAATCCTCTCCAACAAGGTCTGAAGACCTCTTCTTTGGACACTATATCTCAGCCCAAGAGGTCGTAGATGCTTTCTATACCTGCTATTTCTATATTCTTTAGAACTGGAATTCTCTTTACCCCTGACTAGCCAATCCTCTGTTACTATAATTCTGTGATAGAATTTAATAAGTTCTTTACATTAAAATTTTCATTTTCAAATTACTGGATAGTTTCTGTCTGCTGATTGGATCCTGATGCATCTCTTTTTTTTAATCACTAACTTCCTTGTCTGCTAATTCCAACATGAGGATCAGTGTGAGTATTTTCCTGTTGATTTTTTAAAAAATTGACTGTAAACAGCAGTTTTCTGTTTCTTCAAATGCCTAGTAATTTTATTTTGTTTTTACTGTACAGTAAATAGTATGGACAATACTTTCTAGAGATGCTAGATTCTCTTACCTTCTGAAGAACAATGACTTTTGTTCTGTCAAGTACTTGAATTACAGGCAGATTTCCTTGATGTTGTGGAGGCTTGGTTAGAAGCTGTTACTAACTCTTTTATTTGTTTATTTACTATTATTGAATATATGTGAGATATAACATTGTGTAAGTTTAAGTTGCACCACGGTTAATTTGATACATCTATATATTGCAATATGATTGCCATTGTAGCAATAGTTAGCACCTCTAGGACATTACATAACTATCCTTTCATTTTAGTGGTTGAGATAATTGTTTTAGTCTCTTAGCAAGTTTGGTGATTGTAGTACAATATTGCTGTCTATACTAGGACTATTTTATTTTCACTCTTAGTTGTAGGGCACATCCCTTAATCCTGAGACATGGTCCTTACTCTTAAGGCATGGCCATTTTGAATAAATTGCCAACATGTTTATTAAGCACCTCTAATTTGGCAAGATTTGAATTCAAAACTCTATCTCTCCAGTACTGGGCAGAAGCTAAAGTCTGCTAAGTTAACTTTACAGATATTTCTCCTCAGTTTCTTGGAGTTTCACTCCACAGATGGACATTCTAGGAGTCAACAAATGATTTAAGGATGTTTTATGTAGCATTGGGGGTTCCTCCCTGTGCCTCACTCCTTTCTGTTATCCTCCTCCCCACCAACTTCTAGCCCCACTGTCATCTCCAAACCCGCATCTCTGCCTCCTCATTTTCCAATTGTTTCATCCCCCATTCATAGAATGGACTAGAGCACTCTGTCAGGGTACAAGCCATGCAGGTGTGGATTTCAAACAATAGAATCCCTTCTTTCCAGGTTTGATCTCCTTCTGTTTTTATCTACTTTTCTTTTTCTCTACATTATATCAACCGTCTATTGCTGTGTACAAACACACCCCAGAACTTTGTGGCTTCTTACACAAACTGTTCATGTAACTCTCGATTCTGTGTGTTGGCTGGGCAGTTTTTATCTGAGCCACTTGGCTTGTTTCTGCTGGGCTCACTCTTGTACCTGTGATCAGCTGGAGGGCTAACTGGTGTCTCAGTGGTCTAGGATGGCCTCATGCACCTATCTGGGTGCTGGCAGGCTACCAAAAAGAGAAAACAGACCATCTGTCTCTCTTCCAACAGGCTAACTTGAGTTTCTTCAGATGGTGGTCTCTGGTGTCCAAATAGCAAAAAGGTAAATCTCAAAGAACAAGTGTTTTCCAAGCCTCTTTTTGAGCATATTGTTAGTGTTTCATGGACAGAAGCAAGACACATGGCCAATCCAGGTTCAAGGGCTTGAGAAATAGACTCTACCTCTTGATGGGAGGAGATACAACATCACATTGCGAGAGTATGGATGCAAGAGGGACAGAATCAGTAACCTCTTACAGATTCTATCACAAGTTTCTTGAAACGACTTATGAAAATCCATCCAGTTTGCAGTTGTCTTGGAATATTTGTTGGTCTGATACGTGCTACTCCTCTATTGCGAGACCTCTTCTTGCTGGGTTTTTAAGTGAACGTGGGGGGCACGTATTGTTTACTTTCTTCTACTACCTTACGTTGTCTGTCTGGTATAAGCTTGTATATTAAATTAAAGGAGAGTGTACAACTACAACAATCCTGCTTATGCCTACTATATGGAAGATGCCTTCTATACAGAGATTTTTCTGGACAACTGAACCTGATTCAAAATTCCCACAATTCAAGACAAGCTTTGATATTGTATGATTCTTAATAAAAGATAGTTTAGAGAGATTAGAATTATTTCCAATTTTGCATAAAGTCAGAGTTTTTGTATAATTGCATCATTCACCTTCTGCTAAAATGCAACCACGATATATATCCACAGATAAAGCAAAAGTAGCTTTATTCCCGGAGCTGCATAAAATAAATTAATCTGACAATATGAGTTAGCACATTTTGGGGTTGCAGTGCGTTACCACTTGGTATATAACACTTGATGGGGCAGAATAATTTATTATAGTTTAAAAATAATTTAATCATATTTTAATAAAATTCAAAGAAAACATTTGCACAGTCCTTGAAATATCTCTGCTAAAAGGAACATAGTTTTAAATCCTCTGTTTCAAATGCGGTCTCTGCCACAGGACCACAGATGTCTTGAAAACCGAATCACTGTCTTACTGTGTCCTAAACTCCTAGAGAGTAATGATCCTTAATATTTTCCTTAACTGAGGTTTAATTAAATAATAAGGCATTAACAACTTGGCTAGTGGTGAGATAAGTTTTGGGCCTAAATGATGATTTATTTTACAGTTAGCTCTGTAAGTTAGGCATCACGAATAACTTCACTTATTAATTTATTCAGTGAACTTTAATGAGCCCATATTACTTACCCAGAAACCAATAGGAATGCTGAATAGTTTTTGTAAGCATTCAGCTCAAGGTATAGAAATGGTAATAAATACGGTCTTTAAAATCACTGTTAAAACATCCATTGTTGTTGAGATGTTGTTTTAGAAAAACCCACATCACTCCTGTGGTTCTGCTTTACTCTCTTACACTGCTATCACACTCAATCCTTCTGATGCTAGGCGTATAGGGGCTTTCCCCACACCAAGCAATTCTGTGAGGCCAGCTGGGTATCTTACAATTTAACTCAATCCTGACGTTATTTATCTGGAGACAGCATCAGATCCCACAGGTTAAGGGCTCAGTGCCACAAGGCTGTCCTCTTCTTCAGATGCCAATCACAAGTAGCAGGTCCCCACATTACTCACAACTTCTGTCCAACTTGGCTACAAATCGCAGGTTTCTATGACCCCCTCCTCGAGTTTGACTAATTTGCTAAAGCAGCTCACAAAACTCAGAGAAACACTTACAATTACCAGTTTATTAAGGATGTGGTAAAGGATGCAGATGAATAGCCAGGTGCAGAGGCACATGGGTGAGATCTGGGAAGGTCTCGAGTCCAGGAGCTTCCATCCCTCTGGAGTTGGGGTGTGTCACCCTCCTGGTACATGGATATGATCACCAACCTGGAAGCTCTCTGAACTCCACACTGTTGGGATTTTATATAGCTTCTTCATGTAAGCATGATCAGTGATTAACTCCATTTCGGGCCCGTCTCCCCTCTCTGGAGAAAGGGGGGTGGAGCTGAAAGTTCCAAGCTTCTAGCCATGTTTGGTCTTTCTAGTGACTAGTCCCCATCCAGGAGCCATCCAGGAGGCCACCCAGAGTCACCTCATTAGACCAAAAGATGCTCCTAGTTCTCTTATTACTTAGGAAATTACAAGAGTTTTCAGAGGTCTGTGGCAGAGACCACTATATATGTTTTCTGTTATCTCACAGATGTAAAATGGTGTAACCACTCTACAAAAGAGTTTGGCCGTTCCTTAAACAAATATCAACCCAAGAGAAATGGAAACTTCTGTCCACACAAAGACTGTAGGAGAACTTGTATAAGAATGCCAGTTAGCAGCGTTATTTGTAATAGGCAGAAAGTGGAAACAACCCAAAAGTCCATCACCTGGTGAATAGATAAACAAAAGGTAAGATGTCCATACAATGAAATAATGTTTAGCATTTAAAAAGAGAAAGATACTGTTATGTACCACAGCCTCAAGAAGATTATGCCAAGTGAAAGAAGACAAACACAAAAGCCCACATGTTGTGTGATCCCAGTTAATAGAAAGTAGATTAGCAGTTGCCTGGGGCTGGAGAGGGGAATAGGGAGTGACTACAAATGAGCACCCAAGGTTTCTTTTAGGTTTGTTTTAGGGATGATGGAAATAATCTAAAATTAGATTGTGACGATGGTTGCATAATCCTGTGAATTTATTAACAACCACTGAATTGCGCGCTAAAAATGAGTAAATTTTATGGCTTGTATGTTATACCTCAATAATGCTGGTTTAAAAAAATCGTCATTAAAAGGGAGTACTGTATTCCGGAGTCAGGGAAGGCATACTGGAATAGGTGGCCTGGGGTACATCTAAAGGATAACAAAAATTGGCTGTTTGAAGCTTCCGTGGAGATAGATAGGCTGATAAAAGGCTACCACAGAGATGAGAAACACCACGCGGTATGTTAACTGCGTTTGGTATCCCTGTGTAGGATCTACACTAATTTGTGATGCAATGAGACAGACAGTGGTAAGAGATAAGGACAGAGAAGCGGGAAGTAGCTAGAACATGGAGGGTCTTGTGTGTGATATTTTAAAAGTGGATTTTTATTCTGTACACTATTAGGATATTTTGAAAGTTTAAAGTCAGAATGTCACCTAATCAGCTTTATTTTTCAGATTAATCACAAGGGAGTTGGTATTGAGAGGGGCATTGCTGGAGGCAAGGGGACCAATTAAGGAGTTAGTGAAATATTTAAGATGAGAGATGATGATGATTGCAAGTAGGGATGTTGTAATAAGAACGGGGACAAACGTTTTTTCTGTAAAATTGGCAGATTGATTGAATGTGGGAAGTAACAGTGAGGGGAGAAGCATGGATAAATTCCAAGATTTCGGCCTCAGTGAGTGGATATATGGTGATTCCAACAGCTGAGACAGACTCCAGGAGGGCCTATTCTGAGGAAAAAGGTAATAGGTCCAGGTACCTATGGACCTTCGGATATCATAAGAGACTCCAGATACAAGCCTGTCTCTGAGCGTCTTTAACATGGTAGTTGGAACTGTGGGAGTAGATTACTTAGCTGGAGCAGATGTGCGGATTGAAAAGAACTGTAGGTCAAGAATGGAATCCCAGGTGATCATGAGGGACCAGACCAGAAAATTATTTTGCCTGGTTCTTTTCAAACTGTATTTCCTAAAGGGCTGAGTGAACAAGACTCTCATCTTCCTAAACCACTTTTACCAGAACTTTTTAGCTTTTTCTCTCTTATGTGTGAGGCAGACTTGGCAAGGTCTTAAAGATGGCCTGTAAGAATGATGGAGGAATATTCTAAACCATCTTTTGGACTCCTGGTTTGTTTGAGTTCACCTGCTAGTTGGATTAGGTAACATCAAAAGATAGACACACTATCTATTAGAATGTTTTAAATACATTTAATTGGCAAAATAATTTGCCCATGAGTGGAAAGTGGCGTACTTCTGTCTTTTGTATTTCAGAAAAATTATTCACATTATTCACTGATTCAACTTTAATAAAGCACCGAAATATTCTTTTAAAAAAAATTTAAAGTTGCCTAGTGATGAGGAGGAATTCTAAAGAAAGTGAATCAGAAAAACCACCAGTTTTCGTTTTCTCTTGTGGTTTGTATTTATTACTAATTCACTGGTCAATTTTTTCTTAAAGTTGACTTGTAGGTTCCTAGAATTGTAAGAGAATTTAGAGGTCATCCAATTCAGCTTCCTCAATTTAATCAACAGACTGTTGAAACCAGTCTGCTCCCTGATGGAAGAGTTCCTATGTAGCTTTGGATTTATGACTTTTACAGAATGTCGGAAGTGGAAGGAAACTCGGAAATAAACTTCATTCACTCCAAGTCCCACACTGATAGACCCTGGATCAAATCTACCCTTGGCAATGTTTCGTTTGGCTGCTTGCCCAACACTTCATTATAACTTTCATTAGCTGTAAATTTCTTCAGAAGGGAGATTCATTAGAAAACCCTGAATTCTTCAGCTATTCTTATAAAAAAACAGAAGAGTATGCAGTACTGGGGACACTTTTTCACATATTAGCAATCAGCTAGGACTAAGCAGTGCTTACCCTCTTTAGATGAGGCATATGATTTCTAGTTCCCAAAGTCAGGCTCTATCCTGCCTACTTCCGTGGACACTTGAGTTTGAGACACCAAAAACAGATCAACACAATGGCTTGTGTAATAGATACTAATCAAGTGTCTCTAGGTGCTAGAATATATGACCGTGAGAGCAAATTTCTTCTCTGCTCTATCTCCAGCACCCAGAACAGTGCCTGGCACACAGTGGGCAGAGAGACAAGAGATTTTGAATTAAGAATGCTAGGTTCTGATGATATAAGGTTCTGCCTGTCAAGCAGTTCAAATGGGTAGGTAGGAATGTACACAAGCCATCAAATCACAAGGTGATGACAACTTTGAGAATGTTGCCCTTGAGGGAACAGAGACTAGAAAAGTCGGAAGTTGCACTGTCATCATTCAGTGGTTAATGTTAAAACTAATGCTCAAACCCTGCTCTTTCAAATTATTTTAAGTGAGAATACAAAGTAAAATAAAAGACAGACTATCTTGGGCAAATTAGTTAAAAGAATACATCAAGGAATGTGGGAATAAGGAAATCCCCATTTAATCTTGGCCAATTTATTAAACTACAGTCCCCTAAAACCAAAAAAATAAAATTCAGTGTTAACCATAATTTCTCACCAGCCATAATTTATTTGTAGTTATTACTGGATTAGTCTGCAGATACACATGAAGACTATTTTTAAACTATTTCTATTGAGCATAATATCTAAGCATACTTTTGCCCAACCAGTTCCATGCCAGAGGAAACTAATTCATGTTGTCACTTGTGTGATAATTATTGCATTTACAAGACAATTTGAGAGTCAATCTGGTACTATTTTCTTTTCAGTGTGCAGGAATAGCGTAATTTGCTACTCATTATATATAGCTGTTATAGGAAGTATGTGAACATTTTGGTACAAAAATTTTAAAATACAGCAACTCGGCATCTCTATTAAGGAGATCCAGACTTAAAAATCCCACAGCATTCACGCCAACATCTGTCTAAGCCAGGGTGAAAGTCTGGTCTAGTGATACTGGCATGAGCTTGAACTTGAGCGCTCTACCGTGGGATTCTGGGCACCTTCTCACTTGAATTATTGTTCTGAGTGATGTAGAACTTGGCTGAGATAAAGCACCTTTGGGACTAAGACTCAAAACAGACGTTGTAACATCTTATCCCTTTAATTTTAGAGTCTATTATTTACCTGGGTTGGTAAAATTGGTGCTGGTAAATTGAGACTATTTATCTGGAATATAAGTCATAAATCTGTTTAGTGATTCATACAGGAGAAATTCCCAGAAACTCGGGATATAGTCTGGGACAACTGGATGTAGAAATGTCAACAGCTGCTCAAAATGCCTGAGCTTCATACAACATAAGTCAGAACAGATCCCAAAATCATCAGTGCAGGTGAAAGCTAAATAGTTGACATGAAAGAGGTAAAAGAAGTCACAGATAGAAATGCTCTGGAATGAATGACAGCTAGTCTTCATTCTTTGAAGGCATCTTTTCTTTCTGAGAAATGATTCCTTTCTCTTTTAGAACAACAAAAGTAATCATGCCATAGATAACTAGAATGCTGAAACGGAGACCTAATTGATGGTTGAGCCATTGATTCATAGGTAAAAGCTTGAAGAGCAGGTCAGAAACCCAGTATCAATAAAGGTTCAAAAGGAAATCCAGAGTCCAAGAAACCAATGATCCAAGTGGTTGAAGGATAGCAAGTCCAGGGAAACACAATTTACTCTTCCTTTGCTCACGACAGGCATTATTAATCAATTGGGCACTCTGCTACTGAGCCTGGATAAGGCATACTTCTCAATCCCATCCTTCAGACAGCTACATGTTTTAGCTCAGAGGTTGAAGCCTACTTACTATGCCTGGGAGAAGAACTAGCTCAAGAGATCTAGTTCACTTTTCCACAAAGATCAGAGGGAAATGCATATAAGAGCTGCAGTTGAGTCACGGTGTTATGTCTTACATTAGCACCAACCAAGGGTGGGCAGAGGGTCTTCAAGTCAAACTCTGCTGGGGATGGGGTGTCCAGGTAAAAAGGAAGAGAAAACTTTCCTATAACCCAGTTTTTCTGAACAATGATTACTGCCACTTTCAGTAATTTACCGAAGTAGATTTTTTGGGTTTAAATGATCCTGTTGGACTTACATTACTCAGAAAGGTATCTGCTTCCTATTCGTGTTGAATTGTATGAACATAGCTAAATCTTGTTTATTATTTAAATAAGGGTTGCTTTTGTGTGTTCTGGGAATCTAAGAATATATTGTTCTTTATAAAACCCCATTACCTATGGGCAGAATGTGTTACACTCTGCATAGGATGTTCTGTTACAGGCTGGTCCTAGAGCAAATGTTATTGCAGATTATTTACAGACAACGTTACATTTTGTTCCTTCTGTCATTCACCAGTGAGCTTGTGACTCTCTGAGCTATCTGCCCTTTGTCATCATACTCACTTCTTCCTTTCGTGAATTTTAACATTATCCATTTATATTCAGGTTTTTATTTGAATATAACCAACCAATTCTGGATCTTGTCAAATTCTCCTCTGTGTTTCTGCTGTAGCTGTTATGAGCCTTTCACTGCTGTGTTGTAACTTTAAAGATATCCATTGGCAGGATGAGACATTTTGTTTAATATGACCTGGTCCTCTTCAGGGCTTTCTCCACATTTCTTTATCTTTGGGGGATGAGTAGTACTGTATAGGAAATGGCCAAGAGCATCCACAAATAAGTTATGTTGTTAAAATCTTGGTGTAATGCCATGGATGTAATCTTATACTCCCATTAGAGTTCAGAGAAAAGTAGTACCTTAAACATGGCTTTTGCACCATTTTTCCTAAATATCCCATGCTTTGTAAGTGAACAGTGCTTCATATTGTGCTGAGCCAAGAGCATTTTTTTAGTTAGTTTTATTCCATGTAAAACGCTGTGACCCTTAAACAGATGTGAAAGGAAAATGAAAATGTTATAAGAAGATCAGGCTAATGTAGCATTATTTAAAATGTAATAACTAATAATGACGATTGATATTAATACAAATATTCCTTTTTTCCTTTTACGTTAGCATACATTGATTTGGAGATTTGGGTTGCAACTTTACCATATAATGAAAACCTTTTATTCTTTTCTACTGACAAATCCCAAATTAGGGCCTTGAAAATTCATTCCCATGTGCTCTTTTATCACTGAAATCAGAATATTTGAGAATGAGATTCAGAAGAGATACGCTTGAGAGATATTTAGGGATTTTATTTGACAGGTATTGGTCACTGATTGTAAACCAAGTTGGACACATAAGGAGGTGTCAAGAATGACGCAGGTTTCCGACTGTAGCAACTTTTGGGATGATGATATTGTTTACTGAAATTTGAATTGTTTAAATACAGGCAGATTTGGGGAGAAAGATGATGATTTCATGTTTGTATATGTAAACTCTGAGATGCATGTGACATAATTAATGGAAATATCAAAAAAGAGGTTAATATCCAGATCTGGAGAGGTTTGGGCTGAAGATGTAGACTTGGGAATTATCAGACATGGAGGGAACAGAGATAACCGAAGAAGTATAGAATTAAAGAGGATACAGCATCCAGAACGGAACCCTGAAGATGGGCAGAGGAAGAGAAGCTGGTACACTCAGTGAGGCAACTAAGAGAAAAACAGGGTATGCAATGTCACAGAAGCAAAGAGAGAAACGGTATTTTAGGGGGGTGTAGAAATTGATCAACGGGGTCAAGCAAAACAAGGACTAAAAGGGACCAGTGAATTTCATAGCTTGGCAGACTTCCACAAGGTCAGGTGACTGGGAGATTATTATACAGAGCTTGGTATGTCTATGAATTCACTTGTAAACATAAAGTACTGTACGAATATTAGCTCTTTTCCTCCATTAGATCATAAACTCCTTGAGAATAAGGACACATTTATTTATTTAGTATCAATAATGCCCACTTCATCTTTTACCTCAATCCTATGATTAAGAAATATTTGGCAGTTCATGGGGCTGGCCCGGTGACCCAGTGGTTAAGTTCGCATGTTCCACTTCGGTGGCCCAAGTTTCACCAGTTTGGATCCCGCATCCGGACCTATACACTGCTTGTCAATCCATGCTGTGGCAGATGTCCCACATATAAAGTAGAGAAAGATGGGCATGGATGTTAGCTCAGGGCCAGTCTTCCTCAGCAAAAAGAGGAGGATTGGAAGCAGATGTTAGCTCAGGGCTAATCTTCCTCAAAAAAAATATTTGGTAGTTCAGTGAATGAATTAGCTGTGATGCATTATAATTGTTAGGAAACTGCATTTTTTCAGAACTTTTTTAAACATTATTTTTGTGTTACTGACATTGAGATCCTTGATTTTAATCCATCCCTTTAAATTACCAGTTAAGGAAAGTCTATCCTGGGCCTTGAGATTTTCCTGATTTCACAACTACAATCCCTTGAATTTGAGAATTTATCATTCCAAATAGAGGCAAATTTGAAAATATCAGCTCTTGTTCCACTGGCCCCATCTAGAAATGATGACTTTCAGCTTGCTTATTACCGTTACAAACTGAGATGTCTACTTCAGGGTGTACTTGCCTTAATGGAGACAGATTCTCTGTTATCAGCTAGTTTCATCAGCTTCCTATTCTTCTTCTTATGTAAATCTTATCAGAATAGAAAATAGAAAATGTTATCTGTCATTTAAATATAACACCATATACTTGGCAATTTTATTATTTCAGGCACTTTATTATGTTCCTAGTTTCTGAATATTAGAAATGATAAAAAATTTAAGTAAAATGTTTTATTATAAAAATATATATTTATTATAGATTCAGTAGAAAATATGGAACAGTATAAAAAAAGAATGAATTGAGATTTGTTTTGTTCTTTGTATTTTGTACAGATGCCCTTAGTTTTTTTCAAAACATTTGTGTAATAAAAATTCCACTACGCTTGCTTTACAACGTGTTTCCTAAATTATTCACTAAACTCATTTTTTCTTGGTCAATTTATTGAGATCATTTTCCAGTCAATGTGATCTTCATGAAATACACACACACACACACATGCACATATGCACAGTTCCATTGCGTGGATGAAAAAAAATTCATTTAAAGAGCCTCCTATGGTTAGACATTTAGATCATTTCTAATTCTTCAATATTACCTTTTTTTTCAAAGATTGGCACCTGAGCTAACATCTGTTTCCAATCTTGTTTTATTTTTCTTCCCCCGAAAAACCCCCAGGACATAGTTGTAAATTCTAGTTGTGAGTGCCTCTGGTTCTGCTGTGTGGGACGCCGCCTCAGCATGGCCTGACAAGTGGTGCCATGTCCGCCCCTGGGATCAAAACCTGCGAGACACCCGGCCGCCTAAGCAGAGCACGTGAACTTAACCACTCGGCCACGGGGGCGGCCCCTAATTCTTCAATATTATAAACACCACTTCAGGGCATGTCTTTAAAGCTAAATCTTTGTACTTTTAAAACTTTACAGCTAAAGCTTTGATTTTTGGCCTCAGAATATACATCTGGAATTGAAACTGTTGGAATAAAATGTAGATACGCACCAGCTACTGATAAGTAAGGGGAAATTTTCAATCATTACAGAATTTGCCCTACCATGCACACTGAATGTAGAAAAAAGTGGCAAAAGAATAAAATGAGTTGCTTTTAATCTCACTCATCTGAGATGACATTTATTGTATAATCTTATAAACTATGTTTATTAAATATGCCAGATTATCTTCCTCTATGCAATCCTTGTGGTAGATAACATATAATATGCAATAAATTATATAATACACAACTTACAGCATATAGTATGTTACAAAATATATGATATAGTATGTGATATAGGTATACAATATATAATAGCTCACTAATTTATTTTCTTTATTGAAATCCTACGTGTTGATCCTTTATTAGTTTAATTGAAATTTCATGTTTCTTTTTTTATTATAGTAGGTGGATCATTTCCCCTATATGTTTGGATAAATATTTTTACCACATAGATAAGCTACGGATTTCGTATATTTCACTTGTAGCGGGTCAACTTACTGAAATCTCTTAAAACTTTTAATGCTTTTTCAGGTAATTTTTGTGGATTATCTAGACAAAATAACTTTCCTTTTTTTAAAAAATAGGGTAATTTTGTTTTGTCATCTCCGAGATGTATTCTTTTTTCTTCCTGCCTGTCTTCCCTCAACTTTTTCTCCCTCTCTTCCTCCCTCCCATCCTCCCTTCTTGTCTTTTGCTTTGGCTAAAACCTGATTACCAATGTTAAATAATAGTGCTGATTATGGCTATGGCTATTTTATCCATTAATTCTAAAAAGTAGTGACTGTTGCATTTTCATTAAGTGATAAGCAAGATGGACTATGACATTTATGATATTTTTATTTCTAATTTAACCATCACTTTTTTGGTACATCTGGTATTCATGTGCTAATATTTATGTTTTTTTCTAATTTGTTTCTAAATCTTTAAGTGAGACAGGACCATGAGTTTGCGTGTCTGTGTGTGTGTGGGTGCACATGTGTACACAGGTGTGCATACTATTTCAGGTTTTGGCAATGCAGAAATACTAGCCTTTCTAGTTGAATTGAAAAATTTATAATTCAGTTTTCTTCTGAGTTTTGAAAAATTTTGAATAACCTGGAGATTACCTTTTCTTAGAAAGTGTAAATAAACAGCTACTAGACCCTTGTCCAAGCAGCACCATCTCTTGCCTGGACCTGATTGACATCCCAGGTTCCATCGCTAGTCTCCTATGCTACGTTCTCTATGGAGCAGCCAGAAGGGACCCAACAACTATGTCAGAACATGCGCTTCTCTGCTGAGAACTCCCCAAGCTCCCTATGTCACCGTAAACGCTATAGCCCTGATCCACCCACTTCCTCTCTACTCTTCTCGCAGCTCATTCACTCCCTCTTTCCCCTTAGGGCTCCTGTTGTGGTTTCTGTAATATACCAAGCGCTGGCTCTCTCACCTGAGGGACTTTCTATCATATCTTCTCTCGGAACTGATCCCAAATTGCCACAGGATCTTCTGTTGCTTCCTTCAGGTGTTCTTCTAGCCTATCGTATCAGAAAAGCTTCCTGGTACGCTATGTAAAGAACCTCCTCTCATTTTCCTTAAGCTAACACAGCTAGGATTTATTATATGCCACATATATTTACTATATATAATAAATATGCCTTTATATTGCATATTTCTTACATGCACTATTCTAAAGATTTCCCACGTTAACTCAGTTCTTACAACAACGCTGTGGCGTAAGTGCTATCAATCCCATTTTGCAGATGAGAAAGACAAGGCATCAGTGTTTGAAGTGCACACAGCGACTAGGTAGTTGACAAGGATCTGAGCCCGGACAGGCAGATGCACTCACAGCCCGTCATACTGCCCTTTACCCTTCCTCCTCACCTGGACTCATTCACACGTGATTGCTTCATCACACCTGACATCTTAGATCTACGTATTTAGTTTTGTCTGTGCTCTCAAAGTGGGGATTTGCTCATAGCTGTATTCCTGGGTCCTGGAGCAACATCTGGTGCTCGCAGGCTCCCAATAATAAATGCTTTAAAAATAATAAATAAATAAAAGAATCAGGAAAATGAGCCAAGGGCAGAGATTTTTTTGAAGGAGTAATTCTTTGATGCCTCTCAAAAGCTTTCATTAGAGTTGGTGCTCTGTTAGGTTGTCTGCAACCCAAGTCACTTTGGTTGTTTTTTTTCCCCCTAGAAAGTCAGTCTTCTCACTGCTCCCCTCCAACTGTTTATGTGGAAAGCTAACACTTTAATATTCTCTATTATCTGAAACACTATCCCTCTTATCCACCTTGACATTGTGCTTTGCAATTTAGCTCTTATTTTTCTCAATTAGGCTCGTAAGGCTGTTAGAAGCGTCGGATTAGCAAGAATAAAGAACGACTTCCTAAGCATAATCAATAAGTCCACTATTTTTCTGATTTCTATTTTTGCTAAAATTAGCCTTTTTTGTTGATTCATTCTTTTTCTTTCATTAATTCCCATTGTCATTGTTTTTCACCTTATTTCACATAGCATTTTTATCATATTTATTTTTGTCTTGCAAAATTATTGAAGTTCCTATTTTTAATATGATTTTCCAGTTGACTCTCCCTTGTGTTTTTATTTTTACTTGACTAATAATATCTTCTATGAATACTGAGAATTTTGTCTTATCCTTGGTAATTTCACTTTTTAAATTTTTTTAGTGAAGTTTTATAATTCCATTGGCTAAGAGTCCAGAGCATTACTAAGTTAGAGTGGTGGTAACAGCAATTGGATGTTCATGCTTTAGTCAGAATGGTTCTGTGTTCTAGTTATCTTTAGACAACACTGGCTGTTGGTTTCAGGTGGATTTTCTTTATCATAAATAATTTTTAAACTCCTAGTTTACTAATATAATTTATTATTAGAGATGGATGTTAAAGGTTTCCAAATGATTTTTTTCCATGTATAGACTCTATGGATTTCATAGTATGACTTTCTAATGTGACAAAATAGACTTATGGATTTCATAATTATAAACAATGCTTGTAGTCCATGAGTTAGCCTAACTTGGTAATGATATAGATGGAGAGAAACTTCTGTTGTGTTGATTCTGTAGGCTAATATTTAACTAAAAATATTCATTCTGTAGTTATAAAAGAGATAGATATTACTTTGGGTGTGTGTGTGATTTCTTTCAAATTTTACTCTAAAAGATGCACTAATTTTTTAAATATAAAATAGGGATCCTTCTAAGTGTTTTTTTTTTCTTTTTCTGGGGTAATGTAAAAAAATTGGGATAATCTGTTCCTTCACTTTGAAATAATTCATTCCATAAGTATATCTATACTTGGCATAATAAAAGAAACCAATAGAACAGGATAGAAAACCACAAAATGTAACCACACATATGTGAAACTTTACGTATTACACAGCCTCCATTGCAGGTTCCTGCAGGAATGATGAGCCATTTAATAAATTATGCTGGTTCACTTCTGTAGGAAATATATAAAATTGAACCTCAGGCTCATACTAGACACAAACATCAATTCCAGACGGATTTATGGTTTAAATTTGAAAGATAATACTTTAATTTTTAAAAGAAAGCTTAGAAGAATATCTTATATCATTGGAATAGGGAATTTTAAATTATAAATATGATGAAAATGAGAAATCATAAAGAAAATATTAATATGTTGGATTATATTGATGACTTTTTACCAAAAAATATTATAAAAGTGAAAAGGTAAACCACATAATGGGAGAAGATACTTTTAAGATATATTACCAACAAAGATTAGCATTGAGAAAATATAAACAGCATCTACAAATAAATGCTAAAAAGAAAAATGACCCATTCTACTAAAGGCATTATAAAAGAAAATAGCAATGGTGAGTAAACACTGTAAGATAGTCTCAAAATCATTGGTAGTCATGCATGCAAATATAACCACAATGAGATACCATGTTACACATGTTATATTAGCAAAAATTAAAAAATGAGATGATGCCAAGTGGAGATTTCTTTACTGGGGAGTGCAAATTGCCATAGCTACTTTGAAAAACAAGGTGGCATTACTTAGTGAAGTTAAGGATGTACATATGTACATTTCAAAATTTCAACTCCCATGACAGGTGGTTATTCAAGTTTCAGTTTTGTGGAGTTGTTTCCATCTTTTCAAGTTTTTCAATTGGTTTGATTTATATTCCTTTTGCTTTTCATTGACAAATTTATTGCAGTATGTTCACAGAATTTATTGAAATAGTCTTTTGTTGTTACTTAGGATATGATTATTCTCAAAAATATTTTCAATTGTTAAAAATAAAACAAACGCAGTAAATGACACAAAACCAATGTGATTATGAGGTAAATACCCTTGTAACTCACCTACATCAGGAGATAAATTTAACAACTTACCCTTTTACTCTATAAATTTCCTTCTCCAACTCCTACAACTCTTGTCTTTTTTTGTTTTCTTCAATAATTTATTTGTTGAAGAAACAAGACCGTATCTCCTATAGAATTTCCCACAGTGTGGCTTTTGTTGATAGCATTTCTGTGTTATACTTTAACGATTTTCTCTGTTCTCTGTATCTATGCGTCTATCTATCTATCTATCCATCCATCCAACCATCCATCCATCTATGCATCTATCCTTCTATCCATCTATCTATCTATCTATTTATCTATCTATCTATCTATCTATCTATCTATCTCTATCATCTCTGGCAAGAATGCTTCACAGGGAGTGTGCATCCTTCATCAAGCAGCACATAATGTTTCACACCCACTGAGTTGCTGTTTTTGAAAAAAACATCAACAACTAAAGTTGGTGAGGATGTGGGGCATCCTGAACTCTCATATACCACTGGTGAATGTAAAATGGTGCACCCTCTTTGAGAAAAGTTTTAGTAGTTTCTAATAAAATTAAACATACGTTTCCTTGGGAGCCAGCAAGGTCACTCAGGAATTTACCCAAGACTGAAAAGAAAACACATGTTCATGAACGGGTTGGTGCGAGAATATTTACAGAAGCTCTAAACCTGGAAATATCCCAAGGTGACCATCAACAGAAGAAAGAATAAGTAAACTTTGCAGTATTCATACAAATGAATGCTATTCAGCAATAAAAGAATCAAAGTAGTGATACACACAATAGCATAGTGGAATCTAAAACATTATTCTGGGAAAAAGAAACCCTATAAAGGAATACATTTGTGTGGTTCTGTTTATATGAACTTCTTTTAGGTTTTCCTTTTTTTCTTTATCCTTTCTGTTTCCGTTTTCAAATACTTTCTGTGTCTTTTTCATATTTCCTCTTCTATTTAGTTTATCTAGGGATTGGAAACTTTACCCTATTTCTGTTCTAATAGTCTTTTCCTGTTCAATATAAAACAAAATAAGATCATCAAGATTAAAACATTATCTATTAGCATGTTTTCAAAATATGAAATATTTAAGATTTATTTATTATTGTCACCACAATATCATTATAAATTTCTTTGAATATCTTTTTTTAATGGTGATTTTAACATTTCAATGAATTTTGAACCATTAACAATATCTGAAGCAATGCTTTTCATTATTTACTTTGTTGTTACATGTTTTATAATTCCATTTTTAAATTTTTTTTTTATCTCTGGCTAAAATAGTTATTTGAGAGGGTTTTTTCCCCCCAGGAAGGATACTAAAAGTAATACTTTCCAAGAACTTACTCATCAAAAAATGCTTCTCAATTGCATTTCCAAACTGAACTTGTGAGCTTAAAATTCTTAAGTATCAAAGTACTAAAGACTGATGGGTATTGCTTTTAAGATGTAAGAATGTAGGATATGTCAATCAATCTCTCTCTCTTCCTTCCTCTCTCTCTCTCTCTCCTTCCTTTCTTTTATTGCTACCATTTTTTTCTTTGATCAGATCATTGGCAATTTTCTTTCTTTATCCTAGAATTTTGGAAATGTCTTCAGTACTTGTTTAGATATTGGGGGCTTTTAAAAAAGTTTTACCTTTCTGGAAGATAATTGGAATACATCAGAAAATCAGAGAAGAGGTCAGACATTCACAGACATTAAATTAAAGATAATGTTCTACTCCTGGTACTTAATGAGATCACATAATGAGAAAAGAAATGAGAAGAAGTTTAGGAAGAAGACTAGAAAACCCCTCAAATCTACAGATAATCTCTTATACAGAAGAGGAGCACAGAGCAAGGGAGACTGAAAAAAATGAGGAAGGAAGAAAAATAGGAGATTGTCATCACAGAAGCTGAAAGAGGGGTTACAAAAAGAAGGAAGCAATCCCCTTTTTAGAGGCTAGCTCTAGAATAAAGCTATATTTATGGAAAGAGTGTTGTGTTGCTAAGAGTTACAATTAAAAAAAGAAGACACAGACCCTGCATGCATTTTGGGGGTATTTGTCACTTTAAATTTTATTATTGAATATTCAATATATGAAAGTATATACGGGATAACAAAATGAGCACCTCTTTCTCCATCACGAGCGTAATGTTTATGAAATTCTGTTGCAGCTATGAGCATATTTTTCTTCTATCTAAATCACCTAATGCTACTGATCTTTCCAAAAAAAATGTATAATCCTTTTTTTAACTATAGTATCTGTTTATTTACCTTAACCTCTTTTCTCTACTAATTTATATCCTTTCTTTTTCTTATTTAATCAATTTAAGGTTCTATATTTTCTTCTAATTTCTTTTTTACTGCATCCCATAAGTTCTAATATCTTTTTTGTTGCTTTTGTAAATATTCTCTGTGGACTTGAAAAAATATCATGTACTATTTAATGTTGGGTCTGGAGTTCAATACGTGTCCATAAGATGAAATTTAATTTAAATTTATCAATTTATTTTTGTATTCTTATTTTATTTTGCTTTATATATTTTGAAGCTATGTTGTTAGAGATGTAATTTTCAGCTTTCATGTTCTCGGCAAATTGAAAATTTTTATTGTAGTGTATTTGTGCGATTTATCTTTATGTGTTTTGTCTGAAGGTCTGTTTCATTCAGTATATTGCCACCAAAAATTTTGAGGAATATTTTGTAATATCTCTTCTCATTATTTTCCTTTCAAATTTACTCTTATGTTTTAATCTATCTCGTGTTTACTATATGTAGTTGGAAATTTTTATTACAAATTCATGATCATTGTCTCTTAATCAGATAAGTTTGCATATATTGCGATTACTGATGTATATGGTTTTATTTCTCAATCTCATTCTGTTATTTTAATTTTCTCTGTTTTCATTTTTGTTGTTCCTTTCATCATATTGGATTACTTTATAGATTTTTCTTATTCTAACACTTTTCTTTCTATTGGTTTAGAAGTTAACCACCCTCTTTCCATATGCTCTGGTTTTATCTTTGAAATTTTAACATTCGCATATAATTAAATCTAACATTAATCCCCTTTCTGTACTTCTGAAGTAGCCTAGAATTTACTAATTCTGATCACTCCCTTCTCAGAGCATAAGCTGCTAGGCAGTGTTTTAGTTCTGTAATCTGTTTCTTACAAATTAGACATTATTACTGCTGTTGTATGCAGACATTTTTAATTTGATATGGATTTGCCTACAGGTTTACCAATGTCTCCTTTGCACTTCTCTCTTTTGCACCTCAGATCTTTCTTCTCTGATCATATTCTTTGTTTGTAAAAAACATCCTTTGGAAGTGATGGTCTATGTTAGTAAATTCTTTCAGTTTTTATCTGAGAATGTTTTTATTTTACCCTCATTCTTCAAAGATTATTTCACTGAACATAAATTCTAAATCGAGAGGGATTTTTTTGGGTCATCACTTGAAGATATTATTTATGTGTCATCTGGCTTCCATTACAGTTGTGGAAAAGTCCGCTGTTGATCCACTCACCCTTGTTCTGTTGGTATTTTTCTATGCATTCTGACTGTTCTTACAGTCTTCTTTGAGTGTTTGGTGTTCTACAGTTTCACTACAATGGTCTAATGATTTATGTCTGTCATTACATCTGGAAAACTCTCATGCATTTTCTCTTTGCATAATCCTTCTCTAATTCTCTCCATTTCTCCCTTCTGGGACTCTGGGTAAGCATGCAGGACTTTTCTATCCTGCATGCTCCTAACTGTTTTGTCATATTTTTCTATTGCTTTGACATGCTAGACATCAGTAGTATATATAGATACTGTGTATATATACTGACTGTATATATATATGTATTATATATCTTTGAATTTCCTAATTCTCTCTTCGTCTGTCAGATTTATACTAACTCATACTTTTCTCTTTTCATTTCAATTAAAATAAAATCTATTTTTCATCTGAGAAGTCTTCTTTCTTTTTCTTCAGTGTATGCACAATTTTTAAAGTCCTAGTTAATATTGTCAAGTTGTTCTTGAAACATGCGTAATACGTTTATTTGATACTTTCAATAACTAAAATATTGTAGACTTGCTACTGCTATTTGTGACTTCTGCTGATTCTTCCGCATTCTACCTTGTTTCCCCATGTTTTATGATGTTCAATACGATCCCCTGCTTGCTAAAACATTGACTCTGGGAATTCTCTGAGACCTGGTTTAAGAATGCTACCCAGTGAGGATTTGCACCAGTTGCTGTGGACTTCTGGAGGCTCTACTACACCAGGATCACTTAAGAAACATTTCTGGGATTGAAATGTTTTATATCACACCGGTAAAGTCAAACCCTAAATCCAGGTAAGGGCCAGTTGTAGATTGTACACTTCAAGAAGAACAAATGTTCCCCCGCAGAGAGAGTCAAAGCTTACACAGACAAGGGTCTTTGACCACTCCTTTTGTGAAGTGGGATGGGTTATTCCTCATTTTAACTTATCACTGAAGTTATAACCATTAGAGATTCTAGACAATGGAGGAATCTCTGCTCCAACTCCTCACCTTCCAAGGGACTAAGGCTAGTCTCCTATTTTCCTCAGGACACCCAGCTGAATACTCCATGTGACTCATGAGATTGGAGAAAACTTTAGGGCAACTTCTTGCCTCGATGACCTTCTGGCTGTATGCCTCACTTCATATCACAGCTGTCTGTTTAACGGGCTATTTTAAAGTATATTTTATTCAGAGTTTTATTTTGTAGCAGGAGGGAATTTAGGATATCTGGTGTACGATATTTTTAGAAATGAGGCTCAAGTCCCACATATACTAGAACCTAACTAGAACATTAAGTTTTGAAACTAATTTATTGGAACAATACTTAGGAGTGACCTCACACTGGAAATTAAAAATGAGGAGACAGATAAGAACTACCTATCATCTTCTCAAGAGCTAAATTTTTGCCTCTTGATTGCTTGCTTGGTTTTTTGTGAGATCCTAAGATGAGAGCACATGAGATTTGCCACAGATAGGTTTTGATGCAATATTGGGGAAAAACAAAGCTCAATTAATGAGGCTTTTCAACATGAGAAGTAAAACACAGTAGGCAAAGGACACTGGGGCTTTGGAAACTAATGAAGTTGCAAAGAACTCCTGGGACTTTTCAAGGAAGAGAAATTACAAGAGAGTAAGGGAAACATGAAAAGGAGTTGGTGGAAAATGATGGCAATTGCATATTTCCAAATTCAATAGATGGTTGACTGTTCAAATATCTGTATTAAGAATTTTAACAAAAGGTAACTGAATAATACCTAAATTTACTTGTATGTATCAGATAATTATTTAAAATTGTAAAATTCTATCTCTTCATTGATTGTATCACAAAAATTGCTTTCTCTCATGTTTTTTCATTAGCTGTATAATTTTGATTTATTTGTTTTTAAAAGAAACCATATGGGCCACTGCTTTGGGATTATGTTGACCCTCCTTTCCGTCTAAATATTGGATTGAATTTCAAAGTGGAAAAGTGAGAATCTCATAAAGATAATACAGTTCTCATCTGTGACAGGCCATGTCTACATACTCAATTAGAGAAATAAAATAAGAACAACTATCTAAATATTTTAGCTAAACATGTGGCCCCCAAAATTCTGAAAAACCTTAATTTTCTTTACCATTCATATTCTACAATAAATGTGTGCAGCAAAAGCAGACTCCATTGCCCCACCCACTTCTATTATTCACTCAGACCTCAATTTTCAGTCAAATTCAGTTGCTTCCCACTCAGTTCCTGCAGATTGTAAATCCTCCCTGTTGAGTTGCATAGCAACTGACACTCAATGTCACCTGCAAAAGGTTAGTCCAACATCTTTTTTTCCTCTAATTTTTTTGACTCTAGAAATAAGCAAGCCAGCTGGTAGCATTCTAAACAGAGCTGCTCAGATCTGGGTTTAAGAGCAACACTATCGTCTTCCAAATTGTTGCAATTAAAGGGATATAATCGAAAGATCACTCTATAAGGAGGCAGGGTACTTGAAATCCAGGCTGATCTCTGGCGGTAACTGGCCATTTGACTCCCTGTTCTGTTCTTGACCTCGGTTTTCTCTTTTGTTTACTGAAGTAGTTAAATGAAGTGACCATTTCGACTGCTTCCAGGTCTGACATTTTGGCAATCACATGAAGGAAAATATTTGTGAGGGCACTGATCCAGGTGACCTTACGTGCATCTTTAAGGCTGCTCCATCATGCGCTTCCTAGTGTCAACACTCCTCATACTGTATTCTATATAAATGATGTCTTCTGGAGGATGTTCCGGGGGGAGCCGTTTACATGGATTAAAACGTGCAACTCAGCCTTTTTCTATGCCCTAATTAAATACTCATAGAATATTCACAGCAAGATTTTGAGGTCTATGATTTCTACATGGGGGTACCTAAAGTTCAGAGTGGTTAAATCTATTGCTCAAGATAATATGATGACTGGCAGCCTTGGAATTTGCAAATTGGGCAGCCAGTCTCCATAAGCAACACCTGTTAATCAGGCTTTCAGGTCATTTCAATCTAGCTTAAAAAGTAAATAAATAAAAATTAATTAGTTAACACAATCATTAGTTTAAGTAAATGAAAATTCCAAATATGCATTATATTCAGGCTTCACATCAAGGCGTCTCTCTCCACCTCTGAACTCTGCCCTCCATTGTATCAGATTTGTTCTATGATAAGCACACCTCACGTTGTAATGAGATGACAGTTAAATTCCAAGCCTTACATTCTCAGAAACCCCAGGGGAAAGACAGATCCTGTTTCCCAGGAGCTCCAATTGAAGCCATAAGTTGGAAACTCTGTTGCCAGCTTGGGCCATCTGCCCAGGGTCCCAGTGGCCCGTGGGCACTGCATACTCTGTCCCCAGGCCTGGAATGCCTGGTCCATCCTGAGCTGTACGTGGGCAGTGTTAGTCTCACTGAGTTACAAAGATGGAGACAATGTCAGACGTGGGCTCTGAGAACAAAATCCTGGTGATAGAAGTGGGGATGGGTAGACACTGGATGAAGCATATATAACATTCACCCACTACTAGTGTTTTCACTTTCCAAAACTGAGACTCAACAGCTGTCACTGTCAGACTCAGAAATGAATGCGGTGAGAGAAGAAATTCTGTGTTTTGAAGCACTCTATTCTCTATGTAACATTTTTCAGCTAAGCTGACTGATGCTATATTGAGGCACCTGTCTGTTGCCAGGTTGTAGCTCTGGTTGACACAGGAAAAAGATTATTTTATATAAATCTCCTCTTCCTTTACCCTTCATGCTCTTGCTTTGAAATTGTCTCAGAAATGGAGCTGGACAAAAGGAGACGACATTATTGGTAGGTAGCCATTTGGAAGGAAACCCAGTGATACTTCCAACAGCGTTTCCTTTAAAATATCCTTACTCTATCTTTTAACGTCTCGAAAACAATCCCGGGAAATTGGTATTCTCCCGTGACAGGGAGTGCTTTCTCCTCCCAGACATGGGCAGGCTGTCGACTTTCAGCATTCTTTTATTATTCTCAAAGATTATTAATATGTCATCTTTCCCTTGATATAAATTTTTCAGAAATATCCAGTATTCTCTCAGCTGAGTTCTCAAGACAATCTTTTGAATGACTCCGCGAGAAAAAAAGTGATCAAATGACTGGTTGAGGATTTGAAAAGACAATTCTATTTAATGAACAAGTCTTACTCAAAAACATGCTGACTCTGCAGGTATTTTTTTCATGAAAAAGGTACATTCTCCACAATATAATCTGTACTGATTATTCCCTTCGTGGCTCCCTTAGCAAACAGTAGGTGCATACTTTGTGTTCATTGCAAGAATTAATTCAACAAATTAAGCTTCAACATTAGCAAGCGACACTCTATGCAAACATTTCAAATTTGATAGTGTATTTATTACATACCCAAACTGATGTAAAATTAATGTTGAAAGAGGAAGAGTGCACCTCATTACTAGTAATGGAAGGTACAAATATTTCACTAGGCCTCTCCTATTCTATAAAGTGGGTATAATTTCCTTATTCTCAAGAATATGTATATAGTAATAGTCCTTCTTGGGGAAAGTTCCTACAGCTCTTTCACAATTATCCCAATAAGGACAGTGTTTGCTTTATTTCTTGATTCCTCTTCTCGGCCTGCAACACAATGCCTAGCACACAGTACTTGCTCAATAAATATTTGTTAAATGAATCAGAGTGCAAACTCATCTTTATTTTTAATTTCATAACTCGATTAGCCTCAGAGGCTCGAGTAATGACTTATGGGATAGAAAAGCCTCTCTGTTTTCTGTGAATGGAAATTATTATGACAGGAGCTGGAATAGGATATGAATCTCTTGAAAAAACATAATTTACTGTGTGAAGCATGTTGACTTGATTTTTAAATAAAAGGAATCAAGTAAAAGAAGCCTCAGTCCCCCACATAGTAAAGCTATTTCCCATTCGGTGGTAGCAGGGACCATTTAATTTATGAATCATTATGAGTATCCGTGTTTCAGAGACTAATTGAATTTGACCCAAGTACAAATTTGTAATGTGAAATGAACAAGAGACCGCATCTTGTTAATATTTTCAGGCAGTGGAGACTAAAGCTGATAAATGATCTATGCAACCACATAATGAGAGCACTATTGCTGCAAACAGAAGCTTGTTGTATACAAAATCAAGTCTGATTAAGTGTCATCAGAATGACATCAATGGATTAACAGCTGAAATAATGTCGCATAGATGGCTAAAACAATGACTAATTAGTTGTTCATTGTGTCATTAAAAAAGAAAAAAAAGTGGTACCTAGCATGGTCACTTACCATTTCAATTATGAGAGGGCACTCTTTCCTTGTTATACAGGGAGACTGACCAGTTGGTTCTTTTAAATTGCTTTTCCCTGGTATCTGGAATAGATACTGTCAGTCAGGGTGTAATTTCAGATTTAAATCATTCTGACCAGGTATTATTAGATCAAGAGTGGTAAATTATGGAGGTTAGTAAATTAACTTCTCTCAGTATAGACAAACATAGACTAATTTCAAACTCCCCAGAAAGTGCCCTCCTACAAGAATAATTTGTTTAAAAGCTGTGAGATTTCCTCCGTGCTGCATAATTGCTCATGACTTGCTCTAAAGAGAGAAAGACTTGGCTTCCTGTGAAAGCTGCTTTTCCAGGCCTGCTTTATCACAGGCCAAATGGAGATCGTGCCCTAGCAATTTAAGCCTTAAGTGAGAGAAATCAGAATGTTCTGATTCCATGTCTGTGGAGTGAATATATCACCAGTGTTTATGTGAGCAAAAGCTAAATAGTTCCAGTTGATTCTATTTTTGTCTCAGACAGGCCACCTGCCCTGTTATGCTGCTCCAAGTTCTCACGCCATTGACCCTTTTGAAAAACATCATGGTCTTGAACCCAATCTCACCACTGGCTACCCTGACCCTGCCTGTGGATCCAGGTTTTGCTCACCCCTCTCTCTATCTGGATCCTTGCTCCAATAACTCTTTGTATCATTAAGAATTCTCAGTTGTCAAGGACAGAAAACTATTGCAAGTTGTTTGAATCAAAAATAGGGAATTTATTGGTTTATGTAACTTAAAAGGTCAAGTATAGTGTTTGCTGAAGGTACAACTAGATCCAGCGACTCAAGCAATGTCATCAGCGCTCTTTCCTTTCCACCTGTCTTTGCTCTCCTTTCGTCTCTGACGGCTCCTTTCTAAATAAGGTGCTCGCTCCTTAAGTGGTGATGAAGATGACCACCATGAGCTCCATGTGCATATGTGACCAGCTTAGTAATTCCCAACAGTTCCAACATAATCCCAGGCTAAAAGATCGTTGGCTCTAACTGGCTTGATTAAATAATGTGGAACCTTGAGGCCCCACCCAAATACATAGACTTTTATTGGGACACCTCAGATCAAATCAGGTTGCTTCAACCAGAAGAAGGGAAAATGGATTGTGGGCAGGCAAAAAACAACCACCGTTCACTCTCTCCTCTGTAGCAGAAAGCATCTAACTGCTCACCAAACCCATGTCATTTTCTTCCTAGCCACACAGTTAGACTATGTGTCTCAGCCTGCCTTGCAGTTAAGTACGACCACATGCCTGAGCCAGAGTCAAGAGAATGTGGGCAGAAGCAATGTCACAACTTTTAGGCCTGGTCCATATAAAACCTCTCATGCGAGGCTCTCACACTCTTCCCTGTGTGTCATCTGAATGTTGACCACCAGAGTAACCTTAGAAGCTGCAGGTGGAAGATGACAATGTATCTGTCAACCCGGATTCCTGAGTGGAACAGACCCTGCAACTCCCCCTCCCACACATACCCAATTGGAGTTTATGTGAGTGAGCAAAACAAAAACTACTGTTACGCCATTGAAATTTCAGGGTTCTCTATTCTATCCACTAGTATTCTCTAATATATCCTTTAAACACCTAATAGGCCCTTTAATGTACCCCAGCTCTGCCTCCATGTTAAACAGTTGCCTATTCAGAGCAAAGAACTGTAATGAACTAGAGGTTTTATTATCATATCTTACCTCCTTATGTCAGACATGATGAAATCTCATTTATCATTATTTTATTTTTATTCGTTCTGTCTTCTAAAAACCTTTTCCTACCCCAAGTTTGCAAAGGTTTTCTCCTATATTTTCATGTAGAAGTTTTCTATTCCATTGATCTATAATTCTATATCTCCACTGGTACCAAACTATTTTAATTACTTTAGGTTTATAATAAATCATTAAGTTGGGTGGGTAAATCTTCCCACTTCCTTTTTTTAAAAAAAATTATTTTTGTTATTCTAAGTCCTTTGCGTTTTCATATAAATTGTGGAATCTTCTCGGTACTATAAGGTGCTCCAGATTTATCTTGTATATTTTCTGCCCCATTCCTAGAACTGACTATTTCTCCACGGATACCTGATTCCTTCTACTGGATTATGATATTAGAAACCGAGATCTGGGCACTAGGTGTGCTCAGTGCTACTGGAGTTCAATGCTCTAAGCTAGCAGAGCAAGGAAATATAAGTATATTCTAAACACATGTATATATGCAGATCTATAAATATTTATTTATATAACTATATCCATGTTACGCTAAACATGAGTTCATCCTTCTATATCCTATTCTAATGCATTATCACATGGATCATTCTACTCTCTTACTCTTGCTCATCTGGAACTTTCCATTCCAACAGTGAGAAATCTAGTCCTCACCATCCACCATCTATTTTCTTAGTCGTGCAGTTACAGTATACACACATAGTACTACCACAGTTGTTAACCCATACTCCATACAAAACTACAGTGCTTGTATACAGTTTCTTTTGCCTCTAACCTTAAGACATCACTCGTTTCCAAAGTTACTTAGGCAAGCATCTTTTTTTCCCAGTCCCTTCAATGAATTGTTTCATGTATTTCTAATGCAATTAGATTGTTTTGTCAATTTCTGCATTCCATCTTGGAATCCCCTACCTTCGAAATGATTTTTAAATTTGCATACGTTAAGGTTTGCTCTTTGTACTGTAAAGCTCTATGGGTTTTGACAAACGCATGCGTAGTGTCATGTGTCCATAATTACAGTATCATATCATACAGAATAGTTTCACTGCCACAAACAATTGCTGTGCTTGACTTATTCAACCTTTCCTCACCTCTAGCTGAAACTCTGACAACCAATAATCTTATCTTCACTATAGTTTTACCTTTTCCAGAATGTTGTCAGTTGGAATCATACAGAATGTAACCTTTTCAGATTGACTTCTTTCAGTTAACAACGTGCATTTAAGATTGACCCATTTTTTGTGTGTGATTATTTTTCCCTTGCTGCTTTAAGGATTTTCTACTTATCTCTGTTACAAATTAGCTTTTGGCAGTTTGAATGTGATGTGTCTAGGTGACATTTTGGGAGGTTCATGTTACCTGGATTTCCTTCTTGAACTTGTAGGGTAATATTTTCCACCATATTTTATGAAATTCACCAAATGGTGGGACTTTCCCACCATTATTTCTTCAAATAATTTTTCTGCCCTTTCTTTGTCTCTTTTTGAACTCCAATCGTGTGTATGTTGGGGTGTTTAACCTTGTCCTACATTCTCTGAGGCTCTGTTAATTTTTCATCATTTTTTTGGTCTGTTTTTTGGTTGTAAAATTTCTGTTGTCCATATTCCAGTCTCTGATTCTTTCTTCCGCTATGTCAAATCTGCTCTTGTGCCCATCTAATAAATTTTCCATTTTTGTCACTGTCCGTTTTAGGTCTAAATTTTTCACTTTTTTCTTTTTGATGGTTTCCATTTCTCTGTCACAATTTCCCATTTATTCACTTATTATTATCATATTTCCCTTTAATTATGTGAATATATTTTCCTTTAATTATTTGAACATGTTTATAACATGTGCACTGAAGTGTTCATCTGCTCAGTTTAACATGTGTTCCTACTCAGAGTCAGTTTCTATTGTCTTCTTGTTTCCAGAGCGTGGGTAACACTTTTCTGTTTATATACATGTCTTAGTAATTTTTTATTTAAAGCTACACATTGTAGACAATACATTGTAGCAACTCTAGATTCTGTTTTATTCTTCCAAATGTTGAGGTTTTTATTTTGTAGGCACATAATTTGTCTGAAGTCAAACTGTAAGATCTGTCTCCCTCACTCAGAGTAGTCACCAAAATCTGTGCTGAAGTTTTATTTGCTTATTTGTTTTTTAGCTTTCTAGTTGGCTCACTTGTGTTTGTGTAATTAGCAGTCAACTAATGACTTGGGCAGAGATTATGCTCAGCAACCTCAAGACGGTGAGTCTTTTACTCTCTGCTGCCTGAGTTTGTGTGGGTTAAGAAATTTATTTAGATATGCACTTGATTCACACATTTCCCAGGACTTTCAATTTTTGCCAGATTCCTCATCTCCCCTGAACACACACACACACACAGTTTAAAGGTCAGCTAGTAATGTGTGAAGAGTGTATTCTCTCAGCCTTTCTACAGATCTCTCACTCTCATTATCTCCCATTTAAATTTCTAGCTGTTCTGCTACCTGCCCCAAACTGAGTCCACTACCCCTGACTAGTAAAACTCTGTTTTTATTGCCTAAGCTGGGAGAGATAGATATACCTCCAAGTAAGAAGGCTATAAATTCACCATTCTCATTTGAATGCTTGGTCACTTTTCAGTTGTTTTAAAAATAATTTTGTACAGTTTTATATTTGTTTTCTGTGGAAGAGAAATGTCTGAACTTCTCATGCTGCCATACCAGTAGCAAAAATGAATATTTAAAAATGAAATCCCAGGGGTTGGCCCTGTGGCCTAGTGGTCAAGTTTGGCACACTCTGTTTTGGTAGCCCAAGTTCAGTTCCCAGGCGTGGACCTACACCACTTCTTGGCAGCCATGCTGTGGCAGCAACCCACATACAAAATAGGGGAACATTGGCACAGATATTAGCTTAAGGCAAATCTTCCTTAGCAAAAAACAAACAACAACAACAAAGAAAGAAAGAAAAAGAAAAGTGTAATACTGTCACATGATTGAAAATACAATAAACATATAGATTACAATTAAAATTTCCTTTTACAATCTTTCTCCCCCAGTCACCCTAGAAGGGAATCAATAAATGTCAGTAAATTATTATGTATCCTTCTGGAGATATTTCATGTATATATTAGCAGGTGTGGACATACATTAATTATCTTTTTTCCACAAATTTTTCTGCATATTTTTTTCTTATTAGAATATTTTACATCCACATATAGATATTTCTTAATTTTGTACCTACTTCACTAAATATATGTATATTACATTTTGTATATTCAATGCTTATAAACATTTAGATTTTGAAAACCTTTTGTTATTATAAACAAGGTACTTAATAAAATAATAAACAACTATATGAGTCATGTATTCCTGTGTAAAAATTTACCCCAAATATAGCAGCTTAAAACAGTTTCTGTGAGTTAGAAATTTGGGAGCAGTTTGATTGGATGGTTCTGGCTCAGAATTTCTAGAGCTAGCAGTCAAGGGGCTAAGTTAACTGAAGGCTTGGCTGCAGATGGAGATTCTGCTTCCGCAGTGGCTTATTTCCATAGCAATAGCCATAGTCAGTTCCTCACTAGCTATTGGGAGGATACCTCAGCTCCATGCTACATTGATCTTTTCTTAGGGCTGCCTTAGTGTCTTCACAACATGACAGCTTGCTTCCCCCAAAGTGAATGATCCAAGAGACAGAGAGTAAAGTGAAAGCCACAATTACCTAAGCTTGGAAGTTACATTTCATCCTTTCTACAGTGTACTATTGGTTAAATGAGTCAACCCCATTCAGTGTAGGAGGGGACTACACAAGGACATAAATACCCTAGGGTGAGAATCATTAGGAACCATTGCAGAAGCTGGCTAAAATAATATTCATATCTCTTTTTCTGTATCTATATCTATCTATTGCCAAATCTGTTTCATATCCATTTATTTATCCATCTATGTAAAATATTTCACTCATATATAAGGATAAATTCCTAGATATGGAATTGCTACATCAAATGATAGGCACATTGATAATTTTGTTGGACATTGCCAAAATGCTCTCCGCAGGGTCTAATTGATTAATTTCATAATGAGTAGTCTTGCTTAAATTTCTAGTCACTTAACTTTATTGGATATTTCACCCCAACATAGTTTGTTAAGGACATACTTCCTATGAAGTATTGAAGCGTCCAAAACTCTATGACTAATAGATTTAAAGAAAAAACTTACAGTAATGATGTAATGTGTAGATATCAGCAACTTGGTTAGCAATATAGAGCATCTGAATAAATAATGAATTGCATTTTGATCAAAGGAAAATTTAAGTTATTTTCATCAGTACATTCTCCAAGACTATTCTTCTAAGGCTGCAGTTCTCAAAGTGTGTTTGCAAAACAGATGTCCTCTGAGAATGTCCATAAGAAGAAGAGGAAAAACGTATTTAGGAAATATGAAGATTCACAAAGCACCTTAGTAAACTAAGGACTCTGTAAAGTCTTTCAGAAATGAAATCTACTTAATTCAGCATATCTCAAATTTTCTTGACAATGAGACCTTTTATTTTGTAACATAACATTGCAACAATATCACATAATATTGCATATGAGTTCTAATGGAACAAAGCTATGGGGAATTTTTTGACAACGGGTTAATTTCTTCATCTTTTTTAATTGTGTTGTAATTCACATACCACAATATTCACCCTTTTAAAACGCACAATTCAGTGACTCAGCATATTGACAAAAGTGTGCAATTATCACTGCTGTCTTGTTCTAGAGTGTTTCATCACCCCCCAAAGAAACTCCATACCAATTAGCAGTCATACTCCATCCCTGCCCACCCTCCCATCCCCACCAACCTCTGGAAACCACTCATCTACTTTCCGTCTCTGTGAATTTGCCTCTTCTGGACAATTATGTAAATAGAATCATACAATACGTGGCCTTTCCAGTCTGCCTTCTTTTATTTTTAATGATATTTTCAAGGTTCATTCATGCATCAGTACTTAGTCCTTTTACAGGGCTGAATAATATCCCATTGTATGGATATACCACTTTTTTTTACTGTTTTGTCAATTAATGGACATTTGGTTATTTCTACTTTTTGTCTATTATGAATAATGTTGCTATGAATATTTTTGTTAAAGTTTATGTGTGTGAGTAAGGGCATATATTTTTAACTTCCTTGGATATATACCTAGGAGTGGAATTGCTGTGTCATATGGTAACTCTATGTTTAACCTTTTGAGAAGTGATATTGATTTTATACCTTGCTGTATTGACATCATCATTTAATATTTTCAAGTCCCTGGGAGTATGAAAATCACTAGCAATATTAGGGCAGTTTATGTTGAGTAAGCAAATTGTCATTCTTTTTATCCAAAATTTATTTTTTTTAGTTTATTCAATAAACGGTCAAGAAACAGAACTGGAGAAATACTAAAAACAGACAAAGTATCATGTGTTTTATGGAACACATACGCTTTGACAAATACAGGAGAATTAACACTTGCACCTCCATTTTTCAGATCCATTTCTGTGAATAAGGAGTTCAATGACTTATTTTCTATCCATTATAGATAGTGGTTGCCTTCTCCTGTGATGTTCTTTGGGTGTGGCAGCTCAATTTTATTCTGTTGTTTTTGAGAATGGTGGCAACATGCTTTTGTTTGGAAAGAAAACCAAATCGTTCTTGGAGTCAGAAAACCAAAGAAGGTTGCATTTGCTATTATTCTCCTTACCTTCTGTGATTTTTCTCATTGAGTATGTATTAAAGGAAACTGTTTTTCTATTTGGAAAGCTTTGCTATTTTGCATCAAGACAACTAATATTTCATTAAACAAATCAAAATTGTGTATAAAACAACACTGATTTTCTACTGTGGTTTGGCAGCTGATTTGTGTTGAAATATTTTATCTTGATTTTGATTCAGAGCTTTTGTGCTTTTTGGTTGCTGTTCCTTCAAATATGTAGTTTAGGTACAAACGTTTGCAGATGTTCCAAGCTTGGTTTAGTAAAATGATTTCAGTACAAATGCCTCATGCAATTAAATGTCTATTCATGCATTCTTTTCACAATGAAAGGTTGTTAACAAATAGCTCTAATATGATAGCATAACAATTAAGGGAAAATTTGGGTGCAAGTGGCTAATAGAGACGAGCTGGTGTAATTTGCAAAAAATGGTGTTTATTTTTTACTCTGATTAAAAAGTAGTGTATGTACTTTGTGGAGAACTAGAAAAGACAGAAAGGTGCAAACAATACATATTATGTTTCATTCCAACATCCCAAAATAAGCACTGTTAGTAGTTTGCTGTTTGTTTTTCCAATGTCCTTATTTTATTGATCTTGAAATCAAGGAATTTCACCCAGATGTGTCTTAGTAAGCATCTCTTTTTATGAATTTTGCTGAGTGGCTTCCTTAGAAAAAAGTCAGCGCCAGTAGTAACAGCAGTACAAAGATCACACTTGCTCGGCTTTATGTAAATAATTTGATTTAAAGTGTTGATATTCATTGATTTTAATTTGTATTTCATTTAGAATTTTGAGATCATTTTAATAATTTAAGACAAATAACTTTTTAAAAGATAGAAAAATTTATTTTATTTCATTTTATTTTTATAATTACTTAATCTACTTTACTTTGCATAATTACATTTTATTTTTTAAATTTTTTAGCCCATTGCTGTCAATACTGCACAAATTTTGTGAAAATGTTTATTACAATATTGCAATTTGTGATTTTGCTGAAATGGAGACAGGAAAAACATATTACATGGTATAAATATGAAACATTTTATGAATTATGTATTTCTTTACTTGTCCAAATAGAAAACAGACACATCTACAATAATAATTACATTTAGTACTGTTTGATAGTTTGCCAGCTTTCAGTCATATAAAAGCTTTAAATTTACATGTTTAAAAAATTTGTCATTGTAACTATATACTTGCCAAAATATGAAAATAGAATATATTTTATTTAATATAATGTTAGCAGAATTTATAACTGTAAAATGTTTAGACATATGGTCTGTGGACCACCATTTGTGCGATGGGGTGGGGAGAAAAATGACGAAGGAGTAAAATTGTTTTTCGACCCTCTGTAGGAGAGTCCATGCAGCAGTGTGACTGCTGGCATCCTGGGGAAAAAGTCTCTGCCTGATGCAGAGATGAAAATGTAGAGTAAGTGGTGTCTGTGTGTGTGTGTGTGTTTTACCCAATGATTCTGTTTGGGGTGGTTTTATCCCTTTTTCAAAACGGAAATGGGGCCCAGGGTAGCTGCATATTGGTAATTCTTGTCCATCGTTCCGAACAACGACACTTTGCATCTCTTTGTATATTTTACCAAGCATTTGGGAAGACATATGGAGGAGGTGACAGATGCACCACTGGGACCTCACCATCTTAAGCTGGAGAAGTCTTTCCTAATTCAGTTTTTATTATCCCCAAATTGATAGCATTGCATTTCTTTAGTTTACCTATTTCTGTTTTACCAATGCCTTCTCTGATCTGAATTGGAATGATCACACTGCAAGAGAATAGTCACACACTTAGGGTTTAAATGAGTACAAACAATTAGCCATGTTAATGACAACTATGTCATTAATTATGCTAAAAGTGCACTTCCATTATGTTCTCATCTGTTTAATGGCAATTTTCAAAATCTAAATATGTTTAATGGGTCTTTACACAACGTGTTTGATTAATTTTATTTTAATAGCAATTATTATAATTTAAACAAATTTCTGAGTCTGTGCTAGATGCTTTTCCAAGAGGTTATCAAAAGCTCTTTACACACAAGTTTAAAGCAGATTTTATACCATTTGAAATTCAATGTTTTATCTTTGTAAAGTGGCGTCCATATATGACAGCCCTAGGGCACTTGTCATTTCTGTGTATCCAATACAAACTCTTCCATTTTTTATTGATTTGCCTTTTAAATTAGCACTCTGTCCTGTGTTCACTCATCAGTCAATGAACTGATACCTTCACTCATAGGTTGCATATTAATAATCCTAGTTCGTAACATCATCCTAGTTCAAAAATTGATCAATTAATTGATTCATTCAATTAATACGTGTGGCAAACTACTGTGCAACGTATCAGGGATGCTATGGCTTCTATTTTCATAGAGCTTCAAATCTGGTGATGGAAGTCAACACTATACGAAAAGATAGCCTCATCAGTTTTCCAATGGAAACACTTGTCTTAAGTGAATGCTTAGAAAGCAGTTATTTCAGAACTGGGAAGCCAAATAGGCTTTTTAGAAGAATTAATGTCTAAGCTGGTATCTGCCTGGTGAGTGGAAGTTAGTCAAGTAAAGAACATGAAAGACGTAACAGGTAAGGAAGGACAGGAGTCAGGAGAGGCAGGCAGGGGCAGACTGCAAGAGAGACAAGTTAAGGGGGAAGCGTGGCGATAGAGGAGACGTAGGATGCTGGCCTCATCTCAATTTGTTTCACGGGGATGGAAAAATGAATGGATTCAAGTCCTATTCACAAATCAGAATATACAGGATTTTAAAATTGATCTAATTGGGGAGAGAGAGGAGAGAGTTCAGTGTTTCCCAAGCCCATCCAATCATAAGAATCAATTGAAATGACTAACATACATATACTCAGCCAAACTCCAGGTTTCCTGAATCAGAGTGTCAGGGGATGGACCCGGAAATTTGTGTTTAACACTGAACACAGTGATGCTGATGATCAGAAAGCTTGGGAAAACTGGAATAGAGGATGATGTCTTCATTTATTGCTTGAACAACTAGGTGGTGGTATTCAATATTGCAAGGGATGCCAGAGAGAGAAGCTGGTAGAAAGGATGTGAAACGGATAAAATGATGAAACAGGTTTTTGTATTCACTGGGTTTCAGAGGCTGTGGGACTACAAAAGAGAGCTGGCTTGCAGGCAGTTGGATAGGAAATGCTGATTCTAGCTGAGTGATCTGGTTAGAAGCTGCAGCCTTGGGAAGCCAGCAGGTTATAAAATGTGGTGGTGGGCCGGCCCATGGCCTAGTGGTTGGGTTCACAAGCTCCGCTTCAGCAGCCTGGGTTTTCGTGGGTTCAGATCCTGGGCGCGGACGTGGCACTGCTTGTCAGGCCATGCTGGGGCGGCGTCCCACATGCCACAACTAGAAGGACCCACAACTAAAAATATACAACTATATACCGAGGGGCTTTGGGGAGAAAAAGGAAAAAAATAAAACCTTTAAAATGTGGTAGTAACCATGAATGTAGCTGAGGCTGTCCATGGAGAGCACGTAGAGTGAGAATAGAAGAAGCCTATGGCCATTAAAATATAGGGTAGAAGATGACACTCCCGCAAAGACAGTATTTGGAAAAAGTGAGACCGCTGTACAGAGTAAGCTGGTTAAGAGAACCTAACAGAGGATCAGGATGCTATTGATGGTGACAAGTTTCCGGTACAGACAGGAAGGAGAATAAGATGTTGATCAGAATGTTCTATAAGTTTAGCAGTAAGAAGTTTATTGATGCCAGGAGTTGAGTTCTAGGTAATATAATAGCCACTTTGAAATGGGTTGAGGAGCTTTATCTCTCCATAAAAAGTATCATAAAATAACCAGCTGCCCGCTCAAGATAATATATACTCAAAAGCTAACTTGCGTTGTATATATTTTCAATGGGATCTAATTCTCACCTATACTTATATTAAAGCTTTATGATTCAGTTCAGGAATAAAAGGAATTCCTGAAATTTTTTTTTGTTTCATTTATCTAATTGAATCTAAAACATCTTAAAGTAATAAAATCTTTATCTGGCATATAAATTACATTTCCATTCAGTGTTGTAGTGACAGAGGGTCATTTGCCCTGTTAGCCATCACGTTGCTTCCCAGCCATTAATTATTATTGATATTTGAGGAAAGAGACTAGCAATCTTTTTACTGGTAAGAATCTCAAGAAATTAAAATCTGTCACAGAAGGTCAACAAGGCTAGTGAATCCCTCAATAAACCACCTCATGTGTCAGTCTCTCTAAGGAATTAAAATGGTTGGCCCAACCTCAGGCAGGTACTTCCTCATGACTTGTAGTGTCTGGTCACCCGGCTTTAAATGATCCAAAGATTGTGTCTGTGGCTCCAACACTATTGTGTTGGAAGAAAAGAGGGGTTGATATTATTGTACTGCCTATATATTGATATATTATGTTAATATTGTCCTAGAATCAACCAAAATCTAAATGAAAATAAATAAGACCATTGAAAAATAACTGTCTTAACCGATTATTTTTTAGTCTTAGTTGAATATTTTACTTGTTTTGTGGAGTAATTATATTAGTGATCAAATGAACATTATAAAATTTTAAATAGCAGAATAGAATATTCAGTGAAAAATTCTTCTTTTCTTTTGTTTTTATTTTTCACTGTAATCCCTCAATTCCTTGGTCCTACTCTCCAGGACAAACACTATTATTGTCATCTTCTTTGCATTCTCTAGATTCCATGTGTAAAGGTACGTATTTTTGTGTCACTCTTCTTAACACAAATGGGAGCAAACTACCAGGTTATAATTTAAGTACATTTTCACTTCTAAGGAGATCAAATACCATTTCATATCCTCACATTCGTTTATCATGTTATCTGAAATGAGAGACAATAATTGGCCTTTGAATGTCATTAATTGATAATGACTTTGGAAATATGCACATGTCCATGCACAGAGAAAGTTATTTCTATAAAATAAATGCCCTTATGTAAAATATTGATAACACTTCTAGATTTCTACTATAGCTTTGTCTCTTTCATCACAGAATTTTCTCTTTAAGCATTTTACTGACTATGGAATTTCAGAATCTTCTCTTGAAATATAATATATTCATCATAGTCACTTATCCCTCATTTCATAATGATCAAGACAATCTCCATGGACATGGATTTAATTTTCAGAAGTATTTTGTATTCATCCACTAATGAATACATCTTTGTATTCATCCACTTCTGTGGTTGGTACAAATATCTTCTTTCTTTCTGCCCACTGTGGCTTTCACGCTTACCACAAACTACATATCTGGATTCGAATTTTTTCCAGTGTTACACAAGCCTTATAATGTAGTTAAAATCACTCCTCTTTTCTGTGGTTTCCACCTTCTTTTTCATGTAAACCCATTCTTTGTCTCAGAGGGTGCCTGAGAAACAATTGAGTAAATGGTATTCTTTCACCTTTTTCTATAATCAGTCCTTTGGCCATGAAGCACTGAGTGCTTTTTGCTTTTTGCCATTTCTCACATCTTAGGAAAAGTCTACGATCTCTTTGGTCATAAATCACATTCCAGGTAGACTTTTAATTGTCTTTAAGTCTCCATTTCTTGTTTCCATGTTTAATATAATAGAATATTCTATTCTAAACTTCAGTTGTTTGGCAGGGATGCAAATAACATTGAATTAGCTACAAGCAGCACAACCACCAATGGCTGTTTTATAAATGTGATAATAACTGTTAATAATAGCTAAATTAAAATGGCCATGTGCTCTGTGAAGTAAGTAGTATGGTGTTCTATGCGCATTATAATATTTAATCTTTCTAATGTCTTTATAGAGTAGATAATAATGATATATCCACCATGCAGATGAGAAAATTTAGGCCTTGTAACTTATTTATTGGATTTGCACAGCAAGTGAAGTTGTGGAGAGAAGATTTAAGACAAGTTTTGTCTAAATTCAGAGCTCAGTTCTTCCACATGTGATATTACCTCTATCCTCCCTCCCTCCTTCCTTCCCTTCTTTTCTCTTCCATCCCTACCCACCTTCATTCTTTCTTCCCACTGACCTGGGTTTGAAAAGAAGCAATATGTTTTATGGACAGAATCTCTATAAAGCTTGTTGCACATCTGATCATTGTGCAACACAATAAAACAGATTCTAGACATAGGAGCTTTTGTTCCAGGCTTCACAAAGAAAGAAGGGCAAATAGAGAAAAGAAGAAAAATAGTCATTGCCTCCATAAGACTATTGCCCAAGAGAAATGCACAGATCTTTGAAATTTCAACAGAAAGTCACTACAATGAAAAATCCTCCTGTGCAATAAGCTGGTAGAAGAGATTGATGAAAGCGGGCATCCACAATTCATTGCCCTTAGCGATTTAGGTCCCAGCTTTGTATTCATAGAGAGATACTTCTCTAGTTTAGGATGTGCTGAGTCAGCTGACGCTTGCACAGCATACTGAGAACGATGCATGAAAAATAAACTGTCTGGATGTCCTATTAGTAATGTGGAGAACGAGTCTGGTAGGGGAAAGAAGAGGCAAAACCATCTCCTTAAGTCATTCTGGTGCTGGTTGAAACATAACTTTTAGAGTGCTGAGTGGGGAAGAGCCGTTGACTTAAAGACGATGAAGGGTGGATACACCAACAGCAAACTTGAGGGGTCTAAAGACGTGGGGATGCTCCACGTGTCTTTGAGTCTCCATTACGCCTCTACTGCAGGCACTGCACATTGTCTCACCACTGCCCTATATGGGTAGGTAGGAGTCACTCCATTTCTCAGACGCAAAACTAAGACTGGAAGCTACTAGGCACTATATTCATCAGCCCATAAGCCAAACATGTGTACAATGAAAGGGGCTCTCCTTTGAAAAAGTAATATAAAAATCCTTTTTATCATATATGTTTTAGAATTAAAAGTACTTCACATATGTTGGAATATGGTAGGAAATCATAAGTTAAAGATTGGTAATCATATTTTGCCACCCTTGGGAAAATATGCAATGACAGAGCAAGAAAAGAAATATTAGGTACCAGTGAATACTGATGGAGCAAAATAATAATTTGAACTCTAAACTGTTAGAATTCTGGTGAAATACCATTGTACTTTTTATCAGCTATGTTGCCAGTGGCTTGTCATTTTTGTTAGGAAAACCGCCGTGAGGATGTTACAGCCCTATACTTACTGTTTAGTCTCGTGCTCTGCCACAAGAGGATAGGATCAGAGATCATTATTTTATGTTTTGGGATATAGGTGTTGTATTGGTGATTTGAACACGGGGTATGTGTAAGTGTGTGTGTGTGTGTGTGTGTGTACTGCATTGTATTGTGTATGTACACACACACATGTACACACTTGAGTTAGTAAATTATATGCCAGGAAAAATGTGATGGAGCCACACTCCTCTCATTTTCCCTTTGGGCCTCTTAATCAATGTCTGATATTATCTAATCTTTAATGGGTCTACATAGGACCTCTCTATCTCCAAGCTACACAGTCATCATCATCATCATTATCATCATTATTTTATTAATAATCATAGCAAGAACTCATGTAAAGCTTGTTGAGTCAAGAACTGTGCAACACATTTTATAGTCATTCCATAATTTAATTACTCAATGCATTTCTTATGTATTGCACCCCAAATATTCTCATCATAGCCATAAAGGAAAATAACAGTAAAATCTGTCAATATCTAAGCTATAAATATATAATCACTATTTACAGCTTTTAAAACCTTCAAAATTCAACCTGCAATAAACACAGTCATCCATTTTGCTGATAAATATCACAATTTTTAAGCATAGCATAAAACAAGACAATTTTCACACAGGTTTGAATATTAATTTATGGGCATCCTCAAATTACGGCAACAGCCTATTCCAGCCTCTTCTATCTCTGCAAAGAAGCTGTGCTTGAATTGCAAATCATTTTTATCAACCCATTAAAAGAGATCCTCCATTAGGCAACGCTTGGTCTGCTTTCATTCAGCTTGTCCACGTATTTGAACATTAAAGAATCATAGAAATAAATCTATCTATATTACTTTAGAAAGTTTCTCAATATAATGGGAGAAAAGAAATTATTTTTTAACAGCTAGCTGAAGTTTGAGTTGAAGGTTAGGCTAGAAGGAATATAGGAGTACTCTTATAGAGAGAATTTCTTTTTGTTGAGAGAAAAATATCTCAATGGACATGTTGGTTATAAAAGTGAGTCCTACTCTAAGGCTAGTCTAGTATGGGAGAAATTTAGACAAAATGTATATAATAGTCCATTGCTGTTTCCCTCAAGACCATCCCTCATTTTTCTGAAAATATCCCCAAATTTTATTTGAGGTCCCCCTTAACTGTTCATTTCTGTGATCTTGCTGATGCCTCCCTAGGTTTGTAGCAGTGACCTTGGCTTAATCCACAGCCAGCATGATTGTTTGAGTTGGCCATCGTCAGTTCACTAAGCATAAACGCTAGGCCTCTTATAAGGTTATTGGAAAAGTCATCCTCTCTTTCACACTGTACTTGAACTCAAAACTTGACGGACGTATGCTTCTGCCCACCACATGGACCCTAGAGGTAGAGCTAATGCAGAGGAACCAGAGCCAAGGCCTAAAGAAGAATATTTTCTCTCTTCACTAAATGCACGTAAATACTCATAAATACTTCTTTATTTATGGTCACTGCCCGAACCTCTGTGCTCGATTCTTTTTCGGAATCAGCTCTACCCTGGAACTTCTTGGTTATGCGATACAATGTATTCCATTGTTTGCTTATGTCCATTTGCTATGGCCATTTTGTCACTTAAAAATAATCACTCTGCATATTAAATTAGATGGAATTTTGAATCTTCTCCTTAGGGGACAAGGGAGACAGAAATTTGGAGACTCAAAAACATAGGGAAGAGAAAAATGAAAAAAGAGAAAATTCATAGTAGGAAGAGAAGAGTCAAGTGACATGGCTTTGGGTGGGAAGTGGAGAATGAAAGGTTTCCTACAGCATAAGAAGAGTGTGGACAAACATACCACTGTAATATGTCATGTGTTCTGCTCTATCTTCCCCCATGACCCAAAATCTTTAATGACAGCTGACCACACCCAACAGCCTTAGATTTACCCAAAATGGCATAGAAACAAGAGCACACACCAAGAAGTAAACTAACGATGGGGTGATTGAGAATTCACTGGGGGCCAGGAATTCATACTGAAATTCGTGTGGAAGACACACAAAGGGCATTGGACATGCTGGGATTGTGTGAACTTTCCACCATACTTAAGAGGAGAACACATGTCATTTTGTTGGAAAATGGACTATCTTGATATTGAAAGAAAGCTTATAATTTCATTTTTTTGATATAAAAATTGCCTTAAACAATTGTTTGATTTCATCAAGGAATAAAAATAAGTTAAGCAAATTTTTTAAATATTTAAGTAATTTTGCCAGACTTCTCAACTATTGCCATATAATATTAAGTGTCAGCATTTTTAAAACATATCAGTTCATTCTGAATTGGGTAGGTTTAAAGGTATTTGAACTGCCATCAATCTTTTACATACTTATGCATCTAAAGAACTGACCCAGGCCAGTATGTCCTACATCACTGGTAAAGACTCTCATCCCAGGAGTAACAGAGAACTGTATGGAGTCCTGACTATAAACCCATCTAAGCTCAGTCTTCTCAACTGTGAGATTGGGATTACAATAGTACCTGGTGAAGGTGAAAAGAGAGAAAGCACAGTGCGCTTAACATGGTACCTGGTACGGAGCACGTGGGGAATGCACTGTGGCTCCTTCTATTATTATTATCATTCCTTCCCTTTCTGTACTTAACTTAGGTACAGGTTTTACAAGACGGGAATTTTGAAAATCTGATTTCTTTCCAAGTTCTGTTACTCACTAGCAATGTGACCTTTGGTCTCTTGGACCTCAATCTCCTTGTCTCTAAAACAAGAGCTACCGGATAGTCTCCCACGTGCCGTCCAGGTGTGAAATATCTTGGGTATTTCACAAGACCTGCGTATGTCTGGGTTCATGCTTCTTTATCTCTCTGTGAATGTACAGTCCTTATCCAAACATAAAGAACAAAGACAATTGAATTGATAACTACCTAGTGTCTTTTTCTTCAGAATATGTTCTTTATAGGCAGTGAGCTTCATTCCACATATTTTACACAAATACAGGAGAAGCTAACGTCTCCTATCAATACTGTGGAGGAAGAGCAGCCCTGGTTTGAAGGCTCCAGTTGCCACGAAAGCAAAATGCCTGCTTCTGGGTTCAGCAGCTATTTATCTGCGTTCTGGGTAAATGCTTCCGCTTTCCCTTCTGCCACCCCTAATAAAAAATGCTTTTGGAGAGAAAAAAAAGAGAAGGAAAGAAGGAAGGAGAGATTGGAAAAGCCAGGTTTATGTTAATTTAATTTTTGAAGAAAACCATCTCCTTTGGAACTTTTCCCATCAATTTTACATCTCTCTTCTACTCCCCTCCCCCCTCCAATTCCCAGATTTTAAATGGGATGAAGGGTTAAACCTTTTACTGGTGAGGAAGTATTTATATTTACATGCATTTAGTGAAGAGAGAAAATATTTTATTAGCAGACTGCTGGTGGGGAAAATTGATCCATCTGCTTTATGTAAGAAAGTAAATGTGTCCCTTTAACCTAAAATTGGTGCGTCAAACTCTACAAATTCCAATTATCTTGACAAAACTGATTTAACCAACCACAGAACGATAGCGAGACTGAAGAGGAGGACTCCGGAGGAAGGAAAAGATACTGCAGCTCTAAGCCTTAGACCCCCCACTGGGAGAAACCTCAGAAGCGGAACCAAATATCATCCCAGAGGATGGAGTACTCTGGAACTTTGTCTGCAGGAGAATGCTGTGTTGCACATTTAAAAATAATGTGTGGTCTTTCCATTTCTGCTGGGCAAAGTCACGGTTTTGTTTTCAGTTCTGCTAGATCCTTTCCACCCACTTGCAAACGTGAAATGAGATCCTACATCAACAACAAACAAATAAACAAGCAGAAACTCTTCTATTGTCCCCATATTTCCTCAGCAGTGTTTGGGTACCTCATAAGTCGTTGTTAAATGAAGAAATGAAACAAAAATCAATACTATAAATTTGTGAAAATGTTTCCTAGAATTTGGCTTAAAAGCCGATTTGTATTGCTTCTATTTCTTTTTTTTATTTTGATAAAGACTTCAACCCATTGTCAACTATCACTAGAACAGTATTTACTTACCATAGACCAGGCATGACTTTATCCTTCCCTCTTTTATGAGATGGGAAATTGATTTTCCAGGGGTTGCAGACCAACCTGAATTTGCAAAATCTGGCCTGAGGATGGGACGATTGTTTAAAAGTTTGCATTAGTCATCACCAAGGAAAACTTAGAAAATTCCATATGTATGTTCAGATTTTCTCACTTCTAAAGAATCAGTTCCCGCATATTTGGGGATACATTATGGCAAGGCAAGATGTTATTGCACTGACTATGGACTGCCTTCTGTGTATAGGACATGGAGTTAGACGTCTCCAGAATCCCCACCAGACTCATTGCGCTCATTCGTAGTACCTTCCTGCGTTTTGTAGACCTGAATTTGCCCACCCTTATCTACTTGATTATGCCAAATGGAGGCAGCATTATTTTGATCCACCTTGACAAACTCCCTAGATAATTTCATAAAACAAATAAGGCTGGTGGTAGAAGCTGCATGTGGACTTTAAGAGTCTGGATAGAATTTCAACAGGAATAAAATTTGGGGGTATCCCTATCTAAAAAGATTGGATGTGAACACATACACACATACACATGCATACACACACACAAATATCTGCTAGCAAACAACAGAATGCCAAATCAACAGAACAGCAAAGTCTTGGTGACTCTGATAAAAACGGTTCCCATGCATTGTCTCCGTGGCAATGCCTGCTTTTTAAGGAGGGTGCTTTATAAATTAATACACCTAACAGAAAAAGAAAAAAAGCATACCCACTAACGAAAAGATTAAGAAGGTTCTGTTTTCCAACAGATCCTGCTCTTCTGTAACATTGCCCTAAACCTTTGTGTCTCCTTTTAAAGAGACCAACCAAACGCATTTCTCCACCTCGGGACTTCACAATTACATTTGCTTATCTCCAGCTGCCAGTGCCACTTGGACTTTCATCATATTTCTACCTTTGTTAAAAATGCCTGAGATTCCTACAGGGCCTTGTTGGGAGCTTTTGATTGTTAGTATTCATCAGTTGAGAAAATTACCTTTTGCTCCTCATTTTTGAGTTGGAAGTCCAACAAATGAGTTGCATAATAAAGCCAGGAAGCACACTACAGTTCCTTACTTTTAGCATGTGATATGTTTGAAGTTCCTAGAATGATGACGCTGCTTCATGTTATTCCTAAATATGCAGTACTTCATACGGAAATTATATATGTTGATCTGGTACTTTGCTAACCTTCATGAAAATGGGACCGTTTTTCAAAAATTCCTTTCCAATTACTCATAAGTCAGGAGTTTCTATCTTTTCTTTCTCTAAGCAATCAACATTTAGTCCTTCTTATCATTTTCCCCAGGTTCCATGATTTTTGTAGCTCAACAATTATGGGCTGTTTGGAGCTGCATTTTTCGTAAATGTACTATACATTACTCGATACATTCTCCAAATGTGAACAAGACCTAAAATACAGATGCAAAGTTTCATTATGGTTAAATCCCCAAAGTTCACGTTTTTAAAAATATTCCTCAAAACGTTTTACACAAGCACCTACCAAAAAAAAGTAAAATAGGTATGACAATCATTCTTTTGCATGAGAACAAATTCATATTAAAATGTCGTTGCCTTTCACAGAACATTTCTAGTTGGAAAGCTACTCTTTTTTAGCATTATAAAACTCCATAGATTATCCTTTGCTCTCAAACGCCTGTGTATATATTTATAATAATGGGAGAAGAGACAGTTTTCTTTGAACAGGAGACTTTCTTCTCTTGGAGCTTGAGTCTTGTTAAGCAGGGCCAGCAGCCTCTCATACAATGATGATTTGCACTTAAGCCATTAGCTTTATAGATTCCCCCCAAACACCTGCTCAAACAGAAGCCTTGGTTCCCCGTGCTGCGTTGTGCTGATATTCTCATGCAGAATGCTTGTTAAAAGCATTGTAATGCAGTTTCAAGAACCTTAAAAAATAATAAACCCAAACCATCTTGCTACTATTTTCATGAATAAATTCAGTGTCTGACCTTATCTTTTGGCTCCGCCTGGCAGTAACTTCTCCGCACCTCTGCACTATGGGTATTGTCAGAGTAAACGACTACAAGGTTTTATTATTTAGAGAATTATTCCTTCTCCCTCAGACCTTTTCTAGGGTGAATAATTCTACACGGGGATAAATAGAGGCTGATAAAAATGGGTCACTCCATAATGTAGTTCTTTCCAAGAAAAACCAGAAAACAAATTGGGGACACTGTAAACCCTGATCCAGACATAATTCAGTAAGAGGACTTGGTAAAAGGAGGCCAAGCTAGGGTATAAACGATGGCCTGAAACAGGAGTGAAAATGTTATTATGATAAGAACCATGGCCCATAGCCTTTGGAAGTTCTGCCATCACTTTATAGTATGGATCTGTAAAGCTTGACTGATTTTTCCTTCCACTCTAAATAACGATTATGTTGTTAATGATAGTTCAAATACTCAGGTTTGTGATGATTCATGTACTAAAAGTAATAAATAAAGTCCTGCCACAATTGTTAATGCCATCTGTCACCTGCATCCAATGACTGAACGAGTGCATTCATGAAAGAATGAGAACTGCCTCCTTCAGGTAGGTTTGGCTATGCTGGTAGGCTCCACCTTCCATGGACACCCTTCTGTGAGCACCGAAAACAGTGAGACCAGCTCATTCCAGTTGTGGGCTGTATCTAACTCCTTTTTAAAACAATGGCATTATTATTCATATAATTTATGGTTATTATGGACCAATTTAGGAGCCTTGTCTTCTCTTTTAATTTGCTACTTTCTTGATTTTTTTTTTTTGTCTCCATTACTTGAACGTGATCTTCAAGAGTTCATGGACTTTGATTTGTTCTCTGCTGCATCAGCAGGACCAATAACAATGCCTGGCCCCTGTAGGAGCTCCATAGCTACACGTTGAACACATGAGTGGATTCTAACGGATCCAAGTACAGAGGTAGATCCATGGAGCCAAAGAGATAAATGACGCATGATCTTGATGACTGAGCCATCTCATGGAGGGAAAGTACAGGCAGATAAGCACACAACTGTTAAGGAAGTATTAATAAGATGTGAACCAAAAGTGAAGCATGCTGAGCTTTAGAAATATTCCAGAGGAAATGGCTGGGAAGAGACCTTTGAGCGGAGTCTTGGGTACGGATTTCGTACGTAGAAGGAGACAGGGAGAGAATTCGAGAATAACAAAATGGCTCAGGAAAAGCGCAGAAAAAGATGACTAATAGGTCAGAAGTTGAAAACCAGCTGCTTTTAGTTAAGTTTTGCTAACTCGCATGCTTTGTTGAACCCTCCTGATGTTTTTAAAAATGAGAAATTTTACCGAAAAATGTAAATTTCTGCCTTCTCTTGAAGAGTAAGAATGTGGCAATTCCGACTCCGGTGCTGGAGTGGAGGAACAGCTGCCCCTGGAGATGAGAACTGTGTTCTCCTCTTAGTCACGGTCTCCTATCAACCCATCACACCACTCATTGTGGGGCAGCTTGGTCTATTCAGCCATTGAGTGTGCGTACCCTGAAAGTACACAGAAAGTCCTAGAGCGTATCAGACATCACACGCCTGCATATTTGTGAAAGGGGCTTTTATGGAATGACTCCTGTGGTGGAAAAATAATTAACAGATAGAGTCGCTATATATTGGAAGCTTGCTGTTGAAGACCAATAGTGCTGACGTAGATGAATTTAGAACAAATCAATTTGATAGGTAACTACCCACTAAAGGGATTGCTGCAGATTATGAAAAGGTGGTTGTACTGAAGAGGGTGTTTTTTGTTTGCTGTTTTAGGAATTTTAATCCTTCAATTCAGTGACTGTGTTCATCTCTCATGGACTCATGATTTCCAATATGTCAATCAGCATGTTAATTGACCTTCTCCATTAAAATAAAAAGAAAAAGGTGCTCGTGATGCCCCTGGCCTGGCCACAAGCAAGAGAGAAGACAAGACATAGGAGAAAGATTAAAAACCTCAGCAGCCAGGGCTAGAGAAAGAGAAAGTAACTTGCTTTGACCCAGGCAATAAATCTGCGGGGCAGTAATGACCATCTCTTGACACCAGTCGTGACATTGATCAAGCACACTGTCCCAGGCTGTTCCCCTCATTCCCCTGAACCAGAAAGCCTCTCTTGAGTGTTCGTGTCACCATTTATGAACAAATGTCAGAGAGCAGAGATAAAGGGATGACAAAGGTACAGTGGCCTCTTTAAGTTAATGTGAGCCCTGATTGAAATCATCACAGATGCCATTCTGTAGACCGGGAGAAGGCACTCTCTTCTGTTTATGTTATTTTTTTCACTTGTGGAAATATTCTCAGAACTTGATATTCGGATAATTTCAAAGTTCTCACTGGAACCAAGACTAACAAGAGCAGACCAAAGGGTTTATGCAGCTCAGTCCCATTGGTGATTCAGCCAAGTGGGTGTGGTCACAGAGAAGTGATTCGTTTCCCTCATTTGGAAATTTTAGGGCAAAGCTTCAAACATGAGGTGAAGCAGATTTTTTCCCTCCCAGTCTGATTTGTTATGTCTTCTTTATATAAGTGTTGGATGCAGTGTCTCTGGTTTTCGACACATCGCATTTTATTTTCTTTGTCACATAAAATCATGATATTCATAAAATGATACTTAACCTCCATTAAAAAATTTTATTAATTATTTAATATTTATAAAAGGATATTTGTATCACATGTAAGATACGAGGAAAAAATATAAACACCTCTATGCTCATCCTCTAGCTTAAGAAATAAAACTTTACTAATACACCCCCCCCAAATGCCTGTGATCCTCACAGATCCCAATCGTCTTCCGCCCCACGAACAGGCCATGACTATTACGAGTATTGTGATTCATCATCCTCTTTTCTTCTTTATAGTTATACTACATGTGTATTTAGTGCTAAGCAACATATTGCTTAGTTTCGAATGCTTTTGGGATTTCTGTAAGTGGAATTACGCATAATGTATTCTTTGACTATTGCCCCCACCCCGAAATCAACATTACATATTTCAGATTCATCTCTGTTGGTGCGAAACTGCCTGGGCCAAGGGTCAGTGAACTATACACCATTGATCAAATCCAAACCACCACCTGTACTTTATTTTATTTTTTATTTTAGTTTAAGTCTTGTACAACCAGCTAGGTAAAAATGTTTTATTCTCCTCACGGTTTTAAATAGTTATATTTTAAAGAGCTATATAATTATAATAGGTATACAAGCACATACATAATATCCTCAATTGTGCCTCTTGACCTAAACATTTACTTTTTGGCTCTTTAAAAAAAATTTTGTTGATCCATGTTCTAGGTCATTAATTTCATTGCAAGAGTTTTCTTTTTGAATAAACCACAATTGTAAAATATCCAGTCTCAAGCTGAAGGCCATTTGGGTTGTTTCTATTTGTTTGTTTTCTATTCTAAACACAGTAGCATAAACACCCTCGGGCCAGTCCTTTGGTGTCCAGGTTTCTCCACTGTAGATGTCAGACTGTAAGTTGTGTGCATCTTCAATCTTATCAGAAAATGCTGTGTCATTTTCCAAAATGGTTGTGACACTTTGTGGCCCCACCATCAGTGCCAGGGTAACAGTAAATGGAGGCACTTGTCTATTTTCTCCGCTTCCCTTCCAAAATGGTGCCTTATATACCTCCCTGTTTGGATGTGGTGTAGGGAAATCAAGAGAAATAAAATCTCCAATAAATATGTCCTAAGACATGATACACAAACATAATTTTTTAAGTTAATTCTCCCAATAGGCTAGCATAGTTCCTGATCCTGTTTTATTAAGCTATAATAATATTCTATTAATTTATCTTCAGGTAGTTTATTCAAAGTTGTTAAAATACATTGAATTTTATGTTCATGATATATATGTTTATATATATTCATGATGTTCGAACATTATAATGTCTTTGTTGGTATACATATTTTAAAAAATCAAAGGGAACATTTTCTAATTATTTGCCAATTTATGTTTAATTTCTAGTTACAAAATGAAGTTTCAATGGAAATAGGAGTAATAAGAGCAGTCTACACTGGATGAAATGTGATTTTCATGTGGCTCAAAATGTTCAAGGAGACAACAAAGTCTGACAATCAGGTTACAACCTCGAAAGACTGTTTTGCTCTTTGAGTTCATTTCCAGGATCATATTCTTACTCTCAGAAAATGTACTTCATCATGTAAATATGAGCCAATCCATTTTGGGGAATGGTGCTTATGTAGATGGCTCTATTTAGAAACACTATTATAAAGCTAACCCAGGAAGTTCAATTTCCCTCCCCAACCAGCATATCTTTGGAATTATTTTCCTTGCAGATCAATGGAACAGAGAATAGAATTGGCTTCTCTTTGTCAGCTTTCATACTTCAGGTACCCCCAAGTGCTTTGTGTAATGAAAAACAGCAATGTTGGTGCCTTTAATAAAACATTGACAATAATACTTTCTTTTTCCCTGGCATTACTGCAGAAATGGAACTGATCTGGAGTCAAACAGCATGAGAAAAGATACATTCCCTTAAGTTAATATATCTGAAAAGCATACATAATTATAGATATGTCAAAGTTCAGAGACAGTGAACTTCCTGTTATCCAGAGCGGTCAGAGAGGAAAACATTCTTGATTAATTTCAGTTATGTGCCCCCTTTACTCAAATACTATGAGTAATTGAGGACAGAGACGATATTTCCTTCACCTACATATTACTTGGCACATAGATGCCCAATAATTTTTTATTGAAAAAATATATGAATAAATGCAATAGATTAAATAAGTACTTTCCTATATTCCATGAGATGATGGTATCAATAATGATTTTAATTGATTTCCTAAGTGTGCCAGATACCAATCATCAATAGTGAAAGGAATAGTCTCCAACATTTATACTAAAACAGGATGATCTTATTAGTTATTAATTAGCCAGAATTTCAAAATATGTCAGTGTCTTCTAGCCATTGCTCTGAATGGTATTTTATTTTTTTGGTGTCAGAACAAAAATTTTATAGTTTAATTCACTGAGAATATAACTGCATACCTACTATGTCCCATCACTCTTTAACTTTGTTGAGAACAGAAAATAAGGAAAATACAGTCCTTCAATCTAAGAATCTTACAATACTGTTGAGGAGAAGGGCTAAACTTGACTGCTTGAAACAACCAAAAAACACCCTCTAAACTAAGCGTATTGGTGCACTAGAAAAGGTGACATAGGCAAAAGTGGTAAAGGATGAATCAAGAAAAGGACAGAGCGGCGAGCACTGGGGTTGTCAGAAAAGAGCAATCGAAGACCCAGCAAGACAGACACGAGAGAATAGATGGTCTGCAAAGTGTGGAGGTTTTGTAGCATCTATCCTGACCTGTCCAGTCTCATTCCTAGTATCATTTATGAAAGAGGGAACTAGAATGTGCTGTAGGAAGAGGAGAACCAGCCATTTTTACTTTCTGGTTGCTTGGATGATGGAAGATGATTATGTTGTCTGCTCGTTGGCTTGCTTTCTCCTGATTGCTGCTCTTCCAGGAGCCAGGGCTCTCGTGGTGAATGAAGTGCTGAAGGAACTAACCTGGTCTCTGAACATCACTGCCTATGTCAGACCTCTTTTTGTTAGTTAATCTATCACTGGTATGGTTTTACCTAACTTCCCTCAGCTGCAGTTTCATCAATCGTAAAATAAAGTTGGGAATACCTGCATTGCAAAACTACATTGAAGATGAACTGGTTTAGCATAGATGATACCTAAATCATTGTCTAAGTCCATATTAATTGCTCAAAATATTTAACTTTTATTACTACAACTCCTTTTAGGGTAGAAATAGGGAAAAATATTTTTAGTAGGAGCTCCCATGAGTCAGGGGCTTCATATACAACAATGTTCTCATTTTCATAATAACTCTATTGTGATGAGGGACCTATTATCCCTCATTAACAAAATACCTGTAGCTCAGAGAGGTTAAGTGACTTACTCAAAGCTAGTGACATTGCTGGGGTTTAAACCCAGATCTGTCTGGCCTTGAAACCATGCTGTCATAAAGTATACCATGTTGCCTTCATGATGAGAAAACAGATTCCCAATGGTCAAATATGTTGCCTGTAGTCACTCAGTAAATTAGTAGTAGTGTCTAAATTAGAACACAGTACTCTTCAATCAGGCAAAAGAATTTTCAGTTTAGTCAGTTATTATCAGCCAAAGAGCTAGTTGCATTGCAATTAGCTTGCTCTTGGCACAGAGGGTTGGCAAACAGACAAGAGCCATCCAAATACTCAGAAGAAACATGAGTGTGTTTTGGATTTCTTCAGCTGAATTTCATTTTAAAGCCACCAGAGCAATACTTGTCAGGGACTGGAACCATGAGGATGACTAATTACCCAAATAGCTCTGCCTGGGTGTGGAACGCCCAGTCTTCCACAGGTAAGGTGACATGTCTTCAGGACACGTTCAGCTATGGGAGAGGAGTTCTTTTTTAAACTTGAGGGATATTCAAGTGTCCCCAGCTGGTAATTTACTGAATAATGATGGGATGAAACAGTCAGGTGTCTCTGCTGAGTTGCAGAACTTCCCCTTTGAGATCGACAGTCAGCAAAGTACTCAACCCCAGCTCCCCATTTCTACCTCCTTCCTCCTCTCCACCTCACTTCTTGCCTCTCTTTCCTGTCCCTCTCCCCATTTCTTCTCCCTATTCTCCTTCTTTCCTTTTCTTTCTCTCTCTTCTTTCTCCTCCTTCTCTTCCTTCCCCACACCCCGCCTTCTCCATCCTCCTCTGGTCCTCCCTCCCTTCCTCATTTTCCTGTCTTCTCTCCTCTGCTCTTCTGTATTCTCCATCTCCACTATCTTCTCCTCCTGCTTCATCCCCCTTTCCTTCTCCCTTTTCCCTTCCCACTCCTTTCTTTCCTCTTTGTCCTCCCACCTGCATGCATCTTTATATTTCACATCCAATTCATTTTTGTTTTATTCAGATAATTGTAGATACACATGCAACTGTAAGAAATAATATAAGGAGACCCAATGTACACTTTTTCCAGTTCCCCAATGTAATATTTTGCAAAACTATCCTATAAGATCACAACCAGGATATTTACATTGATATAATCCACTAGTCTTATTTAGATATCCTGTTACACTTACTCATCGCTGTGTATGTGAGTGTGTATCTCTTTTATTTAGTTCTATACAATTTTATCACATGTAGTTTTCTATATCCATCACCACAGTCAACACACTGAATAGATCCAATACCACAAAGATCTCTCACGGCCACAACTATCTTTCTCCTGCCCCAATCCCCAACCCCGACCAACCACTAATATGCCCTCCAATAATAAAATTATGTCATTTCAAAAATGTTATATAAATGAAAATGATTCTGCATCCACGAAATCACAAATATTAAGTAATGTGGTAAGAGGGTAATCAGCTATCTGATATTAGACAAGAACCAGGAGATCTGGAATAGCTAAATCTGGAATAGCCTCTGGGCAGCACAGATCACGGGCCAGAGAGGCTGGAATGCTATTAGACACGAAATGCTTAAAAAGGTTAGACTTCTCCTGTCCAGGGAATACTTAACAGTGGCCTACAGGAAGTGTCATGGAGCTGAACATTGGAGAAATCTATTTTTAACAAAGATGCTTGTGGAAAATTAAACATACTAGTAAAAAATGGGTTGAATTGTCCTCCATTCTCTAAGCAGAAAGCAAGGAACTATTGGTGAGAATTAGTTGCTCTGGTAAGAGCAGCGGCTATAGAACCAAGCAAATGGATCATGGTCACCTTCCGGGGTTAACAATTACTCTGACATTTTACAGTGTGTGTTGGAAGAAGCAAAATTTTCATAGATATCAACTGATGAAAATTGAAGCTAAAGTGAACTCTGAGCAATTGAAGTCATAGGATCTGAGAAAAAGCGGCATATAATAATACACTCCTGAAAAAAGCAATCACTTGGTCCCAGTGCAGGTGACATGGAAGAGCTGTCAGGCATGGTCCGCAAAGTAGGCTTTCAGAAGAGATCTGACCACATGAGAACTGAGAACATTTTCCTATCCCAGATTCTTGTGAGAAGAAAATAGAAACTGACATCAGATATTCCTAAACAGTATTTACAATTGTGCACACTAAGGCTTCAAGCCATTTACAGCTAAACATGTTTAAATCTCATTCCAGAGTGGAAGCCCATTCATTCTAAATTTTTTTTTTTCTTTTTTTCCTGCTTCCATTAAGTCAGGAGTGAATGAGCCACTTCAAGTATTGTTCGTTGATTTAACAACTTCCACAGGGCCAGGGACATTTTCTTATTTGTTTCCCACTCTATCCTCAGAATTCAGGATAATTTATTTATTCAACAAATATTTATTGAACACCTACTACATGCCAGGCACTGAGGATACCATCAAGGCATTGAACAAAAGGGATCTAATCCTTTCTTTCATTGGAACTTCGAGTCTAATGGGGATATTTCTTTATGTACTCAACCAACAAGTATTTAGTGAGCATCCACCATGAGCCAAACTTTGCTCTAGACACTGGAGATAGACACAAAAGGAAGGGAAAGGAAAGTAACCAAGCCGCTCATTAGGAAGACAGATGGGTGATATCTGGAATAGAACTGTGCAGGGAGATAGACTAGAATGGTATTATAGAGCGTGACTGAATGGTCATGGAGACTGGATGTCAGGGGAAGCCTCCCAGAAGACAGAACATTTAAGATGAGATCCGTGTGACAGAAGTGGATCAGTCATGACAAGTCCTAGGCGTGGAGGGTTTCAAACTGATTAAATATTCAGCAAATTATCAAAGGTAATTGTTTAATTACCTTTATCCAAAGTGCCATACTGATTTTCATAACCCACATTTCTCCCTCTTTGAATTTATACTAATTTCATCCATTCTACCTAAATTTCTATTGTTCTGAAAACACGTAAACAAAAAACTCCATTTTTCCACGACACAGAAAATGCTTCCCAGGTAGTTAACAACTTTTTAAAAACTATTTGTTTTTACTTTTTTTTTCTGCTTTTCCTCCCCAACCACCCCCCAGTACATAGTTGTATATTTTAGTTGTGGGTCCTTCTAGTTGTGGCATGTGAGATGCCACCTCAGCATGGCCTGATGAGCGGTGCCATGTCGGCGCCCAGGATCCGAACCGGTGAAGCCCTGGGCCACCGAAGCTGAGCACAGGAACTTAACCACCCAGCCTCAGGCTGGCCCCATTAACACCTTTTGATAGCTCTTCTCCCTGGTAACTCAGGGTGGTCGTTGACAGTGTTCTGGGGATAAGGTTTGATTTTCACTTCTGCCTTTAAGGCAAGAGATACTGCTTTTTGCAAAACTAGTTTTAAATTTCTCAAGATTCAAGAGACCAAGAATATGTGGAATAGCAAATAAACAACAGAAAAATATTCAGCAATTGACACTCAATCATCTTTTCAAAAAAAATTAAAAGCTATGCTAAATGGATCATAACATGCTCAAATATATGAAAAATACACTTCAAAACACAGCTGGGGAAAGATGTTTGTTTTTACTAAAAGTTGCTTGAAGGCATCAACATAGTGACAGAATCTTTAAACATCCACAAACACAAAGGTCTGAAAAATAACTCTTCATTGATTTTTCTTACCTGCCGTATTTTATGCATTCTGGAAGCTATTGGTACTCTTTTAACAAGGACTTCCTCACATCTGCCAGATTTTATGAATGATCATTTTCTGCTGATTCAATCTTGAAAATCTCTTTTGCTGAGACAGTCCCTAATGGGCACCTTTATAGTCTTCTTACTTGTTTTATTACTCAGGGGGCCTTCCTATTTCTCCAGTCTAAGCACAGAGGATCTGAACAACAAAAAATGGCTGTAGTTGAATTTTCCTTCAGTCGATCTTCCGCTAGACAATATGGATTTTTAGGTCTTTGAATTCAAAGGGTTGTCTAGTTCATATCACCAGAGCCAGATCACGTAGACACAATATCAGGAGATTGTTGCTTTATACAGACTCACACTCTACCTTCTATCTTTTCGCTTGTGTTTCTAATGATTCCTTCCAAGATCCTCCAATGTGGAACTCAGAACTTCTAGTCTCTATGTTTAGACATGCTTGGGTGGTGGATTGAAACGATTCCAATAGGACTTATGTCAGGCTCTCTTGATATAATATCTGAGACAGATTCTGATGTATTGAGGGGGCGCTCTGAGGAGAAACCTATAAGGATGTGAAGGAAGCAGGAAAGGGCCGAGGGAAAAGTTAAGTAAAGATGTGGTTTCAGGTGCTGTCTCACCTCAGCCTTATCCCACAGGGAACTTGGGAGCATAAATAGCACCATGAAGTTGTCCCAGCTTGAGAAAAGAGGATTGGACTTTTACACCACTGTAGCCATCAGTCGTTGGCTATGGGCCCTCCCTGAGGGAAGAGGATAACCTGTCTGTCAGGCATTTCCAGGTGAGGTGGTTCCTGTCGGGAACAGGGAAGTTCTCCTGAGAAGGGCACAGCTGTGAGCTGTGGGCACCCACAACCCTAGCAACTTGGAGGGGGGTACATGAGTCTGGCAAAGGGGACCCAAGCAGGGAATAAACAACATCTTCTGCACAACCACAACACGTTGCCTTATTATTGTTGTTGTTTTGTTTTTCCTGTCATCAGCCATCCTGGCTTGTGAAGCCAGCCATATCTCCAAAGCAATTTTCCCTTCACGGTAAACAGTTTAACAATTTGTAAACTGATTCTTTTTAATTCACTCCTAAAATGACTCAGCTTGAGCTTGAAACATCAAGAAGCTCCAAACAAAAGGCATAATTACTGAGGTTGAAAATGTCATTGATGATTTATTGTCTGCAGGGTTGGTCACGATATCCTGAAATGGCATGTTGTGTTTGTCGGTTAAGAGGACATTTAAGAGCAGCGCAGAATTTCCCATTAGGGAAGAAAATGTTGTTTTAAAGCTTCATGCTTCACCTGAGTCCCTCCCTTCCAGCTTCCAGGGGAATGCATGTGCTACTAAATAGTACTTAGAAAGCAAACCAATGGCAAGAGCTTTGAATGGGTGTACAATTAGGTGTAATGCTTAAGCCCAAACTTTCAATTCAGCTGTGAAAGGCCAATTTAAAGATGCCTCACCTGGCTTCTAAATTAGGAAGTCACTCAATCTTCCAATCTTCTTGAGATAAGTGGTGCAACCAATCTCTGTTTACAAGCTGCAGAGTCCTTGAGAATCAGGATTATAAAACAACAGAGACACACCAACAAGAGTTATCATTTAATGCAGGTTTCTGCACAATTTAGGCACCTTCCTAAGAAGTTGGTGTATCTCATTCAATAATTAAAGAAACCCTGTGAAGTACATGTTATTATTCTTGTTTTATAGATGAAACAACAGAAGCACAAAGAGTTTCTATTAAGTTCAAATTGCTGAAGATGCAGTGGACACAGTCTCTGCCCTCATGCACTTAACTATGAAATGAAGATAAGATGTTAATTGTGACAAGTGAGGCTATGAAGACTTACAAACATTATAAGCTCTTGCAATACAGATATGTGACTTCCTTGAGATAAAGAGGAGAAAAAAACATTCTGGGCAGGGGGAATAGCAGGTGCAAAAAGCCTGTGGTCAAAGATAGCATGGTCCGTGTGGCTGGTTAGAGAGAGTCAGAGCTAGCCTGGAGAGAGATACAGCTGGCAAGACAGGCAGGAGCCAGAACAGGCAGGACCTTGCTGCCTATATTAAGGGGATTTTCCTTATCATTACAAGCAATGAAAACCCACTGAAGCAATGGAAAATCATTAATTATTTTTAAGTGAGATTAAGGATGGGGGTGCAGTATTTGTCTTCCATGATTAGTTCGGGTTTTTAAAAGAGCCTTCTGGTTTCAGAATGAAGAGTGGATTGGAAGGAGAACAGAATGAAAATACAAATTATGACCTATTGAAAGTACAATAGGCTGAATGCTGATTGCAGTCTTGACTAGAGGGTTGTTGATGGAGATAAAAGTTAAAATATTCTAGGAATATCTGGTCCAAAAAATTGACAGGAATTGGTAATGGATTTGTGGGGGGGGTACAAAAATGAGATGCTAGAGTTTACTCCTAGGTTTCTGACGTACGCAACTAGAAGAATAGTTACATCATTTACTGAGATGAGAAACATTAAGTGAGGACCAAGTTTGTTGGGAAGATCATGAGCTTGGTTATGGCCCTGTTGAATTTGAGGTGTTTTAGGAATAAAAAAAAAATGAGAGAAGACAAGCCAGCAGTAGAATAACAAGTCTAAAATAGAACCCTGGACTGGAGATGGTCATTGAAGAGATGGGTGTGGATGACATTTACTTAAAAGTGTATAAAGTGAAAGAAGAAGATACAAAAACTATCCTTGAGTAATCTAATATTTAATGACTTGATAGATGAGCCTCAGTAGATAATACTTGTGGAGTGGAGAATTCATTAATGAGTTGAATAAGTAATATTCTTAGTTTGTAATCAAGGCAGGATCAACATCTGACAAAATTGTCAAATACAAGTTGCTTCCCTTGAACTTCTTGCTTGGAGAAGGAGCTCTCCGAAGTGAGAGAGTACAAGAATTTGTTTCATTCCAAAAGCAAAAGGAACATTTTTAACAGAAAACAAAATGGTTTGCCCTCTTTCTGTTCTCTTTTAAAACTTCGCTTTTCCATACTCTTGCTGACACCATCACCAGCACATCAACCACACATCAGTCACTCTGTGTCTAATGATGATCAACCTCTGACCAATCATTTTCCAAGAATCCCAAGGCACCTCTGGAGAACGTAATTGGAAACTCTAAATAAAGTATGGCTCCTATGTTACCTATTAGAGCCGAAGAATCCAAGAGTGAGCTGACTAAATTCTCTTTGACTGAGAGCAGGAAAGCATCTGAACAAACATGTCATCTGAAATATACAGCAGCCTGAGGCTGCAAAGGAGAAAAAACCCAAAAACAAAACAAAAACCAAGAGCATCTCTAGCTCAACATGGTGATTGGGATTAATCTGTCACTGGAAAGCTTTTCCAGGTATAAGCTGGGTATAAGCTACAGCTGTCCTTGACCAACCTTGCCTGTGTGTTACCCTATCAACAGAGACGGACCAGCTTCCTTTCTCACTGGTTCACTTTGCTCATTGCAAATAAATAAAGTGGCGAAATTGCCATTCACTGAAAATAATAGTCAGCAGATTAAATCTATTGCACATTTGCTTTCTTCCAGATAAGCTCAAGAATATGATGCTTTTTTTATTTTTTAAATAAACATGACTAACATCTGAAATTGTTTTCTCAACAGAGGCTGAAGCTTAAAAATGGGAATTTTAGGTCAATGGAGGAAAAACAGAGTCTTGCCTGCTTGGCCAGTTCAGCCACATTCTACCTTATGGAAGTGGCTTCTAGGGTGTGTACTAGTGTCCATTTGCCCCTCTGCCTTTAGCCTTTTTCTTTAACCCTACTCTGTCCCTCAGGAGGCTAACTGGTATGGAAATCATCCACAAGCTCCCTTGCCTTCTGACTCAGGGTTGGAGTCAGCTAATGGGAAGAGCCCAGCAGATCAGAAATAGAGACGGGAATAAGGTTGAGGTATTTATTCCATTTCTCTGGTCTCTGGGTCCCTGTGGACTGATGCATTCCTCTGTCATATATCAGCACTCCTCCCACAGCCCTCTGTCTCCAGGGTTGGGAATCTGCTTCCTCCTTTTGCCCCTTCAAGCTTATATAATGATAATACAGCCCTCTGTGCCCAGCCCCCAAATGCTCCACTATCCGTTGTGGCCTCCCTATGCTTGCCCCTTTGATAAAATTGTTTTAGTTGTCTTGGGTCTCTGATGCACATGGGGTAACACATACTGCAGCCAAATCACTCTGGCACCCCAAACCAGGAATTGAAAACAAGAAGCTATAGAGACAAAGTTAAATGCATTAGAAGGATGCTGATGAATAACCGCTCATTTAAGTTATAGTCACTATTAAAGGTATTTTCCAACTCACAGTGACCTTCCTTCTAGGGGCACTAGCCCCCAGTTCACTGGGATGTGTTTTAGGCAGGTATGTCTACACAGTAACCTCCTAAAGTCTACTTCTCCCATAGCCAAACTTAGCTAATATGACCAAGTGTAGTCACATGACCCAGTAAGGGTCAGTCACGTCCTTTTCCTGGAAACTTGAGATGTGGACCGCGAAAGGTCAATTACTGAGCTATGGGATTAATCACAAGAGAAATGGAAGAATGAAGCAAAGGAAGAGAAGGCAGAGATTGAAATACAAGAGAGTACTTCCAGATTGCTACCCCTCCCTGAAACTTGGCCGCATTTCTCCCTTGAATAGAGCTATTACTGTATCTTTAAAATAAAACCTTCCATTTTTATTTGTTAACTAAAGTTGGTTTCTGTTACCTCCAACAAAAAGGGTCCTAAATAATCCATTAAACAACAAATGATGCTTTTTATCCAGCTTTAATGTGGTGGGTACTTATGGCTCTATTCCAAGACTGTCCAATAGAACTTTCTGCAATGATGAGAATGTTCTATAAAATCTGCACTGTCCAATGCAGTAGCCACTAGCCACATGCGGATATTGAGCATTTGAATTATAGGCAGTGCAACTGAGAAAATGATTTTTTTTTTTTTTTGAGGAAGATTAGCCCTGAGCTAACATCTGTCACCAATCCTCCTCTTTTTGCTGAGGAAGACTGGCCCTGAGCTAACATCCATGCCCATCTTCCTCTACTTTATACGTGGGACGCCTGCCACAGCATGGCTTGACAAGTGGTATGTAGGTCCACACCAGGGATCCAAACCAGCGAACCCCAGGCTGCTGAAGCAGAATGTATGAACTTAACTGCTGCGCAAGGGGGCACACCCTGAAAATGATTTTTTAAATATAAGGTTAATTTAATTTAAATAGCCATATGTGGCTAGTAGCCATCATATTAGAAAGCTTAACTCTAGACTTTTGGCTTTTTCCTATTTCCATGCTTTTGTTTGTTCTCTATTTGTTGGTTTTGAGCCTTCTGAGTATCTCTTAAAGATACTCGGTTAAGCTGACACCTCATTGTAAACAATCCTTAATAATGAGGTGTTTACTCCTCTCCTTTTGGTTTTTAGCATTTTCTCCAGAAACCTATAAGTGAGAAACTAGGAACCTTGAACCTTGGCCCATTATAATCAGATTACTACTTAGTTGTCCAACCCAAGTCTTGTTACTCCTTAATCCTCACTATCTAGTCCTGTCTTACCAAACTTATTGAAGTTTCCATAGTGTGCTAAGCTCTGTCACACTTTCATGCCTTTGCATAAGTGGTGCTCTTACTGTATGTTTATTATTTATTTATTCTTCACTCAATCATTCATAATATATACATTCATCTATTCATCCAGCCATCCACAAATATTTATTAAACAGGACAGATTCAGTATCATAAAGACATATATAAACTGCATATTTATAAGTGGAATGAGTTTTATAATTGATGTTGTGGTCATGTGTACCCAGATGATATACCAAAGACAGAGAAGATCTTATCAAAGTATGGTTCACATGCAACATGCATTGGATTGCCAAGGATGCTTTCTGAAAGTGCATTATAGCAGTGGTTGGCGCATAAATAATATTTTTACCTTAGTCAGTGCTTTTTAAATTAATTCATGTAAAATACTGGAAAGAGCGTCTATTAAGTAATAAATATTCAATAAATGTTAGACATTGATAACATTTCTTCAAAATACTTCCAATACTGCACTCCTGATTCTGTCACCTAAACCTGCTCTTCCTTACAGTCTCGTCCATTTCAGTAAATGGAGGCTCCGTCTGTTGCAGACTGAGTATTTTCTGGGGGAGCAGACGCTGAGATAGAAATTATTGTGCAGGAAGTTTAATCAGAGAGAGCTCTCAAAATCAATGACTGCGCGGAAAGGGAAGGAGGCAGGATGGGGCAAAGGGAGAAGCCGGGCTGAGACGCAGTCAGCAAAGGCCTCAGCCGATCTCACAGGGAATTTGGGAGCTGGAGCAGATCTTTGGAATCATCCTTCGATGGACTAAGCGTGCTAGGCTTTTGTCTCCAACTCCCATATCAGCCAGCTGTCAGATGCACACTGCCAGCAAGGGGGTGTGACTTTGAACAAGGACATTATCTCCAGCTAAAGTCAATTTCCAGAGAGGCCTGGGAGTTGAGGACTATCTGCTGGTAACACATCTTACAATTGAGGGAATGAGTCAATCTGTCCCACAGAGGGATCTATGCACTATATGAGAGCATCCAATATGCCATCTTTTCGGTGATTCAGACTAAAAACTTGGAGTTATCTTTTATTTCTCTCTTTATATTTCATCCTAATCTACCTGCACAATAGATCCAGAATCTGACATTTTTTATCACCTCCACTGTTGCCATCCTTATTCATACCACCATAGCCTCTAATCTGAATTATTTAAGCAATATTATTATTGATCATCCTGTTTTTGCCTTTGCCCTATTTCTAGCTTATGCTCAATACAATAGACAGTGTGATCATTTTTAAACACATGTCAGGTCATGTTACTTCCCTCCTCCAAACTCCAAGGTCCCCCATCTCACTTAAAATAGAAGTTAAAGTCCTTGGAACTTTCTATGGGGGTCATGATCCGTCTGTCCACAGCATTTCTGACATTCCTTTTCGTCCTCTCATATCATTTGTCTATTTGTTCATTTGTTTTCTTGTCTGTCTCACTGTTAAAAATAAGCTCCATGAAGCAAGTTCCTTTTGTTGTTGTTCTCTGTCAGTCTGGTAACCAGAACACTGTGGCATACAGCAGGTGCTCAATAAATACTTGTTGAATGAAGCTTTTACATTTTGGTCAAATTTAGTCAGATAAAGAGAACTCTTCTACGCCCTGTAACACTTAAGAATAAAAAATGAAAAATTGCAATGTGACATGCCCATTGGTTGCGCTAGACAGAGACTCCCCACCCCCTCCAGCAAAAGTACCATCCCCTATAATTCAATCAAAACTAACTTAGGTACTGCTCTGAAGGGACTTTGCAGATGGAATTCAGGTTACGGACCTTCAAATATAGACATTAGCCTGGGTTATCCAGGTGGACCCAAAGTAATCACCGGAGTCTTTAAAAGCAGAGAACTTTCTCCACCTGCCATCAGAAAGAGATGTGTTAAAAGAGAGTAGAAGAGATGAGGCAGAAGGTGAACCAGGGAGATTCAAAATGTAGGAAGGACTCGGACTATCACTGCAGCGTTTGATGGTGGGAGAAGGAACTTACAAGCCAAGGAATGCGGGTAACCTTGAGAAGCTGAGAACAACCCAATGAGGACATGGGGAACCTCAGTCCTACACTGCATACAACTGAATTCTGCCAACATCCTGAGCGAGCCTGGGAGCCGATTCTTCCCTCAGAACCTCCTGAACAGAACATAGCCTTGCTGACGTCTTTATTCCGGGCTTGTGATGCTCTAAGCAAAGTATCCAGTCAAGTCTGCTGGACGTCTGACCTACAAACAGGTGAGATCTTAAGTGGGTGTTGTTTTACACTACAAAGTTGATTGTTACAGCAGCATAGAAAATTAATAGATTTAAAAAAAATTGCACTCTTTGTTCTCAGACAAACACCATCACAGGAAGCAAGCTGCATGTAAAGAAAAGGGATAACAAAATCCTAATGTTTTAGACAGAAGGGGCCGCCAGCCTCTAGATATTCTACTTCTTATTCGATGACTAAAGACCCATAATAGGAATCATTGAGGTGAGCTGTTTTACTAATATAATTATGATTCTGTTCTCCTGATCCCATGAATATATATTTTAACTGTCAGAACCTAAGAGGAGGGTTTCTTTTATCCAACAATGATCTCAGGAAGGTTCCTTGTGCTTATTAGTGAGCTTGTCCTAGTGTTGCATTCCAGGAAGTTAATCCAAGAGAATAATCTAATAAGGCAAACAGTACCCACAATTTCAATTACAAATACCAGCATTTTTGATCTGGGGGAAAAAAAACTCTCATAAACTAGTCTGTTGAGTCATGATTATCCTGGGAGTTAAGAGCCTTTACAAGCATTTGCACGGCTTTGAGCAAATCACTTACCTATGTCCCTTTTGTCTTTCTCCTTCACCCTCCAGGAATTGCTCTAAAGATGAGACTGTAGATGCAAAAGACTTTTGCAAAAGTTAAAAGGATTAAACTAGTGTTAAGCAATGGTTATTGCTATTAATAATCTTGTTCAGTTGAGTTTCCACTCCTTCTTGTTTGCTGTTTCTGAAGTTTAATTATCTCCAAGGCAATTCCTTGTTCTTTTAAAATTTCATTTGGCAAATCTTTGTCTTTGTGAGCATCTTGAACCCTCCTAGTTGTCTTTCACCATCCTTCTCATCCCTTTCTTCTCCACCTCTCTATTTCTTTCTTTTAGAGCCCCTTCACACAAATATTATTTTATTAGGATTGTCCTACCTGAAATACAGAGTGGTACAATTCATATGAGGAGGAGGTTGGCAAAATGTAGGAAAATTGTGATGCATTTACCCTTTGAACCCCCTGTGTGAATCAGGCCCAACACCAGTGATGAAAACACAAAAAGTAGTTAGCATAGGCTATTAATTGCAGCATTATTTTAATAACAAATGGATAGAAATAATCCAAATATCCATTAATAGGGACTTGTTAAATAACTTGTATCTACAAAATGGAGTACTACATAGCTGTAAAAAAGAATGAGAGATCTCTATCTTAGGCTATCTTCAGGTACTCAAATGATTGATGAGGGAAGATTCTCTTTATAGAGTATTTTGGCTAATAAATGGATAAGGAGTGATAGAATTAGACTGTCATCATTTTACAACACCTAATGAATTAGATTTATATAAGAATCGTCAAGTGGCAACCAGATATTTTGTATTTCCAACTGTGAACTAATCTTGGACTCCTGGCCCTCCGATTGAATTTGAATCTAATAAAGCCTCCAGATCTAAACACGAATTTTCAAGAAATCCTGGGGATATATGGACTTGTGAAACATCATCAGAGTGACACAACCAACTAAATTCAGACTCTGAGATGCTCTATAGGATAATGACCATTATATTCAATAATTTAAGTGAAGGTGGGGAGAGAGGGAGAGAATACATTAATGGATACAGCTGACATCTGGTTCTGCTGGGATAAAGAAGCCTCATTCCTCCCACAACTTCCCCTTTACAACTAAAAATCCTTGGATATAATACAAGAAGCATGAGGAGTCTATGAGTGGTGGAAACAGGATGCACTGCCTAGAGACCTCAGGAACTGAGGAATGACACAGAGGTGAGTTCTCTGGCTTTCCTTATTGTCTTTCATTTGTACAGATAGGACGCTGCAGAAATCTCCATCCTGGAACTGCCAACAGGCACAGACAGAAAAAAAAATGCTCTAAGAAGAGCCTGTCTGCCTAGTCAAAGTCCAAGTAAAGGATGGCCTAATGATAGAAAAACATTTTTGCAACACAGCCATACTCAAACTGAACACCAACGGGAAAATCACTCGCCCCATTCCACCCTCTTGGTTTCAGCCTGGTCCAGCATAAATTGATCTTCTCCCTCATCGGCTGCCCAACAGAAGTAGGGTTTGAGTTCCAATCCCCCTCTTGTTAGTGTTGACTGGCCAACGTGGAAGCTTGTCTTCCATCTCCCCCATCTCCAGCCTATGAGAAAAGGGTGTGCTCCATTTTCCCAGCCAGGTGGTACTGGAAGGCTAAGCTGAGAGACGATCTCCCATCCTCCACTCTAGGGGAAGCAGGCAGCTGGGATTAGATTCCGTGTTGGGATAGCGTCATTGGGATCCAGCTGATTTTCCACCCACCACCCTCACTGGAAGGAATTAAGGGTGCTCCAATGACAGGGCAGTATTGGATGGACTGAGGGGGGTAATGATCTTCCTGGGGGAAGAAAACCAGCAGTGAGCTGAGCCTCCACCTTCTCCCATAGGAGCTAGACCTAATTAAGCAGTATGAGATTGAGCTGGTGACCACTAGGCTTCGCCCCCACCTCATGTTAGCGAAATCCCACTCTCACTCTGACCTGGCACGACTCCAGCAGAAATAGGTAGGGTGGGGGGTGGGGTAGTTGATAACCTGCTTCCTCCCTCCCCTGGTGTCAGTGGGTCCCAGGAGGAGCTAAGCCTCCACCCTTCCTAGCATCAATGAGTCAGGATGAGGTGGGGGAAGACTGGGCTACTTGGCATTTCACCTCTCTCTCTCCGCTACTCTGGTGTCAGCCTAGTGGGAAGCTGATTTTATAATCCCACATGGAGGAGGTTAAGCATGTTTGAAGGCGTCAGCCAGGCTGAAGGGGGAGCTGAACTTCTGCCTCCCCCATCTGCAATGAATGAGTGTGAGTCAATGCCTCACTTCTGCTAGGTGGGTTGGCAAGATCCAGAGAGAAGCTGAACGTACACATTCACATGTAATTTGTACTACACCTCAGCAGGGGGGACTGTCTGCTAAAATAGGAGATTGAATAGGATCCAGAGTCTTATAGTATCGAAAAGATATAAGGATACAATTGAAAATTACTTATACCAAGAAAATAACATCATGAATGAGAAAATCAACCAGTACCAATGCCAATATGAATCAGATGCTGGATTAGTTTTAAGAAGAAATGAATGGAAATAGGACAAATATCCAGTTAAAGAAATCTCCAGGCTATAATGATTTCACTAGAGAATTCTACTGAACATTTAAAGAAGTATTAACACAAATTCTATACAATCTTTTTCAAAAAATAGAAGAGAAGGGGGGCCAGCCCCATAGCGTTGTGGTTAAATTCAGTGTGCTCCGCTTCAGTGACCCAGGTTTGTAGGTTCAGATCCCGGGCATGGACCTACACCACTGTCAGCCATGTTGTGGGAGCAACCCACACATAAAGTGGAAGAAGACTGGCACAGATATTAGCTCAGGGCTAATCTTCCTCAGCAAAGAAAAACAATAGAAAGAAAGAAAAAAATAGAAGAGGAGCGCACACTTCTCAACTCATTTTATGAGGCTGGCATTACCCTTATACCAAAAAAACAGAAAATAGTCAAATATAGACAAACGAATATGGAAAACTATAGACCAATCTCTCATGAACTTGAAAACAAAAAATCTTCAACAAAATGCCAAATGGAGTTAAGCAATACATAAAACAAATTCCACACCGTGACAAAGTAGAATTTATTCCAAGTATGCAGGAATACACTCTATGTATTCTATATATATATCTTTATAAATAAATAGAGAGAGAGCGCGCTATAAATTATTTATATCATATTGGGAGAGAGAGTTTGTGCCTTTTGATAAATTGTTGCATTCCATCTAAATTGTAAAATCTCCTTATTATCATGTTATCATATCCCCTTATTATTTTTTCAATGGTTACAGAATCTGTAGTGATCTCAGTATATTGAGTAAATGTAGTTTTTAATTAAATTCATAACACGCTATACACATTGCTTAAGTCCATTGCATATCCTATGAGAAGACTGACATATTTTGATCACATTGAATGATGAAAATTTTGAACTAATATAAAGTAGCAAGTAAAATAGAAAACTTAAAAATCGTTTGTTGGGGCTGGCCTAGTGGGGTGGTGATTGAGTTCGTGCGCTCTGCATCAGCAGCCCAGGGTTCACGGGTTCTGATCCCACACTCGGACCTACACAACACTCTCAAACCATGCTGTGGTGGCATCCCACATGCAAGTTGGAGGAAGATTGGCACAGACATTGGCTCAATGACAATCTTTCTCAAGCAAAAAGAGGAGGATTGGCAACAGATATTAGCTCAGGGCCAATCTTCCTCACCAGCGCCTCCCCCAAAAAATATCATTTGTTGAGCAACCAAAGTTATAGCTAAAACCTAAGCCTATATTCCTATTTATGATATCCTCTATCCAACCTATAACATTAACACTGTTCTTTGTTTTATTTATCTCTAACTAGACCTGGATGGTTTTATGGGGAGAAAAATAGTTAAACCAATTGAATGGTGTTAACGTATCTTAAATATCCTGGTTTGCTCTCAATTTCTTACTTTTCACTTGATGGTTTGTACTTAGGTGAATAATTTCTAAATATTGCATATAGTAAAAACAGTATTTTAAAAAAGAAGTAGGGAGTTAAAATTTTCATAAAAATAGACTCACTTTTTAAAAAGTTATTTTTTTTCAGCTAACACCTTAATCATCATGGTATTTCCGATCTTCCGTTTTGATAGAAACAAAAATTTTAATGGATAGCATTAATTAATATAAAGAATTAGATACACCACCTTCTAAAATTTGTATTTAGCAGTTTATATTTTTGACTTTTATTCTATTACAGACTGTCAAAACAAAAACAAAAGCCTCTCTAAGAGTAACAATCAAATTTCTTCACTTAATAAGGTGTTAAGATGCAACTGGAAATGAATTTAACACAAAGCTGTCTGCCTCTAAGATACTTTGATAAGTGAGAAATGAGCCTCTACAACAACTCCGGTAAATGAAAGCATTTCCAGACTTTAGACACTGTGTTGTAATTTGGTTTAATTTTACTTCAAAAGGCCATTAGGGGTAGTATAGAGAGCTGATCTTTATGAGTTTTTTTTGAGTAAGACACAAATAAATGAGCAAAAGTATAAGCTACAAGTCTACACGGTAAGTGGTGTGTAGACATATTTAAATAAAAGCAGGAGAAATCTCGCTTTCCTTGGGTTTGTTCTGTTGGTCTCTTCTGTCCTCTGCATGTAAGAGATTTCTTAGAGTTATAACAAGCCTTAAATTCAAATGCGTGGTGTATTTTTATCACACACTGATGCCGCAAGCTTATGAAGTAAGGCAAATTTATGCATTGGTCTTTGAAAATGAAGACCTACATTCAAATGTTCTGTACAATTTTAACCTGAGTATATTTTAAAGAACATCATGTTAGGAGAAGCTACTTCCTGGCTGGGAAGGAGGATGTTGAAATAACGACAATACAGCTAACGTGCCCAGAGATGTGGAATACCAGAGAAAGAAGATGGAAATGGAAGATTGGGATTGAACACACTAGCTTTTCAGAATCCTCCTAGGGGAAGGTAAATTCAAAGTATGCTTATTTCCTGATTATTTAGAGACGAGCATCCAATTTATAGATGACATGGGCCAGGCCTTGGGTTGATGAGTTGCGGGCAAATTGTTTTGGGTGAAACTCCACTCACCAGTCTTTTTAACAGCAAAATCCAATTCGTATTGAAACCAAAGAAGCTCTGAAGAGGAAAAGAGGACAAAAAACAAAACAGGGCATAGCCTTGGAGGGAAGAAGATTGAGGTGGAATATAAAGGTACATGTTAAGTTAAAGATGGACATAATTAGGACAGAAAGAATTAGGCTATATCCTGACTAAATATAATGTATATAAGCCACTGGTCCATTTTGTAACCATCACAAAGATACATACGCATTCTTTACAAGACTTCATCTATATAAGCTTAGCACTTGCATAAGGAATTTTTCAGGCAGGATAATTGTTTTATCCCACACAAGATAACATGTTTCATTCACTAATTCAACAGATATCTATTAAGCAAGCACTATGTGGCAGACTCTGTTCTATGCCGTGTGGATACAGCAATGAAGATAAAAATTGGTGGCCTTTTGTCGCTGGTAGGGGGAGAAAGATAATAAATAAAACAGAAGTAAAATATATAGTGTGTTAGAAAATGGCAATTACTGAGGGGAAAAATAAGTCAGGAAAGGTGGATTGGAAGTTTGGGGGTGAGAAGAGGTGCAAATTTAAATAAAGTGACAGGGCTGAGTTCAAAGAGAAGGTGACTTTTGAGTAAAGAGCTGGAGGATGACATGGAGGGGGCCATGCAGATATCTGTCGATAGACTTTACACATAGCATATCTGGAATGTTCCAGAACAACAAGGGAAGCATTGCTGTGGCTGGTATATAGGGAGATCAAGTGAAGGGGATGACAAGTAGAGGGAGATGAGGTCATTTAGAACACTCTGGACCTTCCTTGGAGCTTGACTTTTTTCTGAGTGATATGGGAAGCCATTGAAGGCTTTGAGCGTAGGGCTGATATGATGGGACTTAAATGATGATTCTGGGTGCTATGCTGAGAGTAGGCCCTCAATGGTGGAGGCAGAAAACAGTGAAAGCCAGCCAGCACACCTGTTCTGCCATTTTCAAGAAATTTCCTTAACTTCCCTGAGCGTCAGTCTCCTTATCTACCAGTTAGGAATAGTAGTACCTACTTTATAGGGCTGGTGTGAGAATGAAATGAAATATTATATGCAAAACTCCTAGAACAATGCCTAGCATATATCACGTTGTCATCTATTTGTTAATATTGTTATCAATACTGTAATAATACAGACAAAAGATGATGGCAGTTTAGACTAGACTGGAAGTAAGAGGTGAGATTCTGGAAGTATACTTGACAGTAAAGCCAACAGGATTTGCTCATCAACTGGATGTGAGTGAAAGAAAGAGGATGACATAGAAGTTGGCTTCAGCAATTGGAAGTTTGGAGTTACCATTTAACAAGTAGAGGAGGGCAGTTTAGAAGGGCCGGTTTGGGAGGCAGGAGGCCAAACCAGGAACTCAGTTTTGACTTGATTTTTGAGATGCCTTTTACTTATCTAAACAGAGAGCTTGAGTGAGCGACTGGACATAGATGTCAGCCGGCGTAGAAATCTCAGCCCAGTTTGTTAGAGGTACATAGATTATAATTCTCATCTTGTTTTTCATGCTTAGCGTTAGTTTATGGAGATTTCTGCTCGTATGTTCCCATAGCCAAGGTTTTTATATTGAAATATTCTTTGGTATAAAAAAAGTCACATTTGGTATAAAAGCAGTTTCTCAATACGGTATGAGAATCACCGTCTCCACACCAACCACACAAAGCAATGAAGAGGGCTGATGGCACTCGCAGCTGCTGCTAAAATCCTGGTTCCTTTAGGCATTTGCATGTTATTAATGTAATGGCAGCATTTACCATTATCTGTAGCATGTAATTACGAGCACATATCGTCAGTCTTACCACTTGATTCTTGAACTTACTTTCCATTACTAGAAACATTTCCATTTCTAAAGTCATTAGAAAGGGAGTTAATAGTGGCTTATAAACATTTTCCTCTGTGGGCCAAAATTTGGGAATTTTTAATGTTTGACAGTGAAAGAGGAAATCTTGTCTCTGTCAGGTTCTCTGACCTTTCTCTACTCATATCTAGTAAAGGTAGAAATAGATACAGTAAACGTAATGATAATATAATAAAATTTATTGTCTTACACGTCCCATGGCTGTGCTATGCATTTTCCGTGTGCATTTAAGGAAACTGAGGCCCAGAAGAGTTTAGAATCTTGCCTGTAGTCACACTTCTAGACAATGTGGAGCTGGGATTTGAAACCAAGCCTTTTGACCTCAAGCCCACTCTCCTGGTCCCACTGTGTACAGCTCCAAGCCCCACCCCACCTGCACTTCCTACCCCAGGCCCTAGAGTTTCATTCTCTCTCTCATTCCCAATCGTCATTTTCAGAAGGGATAAAATGGTATGGAAAAGTTGATAAAACTTAAACCAGCAAAGTTTTCTCTATTTCAAGGATGCTTTTACGTGGTGCAACATTCAGCAGTCACTGGCTAAAGAAAGAATGCAGAGGTGGTGCAGAATAAAACTCATAGCAGACTGAAGCCTGGGTATTATCTGTGGATTTTAGTTTCCTGGTCGCTCCATTCAATAAAGAGAGTTCTTTCCAGCGGTCAGAAGAAAAGCGATTGCATAAAGCTTTCTAATTCCCTCTTAAACCACAACTGATTTGTTTCATGGACTTTGCAAACTACGACCTCTCACAGGAACCAAACCCACAAACACGAGGATTGGAAACACGTAAAAAGTGCTGACGCAAACCTAATCCACTTGTAAAAAGACTGACAACTTTCTTTCCTTTGGATTAAGTTAATCGTGTATATTTTCATCTGGAAATAAATCCTGTTACTGAGGTTTGGAGGCAGGGCTTCGGGAGATTTTAAATCTCTTCAGAAGAGCAGAAAATTCCATTTTATCAGGATCACTTCAAATTATTTACTAAATGATTTAGCTTAGCTCTTTCTGAAAGAGAGAAACAAAAGATGTGTAATTTCTTTGGCTGTCCTCGCTGGTAACACTCGACGCACCAGACAGCGGCACGCGTTTCGTTCATCGGCAGTGAAGAGCAATTCCCTTGCCTTGAATGTCAGGGTGACCACTGGGATTTGAATCGAATTAGTGTTAAAAACAAATTCTGATATTCAGAGTTAACTATTTCTTAGACATGCATGTGAGCGTGACTGATGCTGTTACCTTATGTGCATTATTTTGTGTTATGTGTGTATAGATTGACAGATGGAGGGTGCTCTTGATTATAGAAGTGAAGAATCATTTTGGTTACTTTTTAATTTTTATGAAACACTCTTATTGCATAAAATTGAGCAAATATAGACATGTACACAGATGAAAATATCACCTTTAAAAAGACATCTGCCTGTTTTGGTTTTATGGTTACCAGTATACAAACCCCCGTTCCATTTTTAGAATTTCTTCCTTTGAAGACTTTGTTAGGAGAGAGAAGCATAAAGAGAGCTTACATATGCTTTTTCCCCCTCACAGATGCTAAGCTGAGGGCATGTGAGTAAGGTTCATGCAACTGGAGGCTCGCTCTCGGAATGCTGAATTTTGAACAAGTGATGAAAAAGTGACAGGACCTTTGAAACTCATTCAGAGCAGCAATTTTCAGGAAGTGGCAGCCAAAGTGAGTTTGGTGGCCACAGTTTCCCATGGCAGTGGTGACAGTGGAGTCCAGCAGCAACATGCTAATGAGGTTCTCTCTACAGCTTGGCCTTGGCTATGGATGCGGCTGAGTCTTGGCTCCTGCTCCTTTCGAGCCTTGTTCCCTGGCCTTCCCATCTCTTTCATAAGCCAGCCAATAACCAACCAACACACACCTTCCACTTATGTAACCAAGAGCTGGCTTCTACTGCTTATAGCTAAGAAGTTGATTGATAAAGCAGTTGTAGATATTTACTTTAAAATTACTTTTTGGCTTATCAAAATAATCCATGCTAAATTGTAGAAAAGAAGAAAATATATACCCAAAAAAGCAAAAAAAAAAAAAAGGTCTAGCAATAATTCCACCATCTAGAGACAACAGATTTTAACATTTTGCTGTATATCCTTCTCATATTCCATATATAAAAATAAGATCAGATTATATCTACTGGTCTGCTGCCTGCTCTTTTGATCAACAATATATAATCAACATTTTTTCATTTCAAAAACATTTTCCAACAGCATTGCTCTTTTCTTTAAGAGGGAGAAAAAGAAGGTGAGATTTATGGTGAAAAGTTGATTCTAGCTTTATTGAAGTATCATTAACAGATACAAATTGTATAGTGCTGTGTATGAAGATATATAATCAATGGTTCTCAACTGGGGGTGACCTGCCCTCAAGGGACATTTGGCAAAGTCTGGAGTCTTTTTTTTTTTTTTTTGCTGAGGAGGATTAACCCTGAGCTAACGTCCACTGCCAATATTCCTCCTTTTTTTTTTTTTTTTTTTGTATATGAGCTGCCACCACAGAATGGCCACTGACAGAGGAGTGGTGTAGGTCCGTGCCCAGGAACAGTCACACTGAGTTTGCCTTTGCAGTAAAGCATTTTTCTTTTTCTCTGTTGCAGCACCTGGAGTCAGTCCTAGCAGCAGCCCCGCTCTGACCATACCCGCTGAAGGTAAGAAGGGAGAATGCGATATTGGCTCTGCCTCCACGGTGGCTACTGATACCTCGTGCACATTGCAGAGCAGGGAGTGCCATCCAGATGTTCCCTCCCAATGCCAGTGGCCTTTCATGCCTTCCTTTCCTCTCTAAATGCTAGTTGATTTTTCTCTGCTTCTCCAGGTAGAATATATTTGTTCATATTCAGAACAAATGGAGACTTTTTTCAGTCCCATTTTCTGTGCAGCACTTTATAGGCGATATTATTCCCAGTTTCTGTTAAGTTTGGAGCCCTCTGCCTTGTATCTAGTGCTGATACCAATTTTTCAATATTCCGTTGGGAATTTCAATGGGATCTGAGAGAAGAGGTGGATGCTGCAGTTCAAATAACCATCCTACTCCAATGTCCCGTTACTCGGCTTAGTTCATTCCTTTGCTGGCTTCCTCTTTTTCATTTTAGGATTATTGTGGATTTCTTTTCCTGTTTATTATGGATATCTTGTTGAACCCCATTGAAGATATTTAAAAAGATTCTTTTGGTTATTCCATTCCAGACTTTCTAGAAACCACCTCTTAAAGTGTTAAGGTTCATATTTTCTTTGTAGTTGTTTCTTCTTCTAATTATTTATCTAAAGAAGGAGAGATCTATTACAAAATTGTATATAACACCTAAGAGACTATTTCAATATTCAATATTTCTCTTGGGTCTACCCACTGACAGTTTGAATAGGGTTGCCTCTTTTTTTTAACCAATGCAAACTTGGGAATAAGATTGTGTAATCATATCCAAGCAGCAAACTGTTCAAGTAACACGTAATGCTCTTCTGAAGGAGGAGAAGAACATGTGAGCCACTACAAAAGATGGTTTTGTCCTGCATGTGCATTTCTTGACAACACACCTAGACTCTCAAAACCTAGAAAAATGTTGACATGCATAACTGTTTGACCAAGTGCAGAATCCTGTAGATTTTCACTTAATATCTTAATTGTGGGTTAATCTTTTCCTATTCCTACTGTAGATCAGTAGAATATGTTAACAAACAATAATCTCCATCATCTATGTTTTATATCCCAAGTGTTTCATTTCTTGAGATGATATACTTTATGATGCAGTGCACAAAGTCCAGTATCTTTTATATTTGTAGCAGGATGATGATGATGATGACAATGAGAGATAATATGCATTGAACACCTATGGTTCAGTTAACCATTACTGTGTAACTGATCATCTCAAATTTATTGGATTAAGTACAAAAATTGGATTAAAGACATGAGTCTATGGGCTGGTTAGGAAAGTCTACATGTTAGGGCTAGATTTGGCTGATTTAGGCTGGCTGGCTTGCTCATACATATGCATGTACAGTCACGTCAAAGTAAGCTAACTATAGGCTAATGGAAGCCTTGGCTTTGGATCTACTCATCTCTCTTCTATGTGGTCTCTTAATATCTACCAGGATAGACTGGGCTTATTTTCATGGTGGAGGCATGGTTCCAAGACAAAACAAAAGCATTCAAGACCTCTTAAGGCCTAGGCTTGGAACTAGTATACCGTTACTTCTGCCATATGCTTTTGGCCAAAGCAAGTCAAAAAGTCATGTCAGATTCACAGGGTAGAGAACTAGCCTCCAACTCTTGATGGAAGGAGCTACAAAGTCACATGGCAAAGAGAACAGATACAGGGAAGTGTAGTGAACTGAGGCCATTTATGCAATCAATCTACCATAACTTGCTATGTGTCAGGCCCTGTATTAAAATGCTTCATACATATTTCATTTAATTGCCACAATATATAAGGTCAATATAATACTAATATTTCTGTCTGAGGATAAATAACATGTAATTATGGGAGGGGAAGAAATGGAATGGTGCCCCGGCATGCAAAGAAACAATATCTTTGTAGAGGATAGAGAGGGGGCTATTTTTTTTTCCATACTGTGTATTTGTAAACCAGAGAGAATATAGCAGGGGAGACTGAAAGCGACTTTCATGATGGTAAGTTTTCTCTTCATCAAATGGTTAAATGTAGGTTAGAAAGTTATTATGCAATGAATCTGCATTTCAAATATATTTAATTAATGAAAATTAATTAAAACTCCTGGCTAGTAGCTGTCATAAGATTTTAGCTTTGGTTGGAGTTGTAGTTTATATTTATTTCCAAGTTTTTATTGATATTTCAGTATCATTTTGAAACAGGCTGACATGAGGACTGCTTGTCAAATTTTATCTATTTAGAACAATAGACTCTTCTTCGAAATAGACCTTAGCCTTGGTGGTCCTCTGCTCCAGAACACTTCACCGAGTCAACCTCACTGCCTGGTGAAGCTAAGTGCCTTGTGGCCAGATAGCTCATGCCAGGATTGTTAATGAGTTCTTTATATTGAAGCAAAATCTGCATTAATTCTACTCATTGGTCACCTCCATGGTCATCTTATCCGGTAGAACATTTCCCCATTATTTTCTATTCCCTCACCTTGTTTTAGTTTTTTAATTTTTTTATAGTAGTTATCATTTCCTTATATTCCTTTTGGTTTTTTGGATTTTATTGTTTTTTTCCCACTAGAATGTGAACTGCATGAGGTCAGGGACTTGATTGTGTTCTCTGCTATATCTCTAGTGCTTAGAATAGCGCCTAGCACACAGTAGGCATTCAAGAAACTGCTGAATAATTGAATGTGCCTTCTGAACTTCGCTCAACGTTACTTATTATTAGATAAGATATCACTATTCAATTTTGGGTTGAGTCCACAAATGTGAGACCACTGCCTTCTGAATGTTTACCAAATTTTCTGAAAGAATGTTGAATAAGATGCAGTTATATAAAGAACAACACGGAAGGTGTAGAAGCTCTTACCACTGAGATATTGGGCAAAATCAACATGATATGGGTCATTATTCAAAGTTACGTATCTCCTACTTGTACTTTAATTCAGGCCATATTTCCCCATAATTTTAAAAAGATAAAGTTCCTTCTAGATCAGCTAAAACATGATTAAAGGTAGTAATATCTACAAAGAAAGAATGGGTCAATGAAAAGGAATAATGGACTCTTTTCACTGAGTTCATGAGATTAACAAAATAAGGACATTCACAGAGGAGAGCATCAGAGATGTCCACCCCAGGGAAAGGATGGGAGGGTCTTTCTGTCTAGGAGAAGCTGTGCCTCCACTGGGGAGGTATGTGAGTCATCAGCTATGTGAGCCATTAAACATGCAAATAGATGTTATCAGCTCCCCTTATTCTGATGCTAGGAAGTCAAGTAACACCCTGATTGTTTTGCTTTTGGCACAGCTTGCCTACAGAGAAAGAATGTGCAGTTAAGGTAATGCCAGAATCCTGTTTACTTGATAATTTTATTTCTCATTTGAATTTAGTAATTTCCATTCTGGCAAAGCCCATCAGTCTTTTTGAGCTTTATTAGCGTGATTCAGTATCCCCAAGTCAGAACAGCTCCAGGACAAGGACATAAGCATGTATCTGAGCTTGGAAGGCTGAGAGACAGGCTCTGAACTGGATTGAATTCATCACTCTGGACAGCCAAGTAGCCTTCTCTAGTCAGAGGTACTGACTCTTCCGCTGGGTGTGTGATGTTTTGCATATCTATATTATTCAAATTAAGAATCACTTTATACATATTCCCAAAGTAAACCTTTAGGATGTTTCCATTGAGGAGTCTGACTTTCCCTCCTCCCCCAAAACAAACACATGCAAAAAAAGTGATTGAAAGTCTGAGCACAGAGTATGTGCCTTGGTCCCAGGATAACCCCCAAAATTTACTTCCAAAAAATAGCTGATGTATTCATAAGAGGAGTTATGAATATTTCTCTCTAATTTTTCTCTGTTTCTATTTACTGTGGATTATTTCTTGGAATTTAGAAGTACCATTTCCCAATTAGCGAACTTACTTACTGCATGCTTATGACCTTTACCCAGCATCCTTCCTGCTGCTGTGAAATCTGACTGCCAAGTCCTTTACGTGCAGATGATCACTGCAAACGCCATTTTGTTTCTTCCTTTCTTTTACTTGTTTTTCCCCTGTATTAAGTGACACAAAAGAGTTGTCATCTGCCCTAGGGAAATGAACACGGCTTGCTTGATGCAATGCATAAGCTTAAACTTTAATGGATTCTTCAAGAAAGACCAATTCACAGCCAGAATTCTTTTATCCCACAATGGTGACAGGGAAAGAGGAGCCGGGGATTTTCAACAGTGAAGAATAAGAAACATGGGAACTTTTTCAAAGGGTAAGATGGTGTACGAGTTCTAAAAATATTCCATTTGCATTTAAAATATGCCCTTCTACTCTACAAAGAATACAATTTTTTGTTAGATTTTGGATAATTATACTGACATATTGGTGCTTTAAAAAGTCACTGGCCGTCTATTGTTGAGAAGAAAATAGAGTGGATTTAGGTGTAAAAATATGCTTGAATGTATTCAACGTAGTGAGAAACATTAGTCATTTTTTTCCTTAGGCTTTAAGTTGAGTAATAGCAGCACACTAGGCTATTTTTATATAGCTTGTTTATTTAAAAATTAGTTTTTCTAATGCTGAAGTCAAAAGTTTTCTTCCGCTGATTTGGCCAGCACTTGTTACACAACTAATTCCAGTACAGTCAACTCACACTTTCTTCCATTTGTACACGTGTCAGGGCAAGCTGGGCCAATAAGCAAGTAAATAAATAAATAAGGAACCAATTCTATACTGTGTGCGCTTAGTGTGACTAGAAGCTGTGGGTAAAGAAGCGAAAAGAAAAGTTTAAAATATGCTCATCACCTTTGAGAAGCTTATAATTCATTTTTTCCTAGCAAAGCTTGGGCTTTGGATTCAATAGGAAGGGTGTAAGGAAGATGAGACCTGGCCGTACCATTCACTGGTAGGTGGCTCGATATTGGACAAGTGAGCAGACCACCGAAGGCTCTGTTTTCTCCTCTATGAAATGAGGTTCCCAAATTTGTTAAGATTAAATAAAGTAATAATCTTAAAAAGTCTAGCTCAGTTCCTGGCATATATAAGCACTCAAAAATATTTTGTGACCTATTGCTTATCCACTCATCATTCCGTCCATTTGTTGATCCAATTGACGTAAATACTATGGCACTGTTTTGGGTACTGGGACTACAAAGATGACTCAAGCCTTCCCTCACTGGGTCTATGACAAAATGGGAAAACTAAACACATTGTTGATAAAATAAAATTCCTATTATTCAGCAAAATGCACATTTATAGAGAACTTTTAGTCTGTCTATTCTATATCATACATCAATGCCATAGAGCAATTAGAAAAAATAATGGAATGATAAAAATAGAAGCTAACAATTACTAAAAAATACTTGCAATATCTGATCTCAAATATGATCTTAAACAATAACGAACAACAAATCACCATGAGGTGCATTTAAAATTCCTGTTTTACAGACTGGGAAATGGAGGCTTATCCATCACAAAAATAGACTGCTACATCTGGGGCATAAACATAGTTGTGTTTGACAGCAATGCAGCGAATCTTATAATTGTGTGGCAATCATTAACTTTTAGAGAAGTTCAATGAAGCCATGGAGAAATGTGCAATGGACATAATTCAATCATCTTTTCTTAATGTGTCCCGGGTAAGGCACTATGCTAGCAGCTCTCCAAGGTAGCAGTATATAGCTATGAGATGACACTATTCCTAGCCCAGTCCTCACCTTCTTCTGATAACTACCCTTTTTCAGGCCCTAACCTCATGAAACTGCCATATTCTTACATGATTCTATTATCATGTTCTCTTCAATTGTTTCAAGGATGACACTTGACGCACCCCAGTGAGTCCCATTCATAAGGGTTTTGGATTAAAGAGCCGGACAGCTGAGACGACCAAATCTGTACTATTATTTAGGACTTTTGGTTACGGTTGACATAAATTCAAATTACTCTGCTTTAATAGTAAAGGAATCCATAGTCTCATGTAAGTGAAAGTTCCAAAGTAGTATTGGATTCCTCTTGGGATTGACTAAGAAATTTAAAAGATGTTTAGAACCCAGTTTCTTCTGGTCTCTGTTCCACTCTATGGTGTAGTCTTCATTTTCTAATTCCATTTGATAGAACCCCACAATTTCCAGACGTTGTCCTTTTGATACCACATGGTACAGCAATTCCAAGCCTCATATTCTTATGCCATACAATCCAGGGAAATCGAGGATCTCCTAGTGGTCCCCAAATATTATTTGGTATTCATTCTCTTCTGTTAGTCCAAATTAGGCTGTGTATACATCCATGCGCCAACCACTGTGCCTCAGTTTGGGATGGGTGAGTCGGATGTGCTGATTAGTTTAAGCTAATTTAAGCGTATCTGTGTCTAAACCTGGAGCCATGAATGTGCCAAATATTTACAAATAACATATCTGGATATGGAATATAGATGGAAAATTGAAAGAAAAATCAAAGTACACTTGGTAGGAAAAATTTAGGGGGAATGAATGCTAAAAACATGTATATATAATATATATTTATTTATATTTATATATTTCTATTATTTTACATATTATACATACAATTATATATTTATATTATATAAATATATGTAATATAAATTATTATATAATATGTTATTAATGTATATGATAAATTATTATGTATGTTTATATTATTTATATATAATATATCATTACTACATATAATATAATATATATAATTTATGTATATATTATATATACTTATACACACTATAACCTACCTCCTTGGCTAAATGGTCCAACCTCCATAAATACCTATCTTTCCATACAGTGTGAGATGAAATGCATGAGGGCTGGTATAATCCATGTTCCCTGCCATGAGGTGAAAGCAGTTTGTAAAAAACATAAAAAGAGAAATGGATGAAATAGACATATAGAAAGGGGAAAGAATATACTTCAGAGTCTTCCCAGCATTCAGCTTTCAGTTTTAACTTGTGCTTGGGGTCCTGTTGCATTCCTGCTTTCCTGGAAGCTTGTTTAGTTAGGACATACTTTAGCATCCTCTAATAAATTCCCATTTTAACTTGTTAGTTTATTCTGGGCTTTAGTAAATTGCAAGTTAGAGAGCTAAGTAATACTAACATGGGACAAAATACAAAGATTAATAAGAGGTCATTTCTGCCCTTGATAGAAAAGATCTAAAGGACAAGAGACGACAGGGAACGTGTCTCCTTGAGAAGTGTTCCATCTGCAGTCTCCCCTATCTGAGTAGATGTCATCATTAACTGCCAGTTTCTCCAGCCAGTAATCCAATTACTCTACTTTCCATCCTCATCCTCATCTCCATCTAATCCTTCAGCAAGTCTTTAGACCCACTTACTTCTTTCCGAGTTCACTGCCATCATCGCAACATATAAAATATCAACTCCTGCCTGGATGCTTGTAATGGTATTCTATCTGAGCACACACAGTGGTTGCTAGCATCCTTTCCAATATATTACCCATATAAGAGAAAGTTTTTAACACACACGAAGAGCCATGCTACTCTTCAACTTGAATTCTTGAGGGTAAGGGTTCCTTATTTACTTTAAATTAAATTGAAGTTTCTTGCATGGCCTACAAAGCCCTGTATTACAGTTCCACTGACTAGCTGTTGTCCCTTCTTATCCTTTTGGCTTTGCTTTAACTGCCTTCTCTACAGGCCTCCCCCGAGGCTTGAATCTGATGTGAGTCCTCTTCCCATTGTTATGTCTTTGTTTCCTTCGTAGTTCTTACAACAAACCTGTCAAATTATTATTTGATTTTACTTACTTGCTCATAAACTATCTCCGCCGCCAGATTGTCATCTTTGTGAAGGTAGGAGCAAATCCGTTTTGGTATCATCTATTTACCCCCTACCCTGCATGACCTGCTTGCCTAATACAATCTCTGAAACACAGTAGGTGCAAAGATAATTGTTAAGTGACAAAGGTAATTGTTAAGTAAATAAAACAAGTGATTTCATTAGTCGGGATCAGCTTGTCCTACAAGCAGTAACTTACCTAGAGCTGAGAGTTTGTGTTTGGTTGATGAGGAACATGGTAAAATGTAGCCTATATAGGAGGTGGGTACTGGATGCCAGTCTGAACGACTTGGATTTCAGTGACTACCATATATCGTATTTGAAAAAAACATAATAGACAATTTACACATGTTACATCATTAATTATTTTTGGAAACCTAAAGAGAGGTATTACAACTAACATCATACTTAATGGTAAAAGACTAGATGTTTTCTTCCCAGGTAAGAAACACAATGAGGATGGCTGCTGTCACCACTTCCAGGCAACCTTTTTCTGGAGGTTCTAGCCAGGGACACAGGCAAGGAAAAGATGTAAAAGTCATGCATATTGGAAAAGTAAAAATTATTTCTACTCATAGATAATGTGAGCTTATATATAGAAACCCTAAGGAATCCACTAAAAATTACTATAACTAATAGTAAGTTCAACAAGGTTACAGGATATAAAACCAATGTACAAAAATCAATTGTATTTCTTTATACTAGTAATGAGCAATCCAGAATTGAAATCTTAAAAAAAGCTCATTTAAAATATCATCAAAATGAAGAAAATACTTATAATTAAATTTAACAAAATAAGTTCAAGACTTGTATACTGAAAACTACAAAGCATTGTTGAAAGAAATTAAAATGCAAATAAATGAAAAGACATCTAACGTCCATTTATAGGAAGAGTAAATATTAAGATGGTGATACTCCTCTAATTATTGACAGATACAATGCAATCCCTGTCAAGGATACAATGCAATCTCTATCAAAATCCTAGTTTCCTTGTTTGCATAATACAACAAGTTTACTTAAAATTAATATGGAAATGGAGAAGACCCAAATCAATCTTGATAAAGAAGAACAAAGTTGGAGGACTTTCATTTCTCAATTTCAAAACTTACTAAAAAGCTATAGTAATTAAGACAGTGGTATTGGCACAAGGATGGGCCTATACATCAGTGAAATAGAATTGAGAGTCCAGATATAAACTCTCATAATTATGGTCAATTGCTTTTAAACAGGCGTGCCAAGACAATTCAATGAGGAAAGAAGAGTCTTTTCAACAAATGGTGCTGGGACATCTGGATATCCACAAGTAAAAGGATGAAGTTGAAACCCAACCTCATACCTCATATATCAAAATTAACTCAAAATATATCACAGACCTAAATGTAAAAGCTGAAAATATAAAACTCTTGGAAGAAAACATAGGAGTAAATTTTCATCACATGGGTTTAGATAATGATTTGTGAGATACTATACCAAAAGTGCAATTAATAAAAGAAAAAAAGAAATTAGGCTTCACTAAAATTAAAATATTTTTGCAGTTCTGACATCAAGAAAGTGAACTTACAGAGGCCAGTCTGGTGGCATAGTGAGTAAGTTCACGTGCTCTGCTTCAGCAGCCTGGTGTTTGCAGGTTTGGATCCTGGGTGTGGACCTAGCACTGTTCCTCAAGCCATGCTGTGGTGACGTCCCACATAAAAAAATGGAGGAGGAGGGCCAGTTAAGTTCACACGTTCCGCTTCAGCAGCCTGGGCTTCGCTGGTTCAGATCTCAGGTGTGGACCTATGCACCATGTATCAAGTCATGCTGTGGCAGGAGCCCCACATATAAAGTAGAGGGCACAGATGTTAGCTCAGGGCCAGTCTTCCTCAGCAAAAAGAGGAGGATTGGCAGCAGATGTTAGCTCAAAGCTAATCTTCCTCAAAAAAATAAGTAAATAAATAAAACAGTTGTCTAAAAAAAAATGGAGGAGGACTGGCACAGATGTTAGCTCAGTGACAATCTTCCTCAAGAAAACAGAGGAAGATTGGCAAGAGATGTTAACTCAGGGCCCATATTCCTCACAAAAAAAAGAAAAAGTCAACTCACAGGGCCCAGCCTGGTGGTGGTGTGGTTTAGTTCACGCACTCCGCTTCGGCGGCCCAGGGTTCACAGGTTCGGAACCTGGGCAAGGACCTAGACACCGCTCAAAATAGCCATGCTGTGGCAGCATCCCACATATAAAATAGAGGAAGATTGGCACAGATGTTAGCTCAGGGCCAATCTTCCTAACAAAAAAAAAGAAAGAAAGAAAATGAACTTACAGACTGGGAAAAACTGTTTGCAAATCATATAGCTGATGAGGGACTTGTATCCAGAATACATTAAAAACTCTTATAACTCTATAATACTAAGACAAATAGTTGAATTTTTAAAAATGGGCAAATAGTTTGAATAGACATTCCTCCAAAGAAGATATATTAATGGTCAATATGCGCATGAAAAGATGCTTAGTGCTGTTATTCATTAGGGAAGTGCAAACCAAAACCGCAATGAGACACCCCTTCACTCTTCCTATGATGAGTATATTCAAAGGTCAACAATCTGAAGCGTTGGTGAAGATGTAGAGAAGTTGGAACCCTCAGGCATGGCTGGTGGGAATGTAAAATGGTGCAGTCACTTTGGAAAACAGTTTAATAGTTCCTCAAAAGATTGGACATAGAGTTACCACATGACCCGGGAATTCCACTCCTAGGTATCTAACCGTGAGAAACAAAACTATATGGCCGTGCAATAACTTGTATATGGGTGGTCATAGCAGAATTGTTCATGATAATAAAATATAGAAACAATCCAAACATCCATCAACTGATGAATGGATAAACAAAATACAGTGTTGTTATGCAATTGAATACTATCTGTCAATAAAAAGGAATAAAGTATTGGTACATGCCACAACATGGATGAACCTCAAAAATGCTATGTTAAGTGGAAAAAGATCACATATGGTATGATTCCATGTATGTGATGTCCAGATTAGGCAAATCTATAGAGACAGGAAGGCCCTGAGCTAACATCCATGCCCATCTTCCTCTACTTTATATGTGGGACGCCTGCCACAGCATGGCTTGACAAGTGCTGTGTAGGTCCACACCTGGGATCCGAACTGGTGAAACCAGGGCCGCTGAAGCATGATGTGTGCATTTAACCTCTGTACCACCGAGCCAGCCCCAGAATCCTATACTTTAAAGAGGTGAGTTTTGTGGTATGTAAATTATATCTCATTATAGCTGTTTAAAAAAAGGAAGAGAAAGAGAGAGAGAAGTAGTTTTAACCCTAGTTTAGAAATTAAGAAACAAAAGCCCCAACAGGTTGTATTTCTAGGAAGGAGCAGATTCAGATTTCATCCAGGTCGGCCTGGCTTCAGGGCCTTGGTTTCAGTTGAGGTGTTTTGCAAGCAGAGAATCCAGCTGACTGAGTTAACCTTACCTTCCTGTAAAAGGAACCACGTAAGGGCATTTATTAGAAAGCTGCTGGATAGCTCACCAAATCGAAGCGCTGAAAAGCAGGCCTCATGAGAGAAAATCAGTAGAAATGGGGGACTTTAGTAATGGGATCACGTGGTCAATTTCTTTTCAGTGCTGCCACCAATGCTCCATCCCTATCAGAAATGTACAGATGTCCTGTGGGCCTTGTTTGGATTCTTTGTCCACCTTTTATGATAAGGGAGCATGTGCCCAAATGTTGGCAATTCATTGGATCCACGGGGAGTAATGGATAGGGTGTTTACCAGAGGAAGGAACACTAAAGCGCTCCTCCAAGATGCTCGGTCCATGTAGAGCCCCATCTTCCCTGCATAGCTGCTCCCCCTTTGAGCCCTAGAACAGCCATGTTTGCAACAGAACCAGGCAAGTCAACCGTCGGGCTGAAATTGTGTAAATAGTTTTCATACTGTCATGTCGCATCAATATGTCCTCAGAACTATGATGCTGAACATGACAGTATTTGTGTATTTAAGTTTACTTTGGTGGGGGCATACTAACACATGTCAGAAGCTTCCTGATGGTCAGACCTGTGGATAATGGATTCCTAAATTCAGGCAATAAGGAATGTCTACCATTCCCAATTACCCACTATCATTTGCAACTGAATGCACTAACAGCAGCCGTGGCATTGTGTAAAAATCACCTCGGCAGATGGAGATAAGCAAAGCTAGTCCAGAGCAGAGAGCGCTGAAAAGATTCAGTCATAGTCACATCCTGACACTCACATCAAAATTAATCACTTAAAAAGTCTGATCTCACCACTCTATTTTTTAATCCTAAGACCAGACAGTCTTTAAATAAAAGAAACTAGTTGGTGAGATCTTGCTGCTTCCAGAATTCAGAGATTTAAAACTGAAAATAATTGCTACATTTTGGTGACCTTAAAAGCACAATTGCAGGGCCGGCCCAGGGGTGCAGCGCTTAAGTTCACACGTTCTGCTTCGGCGGCCCAGGGTCTGCCGGTTCGGATCCCGGGTGCGGACATAGCACCGCTTGGCATGCCATGCTGTGGTAGGCATCCCACGTATAAAGTAGAGGAAGATAGGCATGGACGTTAGCTCAGGGCTAATCTTCCTCAAAAACAAATAAACAAACAAAACACATTTGCAATAATTTTATGTCAGATTGGTATATCAAAACATCTATATGTTTAAAGGAGAGTAGAGGCATTGTTGACAAACAACAAAAATATTCATATAAATCAAATTATTATCCTCTAGTTGAATTACTTTGCAAATACTTAATTTGAGTTTGATGGTTTGTTCTTTCTTATCCTTCATTCTCCAGTGTCTTTTCTGCTTTCATTATTTATTCATTCATTTAACAAATATTTATGTGTAAGACCCTGTTCTAGGCATCGGAAATAAAATAGTGAGCAACATATCAAAAATCTCTGTTGCTGTGAGCTTCTACTCCAGTTGGAATGAGAAGGACCTTAATCAAATAATCAAATGCACGCATGTATACATACACAATTATAACAAAAAGTACAGTTTGGTGTGAAACTATATTTTGGATTACCTAATCTAGACTGGGCAGCCAGGAAGGCCGTTTGAGGATTGGGGTTTGGGCTGAGACCTGAAATATGAAGGAGTTAAGTAGGCAAGTCAGATGCTTGCATGTATGGGAGGAGATGGAAGGGCATTTCAGACAGAGGGAACAGCATGTACAAAGATGCTGATGCCAAAGAGAACAAGCTTTCTCTGAGGCCCTGAAAGAAAGACAATGCAGCTAAAAGTTAGAGAGTGAAAGGAAGAAGGGACTAAGATGAACTCGGGGTGGGGGGTGCAGGGGACAGATAGTGAGACCACTAGAAAGCCCTGGGAGATTTAAAACAGGGAAAGGAAACGATCAGATTTGCATTTTAAAATATCTCCCTGACTATTTGGTGAAGACTACGTTGGAAGAAAGCAGGTGCAGATGTGGAGAAAAACAATTTGTTGGCTATAGCAGTAGGCCTGGTGACAGGTGACAGAGATGTGGGTTTCAATTTGTTCGTCTCCACTCTAAATCCCTTTGGTTGATTTGCTGAACTGTTTAGAATTTTATTTTTCTTATCTGTAAAGTCGGAGTAAAAATAATTCTTCTCCAATAAGGTGTCTGTGAAGACTCAGATGTAAGTTATGGAAAGTGTTTACCGTGACACACCGTACAATAAGTCTTTTGTCACAATGAAATATTGCTTTTTTATTGCTAGTAATATTCCTTATTCTGAAGTCTACTTTGTCATTAACATAGCTATTCTTTTCCTTTTGATTAGTGTATACATGGTATATGGGTTTTTTTTAACCCTTATATCTTATAGATGTCTTCGTATTTAAAACGGATTTCTTGTAGATTTCTCTCTCTTTTTCTTTTTTTTTTTTAAAGATTGGCACCTGGGCTAACAACGGTTGCCAATCTTCCTTTATTTTTTTTTTCTTTCTGCTTCATCTCCCCAAACCCCCCCTGTACACAGTTGTATATCTTAGTTTCATGCCCTTCTAGTTGTGGGATGTGGGACGCGTCCTCAACGTGGCCTGACAAGCAGTGCCATGTCTGCGCCCAGGATCCGAACCCTGGGCCGCCGCAGCGGAGCACGCGAACTTAACCACTTGGCCACGGAGCCGGCCCCTAGATTTCTCTTTTGTCATCCCCCACTCCCCCACTCAACATCTGGTCGGGAAACTTCCTCCAGATAGAAAGTTAAAACAATCATAGAGCTCACCTCCTTGATGTCCTTTCTTTCGTTGATCACAGTCCTTCACTGCCTGTTGTCCAGTGTCTTCAAACAGTGTTTTCCTATATTTCATCCTGTTTTCTAACGGGAGGTTGAGTCCTGTCCTTGTTACCCCACACTTCTGGAAAGGGAAGTGATGTGGCATTTGCCCAGAGACTTGAGTGATGATGAATCTTATATTTTAACTTAAGCATAACCATATTTTTTTTACTTTGAATTTCTACTATCTCTTGAACCTGCTAACAACTAACAATATAAAGTTATCTTCTAAGTAGTTTAGGCTTCCAATACTATCCAATGCCATCCATTTGACATTGACGTGACATTCTCACAATGGCTTCAGAATTCTGAAACTTGTAAACATCATAAAACAAAATGGTTATTCTGGTGAAAAAAAAATCCCATAAAAATCTTAAAGTAGAATGTTACAGGGTGTTAAAAAGTTAATGTGTGGGCCCAAAATATATAAAATTGATATTGGAGGAACCATCAAAATCTACTTAAAAGACATTAAGTTATTTACAAAGCACTTTATTAACAGCACTTGCTACTTGATGTTTAATAACCCAGTTACCCAAATATTATATATCACTAGAATTAATGTCAGTGAAAATACTTAGTGCCTCGTATGCAATCTTGCCCTGTTTTTTATTTTGTTCTATTTCTCTGCCTCCTTGAGGTAGGCTCAAAACTGTTGGAGCAGCAAGGCCAGAGAGAGAAAATTAGCATGACTCTTGTAAAACAGCCAATATTTCCAGCTAATTCACACTGGCTGTCCAGGAAGGAAATCTACTGCCTGCCAGGTGAGAGTCTCCAGGCAGAGTGGGCGCATCACCGTGAGCGGTAAGCCCACGTTTACTATTCTGACTTAAATGAGCCATGGGCAGTTCTCAGGAATCTCCTGAACAGACAGGTTCAGTGAAATTTCTTTCTTTTCCAACTAAATCCATACACTCGCAGTTGTGTCGTTGGTCTGTGGAATAAGCTCTTTTCAAACTCATCCCCATCCTTTCACCAGAATGAAACTAGCTCAATTGTTGTTTTGCTCTTGATTGGTGCTTATTTCATAGTTATGTAGTTTTTCTCATTTTGGTATCTTTAACCGAAGGAGAAGACTCAGTGACCAGAACAGAGGGAAACAGTGACTGGTGGAAACTTTCATTTCTCTTGGCCAAACTCCACCTGTGCCCTCGATGGAGCTTACTCTGGGGTTCACAAATGTGCAAACATCATTGGGCCTTCTTCCTTGTTAACTCATTTCTATCAAATAAATATGAAAATCCTTCAGGTTGGGCTTGATGACGAGAGAAATTCAACAAAGCACACTGTATTAGACTCCTGTGGCTGCCGTAACAAAGTACCACAAACTGCGTGGTTTAAAACAACATAAATCTATTTTCTCAGAGTCGCAGAGGATGGAAGTCTGAAATCAAGAGGTTGGCAGGATCATGCTCTCTCCGAAGCCTCCAGGTGAGGCCCTTTCCTGGCCACTTCCCGTTCTGGGGGTTGCCGAAATCCTTGGTGTCCCTTGGTTTGGAGTCTCTGTCTTTGTCATCACATGCCATTCTCTGTGTATCTATCTGTCTTTGTGTCGCTTCTCTTCTTCTTATAGGGACTCCACTCTAACTGGATTAAGGGTCCACTCTCCTAGTGTATGGCCTCATCTTAACTAATTATATCTGTGATGATCCTATTTCCAAATAAGGTAACGATCTGAAGTTCTGAGGGTTAGGAGTTCAACATATCTTTTTCCGGGACACAATTCAACCGATAACACATATAAAATCTTCCAAACTCAGATATCTGTCCATATTACTATTTTTCCCTTTTAAGAGTTTTGTTTTTTTTCCAAAATGCAAGTATTATCATACTATATATAAGCATGCATTTACCTATAAGCTACTATTATTCTCATGCTAATATATTCAATTTCACTTATTCCTTACTGGTTCAATGTGGTTGCTAGACTGACAATCTCAGTGAATTATATCTTTTCCAAGAGCTACGTTTTCATTCATAATTGGCCACAATTCTTCATTTCTCTTTCTTCTTTTCTCCCCTCCTGCTGTCTCTCAAGTCTCGCATCAGGAGCACAGTTTTTATTTTCTATCATTGTCCCTTGTTCAGGTGTTTCCTTCGTTTCCCTATAAGACTTTTCCAGTGAAACTGTCCTTTTTAAATGTGTGCCCTAGAGTGCTTTGGAGACAGATAAAGCTAGAATTTGATGTGATCATGATAAAGATAAGGTCTTTCCCAAGCCTCTTTTGCAATATCTTATCTAGGAAAGAAATCAGAAGTTATCCAACCTGGGATCTCATTCACTTTATAACTTAAACACAAATCCTCTCTTCACCCAATACTTAATATCTTATTTTTACTTTCTTAAAACCCAAACTTACGTCTCCAACAGCCATCTAAGATGATGTTCTGCAGTGGCAATAAGAGAAGACAATGTGGGCATCTAGACATTTCTTGTACAGAGTCTCTGTTTTGGCTTTTTGTTTTTGTTTTGTTTCTGTGGGGATTTGTTCTAGTAGTTAGTTGTTGTTTTTGTCAATGAATGATGCATGGCCATGGGAAGTTGAGACTCAAACTTAAATAGGATAAGCCAGAATTTTTTTCGTGAGGAAATTTCTTTGAGGTGACATCTCTAGCAGAACTCCAAACCCCTCACCTCAAAGACCATGTGGGGAATATTAGCCAAGTTTGAAGGGAGGGCAAAAATAACTAATGGTCTTTCTTTCTTCCCTGTTGTTGCTGTTTGTCTGTTTTGTACTTTTCTTCAAGGAAGATTAGCCCTGAATTAACATCTGCTGCCAATCCTCCTCTTTTTGTTGAGGAAGACTGGCCCTGAGCTCACATCTGTGCCCATCTTCGTCTACTTTATATGTGGGATGGCTGCCACAGCATGGCTTGACAAGTAGTGTGTAGGTCCGTGCCTGGGATGTGAACTGGTGAACCCCGGGCGCTGAAGCAGAACATGTGAACTCAACCACTGCACCACTGGGCTGGCCCCGCTGTTGTTGTTTTTTAACTCACATTTTCTCCCAACTACCCTGGTAAACACCTTAGAATGGCTCTACTTTTCATTTTAAGTAAAACCCAAAAATGCATAAATAGTATCTTGATCTGATGCTTCTATCTAATCTCGTCTCATGCTCCTGCCCCCTCGTTGATTTGCTGCAGTTGCCCAGGTGTCCTCTTCCTTAAAATCACTGAGCGTTTCCCTTCTTGCTGCCTTTATTCTTACTTTTATTTGGGGCCTAAGCCCCTCTTTCTTGGGATTTTTGTGACATCGGTCAAAGATCATGTCCCACCCCAGCTGTCAATTGCATCACTCTGTGCCACATTACCCTTTTAAATTTCATTGGTTCATGAATCTTCTTCATTAGAACATAAGCTACAGGAGAGTGGGGATCTTGTGTGACTCATTTGTTGCTATATTCTCTCAGCTCTGAGCTGGATATGTAGTACTTAATGGGTTCTCAGAAACATTTTTTGAAAACTTAAATGTATGTTCCCCCTTTCTCATTCCTTTAATAGTGTGGGATGGGGTAGTGTGCACCCATGTGCGAACAGTAGAATAAAATTAAAACTTAGCTAAGAAGAATTGAAATAAGGGGGCCGGCCTGATGGTGTGGCAGTTAAGTTCGTGCACTCCACTTCAGCAGCCCTGGGTTCACCGGTTTGGATCCCAGGCATGGACCTAAACACTGCTCATCAAGCCATGCTGTGGCAGGCGTCCCACATATAAAATAGAGGAGGATAGGCACAGATCTTAGCTCAGGGCCACTCTTGCTCAGCAAAAAGAGGAAGATTGGTGGTGGATGCTAGCTCAGGGCTAATCTTCCTCAAAGAAAGAAAAAAAAGGAATTGAAATAAGATTGTTCTTCACTCTGCTTTGCCTCAATCTTAGGAAATAAAAAAAACATTGAAAAAAGATTACAAACCTGTATCTAGACCTGGACTTGGGTGAGGCAAGCTGCCTAGGATGCAAAATTTAAGGAGATTCTTTCTCTCAGGGCTATGCAAGTGGTGACTCTGCAATCGGGCGACCCTGAGAGTGAGTGCCTCCTTAAATTGTGTGCCCTCAGTGTCTCACTTGCTTCCTTTTAGCCCTGACCTGCCTATGTCTTTACTAAGGGTTCTTTGGGAGCTTAAAACATTGTCCTACATAGAGTCAGGTGACTTTTTCTTTATTTAGATTTAGGGTTGCCTCATAAAAACACAGACCACCCAGTTAAACTGGACTTTCAGATGAACAACAAATATTCCTTTTAATATAACTATGCTGCAAATATTGCATGGGACATAGTTATACTAAAAAATTACTTGGTGTTTATCTGAAATTCACATTTAAACATGCATCCTATATGTTTATTTGCTAAATCTGACCACACCTACTTGGAAGTTTTCTGGGGGTGATAATCTTATGACAGTCGTGTGGTGGCAGATTTCCCATCAACAATGACCTCATAGAGCGAAGGTCTCATCTGTCCTGTGAAGTAGCATCTAAATAATGAAATGCCGGGCTGAGAGTCTTGCAAGTGATTGCTGCGCTGTTCTCGTCTTTCCAACCCTCTCGCTTTTCTCTGCAATAAGAACATATCACATCAAGCAAATATTCCCACTCAAAGCTTTCATAAAATATTGAACATTTAATTTGAGTTTCTCAATGCAGCAAGCCTGCTTTGACTGTTTGAAAATTTTGTATATTTACTATATACCAATGCCCCAGAGGTTTGTGCTGGATAGCCGGGGAGAGGACTGAGTAGGTCCCTTTCTCCACTGCATTCTTTACAAGAGGCTTAAATACGCCAGACACGAAGCTTGATAATGAGGCCCTCTTTAACACAGGCTGAATTTTCAGTTCCTGGAAAGAAAGTAATGCTTGTTTGGCTTGAGAGAGAGGATTTTGGTTGGAGTAGGATACTTCCTTCTTTGATTAGCATCTTACTGAACTTTTCTCAGAACAAGAAATGAGCATGTGAAGGTGGAGGAATCCAATTCAACAACATCAGATAGGAAGACGCATCCAGGGTAATTGAATATCCACAAGATGAATTATCTATGATAGGAAAAGAGAAGGGATTTATCAAAAGGAAGTGTGCGAACAAAATCTAACTAGCAGAACCCATGATCTAGTATCCCATAGTCAAGAATTAAAACCTCTGGTTATCATAGGATGAACAAAGTAACAAACACATTTATAAAGAAGATACAAATAGCTTAGCTACGTCAGCATCTGTGTGCTCACTTAGCTGCATGCTACAGAGATGGTTGCAGTTTCAAGCAGGGTGTTACATTATTTTCGTGGTTTCAAACCTTGCCGAAATATCAGATCCAATAGATATATTGTGGTAAACTCCTCTGGGCTTTCAATCTGGGAATCTGTATTTTAAGTCTTCCTAAGGAATTCTGATAGGACATATGTGGGGATACAGCCACACATATCTATTTGATCTCTGACTCAGCAAATACCAGAAAGCTTATTAAGTACATAAACCATTCTAGTTTTTTTTTCTTCAGGTTCTGGCTCTCATAATCTTTCATTCTAGTGGAGAGAGAACAAACAAATAAACAAGCAAAGTAAAAATTCAATAAATAATATGTCAAATAGTGATAAGTGCTATAAAGGAAAATAAAACCGAATATGGAAGGAGTGGATGCCTGGTGGAGGAAGTGGATGCTATTTTAAACATGATGATTATGAAATCCTCTGAGATGAGACCAGAATAAAAAGAGCAATCCAAATACAGAGAACATTCCTAATGCCTTGAGGCAGGAATGGGTCTTAGGAAGTTCCATAGAGGAGCAGGAAGGCCAACGTGGCTGGGGAGGCAGTGAGCAAGGAAGGGGATGGTGGAAGATGAGATCCAAGGGGTATCCATGGATCAGATACCTAGGACCCTCCAGACGGTGATAATGAGGTTGGATTTTACACTGCGGATAATGGAAAGCCTTTGAAGGGTTTAAAGCAGAGAAGTGATTAGATCAGATTTTAAAGTCTCATTCTGGTTGTGGAAAGCAGGGATACCAGTTACACGGCTGTATAGTTGTAGTTATGTAGGTGGTAGGAGTGGTGGAAGTGAGAAGTGGTTGGATTCAAGATATATTTTTGAAGATCGAGAGTCAATAGAATTTGCTGATTAATTGGTTATGGGTTGTGAGAGAAAGGCAAGATTCCAAAATGACTTTAAATCTTTGGTATGATAACTTGATCAATGGAGATACCAGTTGTTAGGTTGGTGAACTCTCTGGAAGTAGCAACGGTAGGTGTTGAGAGATTTGGAGTTTGTTTGGACATATTACGTTTGAAATGCCTATAAGACACCCAAAGGGAGATGTCAAATAGACAGTTGGATTATAGAGAGTCAGTTTTAAGGGAAGATTTCAATTCTGGAGATATGAATTTGGGAATCATCAACATATAGATAGTCTTTAAGACGTGAGACTAGCTGAATCACCCAAGTAGTTACTGTAAGTGGAGAAGAAAAGAGGAATAAGTTCAAGCCTCACTGTGGCCAAAATGTCAAAATTTAGCAGTTAGATGAGACAGATCCAATGTTACTATTTCTTAAAAGGTACTATTAGCATTTGGGGTTGAATGATACTTTGCCATGTAAGACAAATGTGAAGATTATAGGATGTTTAGCATCCTTGGGTCCACCCATTAAATCCCAATGTCACCTCCCAGCCATTGTGACAGGAAATACAGCCCCTACATATTTGCAAACCACTCCAGAGGTACATCCTGGTAAAAAACCCTCAACTATACGGTTATTGAAATCACTAACTAGCTTCAAATATCCACTCTAATTATAAGATTTTATTTTAGGGATTAAGAGTTGCAAATATACTTGGATTGGAAAAGTACATATTATGAAAGGTTATGGTAGTAGGGAATATAAAAATTTGTTTTGCTAGTAATCTCCTAGGGCCAAGAAAAATAGAACAAGCTCGAAAAATCAGTAAATCCACTTTTATCATTTTGCCGCTTAACCAGGATTAACTGATTAATTAATTCTCATAATATCCATTGTAAAACATTTGATTTTTGCTCAAAGCATAATCAATGCTGGATTAGTCAACTAATTTTGGTAATCTACCACACTTCTCAGCGCACCCTACCCCCTTGCTGGCATTGTATGATCAGGTATTTTTTTCCCTAAATCTGTTTATATAAATTGTTCATGATGTTGTCAGTACACTTTTTAATTTGGTATTATATACATACAAAAGAGACGATATGTAGTTACTATTTCAAAAATCACTACGGTGCACTAATTCCATGGGATTGTAACCATTCACTCATTTCTGGAGTGATGATAATGTTCTATACGTTGATATCTTGATAGGAGTTTGGGTTACCAGGTGTATGCGTTTGACAAAACCCCCAATTCCAGAATTAGCCAGTATTTTGGGTTTTTCTCCACCATAGACAGAAATTTCCTATTCTATAATTTTGTCTAAATTGCATCATACAGTGTGTGATCTTTGCTGGAAGTCTTCTTTCATTCAACACGATATTTTTGAGATTCATGGGTGCGGTTTTAAGATTCATTGAACGCCTCAGTAGTTTATTACTTTTTACTGCTGAGTAATATTTTACGGTGTATATAAACCACAATTTCTTTATCCATTTTCTTCTTGATGGACATCTGAGCTATTTCCATTTTGGGGCTAATTTGGATAAAGCTGCTGTAAGCATTTCTGTACATATCGTTTTGTGAACATATACTTTTATTTCTCTTGGGAAAATCCCTTGTTGAACTATTGGTCCACAGGGTAGGTATATATTTGGTTTTATAGGAAACTGCAAGAATTTTTTCCAAAGTGATTGTGTAATTTTACATTTCCACCCAAAACTTGGGAAAGTTCTGATTGTTCTACATCCTAACAATACTTGATGTTGGCAGTCTCTTTAATTTTAGCCATTCTGGTGGGCATGCAATGGTATTTCATTGCAGTTTTTATTTACATTTCCCCAATAACTGTTGATGCTGAGTACTTTTCCAAATGCTTATTGGCCATTCATATCTCTTTTTTTGTGAAGTGTCTGTTCAAAACGTTTCCCCACAGAAATCTCTTCTGCAGCTATTTAAATGCTGAGTTGCTATAAGGAATTTGCCTGAGAAGAGTTACTTCTCAGTCAATATTGAGGGCAGTTTGTACATGCAGTTCCCAGTAGTCAAGGAGAAAGTTATTTATGGTATGTGTAAAAATTAATTATATATAATTTCATAAGTACTTTTTTCTCTATTGACTAAGTAAATTAAGCTGGTTTCCATTAATAGTTAATTAATTTGCTGTGCTTCTGAAGAATAATACTGATATAAGTCAATATATATAACGTTTATGGATTTTAATTGTGAAAAAAATAGAAACCCCAAATCACTTATCATAATGTTCTATTTAAGTACCTCAGACTGTTAACTTACTTCATTTTTCCACTACTACTGATATAAAAATATTTTGAACTTTGTTTAAGAAACAGCCTCCAACGTATTCTGTTCTGATAAAATACTTTAAGTCCGATTTGGTTTGCTTCATTCACAAACTAAAAATGTATATAAACAGTGAAATTCAGTGAAAATTTCATGTGAAAACCAATTTATAATAAACACATAGCTGAATATGTTCCTGAGCGCGTACATTACGCTTTTCATTATAGTGAAGAGAGACTGAAAAAGAATGTCAAGAAGTCCAATCTGTCTCTACTGTGTAGTCAGAGGTCAGTAAATGGCCCTCTACTTTCAAGAACCTGAGGTAACATAAAATACATATTCAGATAATAAGAAACCAGAACCCAGTTTGTTCATCCTCATGGAACAGATAAATAGAGTCTCTGAATCTGGATTTTAAGCGGTCATCAGAGATTTTTATTTTCCTAAGTACATTTTTGACCTCACAAATATGATGATGTTCACATAATTCAAAGGAATAAAGGACAAAACAAGGTATTCAACTCAAACTTTGGTCAGCAACCATTTGCCCACAAGCCTTTCCAGACAATAAAATAGTAATTTGTAAAATAATGTGTTTCAGCATTAGGTTCATATATACAAATCCAAAAGCGTTTTCATAATCCCCCTGGACAGCCAGTTTTTCTGACGTTAAACCTACTGTCAACCTGCCTCAGGCACACTGTTTGAACAAAATTACTCACCACGGCTCCAAACAGCTCCCCGCTCTCCATAATAATACCATTTTACAACTGGCATTTGCAGTAATAAATCTACCTGGGAACAGTTAACTTGTCACTCAGTATTGAGGGAAGGTCGTGCCTAGCAGTCAAAGAGAAAGCTCCTGGCAGTATGAGATCTGAAGTCTTTTAGGAGACTTTTTAATCAATATCCTAATGTACTGAAAGAGGCTTAAGCTGAAGCAAATAAAATTGGTGGTTGTTATTTTTTTGTGTTTGTTTTTGGTTTGTTTTCATTTGTTGTTGGTAGACCTTCTTGATTTTCCTAAGAATGTTAGAGTGAAATTAACAGAAGCAACATAATGATGCAGTTACAGAAGAGATGAATGTTACAGATAAGCTGTTACAAGCAACTTAGGACACTTGAATGCCATTTTTTCCATGTGTATTTAGAGATGATGTGTGGCTGTCAAATCAACTGTGGGTTTATGAGAAATTACACTGCTTAGATCTCCTTCTCATTATTCTGCACATGCTCTGCTCTTCTGACATTGCTATCTGGCTGATCAGCCTATAGGTCAGAGAGGAATAAATGATATTATCAGGTAGGGCATGTCAACAAATTACGACCCCCAGGCCAAATTGACATTCCAGCCACATGTTTTTGTAAATGAAGTTTTATTGGAATGTAGCCACACCTATCCAGCCACTTATTGTTTCTGGCTTCTTTTGTGCTGCAAGAGCAGAGTTGAACAGTCTCAAGAGAGTCCCTCTGGCCCACAAACTCTAAAAGATTTACTATCTAGCCCTTTGCAGAAAAAGTTTATTGACCCTTGGTGTAGGGTGATAATATTTCCCCTTTAGGAGGATTACTCTCCAGTAATGCCTTCCTAGAAGATGTCCAAGAAACTCTTTTCAGAAAGGGGATGTCTATGTAAAAATGAATACCTTATATCTATCTTGGGGACCATTACTTCAGATGCTTCAAGGCTTCCCCAATGTCCTATCTTATGATCTGCATTAATAAAAACTGTAGCTTCCCTACACATACAATTTCAGCTGGGAATACGACTTTCAGAGCAAAGACTAAAATCCCAACCTGCCTTACAGCTAGATTTGACCAGGAAACCAACTTTTGACCAAAGGATATAAGCACACGTTATGAATGCAATTTCTGCTGAGTTCAGTACATGCCTTTCTCTTTTCCTGTGTCTTTTCTGCTGGTTGGAACATGGACATTATGGTGAGTCCAGCAACCTTCTCGGACCTTGCTAACAAGGAAAACACCATCAGGAGGATGGAGTATAAATCTTTGAGCTTCTTTGATTCTTAGTAAGCAGGGATTGTCATGCCAGCTCTAAACTATAGATCCCAGATTGTTTTTTTACACAGCAGTTTAAAGCCATGTGGATTTAAGCCATTGCTTGTTTGGATTTTGAATTTCATGCTGCTATTCCCAATACTTTTATCAATTAAAAAAACTGGTGGTTAGAAAGGAATTCTTAGTATGTGGAGTGGACACTTGTTGTGTCTGCACCTTGGTCTTCTCTTTCTGGCATTTCTTTCCTCTTTCCTCTCCATTGACATGAATACGGTGGGAGCATTTATAATTATAAATTGAGATTCCCCCTTACTAGCTAGAGTAGATTGGACCAAAAGTAGGCAAAAGACACCAATGTATCTAAACAGTCTCCTGTCTGGGAATTGTTTCTGCTGGGGAACTGGAAAGCCTCTGATGACCATGTTTTCTGATATCTGGATTTGGAGTAGAGAGGCAGAGAAAGTCCATATGAAAAAAAATTGAAAAAAATGTAATTAGAAGAGCGTGTATGAGAGGAAAATTCCCAAGAACTCGAAATCCTGGCTTTCAGTTCATTCATCCCATTTCTTTATCATAGTACCACAAGACGCACTCATCTTTAGTAGGTAAAATTGTTCATTTATGAATTCAGAATTAAGAAGAGATTTAACTTTCTGTATTGTTTTCCTGCACCTAAAATTAAATTCTGTTTTGAGGTTCCTTCCATCCAGGTTGTAGAAACTTAATTTCAAACAATTCAAGGTTTCCCTTTTCTCTGGGGTTGCATCTCACTTCCTGGAGTTTTCTGGAGTGTGAACAGTTGGAGATATCAATTCCTCAGTTATCATCTTCAATCCACATTGAAATATGCCTAAACAGTGCCAGTCTTAAATTTAAGCATTGGTGGTATCAATGGCCCCATATTCCCTTTGTAGCCAATTGTATATCTATCGTCATTGAGTTGAACCAAACCTATCATAGTGTTATTTGGGTTTTAATCCAAAAAGGTTCTCTTGGGATAACTAGCATTATATATTTTCTAATCCAGTGCTTCTTAAATTCTGATGAGCATGATCACGGTATCTTGTTAACATGCGAATCTGATTTGGTAATTATGAGGTGGGGCTGAGTTCCTGAATTGCTAACAAGCTCCCAGGCCATACTCATTCTGATAGTCCATGGACCACAATTGGGATGGCAATGTAGGAACTATGTATAAACATGAAACTTCCTTTTATTTGTTTTATACCTCATTGTATACCTCTTTGTTTGGGTTTCTTAGTTAACACATCTCAGTTCTACTACATAGACGACTCAATATCATTTTTTTATAAACTATAACTTTTGTGTTCATGTTTGCCATTACAAGCTGAAAGTATCTATATTTTAAGTAATGTATTTTTTTAATCTTCTTTTCTACCATGCATTATGATGTCTTTTGGCAGACAGTAGAACCTTGCACTAATTCAAGATGGATATATTCAAGTATAGACTCCACTGTAATTGAAATACGTCCTTGACTCAAATTCACTTCTTGAGTCTATTTTCCACTTTGGGGGGTAATATCTGCCCCACTTACTCCCACAGGGTTGTGAGGCTATGAAGTAGTAGTGGTAGACACATGAATGTGCTTTCAAAAAAAGTGCCATTACATCTTTCTTCCTGATGCTCTTTGGCAGTTGGCAGCTGTCCATTTCCAGACATTTTCACTGCTCCTACTGTGACCTGAGAGTGTTGGAAATCTTGCTCATGAAAATACCGGAGCTACATCTTCCTTCAGGACTTCAAACGCAGTCACCACCAATATCTTATTTAGATGGGCTCCAATTTGTGTAGGCAGCCCAATAAATAGTTTATTTATTTTGAATCCTTCCTCTGGGAGTTTTATTTTGCACTGCAGCCTAATATCTCATTTCAAAGGGGGCAAGGAAAACATCAGCTACTGAAAGGCACTGCATTTTTTATGTGCAGCTTAAAAACACTGCATCTGGTGTGTATGGAAACACATCTGTCGGTGCAACTGTCAAAGTAGGGTCATGCTCTTTACATGCAGAAATAGCTTCACTTACAAAGATCCATGTCGTACTGCCTGGTATTCCCAGGGTTTGGGAACAGTAGCCACATATGCTCTTTCTTGTACAGTATCTGCTTTTTAATGCTAAGGATCCTATATTAAAGTAAAGCAAATGTAGGTTTGTATATCCTTGCTTCCAATTCAGTTATTGCTGCTCAAGCCAGGCCAAGCAGATAAATAATCAAAGAAACAACATGCAGACACTCTCTCCTCTGCCTGCCACATCAGAGAAGAGCACAGCTAAAGCCCTTCTGATGGTTTGATTTAATTTTAAAGGTACAGCTTTCTCAATCCTGTTAGAAGACAGAGAAGAGAAAATGTCATCTGATCCAGAAACTAGAGTTCCAGCCACATTTTTTGATCAGGAATGAAGAGGCAGGAGGGCCTTTGGAGTGTGTGGTTCAGTAGCAAAGAGAATAGTCTTTTTTAGCACTAAATGCCCTACAGCTGCAGTCAGCAATGCCTTGGGCAAGGTGAAACATCTGGCACTCTGCTAACTGCTGCTGGTACTTTGCAGGCAGCCACTACATCCTTCCATCCTAATCTGGGGAAGTCACAAACTCACCAGGATTCACAAAAGATTCTTTAGAGCTTTGCATCAATTTCTTGAATTATGCACTGTCACCCCTGCCGTTGATCTTGTATTGTTCTCCAAATATGAACTATGCAGGTAGATTTAGACTTCACATTCCCTGTTGTCGTATGAGTTTGCTGCCGTTCTTAATTTGCCCTTTCATTTATTAAAAGGATATTCACTGAGGACAAATATTCCTATATTTATGGTAGAGATAGTATAGATGCTGAACACATGAAGACAGAGAAAACAGATAAGATGCCTGCCTAGAGGAGCAGTGCACTTATATGTACATCCTGAGGAACTCAGACACCCTTCCCTCCCCTGTGGTATTTTCAGGCAGGCTGATCACTTCTTTTCTCTGACCTGGGCATGCAGTTGTTATGAGTGCTCCATTTGAGGCCTAGTCTACATATAGTCTCTCAAATTCTGCAAGCATGTGGGCTCATTCAAGCCTCTGCCCATATGTTTTGAAGATATTTTCAACCTTGTCTCTACCTAATGGTCCAACGTGTTCTCCGGGAACCTTGCGGTGCAGAAATGCTTGTGCAATAAGCCCCAGGGACCTCTAGAACATAAATGTCAGGTATGGATCAACGATGCCTCCGTTCCCTACTCCTTTGTCCGTGGCAGACATTGGGGACAGCGTAGCATTCATTTTCTCACGGAACTTTAGTACTGCCTTTGACTCATTCTTAATGTACTGGTCCAGGCAGCCAAATAAATCAGTACTGACCCAATAAGAAATCTATTTGTTGTCCTTGCTTGGAATTTGCAATGTCCTTGGATGGCCCGATTGATTTGCATCCATAACTAAGTATTCATGGTGCCCATAGATGCAAAGCCCCAAAAGATCACTCAGATCTTACTCGTTTGGATCCCACCAGGCCCCATTGTCATCAGCACCTATGGACTTCATCTTAGAATAAATCCAATCTGTGTAAATTCCATCCATAGCCACAACTTCCACAACCTCAAGTCCTTTTAAACCTTGGTCTTGTACTCGCACTCAAGAATCTCAGCCTTTATTAGTCACAGTCCACCAGTTAGTCAAACAAACAATGCCAAATTAGTTTAATTATTGTTCATATCACAGTTTAATACAAGTTGAAGGGATGTGTTGGAGAGGAGGACCTTTACTCCATAAAATCATTCAGAGACTCAAGCTCTTTCAACCAAAGAACATTATTCTACAGGGTCTCAGGATCATCTCCCAAATCCTCTCCATTAAGCCAGTGGTGAAAGAGAAAGAATGTGGGGAATCACACATATTTTTTAGTGTTGCGTCTTGGAAGTGGCATGCATCATTTCCACCACATTCCACTCAATTAACTACGAGAGGCACAAAGAAGTAGTGCCTAATAATTAGACTAAAGTAGGCAGGCTATGCTTGGTGACAAGTAAATCTACAGATTCTTGATGTAAGAGAAGTTTATTTCCCCTTTGCACAAATTCTATTGCAGTTGGATATACCTAAAAAAAGTTTGAGCCACACTCTAGGGCAGTTTGCCTCCATGCAGTGACTCAGGATCCAGGATGTTTTCATCTTGTGGATGTGCATCATGGTCTCCATGGTTGCTCCCAAAGGGAAAAAGAAAACGTAAAGATATACACCAGGTCTAAATGCCTCAAACTGAGAAGCAACACACCTTACTCTGCCCACAATTTTTAGCTAGCAGTAGTCACATGAGCCCACCTAGCTGCACAGGGGCTTAGAAGGAAGTCTTCATGTGCACCCGACAAGACATGGTGGTCACTAGCTATCTCTGCCAATGTGTCCCTAGGAGGAGACAGAATAGAATGTGATGAACACACAGCATTGACTTAGCTGCAAGGCATCACCCTTCCCTTCCTCTCTGAATGTCCTAGAAGACCTTGGGCCCTCTCTCATTCAAACATAATTTTAATAAACACCAAGTGATGACTGGAAAGTAATTAGAATGTGGTTTTTTTTTTTAAGGAACTGGTATTATGTGATTTTTCAAAAAGTGGTTTTATTTTCAAGCATGTCCTGGTTTCAGAGATTGTGGTTTGAAGGCATGCATCAGAGAGGAATTTCTTGTTCAAAGATGAGAGAAATCTAACTTGAACAAGTCATTTAACAAAGGAATTTTATTTGCTCACATAGCTGAAAGATCTTGGCATGGCTGGATCCGGGTGCATAAATGATATTGTTATGAATTTGTGCTTTATCATTTTCCAGTCCTATTTTCCATTTGCGGGCTTTATGCTCAAACAAGCTGTTCTCAAATTGTGGCAAGACCGGTACCAGCAGCTCCGGGCAGCCACAGGGGAATGAGAGTGTGTCTGTCCCAGTGATTAGAACAGAAGTCAGGGGGACGATGCTCACTGGGCTGCATTGGGGTAGTTGTCCATTCATTCAACCAATTTGAGGGGATAATGGAATTGGTTAGGTTTGAAATCGGGTGTTATGTCATCCCACCTAAGCTGCAAAATAAAGACGAGAGATGTGTAGTTTCCCAAAGGAAAACCCAATTGTTGTTACCAGAAAACAGATAGAACCAAAACCACCCACACAGTTTTCCACTGTATGACACAAATAGGAGGAGATTGCCTTACTGCCTAATTAGGGCTTCATGGTGACTTTGCCCTAAAAAAAGTCACTGTGGCCCACAGTCTGATCGTTAGATTTGCAGATGTAAAAGCCTAATTTGTTACTGCAGCAGGAGATATTTGGTCTCTGGGATAATAGCTTGTGCCAACCCAACTCATAGGGACTGTCACATAAACTAGAACTCTGGCTTATTAATTGTCCCTAAGAAGTATAACTTGGTTGACCAGAAAATTTGAGCTATGCTGACCAGCTCCTTGTACAAAGCTACATGGAAAGATAAATTAAAACCAGTAGGATATTAGATGAGCATGAAGTCAGACTCAGGGGAATTAGTTATATAAGGACATGTTGCGACGTATAACTATTATTGCTCAATAAATGCATTCCAGTGGTGGTGGAATACCCGCATAGAAGGCTGTCACTCAAATAGGCTCATCTACACACTCCTCTCTGCACCTGCAGTAAGTTCTGGTTGACTATTGCTAAATTTTGCCCTTCTGACGTTCTGATTCCTGTCACTGTATTTTCACAAGGACCGTTTCCTTCCATTGACACCTTATTTAACTGAATTGCCTTCATTTGCTTTTTGATTAGGTAACAGTTCATTAATGATTACTATATCTTGATTTAATTAGGCAAAGCTTCAGAAATCTTAGCATATGTATTGATTGCAAGTGTTTAAATAGCCACTTAGAACTTTCTATGCAATTTTCAAGCATTATAATGGGTTAAGCTCTTTAAAGTCAATATGGTAAGCAGAAAACACTTCCTGGCTTTTCGTATTATCAGAATCTTGCCTTTCTTCCTGGAATTTTGAGTGCAACATCGATGAAATTTGTCGATTGAGAATTTTCTCTTTGTATATTGAAACAAGTTCAAGATGAGTTTATAAAACATAATCATTTTCTTTGGGATCTTATTTTGATATAATTTCAGACTTACATAAAATTGCAAGAATAGTGCAAGCAACTTCTCTATGCCCAGATTCATCAATTGTTTATATTCTGCCCTGCTAGCTCTATCGTTCTCTCTTTACAGGGAAAGTTGAACACATTGTGCCCTTTTCCCAAGATTCTACAGTGTGTGGGGCCTAAAAACAAGGGCATTTCCTAGATAGCTGTAACATAGTGAGCAAAATCAGGAAATGTAGCATTGAAACAATGCTATTATATAATCAAGAGTTTGTTTAATGTTTTTAAATTGCTCCAATGATGTTATTTTTAAATTGTTTTCTCCCTGGCTCAGGTTACGTCCGGTATCACGCGTTAGATTTAGTTGTCTGTTCTTTTGGACTTCTTTACTGCTGAACAGTTGCATTGTGTTTCTTTCTCATTTCTGATCTTGACATTTTTAACAAGTATAAACTAGTTATTTTGTAGAATGTCTCTCAATTGGGGTTTTTCAGATTTTTTTCTTGCATGATTAGCTTCAGATTATGCACTTTCTGTGCATTTTCTTTTGTATTTTTTACTGCGTCATGTTACGGTACCCACGATGTTGGTTTGCCCCAGTTTTGATGGCAACGTTAATCACTACCTTAACACTGATTAAGATGATGTCAAGGTTAAGACAGTGTCCACTAGGTTTCTCTACTATAAAGTTATTTTTATTTCTGTTTATAATTAGTAAGTAATTTGGGGAGAGTTTTTTTGAGATTAAGTACATAGGCTGGTTTTTGTTTCTTTTTTTACAGTTTTTAAACATAAGGAGTGTTCTTTTTTTTAATCTCTCTATTTTTTACTGTGGTAACATTGGTTTATAACATTATGTAAATTTCAGGTGTATGTCATTGTATTTCGACTTTTGCATAGATGACACCATGGTCACTACTAAAAGTTTAGTTTCCTTCTGTCACCATACAAATGTCCCCTTTTATCCTTTCGCCCTCCCCTCAGGGGATGAATGGATAAAGAAGATGTGGCATATGTACATATATATGGTGGAATACTACTCAGCCACAGAAAGATAAAATCTTGACATTTGCAACAACACAGATGGAGCTCAAGGGTATTATGCTAAGCAAAATAAATCAGATGGAGAATGACAAATACTGTATGATTTCACTCATATGTGGAAGATGAAACAACAGCAAACAAACACATAGACACAGAGAATGGATCGGCGGTTACCAGAAGGGAAGGGGGCGGAGAGGAAGGTGAAAGGGCCACACCCTCTTTCTCATATTCACGTGCTCTGTCACGCCTCCCAATAACTTGTGTCAAATAAGCACACATATTCTTAGCTCATTTGACATATGAGTGAACAGAAACCAACAGGTTAAAGGAATTGTCCTAACACATGCTGGATTTGGGGTTAGAACCAGGTTTTTGCATTCTTGTTTCCAGTTCTTTATGTGACATTTCCCCCACTTACTTTTTGTACAAAAATCTTGGTCACTGCTCAGCATCTTTAGCACATAGTATGCTATATTTGGAATAACTTTGGAAGGACGGGTAAACCAGGGAAGAAACCTGACTCTTATTTATAGGCTATGTAAGCTTTGGAAAGGTGTCTAAAATTTCTGAATCTCAGCTTCTTTCTCTGTTAAAGGGTTATAATTTTTCTAAACTTTCAAGGTTGCTTTGAGATTAAATGAGACTTCTTTTTTCTTGCACACTAACATAATATCTATAATATGGTAAGGGGTCAATAAATGTGGATTCTTCCTCCTCTTGATCCTTTCAGGGTTTTTTTTTTCTTTCTTCTTTTCTAAATGAAGAGTATTCACTAGGCTCTGTCTACACACTGGGGATGTAGCCATGAGAAAACCCAGTTTTTGGTGAAATGAAAAGACAGGTAACATTCACTGGCAAAGTGGAGTTGTAGGTCTTGCAGGCATCTGGGAAAAGCCAGCTCCAGATAGAAGGACAAGAGCGAAGGGCTGAAGTGGTAGTGTCCTTGAAATGTTTAAGGCAGAATAAAAAAGTCAATGTAGCTGGAGCAGAGTAAGTGAGCTGAGAGTGAAAACGATGAGTTCAAAGAGGTGGTTGGTGGCCAGATTATGGAGGCCCATGTCAGAGGTTCTTAGGGAGATGAAAGACGTTGTAGGATTTGAGGCAGAGAAATGATTTGTTCTTTTTTCTATTTTAAATCAATCACCATCTTTTGTTGCATTGTGTCCCCCAAAAGCTATGTTCAAGTCCTAATCCCCAGTATTTGGAAATAGGGTCTTTGTGGATGTGATTAAGTTAAGATGAGGTTGTACTAGAGTAGAATGGGCCCTAATCTAATATAACTGGAGTCCTTGTAAGAAGAGGGAAATCTGAACACAGGGAAGAAGGCCATGTGAAGAATGAGGCAGAGATTGGAATGATGCATCTACAAGCCAAGGGACACCAAGGGTTACTGATTCACTAGAAGCTGAAAGAACAAGGGAGGATTCTTCCTCAGGGCATTCAGAAGGACGATGGTCCTGCTGCCACCTTAATTTTGGACCTCTAGTCACCAGAACTGTGAGAGAATAAATTTATGTTGTTTTAAGACACCTAGTTTGTGGTAATTTATTACGGTAGCCCTAGGAAATTAATACAATTGCTTGCTTTGGATGTCATGTGAAGACTCTAGAAAGACAATGGTGACAAGGACTAAGGCAATAGAGATGGAGATGGAAGACATGGTCAGATTCTGGTTATGTTTTGTAGGTAGAGACAACTGTACTTGACATTGGATTGCTTTCTAGGAACACTTTCTGCAGCAAAAGGGAAAGCTATTAATAACTAAATAGGGACAACAGGCAGAATCTAGGGTGTAAGATTAGTGTACTTACTGATGGATTGAATGTAAAAATATGAAAGAGAGGAATCAGCAATGACTCTAAGATTTTGGCCCAAAGTACTGGATGCATAGAGTTAACCATTTATGTGGTGAGGAAGACCATAGGAGGAGTAGATGTGGAGGATAAACCATAACTTCAGCTTGAGATCTGTTAAAATTTGAGATATCTATTAGATACACAAGTGGAGATCTGAGTAGGCCGTTATATGGAGGAACCTGGTGTCCAAAGGGAAAAGTTCAGTGTAGATATACAGTAGCCCCCCCATTTTCCATGGTTTCACTTTCCACGGTTTCAGTTACCCGACAGTCAACTGCAGCCCAGAGGCAGATGATCCTCCTTGTGACATATTGTCAGAGTGTCAGTAGTAGCCTAATGCTATGTCAGAATGCCTACATCAGTCACCTCACTTCATCTCATCATGTAGACATTTTACGATCTCACATCACAAGAAGAAAGGTGAGTAGAGTACAATAAGGTATTTTGAGAGACAGAGAAAGGGACCACATTCACATAACTTTTATTCCAGTATATTGTTATAGTTGTCTATTTTATCATTAGTTATTGTTGTTAATCTCTTACTGTGCCTAATTTGTAAATTAAACTCTATCATAGGTAAGTATGTATAGGATAAAACTTAGTATAATAGGATTTGGTACTATTCTTGGTTTGAGTCATCCACTGGGGGTCTTAGAATGCAGTATCCACTGCAGATAAGGACGGACCACTGTGAAAATTTGGGTTGTTACTTGGTAATTGTATTTAAAGCCATGAGACTGTATGAGATCTAAAAACCTAGGGAATGAATGAGGATAGAGAAGGTAATGAGTCCTTCCATGTCCTCTTAATAATTATTAGATTGCCAAACAATGGTAGGTGCTTGTGCTTATATTTGTTAATTGCTTGAGGATGAAAACATGATAAATTTTGAAAATTGAATCATACCTTTGAAAGAGTGAGAAATTAGTTATTTAAATCACTCATGTTCAATGTTAGGGTGTGAAAATTATTCTACATACATGCTAAAAATTGGATTGCTGCACCTCAACCCCACCCGTTCTGCTTCCATGGCTCTGAGATGAGGCCCAGAATTCTTACTCTGTGAAATGTACAGGAAGAAATTCTGATATAGGGATTCACAGGCCACATTTTTAGACACACTTCTTTGATAAATCTCTCTGGTTAAGTTTTTTCTTGTAGTCTTCATACCCAATTTGTATGTTTCGTATGTTCACATTTTTGTGTATTTGATTTTCTTAAATTGTACCACTACCATAGCAGCTGTCTGAATCCTAGAAACAATCTCAGGATGACAAATGTGTGTCAAAGTGATGTCAATATTTATGAATTTGTAAATCTGTCTTGAACAGAGAAGCTACAGTACAACAGATGAACAATGCAGAGTGGAGTGAAAAAGAATCAAGAGGATGAGGCCCACCTACTGCCTTGCTGTGCTCAGCATCAGACATCCCTCCCATCCATTTGGGATGCCTGAATTGCAGCTTAGAATGCCCAGCCTGGAAACATAAGAACCCACATCTCTCACTTTTGATTTCTTTCTTCCATCTGCTTCTTGTAGCACTTTGAGACGTGTTGTCTTTATTTTACCTACAGCTCTAGAAATTCCAGATTCCTAATTAGAAAGACAGCATGACTCCCCCAAGCTCTGCCTATCTGTAATTGGCTCTTTTTACGTTAATATTAACCCCCAAGAAAATATAGTGGAAATGTAGTACAGTAACAGCAGGGTACCTACAACTTCAGTTACCTTAAAATGCTCTTAATGCTCTACATTAGCTCATTACAGTACGTGCATGATCGGAGGAATGTCAGAGGTCAAAATACCTTTTAAACAAGTGGAGGTACCAGAGAAAATGGGAGCGTTTCTGATTAGATTTTAGAATTGTGCTCTCCTTCTTGCAGCAATAAATGTAGAACTGGCTTTTTAAAAAAGAAAGACACTAAGAAGGAGAAAGTAAAAAATTAAGAAAAAGATGCCTCTTTTCACTAAAATAGTTTTTAAAACATTCATGTAATTTTAATTTAAAAATATCTGAAGTATTTTTATTTTGATAACATTTAAGTAAGTTTTATGCAAAGCTCTGCTACTAATTATACTTGATGCTTGACCAGACATTTTTTTAAAAATTTTTTTTACAGCTTTATTGAGGTATAATTGAGAAATAAATATTACATATATTTAAGGTGTACACCCTGATGATTTAGTATACATATACATTGTGAAATGATTACCACAATCAAGTTAATTAACACATCTGTCACCTCACATAGCTACTTTTTTTTGGTATGATGAGAATACTTAATAGCTACTCTCTTAGCAAATATCAAGTATACAATAAGGTATTGTTAACTATGGTCATCATGGTGTGTCTGCTGAGGAGTCTCAGGTCTGGAAATCGTCAAAGAAAGAAAACTTGATAACCCTCATTTTGTCTTAATTACACGTGAAGCTCTAAGGCTTAACTCACTCATTTATTCATTCATTCACCCTTATGCAAATGAACATCTACTATGATCTAGGTACCAGTCAAAAGACAGATGGTTGAAAAACTAGATATGGCTTCTGCTCTCATCAGATCACATTATAGTTACTTTCTTGGGATCATCACATTTCAAGCATTTCAGAAAGAAAAGGATTAGAAAGTGAACTTTGAGATTTGTGAGGAGCAATCAACATCCACTACACCAGATCTTTTCACACTTTTGAATTTACTTCACAGCTTTTTAAAAAGGGTATGTGTTATTGTCAGGGTTCTCCAGAGAATCAGAACCAGTCTAGTAGATTGATTGATAGAGCGATAGATAGATAAAGATTTATTATGAAGGATTGGCTCATGTGATTATAGAAGCTAAGAAGTCCCATAATCAGCTCTCTGCAAGCTGGAGGCCCAGGGAAGCTGGTGTGTAGTTCTAGTTCAAACCTCAAGGCCTGAGAACCAAGGAAGCTGATGGTGTAAGTCCCAGGCTGAGTCTGAAGGCCCAAGAACCCAGAGTGCCGACATCCAAGGGCAGGAGAAGGTGGATGTCCCAAATCAAACAGAGAGCAAATTTGCCCTTCCTCCGCCTTTTTGCTCTATTCAGGCCCTCAGTGGGTTGGATGATGTCTACCCACGTTGGGGAATGTATCTTCTTTATTCAGTCTACGGATTCAAATGCTAACCTCTTCTTGAGACATGCTCAAAGACGCACCCAGAAATAATGCTTTACCAGCTATCTGGGCAGCATCCCTTAGCCTGGTGAAGGTGACACATCAAATTGTCACAAACGCTGGATCCATATGTATGAAAAATACTTATATTCGCCATCTAAATATCATCTTTAGTGAAGTGTCTGTTCAAGTCTGTTGCCCATTTTTCTAACTGGATCTAAAATGTTCTTTATGCAACCCACAGATATGTTCTCCCAGTCTGTGGGCTTCCTTTTCATCCTTGTAACAAAGTTTTTTGCATAGAAGAAGTTTTGAATTGTGATGAGGTCCAATTTACTAACTTTCCCTTTTATAGATCATGACATTGGTGTCATATCTAAGAACTATTTGCTAGTCCTACGTCATGAAGATTTTCTTCTGAGTTTTCCTCTAGAAGTTTAATACTTTTACCTTTTATATTTAGATCTATAATCCATCCATGTTCAATTTTTTAGGTACGAGTTTTGGACTTGGGGGTGGGGGTTGCCTATAAATGTCCACTTGTTGAAGTACCATTTGTTGAAAAGACTATGCTTCCTCCATTGAATCTCTTTTGCACTGTTGTCAAAAATCATACTTATGTGGGACTGTTTCTGAGTTCTCTATTCTGTTTCATCGATCTCTGTGTCTAATCGTTTGCTAATACCATGCTGTCTTGATTATCGTAGATATACAGTAACTCTTAAAAATCAGATAGTGTCTGGGGCTGGCCTGGTGGCACAGCGGTTAAGTGGGCACTTTCCACTTCGGTGGCCCGGGGTTTGCCGGTTTGGATCCCGGGTGCAGACATGGCACCGCTTGGCAAGCCATGCTGTGGCAGGCGTCCCACATATAAAGTAGAGGAAGATGGGCACGGATGTGAGCTCAGGGCCAGTCTTCCTCAGCAAAAAGAGGAGGATTGGCAGATGTTAGCTCAGGGGTAATCTTCCTCAAAAAAAGAAAAAATCAGTGTAATTTCTCCAACTTTATTCTTCTTTTTCAAAGTTATTTTTGCTATTATAATTCCTTTTACCTTTCCGTATAGATTTTAGAATTGATTTATCTATATCTACAAGGAATCCTCTTGGGATTTTGACAGTAATTGTGTAAACCTGTAGATCAATTTGAGGAGAACTGACATCTTTTCTATATTGAAGCTTCTCTTCTATGAATAGAGAGTGTCTCCATCTGTTTAGATCTTCATTGATTTCTTTCATTAGAATTTTGTAGTTTTCAGCATACAGATCCTGTACATATTTGTTAGATTTATATCTAATATTCTTTTATGCTTTGGGGAGTGATTGCAAACAGTAATAAAAATATTTTGGCACCAAACATTAAATATATATATAGCTCTTTGAAAATATATGAATTTCTTCTTACTTTTCCCATTTTGCAGATACAATGTCATACAAGGACAAGTGTTTGGCAAATCTATTGCTCTAAACACAAGTTCCAAATATACAGGAGTGGGTCTCTTTCACTGACCTAGAATAGGGTCTAATACGTAGTAAGTACTATAAATTTGTTGAAGGAATGAATAAATAAATTTAAAACATTGTCAAATGTTTTAATTGCTTACTTTTCAGTTGATGTGAAGATGATTTCGGATCACACAGATAATACCCACAAAGGCATACACGTTATGAGTTCTCAAAATTTCTCTACAGGGTGAGACATGCTCCGGGGAAGGCTTATCAGAACATCCAGCAGGAGAACAAATATGGGCTGACAACGCGCTAAAATTGCACGTTTTACGAGGGACTAAAATATAACTCTTGTGCACTGATGGTGATTGCCTGTGTCTAGTGTACTCTATGAGACAAGGCAGAAGCTCAGTGGACATTTGTTGAACAACTAACGAAATGTATGACTGAAGAAGGAATAATTAATATAATGAAAAATACATGACCTCCAATCGTTAAACATGGTTTATATCATTCCAGCCAATCTCGGTACCTAGAGACCTGGTTTCTATTTTTCAACTTTGGATTATACTCTATTCAGTATCATTTTGTTATTGTTAAACTGATTGGTCTATACGAGCATTTTCTAAGTGATTAAAAATTCTTTTAAGCATGATATTAGTGAGTAGGCAATATCCACTAATATGATATTTCTATATCATATTCTGATATGAATGTTCTGCCATTAAAAAAATCTTTTTATTCTTCAATTTATATGTTGTTTTCTAATTTTTTCACATGTGTAATTAATAATTACAAAGAATACATATATATTTATTATTTGATTATTTCCTTAGTGCACCTTGGTGGAAGGACATTTACTGACTTAACATGCACACATATTTTAAGGCAGATGATATGTATGCAAAATGGCCCTCTAGAAAGGGTTTTCCAATTAATTTTTGACAAGCAGTGTTAAGGCGCTTTTTATACAAAACTTTAGCCAATACTGAAGAGAAATTGTTTTTTCCTGTTTGATAGTTGAAAATGAAATCTCATTTTTATTTCTCTAATAACTCAGAAGGATAAACATTTCCTTACAAGTTTATTTGCCATAAACATGTCAAATTGTTTTTATGGTCTGTATCACTTATCCTGCTTCCTCGTGCTTGCCTCTAAGAGAAGTATTTGCAAATTGGCAGTTGCATGGATTCTCCTATTTTTCTCCCTTGATGTACACATAGTTCATACTAGAACCCTTCTACTGAATTTTAAGATGAGGGATGTGGTTGTAGATATCCCTTAGAAAAAACTCTGGAGTTGCTGTGGGCTGCACCTGAAATAGATATCGAAAGATGATTGAGGGTTGGCTGAGCTGTTGGTTGGGGGGAAGGGGAGAGTAGACAAGACAGGAGTGGGTGTGTGCAAAAGTGTGTTTACATTAGCAACACTACGTCATGGAGCAAACACTGCATTGTGTAGCAAACCTTACATCCTGACTAAGAAGAGCTAAACAACTGCAAACAGGCAATGAAGACATTGAAATTGTTAGAGGACGAGCCCCACGGCCAAGCGGTTGGGTTTGCGTGCTCAGCTTCGGCGGCCCAGGGTTTCGCTGGTTGGGATCCTGGGTGTGGACGTGGCATCGCTCATCAGGCCATGCTGAGGCGGCGTCCCACATGGCACAACCAGAGGCGCTCACAACTAGAATCTACAACTAGGTACTGGGGGGCTTTGGGGAGAAGAACAAGAAGAAGAAAAAAAGAAATCGTTAAAGATGTTGTTCACTTTGGTTCAGTCATCGGTTTCAACGGAGACTGCAGCCAAGAAATGAAGAGAAGACTGAGACTTGCAAGAGCAGCAATGAAGGAATTAAGAAAGGTCATCTAATATAGAGAAGTATCACTAGAGACCAAGGCCAAGATCATCCACACCCTCGTATTCCCAATTACTATGTATGGGTGGGGAAGTTAGTGAAGAAGGCTGACGGGAAAAAAATTGATTCATGTGAAATGCAGTGTTGGAAGAGAGCTATAAAGACACCCTGGACCGCCAGAAAGATGAACAAGTGGGTCCTAGAGCAAATTAAGCCTGAACTATCACTAGGGGCAAAAGTGATAAAACTGAGGCTATCCAACTTTGCACGTCATGAGAAGGCAGGATTCTTCAGAAAAGACAACAATGCTGGGAAAAGTAGAAGGCAGCAGGAAAGGAGGAAGACCAAATAGGAGATGGATTGACTCCATAAAGAAAGCCAGAGGCATGAGTGCACAGGAGGTGAGTAGAGCTGTTGAGGACAGGACATTGCGGACATCACTCATTCACAGGGTCGCCAGGAGTCGGAGCTGACTTGACAGCATGAAGCAAGCAAATGCCAAAGGACTGCTCCAGTTTGTCTGTTGCATGGTCTGTGTCCTAGGAGGCAGGGAGAGACAATTAGATGTGGCATCTTTTTACTTTTAAAAATACGTGGATCTAACATTTTATAGTTTAAAAATATGAATATATTGTTATATCAGAAAGACATCTGATTTCCTGTGGATAGATTTAGGACTGGCTTGACAATGTCTATTCATTTTGGAAACTGAATAATTTAACTTCCTTTTATTAGTTTTGAAGTTTCTACATAAACATCTACTTTTTCACTTTTGGATGTCCTCACGTTTAAAGGACTGACACACGGATATTAGGAAATTTCCCTTAAAATGAAGGGAATATATTAATGTATTAGGAAATGATGGGGTTTGCTTCCAATAAATAAAATTCAGAAACCTTAAAAGCCAAATAATATTTTGGATAAATTTTCTACAGGAAATACCTAGTTATATAGCATGTAAATACAATTATACGTGCGCATGATATTTATTTATTCACTCATTCATTCAGAAGTGAACAATTCAACAACCATAATAGCCTTGCATTGAAGGAGCAATTTTCAGGAGGCATCCATATCCTAGAAATGGCAACAAAATAATAGCTTTGGAAATAAAATAAAGTGGAAGAACGCAAGACCTATGTCCTGGTGAGGCCAAAAGCCTTGCTTCTAGGGAAGTCCTAAGCATTTAAATACCATGGTGAGCCTCCAATAGTTGTCAGTTTCTAGATTATTATTCCCTCCCACCCCGCCAACCACTTTTCTTCCTTCTGTATATATTCTATCTTCCCCATTCATTTATTTCAACTCTTCCTCTCTTCCTCGGATCTCTGTATTTCCACCTTCTTTCACAGGCAGGCCTCAACCATCCAAAATTTTTTGGTGACACTGGTAGCATTTGGGAGACTCTTCTAGTGACTAACGGATGGAGCTTATTAATTTGATAATCCCTCCTCTGCTAGCCTTGGGCCCTAACATACCATTGATGCCCCAGATGTGGAGACGTTCACAGCTGAAAGTGTAACGTCAGGGACAAGAAAGGCAGCCTGCAGTTAGGCGTCACTCAACAATGGGGATTCCTTCTGAGAACTGCATTGTTAGGTGATTTCATCATTGTGTGGTCATAGAGTGCACTTACACAAGCCTAGATGGTACAGCCTACTACACACCTAGGTTGTATGGTACTAGTCTTGTGGGACCACTCTCGTATATACTGTCTATTATTGACTGAAACCTCCTTATACGGCACATACTGTAGTTTGTCTGTGGTAAAAAAAATACTGAACTGGGGGTTAGGAAATATTCTCTGCAGACCAATATAGTCACTGCTTTTATTCCTGAATCTTTCCATTGTTTATATAAAAATCATGTTTCCTTCTCCTTAAGAGAGTAGATCATAAATGCTGTTTAGGAGAGGGAAGAGGAAAAGGGGATGATGGAGATAATTTTTACAATATTAAAGTGCCTGGTGAAGAGACAACCAAAACTGTGTGAATAGGCCAGAGGCAATGATAAGAGGTGGGATTTCTCAGATAAAGAGGTCAGCTACAAATTAAAAGCAAATAATGTAACTGATGGAGTAACTATGAAAAATCTCAATCATCTATCCATTTCTTTAATCAACTGATATTTACTGAGTATCTCTATTGAATAATTATAATACCATAATCCAATTATAATTCAATTAATAGTTGAAAATTGAATAATTTTCCATTTCTATACATGAACTTTTTTTCTATGGATTACATATTGTTATGTTCTGATCTGGCGGTTTTCCTCTGAATAAAAGACCTAGACACCCTGTGAGTAGGAGATCATACCTTCCTTGCAGGGAGGGAATGATTCCCACTATCAGGCTCCCAGCGAGGGAATGTCAGGTCCTCAGAGTAGACAGTGGAACTTGGAAGGCAAGACCCTTTTTCTTGTGGTTTTGTTCTCCTAGGTCTGCACTATGAGAAGTATTCCCAAGTGATAGTAGGAAATGTCCTTAGGTGGGGAACCAGTCAGGGAGACAGGATTCTATAAATGTGAGCTTAAAAAGATAAACTGTTAGAACAGAAATCAATGAGATTGAAAACAGGAAATCAATAGAGAAAATCATTGAACCAGAAGCTGCTTCTTTGAAAAGATCAATAAAATCGATCAGGCTCTGGCCAGGCTAACTAAGAAAAAAAGAGGACATAAATTATTAATATCAGAAATGAAGGGAGGGGTATCTCTATAGATCACATGGACATTAAAAGGGAAATAAAGGAATACTGTGAACAACACTGCACCTGCAAATTTGATAACCTAAGTGAAATGGACTAATTCCTTGAAAGACACATTCTGCCAACAGTCACACAAGAAGGTATAAACATCTGAATAGGCCTATATCTAACAAAAATTAAAGCAATAATTAATAACCTTCCAAAATAGAAAGCACCAGGCCCAGGTGGGTTCACTGCTGAATTCTAGCAAACATTTAAGGAAGAATTTATACCAATTTTGGACAATCTCTTTCAGAGGACAGAAGCAGAGGGAATACTTCCTAACTCATTCTATGAGGCTGGTATTACCCTAACAGCAAAATAAGACAAAGATATTATAAGAAAAGAGAACTACAGACCAATATCTCTCATGAATGTAGATGCAAATATGCTCATCAAAATATTAACAAATCGAATCCAACAATGTACAAAAAGAATAATATATCGTGACCAAGTGGGATTTATCCTAGGTATGCAAGGCTAGATCAACGTTCAAAATTAACTAATGTGATCCATCACATCAACAGGGTAAAGAAAGGAAAATTACATGATCACATCAATAGATGCAGAGAAAGCATTTGGCAAAATCTAATACCTGCTTAAGATCAAAGCTCTCAGTAAACTAGGAATAGAGGGAAACTTTCTCAGCTTGGTAAATAATATCTACAAAAAAACTACAGCTATCATCATACTTAATGGTGAGATACTAGAAGCTGTCCCACTAAGATCAGGAGCAAGGCAAGAATGTTTTCTCTCACCATTTCTATTCAACATTGTACTGGAAATCTTAGCTAATGCAATAGGACAAGACAGAAGATAAAAGATGTACTGATTGGGCAGGAAGAAACAAAACTGTCTTTGTTCACAGATTACGTGATCATCTATGTAGAAAATTTGAAAAAATCGACAAAAATACTCCTGGAACTAATAAGCAATTATATCAAGGCTGCAGGATACTAGTTTACTATGTGAAAGGCAGTTGCTTTACTATATAGCAGTAATGAACAAATAGAATTTGAATTTAAAAGCCAATAGTATTTATACTAGCATGCCCCCAAAATTAAATACCTAGGTATAAATCTATCAAAATATGCACAAGATCTGTATGAGGAAAACTATAAAGCTCTGATGAAAGAAATCAAAGAACTGAATGAAATGGAGAAATATTCCATGTTAATGGATAGAAAGACTCAATATTGATAAGATGTTAGTTCTTCCCAGCTTGATCATTAGATTCAAAACAATCTCAATCAAAATCCCAGCACTTTATCTTGTGAATGTCAACAAATTGATTCTAAAGTTTATATGGAGAGCAAAAGACCCGGAATAGCCAATACAATGTTGAAGAGGAATAAAGTTGTAAGACTGATATCCCCCAACTTCAAGATGTACTATAAAACTACAGTAATCAAGACAGGGTAATATTGAAAAAGAATAGAAAAATAGACCAATGGAACAGAATAAGGAGCCCAGAAACAGACCCACATAAATATAGTCAAATGATCTTTGACAAAGGAGTAAAGACAATACAATTCAGAAAAGACAGTCTTTTCAACAAATGGTGTTGGAATAACTGAATAAAGAATGAATCTAGAGACAGACCTTACACCCTTCATAAAAGTTAACTCAAAATGGATCACAGACTTAAATGTAAAATGCAAAACTATGAAACTCATAGAAGATAAACATAGGAGAAAATCTAGATGACCGTAGGTATGGCAATGCTTTTTAGATACATCATCAAAGGCACAATTCATGAAATAAATAATTTAAATCCAGACTTTTCAAATTAAAAACTTCAGCTGTGCAAAAGACAATTTCAAGAGCCTAAAAAGACAAGCCACAGACTAGGAGAGAATATTTGCAAAAGACATGTCTGGTAAATGACAAAACATACAAAGAATTCTTAAAACTCAGCAATAAAGAAAACAAAAAGCCCGATGAAAAAATAAGTCAAAGACCTTAACAGACACTTCACCAAAGAAGATATATAGATGGCAAATCCATATATGAAAAGATGCTCCATGTGTCAGGGAAATGCAAATTAAAATGATAAGATAACACTACACACCTATGAGAATGACCAAAATCCAGAACAATGACAATACCAAATGGTGGCAAGGATGTGGAGCAAGAGAAACTCTCATTTGCTGCTGGAGGAATGCGAAATAGTATAGCCACTTTGGAAGAGTTAGGTGGTTTGTTACAAAACTAAACATACTCTTACCAAGCGATCCAGCAATCATGCTCCCTGGTATTTAGCCAAAGGGGCTGAAAACTTATATCTACACAAAAACCTGTACAGAGATGTTTATAGTAGCTTTATTCATAATTACCAAAATTTGGATGCTGCCCAAGATGTCCTTCAATAGGTGAAAGGATAGATAAATTGTGGTACATCTAGACAATAGAATGTTTTTCAATGCTAAAAAGAAATGAGCTATCAGGCATGAATAGACATGGAGGAAAGTAAAATGCACATTATTAAATGAATAGAAGCCAATTTGAAAAGGCTATGTACTGTATAATTCCAACTAAAGGACATTCTGGGAAAAACAAAATTATGGAGACAGTAAAACAATCAGTCCTTGCCAGGGATTGAGGGGAAGAAGGGATGAATAGGTGAAACACAGAGGATTTTTAGGGCAGTGAAAATATCTGCATGATATGGATACTGGCTCAACACAAGGTCTACGTTGATAGCCATCATCAATGAAAACTGAAAGATCTGGTGGGGTGACTCCTGGGTCAACATTCCTAACCCCCTCCCCTATAAGCCATTGGCCTATATAACTGCTTCAAGATTCTCCGCACCCCTTAACATGGTTCTTTGGGACATTAGTCAGCCGTCTTCCCTCTTGCTAGCAAGCTGTAATAAAATGCTGTTTCTCTGCCACCATCTAGCCTCTTGACGACTGGCTTTTGTCTCACAGCAAGCAGATTGTGCCCTTTGTGCAGGAACAATACCATAATGGTGACTATATGTCGTTATACATTTGTCCAAATCCACAGACTGTACAAAATCAAGAGTGAACCCCAATGTAAATGATGGACTTTGAGTGATAATAATATGTCAAAGGAGGTTCATCAATTATAACAACCATTCTGGTGGGCAATGTTGACAATGGAGGAGGCTATACATATGTGGAGGCAGGGGCCGGGGGTATACGGGAAATCTCTGTACATTCTCCTCAATTTTGCTGTGAACTTCAAAATTCTCTAAAAAAAAAAAAGAAAAGAAAGTCTTAAAATGCAAAAAAAAAAAAAAATACTGTATGTTTCTTCATTGCAGTGGAAGCTCTCATAAAAGTTTGGTGACATGACCCAGCCTGGTCTTGAAGCCAAGGGGATGTTTATGATGCTAAACTTGGACTGGAATAGTGCTGCCATGAGCCAGCATAGGGTGGGATATGTACAAAGAGATGATGAAACTTCAGACCTAGGAGTTGGGGACAATAAGGTTCAGGTATCCCTCTCCACAATGTCATTCTCTTTCTTTGTCAACTAAAACATTTCTGGACCACATTTAATTTTGAGACCTTTCTTCATTAAACCATTCATTCGCTCATCTCAAATTCAGCATATATTTATTAAGTAAAATGTGCTAAGCATTAACACATTCAAGAAAGCTCCATTGATCATCATCCTGTGTCAGACACAACTGTGACAGAGACTATTTTCCTACCCTCATGGTGCATTTAGTCTGTATAGTTATGTATACATCGAAAATATAAGTGAATGACACACTAAATAGAGTATAATATGTGAAAACTATGAATAAATTGATATGGAAGTTCAGAGAAGGGTGATTTTTTCATGATTGCGGGTGTCCAGAAATAATTAAGCAAGAAGGGTGAATTTTATTCAAAGATGAATAAACAAGTTAGGTATGGGGAGACAGAATATTTTAGTAAGGGGAAAAGACAAGTTGGATAGAGACAGGAAGGTGGAAGAATACTAGGAATAGGTATGTGGTCCAGTTTGACTAGAAAAGAATATTGAATACATGAAAAAAGTAAGAAGATTGTAATTGACTGGGGTCAAATTACAGAAGGATAAATTCATGGGGACCACGAATCTTAAGAAAACAAGGAAAAACATTAATAGTGAAGATCAGGATAAAGGTTAAAATGTTCTTAATGAGATCACTGTTGGATCCTCTAAAGCTAAAAAGGACAAGTGAAAATAATAATTTTAGGTGTGCAGTGAACCCAGAGGAAGCATTATCACAAAAGATCATTTCTGAAATCAAGACTATTAAGTGTAAAGAAGATAATCCCCACTTACGTCAAAGTGGCGAGAAAATAGGTACAATTGGACTAAGATAGGGATATTTATTTCCGTACTTACATTTTATGTTAACAGTTCTTGAAATGTGATGTGTAAAGAAATGAATAGAATCTGATTGAAATGGAAAATTGGCCGTGGAGTGGCAATGCAGAAGCAAGAAAGGATTTTATTGTAAATAATGTAATTTAAAATTTTCAAGGAACCTATTTATGCATCTTTCATCACTTCCACTACCTACCCACCTTTAGGATATCTTTTCAATAAAATAATAATAATAATAACTTAGGATAGTAATTAAGCTAATATCAAAGGGAAGTTCTTCAAGACGTTAAGAAAGGCATTCTGTAACACCTACCTATTATTACTAATGATGGCAACAATAATGACAAAGAACTGCACAAGTAGGGAGTCTGAACCTTGTCTTCGAAAGGGAAGAGAAAGCAAAGAGCCGATGTGTTAACATTGCCTGTAGCCCGACAGGGTATGGAAGTGGATGCAGGTAGGGGAGCAATTTTTTCCAATAACTGAAATTCACTTCTTGCATCTTTAGACATAGAGAAGCATCAGAAAACAGTTAACAAAAAAGTAGGAGGAGGATCTCAAATGCCCGCTGAATGTAAAAGTCTCAGCATTGTGCTGGGACACAACTGTCAGTATTAGACACTGCTGTTTTAATGGGCCTTATTTCTCACTCACCTATGCCACCTATCTGTTGGCTGTTTGCAGGATTGATGCAAGAGAGTGGCAGATTTCTTTCTTATTCAAAGCATGAGTAGTTTGCCATTCCTCATTTGGGATTTAATGTGCATTTTAGGGAAACTTCTCCAGTAGAAAATGGTAAGGAAGGGAGGAGAGAGCACCTCCTGGAAACCACAAATTATTTAGAGCAAGCAGAGAGAAGAGCTGGTGAGGATGTTCAATCTGAAGACAGCCAATTAATATACGTTTGAAGAATTCTGTGGTGCACCTTGACTCATACCAGGGTCGGAAAAATAAAATAGACTAAAACTTTTTCCTGAGCACAAATTTATTTTCTTAATACAATTGAAGTCTGGCACAAAATGCTTGGTTAATACTGTTTCCTTTTCATGACATCGCCTCAATTCCATTTGTACTGTGAGCTAGACAAAGCTACTCAGACACAGGTCCTGGAGAATATCATTATCAAGTCTGGTGGAATTCTGATTGCCTTCGATTCTTTCCTTGAACAGCCACTATAAATGCCTATTTTTGTGTTCCTTTATGTCTATGAGGCTGTGTACTCTTTGAAAGCAGAGACGTGTTCATCTCACTATTCATGATGTCTATCTAGCACAGCATCTAGCATGGAGAAGATACAAGCAAATATTTAAAGAAGGAATGGCAAGAGGGATTAAGAGGGATCCTTTAGCCCATAGCTTATAGCTACAATCAGGTCCACTGTGTTCAGTCACCTGGGATGACAACACAAGTGATTGGCATCTTGGGAACCACATGTACAAAATCTCATGGCTCGCAGAGCAGCCAGATTATAGTTTTCAAGTGAGTATATGTGTGTTGCCAGGGGAAGAGGGAAGGCAAGGGGCTTCCTAGCAGCACCATACGGTGGCCAGAGCACTGTGAACTACCAAGTGTTGTTTAATTGATGGGTGTGTATACCATGGTCAGAACTAACCAGAAGACCATGATGACCCTTGAGTTTGAGAACTTGGAATAAAGCTTAAGGTTATTTCAAAACAAGTCATTTCCACCAGTCTGCCATTGCAGAAAGTTAAAGATGTGACACACTGGTTTCTAAGAGACTTAGGTATTCTTTATGCCAACCCCTCATCCACCAAGACTGAAGGGAGGACACATACTGATGAAAAGTGGTGGGACTATGAGTCAGTCTGATCCGTAGCTATTGATTGGCATTCTAGTACCAGGACCTTGAAATTTTCCTGCAATCTCTATATATAGCACCTGTAGACAAGTAAAGCTATGGCTGTATCTTCCCAGAGATATTTTATTGTGAAGTCTCTCTTCTGCGGAAACTCTTTCAGCAAAAGTTTTGACTTGACAGTGCTCTATCATAAGATGTGATTTTGCGTGAAGTTTCTTTGCCTTTAGGTGCCTGTTCCCTCTGTAGTCATGGTGCCTGAGAAGGAAGAGTCTGAAGCCCAAATGCTGCTGCAAATACTGACTTTTACCTCACACAGGAGAATCTCAGGCTTCTGAGCCCCACAAAACTCTAACTTGCAGAAAGGAAAAGAAAATATAGAGTATTGGATGCAGAAATACTTAGAAACCAAAGAACAAAAGAGGAAATGTCTTTTGAGTAGAGATACCCCCAGCTGAGAAAGAAGGAGATTTCTTATCTCTGCCTTATCCTACAAGGCCGTGGAGACCCCTTCTATCCTTCAATTTCTTTTTATATGATATGTTGCTCCCTTAGCTATTCAACACATATGTCTAGAAGTACCTACCATATAATATGACCATTGCCTCCCTCCTCTCCTTACAGAAGAATAACTTTTTTTGTCTCCCAGATGTTCTATACATAGGAGTCTGTCTCCTTCACCCTTCTTCATCTAGCCTAAGGATTGGGCCCTATTTTGTGAGGGGAAAAAAGAGAAGAGAAGAAAGTTGTATAAACAAATAAATCCTCAGCTATTTTCCATTCTTATTCTGATCTTTCATAGACTGAGTAACATTCATTTATTCATCCATCCATCCATTCATCCATAGTTTCAATAAAAATTTGTATTGAATGTGTAGTATGAACACACACTGCCCAAAGGGATGGGGATGCAGAGAAGACTCCTACTCACAGGACCTTGTATTCTAATGGGGAGAAAGAGACATTACTATGTAAACAATAAACAGGGTGGTCAGGACTGATTTTTCCGTCCCCTAGGAAAAGAAGTTTCTCTTATCTTATCTTCAAAGATACAGTTCTGCATAACCCTATGATCATCCACTTGATTCCTTCTAGAGAATACTTTTTTTTTTTTTTTTTTTGCTAAGCAAAATACTGAGCTAGAATAAATAAAAAAAAAAAATACACTAGCTCCAGTCTCACTTGCATTTAGGTGTGGACAAATGACTATGTTCTGATCACCAAGGTATGAGTCAAAGTGATGCATGTAAGCCATTGGTCATGCCTTCAAAGAGAAGAGTATTCTCTTCTTGAAATCTGGAATGTGGACATAGTGGTGCATCATTTCAGATTGTGTGCGTGCGAGTAAAACCCCAAGATAGAAGGAGACTGGTTCCCTGAGAGAGAATACCATGTCACTTTTTTATTGCTTTCTCCTGTACAATTATATGTAGGAGAAATAGTTTCTTGTTTAAGCCATTGGCATTTTGAATTTCCAATATACAGCTGAACATACCCTAACTAACTTATGTACTCTTGTCCTGCATGGCTCTACTCCATGACACTCTTTTCAGTGCTCATGAAGTCATAAACTATTTGAGATAAAGGAGACTACAGCCTCACTAATTCATGGTTTTCAGAAAAGGACAAAGAAGTAGTGTATTTGGAAGTGTTGTCTCTATAGTGATTAGGTAGAATCCACTTTCTGTCAGTCCACATCCATCTATATTTTGATTTATATAATTTCTTGCCAACTCTATATGCACAAGTTATCCACCTGCTTTTGCTATTTCCCTCCTTCACATCAATAAGCTGTGTATGCTTGAAATAATTGTGATCACCAAAGTGACCCCTAAGCACACTACAGAGCAGCCTAGAAATATTGACCAATGTAAAAGTAAATTTGCAGTACATGAGTCTGCTAAATCTAAAAGCTTAGAAATCTAAGATTTATGTTTGATACATCTCTCTCATTCTCAACATCAAATCCATTAGCAAATCCTGTCAGATATGCCCTCAAATATATTCTGAATCCACCTTCTTCTCTCTTCTTATGGCACCGCCATTCTTATTCAGGCCACCATCATCTCCACCATGGACAACTACAATTGTGTCCTCAGTCATCCACCTGTTTTCCTGCTCTGTCTCTCTACAGTTCTTGTCTTCCACAAAGTTGTAAGAACAATCTTTTGGGAGTTTAAATTTGATTACGCAACTTTCCTGCTTAAAACCCTCCACTGGTTTTCATTACTCTTGTTACACAACTCAAGCCCTGGTCATGAACTATAAAGCCTATAAGATCGTATTCCTGCCTAGCGCTCAGCCTTATCCCAAACCAGCCACTCTTTAGAACATTCTCCTCCAAACATGCTCGGTGTCTTACTCTTCCTTGAGTTTTTCAAGTTCATAACCATCTTACAGACTTTGAATTTGCTATGATCTCCTCTGATTTTAAATCTTTTCCTGTAGGTCATTATATGGCTGCCTCCTTATCTTTCAGGTCTCAGTTCTTTTAAGAGAAACCTTCATTGACTACAGTCTAAAGTCCTCTCCCAGCTCTGGTCACCATCACATATCCTAACTTATTTTCTTCCTAGTAATTACAGTGATAATTTACATGTTTGCTGTCTGCCATTGTTGACTAAAATGTGATATATTTGGAAGTGAGGTCATGACCATCTCATTCTCATCTAGAATCCTCAGTATCTAGAGGAGGCCCCACAACACAGTAGGTACTCAATAAATATGTGCTGAATTTTGAAAATAAATAAATAAATAAATTAATTAAAGAACAGCAACCTGCAACAGATGGACACTCTGAGATTCTTAACCCTGAGAGAATTTCTCCTGTGTCATTTGTTGATTAATAAACAACAACAACAAACAATAAAACCAAACAAAATCAAAAGAAAAAGACAAATGAACAATTGGAAGTATTTTAGCTAAATCTACTGCAAGTAAATATGCAAATAAAAAATAAACAAACACAAAAGATGAATAACCGTGGATTTTATCTAACTAAATTTCTGTTTGCACTTCCTGTGGCAAGATTCAAGTGTTTCCTGAACCAAGGGCCATCTTCAACTGTTCCAGCTTCTCTCAGGTGATCCGTTTAGCTGTTTCTTCCACCTAGAGTAATGCTCTCCCCAGAATTCAACCATCACAGGCTTCCAGTAGAAATATCTGTGACACACAGAGCAACAATTATGGCCATTTTTCTCTCAACAGTAAGAACAGCTGTCTCCTCACAAGGGCCCCCAACACTTCCAGGGGTCGTATCTTTTTTCCTTTCTAGAGACATAATCACAATCTCAGGCACACAATAGAAGCAGTGTCAATAAAGTATATTCTTGTCAGCCTCACAAACAGCCTCATTATTTGGTAACTGTAAATATGGTTTGAAGTTGCTGTCTTCAAAGGCTGAGGTGGAGTGATTGAAAATTCCAGATTACAGGCAGAGGGGATGAAGAGTTGTTTATAGCTCTTGCTCATCCGCTAAAAGCCTCTGGCCAGAAACAGCACTCTGTTTGAAGGAAAGTAAATTTCTTCCACAGCAGAAAATAAATGTGTTTCGAGGGAAGTCTAGGCAGGCCTTGTGGCAGGGAGCATGTCTTGCAGGCCTGTGGAAGGCATGGGGAGTGGTAACTAGCAGTCATTCCTCAAACCAGGGAGGTCATTGTCTGACAACCACCAAGGCTGACAGCATGAAGATTTAGCTATTTCTCTCAACGTGAGATGGGGTTAGTTATGCTATTGCAGAGACAAACCTCTCTAGGTTGAGTTTGGCTCTAATGGGTAATCGTATCATATTTGATGTAAGAACCTTGTTTTACCTGATACCTTGAAAAACTGGACCACACACTGTGGCAACTGGAGGTATCAGGATTCTGATTGAATATCCAAGGACATAAGGACCTTAACTGGGTTACTGAAATCTCCTTCTCTTGGATTGTTTTCAACGTCAAGCCGTTCTTCAATTACAGCTTCAAGTAAGAAGAAGAAACAGGAATGAATTTCCTCGATTCTGTGTTTCTCTCTCTTTCTCAACATTCAGCATATACACACACATTCATTCATTCAATTGTTAGAAATTATGAATTGAACTCCTTCTGTGCTCCAGACACATGTTAGGTAATGGTTATGCAAAGTATCTAGAGCAATTCATTGGCATTGTCCCTGCTGTCAGCTGCCTCATATTTCCAACGGGGAAACAGACGCTTAATCATGATGGAATGGGATGAGTCCTATAACATAGGTAAATATCAAGGGCTGGGAAGCTCACACGTTGGAGTGACTTGTTTCATTCAGTTCTACAGAGGACTCGATGAAGGTGGAAACCATAGAATTTAAGTGGAATGAGATTTCCAGGTCTCGGTCTGGGGATGGAGGATTTGCAAATGGTTTTCAAAATAAACAGAAATATCTTTAGAGATTATTAGGTCTAGGGGTGGAGTCGTGGGCAGACCCTTGAAGAATATAATGAAATTTATAGGCTTTCTCCCTCAAGAAAATAATGCCTACAAATAAACACACAGATTTTGTTGAATGCAATTCCAAGGAGATCGCAGAAAGCCCTACAGCAGGTGCAGGTAATAATCCAGGAAAACTTTAGTCTAAATTCCCTTTGTGCACTTCCACCTTTAAAGCAGTGTTTCTTCAAGGAAAGGCTGTGAACAAACCATTAGAAACATCTGAGATGTTTCTTTAAAATGCAGATTCTTGGGGCTCCATCTCATACCTATAAAAAAAGTTGCTCTAGTGTGGGGTCCAAGGCTCTGCAATTCAACAATCACATTTGTGTGATTCTGTGCAGCGAAATCTTTAAGAGCTCCTGGGAGATTCTGATGCCACACCCTAAACCCTAGAGCATTGTCTGTTTATTTGGACTCACCAAGACCACTCCCCTGCCTTTTAAACTAGGGGTGTTGCACACCCACATCTGCTGAGAGGCATAAGAGACTTCACTTACAGAAAATCACCTAGTTAGAATACCTAAATTCTCACCTTTCCTATGAATTCTGTGTAGTGAAGTTCAACTTTTGACAGCAAGTACTGTTTATGCCTACCTTGTTCCCATGGGTTTGTCTTGTCTGCCCAAGAAGATTGCAAATTCCTTGGGCTGTTGGGTCATAGCTTCTCATCTTGTATCCCTCAGATGGCTGGGCACATGGTATATGCTTAGTATTTATTAGTTGGTTATAGAGTCAGTGTTCTGTCTTCTTCTTTCTGTAACACAGCTGGCCAGCCTCACTGTCATTCCATCAGTATCCAAATGGTTTTTATTTGTCGTCTTTTGCATTTTATTTTAGGCTGATCTTGTACACTCCTGCGTCTACATCATCTGGTCTATTTTATTAAGAAATGTTTTGTTAGATTTATCCTCAGCTTTGCTTCTCCCTCCCTGGCCTCCCCACAGTTCTTTCACAGAAAGCCCTTTGTGTTGAGCAAACAGACTCTGATCTGCACATCTTCCTCTGAGCTCCAACAGGGCTGCCAGGTGAGCATCCCAACACCGGCCTGGAACAGCTGTTTAAATGGTCCAGAGCAGCAAGCAGTGATTGTGTGTGCCTTTCTCTTGTCTGATGGTCCTTGGGTCCAGCACACTCTGGGAGGAAGCCACAAGCTCAAATGTTTGCCTAGCCGGCTGGAAGTCCTAAAAGCAACTGCCTGCTGATTGATGATAACTTGCATAATGACACCGAGTGTTCAAATGCTGCCAGGCATGAGCGAGACCCTGCAAGCTCCTCTGTGCAAGTCCTTGCTGGTCGGCCAAATCCTTATCTTCCAGCATGCAGGCAACAAAGACAGCAAGAGCCAGAAGGTATCTGATCCAAAGATGCCCAATGCAACCCCAAAGGTTTTAACACATAGAAGAGGCGAGGGAGCGGCGTGACGCTTTCCACTTGCAAATTTATGAAGAAAACTACACACAAGAGCTCAACACGTGCATACTATGTATTGGAATATCAATACATACGTGACACCTATGTATTGGAATATCAGGATGAGGTATATTAGTATTTTTGTGTTTTATAGATAAAAATGGAGCCTATTATGGAGCTAGTAGAATTGACTTCTAGAAACATTTCTTAAAGAGATTTCTTCTTCTAGTGAGGCCAGATTCTAGGCAAGCCATGATTATGCTCATTAACTTCCCATAGAATGTGGCTCACTGGTCTGAAAAAAAAGTCTGTGGTCTTTGAAATTAAAATGGCCTACCAAAGTGGTTAAAAATAGCAATCTAAAATGGAAGATTAGCGATATGTAATCTTTCGCATTAACATTTCTCAAATCACTCTGTTTCATCCATTTTCACTGCCACCAATTTGGTTGAAAACTTTACCACTTGTTGTGGTCCATTTCAATGGATCTTAACTGGTTACATTGCCTACAGTCTTACCCTACTGTAATCCACTCTGCACGTGGCAGAGAGATTTCGCAAAGTCAAAGTGGGTCAGGTTGTTCTTTTCATTAACGCTCCTTGGTTGTCTTTGAGGGAAAATGTCCAACTCTCTGTTATAGACTAGATGGTCTGTCAGAACTTCCCACTTTTCTCCAAATGCAGATAAATCTACTCAACAAAGGGGTCTACAGGCTTCACCGTGGTCAGGTTTCTGTCTACATCTCCATGTGCAGGGAACACTTCATTCTTACTGCTCACTTCGTGTCCTCCCTACCTTGGCCTGCTTTTGTAGCGGTAGGCAGTTACGCTTATCACACTGAGTTCTGCAGAATGTTAGTCATGAAAGATGTTAACTGGAGCTCTTAGAAAAATTGGTCAAAGAAATGTGAGAAATTGATAGAGATTATTAAAAAACGCTATCATACTAGAGTCTCTGAGATGTCCCATTCTAAAAAACAAAGCAGTTTTGCTTGTTGAACCAATCATTTCCCGAACATACCTGAACTCAGAATACATCTTTTGGAAGCACAACTCAGTTAACGTTATGACATGGGTCAACAATCTTGAAAATTTACTTTTAAAGCTCTTTGCATCTGGTCTCTCTTTTGCGCCCTCCCATACATGTACTGATGTGACTTCTTTTGTTTTCCTTATGGCATACACCCTCCACCCTTAGCACGCTGCTCTAGGACTTACTACCTCTGTGACCTTGGGCAAGTTACTGAACATTTTCATATTAGTCAAGATTCCTTTGGTTATAATTTTAAAAAACCAAATTCAGATTAGTTTAAGCAAGTGGGGAAGATTTCATAGCTCAAATAATTGTTGAAGGGTAGATGATATTCTTGCTTATAACTCAGTGTTCCTCAATAGAGGGTGATTTTTCCTCTCCCTATCCCGCCCACCCAGAAGAAATCTGATAATTTCTGAAGACATTTTTGTTGTCATGACTGTAAGAAAGTGGGTGCTACTGGGATCTAGTGCCAGATAGAGGTCAGCATAGGATAACTCCCCCTTCTCCCAACAATAAGGAAGTATTGAGCTCAAAATGTCAATAGTGCCAAAACTGAGAAACTCTGGTTATAACTAGACCCAAACACTCAACGTCATTAGGAATTCTTTGGTATTCCTCTCTCATTTCTTCTCTCAAAGCTTGGTTTTATCTTTGTCTGCATCGCAAAACAAAGGAATACGCTTACTGTCCACGTAAGCGACACTTATATCCACTCCTACAACCTAAAGGAAGTCTTCCTCATCAGTTTCAGTCAGAAAAATATAAGAGAATTCATTTAATTGGTCCAAGTTTGATATGTGTTCATTACAAAAATCACTCTCTGTAGACATTACAATGATCCCAAGATAGGTCATGTCTCCATCTTTGTGGAGATGGCATGAGAATTGGGGGTGGGCAAAACTGTATTAGACAAAAGCAACACTTACCCCACTTTCTTGGAATTCACGTCCTGATTTTAAAATATAAATGATAATTTATCTCATAAAATATCATTGTGAGGCTTATTTTTAATGCATGTAAAGAGTCTGGCAGAATATTTGAAAAATGGAGTTGTTTAATAAATGGTAGATATTATGATTGGTAGATTTTTTAAATGTTTTTATTGTGGCAAGAACCCTTAATATGAGATCTACTCTCTTAACAAATTTTTAAATATGTAATACACTATTGTTTACCATAGGCACGGGAGTCTCTGTTTCTATAAGTTTGACTGTTTCAAATACCTCACATCGGAATCATGCACTATTTGCCCTTCCTTGTCTGGTTTATTTCACTTATCATAATATCCTCCAGGTTCATCCAACTTGTCATATATGGCAGGATTTCTTTTTTTTTAAGGCTGAATAATATTCCGTTGTATATATATATACACCGCTTTTTCTTTACCCATTCATCTGTCAATGGATGTTTAGGTTGTTTCCATTTCTTGGTTGTTGTGAATAATGCTGCAATCAATATGGGAGTGCATGTATTTCTTCAAGATCCTGGTTCCAGTTCTTTTGGATATATACCCAAAAGTAGGATTGCTGGCTCATGTGGTAATTTTATTTTTAATTTTTTGAAGAACCACCATACTGTTTTTCATAGTGGCCGCACCATTTTGCTTTTCCAGCAACAGTGTACAAGAGTTCTGATTTCCTCACATCTTCACCAACACGTTATGTTTTGTTTTAAACAGCCATTCTAATAGGTGTGAGGTGATATCTTATTGTGGTTTCAATTTGCGTTTCTCTGATGATTAGTGATGTTGAGTAGCTTTTCCTACACCTGTTGGCCATTTGCATTTCTTGTTTGGAGGAATATCTAGTCAAATCCTTTGCCCATTTTTTTATTGGTTATTTGATTTTTTTGCTGTTGAGTTGTAGGAGTTCCTTACATATTTTGAATATTAATCCTTTATCAGATATATAATTTTGCAAATATTTTGTCTCATTCTTTAGGTTGCCTTTTCACTCTGTTGCTTGTTTCCTTTGCTGTGCAGAAGCTTTTTAGTTTGATGTTGTCCCAGTTGTCAAATTTTTCTTTTGTTGCCTGTGATTTTGGTGTCATATTGATTGAATGACAATGCTAATTAAAAGACAGATAAGAAAGTAATATAGATAGTCAATCTCTGGTATGAAAAAGATCAAGGGGCCGGCCCTGTGGCGCAGCAGTTAAGTTCACACATTTCACTTCTCGGTGGCCTGGGGTTCACCGGTTCGGATCCCGGGGGTGGACATGGCACCGCTTGGCAAAAAGCTATGCTGTGGGAGGCGTCCCACATATAAAGTAGAGGAAGATGGGCATGGATGTTAGCTCAGGACCAGTCTTCCTCAGCAAAAAGAGGAGGATTGGCAGTAGTTAGCTCAGGGCTAATCTTCCTGAAAAAAGAAAAACAAAAGCAAAAGAAAATAATCAATATCATATGCAGTCTAGAAATCAGAACAGAAAATGCATTTGGTTTTGATTTTTATTTTCAAATATCAGCAATTGGGCTTACAGAAATATACCACAAGCTGATAAAACGTATGTGGTAGTTGTAGTCTCGGGAGTCCATTTGTGAAATACACACAGTTTGAAATGTTTGGTGTCAAGGCCGCATTTAAATCCTCAGACCAATTATGTCTAATTATTGAGTGAATGTAATACTTTTCTTCAACATTGTGAAGGTGAAATTAAAATTCATTTTCAAATTAGAAGGTAACACCTACTAACCGTCAATCAGTCAAATGTTTATTTGAGAATCTGGTTAGAAAAAAATAAAGATTAAAAATACTAACTTGAAGTTAAGCTTTTCTTATATTACGAGCACTATATTTGGGTTATACAAAAATCTTGCTTTTCTAACCAGTACCGTGGCAAACCTAAACCAGACCTTTCCAAAACTCACGCAGAAGGTCTAGTGAGGATCTCAAGCAAATGTGAACTGGAGGCGACTCATGGGCTTGGAATGCCAGAAACGGCCCGTCAATTGTTGGGTGACTGACAACGAATCTCACTCTTCTCTCTAGTTATATTAAAAATACATACTATTTTTTCCTGTTTGATATGAGCTCTCATGGGGAGCTACAGCAGGTGAACAGATAGATGAGCGCCTGGCTACAGATGTTAGTGTAGGGGAAAAACCTTCCAATGGCGGTCAACAAAGAAAACCATCTTGTTGAGTATAAAAGTCACTGAGTAAATACACACAGGGAACAATATATGAAGAATATTCACAGCATCTACTGTGCTACAGAAATACATACACTGAGCTAAAATTTTGCCCAGTGGGGTCCAGATGAAGTTGAAGGTGCTGTATAGTATGGAAACAGATACCAGAAATGGCCAACATTAACCACATTTTCTGCTGATCACTAAATAAAGTGTATGCTCAATTTTATACTCATTGTATTTCTTTTTTTCGAGGAAGATTAGCCCTGAGCTAACTACTGCCAATCCTCCTCCTCTTTCTCTGAGGAAGACTGGCCTTGAGCTAACATCCATGTCCATCTTCCTCTACTTTATACATGGGATGCCTACCACAGCATGGCTTGCCAAGCGGTGCCGTGTCCGCACCCGGGATCCAAAGCGGCGAACCCGGGGTCGCCAAGAATCAGAACGTGCGAACTTAACCACTGCGCCACCAGGCCAGCCCCCTCATGGTGTTTCTTAATAAAGGTATGCAACAAATTGTAAGGAATAACCCAACAAGTCCTTATGGACCCTGCCATCCCACTTCGTCACCCACATGGATAAAGTCCTCTTCTGTCGTCCTCGCCCATCACACCCTCTCCCTGCCCATGCTCTTCTTATGACTCATGGGGTTTCCAGGGTCCATTAATGTTAATATATATACTTGTAATTCAAATAATCTATGATTTTTTTAAAGTGTCATGAATATCTCTACAGCTCTAGTCTATATACTAGTCACTATGCTAAGCCACTTTGCTTTTTCTAATTTACATAAGCTTACAATAAACTTGAGAATTGATATTATCTTTCCTATTTTCCTTGTTTTTCTTGCACATTTGGGAAAAACGAGACTTAGAAAATATAAACAACTTGCCAAGATCGTACTCCATAATACCAAGCAACATATCAAGTACAAATATTCAAGAATATATTCAATTTGGGAGGATAAGTGTGTGGCATTTCATTAGTTATAAAATGCACTATATAAACGTTTCTATTTTTCTAGGAAATGGAAGAATTGAATTAATTTAGTTGAATATTAGAGATTTTCATTGCACACACTGCATTTTTCAGGCTTAAAGAATCAAAAAGACTGTATTATATGTTGTGTGGAAGAACTCCATCATAGCAATCTTCTTGCACAACATGAAAAGGAAAATAAAAAATATTACTTGACCATTTCACTCCATGACATATTCATATTGGTTGTCTACATGTAATTTTATGAAGCCTATATACTCCAGCCCGTAATTAGGTGGGCTCATTTATCATTAAAAAACGTTTTATTTAACACAAAGGAATATAATACAGCAACTCCTTCCATCCCCAAATATAGCCCATTACCAAATTTTGATGGTGACTTCCTGCGTTTATAACAACCATCTTTTAACAATTCACATATGTTTAAGTTGTGTATGGTAAAATGTTTTGAAATCAATAAAGCCATTTTAAGAAATTGCCAGTTGTGACAGGCAAAATAAAGAAAAATGATTAATTCTTCAAAGAAATAAATTTTGAGAGATTGTAATAAAATTTTATTTTTCTTCTTACCCTTTATTTTTCTGACCTTCTCTGCTGCCCCCATAAAAGTAATTTTCAGGGTAGAGTTTGGGTACAGATGTTTACCAAGCCATATGTTAATAAGTGGTTCTCTTCTGGCACTATATCTGTGTTCACAGGACATACATGCAGTTAGATGGCCACTGTGTCATCTTTACCATGTTCTCTGGGAGTCATCCATCTCCTTTCTAGGTCAAACAAAATATATTTTCAAAGTGTATATGAAATAACTTACTTTTCTTCATAAAAAAGAAAGAAATTTAAAATATTGATTTATACATTCAGGTCGATCCTTGCTCATTTTCTGAGGGAAATTTTTAAAAACTCATAGCAATAAGGAGAAAGAAGACTTGAGTTAGTTTTCCTATAACGAAACTATACTTAGCCCACCATAATATTCAAACAACATCCCCACTCTCAGGATCACAGTCCAGGGTACCAAATGTAAATCAAATGATGAATACTAAGATAGCTAGAGTCCTCTTATATCTCTCTGCCTACTCACCTTCCCTCATTTATTCTTTGGTGACTGAAATGCTGTTATTTAATATTCTTGCTTTTATTTAAAGAATAAGTTCTAACTGGCAGCCTCTGGACTTCCAAGGGCTGACAAAGGTAGTCATGGGGAACAGAGTTCTTACCAGAGTGACTAAATATATTAAGGCTTCTACGCAGGGAGACTAAATTATGAATGTATTTATTTTGACTAGAAGTATATTATCTCAGTGGAGCCATGGTTCTCAACCCTGGCACTATTGACATTTTGGACCAGATAATTTTTTGTCTGTCCTGTACATTCGAGGATGGTCAGCAGCATCCCTGGCCTCTGCCCACTGGATAACAGTAGCACCCCTGCCTCCACTGGCAAGCTGTGACGACCAAAAATCTCTCCAGACGTTGCCAAATGTCTGTAGGGGACAGATTGTTTCTGGGGGACAAATCACCCCAGTGAGAGTCACTGAAGTAGACTTGGTAAGAAACGTGGGCTGGAAACACTTCCTCACTGGAGCACAGGCGCCTAGTGAGCAAGGAATCTGTCTGTTTCGCTCAGACCATATCCTTGGCACTTAGAACAATGCCTGCCATGTAGCCAAGTATTATATTTGTCAAATGAATGAATAATTGAAATATCTAACACAAATGATGCTCCATTTATAAAATAGAACATCCAACTGTTTAAAAGGGAGGATTTTGATTTGTTTATTAATATGGTTAGGTACTCATGAAATATTAAGTGAAAAAAGCCAATTGCAAAAAGTATGTCTAATTAACTCCCTTTCTGTGATATGAAAAAATATATATCTTGAAGTATGTGCAAAAATGGTGGCTATAATAGATGGTGGGATCACAGACTATTTTTATTTTCTTCTTATACTTAATTTTACTTTATTATGAGCAATGTTTTTATACAAAGTTTGGTTGTTAGTTTACAGAAGACGTAATAAAGAGCAGAGTAGGCCAAGCAGGCCAGAGAAAATCCTTTCCTAAGAACAAATTCTGCATAACAAGATTTCTGAAAACTAAACGCACTGGATTTCTGACCTGAGGGGAAGTAACTTTTCTCTGAGAAAGCTGCCCAGGATAATTCCCATTTCTAAAAATCACTGTCTATGTGCCCAGTATTGCCCTGGGTACCACGGAGATCTAGGAAAAAGTTCAGGATCCCAGGGCTCACAGGTTTCAAATCTAATTGGGAAGATGAGACCTGTACTCAGGGCACCATGGAAACAAAATGCAACGGTATACAGGATGATGAGGCGTTATATTATATGATTTTGTGCTATGAACACTGCTTTTGGATTTCAAGGAGGAGAGGTATCAAGGACTTAGTCCACTGGAGAGGATGGGGTTTGAGTTGAATTATCAATGATAAGTAAGACTCAGATGAAAGGAGGGTGAGAGTGGACATCCCAACGAGGATGAAAAGGCAAATACTGTGAATACAGATGGTGAAGACAGGTGGAAGACATGGAAGATGCTGAGTTCATTGGAGCAGAGACGTGTAAGGACCACCTACCAACAGTATGCATCTTGGGAGGGACAATTCTTTGTTAACTAGGAATGTTCCAGGCATTAGCAGAGCTCTTTGTACCTTCAGCCCCTAGCACCAAATGGCAGAAGCACCAATTCTCAGTAAAGGCAATTGTACACAGGCTACAGACCCCCTTCAAGACATTGAGTCCCAGTAATTTTTACCCATTTATCATTTCTCAATGACCCTAAATAACAACCAGTCCTTATAACAAGGAACTACCCACCTCTTCCCAAATGCTTCCTAGAGGGTGATCCCACCACAGTTGAGAACTACTGACCCTCTACAATCTATCTTCTGAGTTTTGGGCTGGCTGTGTGTTCCCTCCACTTCCTCCTCAATTTCATATGATTTCTATACAAGTTGTGTCTTCAGTCAAATGGACTGGATTCTAGTTTAGGCTGCCCCACTTGCTAGGTATATAATTTTAGGCAAGTTACTCTATCTAATTCTCAGTTTTCTCATCTGCAAGATAGGACTATTGATGAATGAGTGTGTAATGGGTTGAGCTATGTTCGCCTAAAAGGATATGTTAAAGTCCTAACCCTCTGAGGAAGCGACTTTTGAGCCAATTACTGTTGAGGAGGAACCGGCCGTGCTAAGATCCAGAGGCCGAGTGTACAGGCAGGGAGAACAGCTGGTGCCAGGACGGAGAGGAGCTCCGGCCCTTAGGAGGACAGATAGAAGGCCATTGTGACTTTAGTCCAGGGAGCAAATAGCAAAGTAGGCATGTGATTGATTCAGAGTTAGCGAGGAGACAGATTATGAAAGACCTTGGAGGTCATTTGACAGAGGTTGGATTTGATTTTTCATGCAATGAGAAGCATTTGGTTAGTTTTAAGGTGAAAGAAAGAAGAAAAAGAGAGCCTGGGGAGAGAAAATAACATCATGATTCCGAGGAGAGGACTCCTTTCTAGGGAGATTTAAGCTTATAAATTGCTATAAATAAAATATTTTCAAACCATTCAGTTGCCTGCTTGGCTCTAACACACATCATTGCTGGAGGTCGTGAAGCACAGCGGTTAAGAAGACAGGATCTGAAATTTGATGACTGGGTATTAACTGCAGCTCTGTCTGGCAAAGGAGCGTGGCCTTTGGCAAGTTACCTCTATTTAAGCTTCAGTTTCCCGCTCTCTAAAAGGAGGCTTTGCTAAGATATGCCAGTAACTCAGAGTCTGGAACCTAAGAAACATTTAAATATTAGTGATTTTATAATACCATCACCACCATCATCATCAACCTGATAGAATCTATCACGGCAGAGAGCTTTGCACACAGTACTTGCAAGATCTAAGTTATTTTGAGAGGAGTAGGAACCATATTTCACTTTTCATCACTGTTTTTCCCAATACTGGGCCAAGTTTTTGCACATAGTAGGCAATCAATAAATATTTCTTAAGTTAATGAAAGGAAGAAAGCAGGTGCTCAGTAGGTATTTGATGAACGACTTAGCTGAACCATTTACCTGCTGATTTCCAGTGATTTGTAGCTCATGGATGATAAGTCCTTTCATATTTATTCTCAAGTAGATGACAATCTTTTAAAGTCCCTTTGAATTAAACTATGATTTGTTTTTGCATCAAATTTGAACATTCCATGAATGAGAAGACTAGGATGAAAGGGAGGCTGTATTTTGTCATGTATAGATTTTGTATATATCCGAGTGAGACAATATATTCTTGATAGAATGCATCTACTTATACAGAGCCATGGCCGAGTTGTGTAAAACATCCATACATATTTCATGTTATCTATAAGCCAAGGCTTAGAAATGAAAAATGAAGGTTACGCTATCAAACTCAGAATTTGGGCAGACATTTGGATACAAAATCTGTCTACAAAGAGAATTAATGCACCCAGAGTGAGGGAGATATAGCAAGAGTTCAAAGACATCTTTGGAAGGAAAGGCCATAACTCAGCAATGTCTTATACTTAGCAGGTATCCATCACATTTTTCTGAATAATCCTGACTATGGACATCAGCAGGAGAGAAATGCAAAGAACTCTGGTGACAAAGATAATAAACCACAGTATTGTTGAGTGTTAAAACAAGGATATTTTGGGGATAAGATAGTTCAAATTTGAACTATTCCATTTCCAAGCTATGTTTCTTTGAGTAAGATACCTATTCTCTCTGAGTGAAGTCTGAGTTCACATCTTCACAAGGAACTTAACAAGACTCACCTTGTGAGGCTGTGATCGACATTGCTTTAGAGAGCGTGTATAAGCACGTGGCATTTCATATATATTACTTGTTAGTTCTGCTATTATTATTGTTATTTTTATTATTAAATGTTCACCAATTCGATCATAAACATTATATTTCACACAGAATAGTAGATAAGGGATTTTCAATTCAACCATAACAGAATACTGGGTAACGTGTATCAGACTTACTCCTCCCCCCACTGAATAGAACCATAAAACTGGATAAAATATGTGAAGCTATCAATTCAATTCATCTCATTGACAGAAAAAGGGAAAATCCTCACAATAGATAAAGAAAAGCGTTTAACAAAATGAGAGCCTTCCTCAGTCTGTAAGATTTCTGCACGGAAATCTTTGAAAACACACAGGTACATCGTATCTACTCATGAAAGACAGAACAAGTTTCCCTTAAGATTGGGAACAATGCAGAAATGTCTGTTCTCACTCCTTTTATTCAGCATTGTACTGGAGGCGCTAGCCAGTGTGATAAGGTCAAAATAAATAAATATATCTGTAAACAAATGAAAACATAAAGAAACAAAATTTAAAAAATAAAAGCTATAAAAATTAGAAATAAATAAAAGTATCTCTATTTGCAGATGACAATTATTTATGTAGATATTTCTAATTTAATAAAGAAATTTAACAAGTTTGGGAGATCCAACGTCAATGTGTGAAAAGAAATTGCATAACTATATATTCGCCAAAAATTGGAAGGTATTTTTAAAGACCAATTATAATAGCATCAATATACATAAAACAATTAGCAATAAATTTTATGAAAGATGTGCAAGACTTGTATACTGAAAAATACAAAGTATTGCTGAGAAAAATAAAGAGCTAAGTAAAGAGAGAGATGTAACTATGTTTTGTAAGACTCCACATTATTGGTAAATTTCTCTATGGAATCAATGCAATCCTAATCATAATCCCAGTAAGTGTTTTTTCTTTTTGTTGTTAATTCAACAAACAGATTCTAAAATTTATATAGAAATCCAAAAGATGTAGATCTTAACTTAGACTTACATGAAAACAATATTTTAAAAATGTAGCAAAGACTTTCCTTTACCTGATTTTAAGACTCTCCCTAATTCTAAACTAATTAAGCTGGTGTGGCATTGGCATAAAAATAGATGAATGAATCAATGTATATGAATAGAGAATCCAGAAATGGACACATATGTAAATGGTCAATTGATTTTTTGGGCAAAGATAGCAAAATATTTCAGTGGAGAAAAGACAGTCTGTTCAACAATGATGCTGGAACAATTGGATAGAAATATGGAACACAAGGTGAACCTCAACGGCTACCTCACTCTCAATGCAAAATTTAAATCAAAGTAAACGTAGACCTGAACATAGGAGCTAAAACTAAAACGTTTTTAAAATAAGGCATAAGAACATATCTTTATGACCTTGGGTTAGGCAAAGATTTCCTAGGACACAGAAACGCTAACTATACAAGCAAAAATTTGACAAATTTGACTTCTGTTCATTAGACATTATTAAGAAAATTAACATGTATGCCTTGACTAGGAGAATATATCTAGAATTAATGAAGAAATTCTACAACAATAATAAAGATGTGAACAAACTCATAATAAATGTACTATCAGGCATTTCACAAAGGAAAATACGAAAAATGGCAAATAAACACATGAAAAACTGCTCAATTTCATTAGCCATCAGGGAAATGCAAATTAAAGCCGCAAATGAAACACCACTGCATATATGTTATAATGGCTAAAATAATAAATAAAAGTTAAATAGACTGACCAAGTGGCCAACCAATCAACCATTAGATGTTGGCAAGGGTACACAGCAACAGAAACAAATACATTACTGGAAGGAGTGTAAAATTAGTCTAACTACAATTTTTTTTAATATGTTGTCCCTACACTAACATCTGTGCCAATCTTCCTCTACTTTATATGTAGGATGCTACCACAACATGGCTTGATGAGCAGTGTGTAGGTCCATGCCCAGGATCTGAACCCACAGAACCCCAGGCTGCTGAAGCTGAGCCTGTGAACTTAACCACTATGCCACCAGGCCAGCCCCTATATAACTATTTTGAAACAGTTGGCATTTTCTTAGACAGTAAACCATACACCAATTCTGTGACCCTGCAACTCTACTGTTAGGTATTTTCTCAAGAGTAAATATGCTCACACAACAAATATTCAAGAATGTTCCTACCAACTTTACTCATATCCCTAAATGGGAAATAACACATATATCTATCATCAGAAGAATGGAATCTTTAAAAATGAAGTCTATCTGTTCAATGGAATAGTACTTAGCAGTAAAAAGGAACAAATTAGTATACGTTACAACATAGATATATCTCAAAAATATAGTGCTGAATGAAAAATGCCAGAAGTGAATATATACTGGATAATTCCATTATATAAAGTTCTAGAACAGTTAAAATTAGTGCAATTATCCAAAAATTAGGGCAATGACTGCTTCTGAATTAGTGGTCAGGAATGGACTGGAAAGTAACAGAAGAACTCTTTGAGATAATAAAAATGTTCTGTATCTTGATAGAGGTATGCATTAGACAGTGTATGCATTTGTCAAATTTTATTAAATTTGTGATATTGTGATTTATCATAAGAAATATATATTTGATGTTCGTTCTTTTCTGACACAGAGCTCCTAAAACCCTTGGAATTTCCTAAGTGAAGAGAGCAACAAAGGTGTCTTTTTTATGTTAAGGAGGTAACTTTTGAACTGCACGTAAGGATGGGGGCTGGTTGCCAGGGGAACCAACCATGTGATGAGAGGGTTGGAATTTGCAGTCCCACCCCCTGACCTCTGGAGAGAAGAGGTTCTGGAGGTTGAATCAACTGCCACTGACCAAAGAGTTGATCAATCATGCCTATCTAATAAAGCCTCCATAAAAACCCAGAAGGACAGGTTTGCAGAGCTTCCAGGTTGGTGAACACGTGGAGATTTGAGGAGAGTGGGGTGCCCCAGAGAGTACAGAATCTCCATGCCATTTTCCCGTACTTTGCCCTATGCATCTCGTGCATCTGGCTGTTCCTGAGTTACACTCTTTTATAATAAACCAGTAATCTAGTAAGTAAAATGTTTCTCTGAGTTCCATGAGCACTCTAGCAAATTAATAGAATCCAAGACAGGGGTCTTTGGAATCTCCCATCTATAGCTGGTCAGTCAGAAACACAGGTGATAACCTACTCTTGTGACTGGCGTCTGAAGGGGGGGCGGGAGCAGTCTTGTAGGGTCTCTCATGCTATTCCCGGTAGACAGTGTCAAAATTAAGTTGAATTGTAGGACACCTGGCTGGTGTCAGGAGAATTGTTGAAGGCAGGGAGAAAAACTTCACGCACCCACATGTTAGAATTGGGTTCAGAACCCCTTAGAATTACACACTTAAGATTTGTACATTTCACTCTGTGTAAATTTGGATCTAAAAAAATAGCTTAGGAAAGTATCATACTCAAAACATTATTTTTTAATCCCAAATAAGACATTTTATAGACCATCCTGAAATTCAATAGTGTTGTACATAGAGTGGAGAATTATGTTCATGTTTTATAGTTAGTCTTGGATTTCAGATATCGTAAGCATTCATGAATTCTGTTAAAAGGACAAACTTTACTTCCAACATTAGTTATTATTCCCATTTGTCTTTGGCATGAGAATATAGAGCAACTTGGTGTGGGAGTTCATTCCGTTTATCCCATATTACTATGTTCTCTAAGAAAAACTAAATATAAATATTTCTAGCAATGATGGATTTAATAGAAATATTAATAGACATTGATGAGGATCAAGCCTGCCCCAGGGAGAAAAGCCAAAGGCGTCCTGACCTACATGCCAATCTATATCGTCCTCCAGGAAGTATAGGACGTCCTGACCCGATTCGACCTGATTCGTATCCAAAGTTATACGACCACCCAATAACCAGACAACCAGACCCCACCTGCACTGAGACCATTTTAACAACTGTTTTACATGATCTTTCCTCTGTCTTGTAAAGAGATAACTCACATACCCGTGCCTTATAAATTTAGCCCTACTCTCAACCCACTGCAGCTCTTCACTGCCCATGGGCCCTGTCCCCACGCTACTCCATGCTATTCTCTGAATAAAGGAGCACTATTGCCAGATCTTAAGAGTCCAAGAAACCTTTCTTCAACTCCTCAGCTCGCCCAGCCCACATCAGACATAACTTAATGAAATATTTTAAATAAATATTTACTCAGAAATATTATATACGTGAGAAAGAGTTCTTTCACCTAAACGAATTTTCATGATGACATAAAGTTTACTCTTAAATGTGCCAAAATATGTTTTTTATTGACTTGTATCTATAATAATCACACTAAGTACCAGACAATAATCTCAGTGCTTCACTGCCCAATAACCCTATGGATTTGCAATATTAACCTGCCTCCCCATTTTGCAAATGAGGAAACTGAGGCTCTTAACTGTTAGGCTGTATAGAGACAGAATCCTGACATAGAGCTGATGCTTGATGCCTGCTTAGATACCTAAGGAGTTAGTTACTCCAACCTAAAGGAACTAATCAAATTTAGGAATGTCTCAAATATGCATAGATTGGTATTTTTCAAAGCCTGTGGGCATGGAATGAAGGAGGAATGTATTCTTGACTCTGAAAAACAAAGGAGGAAGTTTATACATTCACAAGAGCCTGTGTTTCTACTCTTTAAATAAGAGACTTAACAACCGCCATATCATTGTGGCAAAAACTTTCCTACAATGCTGGATTTCTTTGTTTCACCCTCTTGAACCTTAAATCGACTAGTACATTTAAAACTCAAAATCGAATCATTGAAAGATGTTACATAAAAGTCCCTTAGTGCATTCTCCCCCTTATTAAAATGTCAACACCCAAGGCTAACCTTGAGGAAGGTATTGTTTGCTAGCTGAATAATCTCAGCCACTTCTGGCCCTTCCCTCATGCTTCCCTCTTTCAGAAAAGGGATTAAGCCTTTGTTTCCTCTGACTTCAACATCTAAAGTGATAAAGATGAAGTTTTTCTTTATAAAGTCAAGCAATTACAAGTTTACTGGTTCTCCAATTATGACCCTAAACAACTCTTTACAGCATTCCTGAGAGGATAGATCCCTGTTTTTTCCCAAATGATGACAGGAAAATTCTTTTGAAATGCCAGAAAAGGCAGAATTAATAAAATACTGGCAGCACTTAAGAAAAAAAGACGGAAAAGAAAAGAAAAAGGGCAAATAAGCATTAATCATTGAGCATGTTGCAAACATTACCTCCTTTATCTTTGCATTGGTACTCGTTGTAGGTATTACAATCTCAGTTTACAGGTAACTGTGGCTCGATGAGGTGACATTATCCGCACAGTCACTCAGATGCGGGGCCAGCCCATTGGCACAGTGTTTAAGTTCACGTATTCTCCTTCAGCAGCCCAGAGTTTGCCAGTTCAGATCCCTGGCCCGGAGCTATGCACCACTTATCAAGCCATGCTATGGCAGGCTTCCTACATATAAAGTAGAGGAAGATGGGCATGGATGTTAGCTCAGGGCTAATCTTCCTCAAAAAAAAAAAAAGTCACTCAGATGCTAAGAGGTGAAATTGGAGGTGAGCCTAAGTCATTTTATGATGAGAATCAAGGCTTCCCCAGGGAGAGAAGCCCAAGGCATCTTGCCCTACATTCCAATCTATATCATCCTCCGGGAAGTATACGACATCCTGACCTGATCTGACCTGACTCGTACCCAAAGTTATAGGACCACCCGATAACCAGACAACCAGACCCCACCTGCACTGATACCATTTTGACAATTTTTTTCACGACCTTTCCTTTCTCTTATAAAGAAGTAACTCACATACCCATGCCTTATAACTTTAGCCCTACCCTCAACCCATTGCAGCTCTTCATTGCCCGTTGGTCCTGTCCCCATGCTTCAGCTCTTCACTGCCCATGGGTCATGTCCCCGTGCTACTCCATGCTATTCTCTCAGTAAAGGAGCACAGCTACCAGACCTTGAGAGTCCAAGAAATATTTCTTTTGACTCCTTGGCTCACCGAGCCCACATCAATTTTGACCCTGAATCCTATGTGTATGCGTTTAGCCATTTGAAGTATTTTATCAAAACCCGCTTGATTGCTATTCTTTAATAAGCTTAAGAATAACTGGATATTAACCTGTTAACCTTTTATTCTTCCTCACAGAATATTATTCTTAAACATGGAAAGGAAAATAAAATGCATACCAAGGAGCCAAAGTTGTTAGGTCTACACAACTTTTTTCTCCACAAGTTTGTACTCTCAACTTCCATTCAGTGAGTTGAAAGATCCTGCTGATAAAATAGAAGCTGTTAATAATGGAATTCAACATTGTACTTTCATTTTTCACACTGGATTTTTGAACATCAAGATTCTAGTCTGCTTCCTGTTTTCCTTCTATCTGCTTTCCCTGGGGGATCTCTTTCAGGTCCATGGGCTTAATTTTTATGTATATGCTACTTAGCTTCAAATCGCACTCCCCAGCCCATTCGTCTTCTTGGTGCTCCATTTCCTTGAATCCAGCTCTTTCTTCTTCGCTTAGAAATTTCACTGGCATCTAGAATTCAACAAGTCCAAAACTGAACTCAATCACCTCTCTGCGAAATAAATATTATAAATTTGATGAAGAAAGGATAAAAAGAAAATAAGGAAGGAGGGAGGAAGGAAGGGAGGAAAGGAGGAGGGAAGGAAAGAAGGAAGGAAGGAAAGAGGGAGGAAGGGCAGGACCAGTTTCACATTCTGTGTTCTACTTTTCAATGAAAGGCATCACCAGCCCTCTGTGGCCAACCAGACACCAGAGCACATTTGACTGCTTCCTCTCATTTCATGCAGCCGGTTAATCACCAGGACCCATTGACTTTATATCCTACATACTTCTCAAATATGCATCCTTTCCCCCTTGCTTTTGCCACTAATGTTTTACAGTCTCTGGCATCTATTCTCTGGAATCAATCCACTAACTTTTTAAAGGGGTTTCTGTTTTTTCTAGTCCATTCCTCCAATCCAAACTCCATGCAGTAAAAGGAAGTAAATATTCAAATATGAAAATCTGAACATGCTCCTGCCTGTTCCCGTTATGGTACAGATTTTAAGGCATGGACTATGGAGACAGACTGCCTGGGTTTGATCCTGGGTCTGTCACTTATGATCTCAGTAAAGTTACTTAACCTCTCTTTGTATCAATTATCTTTTCTGTAAAATGGGGGTAATCATAATGGTACCTACTTCATGGGGTTGTTTTGAGATTAAATGAGTTAATACATGAAAAGCATACTATGTAAGCACTGTATAGATCTTAGTTGCTCTTTTTTTTTTTAATTGCTTAAACCCCTCAGTAAAGACCAAACTCCAGTGCACTCTCACTGCATAAGCTGTGCCCTTAAAATTCTTTCACTTCTTCCAATGCATCAAGCTTTCTTTTGTCTCTGGCTATTCCTTTACGTCTGTAACACTCTTTCCATACCAGCCACCTCTCCTTTTTCTTTGACATATCAGCATAGATATTTCTACCTCCTGGAAGCTTATCTTTAATTCTAACCTGGGTTAGGTGCCCTTCCTCAGTGATGCTGCAACACCCCATAGTTACTCCATCTTCACATCGCATTTCTATAGAATGTTGTAACTGACTGGTTACATGCCTGAACACCATGATGGTGGACATTCTGTTTTCTTCCTATTCTTTTGTATCCATATCATGTCCAGTTTCCCGTGGAAAATATAAATAAAATAAACAAATCCCTTAATACAAAAGATCGTAGGTTGGTGGGCGGAGGAGGGACATCTTCCCCCACCTACAACATCTTGCTACTTTTTGCTCCCGATTCCTGGACTCATTAGTGAAAAACTAACCAGAATCATAATTTTGATTTGATTTTTCTCCCATTCTCACTGGTGAATCACTTTGACTATTGATTTTCCCAAACTTCATAAAATTACTCTATCTCATAACCATGATGATGTAGATTATCACAGTCTCAAGACTCAAAGATTACCAAAGAATTACAATTTGAAGAGCTAAGATTTATCAGTTATATCAGTTTCACTTATGTAAACAAGAGAAACTTGCAAGATTCCTCTAAAATTAATAATAATTTAAAAGAAATTTCAACAGTTATGTATGAGGAACAGTCACAGCCATTTAATTATGTTTCTAGTATATTAAAACCACTTTTAATGTTTGCTTGAATCATTTTTTTTTCTTAAATTGCCCATGATGGTACAAATATAGTACCACATTATACTTGAATATACATAGAGAATTCCTCCTCACTGGTCCCAAAGATAGTGAATTAAACTGATGAAAAAATACAATAAGTATTTTTGAATTATAACAACATTTTCTGAGCTAATTTTCAAGATATTAAATTTTTACGAATATTTTTGCTTAAACAAAAGAAAATGAGAAGAATAGAATTGGATATGAACTGTTACAAAATATGAGTTGATTAGGAATAGGAAAATATAAAATGCAAAAAAGATTCCTTCACAGTCTCCAAACTGTCTGGAAAAATACATGGTGAGAGAAGACGACAGTCACTTTTCTAAGCACATCTCCTGGTTTTCTGTTGATTAAATGGACAAATTTGTTTAAAAGACCTGAAGTAATAAATCAGCTTTTCCTTTCTTCTCTACTGTCCCTGAGGCGACTTTAATCATTTACACTCCAAGAATAGCCCCCAAAATGAATAAAAATTTTCTAAGGAGAAATCTTGTTTCAATTTTCTTCATTCAATATCTACTTCCTCCATGCCATCTGAATTCTAATCCTACAAAATCCTTTTATGTCTTCCCTTATAACAATACACTGGTGATTTAATGACTATCCATCTATCCATTTATGCATGCATGCATGCATCCATCCATCCATCCTTCCTTTTAATCTTTGGCACAGCCTAGTACTATGCTACCAACTTGTTTATGACCCTGAATTTCCCTTTAATGAACCATGGTTCACACCAGGAGAGCCTAGGTAGGGCCATGTTTCTCTCCATCTGTTGTTTGTCATGTTAAATTTAGATATCTCTAGCAGTGCCCGGATTCGATAATGATAGGTGAGGGCGTGTTATATATGTGCTAACAGAAAGGTATTTTATAATTCCTGCATGCAACGAGTAACTTTCTTCCCACTGCAATTTTTCTTGCTTGCAGTAAACCTTAACTACAAAACGCTCAACTGACGTTACTAACAAAATAACCTTTTCAAGTAATGTCTTTTTTCCTTTCCTGGTATCATTTGAAGCATGATGCCCAGTGAAGTAGAACTTTAATTTTCATTATTTTTATATGTATGTATGTATGTATTCAAATAAGGGAAGACACATTTAAAAAGTGCTTGCTTGTTTCCATTTTTAGAGATGGTACCATCCATTTATCTTGGGGTGAAATTTCTTTTTTCTCCACCTTATACTTTGGGGAGAAAGTGGACAAATTTGCATATGGAGCCCAGGGGCTTGCTGGGAGTGAAAGGATAACGATCCAGACTTCTCTTTGAGTTTTCCTGTTTTTAAACCATGTTGGAAGGAGTTGAAGCTATGATTGGGATCCACTGGCAGGAGACAAAACTCAAGTCCCTACAGTGAGGTAACCAGAATGAAAAAATTAGGGCTAGGGTCCCACATACAACAACAACCCATAGGTTTTCATATCAGGAGTTATAAACAGGTGAGTTATGCTTTTTTCTTCCTGATCCAGTTACTCAGGCACCATGAGTGTGGTTGAGAGATGAAGGTCCTGTATGATCTGTTTTATATCTTATACTAGACGCTGGCCTTCCCGACTGGGGATGAACGACACACAAGGGCAGAGGCAGGAGCAATAGAGAATGGAGCCTCACCTTCCTTTCTATTGTCACCTTTAGCACTCCAAAGCTACTGGATCCTGGGAGGGAGACCTCAGAAACAGAGAGGGGACTTCCCCAAATCAGTGCAAGGAAGGCTCAAAGGCATTTAATCTGAGTAAATGAGTAAACTGTGCCCCTAGCACATAACTTAAACTAGAGAATTGACACCATCCGGTGATCTAATTTATAAGGACTTTGTTTTATTCTAATTGAGTGATCTGAGTATAGATGGTTGTACTATTTTTGAGGTTGGAGGAAACAAAATAGACATGCTAAGGGAAATTTATGCCTTATTGCAAGCTGATTTAGATGTTTGAACTTCTTGGAAAATTTCCAGAAAAAATATTAGGCAGTAGGACGCCTGTGTTGATTTTTTTTGTGCCCAAGTGGCCAGGCTGAGCTACACCTCCCAGAATCCCCTTCTCTGTAGGTATGTGGTCAGGGAGGGCCACAGAGAGATTCTCAAGTGAGATTTGGAGGGTGAAGTGAAGCCACAGCACGTCTGTGGCTCATACATGTCATCGCTCATTGGCTGGTTCACCTAGTTTGTCTGAGGCAATGACTGTGTCAGCTGGTGATCCACTTTACCCTGGTTCCTCCTTCAGTTTCACTGACTCCTGGGCCAGGTCTGTGTTCAGCTCTGCATTGAAGGGCTCAGCTTCTGCAGGACGTTCCACCCATTATGATCAGAGGCAACAAGAATTGTCGTGGGTTTCTGTCCATCCTTGTGGGTTCCAGTGTTTTCTCACTCTCCCCCACTTTACATCTGTCTTCCTCTCCCAACCCCAACTTCCTGCCAAGCGGTTATCAGCTCCAGCATCAGAAATAGAGATAGCCTTAGAGAGGCTCCATACTTACCTTCCACAATTACGTAAGGCCGAATCTGTAATAAATCCATAAATATATATCTGATCTAAAGGTCGGCTTCTTTGATTGAATCCTGACTGATCCACTGGCACTTGGCACCAATAGTCTGAAGACTGAAGGCCATCAGCCCGTATTGAGGTTCAGCTGGCACTCCTGGCAGTATTGCCTTTCAGTGAGTCTTTTAAAGGTGTATGGAGTTATGCAACGTTTCTCTCTCTTCTCATTTGAAGAGACCATTTTAACAAAAGTGAAGCTCATTTTCCTGACCAAAGTGATCCCCGTTCTACCTCCTCACCCCCTTTTTAAGGCACTGTGTGTCTCCATCTTTGTTAGATCAAAAGGACCAGGACAAAAGGTTTGAATCTAAAGTTCTGAAAAGCTAAAGCTTATCTGTTTCTCAAAAGATTGATGTGGAACTTTTATCACACTATTTTTAGATGGCCATCTTTCTAATAAATCCCTGAGGCAAGTGCAAGGGCAGCTTGATTTTGGGTTTTCTGTGGTACAAAGTTTTAAATCTCACAAACACCAGTGAGTGGAAATCTTCATCAACGTGTACATTGCTTCAGCACAGCTTCATCAGGAAATTGGCATAAAAAGAGAGGAAATACGTAAAAGGTAAGAATGAAAGTAGAAATGGATTGGCCCCTTAAAAGAGCAGTGGTACACGGTTTAACCCTGAGTTTTCTCTGGGTTAGAACCACCTCTCCTTCCACTTTGTAAAACGACTCTTAATTATTAACTTCCTCCAAATGAATAAAAGCCATAACTATTTCAAGCACATGTAGAAAATTAACTCATAAGAAAAAAGTAAAAATGCTTTATTAAGGAATTTAATTTCTAGTCAAGTTCTCATTAATGAGATATTGATTCAGAGGTAGTAACAGTTTAAGACAAATAAAGCAATGTATTACTTGACGTTGGGAACCTGAATACAAACAAAGCTTCCTGGTATAGCCTTTGATAGGCTCATTTCAACAAAAATCTTAATTAAATGCCCAAAATATCATTCCTGTATACGTATATGTATATGTATGATTTGGGAGGCATTTAATTTAACGTATATGTGCAAAATATATATATCATCTATAATCTAACATATATGCAAAACTGCTTCTTAGTTCTCTATACATTTTAGAAATATATTTTTGAAAATAATGCAGCAACTATAATGAAAATTAGAAGCAGGCATCAAGTAGGACACATAAGTGCATTTGTGATGTAAGGTGAGTTAAGACCTTCTGCGCAGCCAAAACAGCCTGAATCATTCATTTTACAGATGAGGAAACTGATGATCAAGGACAGAGAGACTTGTGGTTGTCACTGCAGTCACGCGTACAGGGTCTCCGGATTTCTAATCCTAAGTTCTGACCCCACACTCTGGCCCCTCAGTAAGGAGCCGCTGGTTCTCTAGCCTGGGGTGAAACAGAAGGGATGTGGTCTAACTCTGTGATCACTGCACAACTCCCATTGCAAATAAAGTGCATTTCGCCCCTCTCAACTTATACAACAGAATCCACACTCTAAGAATATCCCCGTTGTTGGTGTGAAGGGTGTGATTTCACATTTCACAGAATGACGCCGACTCAGGCAGGCGTTGCTGGTGCGTGACCTGCAGTCTTTGGCACCTCTCCAAATCCAGCTGCAATGTCTCATTTTTAAGCTCATACAACCACCTTCCACTAACTAGAGTCATACTTATTCTTTCGATTTTTTTAGAGTTGTAACATGTTTGGAAAGTTGGATATTAAAGCAGATGAAGAGAAAACCATACATATAGCAGGAGCAGCTTGTCACTATACCAGGCACAGGCTGGAAGTTAAACGAGTTACTATTTCAGTTGCAGAGTTGTTAGGAAATATAGCAAGGGAAGAATAGTGAGAATCTGGTGACCTCTGTGGATCTGAGATTTAAAAGTCACTTCAACAAGTCCTAGAGTTCTTATAACAGTCACTGGGCATCTAATAACCAGTTCCACTGCATGCTGGCTGTGTAACCTTGGACCTGGTGACCTCTCTGTGCCTCAGTGTCCTAATCTTTAAAATTAGAGTGTAATATTATCTACCTTGTGGAATTATATTAAGGATTAAGTGAGAAAATACATAAGAATGCCAAGAGATTTCTAGCTATTGCAAGCAATATTTCAGCTCTTATTGTCATTAGGATGTGCTAATCACGTTCACATTTAATCCTCAAAAACCTCTGCACGGTGAGTGTGACTGAAAGAAGGAAAAAAAAGCCCCAAACCTGGAAATAAATCACAGCTCCAGTGAATGGTAGCTGTTTTCAGCAACACGAGTGAAAGCTTGACTCTGTAACCACATGGTCTAGAATGAAATCCCAGCACTGCTCTTTATTGGCTGTGTGTCTTTGGGCATCTTCTTAACCTCTCCATGCCTCAGTTCCCTCATCTGTAAAATGGGGTTCGTAGGATTGTTATGAGAAGTAAATTTAATGAGTGAATACTTGCAAAGTGCTTGGAACAGTGCCTGCACACAGTAAGCACTGTCTAACCGTTGCCTGTCATTCTTGTTGAACCCGGGTCTGACTCCTGAGTTCATCCTCTTTCTGTTATAATTATTTAATTCTTAGGACTTGCCCAGTCCTAAGACTCACCTGAGAGTGCCTAATAAAAGTGTGGATCCTCAGGCCTTTGCCATAGATATTTTGATTCAGCGAGTCTAGAGTACATCACAGGAATATACATTTTTGATGATCCTGCTGCTCTCCTCTCCCGCCAACTAAGTATTTTATGATGCAGCAAGTATAGGAAACTATACCAGACATCCTCAAACTTAGGTGCGTGGGTGGAATTATCTACAGAGTTTTGGAAAGTCCACATGCCTAAGCCCCACCTATAGAGGTATAATGTAAATGAAGGTGGGACCCAGGCACATTCCATTTTTTAAGTTCAGTGATCTCGATGGGCTTTGCCGGTTGAGAACATGTCACTCTACCTACCCAGTAGCATTCAGTATGTGTAACCTTCAGTTTGACCTGTGGGACCCGGGCTTTCAGACTCATGGTTAACATTCAGAAAATAGTGCCAAGGTTAATCCAAACACAGTCAGCGTTTCATTACATAGGGATTACCTGGGTTGTGTAAGTCAATGAGAGGGCTATGTGGTGTGAAAACCAACACTCCACCTGTAGACCAATTGGCTTGGGTTAGAATTCTGAAAACATGTCCCTGATACAATGGGCACACTTGAGTAAAAACCTTGACCTTTCTGCCATCCCTTTCTGTTCTTCCTCCTCTCCATAAAGATAGTGAAAACTGAAAAAGAAGATCTAAAGAACTGTCGAGATATGGGGCATAGTTACAATATTCTATCTATAATGTTCCTACCCTCAGTGGTGTGATCTCCAAACCCCAGGTGTTGTCTCAGGGGACCAGGTTTACGTCTATGATATTGAGGTTAAGACCCTTTCACCCTAGAGTTGTGAACCTTAGCTTCTAGGAGAACACTTGCTGGAAAAATGTTAGGATATTCTACTTATCACAGGATGATGCCCCACACCCAAAACCATGAAAATCTGGTAATAACCAAGACTGTCTTATGAGGTTTTCAAAATACTAAATGATAGAAACTCATTCCAAACAAGGTGAATACACACACACACACAGTCACATAATTGGAAATCCAGGGATTGGATCCAGGAACTCAGAGCATGCTGTCATCTCTCCCACATGCCTTTCCCATATCCAAAGTGCCTACAGGATGCCTTCAACAAAGGCAGTCCTCAGTGAATAATTATTGAGTGACGGTTTAATCTACCACAGTACTTGTCTTCTGACATATTTTCTAAAGAGCAAGAACATTTCAAATTCTGCATAAGATGTCTATCTAGATTTTTTTTATACTTTACAAAATTACTTTTCTTTCTTTTGTTAAAATATGTTCTGTTAAGCCCTGGGAATTTATTCTTCATTGTAGAAGTACTGAACAAAATAAAAAATACATTCTCAGTCTTTCCGATCAGATACTTCAGACTTCCTGGCCTCATTTTAAAGTGAGAACATTGAAGTTTTCAGAACTTTAAAGTTATGATATTTTTGTATGTCTAAACTTTTTTTTCTTTTTTGCTGAGGAAGATTCACCCTGAGCTAACATCTGTGCCAACCTCCCTCTATTTTGTATGTGGTTCGTCACCACAGCGTGGCTGCCAATGAGTAGTGTAGGTCTACTCCAAGGAACTGAACCCAGGCCAGTGAACAGACCTCTCCCAACTTAACCACTCAGCCACGGGACCAGTCCTTTGAATGTCTAAACTGTAAGGTAGCTGAAAGGTGAGGAGCATTTCCTCTGCATCCTTTCTCTTCAGCAGAGGATGGTATATTGCTCATATGCAATAATTTGAGAAAAATAAGGGGCATTTGACCTAAAATACGTCTCAAAATATCCAAAATTTTAGAGCTGGCCAGGTGGCGTAGTAGTTAAGTTTGCACACTCCACTTCGGTGGCCCAGGGTTCACAGATTCAGATCCCAGATGTGGACCTAACACCGCTCATCAAGCCATGCTCTGGTGGCCTCCCACATACAAGATAGAGGAAGATTGGCACAGATGTTAGCTCAGGGACAATCTTCTTCACAAAAAAAATAATAAATTAAAAATATCCAAAATTTTGTTATTAATTGACTAAAATTATAACCACTGGCAAAGAGTTTTTTCAAGTTAAACACTGACCCTTCATTCCAGGCCTATCTCCTTTCATTTTTCTGTTCATTCATTCATTCATTCATTCAACAAACATATACTGAGCATGAAATTAGGTACTGGAGATACAGAGTTAAATGAAACCAATGCAGAGAAGGAACATCAGATCCCCAGCAGGCTGGTGCAGGCTTGATGAATTGAGCCAGTGTTGATTGAACATCTCCTGATTGTCAGGCATTGTGCTGGGCTCTTGCGATATAGCTGTAAACAAGAAAGAGAAGCACTGTCTTTACAGAAGTTAAGGGACAGTGAGACAGAAAACAAACATCTGAATAAACAGTTCGTCAATAATTCCTATGAGTGTCATACGTGAGGTAATGAACTAGAAAGTAGTTGGTGGCTGTTTTCAATAGGTGAGGTAGTTAGAGAAGACCTCTGAAAACGTAATCTGTGATCTGAGAACTGAAGGAACTGAAACATGGGAGACAAGACAGCCATGTGAAAGGACAGTGAAAGAATGTTCTAGGCTAAAGGAACAGTATCTGCAAAGATCCAGTTACATGAATGGTTGTATGAAAAGGAGACAAGGGTGGATAAAATATAATAAAACAAGATGAGGAGGGGAGGGGCCTAGATAAGGTAAGCCTTAAGACATGGCAACAGATTTGATAAGTTTACTTTGATTAGAACTATGATGTTAACGGCTGACTATAATAGACCCAATAACTATTTGTTGTGTAAGGGATCAGGACAACAGGAGAACATAGATACATGAAACTGTAAAAGATACAGAATAAAAAACAGTTTGTCATGTGTGTCCCTAGCACTTAGAAATATGTGATTTTAAAACAATTTCAAATTTACAGATAAGTTGAAAGAATAGTATACAGAACTCTCATACATCTTTGCCTAGAGCCTTCCTTCAAGTTCCTCCAATTGTCTCACTGATATCCTTTGAAGAAAAAGGATGCAATCCAGGATAAGGCATGGCACCCAATGTCCGCCTTCTGATCTCCTCCAATCCAGGCTGCTGATCTTCCCTTCATATTCATTTTCAAAGCTTACAGGCCAGTTATATTGTGAAACGAGATTTCTCTAGTATTTCTTCATGATTGGATCCAGGTATGCGTTTCTTTTGGCCAGATTATCACATCTGTGGTGTTTTTGTTCTTCTGCTTGCACCCTACCCCACGGCTTGTGATGCAAATTTGTTTCACCGCTGGTGGTGCTGACTCTGACCACTTGATTGAGATGGTGTCTGCCTGGTACTGTTGCCCCTACAAAGCAGCACCCCCCATAATTAATAATATTTCATGGAGAGATAACTTCAGACTAAGTAAAATCCCATTCTTCTTCTCACTTTGACCACTGGTTTTAGCACCACTGATATGTCTTGGCTGAATTAATTATTAGTATGATTATTACTATGAAATGGAGATCTTCTAATCATATCATTTCTTTTCACAAGTAGTAGTTTGCATTTCATTGTGTATAAAAACATCCCCCAAATTTATTAAAACATTATTTGTTTATATTATTATGAACTTATGGATTCCAGTTTAATTTAGTGAGTTATTTTTGTTTATTTTGAGGCTCAGATTTCCCCTGATTTCAGCCAGTGGGAGCCCCTTCATCTGTCCGTGCATCCTTTTGACATGTCCTCATCATTCTTTGAGCATTCTTTGTCTTACTTTCCGGTACAACAAAGTGCCGTTTCTCTGATTTGACATGGCTCCTTTCAATAGAAAAATGGTATTTAGAAACAAAGATCCGGACACTAGGTGTGCTCATTGCTACTGGGATGCCAGTGACCTTGGTATCTCAGGGTGGACAATTCAGATCAATACCTCCAATTCCAATCCCACGACAAAAAGTCTATTTCAGCTTCTCTCCTTTCCACACGTGTTCCTCCCTTCTCAGACAGTGGAAAAACTCACGGAACTATTTTTTCATTCCACTCTGCTTCTGTCTTCAGACAAACTGCTACTGCCAACCAGACTGACTGAAAAACAGAAAGGTAGAAAAGAAAGCAGGTAGACATGAAGTTGTTTGTTTGTTTGTTTTTTAATGAATGAATTGAGTGATCCCACAATGAGATCATTTCTACTGAATTTATTTTATTTCAGGGTCATTCTATTTATAAACCATATCTAGCCTCTTTTAATTTAAAATTTTTAGTCAACCAATGAGTTTCCCTCTTACAGTCTTTTGGAGACAAGCATCACTGTTGTGTCATCCTCACCTAGCCAATGGCTTTTGTATCCTCCTTTTAGAAACTTCCATGCTAAGCATCTTCTTTGGGCGAGGCACAGGTGGGGGGAAGGGTTGCAGAAATACATGTCACAGTTTTTCAACCAAAAAATGAAGGACTGTGCTCAGCAGAAAGGCTAAGTTAATGACCGTATCTCAGAAAAGACTATGATAAACATCAGAAGAGAAGAATAAACTGCCTCAAAGGTATGAAGGAGGGGAAATTGATATCGAATGGGGACATCAGCACTGTTCTCACCAGCGCTCAGTTTGTATTCTACCCCCATCTTACTTGGAGAACAAATAAATACCTGAGGAAAGATAAAACTGTTAGATTTAATAGAATTTACAGAAGACTTTAAACTACACACATCTAACAAAAAAAAAATCAATGATGGAAATGTCAATTTCCTTAACACTCTACTCGATTTTATTTTCTGATGCCAGATACAAATTCACTCTCAATTCTGTCACAGGGATTTAAACGCAAGTGTTTGGGATACTGACAGTTGCTCAATAGTGGATTTTAAGAGCCCATTGGTTTGCAGGGCTGCCTGAGAGAGGAAATGCATGATTCATGGGAAGTGTGCCTCACTGACTAATTTGCCAAGCTTCTTTATCACCAAAGGCAAACTTTTGACCCTGAAACCTCCACGGTTAGTGTACCCTATCCAGTTCTGGGTCCTGCTGCTTTATTTTTCTTTGCACAAAGAAGTCATTCATCCATCCATTCAGTCACTCATTCAACAAATACCAATATTTTCTTCTATCTTATCAGCTTGGATAAAAAGATGATTACAAGATTCATATATTCATCCACAAATCTTTATTGCATACGTCCTATGTGATGGGAATTAATCTTGGTGCTGAGGATGACTCAGCAAACAAGACAAAGTTTTTGTTCTCATGGGGTTTGTGGGAGATTGACATATAAATTAATGAGTACTTTCCAGAAAGAAATAAATGCTGTGAAGACAATGAAGCAGGCAACATGATGGAGTGTTGAGGAGTACTCCTTTCAATTTGGTGGTCCAGAAAGGCATCTCTGAAGAAGTGTTGCTGGACCTGAATGATGAGAAGGAGCCCAGTCTGAAAAGATGTGGGGGAGAGAATTTGAGGCAGAGATAGTTCACTCCTTTTTGAAGAAGGACTACAATACAAACTGAAAATTCCACTATAAGATAATGAATGCTTTGATGGAAGTATGTATAGTGAGTTTAGGCAAACAGAAAGTAATGCATTAGAAAGCCTGGGAGGAGGTCACAAATACTGGAGATTAGGGAAGGTGTCACAGAAGGGTAATATTTTAGAAGCCTTGATGATATTTCAGAGCTTCTTAAGCAGGTAAGAAGGAGAAAGACATGAAGTGCAAGCATCATGGGCAAAGGCTGAAAAGACACAGTAGGTTAGGCAATAGAAATAGGTAAGTGGATACACTTACTACTTACAATGAAAATCAGAGTGTGAATGGAGATGAGCACAGAAATGTAGGCACAGAGAGACTTGTAGTTTTTAAGTTCTGCATTGAGGACTTAATGCCCAAATGAGTTAGAATTTGATTACTGAGATTTTTTTAAAAATGGGTGAATGATCTTCACAAACCACCTAGATCCATGATATTCAGTGTTTCTCTCAGTGTGTTAAAATTCTTAAGAGGGTCCCAGAGGTTTATGCTAAGCAAAGAGGGAAGGGCTGAATGGGAAGACATTGAGTATGCCTTTCCCTGTTGAATTAGAGATTTTTTATTTTCAGTATTTGGGGATTCTATTTTATAATTTTTTTCCAATAATAAATTCACTCTTTCAAAAGCAAAAAACAAATAAAATTACACAAATCTAAGAGTTTTACCTCTGGCTACAACAGAATGGCTTCTGTCAGACCCATCTCCACTCCTGACCTCCCCAGCCCCATCATCCCACCCCCATCCAACTTCATCCCTGTAGATCACAACTGAAAAGCTAGAAAAAAATATCCTTTGAAAACACTGGAAAAGTGACCAAGATTGCTGGGACTTTATCATAGATAATTGATGATTGGTGCTACTAAATATTCAGTAGGAGAAGCATTTTTTCTCTCTTTCTATTTTGGCCCTAAGTAGGAACTTCTCCCCTTTTAGAAGTGGTGGGAATAGCACTGGTCTGGTTTCCAGTGCATCTAGAATCCAATTCCACACTCAGTGGATTGTTTTCTGGTCTGTTATCCAGTTCCACACTCATTGGATTGTTACTTGGTCTGTTATCCAGTTCCACACTCACTAGATTGTTACTTGGTCTGTTATCCAGTTCCACACTCACTGGATTGGTGCCATTTAGATCTCAGCATTTGTGGCTATTCAACTTCTTTCTTCCCTAGATGTGCTTGTGTGTTTGGTTGTGTTTCTGCTTCTGTATTGTAGGAACCCTTGGGTAAAGGATCAGGCCTGTGTGTGCCCACTGTCAGCACCCAAAGGTGTAACGAAGTGATTCTGGATATGTGGATAAGAGTCCGCTCTGTTCTTGAGACCCAAGCTCTTCTTGGGATGGACCACAGACTGAACTCAGGAAATGCTGCAGAGCTTGACCTGGGCTGCAGATTGAAACCAAACCCTCTGACCTCGAAGCCCATTATTGTGAAAGCCTAATAGAAAGCCTGAAATTTTGATTTCCATGTCTGACTCTTTGTACTTTTCAGTTTATTCAGAACTCAGAGGGGAAGAGAAGTTTCATGATTCATTATCTTCCGGATTTCAATGCACAATACAAATCAAGAAATAATTGGTACTGTAGCTCTAGGAGGAGAAAGCCCCAGCCTAAATGGTTCCTCATTCCCTGCCTTGCATTCCACACTTCTGCTACAACCCACTGAGAAAATAGTTTATCTCCCAGGCTTCATTTCAGCAAGTGTTACTGAGTCCCTTCTATTGGCCAAGTCTTCTGCTGGGCGCTATTGGACACAAAGATCTACCGTTTGGTTGGGGAGGTCAAATCTGTGTGAGTGAACCATAATCTATTTTAGCTTCACAGGGAGGCCATTCTTAACTCCACTTTTATAAATTAGCCTCAACCCTGACCCCATCTCCACCCACTCATCTACTCGTTATCACATTATTCTATTTGTTTTGCTGCACTTGTCAGAATGAACTATCTGAATTACCTTGTTTATTTTATCATTAAATTATATATTGAAAAAGGTCTAAGATGTTAGCTCTATCAGGCCTACAACACTGCCTGTTTTGGTCATCACTGTATCCTTCCAAACTAGGATATGGTAGTTGCTCAATAAATGTGTTTACTGTTGAGAGAATTGATCAATTATAAATTAATGGTCAAATATCACTTTGTAAGAAAGTTAATGATAAGGTATGAAGATGTTCTGCACTTCTTCCTTGGAAAATCAGGAAAGATAGAAAGAGGAGGTGGCATTGCAACCGGGCTTGAATGGATCCTTGATTTGGGATGGTAGAGAGGGGAGGCATCCTGGGTTATGAGAACAAACACGACATAGAAACTGCAAGGTGAATTGTGATTCAATGAGTACTAGGATAATGACTAACCTTCGTGTCTCACTGGCTTCCACATGTCTTCAGTGGTATGAATATTGCTAGTTCTTTCCAGCCATACAAAGAAATTTTAAAATACAGTCAAATTCTCTCCTTGGCTTCACATAGAGAAGACTCACTGTGCCAAAAGTTTATTTCTTTTCCTCTTTTTGTATCAGAAGCTCTCTGTCTGACACTGAACTGAGTCCATCCCAGCTGCAAGATTGTGGGTCATGTTTGAGCAACAGTTCACTGAACAATAATTTTCTTCAATTGAATCTTGTTCTTGCTGGGGAAATTCTCTCTGCACTGACAGTACTGAGAGCTCCAGAATAAGAGTTATCTATCTTGTGCTTTCCAAGTCAAGTCTACTGTCACCACTAAAAATCACTCATTAAGCACCTAATCATCTAGATTTTGCCCTAGCTTTATCACTGGACAAAAAATAAATGGACATCACTTCTTCTTTATATCACCTATGAACAAATTCTATCATAGTATCTTTAACACTTTATCATCTGTTATTTTTATGTTTGACTTCCCCATGGGATAATGTGCCTTTGGTGTGTGGGCTTGTCTTATTCTGCTTGATATCCCTGGTGCCTGGCACCCAGAAGGGCCTCAAATATTTGCTGAATGAATGGGTTTCGTAAATGATAACATGAATAAACATAAGGCTATGCAAATCACCATAAATATTGAATATATAAAGTATACTGTGTACATATTTGCATGGTTTCTCAAGACTAAATAAGAAATTCTTAATGTCCATAATAAAGACATCTATTAAAATTCTTGTTCAGGTTTACATTACTATAAACAATACTATATGTTAGAAGTATAGGCATATAGGATTAGAGCTGGGAAATTTACTGGCTGGGGAATAAGGAAGACATATGACCACAAATTTCTTTATACAGACACTATGTTTTGGTCTCCATTGGATTTTCATTGCCTGGCATCAAATACAAATTCAGTATCTATAAAATTAATATTTTTAATTTACTCATATATTGGTTTAATTTCTTAGAATTCTTATACAATTGATATTTTCCCTTGATAATGTATACTACAGCAAGTGTCCTGATTCAATGATCACGTAATACCAAAAAAATGTTTAAACTATTAAGCACCTACTGAATGCCATACTATTCTGACAGCTGGTGACACCACAGGAGTAAGACAGATACATGCTTATCATTAAGTAGCCTAATTAAGTTAAGTCTAAAGACATTGAATAACTAATAATTAGTGTGATACTTGCACAAAGAAGTTTGCGATTAGCAGATGTTGGAAATAAGATATTAGACCTAAATTTCTCTTCTGTATAGAGTCATTGTAAACTTAAATTCTACTTGGGATTTGCAAAAAATATATGGAACTTGTATAATTGTCATTCTATTTATCCAGCCCAACCAGAAACTTGAGGAAATATCCTTGACAGGCCCTTCCTGATGGGATTCATCGAGGCAGACAGTGTCCACGATGACTGCCCGAGGGCACAGATATGTCTCCAGGAAAATAGACTAGAACTTTTCTGGCAGATGGTTCAAAGGGCTAGATGAGGATCCCCACAACTTCACCCATTCCTCTCCTCACATGAATAAGCCAAGCCATGTTGTCCTCTCAGGTCAGAGCGCAACCTTAGTTTCGTTAGCATTGGAAAAGAAATGATCAACATTTCTAAGACTGTAGATGGAAGATTTCTGATTTCAAGCAACAAAAACCACTTGAGCTAGTTGAAGCTTCAAAGGAGTCCTTTCTATGGGCAACCAGCATATTTCAAGGAACCGAGGGCTGGAAGACAGTTGGGAATCAAGTAGATGACAGAATCAGAAGTAGCCCCCAAAATTACTTTTTCTTTTCTCATCCTGATCCTTTTTTCATGTTTACTTAATTCATTTTTGTTTCCCTTCCCCACTCCACAGGTTGAGTACAAGATTGACACCAAATATTTTCTCTGAGACAGTCTCTCTCTCTCTTGTGTGCTACTTGCTCCTAAATCTATTCTCTCCTTCTTCCCAGGACAGATCCCCAAAATATCATCAGAATACATGGTTGACTGAAGTGTCTACATGCCTCAACCTCTGTTGCAACTACCTATGGCATGTGACTAAGTTCTGCCAAATAGGATATAAGAAGAAGGGACAGTGCAATTTGCAAGAAGTCTTAAAGGGAGTCACATGGAATAGAGCCTTTATCCTTTTCACTCCATCTTGCTGCAGGCTTAATAACTGGAACTGAAGCAACCATGGGGTCAAAAGGACCATGGGGTAGGATAGTAAATGAACAACAAGAGAGTAGAAGCCTGGGACCCTGACACCATACAGCACTGTAACAACCCTGCAATGCCAGTTCCTGGAAATAGATGTGAGAGTTAAGTCTTATCTTTTATAAACTACTCTTAATTTGGTTTTTTTCTATATTAACTCCTTAACCTAATTCTGATAGATCTACTTTCTTTTCCCCATTCCCCTGCTATTCCTTCCCTCTTAATATTTTTCCTCCCCTCTCACTGTTTTCAAATCCTTTCGGAAAGACCCTTGTCCCTGATCCTATTGACTGGTCACGAAGCTCCTTCATATTAAAATAAAATGGCTACCCCTCCAACTCCCACTTTGTGAGAGTACCAATTAGGAGGTCTTTGTGAAACAGACAGGCTTTCCAAAGGTTCCATCGGGAGCAGATGAGGGAGGCTGAGCACTCACAGCGGACACTTGGAGTCGCTCACTGCATCTCAGAGTTATCTCTTGAAACCTGAAAATACACAAGGTTTCACTCTTAGAAAACTCACACCCCATGAAGTAAAATTACTTCCAAGGATCAACAGGTTCAGTAATAGTTTGGTGACTGCCTCAGTGCTTGATCAATAAGACGTTTTTAAGGGCTGTCTGGGAAGCAACACTGATCTTGAAGTTGAGGCCAAGAAATGACCACAGGTCTTCCCATGCTATATCCTTTAGTTACCACATAGGAAAGATCCCTGGCATCAAAGGGCCAAGGATTTTGCCAATAAAGATTCTTAAATTCTTACCACAACTTCTAGGGAGAAAGAAAGGGTAAAAGGGCTTGTTCCTCAGAAATTCAAAAGCATGACACTGTGAACTAAGTACATCTCAAAGGCAGGTCAGATTAGGCAGAAAGCCTAGGGGCTTGTGGATGCCATGGGAATCAGTGAAAGTCTTAGCCCTACTATATTGAATATGGCCAGAAGAGGACAAAACCACTGGAGTGTTTATCCCGTTATTCAACCACTGCCTCCACCCTTTCCCTTCATCAGCCACCTTTCACTGTATCTTTTTATTTGAGATGGTTTCTTTGGTTCACTGATAATTGGAATACTGGCCCTCTTTGCTGGTCTATAAATTTGGCAGTTACCGTGTTAACGGCTGTGTCAGTCTGACATAATATTTCAGCCATGAGAACTGCAGCATGAGCTGATTTGTTGAGGAAAGGCAAACATTTGGAATATCATGCATGATTTGGGATGGGGCAAATCTACATTTTAATACTGCCCATGTCTGCATTATTGCTCCGATGTTTCAGTTAATGGGGGCAACCTGATATGCATGGGAGAAATGAGTATCTCAGGGCCATTCTTGTATGAAGCCTCTATTGGAGACAGAAGTACATGGACCTCAAAAAGTAGTGGACTTGGGTTTACTCTTGTCTCTCTTGCTCAAGATGCTATTTACTGGTTACTTACTAGGTTACTTAAATGTAAATAATCTTGTTTAATATTTCTATGAGTCTGATGTAATTTGGGGCTCTTTTAGTTTTTCTCATATTTTTAGTTGCTAATTTATTGGTAAATATTCAGAGAGGCAGTTAACGTAGTGGCTAACATCAATGGGCTTGAGAATCAGACTGGCTTCATTTTTATTTATATTTTTAAATACTCCTGGTAAGACTTTTACTTTTTATTTATTTTTATTGAGGTCAGAATAGTTTATAACATTGTAAAACTTCAGTTGGACATTATTATTTATCAGTCACCATATAAATGTGCCCATTCACCTCTTATGCCCATCCCCTCCCCCCAAACTCCCTTCCCGCTGGTAACCACTAAACTGTTCTCTTTGAGATGGGATTCATTTTAACCCAGCTCTACCTCTTCTTGCTGAGGACCATGGGCAATATCCTTAAATTCTCTGAGTCTCAATGTCTTCTCTACAACACAGTGATATTGACTATAGTACCCGCTTCACAGGTCTACTGGGAGAGTTAACTGAGATCATGTCAGTAAGTGCTCTTTGAATGAGAACAGGTCCAGCCATCCTGTCTTTGCTAAGGCATTGCAGACTCCTGATTGATCTGATGGAAGTTAAAGACTAACAGACCACCAGGCACCTAAATATGCTGTTGCCCACCGTTGGTGAATTTGTGCATTTTCTCCTAAGTTTTAAGTTCCGTTGAGTTTCTATTCTCATAGGAAAAAAAGTGATCACTAAAGAAGACCAAAATACTCTCTTATAATACAGTGCTTATTTTTTATTTTTGCAACTTGCTATAATTATTCATCCATACATTCACTTGTCTATCCATCTACCCAGTAAACACTGCTTAAAGATTTACCTCATGATAAGCACTGTGGTGAGTGCTGGGGATACAGAAATGGGTATCTTCATTCTTGTGTAGTGCACTATTTAGTGCAAATGAGCTCATCAACCTAATGTAAGTGATAAGTATGTAACGGTGACAAGTAAAAGATTTTCCGAGAGCACAGAAGAAGATCTCCTCACTCTGCCGGGGGGACCAGGAAGAAGCAGCAAACATGGGAAGATGAGTATTGCATTGCAAAGGATGGAATATACAGACAGAGGACAATCTAATGATGGGGCCTAGGAGCTGAGCTTCATCTCCTCCTCTGCCTCCCCCTAACTGTGTGACTTAAACCCAAGCTCTTCTCCCCTTAGCATCTTATTGTTTTCATCTCTACAATGAAGACATGCTAATGCAGAGAATCTCAACTCAGAATCACCTGTGTGGAGCTGTTTAAAAATTAGCTGCTCAAGCCCTGTCTCAGAAGTGTTGTTTATCCATTCATTAATTCAACATGTTTTTATTTAGCATACATTTATTGAGCACCTAGTGTGTGCCAAATACTGTGCTAGGAACTAGGAGCAAAAATTAAATGTCCATGATAGGATATTAGGAGAGACAAACATAATAAATAATCACTATATGGAAAATAAAATAAATATTTCAAAGGAGCACTTACAATAGCAGCAACTAATTTATTAAAAGGGCAAGTTCCTGGAGGAAGTAAGAGGTGAACTGAGATGTCAAGGATAAGGCAAAAGAGGGGAAAACTAATTAGGTACAAGAGGAAGACCATGCCTGGAAAGACATAGCATGTGCAAATGTCCTGTGGAATCAGACTCAGCATGTGAGGCCAATAGAACAACAGTTTAAACTCTGCAGGTGATCTGGATGTTCATTCAGGGTTGAGAAGCTCTTGCTACTCTCCAATTCTCATGTTTTCCAGGGTTATTTTGGTGAACAAATAAAAAGAGGCTTGTAAAAGTCCTTTGAAAAGTTTAAAATGCTTTACAAAAGCAGAATGTTGTATATAGTAGCCCTCAACGATCATCAAATAAGAATGGTACTCTATTATTAAATATTAAACGGATATTAAAATGGATTAGCCCTTGATACGATCATAAATTTAGGGGATTACTCATCTTTCACACCAAAATCGACATTTCATGTCATGTTAGCCGGAGTGATATGACTCTTCCACTATTTCTCTACAGCTCCTACATTTTCCATTGAAGAGGTTCTGTACCTCCATGAACATAAATGATGTGTAAGGATTGATGTCTATGAAAGTGAGGGAGAGCGCCAGGTAAGAAGAACGAGCCCTGGCATTAACGGTGAAGTTCGGGCTACTTGCCAAAAAAAATTGGAACTTGCAGTCATGGACTGGACATCTGGTGTAAAACAAATACATTATATCATCCTATATGCTCTGTCTCAGACCTGGGGGTCATACTAGTGTGTGAAATGAGTGAGCATTTCTTGTCAATTAAGACAAAGAAGTCTGCGAAAGTAATCATCCAGCAGCTTACTAGTGTTACGGTTTTCACTATTATATTTAGACCTCCAGCTTTAAATATGCAATAACCACACCAACCTGTCATTTAGGTAACTTGAAGCCTACCCTTCATTAATTATAACACCAACCTGTATAGCTAGATCTCTACAGGGCTGGGCTAATATCATAAAGGGATATGCAACGTCCTGAGGGGTGCAATTGAAAGACCACGATGGAAATGCCAAACTTAGGTTAAGAAGGAGATGCACAGAAACCAGTCCCTGCCATTTCCAGGCTTGGGAAGCATTCTTCATCTGACAGAAATCAAGAACTCAGACAAAAAATCAAACCAGATGCTCCATAGTATAATTTCCTTGGGCACAGAAATATAATATAATGGCAACTGGAATCCCAGATGACAGTGTGAATCCTACGTGATTTGTGACTGTCACTGAGTGACTTAACCCATCAGTGCCCACATTTTCTCATATGTTAAGGGGGGGATAGTAGTTATAATGAGGATTAAATGAGACACTGAAGTTAAAATGCTCAGCACATGCACAGAAGAATTTCAAATAATTTATGTAGACACTCTCTCCCTCTACCCTCCGCCAAGGAGGTGGAGCATAACTCCTTACCCCTTAACGTGAACTGTCTATAGTGACTTCTTTGCAAAGAATACAGTATAAAAATCATGAAAATAAAAATTAATTTTACAGCAGAGAACACTGACAAATACTACCCCAGCTAGACGATCAAGGTCAACAGCAACAGTGATAGATCAGGAAGATAGTATATACCCTTGATAGGATAAGATAGGAAAGACACTTTACCTTTTTAGTCTTCCTTCCCAAAAATCTATAACCCCAGTCTAATTATAAGAAGAACAGCAAACAAACCCAAATGGAGAGTATTCTATAAAATACCCGGTAAGTATTCCTCAGAACTGTCAAGATTATTAAAATCAAGGATAGTCTGAGTAACTGTCACAGTGAAGAGAAGCCTAAGGAGACAGGACAACTAAATGTAATACGGTATCTGGATGGGATCCTGACACATTACAAAAAAAAAGAAGGGAAAAAGAAGGACCTAAGGAAAATACTAACGAAATCCAGATAAAGTATGGAATTTACTCAATAAGACTGTGACAATATTGGTTCATTAGTTGTGACAACTGTACCATAATAATGTAAGATGTTAACAAGAGAGGAAAATAGATGTGGGATGTATGGAACTCTTTGTATTATCTTTGCGGATTTTCTATAAATCTAAAACTATTCTAAAATTTTTAAAGTTTACTTTAAAAAATCTTAGCCAAATGCTTGCGACAAAGTAAGAACTCAATACACATTTTCTCCATTCTCTCACCTTCTTCTCCTCCCTTCTCTAGCTTATACAACTTGAAAACTTGACTTTAATTAGCTTTTAGAGGCCACACCACAGTGGTCTAATCCCACGTACAAACACATATATGTTTCTCAAACTTAATGCATATATAAATATATAAGGTAGGATGATTCTGCTTGCAGATAAAATGCCTTATAAAATAAAAACATTTTGTTATCTCACTTTACAAGAAGTCTAGAAAAAATAGATACAAGAATATTCTGGAAGTCAACATGCCGTTAAATATCTAGGGTCTTTCCATCATTTGACTTTGACATCTTCAGAACACAGATGATGTCTTCTCTCTTATTCCCAGGGATGTCTGCTATAACCACACTGGAAGTTCTAGGTGGTCAAAAACACAAGAAAAGGAAATAAAAAAGCATACACATCAAAAAGAAAGAAATAATTAGCAGTCCATAATTTTAGATAACTTGATTGTCTATGTGGAAAATCACAAGGTACCTATAAAAGAAAAGAAAAGCCTTCTATAACATACAAGCAAGTGAGTTCATCAAGGTCATAGGATGCAAGATAAATATGCAAAAAAAAAATCAACTGTATTTCTTTATACCAGTAGAGATCATGTGTACACTGAAATTAAAAATACGCTACTATTATACTTGTTCAAAAAATAAAACAGGTATAAATCTAACAAAATATGCATAGGACTTGAATACTGAAAATACAATATGCTAGTGATACAAATCCAAGATTAAAGTGGGGAGTCATGTTGCATGCATGTTTTGAAAGATTCAACTTAGTAAAGATATTAGTGCTCTCCAGATTCATGTACAGATTTAATGAAATTCCTATCAAAAGCCCAGCAAGATTTTTTGTAGATATGGACAAAATTATCTAAAATTTATATGGAAAGGCGAAGGAATTAGAATAGCTAAGAGAATCTTAAAGAAGCAAAGAAAGGTAAGATGAATCGGTCTACCTGATTTCAGGAGTTACTTTATAGCTACAGTAATCAAGACCGTATGCTATTGGCAAAAAGATAGACCCACAGATCAATGGAACAGAATAAAGTCTGGCAATTGACTCACATACGTATTCCCAAATGATTTTGAACAAAAGTGCAAAACCAATGTCACGGAGGAAATATAGTCTTTTCAATAAATGGTGCTGGAGTAATTGAATATCCACAGGCAGAAAAACAGGAACCTCAACCTACGTTGTACACCTTACACAAAATTTAACTCAAAATAGGTCACAGTTGCAAATATGACCTTGAAATACAAAACTTGAAACTATAAAGCTTTTAGAAAATCTTCAGAGTCTAGAGGTAGGCAAGTAGTTATTGGACTTCACACTGAAAACTCAATCCATAAAAGGGAAAATTAATAAATTGGACCTCATCTAAATTAAAAATTTTTGTTCTTGAAAGGTCTCTGTTAAGAGGATGAAAAGCCAAGCGACAGACTGGAAGAAAATATTTGCAAGCTACATGTCTGGTGAAGGTTGAAGAACATATAATGAATGTTCAAAACTCAACATTTAAAAAAAAATCTATTTAGAAAATGAGCAAAAGACATGAAGAGACATTTCACCAAAGAGGATTTACAAATAGCAAAGAAGCACATAAAAATATATTTGACAATATTAGCCATCAAGAAAATAAAAATTAAGACGAGGTGATATCACTACACACATATTACAATGGCTAAAATAAAAGATAATAACAAAACCAAATGCTGACAAGCATGCAGAGAAACCGGATCACTCAGGAATTTCTGGTGGGATGTTTCTTAAGCAACCAAACATGTGACTGCCATACAACCCAGCAATTGCACCTCTGAGTGTTTATCCCAGAAAAAAGAAAATCTATGTTCACATGAGAACCTGTACACAAATGTTTATGGAAGCTTTATTAACAGTAGCCCAAAATGGAAGACAATGCAGATGTCTCTTAATGTGTGAATGGTTAAACAAATTATGTATGTCCAGGGAAAGCTACTCCACAAGAAAAAGGTGGTACACACAATCACCTAGATGAATCTCCAGAGAAACATGTTGAGTGAAAAATGCCAATCCTGAAAGGGTTCATATTGTATGATTTCAATTATCTAACATTCCTGAGAAGAATAAAAAAATCATAGAAATAGATATCAGATTAGTGGTTGCCAGGAGTTTCTGAGGGTTATGGTTATGGGAAGGAAGTGTGTGTGGCTACAAAAGGGCAACATGAGCTATCCCTGTTGTGATGGAACTGTTCTGTATCTTAACTGTATCAATGTCAATATCCCAGCTGTGATGGAATACTGTTGTTCGGCAAGACATTACCACAGGAGAAACTGGGTAAAGAGCACAGGAGATGTCTTTGTATTATTTCTTACAACTGTGTGCAAATCTACAAGGAATCTCAAACGAAAAGTTAAATTTAAAGCCAATGATACTAGCTCGGGTCTTAATACATCATTTGTGCAATTAAGTTAAATCCACTGGCATTTATTGACGCTATTTTTCAGGGATAGTTAGGTACTGCAGGGGGCCCAATGGTATGTGTGTGATTTGCCTGCTACAAAATTATAAGAGAGACGAGCATGGAAGACCTGTTACATTGGCTCAGTGATGATGCTTGGGAGAACTCTCATCTTTTCCACAGCAGCAGCAGCAGCATCAACCTCATTGGCAGAGGGACTTCCGTGGGTACGTACTTTGAAATGTATAGGTGCTTGCAGATTACTCTTGATCATATCCCTGAAGTAGGAATGACCTTTTCCAACTTTCCCCAAGATAGCTATAGCTATACCTATAGATAGATATAGATGATATAGATACAGATATAGAATTAGAATTTCCAGTTAGCTTATTAAGGATATGTGAACTTTAGCTTCTTTTTGTTGGCAAAATAGCCTGAAGTGATTAAGTGCTCAGTAGAGACCTGTCTGGGCCCAAAGTGACTGATTCAGATCCTGTCTGGGCTATTCACTAGCTGTGTGACATTGAGCAGGGTACTCACCTTCTCTGTTTCTTTCTTTCCTCATCTTTAACATAAGAATAAAAATAAATATTACCTCAGAGAGTTGATGTGAGAATTGAGTGAATTAATATTTGTAAAGCACACAGAACAGTGTTCTCAACAGTGTTTGTAAAATAAATTCACTTTCTAAATTTCTGGGGTAGTTTCTCCTGACTCTAGTTTATGAAATTACAATAAATTCATTCTCATTTTTTGTAACTTCTAGTCTGACACACTTACAGATTTATAATCCCAGTTGCAAATGATCACAAAGAATTTGAGTACTTTTGTAAGAAAAAAAGGAGTTAAAATAATACCTCCTTTAAAACACAGGATATGAATGCTCCAATTTGTCGAAATGTTGTTCTCCATTTAAACATTTAGTAATTTTCTTTTCTGATTTCAATGCATACGTTTCAGGATGAAAGCCTGCAGGCTAGATTTTATTACGATTATTTTGTCTGTCAAGAATGCAGATGCTTGGACTTGATGCCTCCGCTGAGCATCATCCAACTACTTGCCAGGACCTCCACCCTGCACCACTTTGGGACCAATAAACCCCCTGGGGCACATCAATCAAAATATCAACCGTGTTGTATTTAACCAGGGAAATGGGATAAAGATATAAAAAAATAATAATACAATTACTCACGGCTCTAGATATGACATTAGCCCTGGCGATCTGCTGAACAGCACAGTTGATAACCAGAAAATGTGGACCCCCTCGCTATCAACTTAGAGCAATGTCATTTCTCAGAGTGACAGCAGAATGAATGCTTAAAGATAATAAATTCATTCATCTTACCCTTATAACATTTCAAGGGAATAATGAGATATGAATAAATGACTCAAAAACATAAAAAGAACTCACCACCAGATGTCTCCACTTTGTAAGGCAATTAACAAAACAAAACCGAAAAACGGAGATTCAAAGGAGGGCTGATTTAGAGCAGTGGCTCTTGTCTGAGGGTGATTTTGCGTCTCCAGGGGACGGTTAGCAATGCTGGAGACATTTTTGATTGTCACAGCTAGGAGGAGGGGTGTTACTGGACTCTAATGGTAGAAGCCAGGGGTGGTGCTAAATATCTTATAATGCACGGAACAGCCCTCCTTAACAAAGAATCATCTATCCCAAAACGTCAGCAGTGCCAAGGAACCCTTTTAGGGACATTTGATGTGTTTGATTGGCTGATCCTACACCGGACTTTTTTCTATTTCCCATGTGGGATAATAAAATGTAATAAGAAAAATGGATATGAAACAAAACACTGTTTTCTTCCAGCCTTCTGCAGATGTCTCTTTTGCAGGCCCTAAAATATAATTTTCTTTACAATATAATTTCCTTTTGACCTGACTGTCCTCCTCATGAGGTAATGATGTCTCCTTGAGGTCCTGGCCGAGATCCTTTCTTTGTGTGCCCAGCACTTAGATTGCGTGGCATGTAGTACACAGTCAATAAAAGTTTGTTGAATGATTTCATGAGTTCGTCCTAATAGGATATCACCTCTAAAAGGAGCATGAGGAAACTCTAGATCTAAGAAGACTTGCTCCAGAATCAATCAGTCTTGGGTTTAATGGAAGATTCTGGCATTAACAAGGAGACAAGGTGTAGTGGTCACAGGTGATGTGGTTGTTAGGAAGAAAATTGAGATGTTAACAAAGTTTTGAAGGAAGACGTCAGGCAAGACATTGTATACAATGAAGACGTTATTCAAGTATAAAGGTAATGGACCAACTTTTTCAATCTGAAAGGCCTATGAATTCCTCCTTCAAAAAAAATGCTTGGCAATAGCATCCATCCATTTAAGACTTTAACGTAATTTATCCCTTTGTAGTAACACCCTCCCCCAGTCCCTAAAGTGCTTCCAACTACTGATCTGTTCTTTATCACTATAGTTTTTTCTCTTGGCAAATGTCTTATAAATGAAATCACATACTCTTTAATCAGGGTTCTTCAGAGAACAGAACCAATAGGACATATATATAAGGAATTGGCTCACTATGATTCTGGAGGCTGAGAGTCGGAGAAATCCCGAGAGCTGCAGTTGACAAGGTGGAGCTCTAGGAGAGTCAATGATGTGGTTCCAATGGGAAGGCAGGGAAAGACCAGAGTCCCAGCTCAAGGCATCGGGCATGGGGAGTTCCCTCTCACCTGTGGAAGGGTCACCGTTTTTGTTCTCTTCTGGCCTTCAACTGATGGATGGGGGTCACAACGTTAGGGAGGACAATCTGCTTTCTGAGTGTTGAGACCCCATTCCCAACCTCAAGCCAGATCTTGGGGGTTTCACTGGAAGCCCTCTTTTGGAGACTGAGACTAACTTCCAGGCTTTGAGGTATAGTGTTTCACGTCCTAGATATACCAGAAGAAAATATTTATATATCAGCTTCTCACCAGTAATTTAAATTCGTCAAGGTCCTTAAATAGCTATTCCATGCATTGTGTCCAGGTTTCATAGGCTCATCCAATGGGAGAGACACGGTGGAGAATGTTTACACCATCTTACCCAGAACCAAAGAGCTGTCACTTAAAAAGATTTTGAGCACATACAGGACAAAATATTAATGGTGGTCTATTATCAGTAGTAGTGGTATGAATGATCTATTTCTTCCCTATACTCTTTTGCATATTTTATTTTAAAAAGTTAAATTTGCCAAGAAGGGAAAATTTTCAGTAGGTCATTCTACAGTCTGTATGTAGAAATATGGGGAGGGCTTCTGCGATTCATCCAAAAGATAAACTTCAGAGCAGAAAATACTGAAGAAACAGAGAACAAAGACCCTCTGCGTTCCTGCTTAACTCCTCTTTGTCTGAATCCAAAACATTAACTCTCGGTAATGCCAGCTTGGGCACCCGCGTGTTCTCTGTCACTGTGCTCCCTCTTCAACTCTTAAGCTAAGAGCTGGTTTCCTGGGGTCAAAGAGAAAATGCAGAGCTGGAGGAAAGTGACTTAAAACCAAAGTCAAAGGAAACCATAAAAGTAAACACACTTTATTCGACTTTGTTTGTCACAGAGGAGTAAAACAAAGCTTGCAAACTCCAAGTGATTGAGAGACACCAGACTCTATGCTGAGCTCGGTCATTTCTCTTTGCTATTAAATATTGTCATGTTTCGCTGTGCTCTTTTTCTTGCCTGTAAATGAACTTCCTTCACTCCCTTTAGATTCATTTATTATGCAGTAGGATGTAATTTTTTAAAAAAATCTTTGGAAGAAGTGACTAATATACTTGCAGAGACCAGCTTTTGTGCTAACTGGGTTTATTTGTCTGTGTCAACACAAACTTACAAAGGCTTTCTCATGAAAAGGCAAAATCTATGGATAGGTGACAGGGGAGGACACTTATATGCAAGACTACTGCGTGTTACCAACTTGAACTCCATATGTCTAAGGCAAAGCTTTTAGCAACTAACTTTGGGGCAGAGCTACCGAAACCTTTCATTCTTAAGGACATCAATTTACAGAGAGTCTAGAATAACACTGAAGAAATTTGTCAATTTTAATTGGGAATTAAAAAAAGAATCAGGTCACCTGTTTCTGATTAATAACTCTGTAGTATCTGAGTCGACTGGATACTTGTGGAATTCTCTTCTCTGAAAGACATATGCCCCTGTGACTCTCCAGCTTACAATCCTCTGCTGGATGCTGATGGTCCATGGTCCTAAACACCCATCTATAGACCAGTGAGAGTTCCTTCCTAATGGCGCCATTGCTGGTCCAGGATGAGGTGAGGACACTGAGGACAATGGAAGGAGATTCTCACAAAGCTAGAGTTTTTTCAATTTTACAAATTTGTGGTCTGTAGAATTATGACCCCTCCCCCAAACTGTCCACTTCCTAATTCCCAGAACGTGTGATTATGCTACTTTACAAGGCGAGAAGGACTTTGCAGATTTGACTAAGCTAAAGACACCGAGACAGGGAATTTATCCTGGATTATCCAGGTGGGCCCAGAGTAATCACATGAACCCTTCAAAGTGAAGAACTTCCTTCAGTTTTGGTCAGAGAAAGGGATGTGATGACAAAAAGAGGGTCAGAGGGATGAGGTATGGAAGATTCAACCCGTAATTGCTGGCTGGGAGACTGAGAAAGGGACCATGAGCCAAGGAATGAGAGCAGCCTCTAGAAGCTGGAAAAGGCCAGGAAACAGAGTTTTCTCTAGAGCTTTCAGAGAAGTGCAGCTCTGCCAATACATCGACTTTAGCCCAGTGGGACGCACGTCGGAACTCTGACCTACAGAACTGTAAGATTATAACAGTGGCATGATGTTAAGCCACCAAGTTTGTGATAATTTGTTAGAGCTGCACAGAAAACTAATATAACATTTTTATTATCATTTGTGAGATCATGCCTTTTGATATTTGGGTATTTAAAATGTTTTCTTTTCTGCGACGTAATAGAAAGTGGTAGTGTGTGTGTGCGTGTTTGAGAGGGTTTATTTTCTTCTTTGCTAAAATAAAATATAGCCATGCTTTGTTAGTCTTCTGCTCTTCCTCTCTTTCCTTCCTTTTTAAACTGTGTCATGAAATTTGATTGCTGTCATACAAAGTCCATGTGTTTTGTTCCTACATACATTCCATGTATGGACTTTCTGATTCTGTCCATCCCTCCAGTTGCACATCCCCCTCGGCCCTGACTCTTTGCTTTATCCTCTAGGAGAGCGGATCCCAAACTTCCTAGTAATCACAGTTCCTTAGCATACTCATGAAGATGCTCACACGCACTTCCCACCATGTGCCTACTGAATCGGCATCTCCCAGGGAGGGGTCTGAACATCTGCATATTTAGCAAGGAATACAGTCACTAGTGAAGTGTGGGAAACTTCATTCTAGCAGCACCCAACTATTGATATTCCTCGTACTTGCTATGTGTCCCCCACCTCCCCACCCCCTCAATGCTTCTCATCAGACATCCCTCTGCTTAGAATTTCCTCTCCTCACTCTGGTTTCCTCCCTGACTTTAGCCGGCCAGCCCCTCCTCATGCTTCAGTTGACATCATTTGATTCTGATTGTCACTTCCTGTGGAAGAGCTCCCTGGCTGACCTTCACTCCTCAAATCACATGGAGCATTCGGCATAAACTATGATGACGGCACTTAGCATTATGCTTTGTAATCATCTGTTTGTCTTCATCAGCAAGATTCTCTCCTTGAACATAGGGATTATGCTGTATTCATTTTTCTCCCCCAAGGCCCACACAGTGCTGGTGAGGGGTATTAGATGCTAAATAAATGCTTACAAAATGAATGAGTGGAATAAGGAATACATGAATGAATTAAATAGTGGAGGCATAACATCACGAGATAACTCTCTACTTTCTGCTTTAAGCATCAAGCTCATTTTCAGTTAATTGCCTAGGGAACCCAATTTAGAGAGCCTGTCACAAACGTCTGCATGAGAAGAGGAATCTGGTGTATGGGTTTTTTGTGTTAGAAAGAAAAAAGTCACTCCAAATCAACTTTACTTCAAAATACATTGTAGTTACCACTAGTCACCTCTCATCATTTCCAGGAACAGCACTCTGGTCCAAACTTCTATCGTCGCTGGAGTAGTCCCTCCAATAGGATCAGCACCAGAGCTTTTGCACCCGCTATTCTCTGCCCAAGATAATCTTTATACATCATGGTATATGGATATTGGCTCAGTCTCTCCCAGAGAGGTTTTGCCTGATTGAACTACCTAAAATATTGCTCCTTTCATGGGCAATTAATTTACCCTGCTTTATTTCTTTCTTTAATTTTTTTGCCTATTTATATTAAACGTCTATTACATATTTAGTTTTTTATTTTTAACCTGTCAGCAATTAGAATATAAGTTCCACTAAGGCAGAAATTTTGTCTGCTTTGTTCACTCTTCTATCCACAGTGCCTAGAATAGCTCAACAGACACAGTAGGTATGCAATACCTGTATGCTGAATGTTGCATATGGATGTGGCTGGCACGAGTCATCCAGAACATATCAGATATCTTAAAGCAACGTTATCAATGCCCCTCAATTTATGCCTGTGATTGCTAAGATACAAGAACTGGAGGTATATTTTGTTCCCAGTTGTACATTCCCTAGGACAGCGTGTGAGGGTTTTCCTGTGTTTTTTCCCTTGACTTACTGTCCACTGCAGCCTGGGGGAAGACAGTTGGGTTTGTTATAGGCAGTGGCGTTCCTGGATGGAGTTCCAGTTTAGCTTTTCCTGTCCCTCTGGTGATGCTGCTGAGACGCAATTAAAAATCAAATAAGCAAAGAGTTAGAGGTGTGCCCACAGACAGTGCCAGCCACGGAAACCTTGTTTACTTTTGCAAGAGAGCTGCACGCTCTTTTTCCAGCTTCCTCCACAACGCCCTCTTTGTTTTGAATTCCTGGAGTGGACTGAGCTGCTCATCTGCAGGATTTGATCCTGGGATTTTTTTTTAACTGCATAGTAACTCTGTGATATCAAGCCCAGACTTTTCTTTGTTAGCTTCGGGCCGTTGCTGTCTGTATTATCTTTCTGTGTAGGAGTCTCTTGCCTCATTTTGCTGATGCCCTGGAGGGATTTCTAAACTCTGATCGGCTTCCTTTCCTCACCTTGAAGCTTTTTCCCTTTTTTCTTTTTTCTTTTTTCCTTCTGGACTATAAATTTAGCAACTGTAGTCTTATTTCTTAGACACTGACTTCAATTCTTTGTTTTTCTCCATTTTCCTTTCTGTCTTTGATGGATTAAGTGTTTCCTAATTGCAAGAGTGAAAAATACACTCCAAGGACTGGTGTCCAACGTTGCATGTTTTTCTGTTTTGAGTTACATTTGTATCGCTTCCCTGACCAGCTCTACACCTCTATGCCCCGGCAAACATGGTTGTCGTACCATGGTGCCAAGGGTATCTCGTTCATTTGCTGGGCATGAACAGCTCTCAGACAGTGCATCTGGTGGCTTTTCAGAGAATCAACCCTGCCTTTGAAATTATATTTTAAAAGCTCTTAGATGTCTGGGTCCACATTTCTTTGCCTGCAAGGGAATAAAAGGAGAGAAAGGATATGTTGGATATATCAAAGGGCAACACGTCTTTCTTCTCGCCCATCCTTCCCATCTCCAGGTGTGCTGTCCACAGGGACACAGTGTGGGCATGTGCTTTGAGCTTTACGGCTGGAAAGAGAGGAGGCGTGAAGGGAACGTGATCCTACATGAGAACTTGGTTGTCATAGGGTGCCGGTTGGATGAGTCTGGGCTCTCGGAAAATTCCAAAGTCTATATTGCTAATCTCAGGTGACCAACTTGTTCCAGTTTTCCTGGGACTTTCTTGATTTTAACGCTGAAAATCATACATCCTGGGAATACCAGCATGGTTGGTCACCCTACAAAATCATTCAAACATAATTTTGACTGCCTACTATGTGCTGGCATGTCCCTTAAGGAGACTCCTGATTTGGTCAGTCAGTCCTTTAGCCTGTCCTCATCTGCATTTTGCTTCCTTGTGTTTACATTAAACCTTTAAAGGTTGCCCTTTTGTTAACGATTTCACATTCATGTCTGGCCTTCGTTGTTTTGAACATTTGACCCTCCGTTAATTTGATTTTATTCTCTGACATGACCTTGGTCTTCCACAGATCCACAATGAAATGCTGTTTGGAGTGACAATGAAAATTGAATGTGGGTAAGTCCCAGGGAAGACAATAACTCACAGTGGAAAAGAAGTAGAGAATGTGGGGTAGCAAGGGAGTGCCGCGCCCTGCGACGGCACACAGAGTATGCCCATGGATTTGCACAAATGCTGCTAAAATGTCAAAAGCAGGTGTGTTCTTTTTCTTCAATCTGCGCTTCAAGCTCACGTGGGCATTCAGCTAAATCCCCCCCAGGTGCTGAAACAGTATGCGGTTTCGGATTTTAGAGGTAATTATTGCTGAATGCGTTGTATGGCCAGTGCACCTGCCAGGAAGATGTTATGAAAGTGTGTGCGGGGGGAGGGGCACCAAAAGAATTTGAGGGACAATTTCTCCATCATAAGACCTCTTAGAAAGCCTGTTAAGGCTATCAAAAGCCAGTCACGGAGCTAAACATATTCACAATACTGTTAACACCACAAATGATGCAGGAGGCGCTAAGAATCCCAGCAAGATCAGGCTGTGGTTCTAGGGCAGAGAAAATGCCGGCACTATCCTGAGAAATTCAGGATCCACAGCGCCATTGCATTCCTGCAATGGACTCACAGTGAGTTATCCTGTAGGAAAGATGGATATTTAGATTTAGATACTTAGATCTTGGTTTAGGTACCCAAGGGAAATATTTGGTCTGCTTGTCTAAAATGAAAGAGAGTGAGAAAGAGCATTGTTCAATATGGTCATTTATTTATTAAAAATATGAGTGTTTCCCAGGCATTGGACAATGCCCTTGGAAGAGAATGGAGAAAAACAACAACCACAACAAGCCAGCATCCTGCCATGATGGAGCTGAAGATACAGTGGGAGAGTCAGAACTTAAATATTTACCCACGTTAATATAAAAGCACCAGTGTGATAATGTCATGAAGGGAAGGTAGCAGGATTTCTGAAAGCATGTAGTACAAACGTTTGAACCAGCTGGGTGGCTTCCCTGAAAAACTGAAAACTGGGATGAGATGAATAATACCTGTGCTTGTTTAGTGCTTAATCTGTGCTGAGTACTGCCAACAGCTTTACCTGAATCTTCTCAATTAATTCTCACACGTCAAATTTTGGAGGTCAGCATTATCCTTTCAAACCCTTGTTAGTCTAGGAAGAGTACCCCATCATTGTCCATAACCTTAAGAGGACTGTTCCATCGTTATCAATAACCTAAGGAAGAATATTCCATTAAGATCCCCTAGAATGGAGGCTGCCTGGCTTCTCTTTTATACCGCTGTAACTAGTGCCTAGAGGTATTGCCAAAGTCCAATCCTGCAAAGACTAACAACTCAGTCACTAGTTGAGTGAATTTATTATTTATTCCTAATGTGCAGATTAGAAAATTTGGCCTAGAGAGGTTAAGTAGTGTGCTTTGAGCCATACAACCAGTTAGAGACAGAGCCACTGTTAGAAGCAAGCTGTCTGCCTCAATCCAAAGAGAAAGGGGGAATATATTCTGATTAGAGGGCACAGCAAGCGCAAACTGCACGTTCCTCCAGAGTTCAGAGGTTGGCTGCCTCTCCTGTACGTCTCGACAGAAAGGACCTATGGATCCTCCTCTGGATCGTGTGTGCTTCCCCTGAAAGTAGGATCTAGGAGTGTCTTACGCCTTCATGGTGGGGAGACCATGCACCACAAATGATGGAGAGAGGTGCAGTGCTTTGAGACATGGTGCCTCAAGATCACCATCCCGCTGATAGAATTCCTGTTTCAGGAGCTGAGAGGCAGCCTCCTGTCTCAGGGGCTGAGATTCCTGGCTCTGGATTGCTTGCATGCTGACAATTCTTCTCGGAAAATCTTGTAAGCAACTTTTGAAAGCCACACAGTGCTGAGAAGCTTCCACACAGCACAAGCACAAAAGCTTGAAACCTTGAGGCTTCGCCCACACGGATTAAATAAAATGCTTTAAGTGACTCTGAGGCTACTTATGAAAAACAATTTACATAAACTGATGTGCTGTTTGAGGAGGGGAGAGAGGGTTGTTTTAATGTTTTTAAAACTTTCTTTTCCCCTTAGTTTACAGAGCCCTCAAAGAAGAAACTCCTTTTAATAAAACTCACTTGTAAATTTATTGAGACTGACTCGAACTGACCCTATTTCCGGTAACTCTCTGGGGCCTCCCACATCCAGCCACCTGAGCACTGAAGGGCCTTCCATCTGGCGCTGCCGGAGGAGTCCATTCTCCATGACTCATGCTTTCGGGGCCCTGAGATGCTTCCATTCATTCCAGGACATTTAACTGCTAAAAGCATTCAAGGTTTTGATGAAGATCAAGGCAGCGCTTAGAGGTTTTACCCTGTTTGACCTTGATGAAAATGGACCCTGGAGGACTGAGATGCCGACATACAATGATGACACACATGCACTCACAAAGACAAATGCCAGGTTCATCAACGTGGCATATGTGGGAGAGATACCGGAAATACAAAATTGTTGCTTAAATAATGATTGTATATACTCATTTATCTCATCTAGCTTGGTTTTACGGTTATTTTTTGAAAAGGTGATCTGCATATATGGTAAATGTTCTAAACAGATTAAATTATTTGTCAAATTAGGAATAATTCTCCCTCCTTTTCTCCCATGTAACCTAGTTTTCCATTTACCCTCCAAAGAGATAACAACATGGCAAGTTTCTTCTAAATTCTTCCAGAAATATGTGTTGTGTGTACAAACATATTTTTCCCATCTTCTAACATATACTTTTTTTTATATGTAAATAGTAGCATGTGGACATAATTATGCATCTTGATTTTTTATTTAATGATACACATTTGAGCTAGCCTACTTCAGTAATAATAATGATGATAGCAATAATAATAGTAGTAATGGCAGCAAACACAGGCACATACAGTACATGTTCTAAACCTGACCTTGTTCTAAGTTCTTTTCAGGTAATCCTTACAACATCCAATGGGAGAGATTCTAGGCTCACCGAGTTTGAGAGACAGGGAAACTGAGGCACAGAGCAGTTAAGTGACTTGCTCAAAGTTATGCAGTAGAAAGTGGAATGCGATTTAAACCGAGGCAATCTAGCTCTAGACTCCATTCCTCAAACCACTCTGCAGGGTTACCTCTCAGTACGAAATCACTGCCTCTCATTTAGGTATGCCTTTTGTTTTTTGCTGAGGAACAATCACCCTGAGCTAACATCTGCTGCCAATTTTCCCCTATTTTGCAGGTGGGTTTCCACCTCAGCATGGCTGCAAATGAATGGTGTAGGTCTGCTCCCAGGAACCAAACCGAACTGCCAAAGCAGAGTGCACCGAACTTAACCACTAGGTCATGGGGCCAGCCCTAAGATATGCCTTATTCTTTTTTACAAGCTGCATAATATTCCCTTGAACGGATGTATCATATTAATATATCCTGTTCACTTTTACTGATGTCTTAGGTTTTCTCTCTATTTTTTGCTGTTGCAAGCAGTGTTTCAATCTTTGAATATTTCACTACGTATCTTTGTAATTGTGCTTTATGCAGTTATTTGTAATATCAGTTAATCAAGTTACAATAGGAGATGTGCTGTTTTTTTAAGCACCAAAAGTTGATTTTCTTCTTAGTGAGGGGTGAAATGGAGAGCTCTTACTGAAGCAAGTTATATGACGTGTCTCTACTCTTGCAGCCAACTCAAAATGGTCCCATCAAAGTGCAAGGGCTCACTAACTATTTGTTAGATGAAAAAATTAAACAGACAAAAGCTGCCATGTTTTGAATAATTGCACACAATGTATAAAATATTTTTATTTATCAGATCTCATTAATTTCTAGAAACCAATCAACATTATCCCCATTTTACAGATCAGGAAGTGAGACTTATAGTCTCAAAGATGAGAAGTAGCAGAGTCATCTCTGAACTTCAGCTCTTCAGAATCCAAATCCAGATACTGTTTCCTCCAGGTCTGACCTCAACAAGTTTTGACCCAGGGATCGCCCCACTTTCTATCCACTCATATAGGATTAATGCCAATGTGAGGGCAAAAGTATTAGATAAAATAATCAATACAAGTAAGACAATACCTAACACGCCTTAAATGCTAATTATGTGGGACACATGGAGATGGACGCTTGGCATTGCGTTACTTCACACACTGGTGACCATTACCCTAGGAGGCTCGTTCTATTGCTGATGCCATTTTGCAGATTAGAAAAGGGAAACCGAAGCTATACAGAATTTAATGACTTGCCTAATGTCACAGGAACTAATAAGTGACAAAGGAAGACACAACTCTGCATGTGACTATCTCCAAAGCCCAAAGCCTTAAGGCTCCTTCTCTACTGGAAGTTAGAAGACAGGTGATGTGGGACCTTTTAGGACCTTGAAGATGATGTGCATTGGTTGTGCTGAATCTCAAATGCATCTATATTTCCAAGGGTTTCTTGTCCTTTATTTTCAAGAGTCTTCACTATACCTCTTGAGGAATCTGTCTCAGCTTCTATCATAATGAGATCTATCATATAGTAAAAATTCAGTTGTTTAATAAATAACTACATATTTTTTTAAATGACAAACTCAACAGAATTGGCCTTTACTTAATAATCACAAACACCAACCTTATGAATATTTCATGCTCACTCATTTCTGCTGAGAGTGTAAGCATCCTGCATTTCTATAGCTCCAGATTATGCAGGGAACAATGGAAAACATATGTTTTGTGTGTTTTCTTTAACAATTTGATGATGGAAGAACACCTGGCAGTGTTGGAGATAATGTAAGAAACGGTCGCCTTTTGTTATTTGAGTGCTTGAAATAAAAATCTCAAATGGCAAGTTGTAATCCAAACCACAGTAATTATAGAAGACTAACAAAAGGTAGGTATACATTTTAAATTCATAAATCTAAATGAGTCTATCTGCAAGTAAGTAAACTGTATTCAATTTTCCACAGCAGCTACCTCATCAACACCATCACCCAACATACTGCAGACACTGTGCTGCTCAGATGTTGGAAACTTTCAGTTTTGGGTTCAATTGTTCCTTTCCTTCTTTTTTTCTGTCTTCTTTCAATCAATAAATGTTAGAGTTGTTTGTTAGAAGTGATCTGAAGGAGCACACGGTTCAGTGACAGTGCAGAATAGGGAATCCAGATGAAGGATGGGAAGGATCATTTTGGATCCTCCAAAAAGGAATGTTTAAACCTGGAGGAGGGGACCAGTAGTTTATCTGGCAGTAGGGTGGGTGGAGGAGGTTACAGGCATTGGAAGAGCCCATGGAAGAAGCAGGTACTTTCTAGAAGCTGGAGAGAGCCAGTGTGGTGACAGCGTAGTGACTGAGGGCAGTAGCAGCATGAGATGGGCAGAGGCCAGATCTTGCAGGGTCTAGTGAGCCATGATACCAAAGAGTTTGGACATTTGCCCAAGAATTGTCACAAGCCATTGAAGGGTGTGAAGCTGGGGAGACATGGGATCTGAGTCATATTTATAAAGATCATGATCATTCTGGCTGCTGAATGCTGAGTGAGAAATGGAGAGAGAATTTAGGACATACATGCAGTAGTCCAGATGAAGGTTATGTTGGCCTGGAGGCCTGGATCAGGAGAGTGAAAGGGAGCTGGAGAGAAGTGGATAGGCTTGAGTGGCATTAGGGAAGTGAAATATACAGACAAGAGTGATTGATTAGACGTTGGTGGTAAAATGAGGCGTGTGTCAAGAGGAAGCTAGAGATAACTTGGCAAACTTGGGAGATGGTGAGTTCCATTTTGGACTTTACAATATTATTTCAAAATGCTCTATTTTATTTCCTGGGAAATTGTAGCAAGAAGACAAAAGCATGTATGCACAAGGACAACTTCCAAACTGTGCTTCACAATGCCAAGACTTGAATCCATGTCTTCACAGCAAAGGCCGCTCTATCTGTTAGGCTCTCCGCTGTATTCTCAGAGCCTGCTGTAACGCCTCGGCATAGACTCAGTGCCCGGTAATGAGTCTATTACTGGAGATGAGCACTGTTCCTGTCTGGGATATGAGAGGCTTGCAGAAGCAGGCTGTCATTTCCTTGTCCTTGCTTTTCCCTGTCTTTCTTATTTCCTTCTAAACTTTTACTTAAGTTTCTCATTTATGAGCTATTTTATGGAATTAGACAAATTGACACTAAAGTTCATATGGAAAAACAAATATATAAGAATAGCCAGGAAAAAAACAAACTTTGAAAAGAAAAACTCTGAGAGTGTCTAGCCCTAGAAAACATTAAAACATACTATAAAGCCTTTATAATTAACCCAATGTGCAATAGATGAACGTATAGACCAAGAGGCCAGGGGAATAGAAGGAAAGCCTAGAAATAGCCCCAAATACTTATAGGAATTTAGTATGTAATAAAGGTGGCATCTCAAAGCATGGGGGTAAAGAAGGGCTTTTTAATAAATGGTGTTGGGACAACTGTGTAGCCATTTGGAAAAAGACAAAATTGGATCCATATTTCACACCCTGTATAAGAATAAATTCCAAATAAATTAGGGATCTAAATGTAAAAATATGAAACTATACAAGTACTAGAAGAAAACCTGGGTAAACTCCACTTTAAACAGTGTAGAGAAAGCCTTCTAACTATGACTCCAAATGCAAAAGCAGCACAAAAAAAGGTTGATACATTTTACTACAATAAAAGAAGATACACAGCCAAACAAAAACAATATAAATAAAGTCAAAAGACAACTTAAAACTTGGATAAAATATGCATAAAATATGCCACAAAGACCTCATGTCTCCAGTGGATAAAGAACTCTTAAAAACTGAGGCACAAAAGGCCAAAAAGCTGATTTTAAAAAATGGGGAAAGACAAGGACAATTCACAAAAGAAGATATAAAAATGGTCCTTAGACATATGAAGAACCAATCATTCATAATTGGAGAAATGAAAGTTAAAATACCGACCCAGAATTCACCCCGTATCGGACTGGCACAAATTAACAGTGTGACAATGCATTTTGTTGGCAAGGCTGTGGCAGTCAGGAGCTGTCACACATTGCTAGTGGGAATGCCGATGGGTAGAAGCCCTCACGAGGGGAATTTGGCAAAATCTAACAAAACTACACACACGTGCATTTTTCCTGAAGTCCCGCTTGGAAGAATCTACCCTGAATGCATACTCTTGACAATCTGAAAACACATATGCGCGAGGTTACCCGTTGCAGCCTTATTTGTAATTGTAAAATTTTGCAGAAAATCTAAATGCTTGTCTGTAGGAGAGTGGTTGAATAAATAATGGTGCAGCCATAAAATGGAGTATTGTGCGGCTTTAAGAAGAATGAGGATGACTTCTGCATACTGATCTGGAGTGATTTCCAGAATATTCTGTTAAGTGAAAATACCAAAGTACAGAAAAACATCTATAGTATATTCTCCTTCATGAAAGAAAAACAGGTTATAAAAAATATACATATATCTACTCATTTGTGCAAAACAATGCAGATGGATAAAAAAGCAACTAAATCGATTTGTAATCTCTGTGGGGTGGTTGGGAGGAGTGGGAAGAAGTGGAGAATGGGAGCAGAGGAGCAGGAAAGGGAGGAATACACCTTATTGCAGCACTTTGACTCTTAGAAACAAAGTAACAAAAAATATATAAAAGTAAACATATAAGCAAAATCAACCAGGATGTGAGGGGAACCCAGTGTGGAATATAAACAGTAATAAATGAACCTACTTGTAACACAGATGAATAGCAGAACCTCACTGAGGGGGAGAGGAAAAGAGAGTTACCTAAATAACTTGGGACTACAGAATTTTGACTGGGTACTCTAAGGTTAAAGGCAAATACTGTTTAAAAATGCTGGGCTTTAGTTTTTAAATGTATTTCTCATAGAAGAACGGGTACGCAATTCTGAAATGATTTTATGTGTATATAAGGATTAAATAAATAAGTATATTCTAGGTATTGTAGTCAGGTTTCTCACTGCCAAAGTAAAAATTTACAAATTAATAAAGCCTGCAAGTATAAATGTCCACTATGGTGATTATAGTTAATAATACTGTACTGTATATTTGAAAGCTGCTAAGAGAGCAGATCTTAAAAGTTGTCATCATAAGAAAAAAGAATGTAACTATGTGTGGTGATGGATGTTAACTAAACTTACTGTGGTGATCATGTCACAGGACATGCATGTATCAAATCACTATGTTGTTCACCTTAAACTAATACAATGTTATATGTCACTTATACCTAAAGGGAAGTTTCTATATGTGGATTTGGAAACTGGATTGACAGGACTGAGAGAAAACAGAGACAGAAGTAGAAATATCATCTTCAGGATTTCAGCAGCATCAATAAACTGAGGTACTATTTTTTTCACTATGTATTATTTCCTACTAATATCACATTAGGCATTCATTGAGCATATTTGTTATAAGAAAAAATGGAACCAGATGTCATTAAGAAAAGAAAAAAAAACCTTAGGATGATTAAAAAAGAAAAGTGTGTTCCCACAGTAGTTGGCATAATATAACCCAGAGGTTAAGAAACTTTATCTGTAAAGACAGATGGTAGGTAAATATTTTAGGCTTTGTGGGCCAAGAGGCAAAATCAAGGATATTATTAGGTACTTTTATCAAAAGAGAGAAAACAGATTTTGACAAAAGTTTTTGGTAAATTTCAAAATATAAAAATAATAATTTTATTATTATTGAATAACAAAATGTTATTACTAAAATATAAAAGTATAATTTTTCTAATACTCTAATAATTATAAGAATGAAATTCTTGTTTATAGGGGATAACATTTTGCTTAATTGGAATTCAAAGTCAGTGTTCCCTATTATCATATTGATTGCAAGTGTTCATCTGTAAGAAACATTCTTAGTTCACCAAAAACAGCTGGCTAGTGGGATTTTGCCCCTGGGCCACAGTTTGTCAATCCCTGACCTGGCTCTTGCCTACCCCTCCAACTTCCTCTCTGCCATCCACTCCCTGGTTCACTCCGTTCAAGCCACAGTGGCTTCCTTTGCATTGCTCAGGCACCTCAAGTTTCTCCCTGCTGATGAGGCTTACCACTTGCTGTTGCTTCTACCAGGTACACAGTCCCCAGCTCTTCACCTGGCTGGTGACATATTTAGATTTCAATTCAAATATCAATTTCTTCAGGAGACCAGCTCTGACCACCCTATCTAAGTGGGCAGGCTCCAACTCAGCCACTTTCTGTCCTATTACCCAGTGTAATGTCCTCTCTAGTTCTTACCACTCTCCACAATATCATTCTTAGGTTTTTATTTAAATGGTTTCTTGTGTGTGCCTCTAGTCAAAGTTCCATGATACAGAGAGTTAATGTTTGGTTTAATCCAATGAATTAACCATCGCTTAGCACATAGTGGCTTCTTAATAAACACTTGAATCAATAATGATTGATGAGAGAATAAAAGGGTTACCATAATCCACATATTGCATATGCAATATAACGAAAGCTGGGCAGAAAAGACACAGCAGTCACAACGGGTGTTTCAGACCCTGAAAGATTCCAGCTGTTCTGCTGGGATCCTGAGTGAGAGTGGCCAGTGGTAACTTTACAATTGCCTGTTAAGAACCTCCATTTCAGGCCTGTCATTAACTTGTCCTGGGTCTGGAATCACTGCCAATGGTTCGTCTAGCTTCTACGTTGACCATCGGAAGCAAATGAACATCAGATGAGATACAAACGCTCACACAACTCATCTGCATTCCATGCAAACTACAAAAATAGTACAATAGCACATTCACGTTTAAAATGGCATGACCCGAAGACTCCCCAAATAATGGTGGTGTCCAGAGTCATCTGTGAGTCACTAGATAGCAAGATTTAAAAGATCACATGTTGGTGACCAGTTGCCTCTGAGAATAAAATCTTTCCTGTTCTAAATGGAAATCCCATTGGATTCTGCATGGTAAGTAGTGAGGGTAAAATGCAAATTACTTAGTATCAAAACTTAGTATAAAAGCTGCTAGGTGTACAGAGAAATGAAATGAGAAAGGGAAGCTACAATTAGAAAAGATTCTAAAATTATCATTGTCACAAGCTTAGGGGAGAAAATTAGCCATCTTCCAGACACTGCCGTGAGGAGAAAACTTGTAAATTAGATTTATAGGGGAGTAACCTCAACACAGATAAAAAATAAACAGAAAGGAACAAAGTCAAGCACCACTTGTAACTAACCTTGAAGAGATCAACTCTTTGATGGATTAAGCAGCCTACCTAGAGTATGTGTCTGTCTAGCGATGATTAACTGCTGAATTGAAAATGAATTTATGTGAAGTTTAGGACACCCATTTGCAAGAGCAACATATATTAAAACTTTTATAGAATAACACTTTATATGAAAGTCAAATAAGGAAAACTTTTGCTTCCCCTCAATGAAGTCAGTGAGGATCATGCAAAATCGTTAGAGGGCTTGCTTTGTTTCAAAATCATTTGAACAGTTTAAAATTATTTCATAAATACCAAAAGTAAGAAAATGTCATCTACAATCCAATTTCCCTACTATTCAACTGACTTCATTGTCTGGGCAATGTTCATCTCTTTGTTTTATGCATGTAAAATATTATACAGTTATGATAATAGCCATCATAAATAATTTTGCATTCCGTGTTTTCTTACTGTATCACAAACATTCTTAAGTTGCTATATTGTCTTTATTGTTTTCATTTTTTATGACAACTGAGTAGTCCATATCGACATTGCTTGATGATTTTTGTATTTTCCCTAATTTTTCTTTATTAAAATATTATTGAAGCTTTTACACTGTTTTTGAAGTTAAATTTATTGTGTTATCACAGAAACTAGTTTGAAAATAATATCAATACAAGAAGAGAATTACCTAAAAATGTCATTCTGAAAACAATGTTTTATTTATGTGCATCTTCAATTTCATGTCATAAAAAAGCAGTATAGATAGAATGTTGTATTCTATACTTTCCCTTAACGTTATGCCCAAAATAGTCTTCTGTTTTTCTTCAGTGATTTTTTTTCACCCTATCCACAGTTACGGTTGCTCACATTACTCAGTATTATTGTCTTTAAGTAATTTATCATTCTCTGAAATCAGTGCTCTAATGAACTTGTGTCCTGGTGCATTCTCTGTCTCCTCCCATTAGAATGTAAGCATCATGAGGGCAAGGGTCTGGCTTGTCTTGTCCAGTACTGTGTGCGCAGACCCTGGAATGGTGCTAGACACAGGGTGCATACTCAATCAATAATAGTGGACAAGTAGATAAATGAAAATTAGAATAATTTCAGGGCAATTGGTAGAGCCACATTTTGAATCCCAGAGCTCTGAATCTGCAGAGGTGTTCTCTAGTATAAAATGGAAGAGTAACCCATGCGCCATTTTTCTTTCTGCCAGTTCCCCAATGTGATGGCAATAGTCAGTCTTTGTCTCTTAAAAGAACTCTAACTTCTTAAGGTTGCAAAAGACTTTATGGTAAATCTCCCAGCTCCTCCAGAGACAGGGAAGTGTGATTCCCAGATGTAACAGTGAACTAAGAGCAGTCTATGGATGCTTAGTTGTTCCAAACCGTAAATGTTATGACATACTATTTTTTGATATTTAGTAGTATGTTATAATACTATTTTACAATATTGTAGTGTTGTAAAAAGGACATGAGCTTTGAAGTCATCTTGGCAGATTACTTAATCTTAATTCTGCTAATTACCAGCTGCAGAACTTTGGGCAAGTTACTTGCTCCACTCAGCCTCAGTTTCCTTTTCTGCAAATTAGGAGAAAGTAATAATACCCTTTCAGATGGTTGTGGTGAGGACTAAGGATTAAGTAAATTGACATAAAAAACAGCTATGCATCTATATTTATACGTAATATTTGGAGCAGTGCTTTGTGTATAGAAAACATTCCATAAATATTAACCATCAACATCATCATCATCATCATTATCATTATGCAATGGTCAACTATTGTGCAAGTCTCAAGTAACTTTTCACTTGTAATATCCAAATACCAAAGTTTACAAAGTGTTCCTTTAAACAAATAGGGCACATTCAAGGCTATACCTTGAATATTCCTCTCACTATTTAAATGGCAATATGCTTTCTTGAGTAGGAGAGGAAAGGAGGAATGATCAACTTTTCACTGGAAATGGTGCTTAATCGTGGGTTTGAACATGCAAATGCATCATTCATGTGAATGCCGCTCCTCATGTGTGCTGAGGGGACGGGAATGTTAACTGCCACTGCTTTTGACTATAAAAATCCCAGGGGCCAAATTATGTAAATTCTCATGGAGCTCAGGAGAGTGTTCTGCCAACCAGTGGACATATAAATGTTGTTTATGTTATAATGAAGATACTTAAGTTTCTGATAAAACGACTTCTTTCTTCAGGCGATCGCTTTAGGACCGAAGGCTTTCCTTGAAGGTGAAGGGGATTTATGTTTTTACCCAGACTCATAAATTAAGTGAAAAAAATCCTGTCCGAGTCAAAGAAAGAATCTTCCCTCAGACATAGGTGCGCCCATAGGCTCCAGCAAATTCTCTCTCATAGGCAGCGCCTGCCGGAAATCTTTTAGTAAGAAACATAACTTATTGTACTGATTCTCCTCCACTCTTTTCAAAAAGATTTTTTTCTTCCAAATACTTATTAGATAATGATGAATTAGTAAAATCTGAACACAAATTAAGAACATATAATCATGATCAGGAAGACAATCCTTTTTATAAGGATATGATCCCAGGCCATGGATAGGAAAAGTCAGCCACAGTAGCTTCGTTATGGATAGAGTAGTCAAGACCAGCTACGCTACGGTGCAGTAACATATTCCAAAATCTCTGGGGCTCAACCTTAAGAGCTTATTTCCTACTCAGGCAAATTTCACTCTAGACTTGTAGCTTTTCAAGACCACTCTTTTCAAATGCTGACTCAGAGATCCAGAACCTTCCCATCTCTTGACCCCAAGGTGTCATTATGCCCGCTCTGTGACTACCACTAGAAGGAAGGACAGAGCCTGTAGAACTCACACCCATTCTGTTATTCTTCAATTTGCCTAAGACCGTAGGCCAAAACTAGACAGAATATCCCTTGAGGGGGTGGGGAGGTGGTGGTCATATAGATATTCAATGAGCAGTGGAGTGTAAACATACAATTCCAAAATATATTCTGAGAAATACTAGGGCTATAAGATATTCTATAGGAAAATGCAAAAGGGCAGGGACATCCAGTTAACCTAAACACTATCGATAATATGACCTCTTAAATTTCCCACTTGGAAATTCTCAATGCGCATTAGCCATTTTCAGCTCTCAAAAACCATACTATAAATAATCATGATTACTGTTGTTTAATTGAATTTTTTTCAAACTTTATTGACCATAGAATAATTCCTTTTCATAACACCCGTGAACCTAATGTGCCACTTAACCCACATTAGAAAAATATCCCATTAGGCATCTTGAAATACTAAAAAGAAAAGTATAGTGGGCACTGAATAAATATTTATTGGCAGACCATTAAATGAATGAATGAGGAGTCACTTTTCAGACTCCGGGACACATGTTAAATCAAATTTTCAAGGACCAAAATTCTATACAACATCTGCATTAAAACTGAAAAGTAGAAATCCTGGGTCAAAGAACTAGTTTTTGCTTGAAGATGCTACATATCAATTTTGTGTGTGTGTGTGTGTGGGGGGGGGGGGTTGTTGTTGTTATTTTCCCCTGTGCTGACTTGAGGGGTGTTTTGATGTCATCAGCCCAATATTATCTGCCCAAGATTTCACAGTGGAATCATCAGGGTGTTATGCTCAGCATGTATAATTCATCTCACACTTCCTTCCACACAGAAATTTAGGAATGGTAAACAAATACACCATTGTGATGAAGAGAATACAAATTATATGTCATATAAGCCATGCTTTAGATGGTATTCCATGCTAAAACCCTCAGAAACTCATTGTAGGGAGACTGAGCAACAGACACAGTGCTGCTGGTACATTCCACATCATCCAGTTCAGTGAGGCCTTGAGCAATGATCAGGCATTGTAACAGTAGCTAATGGTTTGCACTGGGCCCAGAGAGTGGCTGGTTGTTGGCAGCCAACCACAGAAACTGGGAGGAGAAAACAATATGGAACCAATATTATTTGCCATCTAATTCTGTATAATCCAGAAAGGTGGTTATGCTGAATGATAACACACAGAGGAAAGATTAAATATAATAACATAATGTTCAAGCTCTGCACCAGAAGTTATTACTTTTGGCACCATAGAGGCAGATGGCTGGCGCTGGCCATTGCCAGGAGGTGTTAAGTGGGTAAGTGGTACTGAGGAATAGAGTCATCTGTGGGGAAAATGACAGTAATGAACTGCTTGTAATGCTGTGAAAACCCAATGAATTTGATTAAACACAGATTGCAAAACTGTTTCCCAGACAACCATTGGACACAATCATTTATGCTGAAATGTGCTCTCTCCCTGTGACAAGTCTGACAGGAAAACCAGTGCTTCTGCTGCCAATTCGTTGAGCACCTTGACCAAAGCAGTGAGCGAGCAGATGAAGAGAGCCCTGCCCTCCTAGCCTCCTTCAGTCAGCAGGTTCATATGCCCAGACTTGTCTAATTCTGTTGGCAGATTTTCTAGAAGAGACAAGGTCAGCATAATAACAAGTCATCTGGTTGGAGAACAAATTCGTGTAAAGTTTTTATTAGATCTTTGTCCTATATTCTCAATGACGACACTACCGGTATTTGATTAAGGTGCATATGGTACAGTTTATTTAGTGTGGATATGACAGATGAGCATACAGCAGTAACAGGGTAAGAGTAGTTAGTTACATGTATGATGTTTGCAGATTCAGATGAAGAGCACAGAAAGAAATGGGCCTGGAGAAGCATTATAGATTAGGGTGGAACTACACCAAGTTTTGTTCTGGAACCCCTGCTGGTGCACCACCCCTTCATTACCGTTCAGTATAAGATAAATGCAGAAATTGAGAGTAAGCATTTAGAAATGTTTAACAACTTGACAACGCTGTTGAATCTAAGACTGAAAAAATGGATTTGTATTATTTGTGCCTTTTTTAATTTTTATTTTTCTGGTTATTCGCTTTCATTATACTTTACAGAAGTTCTCTGATTCTCTTGAAGAATCAATGAGTTGGATTGCAGACACAGATTTAGTCTGAATTTCTTACAAGATTTAGGGCATTAAGCAAATTACTACCAAAGGAGAGAGTATAGCTAGAGAGAAGGACTGTAGACAGAGATCTGAGACACCTGTGCCTGATGACGTTAGGGAGAAGAGGAGGAATTGGCAAAGGAGACTGAGAGGGAGCAACCCAATGGGACAGGAGGACAATCAATACCATCAATCAACAGAGTGTGGGGTTTGGGAAGCCAAGTGAGGAAAGTGTATCAGGGAGAAAGAACTCATCGACTGTGTCAAATGCTGCTGATGGTCATGTAAGATGAGGACTGAGACCTTTGGGTTAAGAAATGTGGAGCTCATTGATGACCATGTAAAGGCGTTATGGCTTGTGGATGGTAAAGACAAACGTCACATGGAAGTAAGTTTAAAAGAGATTGGCCAGAGATGAACGGGAGACAAGGAATAAAACAAGCCTCTTAAGCAGTTTATAGCAAAAGGGAGCAAATATATGGGGCAATCACTGGCAGCAGAAGTGAAGTCAAGAGAGATATTTTATGTAAATTTTTAAGAGAGCTTCGTCTGGGTAAAACATCAAGTAAGTAATAGTACAGGTCATAAAGAGGGAAGACAAACCCCGAGGTGGTACTCAAATGAGCAAATTTGGGAGACTGAGTAATGGAGCTGTTAGAAGTGAACAGAGTCAGAACAGAGAACACCGCTAAAGCAAGCACAGGAACCACTGTAGGAATCGCTTGTCTGACTTCAAGGGCTACACTTCTTTAATTCCGTAAGTGGTGCTTACCAGGAAAATTGCACAGGCATTTGTTTGCAAATGCAAACTCCTTTGTAATCATCATTGAGCAATTTGCACAATCACACATCTCTTCAAACAAGTAATTAATACTGATACTTAAGTACTAAACTGATAGGCTTTTCTTGCTCTCTTGCTTCTGAGCTAGTCACATTCTAGCCGTGATTAAGAATCAGCAGAGACAGTTCTGTAAGGTAATGGGTGCAAGACAATTTTCTGTAGTCTCTTCTGTCTCCAGTTTTACACGGATGTGTATTAACTAAGGGTAGAACTGAAAGCAACAATGCTCTTTTTCTTTTCATTTTTTGTCTTTCAGAACTCTTTTCTTTAACAAATGGAAATAAAACTATATCATGTATATGTGTGCATGTATATATATATTTATATACATTTTTATATATTTACATATATACACAAATATATAACATATATAAATTATATATATAAAACTATATAAGATACACACATGGCTTTGGCACATATATATAAATATATTATATTTCATATTTTATAATTTTTTTGCATTTGTATTTTATAAATTTATATTTTGCTATAAGTTGTCTATAATATACAGTATATTTCAATATCATGGCACTCACATATATTGAATATTATCATCTCAGATGCATAATACAAAAGGAAAATTTTGGTCACTCATGTCACAGTTCATTGCAGATACACCTGGTCAATGGGTGGTTTCCCTTGGTCATTGAGGACCCCAGACTTCTTTCCTCTTGTAACTTTGCCTCCCTTTAGGGTCTTAGAAAAAGCATATCTTCTTCTTAACTACTTTGCCCTGGAACTGACAGATCGCTTCTACTCACATTCCAGTGGTGAGAACTAGGCACATGACACCTCTTAGATGCATGGAGGCCTGGGGAATGCAGCTCATGTTTACCCAAGTCAGTCCCTTCCAACATAACTCTATGCTATGTAAGGAAACTATGCCACTCTGGTGCCCAGTCAGCTATCTGCTGCAGAGAATGAACATTTCAAGGTCAAAGGCAATCATATCAGTATCTGATGCTCTTTGCCCAGGTGATATTCGAAAGAATTCAGAGTTCTTCTATATAGAGAAAAGCAAGGAGAAGACATATACAAATGTTCAAACATGACTTAATCTTTGATAAATTAGACCCCTCTAAATATCATTTAAGGTGAGAAAGTTTTGGTGGTTTTTTTGCTTGTTTCATAGAATTTATTAGCCCAGAAATCTGCAAATGAATCATGAATCTTGTCATAACCTATACCTTACAACTAGCATCAATTATCGATTTAGAACACATGGCATTTATTGCTTTCTTATTTATAAGATCGCATTAGTAACTAGTGGCAATAACAAAGAACAGTCGGCATCAACGCCATTCAAAAGAATAATAACAGGAAAAAGAATGTCCTGGGACAGCAACTAAAATCAAACTTGGATGGAAGACAAGGAAAATGATCGTTCTTCATCATAATTGTCATCATATAAAATATTAAATGTCTTCTTCATGTTGACATTTTCATCACATCACATATTCTTCATATAGAGGTATTTCTCTGAATTAATTTTTGACTTCTTTAGTTTCTATAAATACATATATATAGTATCTAATATATATATTTAATGCAACATTAGGTTGTGTTTTTCCTTCTTTGGTTGTTGGTGTGTTTTTCTCTTTATTTAAAAGCATAGCATCTGAACAGAAAGAAATGCATACAAGTGATAGTTTTAGAAGCTTAATAAATCTACTCAGTATAAAGAATTGATCACCTCCTATTTCAGGCATCACATTGCTCTTTCTTTGACTGAGCACATGTTGGGGGGTCCACAAAAACAGACAGCCTCAGTGAAAGTTTAAGGTAAATAGCAAGTTAAAAAAGAAAAGAAATCTTGATTTTTTAATAACTTTCGGCAAGAGATGTGTGAAATTTAGGAATCAGGTAGGTCATTTTTCACTGGCTTTTTTTTATCCAAGAAAATTGTCTTTTTTAAATCTACATTTAAAAGAGAATCCCTGTGTCAGCATCAGTTCAACACTGAAAAGTCATCTCATTCTCAAGACAGATCATAAGGGTACACATTTGGGGGAAGAAAGAAAAAGGTTTTTCCTTTATTGCTGAGTTGAGCAGAGTGCAAAAATTATGCTTAGAAAGAAATAATAAAAGAGATCAGTTAGATCTTACGACCTTTAGAATATCCCGACATCAAAGTGTCATGAAGTTGCATTTGCAACTTGAAAGAGTACTCCTTAAATATTTATTAAATGTTTAATTAAATTAAATTTATTAAATGTAAGATCTTAGGGATTGTGTCAAATCTCTTTGGTTTGGCCGCCCAGATCCCCTCTCACTTTTCTCCACCCAATTTGCTGCCACAGGAAGTGGTCTATACGCAGTCAACAGGCTCCTTTGTCCTTTGGCTTTGGATTGCATTTGGCCAATTGGAGCACTGGCAGGAGATTGTAGAGAAGGAAGAGAGTGAAGGGGTGGCATTACCGCATCTGGACCCTTCCTACAGGATTGTCTCAGGCTGGGTGGACTCCCCACCAAATGTCACAGCACCTCTCAATGTGGCTGTCACTTCACAGATCAATCCTTCCAAGAATCGCTCTCTTCCTTTGCCTTCTAAAGTGTGGAGATGGTAACAGCTCTGCTGTTATAATTATGGATATGCCATCATCCCTGTGGTTTCTCTGTACCTTGCCCACACCTTTCCAAGATCTCTTAATTAGAGAGTGCCTTCTGTGTCCCCAACCAAAGATCCTGACTGACTCAATGATAATGATTTACAAGACACAATGCCTATTGCTATAGAGTTCTATGCAGTCATGTATAAATATAAGACATGTACACAAATAAATATAATACATATTAAAAGTAGTAAGGGCCATATAAAAACAACTAACACGCTATAATTACTTCTTCATTGGCCATCAGGGAAGGTTTCATGGAAGACATTTAAATGGGACCTTGAAAGATTATCATTATTTCAGTAAGGAAAGATGCATTTTCCTTACTGAAGAAATGGAAGAAGTAGTGGTAAAAAGTGAACACTGGAAAAAAAATGGCATGTCTTATTTGGGGAACTGTGATGAAGTTTTATTGGAGTATATAATACATGGAGAGAAACAACAAAAAGGAGAGTAAAAATAAGTAGACCAGGGGTGAGTTGAATCAAATGTTGGAGTGGTTAGAAATCTGGTAGACGTTTACCAATGGCACCAACAGGTACACAAAAAGGTGCTCAACATCACAAATCATCAGGGAAAAGCAAATTAAAACCACAATGAGACATCACTTCACACCTGTTAGAATGATCATCATCAAAAAGACAAGAGATAATAAATGCTGGTGAGGATATGGAGAAAAGGGAACCCTCGTGCACTGTTCATGGCAATGTAAATTGTTATAGGCACTATGGAAAACAGTATGGAGGTCCCTCAAACCATTATAAAGAGAACTAAAATATGATCGAGCAATTCCACTTCTGATTATATATCCAAAGGAAACAAAATCACTATCCCAATGACATATCTGCTCCCCGTATTCATTGCAGTATTATTTACAATAGCCAACACGTGGAAACAAACTAAGTGTCCAATGACGATGAATGGATAAAGAAAATGTAGTATATATGACGGAATACTATTCAGTCATAAAAAGAAGGAAATCCTGCCATTTGTGACAACACAGATAGACCTTAAGGGTGTTGTGCTAAGTGAAATAAGTCAGACAGAGAAAGATAAACACTGTATGATCTCACTTATATGCGGAATCTAAAAAAACAACAAGAACAAAGTGTAGGAAGAGAGATCAGATTTGTGGTTGCCAGAGATGGGAGGTGGAGGTGGGAGAATTGGGTAAAGGTGGTCAAAAGGTACAAATTTCTAGTTATAAGATAAATGAGTTCTGGGGGGGCTGGCCCCGTGGCCGAGTGGTTAAGTTCGCGCGCTCCGCTGCAGGCGGCCCAGTGTTTTGTTAGTTCGAATCCTGGGCGCGGACATGGCACTGCTCATCAGACCACGCTGAGGCAGCGTCCCGCATGCCACAACTAGAAGAACCCACAACGAAGAATACACAACTATGTACTGGGGGGCTTTGGGGAGAAAAAGGAAAAAATAAAATCTTTAAAAAAAAAAAAAAGATAAATGAGTTCTGGGGATGTAATGTACAACATGATGACTATAGTTAACAATACTGTTTGTGTATTTGAAATTTGCTAAGAGAGTGGATCTTAAAGGCTCTCATAACAAGGAAAAAGAAGTCTTTGTAACTGTGAGGTGATGGATTTTAACCAAACTTGTGATAAGCATTTGGCAATATATACATATATCAAATCATTATGCTGCACACCTTAAACTTAGAGAGTGTTATATGTAAATTATATATCAATAAAAATGGAAAAAAAGAAATGTACATATATCAGAAAAATAAGTAAAAGTAAAAATCAATGATGAGTTCATAATTGTATCTTATTGTGTATGGAACTGTCATAAATATATAAATATTTGAGAAAAAAAGCTGAACTTCAGGAAAATTAATTTGGCAATAAGACTAAAAGGTTAAAAAGGAGACCTTTTTGGTGGACTTGTTAGAGTCTGAGGGAGGGTGTAACAAGCGGAATGAAGGGGAAGAGTAGATAGAGAAAGGGATTGAAAGAGTTCTGACTGTGGGGCTGAGAGCCGGTCGTATGGAGGCGTGACTCAGAGGAAGGTGTCAACGGTTCCAGATGGCAGACTGAGGGGAGGGAGGCTGCATTGATGGTCATTTGGAATTCATTAGAAAAAACAATTTGTGAGAAGAAGACAACTTCAATTTTGATAAAAACAAGTGTGGTATCTGCCAGCCTGACATTAAGATGAACTTGGGGAGCAGATGGTCACAAATGTGGAGTTGGAGCCCAGCAAAGAGGGTAGAGCCAGAACATAGATTTGGGAAAGGTCTAAAAGAGAGGACCATTGAATCACATGCAGGGAATGAAACTTGGATAGAAGCTCCCACGTAGGAAGAGAAAGGAAGAGGAAGATTAAGAGGCACGAAAATAGAGCTAAATATGTTCATGTGTAGAAAGGGGTTAGTGCAGCACCCGGTTCAGAGTAAATGTGTTTAATAAAAAGTTGGCTATTATTGAAGTCACTATTATTATTGACTGAAGGGGAAGGTCAGGACCTTGAAGAATTTTGGGAGTTGAGCCTTTAAATAAGGATTGATTTTGCTACAGTTTCAAATACGCTAATGTTGGAATATATTGAGAACATATATTTGGATATATCTATAAAAATAAAGAGAAATGGAGGAAAAAATAGATAGAGATAGTCTGCTCTCTGGTTGTCCTTGAATATTCTAACTTTCTGGGGTCAATATTTATCTTTTGTATCACTTCCAATGAATCGTAGAAAGCTTAGTGATTTCTCTTCGGTATCGTCAAAATTTGTACTGTTTGTATTGACTAGGAGCATAGATCATCAAGTCAGACTGCCTGAGTTGAATCCTGGCTTCATTTCTTACTATGTCTGTGATTTTGGGCAAATTGCTTAACCTTTCTGTTCCTCAACTTTTTCATTGATAAAATAGGGTCACGATATTACCTACGTCACTCTGTTATATAAATGAGTTAAGTACTTTAAAAGCAATTTTCCCAGGGTAACTAATAAAGCTTAGCTAATATTGCATTTGTTGTTTTCTGCTCCCACTTAATTATATATTCCTGTTTTTATACCACTTTCTACATCTGTTATTCTCTTCATACCCTTGTGGCCCAACACCAGATATTGTTGTAATTGTTGTAGCCGATGCATTGGAATAAACTGAGGAAGACAGACCAGTGCAAAGCAGAATGAGTATGAGCTTACCTTTGAATGAGGTATCCTTGAGCTGAGGTTTCCTGTGAGGAATTTGTAAGAGTTATATCCATCTCACTCTGGACCTGTTCCCCTCCTGAAATAATCTTCTCAAATCTATATTATTCTTTATGTTCTGGGCTATGAGACATAAGAGGCATGACGTATAGAGAGGTGAAATAAGCTGACCAAGTTTAAAAAATAAATCAATGAAATGGAAATGGGCAATTAGCATCAGAACCAAAATCAGTTCTGGAATATAAAAACAGAATCCTCCAGGCATACAAAAGTATGCTGTAATGACAATGGTTGTATCCACCAATCCTGAAAATAGTTTGTCACAATTTGAAAGATCTATAAACAACTTAAAAGCCCCCTCTCATTTCTCCAACAAAGTGAAACTAAAATTGCTCTCTGAAAGTGAGCTTTGAGAATAATATAAAACAGGTAGCAAATGATTGCCCTGATCTTCTGTCTACAACTGTTTTGTATGTATGTGTGATTTTGTACAAATAAGGAATTCTAATGCTTTTAAGAGGTAAATATTAGCCAGTTAGCCACAAACCCCTCCATCCCCTCTTGCTTAAACCCAATCTGATTCACATTGAGTTTTTTAATACCTGCCAGGATCTGTGGTCATTGGAGTTTGTAACTTAGCAGACACCAAAGGTAAGACACAGTTCGATTGTCTTAATTGGATTTCATATATCCACCTTATTCAGGGGAACTGACTGTCCTAAATTCAAGTTTACATAATTAATTTATTCAAAAATTATTAAACATTTATATTGAGTTTTTTTATTAACGACATGAAGTCAATGATGGTTTATTTCCCTATATCTCCCGTGTCAGAAATATTGCATTTTCTATTATTTACAACTGTAGAACCCCCTGACATGCCCCAGGGAGAGGAATACAAAAGCCTTTTGTTTTGTGGCCCACAACCTAGATATATACAATTTTTATTTATCAATCAGACCGCAGCAAAGCTGGGGGGAAAAAGAATCTGGGCTTTCAGCAAACCCAATTGCTCATTTCCCGCTATTCTTTTCAAAGGCATATTTTCATAAACATTCACACACTCTAAATCTTGGAGGAACAGAATATTAACTAGTCTTATTTTTTTCTAATCACTGGCTCATTTAACATGAAAAAGTAAATGACATCCTAGCTTATTTCATTTATTTTTTTATATTGCTTTTTTACTAATCCTGTAAAAGAAAAAGGCCTTAGGTATCATAATGTGTAAGATGAATGATGAGCTGGATGCAAACGCTCAGTTAATCGCCAAGGAACATCGTTCTGGGGTCTACATGGCCTTCTTTATAGCAGCAATAAAGGCTAGGGGATATTTTGGCGTTAATTTTTCACATAAAATGTTAATGAGATGCACAATTGACGACTATTCTTTCATTTCTGGATTTTAAAAGATAGTCTGTGCTGTGGTTCTCTTTACCCTAAGAAGAATTTCTTAAGAAGTAGAATCCTAAAGACTTCCTAACAGCTGTTTTCATGCTTCTGATAGATTTTTGTTTAATAGGTGGCTAAGAAAACAACATAAAACAATTCAATAGCTGAAATATAATAATTTATAAGTGCATGGTGCTCTGCAGTTTACGAAGCACTTGTGAGTTTATCGTCTCAGGTTGGGCTCGCAGGCAGATTCTGAGATGGAGATGAGCATGTGGGAAACTTAGCACAGTGTATTCTTGGAAAGGAAGGGGAAGAACATTGAACAGGGAGGAGGGAGAGATGGGCTGTGATAGTCACGATGAAGGTCTATGCCAGCCTCGTGAGGACCTCTGAAGCTGAGATGGCCCTTCTGCGGTGTTCTGAGTTGGGGTGAGGTAGCTTGGCGTTCATATTTCCCTGTTGACAAGTCCTTGCATGGGGCTGCCTCAGGAAGCGGACGTGACCTTGGAAGAGGTAAATCATTTCAGTTGAGGCATTGCCAATAGCCCTTAAATATTTGGGTATTCCCCTCTCCCCTCCCCAGTATCCTTTTACCCAAGCAATTGGCCATAGATCTCTTGGGAGGATGATGGGAGGAATCAGTACCATGTGGTGGTGTGGGGTCCTTCCTCCCAGGCACCTGACTTCTCCCTCAGTCAAAGGATTCCTGATCTGAACACTAGCTTTGTTGCAGAAAATGGGAAAAGTATTGTAACAGTTTATTGAAGCAACTTCCATCAGCTTCCTGATCCTCCATGCCAGATTTCTTTTGATTGTACACATGTAGAAGTACACTTATTGACTATCCACTAATATGGCCCTAAGCATAAGTTCTATTAATTGTCTCTATAATTCTCTTGGTCTGGCCCTCTGGCTATGACTCTGAACTTGCCACTCATTGCAATGTTTTTGCTCACCTGTCTTCTGATGGTTAAGTTCTGCCACCTGGCTTCTATAGTTTTGGAGTTTGATTACCCCTATTGTTATTAACCCAGCTGAGTAACGGTCACTCCTACAATTAGCCTTGTTCTACTGGATAGCCACCACTGAACTTTTTCATGATCCATGCTTCTCTCAGAAGAAAATTCCCAGTAGCTTTGGTAAAGGGCTTATCTTTGGGGGCCTCCTATGGAACATGGTTATCAGGTAGGTTTTCCAGATGAACAGAATGTACCCATCGTAGCTGCTGCCTTCACTGAACCCTCTACTTCTATTCCTCTCTTTCACTATCTGCCCTGGCATGTGGTATTTCCACTTCGCTTGCTGCAAGCCGCTTTCCCACTTCTAGGAGCCACCCTAGCAGTGTATGCTAAGTGTCTTAGTACCATCTCTAATAGTTTTCTATTATGATCAGTTCTGTATATCAGAAGTCCTGGTGGGCTCCTCTGGGCTCTCTAGTACAGGGTCTTGCCAGGCTGGAGTCAAGGTGTTGACAGGGCTGCACTCTCATCTGGAGGCCCTGGGGAGAATCCTCTTACAAACTCATTCAAGTTGTTGGCAGAACTCAATTTCTTGAGGTTGTAGATCTGAGGTCCCCCCTTTTTTGGTTGAAAACTGAAAATTTTAGAAAATATGTTGGAACAATTCTGGATTCAAATGTTTTTGCCCCTGAAGATTGTGGTTGTGGTCCTCCCTTTCTTCTTTCCTTTCTTCTTTCTTTCTTTCTTTTCTTTCTACCATGACTTTCCTAGGTGTATCTGTTGTGTCTATCTCTCTACGATGTGTGGCTGCTGCTATCTTTGCTCATTTTTTTAAACGCTTATTTTGCTTGTAGTCCTGACTTCCTAAGGGTCACCCCTGTGTCTGCACAGATTTGTGTCAACCAATGATTGCACAGAGGTTATGCTCACACCTGCTTGAGTCAGTAAGGCTCCCATCTCTAGCAATGCATCTGTTTGTAGGAGGATGCCCTTTCAAGGTTCAGAAAGTTTTCAGTTCTGCCCTAGATTTCACCTTCTGCTGGGCCCTTTCACATCTCCTACGCAAAAGTGTGCAGCCTCAGGGCTAACCAGGAGCGTGTGGCTGACTTGGGCCCTCTCTAGACCCCACTGTCTATGTGTGCAACCTCAGTCTGGGATATGCTGCCCTGACCGGGCAGCCTCAGGCTAGTCTATCTGTTGGCCTGCCCCACTTGACCAACTCTTTGATAGTCACTTTTAACAGCGAGGCTGCTGGGTGAGGCCATCACCCACTGCTCCACATAGTGTGAACTCCTTCAACCAGGCAGAGAAGCTGCCAATCCCATGGCTTGTGCCATCTGGCAAAACCTGCATGCCTACCAAGCTGGAATAAGGTAGGAGAAGGCCTGTCCAGAATGCTACCGATTCCCACTCTTCTTATCCAGAGTTGAGCAGATTTGTAAGAGTAAACACTTCTCAGATTGTTGTATGGTGTTGGTTGATTTCCAGAGCACTTACATGGTTGTGTTTAATTGTCCATCTATATAGCTGCCCTTTGGGGGAGGATTTGCCCATCTCCTTGCTTGGCAATGATTCAGCTTTTGGAGACCTCTTTTGGAATCTGTGAGTTACCTCATATTCTTCTAAAGACTAAGTTAGAGGCAGTTTTGGTTCCTTGAAAGCAGAGGACACTAATGAATACAACTAGATTTGGGGGGCTTATTTTATGAGTGAGCATGTCAGAAACACCCTTTGCTTTCCTCATTTCATAGCGCTGTAAAGCACATTATATGAAGGAGTTTCGCTTTTCTTAAAAAAAAAATACATTTTCTTTTTCCTGTGAAGGTAAGTTCTTGACTAAGGAAATCAGAAGAATCCTAAAAGAAACTCCACGGTGAGATTAGGCACCTGCCTCCGCTAGTTCACATGCATTGTTGACTTGGAGCTCTATTTCTGTCTGAGAGCGCTTGCAGTGTGACTAAGTTGAACTCTCTTAAAGACTCCAAGTGTGAGAATGCAGACCAGACACTAATTCCAGGCCAAATGTAATATTTGCAGACCTATTTGAAAGGCTAATTTATGAGAATGCTTAACGCTGGAAGCAAGAAAATAGTTGGAAACTTCTGCATAACTATTTTACTTTTAATGAGAAGGAAGAAGTCATTCTGAAAAGCAATCCAGAAAGATGACATGTCAATTTCCCCGCACCATCAGAAGCAGAGTTTTGAGGTTGATTTGAGACTTTACAAAGGCTCACGCTGTGATGCAGGCAGCTGCCTGATAGCAGGAGAATGCAGGCCACCTGCACATCACGTCCGCGCTCCACGGAGCTATCAGTTGTGTTGTTAACAGCTGGGAGGCAGAGTGGACTTGGAGTGGATGGAAACAGCAACGACCTTTCAGCAGAACTACATCTCTATTTACTAGGGCACTCAAAACGCTAACGGGAAGGATCTAAAATAATTTCACTTGAGTCTCTTCTTTTCTTTTAGCAGATTAAGCACAATTATGTGTATAGACATGATGAAAACATTCTTTCTTTCTTGGATTGTACCTGAGCTCTGATGTCCTTGAAAGTCAACCAGAAGTTCCTTTTCATTGCTAGGAAGGTCAACATGTGTAGAAGAATCATTTTTTTAATGGTTATGATGAAAAAACTGAGTGGTTCTGCTCCGAAACTAAACAAGATTCTTCCTCTGAATAATAATCACCAAGGGGTCAGAGCATTTCCTGTCTGACCTTTCACGATCCATATGAGAGGACTCTTCAAAGAAGCCTCTCTTGGCAACTGGGGGTTCAATTGGCTTCCTAGTCTTTAGCAAAGTGAATAGAAGTGGTCCTCATGCCCCAACATGCTTCTAGTTTTGGAAGGAAAACTAGCTTTTTTTTGGCACATTCGTATTCTAGAATTTAATAAATGCTTGGGCTTAAGGATGGGGCAAGTTGTAACCGTAATAAACAAACACCTTCCTTTTATTCTTATCTTTCTTATCTTTTCTACCAGATCTTAGCTCCTTCGTATATATTCATAATGTCTACAGATTAAAGTTTAGGCCCCAGACTTCCCAGCTGTGCTTACAAATGACCGATATTTCCTGTGAATATTGTTGGAAAGAGTCAAAATAGCTTCATCTCGAAAACTGGTGCGGAGAGGCACAGTTTATTGTGATTCTTACACGTGTGTGTGTGTGTGTGTGTATGTGTAAAGAGATGGTTAAATTCTAGTCAGTAGATAAAGCAAATATCTTATAAAATTACCCTTGAGAATTTACCTTAGACTGTGTAGCACAGCCCGTTTTGCCTCCAGTGTTGGAACGGTTGCTATTTCTTTGGTTGACCACCAGATGAAGTAAGTGACATGTTTAGGGACCAAAACAAACCACTTATCTTCAAACGTTAGACTCATATGCACACAATGAGAGGGATATCAGATTGAGACCAGATTAGGGAAACAAGATTCATGTCTCCCATTTCCTGTTCACTTCAAGGCTGCAAGGAGCAAAAGAGCCAGCACTATTTAAACTAGCCCTTTATCACATTTTAATTATTATTTTTAAATAAGCTGCTAAGCACATATAGAGGAATTCTATTGATTTGAATATGTGTGTTGTACCTGTGTGATATATTTATGTTAAGCACACATACACACTTCGGAACGCTGGTGATACATATTATTTTCCACATCCTCCTAAAGTTATTTTTTCCCCATGCACTATGGGAAAACCTAGCTGACATCTCCAAAATTGTCCCCTATTAACCATGCAACTCTACGCTTCTCTATTAAACCAAGTTCAGTAAGGGGATGTTGTCAAGAGTCCTCTGATGAGTTAGGCACACCTACCCTGTCCCTTGAATTATCCTGATTATTTGAATGGTTTGATTTGCACAAGATTTATAATTGCATAAGGAAACCCTGGGAGAAAGTCAGGAATGCCTTCAGACGCCAAATGAAAAGCTGTGATAGATTCTCTCAAGTAATCAGCCGCTCAGCTTTGTTTGGAACACAATCGATCTTGCCAGGGCTGAAAACCCATCTGCTGTTGATATCCTCAACAAGTAACAATAATTAGAAAATTCCTTAATTAGCGTACCATTTAAACTTCCATTGTCCAGGTAGACACTTTGATCAAAGCAAGTAGGACTGAGGAATAACGACAAACCTATTTGAATTTCCATAAACTTTGAATTTTCCTACCTTTTCACCGTATCAACCAACATTGCCCTTCCTGACACTTGAATAACAGGGAGGGATTTTAAGCAAAGCAAACAAAGGGTTGGTTTTCGCCAAGATCCGAACCCTGAGGAGCAGATTGTCAATGTTCCTTTACTGCTGAAGATACAGGGGGGTTCATACACCGTTTTCAAGCTGTTCGTTTCCCAGGTCAGCCTGCACTGACTGTGTCGCCTTCTCTAGTGGTTCACACAACGTAGTCTACTCAAGGGTCCCTGGGGAGTGTCATGAAATGCACGTTCCTTGGCCCCACTCTCAGCTTTTAACTCTGTAATTGGTTGGTGGTAGGATTCAGGTATATGAATTTTTATCAGTCTCCCCAGGGATTCTAAAGCAGAAATACTGCTTTTTGCACTCCACCTATGACCGCCCATTACCTTATTACTACTAATAATGGTTGTTGGTAGAGTGAGCAGGCCACTCTTGGGACTCAGCTGTTTCTGTTAGGAAGCTCTCTAACTGAGGAAAGTCCTTCTAACTTTACCTTTACCTGCTTTCCTGCTCAGTTTTAGCCTCTTATTCATTCATTTGTTAAACAAGTATTTCCTGACCACTTATAATGTGCAAAGCAGTTTTAAGTGTTGGAGATTCAGTAGTGAAAACAAACAAAATCTTGATAGCATCTGGAGAAAGGAGACAGAGAAGAATTATCCAAGTATTTAGAATACCAACTGTGCTGAATACCATGGAGAAAATTAAAGCAGGAGCCAGGGATAAGATGTGGGACGTAGGTTTCTATTTTAAACTGGGTTGACATGAAAGCTCTTGCTGACAAGTTGGAGTTTGAGTGACCCTGCCTCGTGGTTAGATGTGAATTCGGTATTCAGTTATGCCCCACACTCTGCTGGAAAGTAAAGCCAACACAGAAGAAAGCAGAGGGAAATTGGTTCAGGCAATCCTGCTGCAGACCCTGAATCCAACCATGCCAGATTTTTAGTAAGAAATTTAGTAAGATAAGCTATTAAATCCACTCCTCTATTTTCTTAGTAAGGCCAAACATTGAATTCTCTTTTTGATTAAGTAAAGAACATATTATGTTTGCCCTTTGCAACCAAAAATTCTCATATATACTCTAAAAACATTTATTTTAAAAAATAAAATCTACGGGGCCAGCCACGTGGCCTGGTAGTTAAGTTGGGCTCGCTTGGCGTTGGTGGCCTGGGTTTGGTTCCCAGGTGTGGTCCTACACCACTCACCAACAGCCATGTTGTAGTAGTGACCCACATACAAAGTAGAGGAAGATTGGCACAAATATTAGCTCAGGGTGAATCTTCCTCAGCCAAAATAAAATAAAATCTATTTTGCTTTCTCGCTACATAAAAATATTATAGAAAATGAACAAAAGGCAAAGAGGGAACAAAATAAATCTCAGGACATCACTTTAATGATTTTGCTGAGTATTCTATAATATTGCTTACTTATTGAACCAAACTCTATTGTTGTGTATTTAAATAATTTATCATTGTTGTTGGTAATGATACCCAACAAAATTCTGAGAAACATCTTTGAGGTGAATTCTTGCTCATCCATAATTATTTCCTTAGGATATATTTCTGGAAGGGGAATTTCAGGCTCAAAGGGTGTACACATATTGGTGGCCTTTGAAATGAAAGTGCCAATTTGCCCTCAATTAGGATTTAGTTTTGACCACTATCACAAGAGATAAAAGTGCTTATTTCTTTATATATTTGCCAACACCAGGAAATAGAAAAAAAAAAGTTTTAACATCTCTTTCTCTTTTCAAATCAAGGACATCATTATTTTATATCTGTGTTTTTATTTTTAATGAGAATCCTTTTTTCACCATATTAAGAATTTAATATATTTCTTCTTTTGTCAATTGCCAATTCCTTGATTCTAATGCCTTTAAAATATTTCGGTGTCTACCATTTTCTCACTAATTTCTAATAATGCTTTATATGTTAAATGTGTTTGTTAATGATAAAAATTCAAATTATAAGCATAATTTTTTATTGAGCCCAGCACAATGATAAGCTCTTCATATGCCATTTAATTTTCTTACTTTAATAATATGATCTATCATCATGCTTTGGCCTTAGTTATACACTGTGCAAGATACTCACTTAACAAAGGATAAGATTGCAACTTAGAGAGACGAACTTGCTCAAGACTACCCAGCAAGGAAACAACAGAACTGGAATTTAAAGTCAGGTCCACCTGAATCCAAACCTGTGTTTAAGCAAGGCACAAAGACGCTATTGATTATTATTTCCTCTCTATCCCATAGTTCAGAGGTCAGTAAAGTACATTTCTGAGGCCAAATCTGGCCTGCTATCTGATTTTGTGAATAAAGTTTTATTGGAACACAGCCACATGCGTTCATTTATTGCTACTTTTTCATGCTACAAGGGCAGACTTGAGTGGTTGTGACAGAAACCATATGGCCTACAAAGCCCTAAAATATTTAATATCTTGACCTTTACAGAAAAAATTTGCTGACTCTTGCAATAGCTTCTCATCCCCTGGAAATGATATAAATGTAGGGTCTCCTAGATGTATCCTTTCTCTCTCCATATCTACTGTTCCCTCAACATTTTTATCTAGAGTCAAATAAACGAATTATTATCATGCCTTTATATTAGCTATACACTGTGCAAGAATGTGGTTCATCACCTCTACTGACATTTTAATTCAAAAACTAACATTTTTTATTTCCAAAATATCCTATTCTCAGTTCCTCTTGTTTCTCAACATCTTGCCTTGTTTTAATGACACACTATCTTCTTGAAGGTCACTAAGAATACTATTTAACTTTTTAAAGATGTTATTTGGAGTAAAACTATTTCATTTGTGAGGATTGTTTCCATTTTTGATCAGGTGTTCACAAGATGATCTGGATTTTCACTTCTGGAAGCCATTTTGGAGCTCTCTCAGCAAAGGTGTAGATCCCACTTAAAAACCCTGGCAGACTTTCCTTCCAATGGCTCCCAGCTCACCCCTGCACACAGCTGAATTCAGTATACTGTCCATGTGCCCTACCAGCTCTGCCCCTGCACGTTGTCAGTAGAAAAATGGACTGTGTGTGTGTATGCGCATGCACATGTGTTTGAGGTAGATTATGATGTCTGTACTCAAAATGCTCCTAGCTCCCACGCTGTCTGATACGGATGAAATTCCTCTGGGTCTTAACTGCCATGAAAATTCAGTGTGCTTCCAAGCTGGATAGATATATTTCCTTTCATTTGATCATAATGGAATTTATTCTGGCAAATAGTCTTTGGTGTTTGTAGTATGAGGTTGGGCCTTTCGCAATAATTGAGGCAGATAAAACTCTGTTCCCTGGTTTTTCTTCATGTTTAGTAGGGATAAATCTGTGCGATCATTTGAACTAGAAGAATACAGCACACAGGAACTTATTGTTCTTAGCAACCTTTAGTATTTTAGATGAGACTCACTAGAACTTGTTAGTGAGACTCATTTGCTAAATAAGCTAAAGCAACAACAGGCTGCAAAACTGGAACATCGTGTACAAATCAGTAATAATAAAGGACCCAGCGTACTGTGAGCTGGTCAGATCGTATTGAGAAAATGCATTCCCCACCTGGTACCACATTTTGAAAGAGATATTGACAAGCTCCCCTACATCAAAACGATGGCAACCATAAGAGAAAATAATCTGGAAATAATGTCATATTGTTGAAGATTGTCTTCAGGTTTTTTAGTGCCTTCCAGATGGAAGAGGGAACAATATTATGAGTGGCTCTAATCAGCAGAAAAAATATTAATGATGGAAAATTATAGGGAGGCATTATATGGTTTAAAGGAAGAAATATTCTAACAACTGCAGATATCCAAAAACTGAATAGATCACCTTCTGAAAAATATTATATTAGTGTAGTGAAAAGCTTAACTTTAAGATTAAAATAACTAACTGTGTGAACTGGGGCAAATTCTTAAGCTTCTCTGAGCCACTAGTTCTTATGTTTCAAAGTGATAAGAACAATAATACTCATAACACAGTTTTTTTACCAAGATAAAACTATATTAGAATGAGATGTTCTTAGAACAGCACTCACACTCAATAAAAGCAGTCATCTTGCTCTTGACGTGATGTGTTGAGCCCTAACTCCCAAGACGTATTCAGGTGGAGTTGGGATGTTCTCCTGCCTGGAATAGAATATATAGGATTCCATTAGTGAATTGGAGGTTGGATTAGACGGTTTGGTCAAGTGAATTTTGATCATCACATATGAACTGACTTTGATTTGCATATCCTTCTGGTTTATTCTTTTATCCCAACAAATGTTTATTGACTGCCCATTAGTACCAAGATCATGCTGAGCACCAGAATTCCAGATGATAAATAAGATAAGATAAATTCTTGAACTCATGGAGCTTATACTCCAAGTGGGAGAGGAGATAAGAAATAAATCTTAAAAAGTAAGAAAACATTATGTGGTGGGAAATGCTCTACTTAAAATTATAGGAGGATAAAGTAACAGTGTGAATGGGAAGGCCTCTCAGAGGAGGTGGCATTGCCAAGAGTGACAAGAGGGACCACCTTTGTGAGAACATAGCTAAGAACATTCTTCCGAGATTGGAGTGTTTGCCCTGGTTGTTCTCTATGCATGGGATGCTTTACTGATTTGCACTACAGAAGAGTTAGTACCAAGATCCTAAGATAGAAATAAGGTTGGAGAGTTTCAGAAATAGAAAGAAGGTCAGTGTGATTGGAGCACAGAGGAAGAGCAGAGATATCCGTCTCTCCTTTGCTTCTGGGCGCAGAGAGACTACAACATTTGGTTCCTTGTAGTTAGACAGAGACATCTGACTTTTCTGTCCAATGAAATGCAAATAACGGTGATGTATGTTCTTCCTCAACGGACCAGTGAAAAGCAATTTTTGATCCTCCAGTCTCTCTCTTTTTTTGTAGGAGTGAATGTGAAAGGACACATATAGAGATGGCTCATTCATCAAATGGAAACAGATATCTGAGAGTCACTCACCTTGGAAGGAAACTATATAAACAAGAAATAAGCTTCTCTTATGTTAAGCAAATAAGATGATGGAGTTGTATGTTTAAGCAGCACAACCTAACTTATCCTGACTGAATCAGGAATGACTAGCAGTAGAGGATACCAGTAGAGATGCAGACCAGGACCAGATAATATGGGATTTGGTAGGCCAGGACAAAGTTAGGATTTGTGAACAAATGTCATGAATACTCCCTAGACAACAGGTAAGTTATGTGATCTGTCAGCTACTGATTCAGAATATTGAAACAACGCTTGAACTCTCAAACCCATATCTCTCAAAATTTGCATGATCTGCTGAAGTCCTACATCTTCACCCTACAACAACAATGCAGTGCTGCCCTCGCTACATTATGACACGAGAAAATCAACTTAATATATTTTATGAATTTGAGGGCAAAACAAAAAGAAAAGAAAGAAAACAACAGATAGATATAGTAAGTCCACTAAGGACGGCTTTCTGAATACTCTTTCCTCCTTAATGGTTTTTTGTCTACTATAACCATTTTCCTTTGTTTTGTTTTTGTTTTATTGTTTTTACAAAGTATTTTACCAAAAGGTATTTATCAAACAAAGAATTAATTTATAAGTATTTGTTGTAATTTTCTTTTTCTATCTTTGTATTTCCCTTTAAAGAAGGAAAGATTGCCAAGTTCCAAATTTAACTAAATGCACACCTATCTAAGTCCTAAATCTGAGTCATACTTAACAACATTTTAAAAGGAAATAAGCCAAATACTGTATTCCCTTTTTTGTCGACAATTGATTCAAATTTTATGTCATGTATGAAGTCAGTGAATGCATGACGACATGTTTAGTATTAGTTTTAAAATGTCTTCATTATGATGATATCATTGCCTAACTTTACTGAGAATTTAGTGCTGATATATAGTAGGCAGAGTTATAAGCACTATTTATATACTATCTCATTTAATCTTCACAATACTATAAGGTAGATTTCATTGTTCTGCCACTTTACATAAGAGGAAACTGAAGCTCAAGAAAAGTTTAATAAGCTGTCTAAGGTCACACAACTAATAAGTGGTTGAGCTAAAATTGAATGAAGGCAGTGTGAGCAAGGATCCTACATTCTTAATTATTATGAAAACTGTGTGATAACATAAGAAAGCTAAGGAGGAAAGCATTTACTTGAAGTCAAAAAAGTAATGTACTTACAGAGCTACCACTCAGCGACTTGGAGAAGATCTGTGATGACATTTTCTCAGTCCTTGGAGGGAAAGTTAACAATGGGTGTTGGAGATCAATGTGTTATGTAGAATAGCTTAGTCAATCTTTTTGAATCTCAACGTTCTTGTCTATAAAATGAGATTATAGTATCTTCCATATAGATTCATGGTGAAGACTAAATGAGATGATATAGTGTATATAGGACAAAGAGTAGACATTCAGTATATATCCATTATCTGATTGAGTAAGCCCTTTATTTCCTTCCCATCCCCCAGTGAGATCCTAGGGATTAGTGACACCTATCTGTAAATTGTTTTATAATCCAGAGATGAAAGCTGCTGCATATATACAATGTGATCGTTCCTTCTGGAATCAAGAAAGATAAAAAAATCCCTTGATTTATTGTGGAGTAAAATGTCAAGTGCACTAATGGTAAATAACAATTGCTCTTTTTATGTGTCTCTCCCCACAAGCCTATACCCATGCTATACATGCCACATTGTCTGAATTTCATGTAGGAGCATTCTTTTATGAAAATCCATCCAGCCCTTTTGAGCACAAATAGGAACTTAATATTTAGATATATGATTGATGATGATGATGATTGATAAATAGATGTCTATGTAGCTGTAGCCGTAGATATATAGACGTAGATATCTACGTAGCTATATATTCAGAGATACGGTATCGATGTAGATTATTAGATATAGATACAGTATATGTAGATATAGATGTAGATGTAGATATACAGATGTATAGGTAGAAATCGATATGGATGATATAGATATAGATATAAAATGCTGTTAAAGGCCAGGAGGTTGTGTGACTGCCATCGCAGCTGTTTTGGTCTGGGAAAAATATATTTTGGAAATAAGTTCTCATGCCAGGGCAGATCTCGATAACACTTGTTGTGTTGACTTTGGAGAGAAGAAAGGATGGAGTGCAAGGACCCTCCAGAATTCTCTTTGGCTGCTCTAGGAGTGAGCAGGCACCTGCGTGTACCAGCCCACCCTCCGATAAAGGAGGAACAGGTTTCCCCAAGAAAAAAACAGATTGCTGTTAGGAAGGGAAATAGATGCTTGGCTGCCTGAAAACAAATGTTCATTTTGTCTTTGCTTTAGATTTTTTCCAAATAACCTGCTAAATTAGGCACAACAATTGTTACCATCTACATGAGAATGGCGATTCCTGGAGTTTAAGTAGTTCATAGTGCTAGTAAGTAAAAGAGACAGGACTAGAGACCACCTTCTTGCCTTCTTTTCCAGGAGCTTTCCCACTACATCCCTCTGAAAAGATATTAATTTATTATTTGGTTTCTCTCAACTACAAATCACCTTATTTTTCCTTTTTCCTCTAAATCATTTTAGTGGACAAGAAGCTACAGAGAAAGTCTGTGTATCACTGTCAAATCGCCTTTGGACAATATCACCCTGCCATGTTTCTGTCGAAATGAATCTGCAACATTGACAGGAGAAAAATTATATAAAGTAAAAGTCCTCATTGTTCATTCGGGGATGGTCTCGGCTGGAGGAAGCCTTGGGAAGGGGCATCACCAATGTAGACTGGATACAAAGAGGAGAGGCTGGATGCCTCTCTGTGTTCTTGGGCACTTCTGCACTCACTTCAAAGGGCAATTTCACGTTGTCTCTGTCCTGGCTTTCATCCCTGTCCTGCAGTTCACAGCCATGGCAAACCCTGGACACAGTTTTATATTGCGTGCGTGGACAGTGTCTATAACATACTGACCTTGCTCAAGACATGGGAACCGGAGGCTCTTTCTTCTAAGCATGGAGAAACAAGCCATGCTGGAGCGTACTGACATGAAATGAAAGGATTTCAGAAGCTGCTTTCAGAATTTCCTGAAAATGAGGGGAATGAATCTAGAGTTGAGATGTTTAAAATTCTTTTTATAACTGATTTGAATTTTCACTGTAAAATATTGATCCAAGAAAAGTCTATCTCATAACACCTACTCACACATCCCTTTGATGAGTAAAAAGGAATGTTTGCTTTCTTCCTAGCTTGGATTTCCAGGGTTTACCGGGAATACAGGGGAAGAGTGTGGACTATAGTGTATGTTAAATGTTACGATTATCATCCATCTGCCGAATGATGCGAAAATAGAATCTGGCAGGAAGGCTAGCACTTCTTCCACCAGTACATGTCTATGAGTTTTTATTTTGGATAATCCAAATATCAGAAAGTTCAGGGGGCTGGCCCCATGGCCTAGGGGTTACCTTCACACGCTTCACTTCGGGGGCCCAGGGTTTCGCTGGTTTGTGTCCTGGGTACGGACATGGCATCGCTCATCAAGCTGCATGCCACAATTCGAAGGACCCACAACTAAAATATACAACTATATACAGGGCGCTTTGGGGAGAAAAAGGAAAAATAAAATCTTTTAAAAAAAAAAAAGAAAGTTCAGATGTTTATGTGGCTCTACCTGACAAAATTCTGTCAGGACCCTAATGATCAGACAAAGGAGAGAGGGAAAAAATTACATTTTCTGAAAATATTTTGAAAGCCACTCTTTGGTATATAGCCGTAGGCAATATCCTCTAGGGACAAGTCTTGACTTGAAGGATAAAGACAAGAATTTATTCACAAATATGGAGGGCAGCAAAGTGAAGATTTCTGCCCTATGGAAGAAAAAAGAGAGTCCACAGCCAGAGTGGGTTTGAGCTGATCTGCAAAATTGTTGGCCTAGGATCCTTTTAAGACTGCCATCCTAGATACTAGCTCTTCTCGCACAAACTCATCTCAACCACCACTGGCCCTGCATAGGTGACCCCCCTGGGAGTTATAACAAAGTTCTTGGAACTCAGGGGCAGGGAGCTGGGGTCATGTGTCATCCTAAGGGTCTACTATTTAGCCTCTGTGGCAACTCTGTTGGTGGTGGTTGATTTTTTTAAATGCACATAAAGTAAGATTCACTCTGTGGGGTACGGTTCTATGGATTTTGACAAATGCACACAATCACAAATTTACCACCACAACCATGATACAGAAATGTTCCGTTGTCCCAAAACTTCCTTCGTTTCTCCTTTGTCGTCAATCCTTCCCTCTGCCATCAAGCCATGGCAACCACTAATCTGTTTTCCACTCTGCACTTTTTCCTTTACAAATGCGTTATGTAAATGGAGTCATACATATAAAGCCTTTGAGTCTGGTTTCTTTCATCTGGCACAGTGCATTTGATATTCATCTATATCATTGCGTGTATCGATAGTTTGCTCTTTTTTGTTACTGAGCATTATTCCGTTGTATGAAAGTATCATAGTTTTCTGTTCATTCTCCAGTTGAAGGACAGTTTCCAGTTTTTAGATATTATGAATAAAACTACGATAAACATTTCTGGTGTGAACATAAGTTTTCATATCACTTTGATAAATACCTAGGATGGGAATTTCTGGGACAACGGATGAGTGTATGTTCAACATTATAAGAACCTGCCACACTGTTTTCCAAAGTGGATAGATCTGTACCATTTTGTGGTCCCACCAGCAATGAGTAAGTGTCCCAATTGCTCCGCATCTTGAAAGTGTCAGATTAGTTTTCTTTTTTCCTATTGTATTAGATGTGGGGTAATATTCTGTGTTTAATTTACATTTCTTTAATCACTGATGCTGAGCAGCTTTTCACGTGCTCATTTGCCATCCTTATATCGTCTTTAGTGAAATATCTGTTAAATACTTTGCCCATTTTCTGATTGAATTATTTGTTTTCTTACTGTTGGGTTTCTAGAGTTCTTTATATATTCTGCATAAAAGTTCGTTATCAGATACGTTTTGCAAATATTTTCTCATAGTCTGTGGCTTGCCTTTTCATTCTCTTAACTTTGTCTTTTGAAGTGCAAAAGTTCTCAATTTTGGTGAAGTCCAATTTATCAATTTTTAAAAATAATTATGGATTATGCTTTTGGTGTCATATCTAAGAAATCTTTGCCTAACTTAAGGTCACATAGATTTTTCTCTCATGTTTTTTTTTCTAAAAGTTTTGTGATTTTAGGTTTTTAAGTCTATGATCCATTTTGAGTTAATTTTTGTATAGGGTGCAAGATATAGATCAGGGCTCAATTTTTTCTTTGTATATTCTAGAATAATTTGTTGAAGAGACTCTCCTGTCTCCATTTAATTGCCTTTGCACCATTTCAAAAATCAATCAACCGTAATGTGTGGATCTATTTCTGGACTTTCTAATCTGTTCCATTGATCTATCTGTCTATCCTTTCTTGAATACCATACACTTTACCTTTATAATTTGGCACCTTTCTGCATGAATGTTATATTGCAATGGAAAGTCAGATGTCATTTTTTTCCTTAAAAATCTTTTTCTTTCACCATTTTTACTGCATGTATATTTAAGAATACTCTGCTCTCTATTTTCCCTGTTTCCTTAATTTTTGCTTTCAAAATTCACAAGCCAAACACTCTTAGAAAACTATCTACTGTATGATTGTGTTTATATGACATTCTAGAAAAGGCAAAACTATAGAGAGGGCAAACACATCAGTGATTGCCAAAGGCTGGAGGGAGGCATGATGCAATAGGAAAAGCACAGCTGGTTTCTTTTAGGGAGGTGAAACTATTCTCTATGATGCTCTAAGGGATAGGTACATGGCACTATGTGTTTGTCAAAAACCCATAGAACTTTACAGCACAGAGTGAAACTTAATCTATGCAAATTGAAAATAAAGCATTTAAGAGTTGGAGGGGTCCCAGGAAGGAATATAAACCATCAAAAAGAATCTAAATGTGTTACAAATATATGAAACAAACTCACTAAAATTGATGGGAGAAAAAGGTACTGATCAAAGTAACTTTGGAAATAAGTAGGGTCTGTAAGATTAAAGACAAAAGGAAATTCATATAAATAAGTGTAGTTGATAAAGGTGTTTCCCAAAGTGATGGTAGTTAATAATTCTGAAATCACTATACTGGAATTAAACAATAAGTAAATGGATGGCAGATGGGGTGGCAAATGGATGGCAGGTTTCTCGTTGCTGGAGTGGGAGGTTACAGACAATCAAGGGAGAAGGTCAGAATGGATCATGTGATAATGGATTAGAGTTGGAGTCGTTAGCATGAATTCTTGTTTAGCTTAATAGAGGTACAGATAAATATGTATAGAAATGTTCGTAGATACGTGTATATACACAGATTAGTATATACACATATATTAGGACCAACAATGCACTTATAGCAATGAGCACATCTAGCACCCAGATACTGGTTTATAATTCTATTCTCCAATAAAAGGAATCATGGCTTCTTGGAAAAAAGGCTGATTCTATGACTGGGGCAGGAAACACACAAAATGAGCTTGAAGAGTCCTATAGTGCCAGAAAGTAAGGAAATTCTCAAAAAAAACCCCACAAAACCCCACATATTGTTGGGAGTATGTCAAAGGGAAATAGGAGCCAATGGAAAGAGCATCCCAATGACCAAAACTGGAAGATTTAAGCAACAAAATAAATAAAGTAGTAGTGGATCATAACCTAAAGTATAAAATCAATATTCATGATATATACTGGCATGAATAAGTGATTGAATAAATAATAAATTGGGGAGAATAGGCAAGTCTTCTGTGCAAAATAATTCTGATAATTTATTTGCCCTTAAAGAATTGAAGCTTAATTCCCATGCCTTAAGTGTGGGCTGCACATGGTTACTTCTTTCCAAAGAGGATATTATGGAAAGGAGGGAAAAAGAGTAACTCTACAGTGGAAGAGCCTGACAAACACCACCTCAGCCAGGTGATCAAGGTCAACAACAACGGTAAGTCATGTTGGTTATCTGTACATTCCTAAAATTATTTGCCTAGAAGGATTATGAGGTCTCATCTCAAAGACAATAGTGTTACTGGCTACAAACAGGTTCTTTACCCACCATATAAGAGGGGCCAAATAAAAACTGGAATGCCAGGCTTGTGGCAAGGAAAGTGTTTTTATTTTGGGTAATGTCACCCTTTCCTTGCTATAAGCCTGGTCTTCCAGTTTTCATTTGGTCCGTCTTGTGTGGCCAGAAAGAACTTAAGTTTGTTGCTGGTAACAACTTTGCGAGCCAGCCAGGAAGCTCTTGCCCATGACTCTGCAGCCCCAGGCTGACTGGAATTTCCTGGGATGCAGTCCAGCAGCTGCCCAGGCGATTTGCCCTAGGGACTGCCCCCCATACTTTCTGTCTGATCTTGCCCTTCTGGCCTTAGGCACATTTTCTTATGGCAAAGGAACAGACTCTAGATTTATTTGTTTGGTTGTTTGTTTCTGCTTGTGGTGAGCTGAGGAACTCAATCTGGAACAGGGAAAGTCACCTTGGGGATTCCCGTGAACTTCCTTCCCCTCCTCCTGTGAGCCCCATTCATGAAGGGGCTATCTGGGGTCCTTTCTGGAAGGTCCTTTGTGGAAGGGTCATCTGGGTGCGCATGCAGAATGGGAACAATTGTAGGACTTTCTACCCTAAATCTGCAAACTGTTTCTCTGGTGTTTGGCTTTTCTGTGTCTGGATCTGTGTGTCTATCTATCTCTGCATATCTGAATGGGAAATATGCTGTCTGTCCCAAAGCAGAACACATTGGGGCTGATTCTGAGTAAATAGTCTAATGATAGTTCTAAGCCAATATCTAAAAAGGGATGATTTTCTTTTGTAACACCACATGACCACAATATTCTTTAAACTCCAGAGAGAAATTGGCTAAACAATGGATCCTTAAGTTGGAAAATTTTTAGAGTCCTCATTTGTTTTATCAGAACCTATAAAAAGACCAAATTAAAAGAAAAATACAATGACTAGTCTTAAAAAGTTAATCAAATTTGGAGTCTCAGCTTCTTGTCGTGGTCTTACAGATGCTAATGAAAACTTTAAGTTAAAAAAGAAGAATCAAAAAAGGAAGAGTCACAAGGCTCATCCCAACAGGATGGAAATTCTTAGCTAGTTATTAAAGAAAGAAAAATGGGATCAATAGAGCAGACACGAATAAAGTTAAAACAAAGTTTTTAATAAAACACTGCCTCCTGCTACTAAAAGTTAATAAGGAAACATCTTTGTAGTTGAAGAAAGTAAAATGTATGTTTTCAGTAAAAAAGGTGTAAACAATAAAAATATTTTTTTGTTTTATTAAAAGAGATGAATTCATCCTAAAGTACTAGAAAAAAGAATCAGACATGAAACAAATTCTAAATGTAAAAGTAAACAAGAGAAGGTTTATGAAAAAACAATCCTGAAAAGTTTTATGCCTGGTCTAGTTGACTAAGATTAAAGTAAATCCAGTTGAGTAAATAAGTTTTAACATCAAAATAAGCTGGTACAGGGATGAAGGGATGTTTCAACATCTACAAATCAATCAGCCTTGTACAACATATTAACAAAATGAAGAATAAAAATCACATGATCATCTCATTAGATACAGGGAAAACATTTGACAAGATACGGCATCCATTTATGATAAAAACTCCAAATAAAATGGGTATAGAAGGAAAATGCCTCAACATAATAAAGGCCAGATATGACAAACCTACAGCTAATATCATTCTCAACAGAGAAAAACTGAAAGCTAGCCCTCTAAGAACAGGAACCAGACAAAGATGCCCATTTTCACCACTCTTATTTAACATAGTAGTGGAAGTCCTAGCCAGAGAAATCAGGTGAGAAAAAGAAATAAAAGGGATCCACATTGGAAAGGAAGAAGTGAAACTGTCACTATTTGCAGAGGACATGATTTTATATATACAAAATAGTAAAGAATCTACTAAAAAAACTTTTAGAAATAATAAATGAATACAGTCAAGTTACAGGATACAAAATCGACATATAAAAATCAGTTGCATTTCTATACACAGACAACAAAGTAGCAGGAAGAGAAATAATAATACAATCCCATGTACAATTGTAACAAAAAGAATAAAATACCTAGGAATAAACTTAATCAAAGAGATGAAAGATCTGTACACTAAAAACTATAAAACATTATTGAAAGAAATTGAAGACACAAAAACATGGAAAGATATTCCATGCTCTTGGATTGGAAGAATTAACATCATAAAAATGTCCATACTTCCTAAAGCAATCTATAGATTCAATGAAATCCCTATCAAAGTTCCAAGAACACTTTTCACAGAAATAGAACAGAGAATCCTAAAATTTATATGGGACAACAAAAGACACCAAATAGGCAAAGAAATTCTGAGAAAAAAGAACAAAGCTGGACGTATCATACTCCCTGATTTCAAAATATACTACAAAGCTATACTAACCAATACAACATGGTACTCGCACAAAAACAGACACACACATCAATGGGACAGAATGAGGTGCCCAGAAAGAAACCCACACATTTATGGACAACTAATTTTTGACAAGGGAGCCAAGAACATACAATGGAGGAAGGAGAGTCACTTCAATAAATGGCGCTGGGAAAACTGGACAGCCACATGCAAAAGAATGAAAGTAGACCATTGTCTTACACAATGCACAAAAATCAACTCAAAATGGAGTAAAGACTTGAATGTAAGATCTGAAATCATGAAACTTCTAGAAGAAAACATGGACAGTATCCTCTTTGACATTGGTCTTAGCAACATTTTTTCAAATACCATGTCTGACTGGTCGAGGGAAAGAATAGAAAAAATAAACAAATGGAACTACATCAAACTAAAAAGCTTCTGCACAGCAAAGGAAATCATCAACAAAACGAAAAGACAACCTAACAATTGGGTGAAGATATTTGCAAACCACATATCAGATAAGGGGTTAATATCCAAAATATACAAAGAACTCATACATCTCAACAACAAAAAACTAACAACTCAATTAAAAAATGGGCAAAAGATCTAAACAGAGATTACTCCAAGGAAGATATACAGATGACCAACAAGCACAGGCAAATATGTTCAACATCATTAACTGTCAGAGAAATGCAAATCAAAACTACAATGAGATTCACCTCACTCCTGTCAGAATGGCTATAATTCATAAGACAGGAAATAATAAGTGTTGGAGAGGATGTGGAGGGAAGGGAACCCACATACACTGCTAGTAGGAGTGCAAACTGGTGCAGCCACTATCAAAAACAGCATGGAGTTTCCTCAGAAAATTAAGAATAGATCTACCATATGATCAAGCTATTCCACTGATGGATATTTACCCAAAGAAATTGAAAACACAAAGGCATAAAGATACATGCACCCCTATGTTCATGGCAGCATTATTCACAATAGCCAAGACTTGGAAGCAACCTAGATGCCCATCAAGGGATGAATGGATAAAGATGATGTGGTATATATACACAATGGAATACTACTCAGCCATAAGAAATAATGAAATATGGCCATTTGTGACAACATGGATAGACCTTGAGGGTGTTATGCTGAGTGAAATAAGTCAGAGGGAGAAAATCAAACACCATATGATCTCATTCATAAATAGAAGATAAAAACAATGACAAACAGACACATAGTAACAAAGATTGGGTTAATAGTTACCAGAGGGGGAGGGGGAAGGGAGGAGAGAAAAAGAGGTGATTAGGCACATGTGTGTGGTAATGGATTGTAATTAGCCTTTGGGTGGTGAACACAATGTAAGCTACACAGAATTTGAAATATATTATGATGTACTCCAAAATTTATATAATGTTATAAACCAATGTTACTGCAATAAAGAACTTTTTTTTCAAAAATTAAAAAAATAAGCTGACAAAAAATTAAAATTTTGTTTTCTCTTTCTTAAAAGGATAATTTTCTTAAACTGTTGGTCTGCTCTTAATAAAAAGGTTGTAAAATGTTTTCCATCACTTTTGAGTAAGTCTACCTAAAAGAAGGAAAAACTGTTTTGTTAAAATAATTTCCTATGTTCAGAAACACTGAGGTCTCTCTATTAAGTTGTTTAACTATTTGGCTCTCCATGTTTGCCTTCAAAGATCTCTGATTGTCACCCAGGTTAAATAAATAGTTAAACATTGCTTCATGGGGACCTATGATATTGTATTAGTAAATGTTGTTGATATACATGTTTTAAAATTTGTATAACATTACTAAAATTCTGATCTGTCCTAGTTATCAATCATAATGCTGGCTATTTTTAAGTGTTATATGTCACTAAATCAGCCAAGTTCTTTGTCAATTGCTATTTTGGCCTCTTGTTTATAGACAGTTGTTCCACTCCAATGCTTTTACAAAATATGTTTCATCTTCAGAAAAATTCATGAAAAGGACTATGGCTTTTACTGTAGAGTACAGGTTTCTAATAAACTTTCAGATTGTAAAACTGAGCTGGATAAGAAATTACAGAACTGTACCTAAAAAATTTATGGCCTCGTGAAACTGCCAACAGAAGATCAAGAGATAGTTACATAAAACTAAATAAATTAATAGAGATGATTATAATTTTATGACCTTTTGTTTAAAGTATTGTTGATTTTTTGGTTTTTTCACATTTAAGAAAAACTTTTTCTCTTTTCTCTTAAGGAACATATAGTAATTTGTAAGCAAAATTGAGACATTTGTCTTTTTATCCCTATCTGATCCCTCCAAAATGTAAAAACTCCTGATGAGTAAGTATTCTTAATTTCATGGCTATGTAGTTGTTTACATAAGTTCAATAAAAATCTGTTCTTCTTTATAACAAGACACAATTGGAAACACTGGTTGTATTACCAAGGTTTTGATTGAAATGTCATGTTTTAAAAAAACATACAGGCTCAGCTATGACCAGATAGCTTTTGAGGAATAAAGGTTGACTTTCTAGAATAAAGCCACTTGGAAATATTGGCCCAGTACCTTGCTTATGGATTCCCAGTAATGTGGTAGGGGTGAGTAAAGAAGGTCACTCCCTCTGGCCAGTGCAAAGAACCCCAGGATATTTGGGTAACCTGAGAAGAAAGGAATTAACCCAAATCTGTAGGAATTGCAGGCAGTCTGATGACAAGTTCTTGGTCTGGCTTTCCTGGCCTCGAGAGGCCTTTAAAATTCAATCTAAGATTCCTTATAAAAAGATCCAGCAAAGCAAATCTAAAAGAACATATATAATCAATTGTTCTTCTTGCTGTACTTATGTGAATAATTGTACCAAGTTTATTAAAACTAAACTTATTTTGTAAACCAATGAATCTTAATTTGGCTGTCTTTGGTAAAAATGAGGGTGATTCTAGAGAGAAAAAAATTATGTTTCAATAGAAACCATAATAAACTTTTGTGGATAGTAGATCTTAGTTCTGATCATTGTCTTTGAGCTTGTTGCTTTATATCCATTAACTGAACTTGATCCTAAATGCTTCTAGTTTCCTGAAATATCTGTCTACAAATCTCCAAACTAACGTTTTCAATTTTTTCCATCATTTTCATTTGAAATCATTAAAAGCTAAAACTTCCCTTTTTCCTGAAGCCTTACAAACTGGAGCTGGAAAATTTGATATAAACTTAAGAGAAATTCATGTCTGCTGCAGTACAACCCACTCAAAAATGTACCTGAATGCCAGCTGACACCACCAGAAACATTTCAAAGTGCAGAAGATGCTTTGACCCTAACACCTAGAAATCTTCTTGATTGGTTGCCCTCTGGGCTCAGGAACTGGTTTATAATTTGTTCCAGCCATTAACCTTGGTTTTTTTCTTTTTGTTTCTCTAGAAATACTTCTTATTAAATACCTGGTTACTTACTTACATAATACAAGCCTAACTTTGGGAGCCCACCTGCATCACCATTTTATTAAAAGACTGGTTCAATAAGATGGAACAACCTACACCCCGATTCAGCAGGAACTAGTTAGATCAGTCCCCCAAATCCCTCAAGATTTAGAAAAGAACATGAAATAGGAAGGAATTGATACTTACCCTGATATTGTTTCCCCTACATTAAACCCAGTATATATGGGGTTAAAATAAAAATACTCAGCCCCTTCCCTGCTTACTCCTTGGCTTCCTGGCACCAGAATCCACCAACCACCACAGAGGCAGACAACCAAGAACAGCTACCTGCAGAATTCCTTATCTCCGCCTGCCTACAAACAGCCTCATAAGGCCAAAGGCAGGCTGGTGGGAAAATGCTGACCTGCAAGCTCACAGACTCCTCCCTCCCTACAAGCAGCCACATTCCTCACAACCTTTAAAAGCCCTGGTCTCTCATCTTTTGGGAAGACAAGATGAATTTGAGGACTCACTCTCATCTCCTGGCTGACATTACCCAAAATAAAAACACTTTCCTTGCCGTAAGCCTGGTGTTCCAGTTTTTATTTGGCCCCTCTTATGTGGCAGGTAAAGAACCTATGTTTGCAGCTGGTAACAATGGCACCACATCTTCCATGGGCTCCAGTAAAGGGGTGATGGTATGCCACTGTGGTGTGCAGAACCTCAGTGTAGAGATTAAAGACAGCCATACATTCTTTGCTGTTCCTCCTGTTTAGACTGGAGTCTCCCATCCTCTGGAATCTGTAGTATCCTTAATGACTCGACTGACCAAAACAATGCGGCAGAAATGGCATTCTGGGGCTTTTGAGGACAGGACCTAATAAACCTCGAACCTGCTAGAATCTCTTGGAACAGACAATCTTGGGACATTCCCTCAGGGAACTGAAATGCCTTGCGGTGAGAAGCCCAAGCCCCATGGAAAGACAGATGTAACTGCTCTGTCAGCAGCCTCAATTGATCTCCCCAGCAACAGCCAGCAGCTCCAGAGTCATCTGGGATGTCCATCCCAATTGAGAGGTTGCTCTTCGAGATGACGCCTATCCTGGTCACCATCTAATGGCAACTGCATGAGAGAATCTGAGTGGGAACTGCCCAGCTGAGCCCAGTTAATCCACAGAACCATGAGGAACAAAAATAAATGGTTGTTTTAAAGCTCTGTGATTTGGGATGGTATATTTTGTAGCAATAAATATCTAGAACACTCTGTTAAATGTTGCAGTTTGAAACTCAATTTTCTAGGAGGATTTCATGTGCAAACTACAGAAAAGCAAACATCTACCGAGTGCCTCCTATTTGCAAGGCATGGTCCAGCACCTGCAACGTCAAGACTTAGAGGTATTGCTGGGCAGAAAAACAGCGTTTTTCAAGTAGCCATTTTGGTGTATCTTGACGGAGTCACCAGCCGTGTAAGATTTATGTTTACTAAAAGATTAGTTACTACTTAAGGACAACCTCCTGCTTCTTCTCAATTATTTCAGAAGTATGACTGGTTAGAGTACATTGGGACTCTCAGGGAAAATAAACACATGAAATCAATACACCCGAACCCAGGTAAACTGAGACACCCTCAACATTATCTTCGCCAAATATCCATACTTTGGATTAATTATATTTAACAGATTACTGAAATTAGGCCTTTGAAGAAGATGACCTTTCTAAAATCTGTTATAGAAAGGATTTGTTGTAAATATGCCAAGAGTCCATAATGTTTCAAAATCTTAAGTAAAAGTTAAGGTCTCAACAAATTATATCTACCTCCATGAGTTTGTAATTAGTTTATTATGAAATGCAGTGGAAATAGAAAATTGTTGCTTAGTTAGAATGATTTTATGGATTTTTTTTCTCTCTTTCTATTTTTTTTTTCTGTCTGTTCAATAGGGAAGAAATACAGTCATGCACAGTTTACACCAGTAACCCAAGGGAAGAGGTGAGATGAGGTATGGACATAAGTTTGGGAAGTAGCAATAAGCCAACAAGGTGACACATGTCTTTATCCTCTCCCAGGTAAACTCAGAGCTGAGCGTGGAGGGAGGCAGCGCAGCATAGCAGTTAAAAATTCTTGTCATTGAAGTGGAAGCCCAGTTCCACTGCCCACCAGATTTGTGACCTAAGAGTGTTAAGCTGTCAGAGAATCACCTATAAAATAGTTATATAATTCTTGCCTTAGAAACTTGAGGGTTAAAATATGATTAAACTTTGAAAGTGCTCAGCAGAGTCTGGCATGTACTAAGTGCTGGTAAACACTGGCTTCTCCTTTTAATAATAAGTTGGGGACAAAATGATCTTGAATCTCTCCATCAGATTCTACGCCCAGGCTTCTCTTTCCATGCCCTTCTCTGTGGGGAAGACACTAGTGTTCACAGATACAATTTGGAAATCATAATTCTGGTCAGAGCATGATGTGGAGAAACATCTGTAGGGCTTTGTGATCCTGGGAAAGTTATTTAACCCATCTGTGCCTCAGTTTTTTCAGCTGTAAAATGGGGATAATACAGTACCTACCATGTAAGGCAAACATGAGGATAAAATAACTTAATACATAAAAAGTGCCTAAAACAGTGCTAGGCACACAGAAAGCATTCCCTTCATCATTATTATGTTTTAAAAGTTATTTTCAGTGTAAAAAATTATCATGAGGCATGTAATTACTACTCTGGTATCTTTGCACTTAGTCTATTCCATAACCATTCTTTCTTTCAGGAAGAATACCTGAGTGTAATAAGAAGAAACCAATATTAATATGGTAACAGAGGGTACTGAATATATCTTAAAGGATATTGCTTTAGGTTGTAAAGTTTCTTAAAAAGCCACATGGAGTGTTGGGTGAAATATTGAGACCTTGGCTAACAGACCTCAAGCAACAAGGTTTGCTTAAGAGACTGTGGAGAATGTCCCTGAAAGGGCAGAGGAGGGAGATCAGAAGGGCCAAGAGGGGAGGGAACGATGGAGAATTGATTGTCGGATGGTGTGTGAAAGTGCGGGATGGGAACCAGTGTGGACTGGATGAGCATGTTCTAAGAATAAGCATGTTCACATGTAATGTGTTTGCTTTGCTGAAAGCTCCTCCTCTTTCCAACAACCCCACCCCTACCATGAGAAAGTCATGAGTATGTTGGATCTGTAGGGGCTTTCACATGTGGACATTAAGAAAGTGAATAATCTGCCTGGGTGGTGGGTTGTGGGCAAAAAATGGCACGCATATAGAAAAAGGAATTCCGAAGCAGGGAATTGCTCTACCTCATTCCTTACCCTGTGTAGAATAGCAGAGAAAATGTTGAATGTTTCGAATGTCCACAAGGCATGGAATGGAAGACTCATGCCCGTCTTAACTAGATCTTACCATCGTGACTCTGTACCCAGTCTAGGACCTGGCATATAAAAAATGAATGAATGAATGAATGAGATCACAGCTAACATCTGGGTTACATACGTCTCAAGCATTTTGTATGTAAGTAGCATTTACTGGCAAATTATTCAGGCATCATTCATAGTTCATTAGCTGGTCTCTGTAGCTGAATGAGAATGTGAGTGTGTTGAATTAGACTGCTTGAAATACATCCGTTTTACCCAAACATTATTTATTCAGTGTACTTTTTCTTTAACACTTAAATTTACCATGCACTGTTACAGATAGACAATGCTGCCTTTATGGATCTTTCATGTTAGGCAGAAGAAACAGAAAACACACATGTAACAAATAGAATAGTTTCACATGATGCTATGGAGAGTATTAAAGACAATGTTTGGTTAGAGAGGGTCTTGGCAGGGAGTTGGACAGGGAAGCCACCTAACAAAGGATTTGGGGGTTGATGCGTGAATGATGAGAATTAGCCATAGGATAATTTGGGGATAAAGCCATCTACACAGAGGAGCACTGTGATAAGGATGAGGTTGATGGGATAAAAAGAAGGTGAGTGCCCTGGGTTGAATGGGGTACAGGGAAGAGGTGTGCAAGGTGTGTTTGGAGATAAGGAGAGAGGTCAAGGAAGAGTGGGATTTTATTTTGGGAACAATGGGAAGCCTTTGAACGGTTTTAAACAGGGGAATGAAATGATCTCATTATAAGTGTTTGTTTTCCAATAAACAGTGTCTGTCTCATCTATGTCTCATTTGTCCATCACCACAAACCTGGAATCTAAGCTTTTAGTACCGCAGCTCACAAGAATGCAACTGATGCTCAAAAAGGATATTTAATTTATCCAAGGTCATTTAAGTAAAAGGAAAAATTGGGGATTTTACAGCATGGCGAGAAAGAATGGGCTACCTCTCAACTGGAGCTCTTTGTTTAATAATTGATAGGAGGGAAAGGGGCCTTTCTAAAATTGCTGCTAAAAAACCCAATGTTGTAGCATGATTTTTCAGTATGCTTTGCAAAGTAAGTTAAAACTCATCTTTCAAAGCAGCACAAGTATAATGCTTTTCCCTATTTTTCTTCTAGGTCTATCTTTTCCCATGTCTTTGCTGAGTTTTCATATGCACCATTCATGCCGATTTCTAAGGCATTAGCTGATGACCTGCATTCTGGGTCAAGAGAGAGATTAGAGCTGAAGGAAGGTAGGACTTAGAAGAAAGGGTGACCGCGCAGCGGGTTTCAGAAAGCCTGACTTAATGATGCCAGAGGTGTAGAAAAAGGATTTTTTGATGTTTGGAGTTTTGTGAAATGAAATAATGTACCTTGATGCAACTTTACTAGTTTCTAGAACAGTCGAAGTCAATATTTTTAAAGTAAACTTCAGTATGACTGATTAATATTTTGGGTTTATGTAAATTTCATTTCTGTGATAATATTATAGTATATGTGTTTAAAATATTTCATTAAATCTTGAGCTGTTTTAAGGAATTCTTAATATAATGCTCTGAATCATATATGAGGTCTGAAAACAAAACCTTTGCTTAATTTATTTTATAAAGCATTGTTGATCTTCCTCATAATTCAGGGTTTGGTAATTGATTCCAAAACTTACATTGAAAGCAAACACAATAAAATCACCTTTTAAAACCTAGTAGCATTAAAATCCTAAAGATCTTTTGATTTTAAAAAAATCAATTAGCTAAATAGAGTAGAGTAGACGTAAGTTAGATAAGGAGAAGACTGCGCTCTCTCTTCTTACTTCTCCTCCTCCTGCAACTTCATTCTCTCAGCTTTCAGCGAGCAAATATGCGTTAAGTATCTTCTAGGTATCAAACAGTATGGTAGGTGGTATGCAGACATTGGAGAGGAAAACAGACGTCGACCCTATGAGGACAAAGGGCAATATAGAGACAACAAACAAAGAAACTTATAAATAAATGATGAATATACAATTATAATTTGTACTGAGTACTAGAATGCAGTAATAAAAAAACACAGTGACACCAGAATGAGGGGATGGCATACACTGTTTGTTGTTTTCCTTATGTCCAATTTTCTCTTCTTTCTTTAACAATTAAATGATAGTTTCCATTGTTGTTTGGGGGGGTGGGGTGGTGAGTGGTGACATCATGCCCTGCTTAAAAGAACTACATTTCCTAGAATCCTTTTCAACTGGAGTGGCCCTGTAACAGAGATCTGACCAATCAGATAAAAGGAGACGTTGCCTCCATGGGGGACTACACTCTCAGTAATACCCTTCTTTCAGTCAGGAACATGGACAAAATTGAGTGGAGAGTGGTCATCTTGTGACCTTGAGGCAAGAAGCACAAAGCCAAGTGTAAGGACAAAAGGAATCTGAGGTCCTACCTGTGGGCTTCCTGTTCCATGAGAAAACAGGTACACCACATTTATGTACAAATGTATATTAGTCATATTTTCAGTCACTCGGGCAAATGCAATTCCTAATTAAGGATGGGAAGCAAGTGCTGATAACTTGCTTAGGAAAAGAGGTAGAAGGTAGGAATATAATTAAATATAGAAGTATCAACAAGTATCAACAAGTATCTGAACTTGTTTTGTGATATCCATACAGTCAAGCAAATGCTTAAGAGAAACAAACTGAAACTAGAAAAAATAACACAATCCCTGCACTTTTAAATTTTTAAGAAAAAGATAGTATATTTGGCACACACCCATATTCGCACAATAATGTTAGTCATCTACTCCCTTTACAAGTGCAGACCTATACATTTAATGAACACAAGGAAAATAGCCATTCATTAGGCTTATTTTTCAGTAAAATAGGAGTTTTCAACATTGGTTTGCAATATTGAGTATCTTGGAAGCTTTGGAAATAATGTCCAGCTCCTCCTTCCAGAGGAAATGAACTTCAGAAATTCTGATCGTAGGTCTGGGTGCCCTGGGTGGCACCAAGGCATTGGAATGTTTGAAAAGCCCCCAGGGATTCTAATATGCAGCCAGTGTTGAGGATCACCGACCCAGAGGGACGAACCTTAGTCTGGCCGTCCACATGCCTGAATCACCTGAGCAGAAAGGACAGGCAGAATGACACAGTGGCTAAGAGCTTCCTCTATTCCATCAGAAAGAAAATCTCAGTTCAAGTTCCAGCTTCACTAGTAAATAACTGTGTGATCTTGAGAAGATTATTGAGTCTTTCCAACACTCCATATCCTCACTGAAGACTAAATGAAATATAGGCGTCATGCACTTACCCACCGAATATTAAGAACATGCAATACAGTTAAAGTCTACGAAAGTGCAATTAAGTTTCTGCATCCAGTGCAATCACATGGAAATGACTGACTTTTTACGATTTGGAGGATATTTTGGGGATGGTCTCACTTAAAATGCAGACAATATGAGACTCAAAAATGCACTTTATAAGCCCCGTGGAGGTGATCTAAGAGAGAACGACCAGCACACCTGAAACGGGATTCAGTAAGAAACGTTTGTGGATGCATTTGGAGGGGGCACATCATATTTACTAAGATGCTTTGAGGGGCCGGCCTGGTGGCACAGCAGTTAAGTTCGCACATTCTGCTTCAGTGGCCCAGGGTTCACCGGTTTGGATCCCGGGTGTGGACATGGCACCGCTTGGCACACCATGCTGTGGTAGGCGTCCCACGTATAAAGTAGTGGAAGATGGGCACAGATGTTAGCTCAGGGCCAGTCTTCCTCAGCAAAAAGAGGAGGATTGGCAGCGGTTAGCTCAGGGCTGATCTTCCTCCAAAAAAAAAGATGCTATGAAAAAGTCAAAACAAATTTTAAAGACAGTGATTTCAAATATGAGCCTCTAAGAAAAGAATCTTTCAAGCCCACCCAGATGCAGGCTTCGGTTTTACAAGCTAGCTGCTCCTTGCAGGACAAGCCTGTGTAGCTGCTCCACAGTGGGTCGCAGCAGGAATGTGATTTACTTAACCATGGGTAATGGTTTTTCAGAGCAACCCCAGGGAAGCCAGAAAGCAAAGTTTCTTCATTATGATAATAGTATCATAGTCTTAGAGTTAAAATAAACACTTAAGACCGTCTACCCTGACCTGTTTATTTTAAAGATTTAAAATCCAATAGACAGTTGACGGAGGGCAATTACAAGGCCCTAGGTTTGCTGGTGTGCCCTTTATATTTGTCTTAGAGCTGTGCTTTTCAATACAGCAGCCCCCAGCCACATGTGGCTTTTGAACTCTTGAACTGGGGCTAGTTTGAGTTGAGATGGGCTGTCTCAGTCCATTTGGGCTGCTATAACAAAATGCCACAAACTGAGTGGCTTATAAACAACGAAAATGTATTTCTCACAATTCTGGAGGCTGGGAAGTCTGAGATCAGGGTGCCAGCATGTCGGGTTCCGATGAGAGTGCTCCTCTGGATTGCAGGTGGCTGACTTCTCATTGTATCCTCACACGGCAAAAGGAGCGTGAGAGAGCTCTTTGGGGTCCGTTTTATAAGGAGACTGATCCCCTTCATAAGAGCTTCACCTTCATGATCTAAGCAACTCCAAAAGGCCCCATCTCCTCATAGCATTTACACTGGGGGTTAGGATTTCAACATATGAATTTTGAGGGGACACAAATATTCTGTCCATTGCATGAGCTGTAAGCGTAGCCTATACTTCAAATTTTAAAGACAGTATGAAAAAATGAAGCACAATGTTGTTAATTGCTATGCTGATTACATGTTGAAATGATAATATTGGGGATGTAGTGAGTTTGATGAAATACATCATTAAATTAATTTCTTCTTTTTACCTTTTTAATTGTGGCTATCGGAAAACTAAAAATTACACGTGTGGTTCACATTATATTTCTGTTGGACAGTTCTGTCTCAGATTCTCTGAACCAAGGCAAATTAAAGGAACCAGGAAACACAATTAAAAAGATTTACAGTCACTTAAAAGTTACAAGGACATGGTCAGAAACAAAAGAAGAAAAGTTTCACACAATAAAGGGGGTTCAGATCTGTGTAGTCAGGTATGAAATTCTAGATGTATCTTTCAAAGGGCTCATCTTCTAGAAACATGGAAAAGTCACTCGATGAAAGAAAATAAGAGTGTCTCATTCAGTGTTTGGGGGCAAAACTTATCAACACTTAGAAGCTAACAGCTGTTCTCCTCTCAATGTGTCTTTCTTATTCTACAGTGGGGGAAAAATATTAGATACAGATTATAACCCTTGAACTGGGTGCTTCCTAAGATCGTTGACAAACAGGTTTCAGCATGGCTTGCAGAGAAAATTTTAGTAAAGATAAATTATTTTTACCTGAGAAATACCTAAAGAAGTGTATTTTTAAAATTTCTTTCTTGAAATATTGTACAATAAGTTGACTTTTTATATGTGTTTGTAATACACACTTTTGCAGCAAACAGGAGTAGATTCAGTAAATATAATATAGATTGGACCACTCTGCTCATCAGAGGGATGAGGGTTAGATCTCTGCTTGTCTAGCTGGTTTTCGTTTTTTTTTTTTTTTTTGATGGAGATTTATTTCTGTCAGGTTTAAGATGGAAATGGAAACTTGTACCATTATTCATTTTGTATCACAGTAAATAAGCTTCATTATCAGGAGAGGTTTTAATTTCTTTGTGGAAATACATGCCTTGCTGATTAATTCCATCTTTGCTGCATTTTTAAACTGCAGAAGATTTGCTTCAAAACCCAAAGATCAGGTATATTTCATTCTTACTGAGCAAGTAACAAAAGAAAATACATTCATATTATTCAGAAAGCAATCATGAAGATACTTTATAGCCCATTTATATCAATATCAAACTAATTCAATGACAAGTCAAACATGGCGCCCTTTAATCATGGAAAACTGTAAGGTATTTCGGCTGAATAAATTAGGGGCAATTAACTAAAAAATGAGCTGCACACATGAAGCTCATTATTTTTAGGTTGAAGGATCCTTTTAATTTATTAGAATTGTTTTCTTTGATATGCCAGATGCCTGTTTTGCCCAAGAAAAATCAAAACGCCTCAAGCAGAAAACTATGCGCCCCATGTGTGACGTAAACTTGACTTGGTAGCCAACATTGGCCATGTCATTTGCATCTATTATCTTGGTGAAAAATAAATATTCCTTATCTAAAGGAAAGACGCAAGTTTAAAACTCTAGAAATATCCAAAATAATAATATAAACATGATTTGGATTCAATTTTATAATTCATCTTGGAAGATTAGCTAAGATTGGGAAGAATAAGGTTGGACATTGGCCACAAATTCCTGTTAAAAGGCTCAGGCAAAGTACCTGCTGGTTGAATTTTCTAAATATGGATGAGACAAAGAGGGATGTGTTTTGCACAAATGCTAGTTTTGAGCACAGATGTTTGTGAATACATGTCATTTTTCTGGAACTTTTAATAGAGTAAGTAAATATTTAGTAACATTGCTTTAGTATTCTAATGCCAACGATCTTAAATGTTGGCTTTTAATGTGCCCATGTTAAAGGAAATTTAATCAGTTATGATTGATTTTTGCCAGTGGATGCCAATGAATGGAATCAGTAGCATAGATAATCCAAAACAGTGGATGAATTTAAAAATAAGTTGGGTTCTACCATACGCCATACTGTCATGTTTGTGGGTTTAGTGCTATGTGTGTATGCATACTCATTAGACTTTTTGAATGTTCATATCAAAAGGTTTGCATTTCCTGAGAATGTGACAACTATGGAAAGGACAAAAACCTCAAAAACGTGTTGGGTGATTGGTATGAATTTGCCACAGATTAAGATTTTCAAAAAATATTCACATAGCATCTTTTACCACTCTAGATGTTCGGGGTACAGGGTGATTACAATAAAGACCCTGCATGTATTCTATCCAGAAAGTACAGCAGATAAAGTCATAAACGTATTAATAATGTTATATTAAGGTTCTTTGAAGTAAATGATGGCAGCGATGGCATGGGGCAGGGGCAACTTCACCCATAATGGGGCAGTCTCTCTAAGGAGGTCATTTTGGTTTTTGTTAACTGTTTATTTTGAAAACAACAAATCTACAGAAATGTTGCAAAAATAATATAATTAACTGTGTATTTCCTTCACTTTGCTTAACCAATTGCTAACATTTTCCCTTATTTCTTGTATATCTCTCTATCTCTATATTGTTCTGACCCAATTAAGAGTTAAGGGCATCTTGACCCTTCACTTCTAAATACTTCAGTATGTATCTCTAAAGAACAATGCCATTCTAGAGATCACCATGGAACAATATCACATTTAGAACATTTAACATTGATGCAAAACTAGAATCTAAAATATAGTCCATATTTTAAATTTGCCTATTGGCCCAGAACTGTCTTTTCTAATATAAGAAGGTGACTCTAACAGCTAAATGATGAGCCAAATGCAGCCACGTAAAAGGGGTTTCGAGGAATAAAGACAGAAGAAACAGAAAATCCAAAGACATTTATATAATATCTGTGTATAAAATGTATTTTTAAAAAAATGATAGTTCTAGCCATTACTCTAGGGATTTAATATTAAGAAATAAAATCTGATTTTAAATTTGCTAATTAAATTGTTAAGTTTTATGTAAAATTCTGTGTAATAAACAAACTCTTCAAAATTGCTAGTCACATTGTTTCTGTTTGGTTTCCTCCTTTTCACCTGTGTACTCTTCAGCTGACCCTCAATATAGTCAATTAAAGTAATCTACCATGTAGCTCCACTAGTGAGAGTTAGAGAAATTGTTGCCTGCAGAATTTCAAATATGGATATGAGGCATTTGGAAGCAATTTCCGATAAGAGAGTACTATAAATTGCTACCCCAAGGTACATCTTGCACATTACCCAACCAAATGTTTTTCTTTAAACAAGATTCAGAGGGAGGAGGGATGTATTAACCACAAACCTTAATGGACTAATGTGCCATTACTTACTAAATAGGACTATTTATATGATAAATGAACATTTAATGTACACATGTAGATAATGTAATCCGTTTTATCTTATCTACATACACAGAAGATTCCGATTATAATGGATCTGGTGGTCCCTTTCTGCTCATTCCATTTGCTTGAGTACTATGTCTGGATTAATAAAAAGATTTTTAAAAAGAGCAAATTTCCCCAAGTGAACATAGACAGAAAGGCAAACTGGCCCTCTCCCAAGGTCAGAGATAGCCCTCTAGGACTTTCAGAGGGACCGAAGGTCTGTTGGCTCTCATTGGGACCATGGAAAGTTTGTAACATCTTTTATGTCCAGCAGAGGAGCAGCCTGGAATGTCTGATTCTTTCTAACCTTTGAAAATCATAAAATAAATCCAAAGCATCATGGACCATCTGGTACTTATAACGCAGTATCTGCAGATAAGTCTGAGCAAAGAGCAGACGCGTTACCCCCACTGGGAGAGAGTTTCGGTTAAGCTTCATTCTACTTCACTTGGCTATCACTACCAAAGATGTCAGAAAAACCACCTCCTTCTGCGCAGTCCCCTTTCTTCACTCTTGAGTTAAACACTATTCTTAATATCTAGATTTTATATTTTTAAAAAGTACTGAAATATAAGCAGGAGTGATGGGGATTCTAAACAAGAAAATGTCACATACACATTTTTAAGTCTTGTTACTGACTTTTATTGTAGTATTGAAAAAAAACTACAAATGGCCGACAGACCAGCAAGAATAGATGATTAAGCAAACTAACCTAATAAATATTAGCTATGTTAGCCACCTTAAAAAGAAACACAGACCATATATACTTATGCGAAGAGGGTCATGATTTATAGGGAGAAAGAACACGATGAAATGAAAAGAAAACCAGAAAACCAACTGCAGAATTATGTCTGAGTAGTGCTTATTTTTTAAAAGCAAATGAGCACTGTGCGTGCTTGTGCGTCAATCGATGTTTATGTGTATGTATTTGCGTGTGCGTCTGTGTGTGTCTGTACCTGCATACGTGTGTGTTCATGTATAGATTCAAGAGGTCTGTAGATTAAAGAACTAAGGTGTGCACAATGGTTCCCTTGGAGATGTGGTATTGAGACCTGACAGTGATGGGGAGAGGGGTGCCTTTTTACATTTACACTCATTTTTTTGTTTGTTTTAAGCTGAGCCTGTATATTATCATTTTTTAGAAAACACGGATATAATCATAAGGTAGTAGAGATAAGTGGCAGCTTAGCAAATATCCAGTCTAGCTCCACATTCTTTGAATATATCCCGTATCAAACAGGCAGTGAAAATTGATTTAGTCCAAGCTCCTCGAATCTTAAAGAAGGTAATTTGAGCAATTATTCATTTAATTTAAATAAAACAAAACAACACTACCAACAACATCCTTTCCTTTTAAACAGTTGGATAGTTTAGCACAGACAATTTCGGATAATTGCAGGGATTAACTTGCAGGTAGTAGACAATTTAAAATGAGGTTATAATTATTGAAATACTAAGTTTAAGTTATTCAGAGCTCTATTTTCATCAATTTTCATTTATTGATAATAATTCAAGAAAAATTTCAAAACTTCTCATAAAGTAGATTTTCACAGAACTAATTTTAAGTTGAAAGCTGGAGTATGATCTTATTGTTGAGTGGTTAGAGGGTAGAGAAAGAGATATGAAGACATCAGCTAGTTATAAGCACAGCATTCATTTTTGTATCTTTCTTCCTGTGTAAACTTGTCAAGTTAAATATGACTTTTTCTGTTGTCTTCCTATTGTTTCCCAAAGTTTAAAACAGGAGGAGTCAGATGCTCTCCCATCCTAAGTAAGGACTCGACCAGCTGCGCAGGGTTTGCCAAGAGATTGTGACCCTGGAGGTCCTGCCTATTGTCCACCTGCCAGCTACATAAAAGAGACTAAAGGTTTTGGGGGGTTACCTGGGGGAGAACAGTAGCTGTGCTCTGTATTATATAACTGTATCTCACAAAGGGGAAATAAATAAGGCGTTTCTCTCTTACCTTTAGCCAAGTGAGAGGGAGATTTTCAAAAGAACCATTTTGAGAACTAGACCCCTGTCCTCCTTGAGTTTGAGGAACAGAGGAATCGACATCAGATACTCCATGGAAGAAAGTTCAGAGAAGGAAAGACAAGCAAAGCAAAGAGAGAGGGGCTCCCTTGCCAGCTGACTGTACCTTCATTGTTCATTGAACAAGGATGTGTGCTTCTCACGGTCCAGATTTTGGCATGTCTGAAGGGAGCTATCCCAGGGTTGTCTTAAGAAAGACTCGCCCAAGAAGACCCTTAGATCTTGTGATGCCCACAGAGAGGTAGATGTCTGGAGGTCAGATTGCTGAGAGAGAAGGCATTGCTCTTTTCAATGGAAGATAGTTGGAACTCCCAGCAGACCTCTGTTAGTAACCCAAGAGTCCTGCCCATGACAGAAAAAGCCAAAAATTGGTCTCCCACTCTGCTGGGAAGGCTCAAAGTCAGATGACAACGGCTCCTTTTCTTTCCTTAGGTAAGACCTTTTCTTTCCCTACAGCTCCTCTCTCCTCCATGCACCTAACCCTGTAGCAGTTGTCTGGAGCAGCTGGAGAGGAGGAAGGGACAGCAAAAAGGAAGACAGAAGAAGCCAACCTGCATGTCAGTGGAGAGAGAGACAAGCATCACTGTGGTTGAAAGACTGAGGGTTTCCTAGAGCATGGATGGATCCTTTCAATTACCAAAATGACTGTTCTTCTAAATAAGACCATGAAAAATCTATGTCTTGCTAAAGACTTCAATCAGGTTAGAAAAGGAGCTGCATAGAGAAGGCATGTGAAGGAGCACAGGGAGAAAGAATACATTTTTTTTTCTATCCGCACTCTGGCAAGTTCAGCTGGTTCAATCCATCGGTTGTATGTTACTGCTTTAAATAAATTTCCAAATGCTGATTTAAAATTTCTTATTCTACTCCATACCTTTGTGAAAACCACTCTGAGGAAAGTCTGCGCTTCTTCAAAGTATTGTGGAATCTTTCAGAAAGATGCGTTCTGCAGTCTTTTGGTGAACAATAGCTTGGTGTCATTCAGAGAGTCTCTTCTACAAGGGAAAGTCATGTTAGGGAGGGGACTTCGCCAGCAGAGATTCAGGGCAGCATTAAACCCATAATTCCTGCCACTCTGAATAGGGATTATTTGTGACCATCAAAAGGAAAATGAGTTCTGCCTCGCATGTCATCTTCTGCTCTTAAGAGCTTCTGGACTTGAATCAGAACGCCTGCACAGAGGCCATGGAACCATTCAGACAGGGGAGCCTTGGTTTGGGCCATTCAAAAAAGAGTGGGACATGGTATTGCTTTGTTTGAAAGACGCCAACAAAAGAGCCCCCAATTAGCAAACATTTCATTTTGCATGTTAGTACATGTGCTTATGGCCATGTATATTTCCCTAAAATTAAGTCACACACAAGCGTGTCAGAGTTTGCAAACTCACAGCCCGGGAGCCTCTGTGTTTGCCAGCATGGTGTTGACTTTTTTTAAATCAGTTGTTGTTTTGTTGTTTTCCAAGAGCTTTATTGAGGTAGAATTAACATGTACCACCAGGCACAGCTAAGAAATATAATTTGATAGAATTTTGCGTAAATATTCAACTGCAAAACCATCGCCACAATCAAGATAGTGAACATATCCTCCATCCCCAAGTGTAGCCTTGTGTCCCCCTGTAGTTTCCCCTCCTGCCACTCTCTGCCCTACTTCTACCCTTATGCAACCCCCAATCTGCTTTCTGTCACTAAAGATTATGCAATGGACAATGTTTACGTCCCCCTAGAATTGTGAGGAATAAATCTCTATTGTTTACAAGCTCCCCAGCCTCTGTTCTTTCTGTTATAGCAGCCCAAATGGACTCAGACAGATTACTTTGCATTTCCTGGAGTTTTATCAAAGAATCGTACAGAGTACACTCTTTTTGTTTGTCTTCTTTCAAAGAACATAATTACCTTGAGATCCATCAGGATGCAGCAGGTATTAATAGCTCATTCCTTTTTTTGTAGAATAGTATTCCATTGTATGGATATACCACCATTTGTTTATCCGTTCATCCATTGATGGATATTTGGATTATTTCCCTTTTTTGGCTACTGCAAATAAAGTTTCTAAGAATATTTGTGTATAAGTCTTTGTGTGGACATATGCATTCTTCTCTCGGGTAAATACCTAGGAGTGGAATGGCTAGATCATATGGTAGGTCTGTATCTAGGTTCTTAAGAAATTACCAAACTATGTTTCTAAAGAAATTATAACCTTTTAATTTCCAACCATCCATTTACTAACATTCTAATTCCTTCACATATTTACCATCACTTGGTATTGCCAGTCTTTTTAATTTAAGCCATTTTAATGGGTTATAGTGGTGTCTCACTGGGGTTTTAATTTGCATTTCCCTAATGATTGAAAATACTGAACATCTTTTGATGTGCTAATTTGCCATCTGTATATCGTCTTTGGTGAAGTCCATTCAAATTTCATCTCTTTTTTTATTGGATTATTTGTTTTCTTATTATTGAGTTTTGAGAGTTCTTAAACATTCTGCAAATAAGTACTTTACCAGATATGTGCTTTGCAAATATTTTCTTCCATTCTTTTCATTCTCTTAATATTGTCTTTTGAAGAGCAGAAGTTTTTAATTTCGATGAAGTCAAATTTATCAATTTTTTTCTTTTATGGATTTTCTCCTATATTTCCCATCTCTCAGGGATCACTGTCCTTCATCGCTTGTGTCCAGTATTTTAAAAAATATATTTTAGATATTGTTTCTGCCTTTTTAGTTGTTTCAAGGGGGCTAGTAAATCTAGTCCCTACTATTCCATTTTGGTGAGAAGCAGAAGCCTGGTGTGTTACTTTAAATTTATTTTATGGCCAATATTTAAAACTCTGGAGACTTCACATAATAATCTACATATTTAGATTCTCTAGAAAATTATCTGTCCACACAGTGCTCATGTTCCTGCATAAAACAACAGCCTACAGCAGTGTGGCCTACTGTTTGATTACTTAACCACTTACCCAATTCAACTTTCTGATTCAATTGGTAGAAAACAATATTAATGTCTACGTGGTTACTCATCTTCCATATGCACCCAAATATAGTGTGCATTTCTCTAGGTCATAAATTGGATGGAGAAAGAGTGTTAATCATTCAGTGAATAACCATCCCTTACTATTAAATGGAAAAAATACACATCTTATTGAAATGGTGCAGTACTGTTATCTTTATTTGCAAAGAAAGGGAGAAATGGACATTTTTAGTGCATATATAGCAGGCATTTTAACATATAACATCCAATTAAATCAATGAATTCAAGTGCTAAAATAACGCCATAATTAATTCACTTAAATACATATTTATTAGCACTCAACGCAGAGGAAGCGCTGCCTGATGACTGAGACAGAGACAGAGAGTATTAAGATAGCATTCCCACTTCCTGGGTGCAGCTGGCCATCTTGTAAGACTTGCAGACTTCTTGGAAGATCCATTCGTCCAGATTTGGGGGTTGGCTAATTTATGAAAAATATAATTACTCATCAATGATTATTACCTGAGGGTGATCCAGATTAGACACATCAGACCTCACTCTAATTTGGCAGTATTGCAAGTATTATCCAATTGTTTCAAAGAGAGGTGGAGTTATCTGCTCTGGATATGTGGGTAGAAGTGCCTTCTCCGATTACTTCCTACAAGGTAGTTTTGTACCCCCACACTCATTATTCAGTCTAGTCACTATGCAAGGACTGATGAGAGTTGTAAAATGAAAACCAAGTGAACCAGAAAGATCAAGCCCATTTGGACTTACAGCCTGGCACAGGAGGAAGAACAAGGATTCATGTTCTGTGAAATAAACTTGAGAGGGTCTCAACTTCCCAGATGCAGACCTCTCATATATAATGGGCAATATTTTCTATCTCATCCTACCAGATTGTTTTAGGATCATATTGGATAAGGAATACAAAAGAATTGTGTAAAATTAAAATCACTATCAAATGCAGGCAACAGTGTGTCATGCTGTGAAATGCTAATATTAATAATAATAAGGATAGATGACCCTTATTGAATGTTTATGATATGTGAACCATTGCTCTAAGCACTTCACAATTAGGAGTTCATTCAGCCCTCAAGCAACTTTGTGATACTAGCTACTATTATTATCTCATTTTACAGATGGAAAAACTGAGGCACAAAATGTCTAAGTAACTTGTCCAAAGTCATAACTGGAGGGTGGCAGAAATAGAATTGAGGCTAGACAAGAGTCTCTGAAACCACATTCTTAATTAAAACCTTCTGCTTCTCTCAATATGAGGCCTGCATTGTCCAAAAAGAACATTGGAAAGCAACTGTTTCAACAGAAAAAATCAAGTTAGGGGTTAAAAGGTTTTAGAATTCCATCTTAACAAAGATTTTTTTTAAACAGGGATTTTAATAATAAGGAGGTTTTCTTTACAGAAAAAAATCCAGAACAAAAGTAATCATCAGATTTTAATTATCTGCTCAAATTTTTCCCCCAAAATGTCATGATCACCTTTAAAGCAAAATTTTATTTTCTTTTTCCTTTTTTTTTGCTACTCAAAAAACAAAAGAATAAACAAAAACATAACCTCGAATAGGTCCTCAGCAGATGCTTTATGAATAAATTTAAGGATACATTTTTAAGTTGGTTTAGTTGGAAAGAAAAATGTTGATATGGTTTCTCCAGTGACGGTAGATATAGGATTCTAATTACTACCCATATATTAGCTGGAGGCCTCCTTCAGCCTTTGCTATATAAAATGAGATCACAACTCAAGGATTAAAGCATAAATAGGTATATTTTTAAAATATACAATTAAGTCTTTTAAAAAATTACTTCTAACTAATAAGGGTATGATAAGTAACTGCACACTCAAAGGATAATTTAAAGGACGCTATGGGCATTGTGAAAACTCAAAGTCATTTTGGCAAGAGCAATGACATAACCAACTCAAACTGTTCTTCAGACAAGTTCATAGGTCCCAAACTTAATTGTCATGTTTAATGTGGACGACTCTAACACTCATGGCGTGAAACAGACTCGTGAAATGTTGCTATCAAGTACAATAACTAAACATTAGGAGAAAGAGAGAGAACAGAAACATACCTGAAGGGGGAAGTTTTTTGTCTAGTGCAGGACCTCCCCTATTTCTATAGTTTAGCTTAGTAGTCAGGCTTAGTATTGGTAAGTAGCCAAAATAGGCCCAACTTTATTTTTTTCTCAGATGAAATTTGTCAGTTTTCATTCTGAAAGCATGCCATTCTGTTTTGATTTTTGCAGCATGAAACCCCACCACTCATTAACTAGGCAGATGCCTTAGAAGCCAAACTCGGTGAAGCTAAGGGAAAACATGTCTGCGATGTTTTGGGATCAATATTTGTAGGGATTCTTGGCATGAAAGGAAACTCTAATTTCTGGGTTCCTTTACATGCAGAGTTGACACTACTTAGAATGAAATCTGGCCAAAGCTGTAGTTCAACATCTGGCAGCTGTTCAAGAGCCATGCTGTTAAACCAGAGAGAAAAGTAAGAAAATCTGAGCAAAAAATGCAAAGATGAAAAAATACATTGTCACGGTAAACGAGAATTAAGTTCTCTAGACTTTTAGAGCTGAATGGGTTCTTTTTACAGGCACAGAATTATGTAGGTAAAGGAGTCAATTCAACATAAAAAAAATATATAGGTCTTCACATCCAGTCTTGGCCTCATGTGTAATGGCCAATAGTCTCTTCCTTATCCCACCAGTTCACTTTCAACACTAGGGCAGCTCATTCTGGGCCTTGTAAACAGGGTTATGGATAGAACTTTATCCTAAAGCAATGGGAAGCTTTGGATCGTGGTGACTTAATCCGTTTTGTGTCTTAAAAACATTCCGCTATTGTGAGTCTCAGTTTTGCATGTATAAAAAGAGCTTAATCATATGGCAAGGTCACTTATGAGCATTAAACAAGATAATTCATATAAAAAGCCTAGTGTATTTCCCATTTGTAACCTTGACCCAGAACTCATCACAATTTTAAATATGTAAGCATTTATGTCTTTAATTATTCACTCCTCCACAAGACTGCAGATCCATGAAAACTAGAACACACCTAACTTAGCAGACACTGAAATCTAAGTGCCAAGCATGGAGAAGAAAATGAGTAAACACCACCCAAATGAATAAATACATAAATGGATATATGTGAACTCCTGGAAAATATTCACTCCGGGAAACTTTCATTGCACTCATCTCAGATTGTGATTTTATGTGCATATGGATATTTGATTAATGTCTGGATCCTGCACTTGACCATGGCTCCATAAAGGGAGCCATTGTGTTGTTCTTGCTCACTTATTGCTGTTTTCTCACCATCTTGCAGGCTCTGGTGCACAGCCCTTAAATACAAGCATTTGTAGAATAAATTAAGGTAGTGAATCCAACTGTTAGGGCAGAGGATGTGCATAGAGTCTCTTAAATGGTTATTCAGTATTTTTTCCATATATGTCAGTTTCCTCCTCTACTATGTTAGCTCCCTGAGAGTGGGGTCCACGTGTCTTTGCCAGCCCCCTCCAGTGTCCAGCAGAGTACCTATAGCATAGCACACACCTAATATATATTATTGACTGGATGGCATAGTTCCCAAACTAAACCTAAGTAATGTGCTCAATTAATTTTATCTTCAGGAAGAGTTTTGAAAAGAACTAAAGTTCCACTGTCAATTTAATTTTTGTTGTATTTTATTTATTTTGGAGAAAAAGTCTGAAGAATTGGGAGGTTTAAAAAAATGTTATTTCTTTTAAATTCATGCTTTGGAAAATCTCAGGAGGCCCTTCCTTCCCCTTGGTATTAAACAAGGCCAATGATATTACCAAGCTGAAGCTAAACTGGCATGAATTATTCAGAGCAGCAGGAAAAGCAGCTGCTCATCTTTTCTGTCCCTAATTTTGAAGGGTGGAGAATTGGAGGGCAGCGGTGACAACACCAGGGGGGAAGAAAAGATAAATTGTTGTCCTAAACCTCATAAGCTGTAACATCTGCAGCACTGCGTTTAATTTGGCGGCACAGTCCACAGTGTCTGCTGTAGGTAAGAAGGGCAAAAATGAGAGAAAGCTTATGAATGCCTGTTTGGACAGAGGTCGGGGAGACAAAAAGGGAAGGGAAAGAGGAGAGGGAGGGAGAGGGAGAGGCAAGTCCATCCCAGAAGACAGGAGGGCAAATTGCAGTTGAGGAATAACATGGGGCTGGAAAAACTATCTTCCTGTGCAGAAAAAGCTCCAGAGAAATATAAAATGAAGAGATGGGTATAAAGAAAAATATTCACAAATTAAAACGCGGTAACATCATCAAAATAAAAAGAACCTGCCATTCAACTGAAGAGATTTCCTGCCTCCTGGACAATTTCTACCTCTTTGACTCAGAAGCTATTTTGGAATATTTTTAATTTCTTGGGGCCCAGGAAGGAGGCATGTATGAAAGTACTATGAGAGAGAAGAAGAGCTGGGAAGTTGTGGTTATGGATATAGAACTTGGAATTGTGAGATCCCAGAATTTTAGAACTGGGACTCACTTTGGAGCTCCTATTATATGGTCCTGGGTGGTAGAACTTGAGACATGTCCACTTTTCTTCTGGGTTGAAATGACTTTTAGATGATGGATGTATTGATAGCTGGGCAGCAATCTTGAATCTATAAAGTTTTATTTAAAACCACCTTGAAGACTTTCTGACCACTCAGCTGCTACCTAATGTTGAAAGTCAAGAGCAGACAAATTGAGTCAAAAATGGGAACAGCACAGCTAGAAGGACCTACAACTAGAATATACAGCTATGTACTGGGGGGCTTTGGGGAGAAAGAAAAAAAACAAAGAAATGGGAAGAGAGCCCAACTTGCAATATGATGCTTTTTGGTGAAGGGCAGACAGGTGATCAGTATCTCCTTGCAGGGACAGCACCATCTGAGGTTAAGAAACCATTCAAGGCCCATCTACCATTTCACAAAAGAAAATGTAGAATAAAAATAGGGACTGCAAGTCGTGGATCCTATTACACTTACCAAAGGGAACTTAAAAAACACAACTAAAATCACTCCCTTCTTGACAACCCATACAAACACACATGTTCATACGCATAAACATACATATATACTCATATACAGTTGTTGGATTTCTCTTCTTAGAGCAGTGGTTCTCAATCAGGAATGATCCCCCCCCCCCCACCACACACACACACTCACCCTAGGGACATTTGATCATGTCTGAAGACGTTTTTGGTTGTCACAACTGAGTGGGGGGAGGTGTTATTGGTGTCTAGTGGGTGGATGGTGGTTATGCTGTTAAACATCCTACAATGCCCAGCACAGCCCCCCACAACAATGATTTAGTCCCCAGTGTCAATAGGTGAGAAACTGAGAGACAATCAAGGTGGAGGGATAATAGAGAAATTCTCTTGCTAAAAGTAGTAAAAGCTGTCGTTGTGCCAGAAATTCAACTGATTATTTATAACCTTTGTGATTAATTCTCAAAACATTCCTGAAAGGTCGTTATTAGTATTTGCTTAAGGTAAAATGGAAATTTGGAGACATTAAGTAAATTATCCAATGTCACTGGAATCTTAGGAGGACAGAGGGGACAGCAAATCAGCTTAGTTGTACTCATACGGCTGGCCCCCAGATTTCTCTTAAGGAAAGTACTGCCTTTACAAAGAAAATTGCTTTGATAGAACAGATGAATATTAAAAGATAGGTCCCAGGTAAAGTTATGGGGCAGGAGAGACAACAGGGAAAAAAATTAAAAAGGAACCAGCACAGGAAAATAAATAACACCTTTTCTATGAACACATATTAAAATGGGATTATTTCTATCTTCGGTTTGGCTGAAGAAATAAGACAACATGGAAACTACTTTTATATTCCAAAGCAATATGACAAAGCGGACCTTACAAAGGAGGTCGTCGGGAACCACTTTTGTGACCGGCACCTGTGCCCCCTCCTCCAGCCGTAACAAAAGTTTGAGTGGCTCAAAGAGAAGAGCTGGAAAGGAGATTTTCAGAGAGAGCCAAAGCTGTGCTGTGAAGCACGGGACCACATCGCCTCACTCCAGTCCTAGCAAGAGGGTCGGGGGATGCTTCATGTTTGCTTGAGCTTCTGGGACAAAGGAGACAGTTGTCATAACTACATCTGAGAAATCTAAAAGGCCAATGTCTTTGCACAGCTACCCACTTGGCCTGACGGAGAGGGGGTGATGACCTTCAATGCCTGAGGATGTTGCAACAAAAGATGTGTGAACGTTCCATGGTCAACATGGGCTCCATCCCAGAGAAAGAGAAGGAAATTGATTGTCTTACATCTAACCAAAAGGGTTATCTGGATAGACGAGGCATCCTCAACAGAAAGGTTGGATCCGCAGAGGCTAAGGGAGGTGTCCTGAGCTGACCACAGGTGTAAGTATGACGTACCTACATTGCCCCACTAGAGGAAGAGGCAGTCTCCATCCCACTGAGAAGCCCAGAGAGGAGAGCGCACATGAGGTCTCTTCAAAGGGACCTTAGGGAAGAAATTTCTGATCCTTCCTGTGTTCCCTGCACCCCCCCCCCCATCCCCACTACAGGATATTGGGCGAGGTCAGAGGAAAAGAAATACAAGGCAGAGACACAAAGGAGAAGCAGTGCATGAAGGCTTATATCCCAAATACTTAACAATGAATTAAACCCCTCAGCATGGTTAAACCACAGGACCAGTCAGAAAAGGACCGTAAAGCACGGGTGCCACCTCCCTGGGGACTGTCACTAAGCCCCCTTCTAGCCAGTCTGAAGCTGACCTAGGCTATAGGAGTAGATGTCTCAACTCTGAGATAAGTTTGCAGGGTTTTTATTGTTACTGTTGCTGTTATTACTTTGTATGGAATGCATTAATTGCTGAGCCAAGACTTGGTTCATATGGAAGTTTGGTGATTCATCATTTAAAACAAGTAATTATGGGGGCCGACCTGGTGGCCCAGCAGTTAAGTTGGCACGTTCTGCTTCTCGGTGGCCCTGGGTTCGCTGGTTCGGATCCCGGGTGCGGACATAGCACTGCTTAGCAAAAGCCATGCTGTGGTAGGCGTCCCGTGTATAAAGTAGAAGAAGATGGACATGGATGTTAGCTCGGGGCCAGTCTTCCTCAGCAAAAAGAGGAGGATTGGCAGTAGTTAGCTCAGGGCTAATCTTCCTCAAAAAAAAACCAAAAATAAGTAATTATGAATAATTATTAGGTAATTAAACCTGCTAATTATTATATCAGTGATTCTCAAACTTTCTGTGCATCAGAGTTACCTGGTTAAAACACAGATTTCTGGGTCTCATCCCCAGAGTTTCAGATTCATTAAGTCTGGGGTGGGGCTTGATAACTTGCATTTCCAACAATTCCCAGGCCATGTGCTGATGCTGGTCAAGGGACCACTTCTCCAGAACCACTTATTAGATGATGCTCTTGTCCAAGTTTTCCTGAGGTTTTGTGGTTTCAGGAGGTGAATTATTTCTGCACCATTTCATACAACATGCATTCTTCTTGCCTTAAAAAAATAGACAGAAACCAACCAGGGTTATATAAAAAAAAACAACTATTCTTATTTTCGGAAAGAAATGCTTTGTCTGAAACAAGTAAGCAGGGGCTTGTGATTAGTTGCTGGATAGAACACCCCTTTTTTTTCTTCACAGGAAAGGCTGTATTCACTAGAATTCCTGGCAAAAAAGTATACGTCAATCTCAATATGTGAACTCACACAAAAACTTGCTAAAATTTTCAATGCTCTACCTGTTAAGACTAGGAAGCGAAAATTCAGTTTCCCTTAGATTGGAGTTTCTTACATAATCCTTAGCAGTTACTATATGAGCTTCTCTTAGAGCAGAGCTGTAAAAATTTTTCTTTAAAGGTCAGATAGTAAATAGTCTAGGCCTGCAGTCCATACTGTTGTAGCATGAAAGCAGACAGAGACAATATGTACAAGAATGAGCGTGGCTGTGTTCCAATAAAACTTTACTTACAAAAACATCCAGTGGGCCAGATTTCGCTTGTTCACTAAAGTTGTGGATTACTACCTCAGAGTGAGAGGCTCCCATGTGATACACCTGATGCCCAATCGTGGCACCCAAACCTGAGTAGTCATGTGAGGAGCTTTGAAAATACCCCTGCCCAAGACCCACGCCCGGAGATTCTGGTTTAATTTGTCTGATGTGAGGCCTGAGCATTTGTTTATCACAGGCTTCCCAGGACTGGGAACCTGGATGCTGGTTGATGTCTCAGGGTCTGAGGAGAGGTTCAAAAACTCACTCAGCACCCACCAATGGCTTTTCTATGCAAATGTGCTCTGTTTTATACAAATCGGCTTCCTCTTGATTCCTTGGAAGACTCATTTACAATTGGTCCTGCCTCTCCCCCTGGAATGCACTGCATGGAGATGCCTGTGGGAGAAGTAGCTTAACAGCAAATGATCAACTCTAACTAGAGCCCTTGCCTTCCTGACGGCCAACTTGGGGCTTAGATTTCAAACCACTGCTATGGGGCTCAGGCCATCTTAATAGATATAGCAAATCTCCCCTGATGAGAATCATACAGGCTCTCAGTGCAGGGCTTCACAAAATTTAATGTGAATACAAATCTTCAAGGGATCGTGCTGACATGCAGGTCCTGATTCAGTAATTTTGACTGGAGCCCACAAAACTTTGCATTTCTAACAACCTCCAAAATGTTGCTTAGGCAGCTGGTTCAAAGACCATGCTTGAGCACTGAGGTCTTAATGGACCACCCTTTGATTTGCTCTGGAGATGACTTCTATGACCTTGACATGCCCCCCAGCCCCATGCCCCACAAAATATATTGGGAATGCCACAACCCTATATTCAAATCAGGGTATTACAAATATACCTACCAAATACAGTAAGAATCCACGCTGGGTTGTTTTCTTGTTTGTTTTTTCCTGAGTGAGGCAATGAGGAAAGACAGGAAAAACAATTTATTTATGTAGACAAAGTGATTTACAATGATTTGTTAACAATCAACAATGATTAATGAGGTTGCGTTGGATAAAACGGCTTTTTTCCATATCTTATTGTGCTGCTCTAGCCCATGTGTGTCTCTGTTTTTGCAGAACATCCACCATCAGCAGACATTTTTGCCAATACTACCAAGATGAGGTGGTCCTTTCTTGTTTCCCACGGAGAAGGGTCGAATCCTTAACAAGCCTATCTATACACGCTTCTATGGCAAAGTCCGCAGTGGTGCTGTAGAAAGAGAATTAACTTTGTAGCTGTGAAGGTTTTCTACTGTGTGACAAATTACCACAAAAATTAGTGGCTTAAAATAGCACTCATTTATCATCTCAGAGTTTCTGTGCCTCAGTCATCCAGGCACAGTGTAGCTGGTTCCTCTGCTCCAGGGTCTTGTCACACTGCAATCCAGGTGTCAGCTGGGGCTGCAGCTTCATCAGAGGCTTGACTGAGGAATGACCCACTTCCAAGTCCCCTAAGATTGTGGGCAGAATTCATTGCATTGTGGCTATAGGAAAAAGTCCCCATTTTCTTGCAACTCTCAGCCAAGGGCCACCTCAGATCTGAGGTTCCCAGGGGCCATCCACAATTTCTTGCCACGTGGGTTTCTTCAACTTGACTGCTCATTTGATCAAAGCCAGCAGAGAATCTTTTGCTCCAGTCTGATAAGATGGAGTCTTGTACAATGTATTCTAATCAAGGCAATAATATTCCATTACTTTTGCCATATGATGAAATTTAATCAAGGGAGTGATATTTCATCACCTTTGCCATCAGGCGTTGTTAGAAACAAGCCACCTGTTTCACCTGTATTCAAGGGGAGGGAATTACACAAAGCCGTGGATGCTAGGAAGACAGGATTATTGAGGACCATCCTAGAGTCTGTACATCACAGTTATTGAAAGTCTTAGCTTTCATATATACATATATATATATTTTTTCCCCCTGAGGAAGATTAGCCCTGAGCTAACATCTGTGCCAATATTCCTATATTTTTTATATGGGTCACTGCCACAGCATGGCTGACAAGTTGTGTAGGTCTGCACCGGGGATCTGAACCTACAAACCTGGGCCACTGAACCAGAGTGTGCTGAACTTAACCACTAGGCCACAGGGCCGGCCCCAGCTTTCCTCAATCTTAAACAAACCAGAGACTCAAGACTTTGGAGTCATTTGATACTTCTGTATAAAATGGGCATAAATGCAAAGCCTAACTGATGGAGCTACAAAAAACTGAAATGAGATAATATGTGGCACCATTGTAAAGTTTTATATAACTATTAGGTTTTTTTCTGTTGTATCCCCTGTACATTTCAGAGCTGAGAAAACAATAAAAGTTGATGGGCTTATAGAATTAATAAAACAAATCCACCCCACTTTCCAATCAGAGACAAGAGGAAGATCAACTCAGTGTTTTAAGCAACTTATCATTTTCAGTACTATCAGTTGGATTAATCCACATGGGTATCAACTGCATATAGTAGAGGAACAGTGATTAAGAGTATGGGTTGCAGGGCCTTCTATTATGCCTGAAAGCTTCTATCAATCCAAGTCTTCCTCAAGCAACAACCACGCATTCTGGAAAAATAGAAAAACAAGCAACCAAAGACACTGGAGAGTGAACCAAAGCAGGTTGAAAATGGAGGGAAGTCAACACATGGGTGAATTTCTCAATTTTTAATGGCTTTTATACTAGGACATGCTCCATCTCCACTATCCAGGGCAGTTAAAACTGTGATATAAAACCTGCAGTCTTGCTGGCTGTAATAACTAGAATATAGGATATGAAGCAATCACAGCTACTGAAAAGTGAAGTGGGGGGAAACGCCAGAAAGGAAAAAGCCAGTGAGAGGCAGCACCAAATTCTATCAACTGCCCAAATCGCTAGCTGACTCCACAACCATGCAAGCATGGAGCAGAGTCCAGACAGCCCATCTAAGACTAGAAGGACTAAACTGAATTATGAGCTGCCACCCAAAGCAGGAGAGACAGAAGTTTGTGATTTGAGTGCAACCAGGTTGACTACCTGTTTTAAGAAAAAAAAGAAAAGAAAAATCAATACTCTTCAGAGCAGCATAACAGAATCTGAAGTTTCTATAGCATATTATTCACAATGTCAAAGATATAATCTAAATTATCCATTATCCCAAGAAATAAGAAAACATGACTTAGTATCAAGAGAAAAGACAATCAATGAAAAGCAATCCTGAGTTCACCAAAATATTGGAATTAGTAGATAAAGATTTCAAACAATCTTACAACTAGGCTGAAAACATAAAGAAGAATATGCTTGAAATAAACGAAAACATTTGAAATCTCAGCAGATAAAGGGAAATTATTTCAAACCAAAAATTAAAGTTCTAAAATTTAAAAATATGACATCTGGAATAAAAACCTCATTATTTGAGTTCAATGACATAAAGGAGGTAACAAAGAAAAGAGCCAGTGAACTTGAAGATAGATCAATAGAAATTATCCAATCTGAATAACAGAGAGAAGAAAATGAAGTGAAAAAAATTAAGAGTCTCAGAGACCTGTGGGACAATATCAAGAGGTCTAATATATGTGTAACTGGAGTCTCGGAAGAGGAAGAAAGACAATGGAACAAGAATAACAACAAAACAGAATGGTCAAATATTTCCAAAATTTGGTAAGAGACATCAATTCATAAATTCAAGAAACTCAGCAAACACAAAGCAGAATTAAGACAGATAAAGCCACATCTAGGCACATCACAATTAAATTGATGAAAAACAAAAATAAAAAGAGAATCTTGAAAGCAGCCAGAGAAAAGTGATACATTGCATACAGAGGAACAATAATTTGTGTATCCATTTAATTCTTATGAGAAAAAAATGGAGGCCAGAAAACAATAAAACAACAGTTTTAATATTCTGACAGTGTGGGTTGTAGCGTCAGACACTATGATTTGAAATCTTATCTCCAGGATCTGTAACTCCAGTACTTGGTATCTGTGCACCCTTGACAAGCTGTTTGATAGTTCCATATCTCAATATATTATTCTTTTAACTAGAAAATTTAAAAGTTATCTATGTCATTGGGTAGTTGAGAAGATTAAATGAGTTACTAATAACGTGTATAGTACTTAGCACTTAGTACATTATATATTACAAGATCAATGTTTGCTATTATTATTATCAGATTTTAATATTTATATTCAATTTAAATACTTCTACTTAACTTTAGTTGTTCATAAATAATTCCACGTGTATAAAGACAAAGAAACACATTTTTTTAAAAATCCAAAAATTGAGTAGTTAATTCAAATGACTGATACAGCAGGAATCTGCCAAAGAAAGAATGATTTCCAAAGGGACAATTGTTCAGTCACCCTCTGAGGCAGGAATTAAACAATTTCATAGCAAGGGAAACCCAGCTCTCCCCAGCATCTCATGGCTGCCTCCAACAAACTCTCGCACTTTCTCACCTCGGGCTACTGCCTGTGCTTATTCCCCAGTGCAGGCAATTAGCAATCAAGTTCTCAATTACTCATTTAGTCCAACCCACAGTGCTATCTCAATAAATAAGTCAATGTGCCTCTCACAGTAGAGCTCACGTTGGCAGTGTAACGCTTATAAGATTGTCCCAGCAAATCAGAACTGGACCATGCTGACTCAGAGTTTGATCATCATGGCCCTGTCCATTGTGGAATCTATACTGAGCTTGACAGAAACAAAAGTAGGACTAAACCTACAGTCTTTCCTTATTTTTTTTTTCCCATAAAAGGCATTCAAGGGAGTGGGAGCCTAAAGGATGAGTGGCCTCAAGTCACCCAACCTTGGATATCAAGCTTTAAATTCATTTTTAATTTTAAAATGTATCCCTCATTTCATTTGATAAATGGGCTTTGTGCTTTGTGTCAGGTTCTCTGCTAGACTCTTTGAGGTGCATACAGAAGCCTCTTACTGAGCGTGGATCTTAAGTATTCTGAAAAAAGGAAGGAAAGAAGGAAGGGAAAGAAAGAGGATGAAGGAAGGGAAAGAAAGAGGATGAAGGGAGGGAGGGGGAAGGAGGGACAGAGAGGAGGGAGGCAGTAAGGAAAGGAAGGACAGAAAGAAAGAAGGAAGGAAGGAAGGGAAAGAAAGAGAAAGAAGGGAGGGAGGAAGAAAAAAAGAAAAGAAAATGGTAACTATGTAAAGTGATGAATATGTTAATTAGCTTCATTGTAATGATCATTTCACAGTGTACACGTATATGAAATCATCACACTGTACACTTTATATATATACAATTTTTATTTATTAATTATACTCAATAAAGCTGAGGGGAGGTGAGAAGAAGCCTCTTACCATGTAACTCGTTAAGCCTCTGTTTCTGCCAAGTACATCAATGCTTCCTAAACTTTAGTGTGCCTATGCATATCTCAGGGAGCCTGTTAAAGTGCGGTTTCTGACTCAGCACATCTGACACGGACCCAGGCAGACTTTGAGTAGCAAGGGTATAGAATAAAGATTGTCATAGTACCCATTTCACGGGATCGTTGAGGCTGCTCTGACATCTTTGTGAAGCAATGCAGATCACTTAGCAAATGCTACTTTGATTGTAAAGTTCATTGTTAGGGATATGCCTATAAGGACCAGAGTCTTGCAGAAGAGATAAAAGACATAAGAGGACGGAGATTTACAGGAGAGAATAATATTGGACAAACATCAGGAGATTGGAGTTCTAGAACTGGCCTCACCACTAACGAACTCTACAAGCATGGTAACAACATCACATAAACCCTTTGGGCAGCTGGTCTTTATCCATTAGAATAAGCCATTGATGTACCTTCAAAATTTTTGTCATACTCAGATGCTAAATTATCTTTCTTTTTAATTGACATTAAATCAAATCAGTTTTGAAATTTAGCCTTATCCTAAGCAATGATTTTCTAGAAACCATAGGTGAGTAATACTAGCTGTAGATAATTGTTTTTCTAACAAATCAAAATAAATATATAACTACTATAATTAAAGCAATTCCTCCACGCGTCCCCTGAGACATCATTTCCTATCCCACCACTCCTATGCAGTCTTTGGGAAACAATGGATGGATTAGTTAAATCCTGCGATTCCTTGAAGGATTAAAAAGTAATTGATTTATGCTCGCAGGTGATCAGATGCCAGGTAGAAGGAGTGGGACTTTGCAGAGGAGGGTACCATGTAAACTGAGCCTTGAAGAACAAATAAGCTTTAAGTTTAAATAATCAGAAACTGAAATTTGGTGTTTGTGTTGGGGGACGGGGAGTTACCGTGCAAGGAGAGAAAGGAGAAGAGCTTTCAGGAGACAGGGAGTAGCAAGAATTAGAGCAAAGATTAGAATTAGTGATACACTGGCTGAACATCCCCAGAGAAAAAACAAGCCGTTGCTTTATGATTTGAGAGCTAACTTGAATAGTCACACCAAGGTTAGAGAAAAACTCTTACACCAGAGTCCATAACGGGTTTTGTGATTGTTAATCCCTTTTACGATTCTGTTGAAAACTCTGGACGCTTTCCCCAAAAAACGCATGCACACACACACACGGACATGCATACAATGGCATGTACACACACACTTAAAATATTTTGCCTACAATATCAGGATGTGTATTTTTCTCTAAGGCCGATTAATGAAAAATCTAAAGATCCATTAGACTAAATGTCTGATGGTGGCAACTTCTGGAAAACTGCAACTTAAAAGATTTGAAATTCTGTGCAGTGTCTTAGCATCATATGGCCCCATGTGATGCACATAGCTGCTTTACGATGTTGGGACAGTGACAGAAAATACAGCTCAAACTGGCTCAAGCAAAAGAAAACATGAAACTGACATGCAAGACAAAGGTCCAAAAACTGTCATGAGAATCAGTTTCTCTCTTGGCCCTGTTGTCCCCACTATGTTGGCCTGAAATTCAGCTTCCATTTGGGCCCAAGATGGTACATAGAAATTCCAAAACTGAATTCTGTCAGATTTGAGTTATCTCGAGGTCCTTAATTTTGTTGAATGTCTACCTATCCTTCACTGGGTTCAGAGCGTTCCTGTGAAACTGACTCTCTCCCCCAGATTCAAATGTGTCATGTTCCTCGCTTCTAGCTAATCTGAGACTAACTCCTCTGGCTACCTGGATCAGTTTAGAAATGAGTGTATGGCCTACCAGAGTCACTGAGATGCCATGAGAATTTGCTGAGGCTTCCAAGGGAGAGCAGACACTCTTGCCCTCTGGATGAGAACAGGGGAGGAGGTAGGGGTTGGAGCTCTTTCAGGCACGATGCAACCTTGGGGATGAAATCTGAGACTGGAACCAATATGTGGAAGCGCAAGTGAGAAAAAGGTGACAAAGAGTGAGAGAGAGAGAGAATATACTAGTGACATAATTTGACACACTGATCAAGCTACACCTGATGCATAACAGCTCCAAGCTCTTTAGTTATACGACCTACTTAGTCTCTCTTTGTTTAAGGCAGTTTGGATAAGGCTTATAAATGAAGGATGAGTAACCAGCACACCTGCCTGTCACGGATCTGTCAAAAAGATTCTCATGTTTGCAAGTACTCCAGGATAGATGACTTCAAACACTTCCCTCCGGCACTGGACTTTTTTGTAACGTGTGTGGCAAAATAGGTAGTAGGTACCCCAAGGACTAGTCCTCTGTTTCCTAGTTGATATCACCATCCTGAAAGTTTACATCCTTGAATATGCTAGAAAATGACCAAGGCCCTTAATATCTGTATGATTTGTTCAGAAACCCTTATTGCTGACTCTCAGTTTTAATTTGGAGACTAAAAATATTTCAAAGCTTTACTTTTTTATAGTCTTTACAAGATGCTCATTTGAGAGCAATTTCTATTGCTTTTGAGTTTTTTCTTTTGTTTATTTTTAAAAATTATTTATTGAGCATACACAATTAATTCACAATACTTTTGTATTGATTTGGAGCAAGATGAAAAGCATCCAAGTTCATAGACACTGAGGCCATAAAATGAAATACGAATCAATTGGTAATTTAGGCAATGCATTAACTTGGGAAGAGTCGGATCAATTGAGTCATAGGGAGTTAAGAATGATTTCTGGGTCTGGAATCCACAGGAAGTTCCTTAGGCAGTTAGGTTCACAGTGGGATCTAGTCTAATTTCCTTGACAAGTGAGTAATTGACAGGTGGCTAAAACAAGGTGAAAAGTACCAGGGTGAAAGACGAGCGCCTGCTTGCCACCCCACCCTGCCCTCGCATCAGCAGTCTCCCAGGAAATAATTACTTCTTTACTCTGACCTATGACACTGAGCAATTTTTCCCATCAGTTTTAAATGTTGATGTAATCTGATTATTTTTCTGTAGAAGGAAGCTTTTTTCCCCTTATTTATTTTCATATTCCATGCCATTAGTCATTTAAAGACTTCTATGCCTGACAATGCTTGCCTTATTTCCTTCAGCTGAGCCTGCTAGGCATGATATATTTCAGAAACCATAAATCTTCTATTTACTTCAGTCTGGCTGGAGATCACTGTGATATTGTCGCTGTAATGGAAGGGAGGCAGTATTCAGAGGTGGAAGCAGGCTACACTCCAATCAGTGTGCCCGGGAACAGGTCCCTGACTTTTCAATGAACTGATGATGTGACTTCTACCCCTCAATGCCTCAGCTTCCTTTTCCATATTTGAGAAACTATTGAGATCAAGTGCACCTACTTCACAGAAATGTTAAATGAAATTGAATACACTTTAGTGCTTACGAGCCTGTAACACTCTGGATGGGAGTATAAACTGCCATTATTCACCTACCTGGAGAAAATATGGGCGCTGGAGGAGAGGGAGATCCCATTCAGCCCCTCATCTACTTTCTTCGGGCCATTTCTAATAAAACTCAGAGAGGGAAACAAAATCGTCCATCCTGTGAATTTTGCACCATTCTGTAAATGCCCTTCTAATGGACTATGTTTTCAGTTTCAGAGAGCTTTTCCTAGTTGCTAAATTCCATGCATAAGTTCCCATCTGATTTTATACAAACCCCAGAAGGCTCCAATCAAATCAAATACCGGTCAAAGTTGAAATTATGTGGACGTGGAATTGTCTGGAGAAGCACGCTCTCTGCCAGCTTGCCTCCTCTGTCTCCTCTTAGTCACTGTGCCTTCTGGGCAGAGACATCGGTTAGATCGCTTCCTCTTTAATGCCTGGTGTCTTTTCTTACCAATACCATTCAATATCACTTTCTCCGGGAGGGTTCCTGATTCACTTTCCTCTCAGAGGTGAGCATCTCCATTTAATTTGATCCTGGGGACTTAGACTGTGGACGGAGACGATTTATGAGGAAGAAAGAATGTTGAGGGATACGCATGGATTTATTGGAGTGAAAAATAAAGCAAGTGCAGATGTGAGTCATTTTTGAGGCATGCCATAAATATGCCTGATTTGTTTCATTGATACAGAGGAAGATGCCTGGATGTACAGCGTTCTTTTTCTTAAGTGCGTTGCTCAACTTTTCCCTCCTCTTCCAGGGGAGAGCTAAAGCTAGAGTTTAGGGAGTGATTGATGGGAGTTTGAATATTGTAGTGCCTTCGATGATCCGGTTGGTTTTCTAAGTTACTGCCTTTTCACAAGCTAATCATTTATCACCCTCTCCTCCTACCAAGTTTTATGTGTTGGTAACTATTTCTTGCCTTTGCTTTTTTTAAGGCCAATATTTAAGATGAAGAGGTTAATGACTTTTACAAATCTATTTAGTGTTACTAATTGAAATGTTGGAAGGAAAACATCAAAAAAGATCCTGCTTCTTTTAGTTTCTGCTGCGTTGAACAAGAATGTTATCAATCACCTAGGTTGTCCACGGCTTTCTAAAAAGCCTCTTTACCTGTGTGTGCATGTGTGTATAGACACACAGGAGATATATCTTAGCTTCTCGATACTCAGAGTGGGGTCTACGGGCCAGTAGGATTGGCCCCCCCGGGGACATGTTACAAAAGCAGAGTCTCAGGCTTCGCTCCAAAACACAGAGTCTGCACTTTAACAAGATCCCCAGGTGATCTGTGTTCATATTAGAGTTTGAGAAGCGCTGCCTTGGAAGTTTTATGCCGATTACTTTATTAATGAAATTAGAGCCCCCATTTCTCATGATAAAATTGACCCTGTAAGTTCAAATCTGTCTTTGGTTTCCATTGTGATGGTATCAGAGCAAGATGTGCTAATTGGAACATGATGCAACTTGTCACTGTTTGTCGTTCTGCTATCATTCTTTTTAAGCTGTCAGTGGGAACATATCCCAAAGAGCGTGACATAGCTGTCTCCCATTACTGATGAAAAATGACATCCGTGCCAACGGGGTCTGGTCCATCCATGACAGCTGTGTGCTCTGGCCCCACTCCTTCACTTTCCCACGTCAGCAAAGCCTAGTCTTGTTAAGTAGGTATGAGGACTCTCTTCGAACAAACTCTTTCCCTACCTGCCTACCATCATTCATTTTCCTTTTCCTTTCCCTACCTGCCTACCATCATTCATTTTCCTTTTCTTCTGAGTGGAGGGAAACCGTTTAATTCCAATGCATCCAATTTCTGAAAATTAGGGCAAAAGAGAAGTAAAATGTGTCTGCCCCCAAACAGAATGTTTTTTTTCAGGGTATCATTGTTGATTCTGTTAGGTATGGTGTTTCAAAGCTAAGCCTCTCGAAAAAAAATAAAGTTTGTATCCCTCTGAAAATGAAAGACAATTTGAAACTCTCATGTTCTATATTTTTTGAAAGAAACACGAATGGAAGTTAGTATATTTAAGTTGGCATCAAATTTACCTGAGTCAATATCATTTCCATTAAAATATCTATGAAGAGATAGAAAAAGAGGAAAACCGACACTACAACCAAAACTAATAATCACCCCAAGAACCTACTGCCAGGCTCTGAGAGAAAAATCAACTACTGTGACACGTGTGGTACATATAAGAGGACTGGGAAAGGAGAGGCACTAGACAGTTTTTTCCTTGCATTTAAGTTCTAGGACCTGGGCTTAGTTGCAAGAAAAAAGCAGAAGATGAGACAATTTCCTGGCCCTGCCCCTTTCTATATCTGCTTAAAGATAGCAGCTCACAGGACGCGATAGAGCAGAAAGCGTATGCTGGGGAGGGAAGGGGGTTGAGGAGAGAGGGCCAGAGCAGCAGGTGCCCTGATAGGGGAACGATCTCCCAAAAGGACCATGTCAATAACAGGGAGCTCTGTAGTCACAGCTTGCTGGGGATGGCAGATTGTTTTTTTCTTTTTAATTTCAAGAACTTCTTTCATTCAGATAATCAGAGAGTTAAACACTGTGGGTAGACGAAGATTTCACATTCAAGAATAACTATTTTTCCCCACTTCCCTGTTTGCAAAACACTCCTGGCCTCTTATTTGTCTCTGTCCTCTTCCCTCCAGGAGAGGTCCATGACCTAGTGGATGGACGGCAGTCAGGGATCTCTGATTCTTGACTGGCTGGAGCTGCTCTAACAAGCTCTTGAATCAAGGGGTGCCTCACGTCCTCCTTGCCTCCCCAAATGAGAGCTGGAGAGGGAAGAAGAGCAGTTGGCGTCCCTCACACAGTGACATTCTCCACCTAGAAGCTGTCAGCAATGAAAGTCTCGTTTGGTTCTCCAGCTGCTGACTGTTTCGTCTTGTCTCACAGCTCATTCAGAACTTGAACAAGACAGAAGGGTGATGTTTTCATGCCTCAAAGAGTACAACAAGATACAGTAAAGTAACAAACACTAAAAATGAATAATTAAGTTAAAAATGAATGTGTTAGGTCCAAATGACTATATTAGGTTAAACGTAGTTGGTCAATGTGTTTGGTACATTAACTCAACTCAGGCTGTGTATGTGGAAAAGGGACTTGACCAAAGGACTCTCACTGAAGGATGAGAGGAAAGGCACTTATGTAAAATTCACAAAGAACCCTATATTTAGATATTTTTCTAAATGAGGTTATACATGAACTTATTTTTCTGTCTGTATGTATTAAAAAGTAGTAATTTGTTAAATGTAAGCATTTTAAACATACCACAACATTTGTAATATTGTATAGGGATTTAAAAAAAAATTTAAATATATTGGAAGCTTGAAAAATGGAAGTGGTCTGGGTTTCTCCTGACTCAAACAGAGCTCGATGGGACCCTTCTGAAGGGGCCAGAGAGCAAGGTCAAGGATCATCCCCACTCACTTCAGAGAGGTCTCAGCTCATTCAAATATAAGCGAAGAGGAAAACAAACCAAGTGTTGTCTCGGAAAAGTAATCTACATAAATTCTAGAAAGGGAAGATGACCCCGAAGTACCATAAAGGCTATACCTCTGGAAACTACTTGCGCAGGAACCAGCAGAAATTTGCATGAATGTATTTATTGTCCTCAATAAAATGCAAAAGGACATTCTTTGAAACAGAGGCAGAAAGTCATGAGGTAAAAAAGCCGCTGAGCAGTTCATTTATATTAGAAGAGATGGATGAGATTAGGAATGGTTCAAGGAAATTCAAAACGGCGAAGCAGAACTACACCCACGTTGGAGACACTGAGGAACAGAATCCTCTCTGTAGCAAACACACATTCCTGATGTCAAGGATAAATGTGAAAAGTTTTCTAAGAATATAGAAAAAGGAGCTGCTAACACGAAATCGATTTAGAGATACTGGATGAAGATTTAAGAGATCTGTGCTCAGGGTTCCGAAAGAAAAGATCAAAACAGAACTAACAAAAAGTATGGAAAACTCTTCTATCTACTTATAATGACAACAGTAATCTCTCTGATTTTAGCAAAATATGAAAAGGAAAACTGACAAAATGTACTGTGTTCTCAGCAAAACCAGAGATGAGAGAACTACAAATAGCTCCACGTGGTCACAATTTTTAAATTATATGAAGGAAGTGAAATAGCGTCCAAGAATCCTAGTGAGGAAAAGAAAAGTTCCCTAATAAAGCAAGACAAAGTGGGCTGGCTTCAGAATTATTATCTATAGCGCTTCGAATTATGCAACAAAAGACCAACTGCGGAGTTTCAAAAGGATATGTGGTCAACCCAAGAATTAATGCCCTGCCATGTAGTTGCTCATGGGTAAAGGCAATTTTCAGGTAACCCAGGGCTCAGAAAATATAGCATTCTTGGGAAAAAATAATGATAGGTGAATACACCTCACTTATTGAGGGATGAAGCAAAATTAAGAGCTTGAGAACAGGGAAATCTTAGTATAAAGTGTAAGAGACAAACACTTAAACCAGTCAAGCATAGTCTTGAGATTTCATAATTTTTAAAAATCTAGGCACAAGGTTAGAGGCATATATCGAAAGTTACTCTTGAATGAGAAGGCAGATGATAGCAAAAAGCAGGTAATAATAATCTATGCTAATTTGGTGTGCAATAGAAGAAAAGAAACATGCAATAAACTCCTCAACTAAAAGAGTTGCTCTATATTTAGAATATCACAATATTATTATTACTAACGACAGAAACACAGGCTGAAGAAAGCACACACGTGCGCATACTTCTGTGTGTATGTAAAAGTATAATATGATGCTATTAATAGAATTTAATGTGTATTATAAATAATCGACATCAACAACTCAGAGCATTTGAGTGTAGTAAGAAAGTGCAAAACTAGGTGACAAAGTCAGACCAAACATAAGTGCTGTGATAATAAATAAAATGAGTACTCTAAGATAGACTCTATTTATTAAAAAATATACTACAAGATATTTACGAGTTAAATTAAATGATCCCAAAAGGCTCTAAATAAAATGATAAGCAAAGAAATTCAAGTTTATCGTAGATGTAAAGAAAGCAGAGGTTTCAATATGGATAAGGGATGAAGTAGAATTCAAATGGAAAAACAGTAAACGATAAACAGCATCGTTTGTTGATTGACAACATCATATATATCCCCAATATAAAAGAACAGACAGAAAACTTTAAGAATTGATATTAACTTTGTTTTAGAAAGACAGAGCAAAAGTGAGACATGTTTCCCAACCTCAAAAATATACAGTTAAGAGGGCAAGAACGTAGTAAAACAAATGATGAAATTCCAAATGCTTAATGCATCCATTCATTCAATAAAGATTGTTTGACGTATTTTCTATGTGACATAATTTAGGGCTTGAGGATACAGTGATGAATAAGCAGATGTGGTCCCTGACTTCACTGGTTGACAGTCCATTTGGTACAAGCACAGGGATAAAACAAAATAAAGAACAATGACATGACATGGAGAAGAAGGGAGGAAGGTTTTGATGATAAAAACCTGAAATCACTAGTTCACATCAGGTTGATGGAAGCTGCTTTTATAGAGTGTGTCCCTGCTATGTTGGGTACAAGGAGAAGAAAAATATTCAAAAGTGGACACAAAATTAGTAACATACACTGCTATAAAAAAACTCACAAGAAAATGGTTATTTATGGGTTTTTTTTTTTTAATATGACCCTGGAATTGCTCCCTTCCAGAGCAGGGACCCAGAGATCATAGAGGCTTCCCCGACATGCCTTCTCCCTGAGCTCCCAAGCCAGGTTTGCAGAAAGAATAAAGCTGTTCCGAGACAGGGTGTTAAAATGCTTGGCCAGTCTGTCTGTGTCTTTTGCCACTGAAGACATTCACAAAAGGGACGGTCTGTACGTTCTCCGTGCTCATCAAATGCAGACCTACCAGTGGTTTATTTGGTCCCTTCCTTTGGTCCTGTCATCTCATTCTCACTTGCTGAAAATATTTAACAGAACAGAACCTTCTTTTCTTGCCTTCAACTAAAATAAGTGATTTCAGAGTTACAAAGTATACATTTGGACTTTCCCTAACTGGACATATTAACAGAATAGTGTACATAGTGACACGTTTCCTGTTGTGGCATTTTATCTCTCAGCACAAGATGACTACACATAGGTCTGTAGTCCCTGCAGACCGGTTCTGCATTTTGCTTGAGGTCTTGCCCTTACTCCTGATTTTCTCTGCATAGAATCTTTTAGCAGTTGAACACCGTGCCTTTGTTCGTTTTCCTTTGAGCCTTTCTCAGATATTTAATCGTTTTCAAGTTATGATCGATTTCAAGCTTGATTACAGTCACCTGTATTTAGCAGGGTCCCTTTCCAGTGAGACTTCACGAGAAATGTTCGCAGTGTTCCCGCACAATGTGCACTAAGGAGGAATGCATTGTACGTGTCACCGGCTTTGTGACATCACTGATGGTCAAGAGACCATGAATTGTGCATTGTGCTCCTCTTCCAAGCTGTGAAATGTTCTAGTTACTAAGTCTGGATTTCATATTATTTTATTTTAAGGAAGGAAATTTTGAAAAGAGTTCTCTTTGTTCCATTACAGTAATTTTCAGAGCTCTCCTCATCTTGTATGAAGTCACTCCCTGCCTTTTCTTAGAGCACAGTGTGACTGAAGCATTAATTAGCCTTCAGAGATCCTCAGACATGCTTTTCTCAGCAAAGATCTGACATTTAGGGACTGTCAGTCACTTGGAGTTATACTGAGTAAAAAATTCATATCAAACATTCCATCAAGAGTCTATGTACACTGGAGGGGGTGGGGAGTGGGGATTGGGAGGGTAGAAGGGAGTTGCTTTAACTCATTTTATATATTAGACAACACGGGGTAAACGACGCTTGGAATTAATGAAGCATATCATCATAATTACATGGCTGGTTCATCATCTTATCTCCCAAATTGTGCCTGAAATCAGGTAATGGCAAAGCACATGAGCAATTCTTAGTTCAGTGTCTGTCTAGCTTGGAGCAAGTGTCAATAGTTTGACCATCATTGTCAATAACAAGCTAGTCCTCCAGCAGAAAACAAATCAGACCCTGACCAATGAGGTTGCAGCAGCAGGATTAAGGAAAAATAGCACATTATCTTCTGCTCCTCTCTTCTCTTTTACCAGTCTTCACAAATTTGGGAAGGCGGAATGACAAGGAGGAAAGCTGATGTCATGGAAGAACAGAGTTCTCCCCATGATCTTCCCCTTGGCTCAAAGTAGCATTGGTAAAAATGCCAATGAGGAAATAAAGGAAACTAGTTTTTATTAAACAGCTACCATGTGCCAGTGACTATGCCTGCCTTGTTTGTACCAGTAGATGGAGCAAAGTATTTCACACAGAATAGATGCCCAACAAATATTCAAATAAATAAATCTATGATTTAAAAAAATATATATGGGCCAGCCCAGTGGCGCAGCAGTTAAATTCACACATTCTGCTTCTTGGCGGCCCCGAGGTTCACTGGTTCGGATCCCTAGTACTGACATGGCACCACTTAGCAATCCATGCTGTGGTAGGCGTCCCACATATAAAGTAGAGGACGATGGGCACTGCTATTCGCTCAGGGCCAGTCTTCCTCAGCAAAAATAAGAGGATTGGCAGCAGTTAACTCAGGGCTAATCTTCCTTAAAAAATATATATATATATACTTATACAGATGTATGTATAGATATAGTCACAAGCCACATAAAGTTTCGGTCAAGGGCAGACCACATATATACAATGGTGGTCCAATAAGAGCTTAGTACCATATAGTCTAGGTGTATAGTAGGCTATACCATCTAGGTTTGTGTAGGTTCACTCTATGATGTTTGCACAATGACGAAATCACCTAAGGACGCATCTCTCAGAACATAGTCAGGTTATTAAGTGAAGCATGACTCTGTGTATATATACATATATATATCCTTACGTGTCTAGAAGTTTGGAGTGGTGAAGAGTGTGAAATTTTGCATTCAGTGGACTTGGGCCCATGCCCAGGCATCACATAATTAAATGTATAGAACTAAGGTAAGTTTTGTCACAGCTTTTCCATTTTACTACTCTTAACATTCTCCTCACCATCTCATAATTTCTACTTCACTCCGCTAGTCCTCAAGGAAGAAGATCTTGTCATTTCCCCGAGAAAGCCACGTTTGAGCATGAGCTCTCCAAATTCAGATCCTTGTGGAATCACTGCGAATTTTGGTATTTGGTCTAAATTCCTTATGATGATAGTGGTTTATTTTCTCTGCCTATGGAAGGGAATCTTGGCAAAAATACTTACTGTGTACCAACAGCCAAGATGACCTGCAGGATGCCATCTAGGGCTATGCTCCCCATGATAAGAAGCCCGGTCACACATGGTTGGCCATGAACTGCCACGTGGCCCATTCCCCTGTGTTCACCATGAGGATGGACAGCTGTTTCCTGCCCATATCCATCTACACCCCTGATTTATTATGGCATTTCGGGTTTTGAATATCTCAGTGTTCCATGGACCAGCTCTGTAATGCTTGTATATCGTCTGATGTAACAGCGAGAGCGTGAACTACTCCTCTACCCTGCTCTATATCCAATCCCAAGGAACCGGCCCTGGTCTTTCCTTTCCCAGAACTAAGGAAAAAGGAAAATTTGTATATCAGAGGTCTAGCAGGAAACAGTGGCACACTCAATAATTTCAAAGAACCAATAGGAGATTGTGAAGCCCTCAGAGATTAATGACACAAATGGGTTAGGGGAGGAGGATAGGGAGGGAAGGAGGTTACTGGCACGCGCTGGCACGGTGGGAGAGGTGCTGCTGGGCAGAATTTGCAGCCACAGAAGAAGAGAACTCCCGCCCAAACTGACCAGACAGAGAGGGAGCAGCAAGGAATAAATACTCTGATCTCTTTCCTCTCTTTTTCTCTGTATTTTTGCTAGAGCCACCCATTGGTTGATCTCTAGTGAATCAGAGAGCAACATAGCTAGGGTGATGCCTCAGAGCACAGCATCCTCTGGCAGAGAGCGTGAGCAGAGAAGAATGCCGAGTGCATCCAGGGCAAGGGGACAAACTAAACATGATCAGCCCAATTGTGTCTTTTCCTGCCCTGGTTTCCCTGCAGTCCTCTCCCTCCCTCCTCCCATTTTAACAGACTTTTAGAACGTGTGCTACCTCCGCTTGCTCGCCTTCCGTTGCACGTGAACACAGTGAATCCAGCATCCGCTTCCGCTGGTGCTCTGAAGCTCCCTTCAGCAAAGTCACGGTGGCGTTCTTACTGCTAAATCCTAAAGCCGCTCCTCAGTCTCCTACTAAAAGGTGCTTCCACCTGTGTGCTCTTCTCTTCCTCCCCGTTCTTGGTTTTTTGTACTCACTGTAAAAACTATATTAACGACAAAGCAAGCCAAACTAAAAACGCAATCCAAGAACAAACTGACAGTTCAGAACACCCTTCTGTGTCAATTTCAGAATTTTATTTGTTCATCTGCTCTTCTACTCCTTACTACATTTTCACCAGTTTCTTTCTCCTACAATCCTTCTTGCCTTCCTTTCCTGCCTCACCCAACTAAGGCCAACAACGTTAACAGCCTGATGTGTGTCCTTCTGTGTCTTTCTCCACGACCCATGCAGGCATGCACAAAACTGTATAAACACACGAGGGGTGATTTTAATGTGTTGGTTTTTCACTCAGAAAAAAGAAAAATCACAACATAACACTACGTGTTTCTCTGCAACTAGCTTTTCTTTATTCCCAATATAATGCGTAAATTCTTCTAGGTTGATACATATGGTTTGAACTTCTTTTGTTTTATATAATTGATGTTATTTCCCTTTGTGGCTGTCCTGATGATCTTCAGAATTAATAGAGCTGATCTGGCTGGCTCAGTAGGTGTCTCTTCATCCTTTAGTTAAAGGTGAACTCCTCTGTGGTCAAAAGCAAAGAACCTCTAAAAGAGCCAACAAATTCTGTTACTGAACCTGAAGTGAGTTCACTCACCCGTTGCGCAGCAAGCCAGTCTCTGACACCGGGTGTGGTGGAAGAAAGTAGGAATTTTATTTTTGCACAGCGCTAGCAAGGAGACAAGGCAGCTAACGCTGAAATCCCAAACTCCCCGAAAAGCCAAAAGGAAGGGTTTTTATTGGGGGTTTTAGGTAGAGGAGGGGGAGCATATGGCCTTGCTGGTCAGAGCTTTCCCACCAGCCTGTCTTTGGCCTTGAGACACTTGCAGAGAGGAGGGAGCTCGTGAGCTTGCTGGTCAGCAGCTTTCCCACCAGCCCGTATCTCTTTGCGGGAGGAGATAGTCCAAGTGCTTGTCCTTGACGGTGTCTGTCTCCATGGAGGATAGTGGATTCTGGAGCCAGGAAGCCAGAGAGTGAGCAGGGAATGAGTGTTTTAGTTTTAACCCCATATATATATGCTGGGTTTAATGTGGGGAAACTGATATCAGGGTCGATATCAATTCCTTCTTGAAATGCTCTGTTCCCAGGGTTTCTGACATCTCTCCTGTCTGGCTTTCTTCCTCAAGATCTCTTCTTAGCCACTTATGCAAGATCCTCTTTCTTTGTTTCTCTCCTTTCTTTGCATTTATGTATCAGTCAACCTTTTCTGTGGTAATATGACATCACAAATAACCCTGGAATTTTAGTGGCTTGCGACCTCATCATTTATCTGAGAAGGTTGGTTTTGTATCTCTAGTGCATCTCTGATAGGTAACTTTCCCTGGACTTGTGTGTTATTTGTTTTTGTACATTTTTTGGTTCTTGCAAATTCTCCTTTATGTTTTATTTGTTTGGAACTTTTCTCAAAGTCCTTCCGTGAAAAAAAAAATTATAGTTGTTTCTGGAAACCAGTGCAAGATGCTGTGATGAGGAACAAATAGGAAGTTAACTTTATCTTTCTTCAAACTATCAGAAGGGACTCAGGGCTGGGTGAGCTTCCTCTCATGCTCCTAAAGGACCCAGTAGATTTTTCATCTTCATAATCAATTTTCAGTCTTCAAAAAATAAAAACACTGCATTTCTCTAACCTTGACTTTTATCATATGAAAACTGATCTACATCATATGTCAGTTGGGCCTGAAAAAGAACCAAAAATTATTAGAGTCTCTAGAAACAATACATAGCATACAGATGTCAATTTATATACTCCGGGTGAGGCACATTTGAATTTAGAACTAAGTATCATCCTCATCATAGATATCCAAGAGGAAGTGGGCAATTGACTCTTTGCCATGATGATGCATATGCTGTGGGAATCTCCTTTGTGGAAAACTAGAATTACCCAAGTTTTAGGGGCAAAAAGAGAGTTTAGTAGGTTTCTATCTATAGAGTGGGGAAATCCCACCTTAGATAATACCAGGAGCTGAAGTGGTAAAGAAATACAGGAAAAGATGAGGAAAACCAAGGCTCCAGTACCAAGGAGAGCACGGAAAATCCCCAGGTCAGTTGAGAGCCAGAAGAGGGGATCAAGGCAGAAGTTGCAAAGCCGAGAATTGAGGACACTGGGGAAAAGAGAGTAGGAAGACGAACAAAGGTCAGATCTTCCAGAAATGCCCTCACATACCAGGGCATCTCACAGAGCGATAAAAGTCTTGGCTACTTCCGTCTTTTGAATATTGTAGCATTTTAAACATCAGATAAATTCCCAGTCAGAAGTATAAAAATTGTGATGTAGTTTGTTCACTTTTAACAAATGAATGCTTTTAACAAAAGCTTTGCAGTGCAATATGTGTACTATACATGAGACTGTTATAAAATTTCTGGTTAAAAAAAAAAAACAAAAAAACTAACTTCTGGAGCACTAAATGGTCTGTCCAGTTTGGGGAATCAAGTTAAAAGTTTCACAGCGCCTTCTTTCATTGTTGTAAGTTTTCTCTGTAATTGCGTACATAATCTCACTGGTACCCCAATGTTAGAAACTTACACTTGGGGGCTTTACTGTATGTGAAGCCTGGCCCATGTCTCCTTGCCTTGTTACCTGTGTCCATCCCAGGATAGAGCTTGTAAATTCCAGCTGGTAGCTCATCTTATTAGCATGATGAGTTTGGCTGACCTCAGGGGTTGGGATCAACACCACGAATTTATAGAGCTCTGAACAAACTGATTGAACATTTCTGGTGCTTTTCTGATAGCTAAATTGCTTGGAGACATGTATTATTTATGTTTTCGTTTGTTGGCCCCTTTCACTCCTTTACATGCAAATTCTTGTTTATGGATTTGTGGACTTGTGGTTTTCATGACCACAGCAAATCTAAAAGGGAAACTTTGGCAAGTACCTCTTTAATTTGATGGTTATAGACAGATAATCAGAATAAATTGTGTTAAAATGTATTAATTATTCAATGTGGCAGTTTAATCAATTTCACGGGGAGGTTGCCAATGTTCCCCATCATTTTGTGTTTGAAAGTCACAGCCAGAATCGTTTTTAAGAACTAATAGCGGAGAACATTAGGGATACAGCAATGTTAGCAAACTGGATCACAATATACTATTTGCAGAACTTCTCAATTTAAACGATTGCGTTTATGTTAACAGTCCACTTTTTTTGTAAGGACAACTCAAGAAACTGGACATCGGAGAAAAGAGGTTCAATTTCAGTAGACTGGAGGAAAAATAATCCTCCAATATGGAATCCATCCCTTGGAAAACCCATAATATATAATCTGGCACCTTCCATTACTTTAAAAGTGTATGTATTTAAATGGTTTCTTCTAAATGATTTCCAACAACATACCTTTAAAGACAGCTTAGGAAGTCAATTTTAAATTCCTGGAATAGCTACGTGTAATTCAAATCTGATGGTTCGGGGAGGTGTTCCCAATCATCACAGCTCATGTGGATGCTCCTCACACACTTAACCTACCTGTACCATTTTGGGGTACTTATCCCTTTTTACCATAAGTTTTTTTTGTTTGTCTTATCTACCAGAATTTAATCTTAATAACAATGTGTATTAAAAGGGACTCATAGCTGCAAGTGATAAAAACCCAATTCCAGAGACTTAATCAAACAAGGAATATATTGACTCACATTACTAGAATTTCAGGTAGGGCTGGATCCAGAAGCTCAGATGGGAACAATATTAACTTGTTTCTCTCCATCTCAGATCTGCTTTCATCGTAATTGACTTAACTCCCAGGTAGCTTTTCTCCATGTATGGTAAGAAAGCCATTTATTATGGCAGACTTACATTCCACCAGCTTATCAACCAAAAAGATAATGCCTTTCTCTTAATTATTTCAATAGACATCTCAAGTAGGACTCCCATTGTCTCAGCTTGAGTCATAGTCCCATCCATGAACCAATAATGGTAGCTGAGGAAGGTGGTGCTCTGGTGGCCGCACAGGAAACACGTAGAGTGAGACTGGAACAAAAGTGTCTTTAAAGGGGACAGGTGTTCTTTTCCTAGAAGAAAGAGGGATGAACTTGGGGCGGGCAAAGACAACAGATCCCTTACTGAGCATGGCTATACCTGATTATCATCCTGCCTGTTATGGTACCCTCCCCCTTTCCTACAGCATCTGCCTATTATAATACACATATTAAACTAGAGCAAATGTCACATAAATGAATACATGAATGACGTGTCAGATTTTACCAAGAAATGCGTTACCTCTGAAGTCAGAGAGAACTAGTTTCAAATTTTGCCTCTGCCACATGCTAGCTGACAGACCTTGGAGAAAACTACTGCTTGGCTTCCCTTTCCTCTTATGTAAACCTGGGATGATAATGCAGGGATCCTTAAGAGGAATAGATGAGAAAATATATGTAAATTGCATAGTCTATTTCTTTTCATTTAAAAAAAAACACTAGGCATACACTTCCCACTAAAATGTTATTTAATTAGTATTAGAATTATCACAATTCTTCTGAAGCTTAATATTTTACTACTAAAATCTAATTGATTATTCATATGATTAAATAATACAGTTTAATATCCATTGATTGGGTTCAAATGTATAAAATAATTTTTAATTCAACATCTGTGATTTTATAAAATGAAATTGAAAAGTATTATTTAATGAAATTCCATACTTGATCTATCTTCTTATAAAAATATGTGCCCCTTTGATATTAGGAATGGATTGATAGTTTTGTCACTTAATATAGTAAGTATATAAAGGAGGGAGAAAAACAATTATATTTTACGCCTTGAGACAAACAATATTTTACTGTTTCCATTTCTATTTACCCCTGACTCGAGAGAACTTAGAGGTAATATTGTGGGAGAGTTATCATTTGTATACCTAATATCAAAAAAGAATAAATATTAAATCTGTTGCTCCCCTCCCTTCTCCTTGGTGTCTCCCCATATTTCCCCAGAGGTCTCCATTGTGATATGTTTTGCTATTCCAACATCCCAGAAAGGTCAAAGGCATTCACGTGCTGACCTAGGGAAGCTACCAGTGGGCAATATTTTTGTTGTTATTTGTGGAGGTGGAGTAGGCCTATAAACAAATATAACTCTTTAATAGTTGACTTTATATCAAATTTCACCATATATAGAATTTATTTTTATACGCTGACAAAAATGAGATAACAGAAGGCCATTGAACCAGTGAGCTGCTGAAAAAAATAAGCCTTGCAAGAGTGCTTTGGTGTCTTCCCCCTTCAAAAATATTTCAGGTGGGTGTTAAATAAACAAAGACTATTGCAGAAATATGTTTGGATGACACCAAATCCTATCCCAGTGCAGGTTTTGGAAGAAACAAGGATAGAAGAAAAGAAAAGTCCCAGAGTACTAAAATATATGCTTCCTGTAAGAAGCAACACCTGCCAGGTGAGCTCTCCAAACAGGAAGCAATTAGCCTTGTCACCGTCATGGCCCTTTTGCTGTCATCACACATAGAAGCGGCCCAGACAGTGTCAGAAGGAAAAGCCCCCTGAAGGGGTAATCAAGCCAATCTTAAGTAGTCTTCTTCCCAAACGTTGTCTAGCTTTGGCTATTTCAGTACTTTTTAGACGTTTCCACTAAAAAACCCCAAAGGATGGGAAACAAATTTCTATCCCCAGGCACGTAGTAGCCCAAAGCGATGACACATCCTTTAAGCTTTATGTTTTATCTTAAAAAATAACTTAGATGCACACCTTAAATATATACATTTTACTGCCAGTTATACCTTAATAAAGCTAGAAAAAAGTAATTTATGTATTGGCTTTTATACAGTAGAATAAATGTACTTTCCTTAATGTAAAATACAATGTGAAAATATTTATTTGAGGGGCCGGCCTAGTGGCGCAGCAGTTAAGTTCACGCACTCCACTTTGGCAGCCTGGGATTCACTGTTCAGGATCCCAGGCGCAGACATACGCACCGCTCATCAAGCCATGCTGTGGCAGGCGTCCTACATATAAAGTAGAGGAAGACGGGCACAGATGTTAGCTCAGGGCCAGTCTTCCTCAGCAAAAAGAGAAGGATTGGCAGCAGATGTTAGCTCAGGGCTAATCTTCCTCAAAAAAAAAAGAAAAGAAAAAATGTATTTATTTGAGTTTATTCCCACTTAACTGCCTCTTCCACCAAATCTTTAAGTAAAAATTCATGCTGCAGCTAGATTTGTGTGACTATTGCTTTGATATCTATCTCACAGCACTATTCTATCTATAAGCACCAAGAGAAGTGAAATTGTGGTTCATTTCTTCATTGCTGAATCCCCAGGGCTGAGGCAGTACCTGGCACAGAGTAAATACTTGATAAATGTTTGTTGAGTGAATGAAAGAATTAAGTAATTAATATGCCATATTTATCCCTTGGCTTCCCATTTTCTCTGCACACAACCCCCAGAGGATGCATACTTGCATTTGAAAAGCACTGCTCAATAGGATGCAAATTGAAGCCAAGATTCAAAATTCACGGAGACAAATTAATGGAACAATTTTCTCTTCACTTCTCTGATTTTATTAGCTGATTTACGGGTGCAGCTTATTTCATGGATCAAATGACCGCATCTTCTAGGTCTACAGACTCAGTACTCAGCAATTATCCAGTTAATATGATTAATGGAGACAGTGAAATGAGCATCAGCTTGGTCACGGGGGTCTCATGTTTCTGAGACTCGGAAACCACATCAAATCTGTGGCAGAAATGTTCTTTTGAAGGAATTAAGCTCCAGAGGATACCTCGTTCCTCTCCATTGCCTCCGTGTGTCTTCTGCCCCTTCTTCCAGCCTCCTGCTCCTGGGGCTGACCCATACTTTGGCAGACCTTCATTTCTGGTCATATGGCACATACGTTGTCATTCTGAATGATCTCTAATTTCTTGAGCATTAGAAAGCTGAGGCTAATACTGCTGTGAAAACATGATGACAAAGTCCTGACTAAACAGCGAGCACGATGACCCACGGTCAGAGTGGGAGTAAAAGAATTGCTGATTTAGAATATCTTTTTACCTCAGCAATCCTCACTTTTAAAGGGAAAGTTGCCTTAAATAGATTCGACACCAAAAAAATTAAACTAATTTAAAAAAACAGCTAAGGGAGTTTTGGCTTCCTTTTATTGAGCACGTCTTAGGTGCTAAGTGATTGATAACGTTAGCCTATTTACCCTTCACACCATCTGGCCTGTGTCCTCTGCACTAAAGACAGAACAGGGAGTCCTGGAAGAGTGAAGCGTTTTGCTCAACATCATAGGTGAACCTGTGACAGGGAAACCCTTGGCAGAACAAGGGTCCTGATGCGGGTCTGCTTGGCTCCAAAGCCTGAATTCTTAACCACCACGCTGTACTCATTGCGGCTCTGTGTAGCAAGTCAAAGAAGGCAAGATGGAGGAGAGGACTCCGACTTAGAACCGTCACATGAATGTGAGACTTTAACTCTGATGCAAAGAGAAGAGGCACATTCTGCTAAACATGGCCGGGTGAAAAATGGCGATGAATCATGCCAGAAACCAGATCCAATAGTCTGTCTAGAACAAAGTGAAGTACTACCACCTTATACTTATTAGTTGAGTTTTAATACCTCCTAACACCACAGCTAGTCTCCATTGTACTAGAACAGCTTGTTATTGAAATAATATGACTTGGAGGTTTCGGTTAGAGTCCCCCATTCTAAATACCCCCATTAACACCACTGGTCTGTCAACTTGGGTGAAATTTTGGCAGTGGCTTGAGACTCATTTTCATTTTAAATCTCTCTTTAGCATGTGAAAGTTTCCCATGAGAGGCAATACATAATTCTTTAATTACCATGTTCCTCTTTTAAACCAACCCTTTGGGGGTGATGTCTATATACCAAGAGTCCTAATTTATTTACACAACAATTTCAAATTGGTTTTTATCATCTCCATTTGCAAAAAGGTAAAGAGATTTCTCCAAGGACATGCAGCTAGGAGTTGATAGCACTCCACATTAACCCAGGCCTTCAGTTTTTTTCCATTTTGAACTGTCATGCCATATAAAGGAATTTAGGAGTGCCCCTAAAGAGCCTTAGAAAATGGGACACTGAATAGTAATTTTTGATAAGACTTATCAGTAGAAGGCCAGAACCTATCTATTAAGGCAATAGCCACAGGGACAACACGAAGATCCCAAAGGCTAAAAGTCAAATGAGAGATCAACTCTAATTTTATGTCAGATTTGCCAAAGAGAGTTCAGCTATAACGCTTGGTGACAGTGGGGTGGTGATTACACTACATTGAATAAAGTGTTTTATCAGCAATGATAGCTTCCATTTTGAACAATTTAATTTCAAGAAATTAAGGTTACATTCAGGAGGGGATGCCTGGAAGACCTCCTCTAAGAAAAATGAGAGAAGGGAGGATTACATAAAGTACTTACGTAAAAAAAATTATGTGCAAATATGATGCAAAGAGCTATGTAATTGCCAGGTAGATGAGGGTGAGGTGTGGCGTCATCTGCACTGCAGTGACAGCTACAGACAGAGTGGTTGAGAGCCGCGGGGCAAGCTGAGAGATCGGGGCACCTCAGACACTGATGTTGGGGAAGAGAGACGAGGAGAATCCACAGAAGAGCTAGAGAGGCCAGGTGCTTCAGGATAAATTCAAGGATTGAGTTGAGTCATCAGAGTGAAGGTGTAAAAGTTTCAACAGAGGTGGTGGATATGTTGAGACTGGAAAGTTGGTCAGACAGCCAGATTGCAAACTAATTACAATTAGCAATATTTTTAATTAAAAAAAGAAAAGAGGAAATACCTTTCAAGTTACATCTGATCAAGGGCTCTATTTGAGCAACTGTTTCCTTTGCACGTGGAAACGCTCTGACTTCAAATGAAAATTGTTGTTTTCTTGATCAAGTACCCTTGCCAAGTCATCTGCGGAGGAGACGGCAATTATGTTTTTCCCAAACATGATTCAGAGGCATTTTCCCTCCATGGTGGATGCCTGCTGAACTTGGTCACTCTCCATTTTTATTCACTCCTACCTTCTCCTGGCTTTTTACAAACAGAGACATGAACATCTTCCCTTCTCTTCATCTCTCCAAAGGCCCAATTTTATTTCTCAGCAGCTGCTTTGTTTCCGACGAGGTGAAGTCCCCTTTCAAAGCTGAACTTCAGGCTGCACTTGGACTGTTATTATTGCAACTCTCAGCTCCAGGTCAGCGTTTAAGGCTGCCTGACCAGAGAACTGCGTCCTCAGCCTGCACTTCAGGAGGAAAAAGCAGGCTGCACCAGGAGGAATTTGCTGTGTCTCCTAGGTCACTGCTCACGTGAAGCCTCCTAGTACATTTTCTGTTCATGGGACTTTTTCAACTCTTTCCTTCCTGGGCTCTTCTAAGGTCGAGCTGCAGAGAGAGGCAAAGGCATAAATAGAGGCAACAAGAAAGGATAAGAGTGTGGTCTTTATTTTATTCTCTTTCTCTTCTTGATAATTTCCCTCCTTCTATTCATTCCTCCTCTAAAATTTGTCCTGAAATTGAACTTGATGGATGGTAGAGAGTTAATGATATATCATTCTCTGGCAAAAGGACATTTTTCCTTTCAGATGTGTGTCTGTCTTTAGAAGTCCTATTTTAATGTCCACGGCACCCTGCAGATAGATTGAGAAAGAGAATATCTCAAAAGCCCAGGGAGACAATTTCATGAATGTGATGAAAAGAGTTCAAAGGCAAATTGGGGTCTGGAGGAAGGAATAGGGGAAATGATGCAGACCAAAGCTCGTCCTGTTCAACCAAGAAGAGGGCAGAGGCTTTGAGGATCTGGGACAGATGGAAGCAAGAGACTAAGAAATAAAGAGATGAACTCATGATAGAGGTAGAAAAAACAACATCTGGAAAAGAGGCTAGTAGGATGCAATGCAGGGATTTCTGAGTAAGACCAAGATTGACAACAAGTATCTAGACTTCTCCCATCTCTCCCTGAAATGCCTAAAGGCACATTAAGATGTGGGGAAAACGATTTTTGAGCTAGGGACTTCAGAAGGAGGCCACCAGCAGATAAGAAATTTAGAGTTTTTCCCAGGAAAATTCTAGGAAGAACTAGATTGAAAGAAGGGAGACTTAGCAGGCAAACTCTACCTACACTTCTCCACCAACTCTAAGAAATATCTTCAGGATGAAAGCATAGAGGACCATGCGAAACCCTATGAACATTACCTAACTTGGAGAAGAAAGGGCTAGAACCAAAACTGGGTCATTTTCTGTGAACTCCCTTTGAAATTATGACTGCAAAAAAGTAGAAGGGAGCATCACCATCAGAGTTACAGCTGGTGCCCACAGCTGTAATAAGGAGAAAGTCAGATTCCATTTGGGGCTCCAATTCTTCACCTCTCTCTGCACCTACATCGTGTGTCATGGAACACTGCAGCTCCCCTCCCCTGCCCACCCCTCTTCATGGGCAGAATAAATCACTCTGCTTCCTGATGTGGAGTGTGGCCATGTGACTATGTTTGGCCAACAGAACGGGCAGAAGAGCTGATGTGCAATTCTAGGGGTAGACCTTATGAGATCACCTGTGATTCTTTTTGCTTCTCACACCTCTGGCTTCATCAGGCACAGAACACAAGCAAGTACAACACACTCGTCCTGGCAGGTGGCACAGAGCCAGCAATCCTGAGCTGGACCCCACCCTAGATCAGCCAACATACAGATTCAAAGCTAAATAAATGCTTTTTGTTGATGCTGTTGAGATGTAGTGGTTGTGTGTTACATAGCACTTGTGACTAATACAATATGTAAGGGCTTATCTATAAACCACCAAGAAACAGAACCAGAGATTTCAGTGGCCTGCACTTTTCATGTGATTGTACAAAATAGATGACAGAAGATTTTCAGAACCGGGTGTCCCAGCAGGTAAATTCATCAAAACCACAGAAATCAGGCCCAGAGATGAAGAAGGGAGTTCAGAATGGATTTCTTTCACTTGCTCTGGATGGATGGAGGGCTGACCTACCCATTCATGCAAATTAATGTCAAAGGTATTTATATATGTCTTTTTTCTGGACTCATTTATTTGACATTACTTCAACAAATATGTTTTAACGCACCTACCAGGTATCAAGTAGTGGTGAGTTCTCTGGATACACGGTCCTGGCCTTCAAGGAAGTTGAGGCCCATCAACTCAGAAAGCATGCATTGTATGTGCTGGTTTTTTGCCAGTCACTACAAACAGAGGACAATGGAGTAAATTTCATACAATTAGGATGGCAAATAATATCACACAAGAATTGTCCAATGAAACAAAACATGCTTTTGTGAAAGCAATAAAGAGTTCTCAGTTGAGCAAAAATCAGAAGTTACAGTACTTGTGTTTTCTTGCTTACCAAAAAAAAGAAAACATATTACTTAAATATGTGCTGCAGCCAACCAAGAATAAGGAATGCGTGGAAAAGTTAAGAATAGCATTAAGACCGTTTAAGCACAGAGGACTATCTAAGTAACTTAATTACTAAATATATAAAAATAAAAACTGAAATTTTAATTTATTTCTAAAAATATAAAAATGAGAAATAGGAAAAATGCCAAGAATAGGTTTTTTTAAAATATAATCTAATATAAATAACTCTCTGCCAGGGTTTGGCAAATTATGGCCCGTGGAACAAACACTGTCCACACCCTGTTTTTTTAAATAAAGTTTTATTGGAATACAGCGATGTCCTTGTCTGTTGCTGCTTTTACATTATAACCACTGAGTTGAGTAGTTATGACAGAGACCATGTGGCCTGAAAAACCAAAAATATCTGGCCTGTTACACAAAAAATTTGACCTTCACTTTATATTAGTAAATTGGAAACTCCTAGTTAAATGGATGGTATTCTCAGAAAATATAAATTTCCACAATTATCCAGGGAGAAAGATATAGTAAAAAATAAAAAGGAAAGCAATGGAAGGTAAACAGATTGCTAAATGAATACATCTCTAGAGGACTTTGTGACTAATTTGCTCAAATCTCCAACATTGTACAATCTGCTCTATAGCAGAGCAAAAGAGTAAAATATTTCTAGTTTATTTTATGAAGCATAACTTTGAAATCAAAACTTAACAAAGCCTTATATGAGACGATACGAGATATCAATCTCATGCGTTAATATTGACATAAAAACAAAATATTGGCCGATTCAACCCATCACTATATAGGAAACATTTTATATCATGAAATAAGGTTGATCTCAAGACTATTAAAAAGCCTCTATGTTATATCTCTTAACCTAATTGATTGATTGATTGATTGATTGCTATGCCTAAAAAGACACATTCAGATGTGGGAGAAACCACTTTTACAGCTAGAGACTTCAAAGATGCCATCAATGGGTGAGAAATTGTGAGGACTTTCTGCCAGGAAAATTCTAGAAAGAACTAGAATTAAAGAAGAGATGTCCTTTAACTAGGCAAGCTAGAGCTACTCTTTTTACCACTACAGCAATACTTAGGAAGAAAGTATGGAGAGTGGGGGTGGAAGGGAAGGAGGTATGAGGGGGAAAACATATAATTAAATCTTCTGATGAATAAAAGACATTTGGTAACATCTAATATCATTTTTAAAATAGGAATAAACAGAGACTTTCTTAACCGAACAAATAATATTTGACTCAACAGTGAAACATTTGGGCATTATCACTAAAATCAGAAGCAAACCAAGGAACCACTATTTTATAGCACTGTTCTGGAAGTTCCAGCCAAAGCAACAGACAAGGTGCAAAAGTGACACTTCCTGATACATTGGCTACTGCTGTTGCTATGAGTAATAAACTGGTTTTATCTCTGACCCAGGAGTCTCATGTCTTCTGATAGCATCCATGAAATTCTGACAGGCTAATTTCTTAATTTGCAAGTAAGGTAAAAGCTTGACATGCTTGGGAAAATTTGTTAATTTCCTTCAGGCAGTTTCTCCATTTATGAAATAAGGAGAAGGACAAACAAAACTCACAGGATTTTGAAGGATTATGTAAGAAAATGTGGGTAGTACATGGCAAGCACACAAAATATTCATTCCATTCCCCCATTTTAATATTTTTTATTAAATAAACTGGAGTGTGCAAGTTCTTTTCGTTTAACCCACAAAGGAGAGCCCTTCATGTTCTCTGTCTCTCTTCTCTGATCATGGCCCTTTTAATTCTTACACTGTAACCTTCAGAAGCCCTGAATTCAGTGTCAAAGTCTAGCAGATAACTAGTTACTTTGTACTTACCAATCAGATTTATCAAATAGATGAATTCATTATAGAGTTATCACTGTCCCTGAGATTTGCTGGATTTGTGAAGTAAAAATAATAATAAACAAATTAATTAGTTAATTAACTGAATATGATATTCTCTAGGATGCAATCTTACTATTTTTAATAGACTTTATTTTTAGAGCAGTTTTAGTTAGGTTCACAGCAAAATTGAGCAGAAGATACAGACATTTCCCATACACTCCCTGCCCTTACACATGCACAGCCTCCCCCATTATCCAACATCCTGCATCAGAGTGGTGCATGCTATAATTGATGAACCTACACTGACACATTATTATCACCCAAAGCCCATAGTTTGCCTTAGAATTCACTCTTAGAGTTGTACATTCTCTGGGTTTGGATAGCGTATAATGTGCAGACGTACAGTGACCTGTGTCCACCATCGCAGTATCATAGAGTAGTTTCATTGCCCTAAAACTCTTCAGTGCTCTGGTTATTCATCTCTCCCTCCCTGTTAACCCCTGGAAACCACTAATATTTTTGCTATCTCCATTGTTTTTCCTTTTCCAGGATGTCATAGAATTGGAATTATATAATATGTATCTTTTTTTAGATTGGTATGTATTGTTTGTTGAGGTAGGCCTGCTTCTCTCACTTAGTTATATCCATTGAAGTTTCCTCCATATCATTTCACGGCTTCATAGCTCACTTCTTTTGAGTGCTAAACAATATTCCATTGTCTGGATGTACCACAACTTATCTGTTCACCTACTGAAGGACATCTTGATTGCTTCCAAGTTTTGGCAATTATGAATAAAGCCACCAAAAACATCAGGGTGAAGGTTTTTATGTGGACATGAGTTTTCAGTTTCTTTGGATAAATACCAAAGAACACAATTCCTGGATCTTATGGTAAGGGTATGTTTAGTTTTGTAGGAAATCACCAAACTGTCTTCCAAAGTGGTTGTACCATTTTGCATTCCCACCAACAATGAAAGAATTCCTGTTGTTCCTCATCTTTGCAAGTATTTGGTATTGTCAGTGTTCTGGATTTTGGCCTTTCTAATAGGTGGTAGTGGTGTCTCACTGTTGTTTTAATTTGCATTTCCCTGATGGCATGTGATGTGCAGAGTCTTTTCGCATGCTTATTTATCATCTCTATGTCTTATTTGGTGAAGCGTCTAAGTCTTTGGCCATCTTTTAATCAGGCTGTTTGTTTTCTTATTGTTGAGACTTAGTTTTTTTAATCAGCTATGTCCTTTGCAAATATTATCTCCCAGTCTTTGCCTTGACTGTTTCTTCTTTTGACAGTCTTTCCCAGAATAGAAGTTTTTAATTTTAATGAAGTCCAGCTTATTAATTCTTTGTTTCATGAATCATGCCTTTGGCGTCACATCTAAAAAGTCATTGCCAAACCCAAGGTCATCTAGATTTTCTCCTATGTTCTCTTCTAGGAGTTTTATAGTTTTGTGTTTTACATCTGAGTCTGTGATTCATTTTGAAATAGTTTTTGTGACACGTATCATGTCTGTGTGTAGAGTAATTTTTTTGCATGTGGATGTCTAGTTGGTCCCAATGTTACTACTTTTTTTTTAAAAAATTAAATTTAACAAAAAAATAAATGGAATATAAATAACACATAACCATGTAAATACCACCTAGATTTTACATATGTTAACATGTTGCCCTAAGAGCATTCTTTCTCTCTCTCTCTCTCTCTCCCTCTCTCTCTCAATAAGCATTACACACGCCCTAATAGAGCCATCCTTTTATAACTTCATCTTCATCTCTCTCTCTCCAGAAATCAGACCATCTTTGCTTTTGTGCTTAACATTCCCCTGTGCTTAACAGTTTTTTTAACTTTTACTACATACGTATATATCCACAAACAATATCCAATTTTGCTTTGTGTGTTTGCAAATTCTACATAATAGTATCCCTGTAAAGTATCTTTTTGTAGTTTGCCTTCTGTTGCACAACATTATGCTTTTGAGAGTTACCCTGGTTGATACACGTAGATCTGGTCCATTCATTTTATCTATGGAGAAGTATTCTATGACCAGACTACAATCTATTTCTGTACCCCCAATCAAGGGACAGTTAGGTTGTTTTCACAAATAATAGTGCCATTTTCCAAGTGGAGAAAATTGGGCTCAGATACAGCACAGACATTGAATAGTAGTAAGAAAATTTCTATTTTGCACTTTTTACTCGAAGAATGGTACAGTCATTTAGACTGACAACAGTGGTTAACTGTGTCTTTGAGATTTTTTCACAAAAAACTAAATGTGCCTCCTACTTATTATCTCCCTTGGAAGTTAATAGAAGGTCAATTACACTCTAACAGTGTAATTGATGGAGACTGGCAGTATTCAAACATTTTTTCTTTTTTTTTTTCGTATGCTAAATTATTTACTTTGTGAGTTTCAAAATCCCACTGAAGCCAGTTTTCTTCCATTCTCTCCTGTGTCCTTGTACATATAGGAAAACTGAGACTATTTCTTCCAGCCTCAAATATGAGGTATTGAGAAATGACAGGCAAATGTTGGAGTTTTCTGAGTATTCCACTTACCATGAATATTATCAATTAATTTAAAGCAGCAGTTCTCAACTGGGGGCCAATTTTGCATCCCCTACCCCCTGCCCTGAGAACATTTGACAATGTCTGGAGACATTTTTGGTTGTCATGACTATGTTGAGGAGGATGCTACTGGCATCCAGTGGTTAGAAACCAGGGATGTTGCTAAACGTCCTACAATGTGTAGACCAACCCTCACAACAGAGAATCACCGTGCCCCAAATCTCAATAATGCTGAGGTTGTGGAATTCTGATTCAAAGAAGCAGAAACCAAAATTACACACTTCAGTTGCTGCCATTATTCCAAGAGAACCACTGGACTGAGGCCTGACTCGACACTGTATTTGGTGGAGGAAATACATTGTTATAGGGCAGATAAAACATTCTTTCTGTCACCGGCCTACTCCTGCCCGGTTATCCTTCACAGCCGGTTTTAATTCCTCTCTTGCCTCCCCATTACATAACTTCCAAGCTTCCTTTGAAAGCTCCTCCAGCCCCAAGTCTGTGTATCCTTTGGAGCTGGGGCACAGTTAGCTTCCTGCAGATTCACAAGGCAGCACACTTTTCTTTTCCAAGTTTACTTTTTCCCCTGACGTTGTTCTCTCGAGTCTTTGAACTAACACCCAGGTAGCAGTAACAACGGGCTGATTCCACAAGAGGTGAACAGGAAGGACCTTTTGCTGTGCTGTGAGAATTCAGGGTGCCCTGCCCAGAGTCAGCCAGTCTGTTTAAGGTTGGCTTAGTTTGATTGAATCCAACTTTCTGAGAAGGTGACATTGGAGCTGGTGGCATTAACCGTAATCCCAGACACATGTCCAGAAACACCTGGTGGTGAGAATTAGGAGCAGGGCATCATGACAAGGCAAGAAAATCACTGGCCTCTGCTGGGTCTTCCCATTAACTTGCTGTGTGACTTTGGGCAAGTCACTTTCAGTGTAAGATGAATCACAAAATAGATAGCATGTTCTCAAACTGCAGCTACCCAAAGGCGCTCAATAAGGGAGAAAGGGGAAGCTCACCTTTGATGGACTTCACCATCTGACATGCTAGAAACAAGCAGTTTTGATTTCACTATTCATGTAGGTTTTATTTCAATTTTAAATTGCATATAAGTTTTATTTCAATTTTAAATTGCACAATACTTTCAGTGTTTAAGATTTCTAAAGTTCTTAATCTAGCCTTGGTTATGAGGGATGCCTGATTTCCAGACTCCAGAGCTCAATCTTCATCTATTTCAGAGTTCATATTAATTGTAAAGACTGGAGACTTTTGACCCATGCCTTCATAAAAAAATAATAGTAATTTTCAATACCTATCCTGTACAAGCACTATACTGGATCCTGGAATTTACAGAAATGAATAATAATACAAAATATGAACTAATCATTCACTTATTAATCAGAAATGTATTGAATTCCACTATGTATCAGACTATACACGTATCAGTCAATGAAGAGTTCCTGTTTAATGATGTCACAGCCTAGCGGTAAGTGGTAAGGATAGACAAGTGAGTACCCAGGAACAAGATAACGTTAGAGAGAGGCAAATAATATTAATGCTAGAGAGGGCAACACAGAAGCACAGAGAGGGAACTCATACAGCACAGTGAGTGGAGGAGCCTCTGGAGGAGACGACGTCTGATTTCTGGCAAATATAAACTACATCAAAGTCTAATGGGATTCTATATTGCTTGTTTGCCTTAGTCCTTTTGGTGAATATTTATGGAGTATTTACCATGTGACAAGCAGTACGAGAAGTTTCAGGAATCCAGAGAACAGATAGACATAGTTCCGACCTTCACAAAACTTACTGTCTGTAAGACCTTGTTGAGCTCATAATTCAAGGTTCTCAGAGTTGTGAAGGCCTAGCGTGTATACGTGTTCCACACAAGCCTTTTCCACATAGGCTTACGCATCTACGTATAAACATGGGTATGTGTATTTCCACATAAGCCATTGCCAGAATGGGAACCCAAGCCCTCTGGCTTACCATTGAGCATTTTTCCATCCTAACACATTGAATTCCAAAGTGACTTGGATCCCTCAGAAGACTTCTGTCTTGAGAACTCCAGCTGTTCTCTGAGGATAGCTGAACTTGTTGCTGTCACCGTGTCTACCTGTGGGGTGTGCTATCCTGCCACCCTCTTGTGTGACCATAAACTCCCAGAAAAGTCATTTTCCTGGGCTCTAGAAAGGTGTATTCTCCTGTGGGCTACCCTTCCAATGCATGTGCTTTCTCAGCTACCGAGAGAATTTGTCAGGTTACATGGTTCTAATGAATTTTGGTCTTTAGTTTTCAGTGATTTTCAAATTATCAGACTATTCATTCCAGCAATTGTTTTCAACATTATTTTTTTCCTTAGTAATGTCCTTCAACTTCATATTACTTATCTTCTTTAAAGTGGGTGCTTCAGATCATGTTTTCCAGGACTATTTCCTCAATAACTGCCAGTTCCTAATATTAAAATCATTCTCCTTTAACCCACGTTTCTGGGAAAATGCTAGGAACAAGTAATTAATTCCAAGCAGAGTGTTAGGATGAGAATCAAGGAAGACCTTTCAATCATAAGAACTTCTTCATTGCCTACCATGTGATGTGCCCAGCACAATGTTGGGTACCAAGATTACAGAGGTGCTGGGAAACAAAGTGAAGAAGCCACTGTCCTCATGAGCAGGAGGCTCACATTCTTGCTGGGAGCAAAGATCTTAAACAGGCAAACCAACAGATACATAGGATTATTTCAATGGAGAGCTTTCTAAACAAAATTAATAGGTACAATCCAATAGGGAGTAACTGAGGGACACATAAGACTATGTTATAGACCGAGTGAGAGAAGACTTCTCTGAAGGGACCTCTGTAAGACAGAGTTGATGGTGGAATGGGATTGTGATGCCCTCATCCTGGGGAAGATGTTTCAGGCAGGAGGAGTGACAGCAACCAAAGCCCTGATGGCAGCAAATCCTCAGATATTAGAGAAGCAGAAAGAAGAGCTGTGAGAGAAGGATGGATTGAATGAGAGGAGAGTCTCAGCAGTGAGCTTTGAGGAGGAAACAGGGATGCGATGATAGAAACCCTACTAGATCTCAGCAGCGGTTGTCTTTTTCTTTTCTTTTTTCCTTTTCACTTCTTCTTATTCGGCTAGACAATCTTTTTTTTTTTTTTCACTCTTTTCCAAATGACCTATTTTCTATCCCTTTAACCATTTTTATTTTTCTTCTCCCTTCCTCATCATTTGGAAGACAAAACAGAATACTTAAACTTATCAAGGGTCTGATAATTGTAAAATATATTGAAAGGATCGATTACCAGCCCTTACCCATCAGAATTCCATTAAAATAGCCTAAAATTAATTGGCTTTTCTCCAGTCTTATTGAGATATAATTGACATGCAGCACTGTATAAGTTTAAGGTGTACAGCATAACGATTTAACTTAGATGTGTTGAGAAATGATTGCCACAATCATTTAGTTAACATCCATCATCTCATATAGACACACAAAAAAAGAAAAAGTAAAAATCGGGGGTTTTTTTCCCTTGTGATGAGACCTCTCAGTCTTAACTCTCTTAACAATTTTCAAATATACCATACGGCAGCATTAACTAGTATAGGCATCGTCATGCTGTGCATTACATTCCTAGTACTTATTTATCTTATAACAGGAAGTTTGTACCTTTTGGCCACCTTCAGCCAGTTCCTCCTTCCTTCACCCCTTGCCTCTGGTAACCAACAAATCTGATCTCTTTTCTCTATGAGTTTGGTTTTTCTTTTTAAGCAGAGGAATGATGTGATCTGACTTTGGTTTCTTTTTGTTGTTTAATGACTCTGATTGCTGTGTGCCGAAGATATAACGGGCTGTCCAAAGGCAGGGCGGGAAGCAGTCATCACTGGGGACATGGGAGTTGCTTCAACAAGGGAGGTAGCAGTAAAAATGCAGAGAAATGGGTGGAAATGGGCTATATTTTGGAAGTAGAGATGATTGCACTAACAATTTGGGGAGGAGGATGAAGGAACAAAACAGAATCAAGGTTGATTCCATGGTTTCTTACTTGATCGACTAAGACAGTATTAGCTGAAAAGAGGAAATGCTAAAACAGAAAACAGATCTGATTCGTCTTGAACAAGCTAAGCTTGAGAAAGATGCTTAGTAAGTGTCTTCACAGATATGCCACGAAGGCGGTTGAATAGAAAATTCTGAAACTCAGGAGAGAGCTCAGGACTGGAGAGAGAACTGTGGGAGTTATCAGAAGAGGTAGAAATCTTTGGAGGCCCAGAACAGAATTTCTAAAACAAGAAAAAGTTAGGAAGTGCATTTAAGAGATTTAGACTCACGAGGTTCTTTCCAACGGCAACAACTACTAGGCGTGGGGGCTGTCTGTTGGCAAAGAGAGAGAAAATCCTCCTTTCACCGAAAGTTGATTCCCCTCAAGCAAGAACCCAAACTGGAGTCCATTCTGTGCAAGGAGATTGTGATAGCGCAGAATTCCAACAATGCCTGCGCTTTCAGTAAGACTTCGCGGCTTAACATTTCTTGTGAATGGAGCCCTAAAATTTTACCACCTTCCATAAACATTTATTGTTTTTCTGGGTTTCTCACTCCAAGCAGAAAGTACTAGTGCTCTATCATATATTCTTTGAAGGATGTCAATGTCAAAGACAGAACTTATTAAGCACGTGACCCACGGTATGTAGGTCCCGAGAGAAAAGAGGCTTAGATAGAAAGAGGCACAAGCCATTGTTCCCCACACCTATTTTTACCACTCGACTAGTGGAGTTTTCACCATCTTTAGTGCGTTTTTCTATTCAGCTTCCACCGGCTTTGCAGACCTCATAGTTAATACAAATCCTAGTAACATATTTCACTCCTCCTTTTATCATATAACTCAAACCTTATTACTTGTTCATTGTATTGCCGTTGGGATTTAGATTTTTAAAACCATTTTCTCAAATGCTAGGCACTTTATAAATTTATGACTTTTATTGCAAATCAATAAATTTTATCTACCTATTATTCAGCAGGGGACATACCTTACTGAATAAACTATGCTATTACCATTAACTTTTCAATCCAGGGGAAATTTTAAATGGAAAAAATTCCCAGTACAAGACAGGAATGAGGAGCTAGAAAGAGGAGGTGAGATTCAAGAATAAAGGAGAAAGAGTCATGAGTATAAGGTTTTGCTTTTCTTCAGTAATGCCTCAAATTATATGAATCAGCAGGGCTCTTCATTGCTTTCAAAAATTATTGGAATGGTTGGTTTAGGACAGTGGTTTCAACAGGATGATTTTTCCCTCCCCGCCAAGGGACACTTGGCAGCGTCTGGAGATATTTTTAGTTGTCACACCTGAGGAGGAGGTTCTGCTGGCGTCTCATGGGCAGAGGCCAGGGATGCTGCTAAACACCCTACAATGCACAGGACAGCCCCACAGCAGAGAATTATCAAGCCCTGAATGTCAGTGGCGCTGAGGTTGAGAAACCCTGGGTCAGGACACGGGGGCTTAAGGATTTTGGCCCTGTTCATGCTAAGCCATACCCTCAAAAAACGGTTTAAAAGTTGTTTTTGTATTTATACATTTTTTTAGAACTTCAAATAAATCTTTAAAGATGCTTTTGATATAGTTGCAGAATGGCTAACAATATTATGTAACTCTTGGGGAATAAGAACTGCCTGGTTAAATTGATTTATCAAAATGTTAGTTTATGGTTAAAGTTGAGTTCACAAGACATAGCTTATAAACTGATTAGGGAACTCAACTTTAACCATTCAAAATAGTCTTACATGCCACACTTTGGGGTGAAATTCCTGATGAAGAATGTATTTAACATTGGTTTCCTCTTAAACAAATGATTGGCTGACTGACCAGTGACGAATTTTATTGGATTAATAAATGGAATTGAAAATGGTTAATTTATTTACTGTTTTAAAATTGCAAATCTCCCAGTTTTAATTAATTGGGCCAAACACTTGCATATCATTTTAGGACAATTAACTACTACTTATGCTTTAAAATCATATAATATTTTGTGTTTTATTTATTTATTTATTTATTTTTTTTTGCTGAGGAAGATTTGCCCTGAGCTAACATCTGTGCCAATCTTCCTGCATTTTGTATTTGGGCTGCCACCACAGCGTAGCTGCCAGCAAGTGTTGTAGGTCTGTGCCTGGGAACCGACCCCGGGCCACCGAAGTAGAATGTGCCGAAGTTAACTACTAAGCCATGGGGATGACTCTTTATTTATTTTATTAATGCCTAGCTCTTATGCTAATTTTAGAAAGTGAATAGTTTGCACAGAGCAGATAATAGAGGATCAAACACTTCAAGTTTTCCTAAGTACATAATAGGGAGAATTTAAGTGACTGGAGGTATAAATGTACGAGTCAATGTCATCCAACATGTAGGCTAAGAAATCCTGAGGTCTGCAGGGTATTTAAAAAGGGTCTTCAACATATGCACATCATGAGAACCATTTAATAGTCATAACAAATTGATCATCACTAACACCTATTGAGCAGCAATTATGTCCTAAGAGCTTTAAATGCATCAAATTATTTAACCTTCATGACATCCCTAGTAGACTGACACTATTCTCTGCCCATCTTGAAGACAAGGAACACAGGGCTTGCTTAGAGAGGTTAATAACTTACTTCAAGTCACGTAGCTGCTATGAAGCAGAACTGCGTCCGTCTATCTCAACTCTGAGCTCTTCACCAGTCTGCTATACATAAACATTTTTGCGATTATTAAATACCCAAATTGGAAAAGCATCGCTGAACATAGAGTACTCTTTCTTCCCTGTGATCTATCTCAAGGTATTGAAAAATAAGACTTCATACAAAGTTTCAACTTTATAAAGACTGTGAGCCATGGCAATCAATCTTCTCTTCTAGCCTTCATTTGTGTTTATCAATTATTCATGCAGCATGTGGCATTAGAGATGGTTGATGAGATCCTCAATTCACACAAGCACATTCAGTAACTTAATCATTGATCATGAAACAACACACAGACTATTCTACCTTTGTCTCCAGCTTTAACTTTCTACTTCAATTAATACTGTTTCCAGACATATGACTGTACCTATTAAAAAATTAGTAATTTTTTTAGCAAGGCTGTATAATTTAATTGAACCAGGATCTGTGTCTCCCTTGCAGACTAATTAGATCCTCCACCACTCTTCTGTGTGATGAGAATATTAGGACTCCAAATAGAAAACGTTCATCAGCACGGTCAGCTGTGAAGTCTGGGGGAGAAGTAGGATGCACTGGCGGTTGGAAGCAGCTGGAGCTTGGCGATCCAGGGGAATGTAATGGATGTATTTTCCAGTGTTGGAATCCCCCATCATCTTTGTGCCACTTGGTCACTCAGCATGTATTTAAAAAGAATCAGAGATATGGAACTCACTTCATTTCCTACCTACACATCTATTTCGTCTTCAGACTGCTTTAACTTTTGATTATTCTCACATTGAGCTGAAACCTGACTCTTGGAACTGTCTACTCTTTGACTATAAGCCCAATAGAAGCTACCTGATTAGACTGGAATTAAACAATTTCTTAATTTCTGCCCCTGCCTTTGAGCTGAGCCAGCTGGCACCAAGTGACACAGAGACAAGCTTTTTCTTCCCAATTGCAGAGGCTTGAGCAAAGAAAGTTGTCTTTGATTTAAGCCACTCAGTTTTGGGGTGGTTTGTTATGTAGCAATAGCTAACTAAAACAATTACCCTAATGTAATTTTTAATCATTCATTTATTTATCCATTCGGCAATTATTTATCAAGCACCTACTAACTGTCAGGTCTGTTCTAGTTGCAGGGCATTTAGTTGTGAGGAAGACATATCTTCCTCATGGAGATTATATTGCAGTGGGGAGAGGCAAAAAATAAATACACACAGAGAGAGAAGGAGAAAGGGAGAGATTAAAAAACATAAATATCAACCATTAATGCTGGAAAGAAAAACAAAAAGCATTAAGTGGTATAGATTGACAGAGGTGGGGAGGCGTACTATTTCATACAGGGTTATTTGGAACAGAGACTTCAGTGACGTTAAGAAGCAAGTTAAACTGATATTGGGGCAAGAGGGTTCCAGGCAGAAGGAAGCAAGTGCAAATGTCCTGAGGCAGGCATGTGTCTGGCGTATCCCAGGGACAGCAAGGAGGCCAGGGTGACTGCAGTGCAGTGGGTGGAAGGGAGAATGGTAAGCGATTGGGTCAGAATAGATGCTGGAGGCCAAGTTACAAAGGCCCTTGAGGAGTCCATATTGCTTTGTGTGTGTGATGGGAAGCTGTGGGGGATTTGAGCAGAGTAGTGACTTGGTATGGATTACACACAGAAGGAGGACTGATGAGGACCAAGGGTAGAGTCAGGTAGAGCCATTAGGAGGTCGCTGCCAAGAGCAGAGGGGAGAGAGAATGCTGGCCTCTGGAGGCTAGCAGCAGTGGATGCTATAAGTAGGGGTCAGGTTACTATCACCATGACTATGGGGTAACGTTTTTACAGTTGGAAACATACATTCACATACAGTATGCATTCAAACTTCACAGAATTTCTCAGCAGAGTTACTGTTACTAGTGTTGTTACTCACAGCTGTTTGAGTATAAAAGTGAAGAACTGAATGCTCACAGGAAACCAGTGACAGCCCCCAAATCACATGACGTACATATGTATTTTTGTCTCTCTCCACTAAACAAGTGAGATCAGGATTCAAACCCAGACTTCCCAACTTCATGTCTATTATATTTTACTAAATAAATAGATAATTGCTTTTCTGATTTAAAATTCATTTTTTAAATTTTTTGAATTGTGAATATTTTTGTGCATCATCAATATTTAGAAAGAATAATGCACAAAAAAAGAAAGTGAAATAACTCAGAATTCTGTTACTCTGAGATATCATTGCGGGCATTTTGATGCATCCTTATACTATATTTTCACTACTTTTACATTTTATGGAATATACTATATATTCTGTTTAATGAGCAACATTTTCATTTAGTAATGTTTCATAATTAGTTTTCCATGAGTTTAGAATTATTCTGTAATATGATGATGAATGGCTGCATAGTCTCAATGTACTACTATTCATTTAATCCTCCATTGTTAGACATTTGAAATTTTTTTTTAAGATTTTATTTTTTTCCTTTTTCTCCCCAAAGCCCCCCGGTACATAGTTGTATATTCTTCGTTGTGGGTCCTTCTAGTTGTGGCATGTGGGACGCTGCCTCAGCATGGTTTGATGAGCAGTGCCATGTCCGCGCCCAGGATCGAACCAACGGAACACTGGGCTGCCTGCAGCGGAGCGCACGAACTTAACCACTCGGCCACGGGGCCAGCCCCTACATTTGAAATTTTTTTAATGTTTACCACCATAAGTAATCTAAGATGAAGACTTATATGTAAAAAATTTGCACGTATGAACAATTATTTCTTTGAAGACAAATTCTTAGAAATGAAATTTCTGCCCCAAAGATTACACAAAGGCTTATTTTAGAGACACATTAACAGATCGTTCTCTGTAACAGTTACAATATTAAATTCCTACCATCAAGAGTTTGAAGATATCTCATTGCCTGTAATCGCATCAACACTGAATATTATATTCACCTCTGCCAGTGGAAAACGGAAAATCTTTCATCATAGCATTATTTACAACAGCAAAAATCCAACAAACCAAACATTAAATATTTGACTATAAGAAATTGATTATACTAATTGTGGAATATTCAAGCAACATAATGTTACCCTGATACATTTGAAATAGACATGTTCTTGAGTATGATTTCATTTTACATTCATGTCTGTTAAGATCGGAACAAAGGGTTTCTCAAAGTGCAGAGTAAATACATCACTAGTGGCCCTGGGATGGTTTTAGATGGCACATGGACACGGTATTGTGTAAAGTTAAATCAAATAATGAGAAATTTGGCCACTCTGAAATTCCCTTTCAATTTCTGTGTTACTAATCTTAACTCTTTACTAATGCCAAATAATCTCTCTTTAGATTAAAAAGAGGTTTATTATTGATAATTATTTAATTTTGAATAGTAATAATATAATTAAAACTTACATAACACTTTATTATTTGCCAGGCATGGTTCCCAGTACTTTATACTTATTAACACATTTAATCTTCACAACAACTGTGTCTAATAACCTGTAGAAATGTAATACCATTGTTTGATACCATTGTTAAATTTTTGGGTGATCAGATTTTCTATAGAGCAAGTGATACTTCTGTTTACTTTTCAATAAACATATTTAGGTTTAAGAAATCAATTAATCACATCAATTAAATCATAGTGCACGGTTTATAAGAGGTTGTGAAAGTGATAAGCAGAAGTTCGAAGTTTGAGGACCACTGGCTTAGGGAGGCACTTCCTGAAATTTAATATGCATTCAGTTCACTTACAGAATTTGTTAAAATACAATTCTGATCCAGTAGGTCTGGAGCGGGCCAAGATTCTGCATTTTTATCTAGCTCTCAGGTGATACTATGCTGCTGGTCTGTGAACTCAGCTTTGGAACTTAATCCTGGGGACTCAGGATCTAAGACCCTGTCAGCTACTTAGCCAAATCCATTCAACAGTTGAAAAAAAATTAGAGAAGGATAGAGTTGAACCCTAGTTACTTGCACTTTGGTGCAACACTCATTGTATATAACACTAACTCATTTGATCATGTTGATGCAAAATATTCATCAATGATATACCTGAAGAAACTTCTGGGACTCCTGTATTTTCCCACTGGTGCTGAATCAGGAAGAACTTAAAACCACTTTTAAGAACACAAATCCTCCAAACAATATAATTGACATCAGCTCCAGACAATTATTTCCCTTCTATTGAATGAGTGAGATTTCCTCCAGTCAGAACCTGCAACATATAATTTGAGGTAATGCCATGCGGACTTGCCCTCCTTTTAAAGGGTTAGATAGTACAGCCATTTCTTAATTACTTTTTATTCGAATCTTTTCATTCCTAACTCACCTTATGGGATCAAATGCCTTCAGATTGTAATAAAAACTCTTATTTCTCTGTTAGACAATCAGACCCATTCACCTCATCAGCGCTGAACTTGTCTGCTAAAACAGGGTGACAGGGCCTGACATTACACGGCTCGCTACAGGAAAAGTCAAGCAGCGATTCATGTTCCGCCGCTGCCACGTCTCCTTTATAAAATATTCATTCTCACTGTGTCATTTTTTATTCGGCTGCCAGAAATGAAACAATTGAGGAAACTTCAAGTCATCAGAATGCAATCCTTTCCCATACAAGCACGTGTCAACGCATCGACAATTAATTTGGAGCATAGATGGGACAAGGGTCCTTGCACTTCTGTCAATAGTTTTAAAATGATTAGGAAAAAGTTGTCTGGCAAATACCTTCAGACCGTCTCAGCTTTCATTCATCCACAGTTGTGAAAATGAGATCATACGCCTTGGAAAGAAATATTTTTTTATTGTGGTGAAATACACAAAACATAAAATTGACCATCTTAATCATTTTAAGTGCACAATTCAGTAGCATCAAGAACATTCACATTGCAACCCATCTCCAGAACTCTTTTCATCTAGCAGAAGTGAAAATCTGTCCCCATTAAACAATTCCTCATCTCCCCCTCCCCCAGGCCCTGGAAACCACCGTTTTACTTTCTGTTCTGATAAACTTGGCTGCTCTAGATAACTCATGTAATTGGAATCTACAGTATTTGTCTTTTAGTTACTGGCTTTTTCATTTAGCATATGTCCTCAAGGTTCAGCCATGTTGTAGCATGTGTCAGTGTGTCCCAAGGACAGTGCTGGCTGCACATTAGACAAAGATGACACAGCCCCACCTTTGGAGACTTTCATGGTCCAATAACAGAGATTTCACATGCGAAACAAAAACTGAAGCTCTATCTGGCCAGGAACTTTTCATTAATCACCACCACTCTCTTTGGCCTGCCCTTAACTCCCACAGATAGTCAACAGCTCCCACGGAAGGACTTGAGATTCATCCAACCCAATTCTACAGCAAAGAAAACAACTCCACTCACTCTAGCAGTGAGGGAAGAGAATCGTCATGATTTTCAAGTAATATCATGTAATTGTGACTACTTTTCAGAGTTTTGTATGTTATTTTACTACCTCCACAAAGGAAAATTCTAATTCCTCCTTCAAGCTCCACAGAGTGAAAATCTGTTTCTCTCTTGCCTCCAAATGAAAACATGAATGAAGGGAACTGTGAATTAAAACTGCATCAGTCAGTTATTGCCAGAGTAATGCTGCACACACACACACACAACCAAATTCATCATCTTAGCACAAAAATCACCTATTCTCATGAATAAGACTGAAATCAGCATGGGCGTGATTAGTCTAAGGTGGGCTCAGCTGGGCAGCTCTGCCACAGGCTGCTACCGCTGGAGTGGACCATGATAAACTCTGGCCAGGGGTGACTCTTTTCCACATGTCCGTCATCCTTCTTGGACCAGTGGTCTAGCCAGACATGTTCCTTTTGTGGCAGTAGCAGTGGCACAAGAAGAAAAGCAGAAGTGGGCAACACTCAGAATGGTGACACTCCCCGAGGGATATTAGCTATAGCAAGTAGAGCTCAAAGTCAAAAGATGAGGATTAAGCAATGCCAAGGGTGCGGGTGCACGGAGGTGAGAAGAATTGGGACCATTCCTTCCATCAACCACCTTAGCTACCATTTCCAGCCCATTCTCTATTTGCATCCACCATGGAAACTGAAAGTGGAACTCTATGCTCCATGAGTCCCAGGCCAGGGAGGGTTATGTCATTCCATCTCCTCCTCTTTTTGTAGGCATTCTCCCCTCTGCTGTTTAGGGCATCCTTTTGCTGGCCTCTGCTAGTCAAAACCTAAATCCTCTCAAATTAAAATAATTATTGACTCCAATAGAACATAAAAAAATATGTGTGCAGTGGAGGAAATGCATTCCCTCTTCTTTCTTTAAGAACTTTTCCTGGGAAGCAGAAGCTGGGCATTTACTTAGGTCCAAGCTTCTCTCTCAATAGTTCTGAGTCCTGCAAATAGCAGCATCTAGTCATCAGTGACTGCAGAGGAATCTTCTAAATGGCAAACTAGTCAGCTAAGATGTATGGAAAAGTCCATATGCAATGCATTTTCTGTGCCGAATGTGCATCCTTAAAACAATACGAATAAATTCTTTCAATCATCCCCAGTCTTGGGACTTGTGTATAGAACGTGCTGGTTTTGAGAAGAATTTAAATTAATAGGTGTGACCTTCCAGTGACTCGGCTCACATTCTCATAAATTTGTTCTGTTTGCTAATGATGCTCCAGTGAGAGACACTCTGGAAGTTTCTAACATGAAAATCCACAAACTGGATTTTATTCTAGGAGTCTATTAAAAAGAAAATAAAAAACGGGCTGTAACTTACTGTGGTGCCTTTGTGTTTTGGTGGAGTTTAGAAATTATTCAGAAAATATATTTTGGAGTTAAAACACCCCTTTCTTCCGAAAGCAAATTCTTTGGTGGTGTTATTAAACACCAAATAATGCCCTGAAAAACTGCTGGTGAATGCTTCCTGCAGACCCAGCTGTGTGAACAGCATTGCTGGTGGGGAAATGAGAATGCTTTCTGGGGCCTTATGGAGCCCAAGCTGCAAAACTAATATTTCCTTGTTCATTTCTTTCCATTTCCTTCTGTTGTGCGTGATATTGGAGGCAGAGCAGCAGGAATTTGACGGGAAGGGAATATTTAGAACAGACAAAATGGCTCTTTCCTCTCTAGCATGTCAGTTCATTTGTGAGAATTTGTCAGCCACTAGCATCAGCTCTCATCTTTGGGTTCACAGTTTTGTTCACACTTCCTGAAATAAAGCTAATATACTCAGTACACAGCATATTAAATTCTGCAAATGGCACCTGGTTGAACTATAATGTCTAGCGAAGCTTCCCTCCCTGGAATGCAAGCTGCCTGCCCTCAGGGACACTGTCCATTTTCTTCATTCTTACAACCAGTATTTTGCATACTGTTGGTACTCAGAAAACATTCATTGAACAAATAAACGAATGATGCCTACATAGCATCACTTCCATTCTGAAGCTGTCTCAGTCTGTTGAGAAAGCTCCTGGGCCATGTGATGAATCACTGACTGAGGAGAAAATGTTCGGACTCTAGCTGGCATTCAAGGCTTCCCACATTCTAGATGGCCAATCCGATAGCCACCACATATATACTAGCTGCTGCTCTATGGAAACAGTACAGGGTAGCAATTAAAGGTCAGCGTTGGGGACCTATTAAGATCTGGTTCAAATCACAGTTCCATTTCTATTGGCTGCGCTGGCTTGAGAAAGTTACTCAGCATCTCCCATCCTCAGCTTCTTCATCTGTTAGAGAAAATAACAGAAACTTCATCTGGTCTTTGTGAGGATTAAATGTATTAATATATGTGCAACCAGTATGTTGAACAGATGTGAATATGGTCATAATGAAAATTCAATTTTATTTTTTTTTCCTCTTGTCTTTTTAAAATTTACTGAGTGCAATCGTCCCTTGCTCCTTATTAAAAGAGGAAAGTCAGTCCCTATCGTCAAGACAGCCAAGGTTTATTCAGGGGAAGAGATAAAAGACTAATGATGGAAATACAAGGCAGATTCTTCTTCTCTGTTTCCCAACTGCAGGGAATCCAATCCAAAGTTCTCTCATGGGTCCTCTTAGAGCACTCCTCACTAAGCTTGGGGAGGAGGGACCACGCCACCATTCTTTTCACAAAATTATCTCTCTAATCACCTTAATTTCTAAGTAGGAGAAGGGGTTCAGGAGGTATGGAGCAGGCTCTGGACACTTTCCTTTCAAAATCTCCATAAGCAGCTCACACTTATTATAGTATCTGATATCCACTGTATGGGCAACTCAGACAAATCTAAAGGAAGACAGTGAGGTAAGATAGAGATGGTAACCATTCCCATAGGAAGGCATAGGGAACAGAGGAATTGGTTGTGGGTATAAGAATCTAGAAGAAACTTGGAGGAATAACCCCACAGAGCTGAGAGTCCGCCCTGAGGCTGGTTCAAGTACTGGAAAAGGTTGGCAGAGGAATGATAATTGCATGAATGATCCTGGTATCCCTAAAGGGATATAATAGGGCTACTTCTGAGCGTGTGTAGAGATTGGAGCAAACTCTAACTGTCAAGGAAAAGATTGCTGTGCAGGTGACACTGATAGGAATAGTAAGACAACTAGAAAGATCAATACACTTGCACCCCCTCAGCTTTGCAAAGAGCAAGTCCTCTCTTCATCCTCCAGCTTTTTCATCTCCCTCTGGATTCTCCCACTCACAGACCCGAACTTGGAGCCAGCTGGCAAAGCAGATAATGTGATTTGCAGAGTCCCAGCTCGAAAAGTCACCAAGTAAAGTATTAAAGGGTGTTTAGAACTGAGAGATGAGACCTTAATCACTGACCAAAGGGCATGATTGCCATGGATTGGAGACCCAATCCCAACTGATTTTCTAATTGAGCACAAAAGAAGTGGTGGATGTTAGATTCTTGGTCACTCCTCTTTAACTCAGGCACAAATTCCAACTGATTTTAGGGAAAAAACAGCATCATTCCATCGTAAAACCTTCCCTCTCCCCACATACTGGCATTCCTGCCTTTGGACTCCTTCCTCTAGCCGGTGGCAAGGTTGGTCAGCAGGGACCTGATATGTGGCCTAAGGTAGAAAGTAACCATAACAACACAGCAACCTCCTGGCTAGAGCAAAACTGGCTGTGGCTAGAGGTAGTTTTGATGCCTCCTGGATGACACATGGTACGGGGCAACTCTTCAGTGATATTCCAGTGCCTCACCTCCTCTCTTTTTGTGTAGAAGACGATAGGCAAAGCAAACCCGTAACAATAAAGTTAACTATATAAATCTACAGAGCAAAAAAATATATTTCTAGAAACCCAATTCCCTTTTTCTGTATAATACAGTTTTGCAACAATACTGCAAAAATTTAGGGGCCAAAGTGGCATTTTCAACCTACCAAGCCTGGCCAGATTCAGGGCTGGGAAATAATTGTTCCTGAAATTCTCTTAGGAAGCCACAGAACATAGTGGTTAGGACCACAGGCTCCAAAGACACACTGGGTGGGCTTGAATCATAACTCTGCAACAGATTAGGCGGGAAAGTTACTCAATTCCACCACGCCTCAGTTTTCTCCTCTGTAAAGTGAGGTTGATTTATGTAATAGTAGAACTTTCAGAAAGATTGAATGAGTCGATGTGTGCAGAGAACTTAGAGCTGGATCTGGGACACGGTGGACCCTTCACCATATTAGCCATTATTCTCCACAGCAAGCGAGCATTTCTTTTCCTGTATGTGTTGTATTCTTTTACTCTGTCTCATACCCACACATTTTCAACCAACAATAATGATAATGACAATAATAATAAATCAGTAATAACAACACATGCATTTAATATGTTATTCACTATCCTAAGTGCTTTTCATACAGTTTCTCTATTAATTTTCAGAACAAGTCTATGAGGTAGAAATAATTAGCCCAGAATCTAATTTTTTACAAAGGAGGAAATTATGATTCTTTTACAGTAGAGGTAGGAATCTGCACAAAGTACCAATAAATGCAAGTAATGGATCTGGGATTTGAAGACTGGTTTTTCTGATTCCAGAGCCTCTATTTTTAATCAGTATGCTCCATTACCTACATCTTCAATTACAGATAATTTTTTTAAAGTAAATTATAGTATATTCATACAAGGGAACATTGTACAGTTATAAAAAGTAGCATTATAGAAGTATGATTATTTATATGAAAAGAGAGACAGGTATAATCATTGAAAAAGAAACAGGCTGCAAAACAGAATGTATACTCTGGTTATATTTCTCTAAAAAATGCAAGTGTATGTGTACTCAGAAAAAAAATTGAAGCTGCTTATAGAAAAGCAAATAATGATTATCTCTGAATGAAGAATTGGGGTATCTATTATCTTTCAGATAGCTGTCTTTATTTTATAAAAATAAATATATTAAGGGGCCAGCCCAGTGGCGTAATGGTTAAGTTCGTGAGCTCTGCTTCGGTGGCCCAGAGTTCATGGGTTCAGATCCCAGGCGTGGACCTACACACACCTCATCAAGCCATGCTGTGGCGGCGTCCCACATACAAGATAGAGGAAGATTGGCACAGATGTTAGCTCAGGGACAATCTTCCTCCAACAAAGAAAGGAAGGTTGGCAACAGATGTTAACTCAGGGCCAATTTTCCTAAAAAAAATATAAATGAATACATAAATGTATTAATTAGAAAGCCACTTACCCTTTTTTCTTCAAATCACTTAATTTTGTATATTGCTATGATGGAAATGCATGTAGCCATTTAGAAACATGCTTTGAAGAAATATTTCATAAAATGAGAAATTTTCATGATATAATGGATATACAATAAACATGTTCTTCATTATTATTCCAGTTTTGTTAATAAATATTATTTTAAATGTTACTAAAAGCAAAATATTACATGTGGGAAATCTCCGGATATGAAATTCTGAGTGATTTTTATTTTATTCTTATACTCTTTAATAGTCTTCTAATCTTCTGGAGTTAGAAAAAAATTTGATCAGAGTATACATTCTATTTTGCAAACTGTTGCCAGAGTAACATACCCAAATGAGGAATACGTTACCTCCAAAATCCAAATAGGCCCAAGAGGCATTGTGCCTCTTTCTTGACCGTAGGAGAGCCCATATGCGACAACTTATCCTTCATCTTAGAGGGGATATCTTGACATGCCCCATATCACTGGACCTCTGGGAATTTCACAGAGGTAGAAGTCCCCTGAATATTAGTCAGATTTATTCCTCATCCTCTGACACACAAATGTCTTATGGAAACTCTAGAGTAGTTACCACTTCTTGCTTACTAGGTCCACTCAGCAAAATGTCATCAAGGTAATAGACCAGTGTGAATTCTTGTGGAAGGGAAAGGCAATCGAGATTCCTGCAGATTAAATTATGACATAGGGCTAAGGAGTTGATATACCTGTGAGGCGGGATGGTGAAGGCATATTGCTGGCCCAGCCAACTGAAAGCAAACTGCTGCTGGTGGGCCTTACAGACAGGTCTGGAGAAAAAGACGTTTGCCAGATCAATAGCTACATACCAGGTACCAGGGAATATGTTAATTTGCTCAAGCAATGAAATCACATCTGGTGCAGCAGCTGCAATTGAAGTCACCACCCGATTAAGTTTACAAGAATCCGCTGTCATTCTCCCAGATCCATTTGTGTTCTGCAGAGACCAAATAAGAGGGTGGAATAGGGATGTGGTGGGAATCACCAGTCCTGCATTTTTCAAGTCCTTGATTGTCACTAATCTCTCCAGTCCCTCCGGGGATGTAATATTGCTTTGATTGACTATTTTCCTAGGTAGAGGCAGTTCTAACAGCTTCTACATGGGCTTTCCCATAATAATAGCCCTCACTCCATAGGCAGGAAACCAATGTGGGAGTCTGCTAGATGCTAAATATGTCTATTTCAATTATGCATTCAGGAACGTGGAAAATAACTGCAGGATGGATTAGCAGACCCGCTGGGAGATGGAACTGAGCTAAAATTCCAATAATCACTTGACCTCCATAAGCGCCAAATTTGACTAGAGGGCCACAGTGACATTTGGGGTCTCTCAGAATCAGTGTAAGTTCAGAGTCAGTGTCCAGTAGTCCCCCAATGTCTGATTATTTCCTTTTCCCTGATGCACTGGTACCCTAGTAAAAGGCTGCAGATCCCTCTGGGGAAGACCGAGAAAGATTACTATATATATATGTCTACTTATACTTGACTAGGTTAAGGGATGCCAAGCTAGCTGGTAAAGTACTGTTCTGGGTGTGTCTACAAGGGTGTTTCTGGAAGATATTAGCATTTGAATTAGTAGACTGAGTAAAGAGGACCACCTTCATCAAAGCATATGAGCATTTCCAAATCCACTGAGAGCCTGAATAGAATAAAAAGGTGGAGGAAGGGTGAATTCAACTCTCTTGCTTAAACTGAGGCATCCATCTTCTCCTGCCCTCGGACACTGGCACTCCTGGTTCTTGGGCTTTCAGACCCAGACTAGGATTTATACCATCTGTCCCTTGGTTCTCAGACCTTTGGACATAGCCTGAATTATACCACTGGCTTTCCTGGTTGTCCAGCTTGCAGATGGCAGGCTGGGGAACTTCTCGGCCTCCCTAACGGAGTGAGCCAATTCCTATAATAAATCTCCTCATATATAAATAGATATATATACACACATATATACCCGATCGGTTTTGTTTCTCTGGAGAACCCTGACTAACATGTGGAGGCTGGAAAGTCTAAGATCAAGACCCTGGCAGATCTGGTGTCTGGCGAAAGCCAGTTTCCTAACGTGTAGATGGCCGTCTTTTCATTGTATCCTCACCTAGCAAAGAGCAGACAGAGAAAGCAAGGTCTGGAGCCTCTTCTTATAAGGGCACTAATTCCATTCATGAAGGCTCTCTCCTCATAACCTCATCACCTCCCAGTGGCCGCAACTCCGAATACCAACACACTTGGGCTTAGGATTCCAATATATGAATTTTAAGGGAACACCAGCATGCAGTCCATGCAGCAGGTCAGTAGAAGGAGTTAAGCTCTAGACAGAATTCTTATGAGAGTGAGTGATGTGAGAGGTTGTGTATCTGTATCTGTGCAATTAGTATACCCTCAAATGCACTGCAGATGGCAAATCTGCTTTGGGGACTAAGTGGACACAGGCTGAAATATACAAATCTACTTTGAAATATACCAGTTAAAAACTATATGTACATATCTGTTATGGGTAGCCATTTAATTAAGACTTACATTCCTTAACCTATATATGTTCTTAAGTAGGTGCTAAAATTTTAGGCAAACTCTGACAAGCATCATCTACAGGTTTTCTCTAGTTGGAAAGCTGGAGAGTTGCCTATCAAGGAAATGTACTCTAATCTCCCTTTGAAGGACAACAATTTGAGTGGCAGTGGATTTTTTTTTGCATGTGAAAAATATTTAAGTTGATTTGCCACACCTTAATTTCAACCCAGATTGTGCGTTATTTTTACATTGCTTCAAAACTGCACAGGTGCCATTTCTCAAAATGAGTTGGAATGTAATTAATTACTCATCAATGACTAAGGAAACTGTTTTTAGTCTTTCTTCTTCTACGTAAAGGTCGACACTCATTTTAGTAGAGTACAGTTTTGAGGCTTGGTTTTTAAGCTTCTTAGTTGCATTTGCAAATAAAGGTTACATTTCGTATAATTGAATAATGGAAACAGGAAATGTTGGTTTATCTCAGAATAAGATAAACATCAACATTGTTCTTCTATTTCCCTGGAAAGTGTAGGGCCAAATTATAGCACCTAAAGTGACCATCTCTACTCCAGCATCTCAATTAAAGAAAATGCTTGAATTGAAAGACACAATGAATATTTTACAATCCTAATTGGCCTAGATTGTAGATAAGAATCCTTCCATCTATACAGTTCTTTGCTGTTCTCAAAGTCCTTTCTTGTAATCATTTGGTCCTTTCATCACCTTCAACATCAGAGAAATGGATTTGTATGTCCATGTTTTATCGAAAGGGAAACTGACATTCTCAGTGATTAAGGGACCGGCTCAGGGTCACGTGGCTAATAAATGGTGGAGCAGAGAGTCAAAGGTAGGTATGCAGATTTAAGTCCACAGCTCTTGTGTGTCCCTCCACCATCCCTCCCCCACTTGTTGGGGTAGATGTAATAACAAACCAGACTCCACTAATTAGAAGTGACAAAAATCCAAGCCAACCCGGCTGAAGCCAAAAGTGAGACTCAATCATGTAAGTAATTTTAGAGTCCACGAGTGAGAATGAGCTAAGATTAGACTTGTTCAGAGGCAGAAATGCTATCACCACAAATCTATTTCTCTCCATCTCTCAGGTCTGCCTTCTGTTTTTTTGACTTTAGTTTCAGGTTGAAAATGGAAGCACCTACCCAGTCCAAGACAAAAGAGAGAATACGCTTCCTAAAGTATTAGCATAAAGCCCAGGATTTGCTGCGATTGGATGACTTGGATCATGTGCCCACCCCTGGACCAATCACATTGGTCAGGGAGGTGAAACTACACTTATTGGCCAGACCGAGGTCTCCACCAAACCCTGTGGATCCAAAGCGAAGACGTGGTTCCCCAAAAAGGTTCAGGGTGCCATTACAAAGATGGGTAATAGATCTGAAAAGTAGCAGATATCTGCTACAAAGTTATGAGACTGAGTCAATCTTGACTGACACCCCCAGAAATTTTTTAATTTTTTTCTCTTTTTAACTAAAGCACAGTGTTAAACAGCATTAAAATTGCAATATGAAAATTTGTAATGGATCAATCAATGAAGAAAGTCTCTTACTATTTCTGTATTCTGTTTTGCTGAATCCCTCTCTCTAGCAGGCTTCTGGAATGGGAAGCAAGCTAATTTAGGTTCAAATCACAACTCTTCCACTTTCTTCAACTTGGATAAGTTAATCAACTTCTCCGGGCCACAGTTCCTTTTCTTCATTTGTAAAATGGAGATTAAAAAAACACCTTATGGAGTTGTCAGGAGATTTAGCGATAATGTGTAGGAAATTGGCACATGTCAGTGCTCAATAAATGTTTGATATGCTATTGCTGATGATGTGTAATTATTATTGTTATCAATATCCCTTGCTGATGGACACTGTTCCTGGCACTTAGCAAGTGATCAATGAATCAATGATCAGTGAATTTCTTTACTCCCTCCCCTCCACCCAGGCCTCTCCTTACCCAGTGTTCTCCCAATTCCCAAGAAGGGATAGATTCCAACATTCTCTTTTATGATGCATTCAGGTCAATAAGAGCCAGACAAAGCCTTTATAGTTGCTGTGTGTGAAGCCCACACATCTGGCTATTTGACCACAGTTCTAATTGCTCACTCTATTGCTTTTAGAAAATAATTACTTTCTTGCAAACAAACTTTGCACTTGGCAAAAAGAGAAATCAATCTTGTCTTCTGAATGGCTGAGCTCTCTCCAATATACAGAACAATGCTCAGAATGGAAACAAACATAAACAACAGCAATGGAAAATGCAAGAGCCTAGATAGAGAGTTCGCCAATTCAGCACCTCTGGGAAATTAGAAACATAGCCTCTTTTTAATTTAATCTCTTTTTGACTCTAAAGATCAGCTTCATCTGCTTCGTTGTTAAGAAAAATTTAAGTTACGGTCAGAATTAAGTTTCCCGATAACGTGTGAATTTGACCCTTGTCCCTGTTCTTCCTAGCAACTATATATCTGGTCATAAACACTTACATACAAATGTTAACCAAATGCCCTGAGGGGAAGAAGAGGCGAGGGAAGTTGACTCCAGCTGTCTAAGTCAGTCATATCGATGGCCAGCTTGGGATCATGTCAGTGACCTTTGTAAGTCCCTACTGCCTTTACTACCAGGCACCTCCAGTTATGCCAGGTTTTGTGTAGCTGTGGTTGAATGTCAAGTGGATAAACAGACTCAAAGCAGGAATTGATACTGGATGCTCTCATATTAATGTGATAGCATCACGATTACTTTCGTATTGTTCCTAATACTCTATATGCACATAGAACTTCACGAAACACTTCAATTCTATTATGTCGTTCAATCTTTAAAATAACTCATTAAAGTTGTTTATTGTGTTCATTTTCTTGGGGATGGAAATAGTAGTTTGGCTAGGTTGAATTATGTAAGTCTGCCTGGCTTATAAGAAGTAAGGAAGCCAGGCAAAAGCAAATATGGACTCAGTTGAGTATCATGAATAACAGAGTGTACTGGGAGCTCGACTCCACCTGTGTGATCTGGAGAATGTTACTTAACTTTCTAAGCCTCAGTTTCCACCTCCATAAATGGTTGTAATAAGCCCTGCCACAGAGCAAATAAGTTAACATGTGTTGTAGGGCATTGATCACAGTGCTTAGTTCACCGTGATGGTAACCACAAAACCATTGCAAGAAATTGTAGCTTCTAGTATTAGTTATTTTCATTCTCACTCCAGAATTTTTTCTGCAGCGTATTTTCTTTTTCTTTAGTCAACAACGGATGTGTGTAGTCTTTGCATGAGTATTTTCTATAGAGAAAGCAAAACAATCTTTTCTGTTTCTCCAGCAAAAATATAGACTTTTAAATTAGTTCATGGTAATAGACAAAACGATAGACAAATCTACGGCACTCACAGAGCTATTGCATTTGAGACCAGCTTTTCTGGGATTATATGTGTAGATATTTGCTCAACCTCCATTGAAAATGGTTTCCTTTCGGGATGTGCATGTTCAAAATAGCCAAAGAAATGTGTATAGAGTCTTCCAGAATATTGACTTGAAAAAAATGTTTAAATGTCGAATATTCTCCTGAAAGCTTTCTGACAGCATGACAAGTTAAATTTTTCACAAAACAGTTTGGCCTCTAAAACAATCAGTAGCAAAATGCCAAGAGTAATCAGGAGGGATGATTCATGACTTCTCCACCTGTTTTGAGGTGGAGAGAACGAACAGTGGGTGGCAATTACACTGAAGAAGCCATTTGGACTCACCCTCCTTCTGGGCCAATTAACTCTAAAAACGGTCCTTTGAGTGTATAAGAAAAATGACTTGGGCCTAATTCTTGAAAATTCACAGGCTGGCATCCATAGATACATATTGAAATGTTCTGATCATTAGGCAAAAAGAGAGAGAGAGAGAGAAATAGTGTAAATAAATTAGTTTCAATAAAACTTCATTTTTCAAGAGTCAACTCATTACTTACAGGGTTTCTCCAAACATGGCACATAGCTTACCCTTTATGAAAATCACCCAAAGTACTTAATATAAATTCAAATTCCAGGCTCCTGCCTCAGATGTACTAAATTGGAATCTTGGAGCATAGGGCCCTGAAATCTTCATTTCTAAAAAGAACCCCAAGTGATACTTACACACATTGAATTACATTCACTGGCTCTGAAGCACAAAATAGAGTGGATGTCAACAGCTGAATGGGTTGAATAAACTTGCGTGCACATATGCAGATCTTTTCTGATTGTTCAACTTAGAAAAAGTCAATGTTTGGTTGGATTTCAATTCAGAATTGCTCAAGTCCTTTTCTAAATACTTCTTTGCTCCTTGCCTGCACAGTCCCAGAATTCATCCTAGCACGAGGTCTCAGTAAGAGAAAACTCTGAGGCCCGTAGCCGCACGTGCGAGGCGGACAAGTGAAGCTTCTGCTGTACCACTCTAAGCTGTTGGGCAGCAGCTGAGTCAGATGAGATATTTTTTCCCCCTTGGTAGTAATTTTCTCCTCTTAGTTCTCATATATTCATGGTGCTCGGCTGTCATTTAGAGAAGAGGATTAGAAATAAAATTCCTGAGTCTCCTTGTAGTTTTCAAGTAAGTCACTAGGCAAGCAGGGTAAAATCCTTGTACACTTCTCATTTTAGCAATGCAACAATTTTTAGGTATATTGACAACATGTGCACTTATGAGACTGTACATGCGCACGTGCGTGCACACACACCTACAAATTCGAGATGTCCAATCACAAAATTGTTAAAAATATACATTATATATTAATATATATTATTGATTATATATTATATATTTACATGTTATATATTATAATTAATTTTATAATTATATACTATATAGTTATATTTTGTAATTCATTACATATGTGCATATATATATATAAAAAAAGAATTTTTCTCTATCTTGTATTTTAAAATCTCTTCATGTTATATCTACCCCAAAGGTTGAAACAGAAGTAACCCTTTTAGTGACATTAATGGGTAGGATGTTTTTCCTCATTCTCGCTTATTAGAAGCAATAATGTTTGCCCCATCCTGACACAGAATGGAAAACGCCCTTTGCTCTCACTCAGTTAAAAGGAAAATTCATTTTTTTTTCAAATTACTAAATTAACACAGGAAGAATAATCGAATTAAACCTGTGCTGTGCAATTAAAAACAAGCAACTCTTCACATCATTTCTCTAGAGTTAAGGAAGGGTGAGATGCGCAGCCAGGGCTCCCATCTAAAAGGAGCTCCTTAGAATTTTGGGGCCATTCTCCAAAAGCAGGATCATGGGAACTCTCTGAAGCCTCACAGAGAATAGCACTGCCTGAAGCTTGCCAGCCAAGCCTGAAGGCAGAAGACTGTCCTCTTGTATTCCCAGACATAATAGGAGCCCTGCATGAGACAGATGGCACTGAGGTTTATTGAATTTGTTGAATGCGTCTGTTATGTGACAGACACGTGCTGTTTCATCTAGTCCTAGTAACCCCCTTACTAGACAGATGTGATTATCTCTTTATAATATGAAAATCCAGGGAGAGTGAGCTACTTTCCCAAGGTCTTAAAGCTGGTAAGCGGCAGGGAACATTCCATCCCAGGTTGGCCTGACCAGGACTCACCCTGCCCATTGTACCGTGGAAGTTCTAAATCCAAAACATTGCATGCTCTGGCCATCTCCGTCCTCTGTGTCCTCGTGTTGAACAACACTACCTTTCACTCCTCACTACTCTCATCCAGGGATTCACAAACTAAGGCCAAGTCCAGCCCAAAGACTGTTCTTATAAATAAAGGTTTTTTGGCACACAGACACCCCATCCATTTACACACTGTCTTTGGTTGCTTTTGCTCCATATCGGAGTTGAGTAGTTGAGAGAGACAGGTCTACCGCATAGCCCACAGAGATTAGAACATTTATTATCTTGCCTTTACAGAAGTTTGCTGGTCCCTGCGCTTGTCATACTGGTCTGCACTCTGCCCCAAGATCAGGCCACTTCTTTTCTTTCGCCTTAATCCCTCCCACATGCTGTTCCCCTTGCCTGAAGCCGCCTCCCCTGTATCTTCCTGTGGGAACTCTTGCTCATCTTTTAGGCCTTAGTTAAAATGTCATTTCCCTGAGGGGCCTCCAGTGGTCACCCCGGTTAAGTAGTCCAAGCTTCATTCCTTGACATCTTTGTTGTGTTTACGTTTTTGTTGGATTGCCAGTCCTAGAATGGGGAGCTCCATGTGGGTTGGGATCATATCTTTTCATACATCCCGGCTCACCCAGGGCCTGGCAGGCTAGCTGTCAGGGAGCCGGTGCTCACATAGTGAATGGATATCCTAGAAGAAATTCTGCAGAAGATAAACTGGAGCAGAGATCTTCTCTCTGACATATTCCAGAAAAGCACTTCACTGTTTAAAATGAGAAATACTGTTTTCACAACCACCATTAGATATAGATACAAAACTAGATAGAGTTAAAAATACATTTACAATTATAGGAACAGACGTGAATGAGCTGTTTTTCAAAGGGATTAAGCTACTTGCTCAATTCTAATAAGGACAGGTAGCTTCCAGAATCAGATTAAGTTTTATTTCAAAAGTTGGCTTTTTAGAACCCCAGACTGTGTTTTTCCATAGCTTGAATGTCATATCTGTTTAGTTAGGAAGAAACTAACAATCTTAGTAGTTATGAGAAAAAGCAGACATTTGGGGAAAAAGAGAAATTTCTGATGCCTCCTTTCATAGCTGAAAAGTAGACACCACAGGCATTTTTAAAAACAGGTCAGGAGCATATCTTGTCGAGGTCAGTCTCTCCCACCTGACTTTGTGTACCTCTTCTTACTTCCTAATCAGTCCTTCCTGGTCCTTATTAATGTCTAATTTCACATAGCAGATAGGAACTCAAGAATTTTACAGTTTAATGGAGTAAAATAAGCACATGTATGATTGTGGTAGGCAGTGTCCTCAAGAAAGGTAAAAGAAAAAATGCAACAGTGGCTGAAAAAACACTATACTACAACGTGGTTTAAAGCATAGAATTAGATTCAAATCCATGTATGTGTGAGCATGCACTTGTGTGTGTATGTGCCTGTGCGTGTGTGTGAAACACGTATTTGGCTAATATTTTAGCATAAATGTTACATACTGTATGTATAATTATGCCCTAGTGTTTCCACTCAGCAATATATGTTATTTTGCAATCTTAGGTATCTTCCTCATCCTTTTTAACTACTGTGTAATATCCCATGATAAATTGATGGACACCCTGGTGTTCTCTAAATGCTTGAAGCTTCTGTTACAATGACCCACGTGGCTGTGGGAATTGATCTAATTAGAGCTGGGAAAATAGTTCTCACAGCAAGCCTGTTTGCAATCTCAGTGTTTTTAAGTTAGGAATTGCATGCGCTTGAAGGACTTGGAACTTTAAAAAGTAATTAATACATAAAATGTGAATAAATAGTTGGGTACAAGGACGAACATTATTACTAGACATAGGTGAAATAAGATTTAGTGAAAAGAGTTGGATCATTTTCATGTATGGGCCCCAGGGATAAATCTGAACCGCTTAGCAGCAACAGAGCTTGGAAGAGAGAAACTTTTCTGGAAAAATTCCAATATATTGTTAAATTCTGTTTTTCCCCTACATTCCCTTTTTTTTTTTTTTTTTTTTGGCACCTGGGCTAACAACTGTTGCCAATCTTTTTTTTTTTTTCTCTCTTTCTCTGCCTTATCTCCCCAAACCACCCCCACCCCCACCCCCGTACACAGTTGTATATATCTTAGTTGCACATCATTCTAGTTGTAGGATATGGGACGTCGCCTCAATGTAGCCTGACGAGTGGTGTCATGTCCGTGCCCAGGATCCGAACCTTGGGCCGCCACAGCGGAGCGCACGAACTTAACCCCTCGGCCACGGGGCAGGCCCCTTCCCCCACATTCTAACTCCCAAGTCTGTCAGTATGTCTCTACTATCCTTTGAAAATACCTATATTATTCCATTGCACTACCTGTAGTTGGTCACATGTCTGCTTCCTTTAATCAATTCTGAGATTATTTTGAAGGCTTATTCATTTATGCATCACCTGTATCTTACAGAGCACCTCACACAAAGCAGGTATTCAAAAAGTTTTTGGAGTGAATGAATGAATTAACTAATCAATGACTTCATAAAAACTACTTGATCTATATGGCAAATATTTTTAGAGAGAGATTTTGCATTGGGATCTAGCAAATCTAGTTTTGAAACTCCTCTGACATTTGTCAGCTATGTCATTTTGGGGAAGACAACCTCTTTAAGCCTGAATTTCCCACCTGAAAATGAGGGTAGTAATAACCCCCTACTTTATATGAACATTGCGAGGATTCCATGAAATGATGTATTTGTATTGGTTGGCTTTTGATGCAGAATGAACCACCCCAAATTTGGCACCTTAAAACAATAGCCATTTATTATTTCTTATGAATCTGGAGTCAGTTGGTCTAAGATGGCCTCACTCACATGTCTGACACTTGGCAGGCTGTGAGCTGTCGGCCTCAATTCTCTTTCATGTGGCTTTAGCAGGCTTTCTCAGGCTCATTCTCACGGTGCCCTTGGTGTCCAAGTGAAGAGAACAAAAACTCAGACGTACAGGCACTTTTCAAGCCTCTACCTTCATCACATTTACTATCGTCTCATTTGCAAAGTGAGTCACATAAATAATTCCGGGATAGTTGTGGGAGGGGACTACCAGGTGTGGATAGAGGTGGGGCAATTACTATGGCCACTTTGCAAACAATCTACCCTACCAGTAAAAATGTTTAACCACAGTGTCTGGCACATAAAAAACACTTTGTTAAGGGGACCAATAACAATCATAACACAACTATTGTTTTTATATGGAGAAACATTTTCTAGAAAGCAAATTATCATCATATCATCATTATTAAATATAATTCCTATGATGCTTTCTTGAAAGTAGTCTTAGCATCTAACTGCTCTGTCTCTAAGCCTGCTCCCTAATCAGGAATCTGTCACTTCTTTCACCTCCAATTATGTTTCCCTGCCAGCTGATGATGATACTTAAGTCTTGAGATGGAATCTAAGTTTAGGTTCTTCTTCAATCAGAATCTGAGCAAGGATTTGGAGGCTAGGGGTGTATTTGGGAGATGAAGCTGGGAAGCAAGAGTAAGGCTGAGTGCAATGGGGAAGGAGGAAAAAACAACACAAGGACAAGTTTTCTCCTATGTTGTTGTGGGAGAAGCGGAGTAATTTCTTCGGGACCTCTGAGAAGCAGAAATCCTACTTCCCAGTGTTGGCTAGCCAATAGACAGGAGGCCACAGCGTTTATGCCAGACTCTTGCCTCCCTGCGCTTGAGGGCTGCTCGTGGGGCATTGGGTCACACACCACACACTTGCTGGCTCTGCCTCGCAAGGGCCTCGGGGACTCTCAGGTCAGCCCTACAGCATAATTTACAAAGACTAGAGAGGCATACTTTAGATGGAACACTCTCAGTGGGAGGTGGGTTGGAAATGGCCACCAAAACTGCAGCTGAAACCAAATGTGGGCCAAAGAGATTTGACAGAGACACCAGCAACATCTTCTACAGATGGTACCAAAAACGTTGGAGGATTTGCAGGCATGACTCCACTCCATGACCTATGAGCTAGCTCTCACTGCCCTCAAATGCTTTCCCTGTCAGCGCGTTTCTATAAGCATTGGAAAGGCATTGAGGAAAATAAGAGTGAAAATTCTCAAGAGAGAAGCATAATCTGGTCAATAAGCTTCAGTTTATTTCACAATTTAATCCAAACAGTATTTGTTTTATACAAGTCTTTCTTCAAATATCTTCTAAAATACTTCACTTTTTTTTAAGATTTTATTTTTTCCTTTTTCTCCCCAAAGCCCCCCGGTACATAGTTGTGTATTCTTCGTTGTGGGTCCTTCTAGTTGTGGCATGTGGGACGCTGCCTCAGCGTGGTCTGATGAGCAGTGCCATGTCCGCACCCAGGATTCGAACTAACGAAACACTGGGCCGCCTGCAGCGAAGCGTGCGAACTTAACCACTCGGCCACGGGGCCAGCCCCAATACTTCACATTTTTAATGTAACAAATCCTAGTATCCATTTGCTCTTCTCTTTGAACAGGTGTCCTTAAGAAATTCTCTCTCATATAAAGAACTTTGACCATCAGATTTTTCACACAAGAACTCAAAAAGAAAAACCCATGGAGAACAAACGCTTAGAGTTGTATTTATTCTAATAAGTTGGTGCTTAAGGATTCAGTGTGATTTTCTTTCTTGCCTTTTAGCAACAGCAGCAACAAAAGACAATTATGTCTTAGCACATCCTTCATCCAGAGAGACAGTTAAAAATACTCTGTATTGATGTTTCCTTATATTTGGATGAGACGATTTTGAGTATCGGCATGATTGACATAGACACCTGTCCACCTGTCTGGCATACATAAGGAACCTCACAGTTTGAAGATTCCATTCAGCCCACTCAATGGATTTTTCTTAATTTAATTGTAGTAACATTGGGTTATAACATTATATAGCTTTCGGATGTACATCATAATATATTTCGAATTCTGTGTAGATTACATCGTGTTCACCACCCGAAAACTAATTATAGTCCATCTCCTCATATGTGAGCCTAATCACCCCTTTTGCCCTTCCCTCCTTCCCCTATGGTAACCACCAATCCATTCTGTGTTTCTATGTGTGTGTTTGTCATTGTTTTTATCTTCTGCTTATGAGTGAGATCATACAGTTTTTGACTTTCTCCCTCTGACTTATTTCACTCAGCATAATACCTTCAAGGTCCATCCATGTTGTCACAAATGGCCGGATTTCATCATTTCTTAGGGCAGAGTAGTATTCCATGGTGTAGAAATATCACAGCTTCTTTATCCATTTGTCCCTTGATGGGCACCTAGGTTGCTTCCAAGTCTTGGCTATTGTGAATAATGCTGCAATGAACATAGGGGTGCATGTATCTTTACACATTCGTGTTTTCATGTTCTCTGGATAAATACCCAGCAGTGGGATAGCTGGATCATGTGATAGATCTATCTTAATTTTCTGAGGTTACTCCATACTGCTTTCCATAGTGGCTGCACCAGTTTGCACTCCCACCAGCAGTGTACAAGAGTTCCCATCTTTCCACATCCCCTCCAACATTTATTGTTTCCTGTCTTGTTAATTATAGCCATTCTGACCGGAGTGAGGTGATACCTCATTGTAGTTTTGATTTGCATTTCCCTGATAGTTAACGATATTGACCATCTTTTCATATGCCTGATGGCCACCTGTACAACTTCTTTGGAGAAATCTCTAAGATCTTTTGCACATTTTTTAGTTGGATTGTTGGTTTTTTTGTCATTGAGCTGTATGAGTTCTTTGCATAATTTGGATATTAACACCTTATCTGATGTATGGTTTTCAAATATCTTCTCCCAGTTGTTAGGTTGTCTTTTTGTTTTGTTGATGGTTTCCTTTGCTGTGCAGAAGCTTTTTAGTTTGATGTAGTCCCATTTGTTCATTTTTTCTTTTGTTTCCCTTGCCCGGTCAGACATGCTACTTGAAAATATGCTGCTAAGACCAATGTCAAAGAGCATATTGCCTATGCTTTCTTCTAGAAGTTTCATGGTTTCAGGTCTTATATTCAAGTCTTTAATTGATTTTGAGTTGATTTTTGGGCATGGTGTAAGGGAATGGTCTACTTTCATTCTTTTGCATGTGGCTGTCCAGTTTTCCCAACACCATTTATTGAAGAGACTCTTCTTTCTCCATTGTATGCTCTTGGCTCCCTTGTCGAATATTAGCTGTCCATAATTGTGTGGGTTTATTTCTGGGCTCTCAATTCTGTTCCATTGATCTGTGTGTCTGTTTTTGTGCCAGTACCATGCTGTTTTTGTTACTGTGGCTTTGTAGTATATTTTGAAATCAGGGCATGTGATACCTCCAGCTTTGTTCTTTTTTCTCAGGAATCCTTTGGCTATTCGGGGTCTTTTGTTGTTCCATATAAATTTCAGGATACTTTGTTCTATTTCTGTGAAAAATGTTGTTGGAACTTTCATAGGGATTGCATTGAATCTATAGATTGCTTTAGGAAGTATGGACATTTTAACGATGTTAATTCTTCCAATCCAAGAGCATGGAATATCTTTCCATTTCTTTGTGTCTTCTTCGATTTCTTTCAACAATGTTTTATAGTTTTCAGTGTATAGATCTTTCACCTCTTTGGTTAAGTTTATTCCTAGGCATTCTATTCTTTTTGTTGCAATTGTAAACGGGATTGTATTCTTAATTTCTCTTTCTGCTACTTCGTTGTTAGTGTATAGAAACGCAACCGATTTTGTATGTTGATTTTGTATCCCGTGACTTGACTGTATTCCTTTATTGTTTCTAAAAGTTTTTTAGTGGCTTTATGGTTTTCTAGATATAAGATCATGTCGTCTGCAAAGAGTGACGGTTTCACTTCTTCTTATCCAATGTGGATCCCTTTTATTTCTTTTTCTTGCCTGATTGCTCTGGCTAGGACTTCCAATACTATGTTAAATAAGAGTGGTGACAGTGGGCATCCTTGTCTGGTTCCTGTTCTTAGAGGGATAGCTTTCAGTTTTTCTCCTTTGAGAATGATATTTGCTGTGAGTTTGTCATATATGGCCTTTATTATGTTGAGGTATTTTCCTTCTACACCCATTTTATTTAGCGTTTTTATCATAAATGGATCCTGTATCTTGTCAAATGCTTTCTCTGCATCTATTGAAATGATCATGTGATTTTTATTCTTCATTTTGTTAATGTGGTGTATCACATTGATAGATTTGTGGATGTTGAACCATCCCTGGAATGAAACCCACTTGATCATGATGTATGATCTTTTTAATGTATTGTTGTATTCGATTTGCTAGTATTTTGTTGAGGATTTTTGCATCGATGTTCATCAGTGATATTGGCCTGTAATTTTCTTTTTTTGTGTTGTCCTTGTCTGGTTTTGGTATCAGGATAATGTTGGCTTCGTAGAATGAGTTAGGAAGTCTCCCCTCCTTTTCAATTTCTTGGAAGAGTTTGATAAGGATAGGTATTCAGTCTTCTTTGAATGTTTGCTAGAATTCACCAGGGAAGCCATCTGGTCCTGGACTTTTATTTATTGGGAGGTTTTTGATTGCTGTCTCGAAGTCCTTACTGGTGATGGGTCTACTCAAATTTTCTACTTCTTCTTGGTCCAGTTTTGGAAGGTTGTATGTTTCTAAGAATTTATCCATTTCTTCTAGATTATCCAATTTGTTGGCATACAGTTTTTCATAGTATGCTCTTATTATCTTTTGTATTTCTGAGGTGTCTGTTGTAATCTCTCCTCTTTCATTTCTGATTTTATTTATTTGAGCCTTCTCTCTTTTTTCTTGGTGAGTCTATCCAAGGGTTTGTCAATTTTGTTTATCTTTTCAAAGAACCAGCTCTTGGCTTCACTAATTTCTTCTATTGTTTTTTCTTCTCTATATCATTTATTTCTGCTCTCATTTTTATCATTTCCTTCCTTCTGCTGATTTTGGGCTTTGTTTGTTGTTCTTTTTCCAGTACCTTTAGATGAACTTTTAGATTGTCTATTTGGGATTTTTCTTCTTTGCTGAGGTAGGCCTGAATTGCTATAAACTTCCCTCTTAGAACTGCTTTTGCTGTATCCCACAGATTTTGGCATGTCGTATTTTCATTTTCATTTGTCTCCAGGAATTTTTGATTTCTCCTTTGATTTCTTCATTGACCCAATCGTTGTTCAGTAGCATTTTGTTCAATCTCCACATTTTTGTGGCTTTTCTGGTTTTCTTCCTGTAGTTGATTTCTGGTTTCAGACCTTTGTAGTCAGAAAAGATGCATGGTATTATTTCAATCTTCTTAAATTTATTGAGACTTGTTTTGTGGCCTAATGTGTGATCAATCCTGTAGAATGTTCCATGTGCATTTGAAAAGAATGTGTATTTTGTGGTTTTGGGATGGAACGTTCTGTATATGTCTACTAAGGCCATCTGATCTAACGTGTCCTTTAAGGCCAGTGTTTCCTTATTGATCTTTTGTTTGGATGATCTATCCACTGGTGTAAGTGGAGTGTTAAAAATCCCTTACTATTATTGTGTTGCTGTCTATTTCTCCTCTTTTTTTTTTTTTTTTTATTAATGTTATGATAGATTACAACCTTGTGAGATTTCAGTTGTACGTTTTTGTTAGTCATGTTGTGGGTACACCACTTCCCCCTCCGTACCCTCCCCCCACCCCCCCTTTTCCCTGGTAACCACCAATCAGATCTCTCTCAATATACTAATTTCCACCTATGAGTGGAGTCATATGAGTTTCGTCTTTCTCTGACTGACTTATTTCGCTTAACATAATACCCTCGAGGTCCATCCACATTGTTGTGAATGGGCCAATTTCGTCTTTTTTTATGGCTGAGTAGTATTCCATTGTGTATATATACCACATCTTCTTTATCCAATCATTAGTTTCTGGGCATGTAGGCTGGTTCCACGTCTTGGCTATTGTAAATAATGCTGCAATGAACATAGGGGTGCAACGGACTCTTGAGATATCTGATATCAGGTTCTTAGGATAGATACCCAGTAATGGGATGGCTGGGTCATAGGGTATTTCTATTTTTAACTTTTTGAGAAATCTCCATACTGTTTTCCATAGTGGCTGTACCAGTTTGCATTCCCACCAACAGTGTATGAGGGTTCCTCTTTCTCCACAACCTCTCCAACATTTGTCGTTCTTGGTTTTGGATGTTTTTGCCCATCTAACGGGGGTAAGGTGATATCTTAGTGTAGTTTTGATTTGCATTTCCCTGATGATTAGCGATGATGAACATCTTTTCATGTGTCTATTGGCCATATTCATATCTTCTTTTGAGAAATGTCTGTTCATGTCCTCTGCCCATTTTTTGATCGGGTTGTTTGTTTTTTTGTTGTTAAGCAGTGTGAGTTCTTTGTATATTATGGAGATTAACCCTTTGTCGGATAAGTGGCTTGTAAATATTTTTTCCCAATTAGTGAGTTGTTTTTTTGTTTCAATCCTGTTTTCCCTTGCCTTGAAGAAGCTCTTTAGTCTGATGAAGTCCCCATTTGTTTATTCTTTCTATTGTTTCCCTCAACTGAGGAGTTATAGTGTCTGAAAAGATTCTTTTGAAACTGATGTCAAAGAGTGTACTGCCTATATTCTCTTCTAGAAGACTTATTGTTTCCGGCCTTATCTTTAGGTCTTTGATCCATTTTGAGTTTATTTTGGTGTGTGGTGAAAAAGACTGGTCAATTTTCAATCTTTTGCATGTGGCTGTCCAGTTTTCCCAGCACCATTTGTTGAAGAGACTTTCTTTTCTCCATTGTAGGCGCTCTGCTCCTTTGTCGAAGATTAGCTGTCCATAGATGTGTGGTTTTATCTCTGGGCTTTCAATTCTGTTCCATTGATCTGTGGACCTGTTTTTGTACCAGTACCATGCTGTTTTGATCACTGTAGCTTTGTAGTATGTTTTGAAATCGGGGATTGTGATTCCGCCGGCTTTGTTTTTCTTGCTCAGGATTGCTTTAGCAATTCGCGGTCTTTTGTTGCCCCATATGAATTTTAGGATTGTTTGTTCAATTTCTGTGAAAAATGTTCTTGGGATTCTGATTGGGATAGCATTGAATCTGTATATTGCTTTAGGTAGTATGGACATTTTAACTATGTTTATTCTTCCAATCCATGTGCAAGGGATGTCTTTCCATCTCTTTATGTCATCGCCTATTTCTTTCAAGAAAGTCTTGTAGTTTTCATTGTATAGATCCTTCACTTCCTTGGTTAAGTTTATCCCAAGGTATTTTATTCTTTTCGTTGCGATTGTGAATGGGATAGAGTTCTTGAGTTCTTTTTCTGTTAGTTTATTGTTGGTGTAGGTATAGAAATGCTACTGATTTATGCACGTTAATTTTATACCCTGCTACTTTGCTGTAGTTGTTGATTATTTCTAATAGTTTTTCTGTGGATTCTTTGGGGTTTTCTATGTATAAGATCATGTCGTCTGCAAACAACGAGAGTTTTACTTCTTCGTTACCTATTTGGATTCCTTTATTTCTTTTTCCTGCCGAATTGCTCTGGCCAGCACCTCCAGAACTATGTTGAATAGGAGTGGTGAAAGTGGGCACCCTTGTCTTGTTCCTGTCCTCAGAGGGATGGCCTTCAGCTTTTGTCCATTGAGTATGATGTTGGCTGTGGGTCTATCATATATGGCCTTTATTATGTTGAGGTACTTTCCTTCTATACCCATTTTACTGAGGGTTTTTATCATAAATGGGTGTTGGATCTTGTCGAATGCTTTCTCTGCATCTATTGAGATGATCATGTGGTTTTTGGTTTTCATTTTGTTAATGTAGTGTATCACGTTGATTGACTTGCGGATGTTGAACCATCCCTGTGTCCCTGGTATAAATCCCACTTGATCATGGTGTATAATCTTTTTGATGTATTGCTGTAATTGGTTTGCCAAAATTTTGTTGAGGATTTTTGCATCTATGTTCATCAGTGATATCGGCCTGTAGTTCTCCTTCTTTGTGTTGTCCTTGTCAGGTTTGGGGATCAGAGTGATGTTGGCTTCATAGAATGTGTTCAGGGAGTTCTCCATCTTTCTCAATTTTCTGGAACAGTTTGAGGAGAATAGGTATTAAGTCTTCTTTGAATGTTTGGTAGAATTCTCCGGAGAAGCCGTCTGGTCCTGGACTCTTGTTTTTGGGGAGGTTTTTGATTACCGTTTCTATTTCCTTACTTGTGATTGGTCTATTCAGATTCTCCATTTCTTCCTGATTCAGTTTGGGGAGATTGTAGGAGTCTAGGAATTTGTCCATTTCTTCCAGGTTGTTCAATTTGTTGGCATATAGTTTTTCATAGTATTCTCTTATGATCTCTTGTATTTCATTGGTATCTGTTGTGATTTCTCCTCTGTCATTCCTGATTTTATTAATTTGCGATTTCTCTCTTCTTTTCTTTTTGGTGAGTCTGGCTGGGGTTTGTCAATTTTGTTAATTCTTTCGAAGAACCAACTCTTTGTTTCATTGATCCTTTCTATTGTCTTTTTTGTTTCAATATCGTTTATTTCTGCTCTTATTTTTATTATTTCCCTCCTTCTACTGACTATTAGGGCCTTGTTTGTTCTTCTTTTTCTAGTTCTGTTAGGTGTCGTTTGAGGTTACTTACGTGAGCTTTTTCTTGTTTAGTGAGGTGAGCCTGTATTGCGATGAATTTCCCTCTTAGGACTGCTTTTGCTGCATCCCAAATGATTTGGTATGTCGTGTTCTCATTTTCATTTGTCTCCAGATAATATTTGATTTCTTCTTTAATTTCTTCAATGATCCATTGTTTGTTGAGAAGCGTGTTGTTTAGTCTCCACATTTTTGCACCTTTCTCTGCTTTTTTCTTGTAGTTGATTTCTAGTTTAATAGCGTTATGATCAGAAAAGATGCTTGATATTATTTCAACTCTCTTGTATTTATTGATGTTTGCTTTGGTTCCCAAAATATGGTCAATCCTTGAGAATGTTCCATGTGCACTTGAGAAGAATGTGTAACCTGCTGTTTTTGGATGAAGTGTTCTATATATATCTATTAAGTCCATCTGGTCTAATTTTTCATTTAATTCTATTATTTCCTTGTTGATTTTCTGTCTGGATGTTCTGTCCATTGGTGTTAATGGTGTGTTGAGGTCCCCTACTATTATTGTATTGTTGTTGATGTCTTCTTTTAGTTCTATTAAGAGTTGCTTTACAAATTTTTGGTGCTCCTGTGTTGGGTGCGTATATATTTATAAGTGTTATGTCTTCTTGGTGGAGAGTCCCTTTTATCATTATATACTGTCCCTCTTTGTCTTTCTTTATCTGTTTTGCTTTGAAATCTACCTTGTCTGATATTAGTATAGCGACACCTGCTTTCTTTTGTTCATTATTAGCTTGGAGTATTGTTCCTCCATCCCTTCACTCTGAGTCTGTGTTTGTCTTTGGGGCTGAGGTGTGTTTCCTGGAGGCAGCATATTGTTGGATCTTGTTCTTTGATCCATCCTGCCACTCTGTGTCTTTTGATTGGGGAGTTCAATCCATTTACATTTAGAGTGATTATTGAGACGTGGGGGCCTACCACTACCATTTTGTGTCTTGTTTTCTGGTTTTCTTCAGTTTCCTTTGTTTCTCGTCCCATGGTTTAATCTGTTCTGATGTAGAGCTGCTACTCTCTGTTGTTGTCCTTCTACTTATCTTTCCTCTGCTCTTGGTTTTGTAGCCCCTTTCCTTTTTGGATTTTTAGGAATGAGGGTTTTCCTGAGGATTTCCTGAAGAGGAGGTTTTGTGGCAATGAACTCCCTTAATTTTTGTTTATCTTGGGAAAGTTTTTATTTCTCCATCGTATTTGAAGGATATTTTCGCTGGGTCAGATTCTCGGCTGTAGGTTTTTGTCCTTCAGATTTTTGAATATATCATTCCACTCTCTTCTAGCCTGTAAAGTTTCTGCTGAGAAATCTGCTGATAGCCTGATGGGGGTTCCTTTGTAGGTTCAGTTCTTTTGCCTGGCTGTCCTTAATATTTTCTCCCTGTCGTTGACTTTTGCTAGCTTCACTACTATATGCCGTGGAGTTGGTCTTCTTGCATTGATAAAGTTTGGAGATCTATTGGCTTCTGTCACCTGAAGATCCATCTCCCTCACCAGATTTGGGAAGTTCTCAGCCATTATTTCTTTGAATAGGTTTTCTGCCCCTTTCTCCTTCTCTTCTCCCTCTGGTATACCTATAATCCTTACGTTGCATCTCCTAATTGTGTCTGATAATTCTCGGAGAGTTTCTTCATTTCTTTTAAGTCTTGCTTCTCTCTCCTCCTCTGCCTGCAACAATTCTATATTGCCATCTTCCAAATTGCTAATTCTTTCCTCCATATTATCGGCCCTACTGTTCAGAGCATCTAGATTTTTCTTAATCTCCTCTATTGTGTTCTTCATTTCCAGTATTTCTGTTTGGTTCTTCTTTATCGTATCAAACTCTTTTGTGACATAGCTCCTGAACTCGTTGAGTTGTCGGTCAGAATTCTCTCTTAACTCAGTGAGTATTTTAATGATGGCTGTTTTGAAGTCATCATCATTTAGGTTATATATCTCATTTTTCTTGGGATTGATTTCTGTGTATTTGTTACTTTCTTTCTGTTCTGGAGATTTAATGTATTTTTTCATATTGCTTGATGATGTTGATTTGTGCCTCCGCATGGAGATAGACATTGCTCCTTTCACTTGTTTCAGCTGCTGCGGTGGGGGGAGCAGCTTTATCTTTCACCAACCAGGAACCCTGTCCGTAGTTGCTAACTGGGCCTGGGCCCCTCTTCGTAGCCACAGTGGCCCTTTGGATTCCCTCCTCTGCCGTGGGGGCCGTCACAGGGGGCTTCAGGCTGCAGGTGCCTACTGTTGTTGCCCACCTAGATGCGCTCTCTCCTTGGGGTCTGCAACGGTGTTATGGGCTTTTCCAGCGGCCAGGGGTGGGATCACTTTTATTTGTCGCTCGGTTGCTGTCGGCACCCACCAAATCTCACTTGTCCTCTATGGGTCGCAGGAGAGCTATTGGCATCTTCTACAGTCTGTGGTTAGTACACCTAGCTATGCTGCTTTTGCCCTGGGGTCTTCCAGCCTTGTGGCTGGCGGCTGGGTGCCTTCTACTGATGCTGTGCAGAGGCTTTCCCTAAGGCTTCTGTGAGCCTGTAGGGTTTCCCCCTAGGCTACTAAGCTGGGTCTCTGGAACTCTCTCCCAGCCCCAGTCCTCTCCGAGATCTCCGGCAATCCCTAGCCTCACCGGGTGGGCAACGGCAGCTGGGGGTCGCCCCGCCCTCTGGGCTTCTCTCCGGGCCTCTGCCGGGAGCTCTGAATGCTCAGCGTGGCCCCTCTGCTACCGGCAGACAGAGAGTTTTGTCTGCTGCCTGGCGGAGCTCCAGCGCTTCCCTCCGGGTCGCCGGACCCGCCTTTGGAAGTTCCCCCGCCCCGGTCCTCTCCGAGATCTCCGGCAATCCCTAGTCCCACGGGGCGGGCAACGGCAGCTGGGGGACGCCCCCGCCCTCTGGGCTTCTGTCCGAGCCTCTGCCGGGAGCCCTGAATGCTGGGCATGGCCCCTCTGCTAATGGCAGACAGAGAGTTTTGTCTGCTGCCCGGGCGGAGCTCCGGCGCTTCTCCACCGGGTCGCCGGACCCGCCTTTGAAAGTTCCCCCACCCCGGTCCTCTCCAAGATCTCCGACAATCCCTAGTCCCACGGGGCGGGCAACGGCGACTGCCAGTGGTCCCCCCGCCCTCTGGGCTTCTGTCCGGGCCTCTGCCGGGAGCCCTGAGTGCTCAGCGTGGCCCCTCTGCTACCGGGAGACAGAGAGTTTTGTCTGCTGCCTGGGGGAGCTCCGGCACTTCCCCTCCGGGTCGCCGATCCGGCCTTTGAAAGTTCCCCCGCCCCGGTCCTCTCCGAGATCTCCGGCAATCCCTAGTCCCACGGGGCGGGCAACGGCAGCTGGGGGTCGCCCCGCCCTCTGGGCTTCTCTCCGGGCCTCTGCCGGGAGCCCTGAGTGCTCAGCGTGGCCCCTCTGCTACCGGCAGACAGAGAGTTTTGTCTGCTGCCTGGCGGAGCTCCGGCGCTTCCCACCGGGTCGCCGGACCCGCCTTGGAAAGTTCCCCCCCGCCCCGGTCCTCTCCGAGATCTCCGGCAATCCCTAGTCCCCCGGGGCGGGCGTCTCTCTGGGACCCTCCGGGCGCCCCGAGCACCAGGCCGGGTCTCCCCGCCAATGGCGGGGAGGACTTCTCCCCGCGGGCTCAGGTGTGCAACTCCAAAGTTTCCCTCTGCGTTTAGGAGTAATTGCGGGGGGTTTACGTGGGTCTGGTCACCTGTTTCCACCGTCGCTCCTCTGTTGTGTTCTCGCTCCTGCCCTAGATGTGTGTGGATCCTCTGGGGGCGTCCGTTGGAAGAAAGCCGCTTGCGGGTACTAGGCTGCCCGTCGGGGTCGGAGAGTTTTCACCTATTTCCACATCCTCCCGGAGGAAAGTCCGTCCGCCTTTCCGATGTCCTCGCCGTGGGTGTCTCAGACGTCCTGAGATGCTGTCTGGATATCCTTTGTCAAGCGATAAGTGTCCAAATAATTGTAGACTCGAAGGGCGAGAGACAAAGAGGACTACTCACGGCGCCATCTTGGAATTCCCCCCTATTTCTCCTCTTATGTCTGTTAATAATTGCTTTATATATTTAGGTGCTCCTATGTTGCATGCATAGATATTTACAAGTGTTATATTTTCTTGTTGGATTGTTCTCTTTATCATTACGTAGTGCCTGTCTTTGTTTCTTGTTACAGTTTTTGTTTTAAAGTCTATTTTATCTGATATAAGTATTGCTACCCCCGCTTTCTTTTCTCTGCCATTTGCACGGAATATCTTTTTTCATCCTTTCACTTTCAGTTCGTGAGTGTCTTTAGGTCTGAATTGTGTCTCCTGTATGCAGCATATAATGGGTCTTGTTTTTTATCCCATTGGCCACCCTATGGCATTTGATTGGAGCATTTAGTCCATTGACATTTACAGTAGCTATTGATAAATATGTATTTATTGTGATTTTGTAACTTTTTTTTCCTGAGTGTTTTAATAGTTCTTCTCTGTTCCTTTGTTTTTCTCTTACTCTCTTCCCTTGTGGTTTGATGGCTATCTTTAGTAACATGTTTGATTTCTTTTGTCTTACTTTCTTGCTTGCTTATTATAGGTTTCTGATTTGTGATTACCATGAGGATCTTATTTAATATTCTATGTATATAACAGACTATATTGAGTTGATAGGCTCTTTAGCTTGACCTCTTTCTAATAGCTCTACTTTTTCACTTCCCTCCTCCCACATTTTATGTTTTTCAAATCATATATGGTCTCTTGTTTAGTGTGTATCTATCCATTACCCTCTTATCCTTGAAATAGGAGATTTTTAGTATGTTTGTCTTTTAACCGTCATATTATCTTCACAGGTAGTTGATCTGCTACCTTTACTATATTTTTACCTTCACAAGTGATTTTATTGTCTGTTTTTCTTTGTTGTTGTTTTGTTTTTTTTGATAATAATTTTTTTAATCTCTATTTGTGGCATTGCTTTCCCACTTAAATAAGTCCCTTCAGCATTTCTTGTAGAACTGGTTTCTTGGTGATAAACTCCTTTAATTTTTGCTTGTCTGGGAAGCTCTTTATCTCTCCTTCCAATCTGAATGACAACCTTGATGGCTAGAGTATTCTTGGCTATAGGTTTTTTCCTTTTAGCACTTTAAATATGTCCTTCCATTCTCTTCTCACCTGTAGAGTCTCAGCTGAGAAGTCCGCTGATAGTCTGATGGGCTTCCCTTTGTATGTCACTTGTGGCCTTTCTCTTGCTGCTTTTAGGATTCTCTCTTTGTCTTTAATTTTGGACATTTTAATTATAATATGCCTTGGTGTGGGCATCTTTGGGCTTATCTTGTTTGGAGCTCTCTGTGCTTCCTGAACTTGGATGTCTGTTTCCTTCCTCAGATTAGGAAAATTTTCAGCTATTATTTCTTCAGATAAACTTTCTGCCCCTTTGTCTCCCTCTTCTCCTCTGGGACCCCTATGATCCAAATTTAGCACACTTGATATTGTCCCAGAGTTCCCTTAGACTGTTCTCATTCTGTCTAATTCTTTTTTCTTTTTTCTGTTCTGCTTGGGTGATTTCCTCTAGTCTTTCATCTAGCTCGCTGATCCGTTCTTCTGCTTCCTCTACTCTGCTATTGAGTCCCTCTAGTGAATTTCTCATTTCAAGTATTGTATTCTTCATTTCTGATTGCTTTTTTTTAATATCTTCCAGTTCTTTGCTGATGTGCTCACTGTGTTCATCATTCTTCTCCCCATATCTGTGAGCATCCTCATGATATTTTATTTGAACTCTTTGTCGAGTAGGTCACTTGTTTCTGTTTCATTTAGTCCTTTTTCTGGGGTTTTGTCCTGTTCCCTTGCTTGGAAAGTATTCCTTTGTCTCCTCATTATGCCTCTTTCTCTGTGCTATTTTCTTTGTATTAGGTGAGTCGGCTATGTCTCCTGATCTTGGAGAAGTGGCCTTACGTATGAGATGCCTTATGAGGCCCAGCAGTGTGCTTCCCTCTCATCACCAGTCCAGAAGATCCAGGAGTGACCCCTTTGTGGGCTACTTGTGTCTTTCTGCTGTGACAGGGTTGCTCCCACTGCAGGTACCCAGGGAGTCTAGTTGTTCCTTCCCTGGCCAGCTGTTTGTAAATCCAGTTTGGGGAGCCTCAGCACTGTTGGCTACAAAGTCTATCAGCACACTCCTATTGCAGTTTCCCTATTAATTGGGTTGGTACCCAGTGTAGCTGGTTGCTATGCTCAGGGGCTTACAGCTGTGATAGGCCTCAGGCCTACAAGGCTGTTGTCAGTTCTCTTAGGAGTGCAGCTAAGTGGGGCTGGCCCTAGGCACGGGAGCACTAGGTTGTCTCAGGCTTTGGAAGGTGGGGCTGATCCTTTTATGGCTATTTGTGAAGCACGGTCTTCTGCCACTCATAAGCCTCACCCCACCTCCCAGGACCACACACGGGTCAACATAGTCCTGGTCCATGCACACTTCTCAACCCCATGGAGTGTACCTGATGCCACACTGCAGAGGCCCCCACCTCTCCACCAATGCCCCCCCACAGTTCAGCTGGTCCTCACACAGGCCCTGCCCCACAGAGGCAGACACCCTTGCCAGCCTGTAGAGGGTCAAGGCACTCAGTCAGTGCAGGCTGAAAAGCAGCCTGAGGGCTTGCTGTTAGGTGGAGCCAGTCCCTAGGGGGGTTTCCTGCCCCCACTGAAGTGGATTAAATCTGTGCTCTAGTGGGGGTGGTAGACCCCTGGGCTAACAGGCTTAGGGATGAACCTCAATGGTGCCCACCGGGGTCTGCGTCAGCACTCCTGGACCAGCTCAGAACAATGGCCCCCACCAATGTCTCAGTCTCCGGAGGGGTCCCTCCTCTCACCAAGATGCCTCAGAACCCACCATGTGAGTCTCATTTCACCAAAGGACTGTCAGCCTCCTCTCTGGTGATTTTAGGTTGCTGGAATGAGTGAGTCTGTGCGTGGGCCCTTTAAGACCCGGGTCTTTTCGGCTTTCGGCCAATAGCTTTTCTGGGCGTATCCTGGCTGCAGTTAATAGCCAGCAAAGCCAGAGGGTAAGACCCCCTTCTCAGTTGGGCTGAGTCTGAAGGACGCTTATGGCAGTATCGGCCCCCACTCCAGTCCTCACTCCTCCGGGGAGGGCTGTGTACCTTAGGGTGGCTCCTACCTGGCCAGTTGAGAAGCTCTGCTGCTCCCAAAGGTGGCTTTTTTCCTCTCCAGCAGGAATTTCTGCCTCTTCTGCCTTAGTCAGAACTGTCCCTTGTTGTGGGGGTTCTTTTTATCCAGTTTTCAGTTTTCTCTCCAGGGTAATTTTTCCAAAAATAGTTGTAACCTGGTTGTGTTCGTGGGAGGAGATGAGTTCAGAGTCTGCTCACACCGCCATCTTGACGAGATCCCTCACTCAATGGATTTTAAAAGAAAAAGGAAAAGTCAAATTTGTTCATTTGGCAACATCAAACAGATAAGTTGACATCAGAACACAAAGTCATAGGCAAAGGTGCCAGGACAGCTCAGGCCCCTGCATGCTCTCCTCAGCTTGCGTAGCATGGAGCATGTTTTATCTCACTATTAATCACAGCTTAGTCATGTAGCACTTAAGTGCCCACGACTTGCTTGGAAGCCAGGAGAAACCAGGCTGGGACGGGAAGACTATACGATCAAGCCTTTTATGATTGTCCTTGGGAATTAGCTGATAAATAATGTATGCAACATCCCACTGATTCAAGGAACACTGGATTTGATCTTAGAGACTCACTTATAGAATTTTTGTAAACAGGTCTGAAATTATTTCTGATATATTGCACGCTTTTCCATGAATTTTACTTAATAAACACGCACACCTAGGTGTATGTGTTTGTGTTACTTCTTTTTCTTTTCAATTTGACAAAACTGCTTTTACTTCAAAGTCACTTTAACCAAAGGTAGATGAAAAATGTGCTTTTTGGTTGCTTTTGTGATTTGATCTGAAATAAAAATAATGACATTGCCTTGTCCTATGTAAATATGATTTTTTTCAGCAAAGTGAAACATACTTAGATTTGGAAGTAGAGTATTATGATTTCAACAGTTACATTATACACAAGAAATCTCTGGTGATATTAATGGAAAGGAAAAGTACTAAAGAAAAGAGGTTTGAGAAAGCTGGATATGAAATTCTGAAATGATGCATGATCTCAGAGACAAGAACTCAATATGCCAGAGTGTGAATGGGGAATAGTTAGTTCTGATTAACATGTTGACAAGATGTCATTCATATAGTCCCTGAGCTGCAACCGACAGGCCGTTTACTGGGGTTACATTGGAATTGTTCAAATGAAGAATCAGAGTCACCTACGGCATTTTAACACATTTCATGTAAGCAGTACTTTCCAGAAAGCATTACTAAATGAACATAGCATCAAGAGAGCTTCATGCAGATGCAGAATAAGAGAATAGAGCTGGCTGTGCAAATATAATAAATTGTGACTTCATTAAATGATATATGAATTTGTGTGTGTATGTGGAAAGGGAGACTATGATTTTTGCTCACAGCCACCTGTTTAAAAATATTTTAAATGCAAAAAAATATGCACATGAACTAGGAAGGCTATATGTCATGACATTGCGCAAGTTTCAAGATAGAAATACGAGCTCCCAACACAATTTTTCCCTCTCACTAAACCCTTAAAAATGATGAAGTTTTTTCAAAAGATCCAAGAGAACTTTTTAAAACAATGTGTTTTTAAACATATTGCTACTCTTTAACCTCTCTGGCCATCATGCCGCGTCTCACAAACTATCTAAGAAACATACCAAAGCTCCGACAAATCTCCCTCTGGCGTATTCACCCAATGTGCTCCTTATTCGCAGCAAGTCAAATTGTTTGTGTAATTGTTTGTGTCCCGTGTCTAAAACACAGGACTCAGACACCTTGCTGTCCCATAGTGAAATCCTCATCACACCAAATGTTTAACCTCCACTGATTGAAATATCCTCCAGTGCTCCCTCTAGGCAAACTAAAATCAAAAGTGCAAGGTTGCTATCTTCACAGAAATCTGTAGATCATGACAATTGAATAACACTTCCCAATAATTAACCTGTTTTGTGAATGACTATGGTAGAAACACATTTTCACCATGGTTACTGTTACTCTAGAAAGTGCTGTATGTCTTTGGGGTGAGCTCTCCCAAAATAACTATCTGTTTCCCAAGCTCGGCATGATAAACACTTTGGTCTAGATAATTCTTTGTTGTGGGGACTGTCCTGTGCATTGTAAGACATTTAGTAGCATCCTTGACCTCTACCCAACAGATTCCAGTAGCGTCCACTCGATTAGGAAAACTAAAAATGCCTCCAGAAGTTGCCAAATGTTTCCTGGGTTCTGAGGGGTGGGGCAAAATCTCCCTCATTTGAGAACCATAGGTTTAAGCACAAAAGGATTTAATAGGTGAAATTATGTACTTAAAAAATTGTACCAAGGTATGTAGAACTGAGCTTGAGGGACGCTTCTGAGAATCTCAGGACAGCACAAAAACTGGCCCACCAAGCAAATAAAGCTACCTTTATCACAGACAGGAGTGAGGGAATCAGAAGCATCTGACCTATCTCTGATGGTTTGGGGATGAGGAAGTCATTGCCATAACTCCTACATCCAACACCACCCCGTCTCCATCACGTTCTTTGTCAGCCTGATAGATAACTCCCTCCTTTCCTTTAACACCTACAAAACTAGGGGCTGAACACGGTGCATCTTCATTCTCGGTCCAATCACCAACCAATGCTCGTACGCTGCAATCCAGCACAACAGCTCACCCTGCAGTGGATCTGCAAGCGAGGAGCACACCCACGGGGCAGAATGTGCCTCCCACTGAACAGAACTGAGGTTCAAAAGAACGACGGCACGGACTGCATAGTCAATCCAAAACTTTACTAATAAGATATTTTGCATGCTATTTTTTTGACTAAATGTTTAAAAGTTGATGTGTATTTTATATTCAGAGAAACTTTTAATTCAGACTAGCCACATTTGAAATGCTGAATAGCCACATAAGGTGAGGACCTAGCATACCAGACAACACAGTTCTAAATAACCCTAGGTCATCATTTCCTGGAAGAAAAGGTTCATCTGTTAAAAACAACAATGATATAATAAGAGTAGCAGCAATCATAACAATAGCTAAACTGATATGTGCTTATCTTGTGTTCTGTTCTAAGTACTTCACAGGTATGAAATCCTTCAATCTTCACACTTATGCCATGCGGACAGCAACATTATTAACAGAGGAAGGACGTAAAGCAAGGGAAAGTTTAGTACTTGTCCAAGGCCACAATGAGGCCGAAATCTCGGAACGCACCAACAAAATCAAGAGGATGGATGAGAAGATGGAAGGTAAATGTATTAATTGCCTCATTTTCTTACAAAAACAGTCAATGAAAATTATTTTATTCTGACATTGTTGAGACAAGCAGGATTTAAATATAGTAATTAAAGAAATAAAAGTAACGTTAAGATACTTCCAAAACGCTGGAGGTGATACATGCAGGAAAATATTGATAATAGGTTAAAATATAGAAAGAAGAGGAAACAGCAAGGAGACATACTGAGCCTAAACTAATAACAGAAACAAGAGCAATGAATGTCTCCAGAGTAGTAAATCGAATTACATGTGAATTAAAAGAACTTTCAGAGTTAGCCGAAAAATCAAAATATGTCATGCCACAAAATATATACTAAAACAAAGTGACTGAAATTGTTTTAAAATAAAAGGAGAGGCAAAAATATGCCCGAAAAATAGAAAAAAAACCCCAACATCTTGGGATCATAGCATTGAACCTGGTATTACTGACTGCAATTTAAAGAAATAAAGAGCTAAATGAAGGAAAAAGTCAGCTTGTCATGGTGATTTCAAATAGACACAAACTATATATATTAAATTAAGTAATACTGAAATGTATTAAGCAGCATTCTCCAAATTTCAATAATTCATATTCTAGTTTCATGCGTTTTTGCTATGTCTTCATAAAATTTTTAATTTGCTTAATATGATTTCTTTAAATCAAATTCTTTTAAATTAAATAAAAACATTTTAAACAGAAGTTCTATGTCACTATTAAAAGTACATAACAAATTCCTACTGCCATAAATAAAAGGTAGCTAGTAAACAAAAAAAGTATTAGCAAATTTCCCCAGATGCTATTGCTGCTGAAGAAACAGGAGGAAATATCACACTCAAACTGGACAAGGGAGGTTTGAAAAGAGACTGTGTACAAAGCTGTGGGCTGATGGAGACAAGTTTAAAGAAATCCACCGGGAATAGAGCAGTACCACGGAGATAGCGACACCTGGGAGCAGTTACCAACCCTTGGCTGGAAGGACAAAGAAATGGAGTGATAACTAGAGACAGAAGGGGCAGCTGATGGGGAGGACTAACAGATAGGAGCTGTTGCATTTGGTGAAGGGACGTAGCCAACTCAAAATAACCCAGCAGAGAAGGAGCCAGGGAAATAAAGACCCCTACCTCACAATTCTCCAATCTCTTGCCATGCCCTGTTGGTGGGATCCAAGAGAAAACTAGAGGACAAGGAAGTCTGATTATTGAAAATATACTGGTCACCTCCTAGGGCAGAGATCAGAGGGAAGAAGAGCAGAGAATGCATGTGCAAAGGGCAAACAAGATTCTCAGAACAATTCTAAATTCTGCCTGATGTTCTTACCTGAGTCGCCCTTCTCTAGTATCACATGGAATCAGCAGACTTAGCAAAGGAATGAAAATACGCTGATGCCACCGATTTGAGATTTTCTTCTATCATAGTGAAAACTTGAAGAAAAATGAAAGGAAATAACTTTTTCATGATGTTATCCAATGTTATTCATTCTATGCCTATGTACCATTTAAAACCATCTTACAATCACCCTTATAAGGATTCTATACTTTGGAATATATCATAATACTTTGAACCTATAGCAAGAAAACAAAAATCACATAAATATACGAGTTGTTGGAAACATCATCGGTTTAACAGTCCATCCTTGACAAATCACAAAGGTATAAAACAAAAGTTAAATATAGACAAATCTGAAAAACATAGCCTGAAAGTATACAATATAAATGTTTCCATAGGCAGATATAGAATGTAGCTTCTTCTTTTTTTTTTTTTTTTAAAGATTTTGTTTTTTCCTTTTTCTCCCCAAAGCCCCCCGGTACATTGTTGTGTATTCTTCGTTGTGGGTTCTTCTAGTTGTGGCATGTGGGACGCTGCCTCAGCGTGGTCTGATGAGCAGTGCCATGTCCGCGCCCAGGATTCGAACTGACGAAACACTGGGCCGCCTGCAGCGGAGTGCGCGAACTTAACCACTCGGCCACGGGGCCAGCCCCAGAATGTAGCTTCTTCTTAAGCATCCGCAGTTTACTTACAAATATTAGCCATAAGTTAGACTCAAAGCAAATTCAAAACTCTAAAGAATAGGAATAAGACATCCATAGTTGTCCATAGTTCTCAACAAAAATGCAATACATCCAGAACAAAACAAATGAAGAAACCAAAACTCTCAACCAATTGGAATTTAAAAGTATATAATTTCTTTCAAATATTGAATAACTCTTAGGCCACAGAGACAATCAAAAGTACATTTTCTGAGTTATTAGATCACAGTGATACCGAGAGATCTCTATGTAAAGTGTAGTATGACGCCAAACGTTTGCTAAAAGGAAAAGCAGAATCATACAGTTTCTTTATCCCAAACAGAAGGAATGAAAATGGATAGTGTGTTCAACATAAAAACAGAAGGAAAAGAGCTCAGAGAAAAAGCTAAGAAAAGCAGGACAATAGAATTAATAAATACAAAAACAAATTTATTTATAGGAAAGGAGAAAAAGCAAAAATGATAAGGGCATGAAATGAAAGGAAGAAAACTGGAGTTAATACATACAAAAGCATACGTCCGTGTATTGGAAAACGGAAAAAGTAGAATTGATAAATACATAAAATAATTAGTTCTTTGAATACAAAATGAACCACTTTATTAGTAAAAAAGAAGAGCACGTTAACATACAAACTTAAGGATGTGAAAAGTGGAGCTGATTAAAAGGATGCTAAGAGAATATTTGCTCAAAAATATGCTAATAAATTTGAGAATGTGAATAGACCATTTTCTATAAATATAAAAGTACTTACTGCAAATTGACTCAACAAAAGATAGAATACTTGAATAGACCCAAAACCAAGGAAGAAATTGAGAAAGTTGTCAAAGATCTACTTCTCAATAAAGTTCCAGACAATTTCATGCATGAATTCATTCAAACCTTCAAGATACAGATAATTCATGAGCTTTTTAAATTGTCCTAAAGCATAAAGTTAGAATTAATGCGTCCGAATTCCTTTTACAAAACCATTATAGCGTAAATACCTAAGCTTGACAGAGATGGCATTGAAAACGGAACCTATAAACCAAACCCATGAATATTGATTCAAAAATCACAAAGTATCAGCAAATAGAATCCACAGTACATTTAAAAATAACACACTGAACTAAGTGGGTTTTAGTTCAGAGATTCAAAAATAATCCAATATTAGAAAAATACGATTTTAATTCAGCATATAAATAGGCAGAAAAAAGTAATAAAATAATATGATTATATCAGTAAGTGCCAAAAAGTTATCTGATAGAATTCAACAGACAATTTTATATTTATTAACATAAAAATGTATTATAATGTCACTTATAAAGTAGATAGAGCTGCTAAAGTTTTAACATGATACAAATAAATAAAATTCTCAATCAATTGCTAAATGAATGAATCGTGATGATTTGTTTCCATATCAACAGCCTTCAAATTTGACAGAAAGGAGTCAGTCTTGGAAGGAAAATAGTAGCCTGAATAGGAGCATGTGGACTTCAGAATTTGACAAATACAGGTGCAAATAAGCTTCAGCCAGGTATTAGCAAGGTGATCATGACCAATTATATCTACCCAAGTCCAGCATTTTCTAAAAGTGACACGAAGGCAATAAAGCGCATCTTGCCGGGTCTTTTGAGGGTTATAAATAACATATGCAGATGCAGTCGGTACACCGTAGGTGCTCAATAAGTGCTCCCTTCACTGTCCTTGTTGCTATGGAACTAACTGCACAATTTGCATTTGAACTCACACAGGAAGTATTTTCTTAAAAGACCTTCACCCACTCCACTACCTCAATTTAGGGAGAAAACATAGCATGTTAGAATATTTTCCCATTGTAAAATAATTCTTGCTTATCTGGAAAAATTGGGAAAAAAATGAAAACACAATACAGAATTAAAGTTCTCATCATTGTCTCTCACAGGCCTCGTTACATTTTGACACATATCCTTCTACGTGTGGGATCACACATGGAATTGTACCCATTAAATAAATTTTTAAAACAGAACTTTAAAGTCTTCAAGGGAAAAGTACCTAATTTGAAAACTTCATTTCAGATGTAATTTTACAGTTACTCGTCCATTTTTTAACACCAAAATGGCAGTATCTTTGATCTGATCAAAAGTCATAAACTCCATACTACAATTTGTCAATATTCGTATACTCATGTCATTGGTCAAATGTGGAAATGGTTCACGAGATTGTGGCGGTGTCAATGAAATCTCTTCCTGCCAGGTTCACAAACAAACCAGATGGAAGTGGGTGTCTCTTAGTGGTAGCTCAGTCATAACCGTTTCCAAGTAGGAAGGACCACAGATGTAACGGCTGGAACGGAATCCTGTCAGATGTCATGGAGAAAACCTTCATTATTTGTCTGTCAAACAGTAAGTGAAGTGAAAGTTAGATAACTTTCCAGTTAATTTCATCGATGCAGACGACTCAACTGTACATTTGAGTTCCTCAGTGGCAAATAACACAAATGAATCATTGTGTCTCCTTGAACCTTGAATTATCAAGTTAACTGTCTACACTGATGAGATTAACCACTTAGCTGCCAACATTCCAATTTCCACCAGGCTTTTGAAAACCTCGGTACACCCATAATATCTCAAGGATTTTGCCTGCTCAAGCTTTTTATGTTGCCTGTGCTTAAAGTTGGCTGCAATTAAACACAAGATTATTGTCTAAAAAGCCCATTATTGTCCTTGTTTAGCTGCCTAATTTCCTTCCATTAATATGTTCTCAAAGCTGTTGCAAACCACTTTTTCCAAGCTAATTTGGGAAACACATTCTACAAAGAGCAGGTAATTTTAAAAGCATCATTCTAATATTGGTCTTCTGTTATTTCTCTAATAAACAACATAATTGGTAGGAGCCGAGGCCACCTACAGATGAATCTTTACACAAACCTTCTATATTCAAGTTATAAAACTTCTTCCTGAATCCAATCTTATTATCTTATGGGAAAATGTTGAGAAAGATTAAAATTATGAGATTTTTTTCCCTTACATCCCCTCCCCCCCATAAAACGTCATTTATCAGTCCATGTCCTGGAAAATCAGATATAATTGCAGGAGCTCTAAGGAATAAAGGGAGGAATCTGTCACATCTTATTTTTATCGACTTTGTTTTGAAAGCTTTTGATGTGTAGCTTCTTTTATTAAATGATTTTATGCATATGCTCCCTGAAAGAGGAGAGTAAGACTCATGGATGCTGTTTGTTGTATTGAGGGGTGTCATTTGGAGAATCAACCTCGATTAGATCTAATTACGTTCCCCGTCAACTAGAGAAGCGTGAAAAGAGCCCATAAACTTTATTTTAATGGTAAGTCACTTACATTGTCTAAGCACAGAAAAAATATTAAATGAGTATGACAGAGACATCCTACATGTGCCATGGTTTCTCATGCAAAAAGGGTTACTAGTAGTGCATTGATTTTTAAATTCACATTCAAATGTTATCCAAAATGTTGTCCCGCTATTGAACTAATACCATTGTTATGAATGGAGACACGATCTAACGTTGCAAGACATCCTTGTTGCATAGGACTGCCGCATGAAGCGTTCATGCAAACCAGTCATCGAAGGCAATAGACAGACAGGGATTCTGTTAAGCTCAGACAACCAGCCTGATCTGTAATTGTGCCAAAAATATTAGTTTTGATTTATATATATATATATATATATATATATATATATATTCTTGGATTTTTTCATAGGTTTCCAGGGGATAACTTCATAAAATAATCCTAGGGCCCCAGATCACATAATCCCTCCTGCAACTGCGTGCAGAGTCAATTCCACCTGAAGCAGCTGAACCAAGAGTCCTGGGAAGGCAGATACTCTAAATTGTTCCCCTGATTAGAAATGTCAACGGAGATCTTAGCTCCTGGACTGTGTAACTTCTCCTCTCTCCAAGGCACTTTATGTAACTGGCCTATTTTATGAGACTAAATGAAACAACCTTCTAGAAACAGTCCTCATATTTGTTGCGAATGTATTATTCAGGGCATATTATCGTATTATTGAGGGGCTTTGGGGAGTATATCCCACACTTCCTTTTTTTTGGAATCCATGCGAGAAATTTTTATCTGCTCTTAGCATCAAGAATAGTTATGATTCTCCTGAGAAATATGTTCAATTCTATCTTCTGGAAACTGTGGCTTGTGTAACTAATTATGTTCCCCTAATGTTTCCTCATTTTTAACTCTCAGAGAATACTAGGGTCTTACCATTAACGAGCAAGTGTACAGAAAACTTACTGATGATGATGATGATGATTGTTATTACATGGCTGTAGTTTTTCCCTTCCTCTCCACCTGTAATTTGAACTAGGACAGTGCATTTTATGTATTCTTATGAGGTACAACACATATTCTATGGAACAAATAGTGATATAAACACATCAGCAGTAAAAAACTCAGTAATTTACAGGAGCCAAGCAAGTGATGGAAATGGGTGAAGTACGCACGTGGACACTAGAGAAGGGCATGGCAGTCTCTTTGAGAGGGCAGCCATTCTTCAGGTCCAGTCAGTGCCATGTAGAAAAGTGACACCAACATGGCCAGATCTTTTAAGAGAAACAAGAACTCTATCCTAACCCCCCATTGCCTTCAAAGATATAAACTTACCATTGGTGGGTAATACAGAAATATATCATCTTTGTTAAGTTAAAGCTATTCTTATTTATTTTTGTCTCTGTTAATAGCATAACAAAGTAGAAATGTTTGGATTATTAAACCAGAAAAGAGATTTGTGGAAAGGATATTAGCTAACTCATGGAGTCAATGGGCAGTTTGCAATGCCGGGTTGGGAAAGTGGGCAAGAGCCAAGGGTTGGAGTCTGAGCACAAACTCAATTACAGGATGGGGAGGCCCTGGTTCTGCCACCATTGGACGCTCGCCGACATGCTGCTGGGCTCTGCTGCCACCGTCAGCCTGCATGCTGGGTACTGGGGACTGTCTCCGCCTTCGACATGAATCCCAAATGCACCCTGCCTCTTGCAGGAGCATTCAGTAGGCTGAGCTTAGCCATATGCTCAAGACGAGGCTGCCAGGAATTGATGAGAACACATATCTGCGTTTTTGTCGTCCACTGTTGGAAAGTTTTCTAAACACAGGACGGGGATTCACATGCTCAGCACGCCCCGAGAGCAACACTCAATTAACAGCTTCTTGAAAATGACCAAAAAAGCCTGTTTTATGTTAAGCAATACTTTTCTTTTAAAATATCCAACTTATTTTGCTTTTAATAAAGAGGAAATGAGATCAGTTTTACCTTTGGGATTACTGGTTATTACCCATTAATGTTAAGGTTCTACCTTTGAAAGTTGTACGGGGCTGTAAAAGAATAATACGCTTCTTGTTTGGGCAATTAAACAAATATTTAACGACCTCCCTGCAGAAGATAAAAATAAAAATGCCCAGATGACTAAAGAAGAGCCTTACAGCCATCTTTGGAGAGAACCAACCAAAAGCCAGCGGCGCAACCTTATTAAGGTAGGCTCAGCAGGGACAGTAATAAGGTACTAAGTACTGGCACCCCGGCCATCTCCAAGGATATGGCTTTACCTTGCCTGGAATGAGGCCCAGCATCACCTGTTCCATGCTTCCCAGATGCTTTCAGCCCTGAGAACCACTGTCCCGAGACCAAGAAGAAGGAATCAGTCCCACAGATAAAGAAAAAGGGAAAAGAAGTTTCTTTTGAGGGGGCCGCAAGACATCATCTTTTCAAAAGCATCGATCCCACTGGCATGGACTTAGAGCCCTTTATTTAGGTGAAGAATGAGATGACAAGTTTTATCCATTCCAGAGGATCAGTAGTGGCTGCTGGGGGCTGATGTGGAAGTGAGAATAATAATCGTGAGGCTGGAGAGAAGCCAAGCAGGAGAACATACAGTGACTGACAGCCAAGGCCTGCCGTGGGGGCAGGAAGAGCAATTTCCAGCAGCCTGGCCAGGTACTTGCTACGCCTAAATTAAAGCATTTTCTACAAATGGGCTCAGCTTACCCATTATGCAGGATCTCTAACAAGCACTATGGACCTGCCTGACTAGCTGTGACACAGCAGAGAATCCTGCTCTTCCAGAATGACACGAGAGACAGGTCAATTTTTTGAGAAAGAAGCAAGTCAGAAAAGCTGTATTTCTCTAAGTTTAATTTCTTTAAGTTTCTCTAGGTCTATAGACTCTTGGAGGTCTTCCTCTTATGAAGTCCATGATGTTGAAACTATTGTCAGAGTGCTGTTAAGACACTATTTGCTTTTTTCATTGCACTCACGTTTGCAATGACGGTGCAAAAGCAATGAATCAATTCAGTGCCACGAAATCAAGACAGTGGGACCACTGTAGTCCCACTGTGCTCTTCACTCCAAGCAATAAACAGTAAAAATATATATATATGTGTGTGTGTGTAAACATATAAACATAAAATATATAAAAAACATAAAATTGTTTATATATCTACCCACAAATTTTTTATTTATATATATATATTATCCCCTTTCCTCTGTCCACGTCTCTTGCAGTGTGGCTTTACACCTCCTCCCAATAGAGATAGAGTCTATTCTCTGACCCCTTGAATTTAGGCTGGCCTTTGATTTGCGTTAGCCAATAGAATGCAGAAGAAGGATAGTGAGTCGGTTCTGAGCATAAGCTCAAGGATTTTCCACTCTCTTGGAATTCTGGCTTTACCCAAAGAACAAGCCCTGGCTAAGCTGAGGATGAAAGACCATGCAGAAGAGAGCCCACTGTCCAAGGCGAGGCCATCCTAGACTAGCTGACAGCCAGCCAACCCCAAAACTCTCAAGAAAGCCCAGCCAAGATTAGCTGAGCTGCCTGCCCTGTTTGTGGCTGACTGCGGATGCGTGAACGAGCCTGGGGAGAGCAGCAAGCAGCCCAGACGTCCTGCAGGCTCATGAGCAATAACTGCCTCTTGTTTCAGGCAGCTTTTTGTTATTGTTGATGATGATTCACACTATTATGGCAGTAGACAGATTTACCACTCTATTCCAAGAAACTAGAGTGGTGCCTGAGACATGGAAAAATATTTTGATAAACAAAAAAAGTTCGTAGATGTTTGAAAGAATGAAGAACTGAACTAAAAACACCTTCTTTATACACTAGCCCAATTACATTTTCCCAACTTGGTCTAGAACTAACCTAAACAATGTAACAAGTTTCCTCGTGCAATTAATTCAGTTCTTCTGGGCATCCACACCAATTACTGGAAAAGACAAAAAACAACATTAGAATAGACATTGCTACTAAATAAAAGGTATTCAAATATTTATATCTACTCTCTCTGCAGAGTCTATAAATACACCAGCCCAGACAAGCTTTATTGGTGTTAGCTGTAGCAGATTGCAGCTAAGAGACGATCGTCACTTTCACTTCCCTTTGAGCCATGGCTCACTCACATAGAATGAAGATTTCCCTGTTTTGTTTCTGCCTAATCATTTATTGTGATGCCAAAGGGAAGAAAATAAATCTTGGAAACTTTGACCAAAATCGGTTTAGTTTTTCCATTATCACAGCAGGTGAGGAAAACATGGGGTTTTTATTTTTAAAGATAATCTTTCTTAAAGTGTGCACAATAACTAGCTAAGTCTAAATAATACTCGAAACGTTTGAAATGTTTTTAAAAGGATTCAAGGCTGCACCGGTTTCTGCCTTTACATCATAAAGTCCGTTTGCTGCCAGCTTTCATTTTCTCTCAGCGGTTGCAAAGGCATTGAAGACTGCAAATTGTGGACTGATTCAGAGAAATCGCTGGCTTAGAACTTACACAAATTAAGTTACTGCTTCAAAATTCCTTGTTGTATTTTTAAAAAATTAAACAAAATTAATATCTGCTTTGAATGCAATTATTGCTTTAATTTCCATTCATAAAGCACTATCAATTAATTCAATTAAAATATTGGGCTTCTAAAAATAATCGGATCTTTTATACTGAAATGGGTTTCTTTTTTTGGTGCCAACGATCTTCGCTCAGCCAGCTGTGTGCTGTAAATTGTTTCTTCCTTCCTGCCTCCCTTCCCCTCTCCTTCCGTACCTTTCTTTATCCCTCTTTCCTTTCTACCTGCCTCTTAGCTCCCCTTCTCCCTTTCTTTCTTTCCTCCCTCCTTCTTTCTGTTTTCTTTCTTCTTTTACTCTCTTGCTTTTCCCTAATTTATTCTTTCTCTTGAGAGCACCATAATAGATTACAAACAGAAAATTCTAACTTTCCAAATGCAAACTGAATTCTTCCTTCTATATCTTAGAGGTCAGAAAAAAATTACGTCTTTGGGCTACTTTTCCGATTAATCCACTTTCACATTTTAAGAATTTAATTTAACACTTTCAAACTAATTAACAATAGGACTGTGTGTATGTGTTTTTGATATTATAATTCTGAAACACATTACAACTTATCTTTGTTAGTTTTAGGAAATTCCAATCGAATACCAGATACTGTCATTTGATCAATTTGTGATATATATATTTTGTTTGTATCTATTTACATTAATCACAACAAATATTTTAACTAAATTGGTATGCTGGTTCAATATAATTTCAGTTTCATCAATTTTATCAGTTGATTACCTCCTTTAATTGGTGTTTTCATTTTTCTAGACAACTAATACCAGGATTTAAAACTAGCTTTGTTATTTGGAGTCCAAAATTAATCCACATTTCCAATAAGAGAATGAGAAAGAGCACAATTAGGATACTTGTTAAAGTAGATTTTAAATCAAAAGGATCAAATTCAAAACAATTATAACTTGACTGAGTTTAAAACTCACTGTGAATGTTAACCCAATATCAATGTGAATCTTGTGAAATATTTACATTTATGTGTACCTATCGATAAAGTTCATTTGTAGAAGTCTTTTGTAAGGTAATTTGAAAATATATTTTATAATAACTATAGAAATGTTCATAAACTTGATGATTTACAATAAGGAAATAAGGAGCACCCTATCCAAAACAATTAGAAAAAATACCTAGGCATGAAGATATCCATCATGATGTTATTTATAATAATAAAACATTGATATCAACATAAACACCCAACAAGAGGAGAACAACCAAATAAATTACAGTAGCATGAAACTGATGGAATTTTGTACCTTAAAAATAAAAATTATTAAGACTACATAGGAACATGGAATATTCCTATAATAAAATGGTGGGTGTTTTCTGTGTTATCATTCAATTTATATGAGAATCATAGAGCTCCAACTATTTATCCAGTACATAATTAGTGAGAATGCATCAGACGTTGTGCTAGGAGCGGCAGGCATAAAGCTGACATGTAAAGCCAAAGGAGATACAATCCCTGCCTGCCTCGGAATCTGATCCACCTGGAGAAATGTCCCCAACTTCCCACTTAGGGAAGGGTTGCGTCATTCTGAGAGCTGGGAGAGAGAATCTGTTCCATGCCTCTCGCCTAGCTTCTAGCGGTTTGCTCGAAATCTTTGGCATTCCTTGCCTACTAGAAGCATTACCCCAATCCTTATCTTCATCTTTATATGATGTTCTCCCTGTGTGCATGTCTGTCTCCTAATCTTTGCCCTTTTTAATGATACCAGCCACATTGGATTATGCTCACCCTAATGATCTCTTATTAACTTGATTACTTCTATAAAGACCCTATCTCCAAATAAGACCACATTCTAGGGTACTGGGGGTTTGGACCCCATATGAATTTGGGGGGGACTCAATTCAACCCATAACACTTTGTACGTTGTAAGCTTTCAGTAAACGTTAGCTACTGTTATTACTATTATTCCAATATTGCTAAGAATAGTGGTCACGTTGTACGATAGGGTCTACAGCAGGACCAGACATGCTAATCAAATAGAATAGAATAGCAATGCCGTTACATAGAGAATGTTGAATATGCAATGCATTTGAGGGTGAACATCCATTCACCTATTTAATCACTCAGCTGATTTGTCAGGGTGATAAAATTCTAAGTGATCAGGTAGTTTTTTTCCTTGTTTTGTTTTTGTCATTTTTAAATTTCTGTAACATCCCTTCCCCCTAGCGTTTGTGCTATTTAAAAGGGAAAAAAATCTAGAATGTCTCTTCAATACAAGCAGTTACCATTCAACATAAATGCAGTTTCACCTGCTTCTCACTGCTTCCCATCTTTCTAATATTGCCTTTCCACTCTCAAATAAAAACTTCCATGAAACAGTCCAGGTCGCGGTTGGAGAACAAGGAAGATCTCTTTCCCTTCATTCTGCGCTCTCCAAAGTCTCTGATTACGCGTGAAACAGCAGCTTTCTCACCTGCCTTTGTGTCAGTTCCTAGTATTTTATTTCAACATTTCTGCTTATCCTGGCCAGGAAAGATGACATTATTTTCAAATTTCTCTCATTTCTCCTGACCGCTGTGTAGTGATTATGACATATGTATTACTGCCTACAGATTCTTTATAGGAAAAATGTCTTCAGGCCAGGCGATAAAATCTCTGACTTTTTCAGAGTTGTTCTTGTCTCTCACCATCTTTTTAAATATTTATTTTCCTCCAGGTACTTTGGCTGCTGGATTTCTGTCTTCCTAGTGTGTCAGGACCCTTGAATTAAGGACCCAATGTTTTGTGTTCAGAATAAAGTATGTTGAATTGTGTAGTTTTCAGATTAAGAAGAAATAAAAGGTAAAAGTAATGACCAACTTGGAGTATTTGATAAGCCATTTTTTAAAAATATTATTCCATAGATTAGCTAAAATTGAAATGCTTTGTAAATCCACATGAAGAACTGTCTCTAGAAGGAATATCTAATTTTAAGTCCTGGAAAGTCCAACTGAAAATAGACTTTTCCTTACCAGGACCCTTGTGATGACAATGGGCCCACCCGGATAATCCAGGATCATTTCCCATCTCAAGGTCCTTAACTTAATCACATTTGCAAACTTCTTTTTGCCAGGTAAGGTCACAATAGCTACAGATTTCTGAGATTAAAGCATAGACACATTTGGGAGGAACATTATTCTCCCTACCACATTATTCTTGTTGGATGGGGAAACAATAGTATCAAGATATGACATCTCCCAAATTTATTTATGTATTTGATTTCACCCCAATCAATTTCCCATTGCGATGTATCTGAAATTAAAGAAATACTGTGTGTGAATTAGTCAATTCTGAAAAAGGCTAACACAGAGAACTGTCACCACCAAATAGAAAAACAAGGAAAGTATTGCCTTACTTTATAGGGAATTCATCCCCCTGATAATAAACAGAAGCATAGACCATAGAAATATGGGCAAGTGAAATAAATGAATACCTCGCAATATGAAGACATGAAAAAAATAAATGTGTTAGGATTGAACCAGAGAAACAGAACCTGTAGGAGACATATACTAAGGGATTTATTGCGAGGAGTTGGCTTACCCAAATATGGGGGCTGGCTACACAGGTCAGGAATCTGTGGGACAGACTATTAGAAGCGTCTGGAACTCTCAGGCATGGGCTGAGGCTGCTGTCCACAGGCAGAATTTCTTCTTCTTCAGGGAGCCTTAGCCCTGCTCTTAAGACCTTTCAGCTGATTGGATGAGGCCCAGCCAGGTTATGGGGGATAATATCTCTTACGCAAAATCAACTGATTATGCAGTTTATCTCATTTACAAAGAACCTTCACAACAACACTCAGACGTATGTTTGATTGAATAACTGGGAACTGTGGCCTATCCATGTTGACCCATCAAACAGACCATCACAATGTTCAATCATACTATTTAGGAAAGGAACATTAAATTTAAAAATAAGTTGTTTTATTTAGTAAATTAAAATTGTCTTAAAATATTAAGACTCAGTGTTAATAGGAGGTGAAGTGGATGACACAGTCACTGGGGACCATAGTTACAAGCCCTTCTGTCTGGCAGTGCTTCACAATATCTCAAGGGCTCTAAAATTTTCGAAAGAAACTTCACATGCAAGAAAATAGAGGACAAGTTACATAAATTATTATTCATCCATATGGTGGAATGCCAGATAATCATTAACTCTGAATTAAGGACTATATTTCATGGAAAATGTTCACAATATATCAAGTGAAAGAGCAAGTTAATGAATATCATACACATTCGATTTTGTGCAATAATGACTAAAAGGGGTGGAAGTATGTTCATTGAATTTTAACAGTAATTATTTCTAGGTAACAGCACAGGAGTAAATTTTATTTGTGATTTTGGCAATTTAGAATTTCTACAATAAACATGCACTGGCTTTGAAGTTAGGTAGACCGAGGTTGAGGTCTGTTATAACATTGAAGAGTTAAGCAATGCCGTTACATAGAGAATGTTGAATATGCAGTGCATTTGAGGGTGAACATCCATTCACCTATTTAATCACTCAACCGTGAATTCATTCAACAAACACATATGAACCTTTACTCTGATCATCACTGTGGAGGGCAATGAAAATACAATAGTGAGGAAGACCAACTCAGGCCCTGCCCTCATGGAGCTTTGCTGGGAGTTGGGGGGAATAATCAAACAATCACACAAACACATATATAATTACAGTCTATGATAGGCACACCAGAGGAGACAGTGCTGTGAGTGGCCAGGACAGAAATCCAATATTCATATTAAAATTTTTAATTATTATCTAATAAAAATAGATAATGTCCATGTATGTGTGTGTGTGTGTGTTCTGTGTTGTGTTCTGTTGCCAGCATCAACATCTCAAATCAATACTCCAAAACTAGGAGAATGAAATTACAGGAGAAAATATCTAGAAATTCCTGAAAACTCTTCAAAAGAAATATTGAAAAACAAAATCACACCTCTCCATAATGAATCCTGAGTAATTCACTGAAGCCCGGAACGGTGCACCCGTGTCGATTTAGACTTTTCCACGTGTTCATATCATCCACACATTTTCCCCAGAATCTGAAAAGTAGATCTGACACACTCTGGATAAACACCGGCCGAGACTCTCTAGTTTCCAGGTGTGGGAAGGTGACATGACTTATTCCCTGTTATCATCGGGTCTCCTATTAGGCAGCCTCGGCAGGGAGTCTGGATAGATCAACATGTCAAGCTGCAGGCTTGGTGATAATTCAGACTGAGGCTGAGTGAAGCCACTGCTCAACAATTGGGAGAATACAGCTGGGCACAGAATCCTCTTAAACTGCAGGAAAAGTGAGCAGAGGGATAGGGTTTTGAACTCTGGCATAATGAATCAGACTACACAACTGGAGACTTGCGTACTAAGTTAGGTCAATTATATTTTTTCCCTTTAGGTGAGACTGAGTAGTGCTTCTTTTGGATGTGCTAAATATAGGATTGCAAAGAAGGGTTCATGCACAATCAGGAAAGATAAATCTTGTGCTGAGATATTTTGGCATGCATGCCATAGTGATTGCTTCCTCATTCCCGCCAGATGCCGTTTGAGTGTATTTTTCCTCCTTATATAGAGGTAGCACAGGGAGAGATCATATCTTTAGAATGAGAGGGAAACTCGGTTTAGAGACCAACTATGACATTTGGCCAGTGAAGACCTATCTGTACATTATTGCTTTAATAACTAATCCAACTTCCAGTAATCTCATGGAATTTTGCATTTGTCATCTGCATTAGGCAGAATTCTAAAATGGCCTCCAAGATCCCCATGCCTTGGTGTGCTCACCCAGCATAATACCCTCTCCTTAAGTGTGGAGGGGCCTGACAGAAGCAGGCGAGCCCTTTTAAAAGAGGTTCCAAAGTCAGAGACAGAAGAAGTCAGAGAGATCTGCAGCAGCAGAGGATGCTCTCCTGTTGGCCTTGAATAAGAAAACTGCTGTGCTGTGAAGTGGACCACGTGCTATGGAGGGAACATTGGGAACTGACGACCTCAGTCCTACAACCACAATAAACTAAATTCTGACAGTAGCCAGTGAGGCTGGAAGAGGACCCCTATCTCAGGTGAGACCCCAGCCCTGGCTGACATCTTGCTTGCAGCCTTGTGAGACCCTGAGCAGAGGAACCAGCTAAAACACACCAGACTCCTGAACTAAGGAAACTGAGAGATAATATGTGCGCCTTGTTTTAAGCTGCTGAGCAAATGACAACTTGTTACGCAGAAATAGGAAACAATACACCATCCATGCTTAACTTTGAAATTCAATTAGGTGAATTATTTCTTCCCCCACAGTCACAACTAAAGTCATGACATATCCAAAGACTGCTGATTTGAGTACAACATAAAGGCAAAAATCATCCCCAGTGATTTATCTGTTTTAACAATCTAAGACTAACATTCAAACTGAGATGATATCTTTGGGTTGAATCTCATAGCTAAAGACTAGGAATATTTCAGAAGTTATCTTCTAGAACTTAGCTATCTGAATAAAATTAAAGATAACTCACATTACTGATTTCTTGCTCTTTGCCATTCATTGTGCTTAATTCTTCACTACATTTTCTCATTTAATTGTCCCAACAACCCTGTAAATTGGGAGACATTGTGTGATCCTAACTTACGGATGACAAAACTGAAGTTGAGAAAAAGTTAAGCAACTTGCCAAGGGCCACACTGCTGGAAAGTGGTAGAGATCAGATCTAACCCCTTACCCACCTTCACTTCCAGCTCCACTTGTGAGAGACAGGCTGTGTCTTTCACCCTCCTATGCCCAACCACTCTTACCCTACATGGTAAATGCGTCATCACAGCAAATGCTTCTGGCCTGTCTAAACAATAGATGTTAACAATTCTTTCTTTTTATTTTTCCTCCATGCCTTCTTTAGTAGGATCCAAATCTTTGGTTTCTTGAAGTGTTTTGCTTATGTTATCGCTTTGTAACGTGTTTACTTAGTTACAATAAAAAAAAAAAGGAGGGTGGGACTGGCCTGGTGGCACAGTGGTTAAGTTTGCATGCTCCACTTCAGCAGCCGGGGGGTTCATGGGTTTGGATCCCGGGCTTGGACCTACACACTGCTCATAAAGCCACGCTGCAGCAGCATCCCTCATGCAAAATAGAGGAGGAATGGCACAGATGTTAGCTCAGGGACAATATTCCTCAGGCAAAAAGAGGAAGATTGGCAACAGATGTTAGCTCAAGGCCAATCTTCCTCACCAAAAAAAAGAAAGAGAGAGAGAGACAAAAAGAAACCCCCCCCCCAGCTGGTGTGAGAGTTTGCAGCTGGGAGGTTCAGGTCCGCTGTCTGTTTTGCTTACATAGGCTCCAGCAGTTCAACTGCTCGGCTCAGACACAATTTCTTGATCCCGGTTTCCTTACGAAGCAGACTTGGGCACTGTATCACTTTCCAGCATCAATAAAGCAGGTCTAATTTTCCCAAGTTGATGAGGGCCTGATAGATCTGATGGCCTTTTGTCAGAATGTCATTTACAAGTATGATTAAATTATGCTCCGCGGCTGAATTGATCCCCACAGCAGATATATCTTCCTCAAGAGGCAGCAGGAAAATCTACTGCTCTCCCCTCGCGTGCACCGCAGAGATCTTTTGTAGGTGGATTACAGATTTTCAGCTTTACGTTTGAGAAGGTGACCCTGGGGACGATGGCTTCTTCTTCAAATCTGTTTTAGCTGATTGATATCATTTTTCTCCAATCTGATTAACCATATCTATATGACCCTACCTTAAAAGGTTATTTATTTATTTAATCTGTTAGGGAAAATGGAAAAAATTAAAAGAATGCCAGTCAAATTTCTTGAACTACATTTTCCTAGGAAGCAAGAAAAGTAATTGACATTTTTGAGTATTGGCTATTTGCTACGTTAAATGTTGCATATGCATTATTTTGTTTAATTTTGACAATAACATGTGAGGTATAATCTGTGCATTTAGCTGACCTTTTGAGGGCCTACTGTACATCAAATGTTACTCAGGCATCTGGGGAAACAGCAAATCCTGTAGTCATCAAATTTATCTTTATGTGAAGAAACTGAGACAGAGACAGATTAAGTGGGCTCCCCAAGGGTTGACATATTGTGCCTGGAGCACAGTAGGTGTTCCATAAATGTGGAATGTATAAAACAGAATCACGGTTGATCCAGGTCTGCCTGTTTCCACTACACAGGGTGTGTTTTCTACTCCATGAAAAAAGGTATGCAGAGAGGTCAGAAAATCAGAAAGAAGGAGGGTCCTCAAAAAATTAAAAAGTCTCCTATGTATTCATCAACAGATGAATGGATAAAGAAAGTGTAGTACATGTATATAATGCAATATTATACAGCCATAAAAAGGAGGAAGTCTCATCATTTGCAAGAACATGAATGGACCTTGAGGGTATCATGCTAAGTGAAATAAGTCAGACAGAAAAAGACAAATACTGTATGATCCCATGTAGATGTGGAAGCTAAAAAAAACATGCTCATAGGAAAAAAGATCAGATTTGTGGTTGCCAGAGGTGGAGGGTAGGGGGGTGGAGGAACTGAGTGAAAGGAGTTCAGATTCCTTCCCACTGAAGGACATCATTTAATAGTTCTCTCAGAATAAGTTTTGGTGAGGTGAACTTTCTTAATTTGAATGTATCTGAAAATGTCTTTTTGCCTGTATTACTTTTTTTAAAATAAATTATTTTATTGATATATACAAACATAGAGAAACAGCACAAATTATAATCAGGTATCTCTCAACACATTTTTTAAAATAATAATAATAATAAAAACAACACTTGGATAACAAGCACACTTGTCAAGAAATAGAAGCTGACCAGCATCTCAGAAGCCCCCATGTGTCTCTCTGAGCTACTGCCCTCTCCTTCCTTCCCAAAGATAGTCTTTATCCTGACTCCTCACCCCATACATTAGTTTGCCTCTGTTGGAACTTCAAATTAATGGAATAACATCATTTGCACGTATTTATTTCTTAGATCCTTCTAAACTGTTTTAGTGTCTTGCATCTTGCAGGGTGCAAATCCTCCCCTTAGTTGTGTCTGTTGACTTCTCATCATACTGGATTGTATCCTAACGCAATTTTTTATTGTGAGCTTCTATTTGGTATAGGCATATAGTATTTTTCCTCTTGGATTCCCGGGTGTCCTTGGTTTGGAAGAATCCATATGGAAGAGTTTTGTGTGTGCTTTGACTTGGATCGTCTACTTGGAATGTTCTCGGGTTGCAGTAACTGATTTGGCTTCAGATTTCTACTCTGCAGTCAGTAAAATTCCAGATTCCACACCCGTGCATCTTGCTTGACATCAAAACATACATACTTCTGGCAGCTCCTCAGTACTTTCTATAACTTGCCCCCCATAAAGCTTTTTCAAGTTGAAGCAAATCTCTTCTTTTTGTAAATTCAAAACCAGATTCTTTATATGATAAGGCAGATATCAAATATAGTTATGGGTTACCTGACAAATAACCTAAAGACCCACAGGTTACATGGTTTTCATCAAGAGTTATCCCCCATTATCACATGGATATATCCTTTGCTCATGGAATACGCTAAATGGGATCTGAATACCTAAAAGGATGGCATATATTCTACAAACACATACAATATGAACAATAAACTACTAGGTTTCCCTTTGGGCAGGCATATTGAATCCAGCTTCTTCTTCTGGTTTCCTGACCCCAACTCTCCTTTATCAACATTTCTTTCTGCTTCCCAATCTGCATATTTTTCCTATGGGCCCATTACGATCCTTTCCCTTCTGGCACATTCTAGCCCTCTGCCTTTGCTAATGAAAGTTCCACCTCTGAAAAATGCTTTCATTCTATACTTTTCGTAATATTCCTCAAGGCTATAATAAAACTTTTTTGAAGAATTATAATTTTTCTCTAACTCTCTTTGTCTATGCTAAGAACATCAGTGCCTCTCAAAATGTGGCTTAATTATTAATATAGAGCTGTAAAGGCAGCGTCTCCTTTGCACTCTCTTAGCTCAGTATTGACCAATATACTCCTTAATTCCTTAAGTGAAGATTTGGGCTGTCCTCCTCAGTACCACATTGTGTGCAGTAGTCCTCTTTGACCATATACATAGTTACCTTTGTAGAGGTACTGTCATGAGGTACCCACCATGGGGTGATCATTGCTTCTGCGTCAGCCATTGGGGTGCTTGGTACAAGTGGAGTCATTTCCACTTAAATGAAGAATGGGATGCTGAGCTGAAAGGAGTAGGTCCCAAGAACTTAAATAGCATCTGTCCCAACAGTCTTTTTTTTTGATTCACTTGCCTAGCACCCGCTAGGTAACAACCTCCAAATTGAGTCCACTCTTTCATCTTAGGATATTCTGGATTAATGTCCCTCTCGTCTTCCCTTTTCTTCTAGTTTTCCAGAACTTTCTGCCTCATACCCATTAACCCATCACACCATAATCTCCATTACTTTCTTTACCTTTATTCCCTTCAATTAGGGAACCTATCATTGGTTTATTAGAATATGACTTCAAACTTTAGAAAATACTAATTGCTTCTTCTTCAGGATAAGGAAATTCCAATCTTCAGCCTAATCTCCGCTCTCTATAAAGGAAGGAATGGTTTCACTTTCAGAGAAGGTCATCTTCATCCTTACACCTCCCAGATTAAACAATTTCTATGTAGGAGATAAAAAGAGATTTAAAAAAAAATCAGTTGATTGCTCATATGCTGATATGGTCACAGGACATTAACAAATGCAAACACTATCATTCTCAACAGCACTCATTAAAGACCTACCATGTGCTAATTGGTTGCTCTGCAAAAGACTGACTATGCAGGTGATATGTCTCCAATTTCATTGTAAGTTCCGTAAGGATAACAGGCATATTACGGTCGCCTTTCAAAAATCAGGATGGACTCCACCAGAAGTTTGGTTCAGATGTTGAGGCTGATGATGCCATACACATGCCAAAAGGGTATGAAAAGGTTTATTTCTTATGTAATTGAGGTCTCTGGGAGAGCAGGGCAGACCTCTGGATCAGGTCATACATGGCTTGAGAGCAAGAAAAGGAATCTGGCCTGAGGTTTTTATTATGGCCAAGAGTGGGACCAGGGTGAAGTTCCCTCATGGACAGGGACTGGCATGGTTTGAATGTCCCACTACTGCCAAAGGAGAGAGCGCCAGGCTTTCTTATTAGCTTGTACAGATGTGGGTGCAAGGGGAAGTGGGAGGGATGAGGCTTAAAATCTATCAGCAGTCAGACTTCGAAAATGGAACCAGAGTCCTCATCACAGACCATTTTTTATATTTCTTTGAAGTTGCCATTTTGCTTCCCGCTATGCTCAGCGCTCAATTCCTTGTAGTCCACTCAATACATAAATGCTTCCATATTGACTGCTTGGATTACAAATCTTATTTTTTTCCTAACATCTGAAGGAAATTCTAAAAGAATAAGCTCTTTGTAAGAGCATTAAGGTCAATCACCCCATCCCAAATGCAATGCTTTTGGAAAACCAAGCTGACACTCTTTGAGTCCATCCAGCTTGTATCTGTCAGAGTTGCCAGTTCTCTCCCTCTGTTGTCTGAAATATGCCTCCCACCATAATTAGTCTTGCATCTCGGCTCCAAAGGGAGGTTCAGTTCTGTCTGTTCATTGCCTTGTAAGTCTTACTCCTTTTGGCAGTTTCTAAGATCAGGTCAGCAGTGTGTTTTCTACTGCATTATGTGATCTCGTTCCCCAGGACCCTAGATGAATTGTGAGTTCAACCATCACTCTTTCCCTGCACGTCCCCATCAGCATCCCTTGGTTGATCTGTGTCAATTCTCATTATCCTTTAGGTCATGAAGGAGAAAGAGAAAATGTATCGTCTATTTCCTCCCCATTATAAAAATGGAAAATGTACATTTTTTACTTCCTCAACCTTGCCCTGATGTTCACATATTACAGGCTACATCAACTATCCACTAAATCCTTAGAAATTTGACCAATTATAATAACACAAATTAACATTAATTTTATCACCCTACATAAAGAGTCGAAATGGATTTTATGTAGAATGTCATTTAAGTTTTTATCACCACTATGCATTCATATAAATATCTAGCTTAACAAAAATAAGACATTTATTTATTTATACGTATATATGTGCACACATACTATGATCTGAATGTTTGCGTTCCTTCAAAATTCACATTTTGAAACCTAATCCCCAGTGTGATGGTATCAGGAGGTGGGGACTTTGGGAAGTGATAAAGTCATGAAGGCAGAGCCCTCGTAAGTGGATTAGTGCCCTTATAAAAGCAATCCAAGAAATCTCCTTTGTCCCTTCACCTCCACGTGAGTTTACAGCAAAGAGATGGTCATCTTGGAAGTGGGCTCTTACAAGACATTGCATCCACTATCTCCTTGATCTTGGACTTCCCATCCTCCAGAACCATGAAAAGTAAATTTCCAATGTTTATAAGCTCCCCAGTCTGTGGTAGTTTTTTATAGCAGCCCTGACAGACCAAGACACACATACACACTTGCTATATGTTGGCTTTATGTGAATGTTCAAGCCAATTAATTATACCTAAGGTAGAGTCATAGCCCTAACTCTTAAACACAGCCCTTATTTAAAAAAATACACTTGGGCCTGGCACAGTGGTGTAACGGTTAAGTTCATGCCCTCTTCTTCTGTGGCCCAGGGTTCACAGGTTCGGATCCCAGGCACAGACCTAGCTCCCCTTGTCAAACCGTCCTCTGGTGGTGTCCCACATAACATAGAGGAAGAGTGGCACAGACGTTAGCTCAGCAACAATCTTCCCCACAAAAAAGAAAAAAAACTACACTCACTGACTTTTTTTCTCTCAACCATGAAAATTTCAGTCAATTACACTTGGGCATGAAAAAAAAACATGAAAGATAACCTAAGAATTCCAGCCAAATAAACACTGGGATGACTACACGGTTAACCTGATACTCTCAGAAGTTTGTTTGGCCTTCACAACCTCTCTGAAAGAGTTGGGTAAACTTTTAAATACCTGATACTTTACCATTGAAAGAAATGCACTGTGTGTATTTCCCAACGAACACCTGAGGTTTAGATTATTTCAGCTCATAGTTTTTGAGAGGAAAAAATAACAATAATGAAGCGTTTTTTCTGGATCTTCACACCAAAAGGTCTGAAAGAAAAATAAATTTGGGGGTTTTAATTACTCTGTTTTGGTTTAGAGCTTTCTAACTGTAACTTTTCAGAGAATAAACTTCCCAGTAGGTAATTTTAATCTCCAAAGTCATGCACTAAGTATCTTTGATTTTTCATGAGTTTGCCAATGGAAGTTCATTCTTCTCCTCAAAGAACCCACTTATACAGGAACAATTCATCTTACCTTGGTGGCCTCTTGATCACAGGAAGCAATTTGGCTCTGAAGTTCCAAAACTCGTGTTTACATAGCAAAAGAAAATACAAGTGTTATTCTTAACTGACGTTGTCAGCTGTCAACTTATCAATGATTGACATATTTCATTTTCTCAAATTCAAGAAAGCCATTTCCTAATGTCTAAAAATTGATTCTGAATAGCATAGACAGTGTTATCCTATTTGTTAATTCAGAGGTGGCGATAGCTCTGTCTAGAGGCATGAGTTTGTCCACGTCTATGTGCATACATGTATCTCTCTCTTTCTCTTGACATAATTATAGGAATGGTTGCTGGTGGTTATCTCTGGGGGATAGGATTAGAAAAGATTCACTTTACATTTTATATCTCTATATTGTTTAAGGAATTCACACTCATGTTTATCAGATATAAATCTCAACCTACAAACTCAAGTGTAGGAGAAATCTTTTCTCAGAGTGTGTCTCACTTCTGCAAGGGAACTCACCTAGTGTTGAAATAGCAGTTGGAGGGTGAGATAAAAACCTAGACATTTGCATTTCCTCCCTTTCACCTTGGAGCCTACAAACATTCCTCTTCCCATCTGGCCTTTATATGCTGGTCCGTGGAACCAGCTGCATTCTCCTCTTTCTGACTGTGAGGCCTCTTCACATCCTCTGGATGTCCTTAAACCAAGTTTTTTCTGCTCCCAGACACATGGGAAACATTCTCCATGTCCTGCCCTGCTGCAGCTGGAAGAAAACTCTGTGAAGCAAATTGCTCAAACATACTATCAAGACACACAAAAAACAAGATAAGGTCAGATAGTGAAAACTGCCGGGAAGGATATTAAAACTGAATATTATAATAGAAAGTGAGTGAAGGGGGACAGTACATCAGAGGGCCCATCAAAGGTAGCCTCTTGGAGGTGGTGCTATTTGAGTTGAAGTGCCCATTGCTGTCTCCATCATACTATTGTAAATTTAAGGTAAGACTTGATCAAACTCATTGAAGAGCTGAAGGACCTGGCTTGAAAAGAGTGCAAAATGGTGCATCAACTGCTAGCCAGGTAGCAGATGTTAATCAGTCATGACATATGGGCATGGGCTACTTGGAAGGAATTAGTCCCATTATTTGTTTTCTGAACCCTCAGTAGATTCCATTCAAGACTCAACATCTGTGGCCAAAGAGTCTAAGAGCCCTGGCTGGGGTCATGGACTCCCCACTGGCTAAGGAGGATCAGGATATCTTTATTGCCAATTTCACGAATAATTCTGCAAAGGGAGGTTACATTATAAGTTACCCCATGAAAAAGTGGGGAATCAGGAGTGGAAATGGATACCGAGCAGTCAGGAACCACGAATGCCTCTAAATGGTCTTAGAGTACATTACAGGCATTCTATTATCTTACTTCCTAAACAATTATTGCAATTTATACAATCTCATTAATATCTACTACTGGGATCTCACTACAGCTCCACCTAGTAAGTTTCATTTTGAGGAGAAAATAGGCATTTTTATGTTTTATTGGCTCAAGACATAGTGAAGTTTCTTCCCTAAGAATAGACTAATGTCAAATTATTTCCTGCTCTCCCTCAATCTTGTTTAAGAAGGTCAGCAAGTAGACTTAAAAATAAATAAAAATGAGGCAGACATCCTGATCCATCACAAGAAGGTTTATTTTCAGAACTATCCAAAGCCCTTCCACTGTGATAGTGGACGCTCAGTGATGTTAGCCGTGAGACAAAGAGTAGGGAACTGGAAGGAAAGACCAGGGTTTGACTTCCGTCTTCATTCATCACCAATTATATGGCTTGGGCTACTTATTAATACCACGAAAGCCCCTTTTCTCATCTTTTAAGCCGGAAAATAATACTGTAACATTGGTTTGTGTGAGAGCAAATTACATGAGGTCTGCAAGAAGACGTGCTTAATGAACCACACCACACCAGCGTTCTCAAGCCAATCCTTTTCACCAACCGAGCATTCGTACCAAAGAAAATTGACCACGGTGGGGTTTACAACTACAGAGACGCTCTAAACTCTGACTCTCCCTTCATCTGAGCTGCCCTTCCTTACCTTGAAGTTGTTTTTTCCTTCTATAAGCTAACCTGAAATTACATTTGTTTGTATTATCATGAAACTGCATTTTGCAAGCTATATTATGCTTAGAGTTTAGTTTTACTTTACATGGCTTGCGTGGGTGGTGGGGCCTCAAGCAGACCAAGGGGGGTTTACAGCCATTCCAAACCACCCTTTGTACTGCCAGTAATCATGTATGACACTTACATTCTCTGAATAGCGTTTGTCCATTTGTTTGAGGAATTTAGGCCTTCTAAAAATTCCCGCTTTGCATTCCCACTATCTTCGCCTTGGCACAATCTCCTGTTTCAAAAGTCACCATTTGGTTTATTTATTTTCCAAAATAAACAAGTCATTTAAAGATTATAAAGCTATTTAGAATTGGCAGTAAGTCTTATCACTGAAAAAGCCTTCAGTGAAATTATATTGTTGGTTTGAAGCATGGGTACCTCTCCTTATTTCAGTGATGCGCCATGTAAAGGATGGCTTGGAGTCCAGAGGAATGTAATTGGAGAGAAATTGAAGTCAGAGAGGATTTACCCCAGACCATCAGCTTTGGCTCTGTGATTTACATCAATATTAAATGTTAGCTTGCATGTTGCACACCCTGAGGCTCTTTACTCCATTTGGGGGTAGAAATCTGCATTATTATGAAGGTCCGACATAGTGAAGATTTTTTTTAAGAACAGTCTATAGTCAAATCTTGTTTAAGCAGTTTGTTTAGGACTGACTAGGAAGCACAGAGAGAGAAGATAGCAAGGGGCAATGAAAACAAGGAGAGGCAGATGTCAACATCTATAATTACTGTATATTAATTTTTTCAACCTTAAAATGTGAGAATTGGGGCCAGACCAGAGGTGTAGTGGTTAGGTTTGCATGCTCTGCTTCCACAGCCCCAGGTTCACAGATTCGGATGCAGGGCGTGGACCTATGCACCACTTATCAAGCCACACTGTGGCAGGCGTCCCACATATAAAATGGAGGAAGATGGGTGCAGATGTTAGCTCAGGGGCAATCTTCCTCAGTAAAAAAAAATTATAATAATAATGATGGATTCATGAGAATTGACTCAAGTCAATGCTTAACATTTCTTCTCCTTATGCTATAAAATAAAGTAAATAAGTTCACAGAATAGATTTATATCAAGTTCTCTGACAACAAAATCTAACCCATAGCAAATGTTGATGAAGGCAGCACCTGTCATGATGTCCTCCTAGTCTGGGAGCCAGAAGACCACCCACATTCAGTGTGACCTCACCTTTCTCCTTGAAGCCACATTGTCACCACACTGGACCCTCTGATAATCATGTTTTGTTTATTTGTGAAATGCTTGTTGCTGAGCGTTTCTGTTGTGACTGCGGGCTTAAAAGGATTGAGAAGATTCAAACTTCAAAAGTCAAGCAGGCACTTGACTCAGATTAGACTGTTTCGGTTTCCTTTTAACAAAGATGCCAGGGTCAGGGAAACTGAATATTCTCTGTTAGTAACTATTACTAACATAGTCAGTTACCAGGACAATGGGCGCTGTTTCTAAACTAGCAAAGAAAATTATGTAAAATTGTCCTGACTATTGTGGTTTTCCGCTACTAGGAAGGCAATCACTATGTTTCTTTTTTCGTCAACAATGTATGTTGCTGCTTATAGTCTTTTGATAACTTATTTTATCTTCCCTGGTTCTATACTCAGTTACTCATATGTCTGTCTGCCCTTCTAAATCCTAACTATAAAGCAGACAACATATTTTAGCCATTTCCTATCCCTAGTCATTAAAACACTATCTTAACAGACGATGAAACAAATAAATGAATGTCTGAATAGTGAATGAAAGAATCTTGGGGTAACAGAAAGGAAGGATATAGTCTGTAAAACAGAAATTAGCATTTGTAAGTTATAGTAGATATTTCACCCTCATGATTTAGGAGTGGAGAATATAAGGATTAATTCCTTCTTTTACAAACCTTAAAAATAAACTTGGGAGATTCTAAAAGAGCTGAAGTCTAAGACCATCAAAGTTTTAATTGATACAGGATAGCAGTTATCTCCCCACCACAAAAAATATATACACATATATGAGAATCTATTTCTTTTCATTTCTAATCTTACATGTTTATTTTTATATAATTTTATTCTTCTTAGTGAAGTAGAGTCACTTCATTTACTCTTATCAAGGTTTCACATTACTCATGAATTTGTGATTGATCTTTATTGAAGTTCTGAAAAAGGGGAAAGAATTTAAAAGATTTTCCTCAAATTTGAAGGTCAAGATGAGAGAAGAATATAATTGCGGTATTGAAGTAAACAGGTATTCACTGATACCCAAAGGGTTAATATTCAGTAGGGTATGGTAACTGGTGCCATTTGTGGGTCTGGATATTGAAATCTCAAAGATTTCCTCATCAGTCTGCAGGATTGAGGGTTGGGGGAACATCCTTGCTCTTTTGGTGGCATCACCATCCCTCCAATAGGGAGAGGAGCAACAGGCAGAGGTGAATTTGGCCACTAACACTGGGATTGGGGAGTGGGAGCAGCATTATGGGATAGCTGCCCCTTGGGGGGCCAGGGAAGGATCTTAATAAATCATAAAATCATGAACTTGTGAATTAAAAGAAAAAAAGTAAACAGGTATTCCTCTTGTTTTTCAGAATCTACCTCAGCCTTTAAATTTATAGACGTAGAGAATCAGAGAGATATGGTGGAGAAATGAAAAACCCTCTTTCAGTTTTGAATAACCAAGATACCACCCAGGATGAGCCTCTATAAGATTCCAAGTGGAGACTGACTTGAAGTTCAAGGCAACTTAAAGTCACAGCTGCAACTAGAAGGAAATCTGTTGAGGTGCTTTTCTCCCCTTCCTTAGGAGGTTTTCTAAGGTGACAGCCAAAGAGCATATAGCACTTTGAAGCGGTTAAGCGGTGACAGAGCTAATATTTATTGTTTCAAAGCAGCATCAATGTCACTTTGACTGGGCTGTTTATTTTAAGGCCACTGTCATTTGGATTTGGATTGGCTACTGAATCACCCCTTTCTGTTACTGACTTGTGTTTTGTTCTGGAGCTGATAAAAATGTTTGGGTTGGGTACAAGTTCCAAGGAGCTTCCGGCAGCCCCACAGCACAATTCTACATGCTCTTTGGGATCATTCATTTTCTGAGTGTCAGGACGTAAAGACTTCTCTGTATAGGATTGAAAATCATTTGTGCCTAAGGGCTCAGGCTATTTTTCTATTCCATACTGCCATTTAAAACATTTAGTGATTTTTAATGTTATTTTTTATAAGAAGAAAATGCACTCATCACTTCAGAAAAAAATTGATAAGGAAAACATTTTGACATATCTTGAAAGCATCCCAAATGACAATAGGGGTCTTGATTAAGAGTCCTCCAGTTTCTGTTTGTCTGTTATCCACAATGAGCTACAGAAAACTAGCACACTTATGTGGCTGATACCATCCTTACCTTTTTTTTTTTTATCTTGCAGTCAATGAAATCCAATAAATATTTATCTAGCATTGCTTTATTAAACACTATCTACCTATACAGTTTAAATCAAAATTTAAATTAATCTTTAATCATCATCGTACGAGAACTCCTTCACTCATCCACTCAAAGATAGGTCTATTGCAAGACAGAGGAAAAAATGCTAAAATGAATGAATGCATGATATTCCAGGTTTGAGTGATGTGTCCTAGAAAATATTCTAGGGAAGGTGCTGTGTGTCATCAGGAGAGGGCTTTATGTTTTCTGTTAGTTATCACATTCAAATTGTGCAAAGAGTTTTCTATATAATTCCTGGTAGCCAAGAGTTTGCATTTCTCCAAGAGACACAGATATAGACACAGTAATATCTACAGTCCTGGTCACAGTCCTGGCCAGAGACCTATTTGTAGTTGTAGATGTCTCTCTATTAAGAGGCAGAAAGGAGTTAATTCTTACCATATGTCAGACACTGTGCTGGATGGCCACCCGAGATCATTTCCCTTGTGCAGGAAAGTAATGTAATTGCAAACAGGACCATTTGATGCTCTGGATCATTTCTTTCCCAGCATGTGTTTTCCACATAATAGCCCCTAGAAGCAAACTACAAAGGTAGAATTTCACTCTATAGCTCGCCTTACCTTCCTTGAAATGCTTCCTTCACTTGAGTTCTGCAGCACAGTCTCCTCTGTTTGTCCTCCTTCCTCAATGGCCACTCATTCTCATTGTCCCTGTGGATGACACTTTATCTCCCTCACCTCTAACGTGAGTGGACCCGGCACTGTGTCTGGAGATCCATTCTCTAAAGTCATTCCTCACGTGATCTCACCAAATCTCAGAGCCTTAAATACAATCTACACATTTCTCAAATTATATTTCTGGCCCAGACTTCTTTCCCTAGAATGAATACTTGCATCCAGCTCTCCACTCAAGAGCTCCACTTGCATCTTTAGTAGAGAGGAAATGTAACGTGTATAAATCAGACTCCTAGTCTTTCTTCCTAAATCTGCTCCTCCTGCTGTCTTCCCAAATCAGTAAGTGACAATTCCATCCTCCCAGTTGCTTTAGCACAAAAAAAGAGTTTTTCTTATGTCCCATATCCAATCCGCCCAATTCTGCTTTTGGATTACATCCACGCTCAAGCCATTCCTCACCACGTTTACTGATAGCATTCTGGCCCAAACCATCACAATCTCTCCTCTGGATGACTGAGATAGCCCACCAACTGCTCCTGCATTTGCTCTCCGCACAGATAAAGGGAAACAGGGATCCTTTTAAAATACAAATCCAACGAAGTCACTACTTTGCTCAAAACCACCCACTGGAAAGGATACTTTGACAGTGGACTGGATATCCAAAGTGGGTGGTTCCTAAACCTGAGTATTAGAGAGACCAACAAATATTCTCTCCCTCTCTCTCTCTCTCTCTCACTCCCCTCTGCCCCTCATCTTTCCTTCTCCCTCATAAAACATCCTTGAGTCTGCACGTAAATACCCCTGGTGAATTTCCCTTTGAGTATGTGACGCCCCTGGGTCAGAGCCTGCTACCGTAGAACACAAACAAGCATTTGCAGATTTATTTAGAAACAATAGAGCACAGCGCTTAAGATCCAAGTTAACCCTGTCTCTGCTACTTACTAGCTGTGACTTAGCCATCAGTACATGGGGATAATTACAGATTTACCTCATGAGTTTGTTGGCAGATAAATGAATTAATTCATGCAAAGTACTTGAAACAGTATTTGACACACAGCAAGCACAGAATAAATATTACCTTTCTAGATTCAGGGTTGTTAACAATGATTCTCGTGTAAGAAAGTTTTCTCATATTCATTTGAGATATTACTTTTAGTAATTCATTTAACAAAATGTATATCGCATGCTAAATATGGAAGATGCAAAGATAAATAATATGGCCTCTTCCCTACAAAGAGGCGAATGTAATGTATAAATAATCTTAAATATACATGGCAAAAAATTACTGCAGCATTTGAAGTCCAATGAGTTTAAATGCTTTAAAACACGACAACTTATTCACAACAGACTCATTTATACTGACTCCATTTTATTTTTTTTACGTAAATAACAATTTAGTTAAAAATAAAATAATCAAAATACAGGTAATAACACATATGCTAGAAATGACTTGGAACCAGAAATAGTAGCTAGCTCAGGATAGAAGCATCTAAGCCTAAGTTGGAAATGAAATGTCAAAGTGAAGAATGGAAAGTGACATTGATAATTTTTAAAAGAGTAAAAAAAATCAATAGATTGAACTAAATTGTATTTGAGAAAAGATGTCATTAATGTTGCATAGTCATATTTACTTCTAAACTTATGTAGAAATTAAAAGACAGCAGATTATAGATCTATACTGAGACCAGAGAATGGAAGGAAGATATAAGTGGTATCAAAAAAACTGATTTAAGGGATTCAAATTGAGGTTAAAATCTTTATCCAGCTTCTGCACCTCAGAGAGCAAACGAAGAGCAGGTGACTTGCCGTTAAAGGAGGGCCACGGTTCCACAGGGTAGAGAAGGTTGGGTACACGCCCTTGAGGCTTAAGCTCAGGCAACAGTTGGTGTCCTGAATGGGAACTGAAAGTTAGGAGATGGTTCCTGTTTTCATGCTTCCTTGACAGGCATCATTGGTGCAATCCCAAAAAGCATTAAAACGGTACCCCAGAGAGATATGTTGCAAATCTTGTGGCATGTTTGTTAGTCAAGGCTCACAGGCTAAGGAAGATGTGGGATGGGGAAAAAAAGAAATTAGAATAAAATAAAAGTAAAAGAAAGAGATGGCAGGCAAGTATAGAAGTCAGAAGGAATCTGGGGATGCTCCAGCATGTCTATTTCCACAGTCCTTTTCCACTGGCTTCAATAGATGTCCCTGATTGAACAGACATAATCATCTACTCCTCCCAGACTGCGGCAGACCACCTCCAACCGAAATTGTTCATGTGTACAAAATTCCTCCAAGATAATTTGACTAATGGAGAACGGAGTATCTCAATTTCCATGTGGAACTCAGGTTCCCTGAAGACATCAGATCTTGACTTTCTGTTTTCTGAAATGATTCACATTTAGGACTTTTGTTGTTGTTATTGCTTTGTTTTATCTTTTGGCCTGAATGTTGAGGAAATTCAAGATGATTTAATCAGGGGGAACTTGGCCACTGATCTGGGCGTAATACATAATCTACTAAGCATAAAAACATAAAGCCACTATTTCAAGAAAATGATATTTCCACTTCAGGATAGACCTTTTTAACTTTTTTTTTTTTTAATGTCCTATTCAGATAAAAACAGCATTTATTAGAATAAAACACTAATATCATTTTTTACTGGGTCTGTTTAACACAGAGTAGTCTAGATACAAATGATCACTTTGAAAATAAGATACTCTCCCATCTTGACTTGAAGTTTTCCAGGAAAGTCATTTTTATAAAATGATCTATGGAGCCATTCTACTAGATTATAAAAAAAATTGTAAAATATTTAGAGTGCAATAAAAATGCAATGTGTTTGTTGCCTTCCTCATACTAATTTCTACATTTATTTTTATATCAAGGAAAATTCAATAGTTTTGAAACATGAAACCCTTCACAAGGGATAGGAGGCAGATAGTAAGGCATGAAGAAGGATGTAGGATGGTTCTGCCATTTTGGTTGCTGCTCCCTGAAATTTAAAAGGAGCTTGATGTATGCCTAGTATTGGATTCGAAGACCACTAGCAAGAACAGAGATTCCCAATTATTTTTTAAACTCATGTTCCCCTTTGATATAGAAAACATTGTATGCACTTCTTTTAAAGCTTTTTGAATTTTCTAGATAAGTGGTTATTATTATTTTATATGAATCAAAGCAAAGAGAGAAAAAGCACTGCTTATTTTCAAACTCAAGTTTATTCTCCCAAGAATGCAACCCCTCCAGGAGGCATAGGACATGACCTGCCTTCTGTATCCCTCCACCCACATAAACCACTGCTCAAGATCCCACAGATTTATGCATATTCACTAGCTCTTTATGCTGTAATGTCCTCAGCAATTTTGGGAATATCAAAACAGGTAAAAATTATTGAAGCCTGACAGCTGCAAAAGGTCACCAAATTAAATTCATAAGGGTTATCTCCAGTGCGTCATAACAGACAGAGAGAAATTAACTGACCCTCACACTTTGTAAGGAACATCCTCCGATCCTTTTTACCATCTGGTTTCATAAAAGAGCCAAGCTCCTTTGACTATTTTAGACTCCACACAAATCAGAACATAAATTAACCAGTTGTAAAACAAGCAATTTTCAAAAACCCTTGATTATCAGAACGAAATCCAAAAAGTTGTGAGAAAGGGGATTGAGAGGTGGAAGGAGAGAGAGACAAAGTAATGGAGAAAGACAGATACTCAAAAACTGGACTCATTAGTTGGAGGTAGAGAGCCCTATTCCTGCCCAAAACATTTCTGGGATTGAATTTCCACACACTCTAAAGAGCAGGAGCTCAGATTTGGGTTTCATTTAATTTAGGAAAATGTACTTATTTATATGGGAGTTTTTTGTACCTAAGGCTTCTTAAACAATGTATATAGCATGACATAATTTTTAAAAAATTAAAAATGCAATCAACCACTTAGGGATCTAGTGGGAACACAAAGAGGACGCTTGGAAACTGGGAAGCATACAAAGGAAAAGGGTTCATGACTCCAAGGGGAACCAAGAGTGCCAGTGCCAATACAGCCCTTCACAGTGGGGACACTTGAAACGGAGAGGTAGGGAGTCCCAGATTCCTGGAGGAAAGTAAATCTACAGCATAGTCACTTTTCTACTAAAAGGCAGAGTTTCACGTCAAGCAGGGCAGCAGAAAACTTAGAACCTAAGACAAGTGTAGAGGCAGATTCTGAAATGACCCCAACGTTCCTACCACCTAGATTCCTGCCCTTGTGTGATCCCCTCCCGCTGAGTGTAGGCTGGACCTAAGGACTCATTTCTACTGAGGAGAATACGGCAAAAGTGAGGGGATGTCACTTCTGGGATTAGGTGACAAAGAATTGTGACTTCCCTCTTGCTCACCTCTCTCACTGTTTCACTTAATCACTTTGAGGAAGACACAAGTTGCGAGTTGCCCTATGGAGAGGCCCATGTGGCACAGAGGGGCCTTCAGCCAGCAGCTAATGAGGAACAAAAACCACAAGGAGTTGAATCCTATCCACACCATGAGGGAACTTGCAAGCAGATCCTGCCCCATTTGAGCCTTGAGATGACTGTGGCCCCAGCTGACACCTTGATTGCACCCTTGAGAGAGACCCTGAGACAGAGAACCCAGCTAAGCTGCTACCAGGTTCCTGACCCACCCACAGAAACTGAGATCATCAGTGTGTGTTGTTTTTAGCCATAACTCTTGGGGTAATTTGCTACACAGCAAGAGATAACTAAAACAAGGTTTCCCAAACGTCATTCAGTCATATATCACCTTGACAACTTTTCCTTAAAAGTTGTCATGTGCTGAATAATGCCCCTCCCCAAAACATTGTCTATATCTTAACCCCAGAACCTGTAAATATGTTACCTCACATGGCAAAAGGGGCTTTCGAGATGTGACTAAATTAAAAGTCTTGAGATTGGAAGATTATCCTAGATTGTCCAAGTGGCAGCAATGTAATCACAAAGGTCCTTATAAGACAGAGGCAAGAGGATGGAAGTCAGAAAAGGAGATGTGACACCAGAAGCAGAGGTTGGCGGGATGCCCTCGGGAGATGGAGGACGGGCCACAAAGCAAGGAATGTGGGCAGCCTCTAAAGGCTGGAGAAGGCACGGAAATGGATTCTCCCCAGAGCCTGCCTGTCCCAGGTCGAAGGAACACAGCTCTGCCAATACTGTACCTTGATTTTAGCCCAAAGACCCATTTTGGACTTCTGACCTCTAGAGTTGCAAGCTAGGAAATTTGTATTGTTTTCAGTCACTAAGTTGTGGTAATTTGTTATAGCTCGGCAATAGGAAACTATACCTGTGTCTATACCCTGTCCTATTACTTTCATGAAATCAGCTCGCTTTTTGTACAAACACACACACATTTATTTTAAAGAAGACTGGTACTATGAGTTTGATGTGGTGGTTGTGCCCCCCACACACATACACAATATATTATTAAGGCAAACACATATCTAATGAAGTGCAAAGGTCCACATGGTACCATCTAAGATCATCTTGTGTACTAAAGTGTGTGAAGACCACACTTTGGGGAACAGTCGCCCAGAAGGACAAATGCTACGTCAGGTCTTCCAGACTCAGTCCTCTGGGCGGGATAAGACTTTGTTGCTCAAGTTCTTTTTGGCTGTGACTGCAGCAGGGTTGGAAGAGATCACAAACAACTACGAATCCTCCAGCTGAATCTGCTGGTTTAATTAGGCTTTTCGAAGCTGGAGAAAAGACTTCACTGGGTCCCAATCTGCTGACTACGTGGAGGACTTTCCCTTAGAGGGCACAAATTTTTGCCTTCATCATGAAACTGACTTAGGCAAGAATGTGCTTTGCTTTGAATGGGCTCACTTGAAGAGGAAATGGTGGTCTTCTTAAAACCAGGATCCACAGATGAGAGAAATAAGCCCAACAGGTCTAGAGGCTTTACACTAGAACAGAGATTCTCAACCTGGGATGATTTTGTCCCCTAGGGGATATTTGGCAATATCTGGGGATACTTTTGGTTGTCACAACTCAGGATTGCTATTGACATCTAGTAGGCAAACTATGGATGCTGTAAAACATGCTACAATGCACAGAACACACACACAAATAATTATTCAGCCCAACATGTCATCAGTGGTGAGGTTGAGAAACCCTACAGGTGATGATGAACCTATGAAATCTATTAAATTATTAAAAACTCAGGGAAGGGCAGGATGGAAAACTGGTTCTCTGGTATTACTGTAGACTACCCTTTGAAACATACAGGATTGAATAGAAACAGCCCAAGCAATTGCATGAGGAGCAGGAGAGTAGAGAGAAGAAGGAGAAGAGGAGAGTTGTGACAGAGGAATCCTCACAGAAGCAATGACTTCTCTGCAGAGTTGGATGCTATTTCATGCCCTGCCAGTCAGGAAACTGTTCTCTTCACATCAAAAGCAAAGGGAGAGGGAAGTGCAGGGTCAAAGGGAGTGTCACATTCACAATCCCTCTCCCTCACCATCATAGCGTGAAGTCAGAGAGACAGAAGCAAAAGAGAAGCTCCAACCACAGACAGCAACATGGTGAAGGCTGACTTTTAAAAATAAATGTGGATAAATGTTAGTGTAGTTTTGTAAGAAACAGCCACAATGTCTTCCAAGAGGCTATATCATTTTGCAAGGAATGAGAGTTTCTGTTGCTCCACATCCTCACCAACAATGATGTTTTCAGTCTTCTAGATTCTGGCCATTCTAATCGGTGTGTGATGGTATCTCATTGTTGTTGTTTTGCTGGCAAAGATTCACTCTGAGCTAATACCTGTTGCCAGTCTTCCTCTTTTTTTTTCCGTCTTATCCCTAAAGCCCCAGTGCACGGTTATCTATCCTAGTTGTAAGTCCTTCTGGTTCCTTTACGTGAGCCGCTGCCACATCATGGCAACCGACAGACAGGTGGTGTGGTTCCGTGCACAGGAAACAAACCCAGGCTGCAGAGGCAGAGAGCACGGACCTTAACCACTAGACCACAAGGGCTGGCTCCATCTCATTGTTGTTTTAATCTTCATTTCCCTGATGACATATGATGTGGAGAATCTTTTCATATGCTTATTTGCCATCTCTATCTCTTCTTTGGTAAACTGTCCAGGTCTTTGGTCTATTTTTTTATACTTTTTAAATTGAATTTTGAGAGTTCTTCGTATATTTTGGATAACAGTCCTTTATCAGATGTGTCTTTTGCAAATATTTTCTCTCAGTCTGGGGCTTGTCTTCTCTTTCTCTTGACATCATCTTTCACAGAGCAGAAGTTTTAACTTTAGTGAAGTCCAGCCTATCAATTACTTCTTTCATGAATCTCTTCTTTGCTGTTATATCTAAAAATTTACTCCATATCCAAGGTCATGTAGGTTTTCCGCTTTTTTATCTTCTAGGAGGTTTATAGATTTGCATTTTACATTTAGGTCTGTTATCCATTTTGAGTTAAATTTTGTGAATGGTGTAAGGTGTGTTTCTAGATTATTATCATTTTTTGCATGTGAATGTTTAGTTGTTGCAGCACCATTGGTTGAAAAACTGTCTCTGTTCCATTGTATTGCCTTTGCTTTTTTGTCAAAGATCAGTTGACTATATTTGTGTGGGTCTGTTTCTGGACTCTGTTCCGTTTCACTGATCTATTTGTCTATTTTTTGCCAATGCTGCACTGTCTTGATTACTGTAGATTTACAGTAAGTCTTGAAGTCAGGGAGCAGCGGTTCCCCAACTTTGTTCTTCTCCTTCAATATTCTGTTGACTATTCTGGATCTCTTGCCTCTCTACACAACCTCTAGAATCCACAAAATAACTTGCCGGGATTTTGATTGGGATTGAATAGAATCTATAAATCAAGTTGGGAAGAGCTGATATCTTCATCCAGCAATCATGCTCCTTTGTATTTATCCAAAGCAGTTGAAAATTTATGTCTACACAAAATCTGTGCACGGATGTTTACAGCAGCTTTATTCATAATTACCTAAATTTGGAAGCAACCAAGATGTCCTTCAGTATTGAATGAATAAATAAACTGTGGTATATCCAAACAGTGGAATATTATCCACCACTAAAAAGAAATGAGCTATCAAACCATGAAAAGACATAGAGGAAACTTCAATGCATATTACTAGTTGAAAGAAGCCAGTCTGAAAAGGCAGATTTATCCTATATGAATCAACCTTATGATATTCTGTAAAAGGCAAAACTGTGGAGACTATAAAATTATCAGTAGTTGCCAGTGATTGGCAGTGGAGGAAAGATGAATAGGCGGGGCACAGAGGATTCTTAAGTCAGTGAAAAAGCTCTGTATGATACTGTAATAATGGACACAGGTCATTATACTTTGTCCAAATCCATAGGATATAGAACATCGAGAGTGGGCTCTAAGGTAGACTATGGACTTTGGGTGATTATGATGTGTCAATATATATTCATCAATTGTAACAAATGTACCACTCTTCTGGTGCAGGCTGTTGATCATGGGAAAGTCTGTGCATGTATGGGGGCAGAAGGCACATAGGAAATCTCTGTACTTTTCTTTCAATTTCGCTGTGAACCTAAAACTGCTCTAAAAAAATTGTCTTTTTTTTTTTCTAATGCGGAGCAAGTGAACAAAGAAACCAAGAATATTCTTCAGCAAGAATAGAGTTGCGAGGAACCACAGCAGCAATCCAATCAATGATAGGGTAGCAGAGGACATGGACTATCCTGGGACATTTTCAAGAACCAGAAAATAATGAATGATCCAAACGATGAAAAATAAATGACTTCCAACAGACCAGAAGAAAAGCAATTCCATTATTCAAATCTGTATATATATTTCATTGCTTCCCTAGTAAAGGAAGATTTCTAGTTAATGAAAGAGCCAGATTCTGTAAAGAATACACTTGGGGCAGTGATTGGCTCAGTGCTCACCAATCACATCTCTTCTTCCCATACACACACAAAAAACAGATTTCCCATTCTCCTTTGCAGTTAGATTGGAGTCACGAGACTGGTTTCTAGCCAATGAGATATTACAGGAAGCAAGGCCACATTACAGGCATGGCCTTAAATGCCCCTGTATGACTGGACACGCTCTCTTTCTCCTCTACAGCAATTAGGGAATTCCAAGTGCTGGAGACGGTGGCCTCACCCTTTGGATTCACTCTTTCTGAGAGTCATCCAGAAAACTTTACTGACCTGCACTTGGCTAGGACATGAGTGAGAACAGGTGTTGTATGAAACCACTAAGATTCAGGGTTTATTTATTACAGGTGTTGTGCCCTAAGATGCTCTTTGATATTCAAGACCTTAATGTATCAGTCCAACTGTTTGAGAGTATATTCACTTTCTATTGTTGCTGAAACAAATTACCACAATTCTAGCACTTAAAACAACACCTATTTATTATCATAGTTCCATGAATCAGAAGTCTGGGCACAAAACGGCTCAGCTGGGTCCTCTGCTTAGGTTTCACAAAGCCAAAATCCAGGTGTTGTCTGGGCTGTGCTCTTGCATCTGGATGCTCTGGAAGAAGATTTCCCTTTCAAGCTCTTTCAGGTTATTGGCTGAATTTAGTTCTTTGTGGTTGTAGGACTGAGGTCGCCATTCTCTGCTGGCTGTCAGCTGGGGGTCGGTATTTGCTCCCAGAGGCTGCCACATTCCTTCTCACACTTTCCATATGTCCCCTCTAGCAATGGATGTTGAGTCCCTCTCACTCCAAATCCCTCCAAGTTCTCTTCAGCTGTATCTCTCTGCCTCCAACCAGAAACAAATCTTTGCTTTTAGTGGCTCATGTGATTAGATTGAGCCTACCTGGATAATCCCAGAGAATCTTCCACTTTTAAGGTTAAGATTGTTAAATCTGCAGTCGTTTTTGCCATGTAACATACGTATTCATAGGTTCACAGGGATTAGGGTGTGGGCAGCTTAGACTGCAATCTGCCTACCAGAGAGAGTGACATTGAAGTTTCATAACCTGAAGTGAATTGTGAGTTTTCAGAGGTCCACATTTACATCATGATCACTGACATGCAGAGCAAGTCACTTGGCCAGGTGAATGGTCCCAGTCAACCACTCAACGTCCTTGTGTCCATGCCATTCAGCCTTGTCTTCTGATACTGCTTAAGTAGTAACTCTCATGAACTGCTCCTATGGGATTTTCACATAGGATTTATCCATTGTCAATGTCAAGAATCAGTTTTGTTATTTTCCATGTGGGCTATATATATCATATTTATTCTCACTTATCTAATAAATTATATTTAGTTCTTTTTCAAAAGAGAGGATTCAGGCATTCTCGATTACCTCAATTGAATTGATCTTTATACTTTTCTTTATAAAGCTTCAAGCAAAAGAATTCCTTTAATAATCCCTTAAGTACTATTAATACTTACAAATAATTACAAAACAGCCATGCAAATATATGGCATATATGTTACCTCTACTCCCTTCCCGTGCCCAAGGGAGGCACTCTTTCCCAATGAACTCACAATCAGCCTCAGAATTTCTCCTGTCAGAGTCCCAGGAAGCCACTATCAATCATGTGAAGGTATTAGGTCTTCAGTATTGGCAATTCACAGTCAGCTGCTCAGTAAACAGGACCATGTGCTTTGGCCTATCTTTTTCTACTTGTATGTATTTTTTTATGTTAAACTTCATAGATTGAAAACTGGGTTTGCTGATGAGTTTCTTTTGTTTGTTTGTTTTTTGAGGAAGATTAGCCCTGAGCTAACTTCTGCCACCAATCCTCCTCTTTTTGCTGAGGAAGACTGGCCCTGTGCTAACATGTGTGCCCATCTTCCTCTACTTTATATGTGGGACGCCTGCCACAGCATGGCTTGCCAAGCGGGGCCATGTCCGCACCCGGGATCAGAACCAGCGAACTCCGGGCTGCAGAAGCGGAACATGCAAACTTAACCACTGCACCACCAGGCTGGCCCCTGCTGATGAGTTTTTTACTTATTTACTTAAAGAAAAAAAAAATACTTTGTGGAAATAACCAAACAGGGTAAAAAATAAAGCCAAAATCCTTTTCTATAGTTGAATCCCTCACTCAAATGTCCTTGTAAAGTTCACAGAAGTCTCAATTCAGCAACAGACCCTGAAGCCCTTCTGAGCGCCACAGAGTGCAAACGTGCTCCTTGCCGTGGGTAGGACGGTTTGGCACAGTCGTTCAGGAACATTCTGAATGGCTCTAAGCTTTACATAATAAAGCCATATTATGAAATATCTAGCTATATTATGATGCTGGTTCTTCTGCCAGTTAAATCATATTCTCTTTACTCCATTACAGTGAAATATTATGGTATGGCTCTCTAACTTTGCATGGAGAGTTGCAAACATTGTTGCTATATTTCTTACACGTCCAGCAACTCTTTATTATACACCCCTGGAGACATTGCATTTATATCAATGTTTGTAGCTTTTAAAATCTCAAGTTCTAGATCATATGTGCAAAGGGGTAGCCATGTTCTTCTGGGCATGCCTAAGCTATACGACTTAGCCACTCACAGATTATCTGGCATTGTTCGGAAGATTCAACAGAGTGGGATTCGTTAATCTAAACTCATAGCAGATTATGAGCACGGAGAGATGAGAGGTTGTCAATTACCACGACCAGCTTAACTTTGTCCTATCAAAGGATCAGCTGCTAAAACCACTTTAACTGAATTCTACGAACAAAGAAATTCTTTAGATGCACAATACATTAAAATCAACTACTCCAGGCTGTCTTCTCTCTTGTCACTATTTATTTTATAAGGTAACGCCATAGTCTACTATCAATGGGTCATTAAGCCACGCTCATATAAGCCAGTGTGACTTTGAGGACCATTGAGCATGGTAAATTTGCCCTTCTGCACCAGAATTAAATAAACATCGACGCTAAATGACACTGCAGTGATCTTCCAAGATCTCTGGTGGAGTAGTTAATAGCCCTTGGAATGTCTCATTTCCTTCTTGACATGGTGTGTTCTGAACAGCTACCCATTTGGAGTGCTGTGTAAAATACAATATAAGCTAGTTTAACACTTAACACTAAATCGTTGGTCTTCTTTTTTCCTTCAGTTTATCGCTGTCAATGTTTTTAATAATTACCATTTTATGCAAAATGAGTTATAGATCTGCTGAGTTTATCAATGGGGCATAAAAGACTCATCTGCCAGAGGTTAAACAATGGCAATCATCTTCTGAATATATTTTTGATTTATTTGTCCCATGGGCTGTTTTTTGATTTTGTGAACTGGTTGCCAACACTGATAAATATGGAGATTACATATAAAAGTACAGATGCTTTTGAAAAGTCAGGAGTTTGGCAATTCTGGACTTGAATTTTGTAAGGGGGCTGAAAAGAAGAAACACATTCTCTTCAGTTCTTCACAGACCCAAAGTTTATGCTCCCATATACCCATCCAGTTAGTGGCTTTTAAACCTTCTTGTTACCCATATTCAGCCTGAGACCTTGCTATTCACAATGTGGCCCATGGATGAGCAGTGCCAACGTCACCTGGGAGTTTATTAGACATGCAGAGTCTCAGATCCCACCCCAGACCTACTACATTTTAGCAAGATCCTCAGGTGATCCATGTGCTACTTTTTGAGAAGGTAGAGACTCATGTTGACTCAGGGTAGAAGCCATACACTCAGCTTCTTTAGGGCTGTCTTGGCTTCTACTGTCTTTGACTTTTAGACACAACTTCCCCTCTCTCCTTTCCTTACTTTGTCCCTTGAATTTAACACTTTCATTGATATATTCTGGTCCTCTTCAATCTCCTCTTGTCCTTTACAGACATTCACAGGACGCTGATATCTAAGAGGGCAAAAGATCCTCATTTCTACATTAAGAGTGCTATTAAAGTGAACAGTTTTTCTATTTAGTCACATGGTTCCAACAATGGACTGAATGGTGGCACTCCAGAAGATATGTCTATCCTAAGCTCCAGAACCTGTAAGTGTGACCTCGAATGGAATTATGTAATTAATGTAACTAGCAAAGATTTAGGTATGTCTCCTGTTGGCTCTGTTTCTCTAGAGAACCCTAACTCAGCCCTAAATCCAGCTTATAATAACAACTACCCAGTTTGTGTTAATTTGCTATGGCAGCCCCGGGACACTAACACAGTTCCCAAATCTGGTCTATCAACACGACCTGGGTGGCATAATGAATGATGAGAATCATGATAGGTAGAGAGGAGAGCTAGGGAGAAGTCTTTACAGCTGCCACTAGAGCCGTAGGCTAGCAGCAGGGAGCTTCTTAAAAATGTGTTAGAGGAGCCGGCCTGGTGGCGCAGTGGTTAAGCGTGCACGTTCGGCTTCAGTGGCCCAGGGTTCGCCAGTTTGGATCCCAGGTGTGGACATGGCACTGCTTGGCACACCATGCTGTGGTAGGCATCCCACATGTAAAGTAGAGGAAGATGAGCACGGATGTTAGCTCAGGGCCAGGCTTCCTCAGCAAACAGAGGAGGATTGGCAGCAGATGTTAGCTCAGGGCTAATCTTCCTCAAAAAAAAAAAAAACACATGTTAGACATGGAGAATCTGAGGCCCCAGACCCACTGAATGAGAAACCGCATTTTAACAGGATCTCTAGGTGATTCCTGTACAGATGAAAGTGTGAGAAACTCTACCCTAGACAATTTCCATTAGGGACCTCGGCAGTGTCTTCCCGATCCCACGTTTGCGATTACCAGGATGTATAAAAGGTTCCTTCTCCTCTGTCTTGCCTAAGTCTATAAGATAATGTTAACAGAAATACAAATTCCAGGAGAATTCAGAATAAAGAGATACCCAAATTCTAACTTAGAATGTGAGGGCCCTTCCAACTCCTTAATATGACACTCTGAGCACGAAGCGAAATAATGTACCAAATGAGCTCTTAGAGACCTGTGAACAAAGGCACAGGTTGCTAATGCATTCATTTCAGTTTAGTATTACCACCTGGGCAAAAAGAGTCTGTTTATTAAAATGCTTATCTTAAAAGGGATTTCATCTGACAATTGAAAGCAATAAAAGTGCGTAAAATTGCTATTGGAAATCTGAATGTAAGAAATTCTCACCTAAGACTCAAAATAATAGCCTATTAAAATTACGTTGGGACAGTGGAAACTCACGCAAAGTGAAGGATTAAAGAAAGTCCGGAGCCAGTGGAGCAGAGGCGAGGGAGAGATGATGAGGGAATAATAAATGCTTCCTCCGATCCTAGATTCAGACATGCCAACTCTACAAAGCAATGCCTGGAATCAAAGTCTTTATCGTTTCCACCTATTCACCAAGCTGGGACTGCCCAGTTTTCCTGGATAACAGTGCATCTGATGTAACAGGATAGGAGAATGAGAGAGTTTTATACCATCTGCAGATTTTCATGCAATGCAGAAAAGAGGATGCATTAGAAAAATTAAAGAAACTTGAATTGCTCTCCCCCAAGGGAAAATTTGGGAGGGATTTTTGAAATCAAAATATTCATGATGTATGGGGGAGAGGTATTCTGACTTTGTTCTATGGATAGGCATAAAAGGAAAAATCTGAGCAAATATTGAAGAGAGCCTGCAATGCAAGAGAGAGAAGTAAAAGGGAGACCTGGTCAGTTAGATAATCCATGGCATGATGGGTACTTGGAGGACAAAAAAGTAAACTAGGTGGGAGTACGAAAATAGTAGAAGACAATTCAATACCGTTATACCTACTATGTACTGAGCATACTTCATATTATCTCATTTATCCTTGCAAAACCAGTCAAAGTGGGTAAATCTTATCTCTGTTTTTTCAGTGAGGAAATTGAGACCCAGGGAGGTGTTGACCAGGTCGTAGGAAGCAAGTTGTAGAGGGAAATAGATAATATGTTTCAAGAGTCCACAGTATGAGATCCTGTGGATTAGAGTTCTTGTTAATTTATCATTGAGGTATTGAGGTAATCTCTATAGCAGAATTCAAGTGCATTTGCAAGTGTTATTCAAAATATTGATAATGGCCCATATATCCTATGTAAGAAACACTATTGGTTTAAATGAATGATAGAGTTGTTACGGAATGTTTTTAATTCCTAAGGAGCCTAGGAGTTAGCATGAACCTAGAAACATGAAATGAAAAGAGCTGCTAAATTTAGCAGAAGAAAATGATCTGTTCCACATAATTGAATCTCATTCATTTAGTCAACAACTTGTATTGAATGACTATTTTTGGTTGGCACTGTTAGGCATTGGGGACGCAAAGGTAAATAAGACAAAGACCTCATTTTGAAGGGTTTCTCCTTAGTCGGGAAGGCAAAAGTGATTAGACCTTAAAATTCACTGTGAAAAGTGCCACACTGTAGATAAGAAGCACATAGCGCATGCATGAAGAACAAAAGGAGAATCATTTGCAGCATCGTATTGAACGCCTTGGGAATTCAAGCACCCAGAACACTAGAAGTTTATTCCATCTGCTAATAAGGCCAAATATTGGAGAATATAAATGAAAGAACACGCCAGGGAAAGGAACCAAGTTTCCACATGGAACTAATCACACCGGTGTTCTATACTTACTTCTCCACTTCCAGTTTGATAAGATACCACAAATTCTTATCATTATTTGGTCGGCAACTCCCTTTGGGCATATAATAATATTGGCTGTTATATATAAGCGGCCTTCTAATTGGTCTCCCCACATCCATTCTGGCCCAACTCCAATCCAGTCTTCACACTGCAGCCCAAATGCTCTTTTCAAAGTGCAAATCAGACCAAGTCACCCACCTCTCTCATTGTTTTTAAAACTTCAATATCTTCTCCTTGCTCTTAGAATAATATGAAATCCTTAGCACAGCCTGCAAAGCCTTACCTGGTATTTAGCCCCATCTCCCACTGGCCCCCACCCCTTCCACTCTCCATCTGCAACTCTTCTTCTAATTCTTGGATCTGTGGCTGGCTCCCTCCAGCCGGAAGGCTTTGCATATACTGGTTCTTGGCTGCAAAAGTCTCCACATAACTCTATCAGCTAGTTAGCTTCTTCTCATCCTGTGTATCCTGAGGATCATGTGTTACTCACCCTTTAAAAAATCTCTTCCTTTATAATAACAAGGTAGCAGAGCAGAGTGGCCGAATCTCAGTGTTTCTTGAGCCAGAAGACCCAAGTTCAAACCTTTGGTCTACCAGTTTCTAGCTGTGTGACTTTGATCTCCATTTCTTCATTGCTGCAGACTAGTGGTAACATTAGTAACTGCTCCTAGAATAATTATAAAGATCAGATCAGGTAATACACGTAAGATACTTTTCCATTATACTTCTAATTCAGAATTTATTCTCTATCATTTAACATTTTTTTCCTTTGCCATTCTTTCTTCTCTTATTTTTTCCTGCCTCTATTGATCTTTGCAGTTTTTCTACAATGTGTCAGAGTGAATCTAATTTTACATATCTGTTTGTTCTCAGAGTGAAATATTGATTTAAAGACTCATGTCTTGCGTCAATTCTAGGGGAAAAAAGTCAATCATTCTCTTTTAATATTGCTTCTTTACCATTCTCTCCATCCTTTTCTTTTAGAACTCTATTATTCATGTTGAGGGAATGCTATGCTTCAATGGAAAACCGTGCATTGTTAAGAACAGGAGTTAGCAAACTTTTTCTATAAAGGGCCAGATAGTAAATGTTTTAGGTTTTGTTGGTCATATGGTCTCCGTTACACTACTCAATTCTAGTGTGCTAGCAGATGTACACAACAAGTAAATCTGTGGGCACAGCTGTGTTCCGTGGAAACTAGAGGCTGGATTTGGCCCAAGACCACAGTTTGCCAACCCCTGGTTTTGAGCACACCCTCCTGGGTTATCTGATTCTAGCCTCTCATTATCTTTGAGCTGTTCTACAACTCCACAAGCTGTAAATAACTAACAGCAATGCAAAAGAATTCTTGTCCAAAGATGTGAAAATTCTGACCCCTGGAGATTCAATTCACTTTCCCCTCAAATCTGCACAGAAAAAGCCTGTTTTGCATCATCTATTTGTAAATTAATTTCAGCATTCCTTTACTCAATATAAATTTGTCTTTCTTTGACTTCTTCAAACCAGTTGTAACATCTTACAAATTCCCTCATTAATAAGGAGTTAAATTAAATCTTTAACATGTGTTCATTTTCTATCTGTATGAAAATCATGATTTCATCTTTTTTAAAAAATTATCCTTTAACATACATTTGTTGGAACCTCTCAGACTTCAAGACATCTAACTCTCGTAGTTTTAAACCTCTTTGTTCTGCATCATGGCGAATTCTTAGTATTACGTCGGCAGCACAAATTCTTTTTGACAATATTCGTTCTAGAATTCAGCCATTTACTGAATGCCTTATTTGAATGATGATGCTTCTCATTTCTAATATTTCTATTTGATATCCATGTTTCTTGTTTCATGGCTGCTGGTTTTTATAGTTCTCATTTGTCCTTATTGATGCAGTTTCTGAACTTACCTCTCTGAGTTTCTTAAACACGCCGTAGGAACATAAGCTCCATAAGAGCACTTTGAATAGTGTTCCATGACATATGTTCCATGTCTGTGGAGACAGATGCTATCCCCTATCTAGCCACTGAGTCAAGGATGACTTTTGTTCAATTCCTGATTTCAAGGCTGAGACTGCGGCCTCATTTTTCCTAGGTCTTCAGCTTTCTGAAAATCGTGGTCCCTGACCTCAATCTGCACAGTTCCTTTTCAGAGTAGCCCCACCCTAGCCCTTGCCTCCAAGCTCTGGTTTCCTACCTCCCTCGCAGTGTTCTCTGACTCTGTTCCCTGCAGACAATGTCTTAACAGCCAGGGCTCCCTGCTTCCAGACTAGCAGCCCAGCTTGAGAAGATGTGTATCCTGTTCCCAAGCATAGCCATGTCTTCTTTTGTATGCTGTTTGCTATTTCATCTATCATTGTTATGCTCTTGCAGCTGAGAGGCTAAGCCAAAGTATGACAATATCATGCCATCTTCACCACAATTGTGTTCATTGTTTGCATTGCATAAAATGATTCATTTGAATATTTAAAAACAAAAGAAAAGAAAATTTTGCATCTCTATCTGTTGAATTTGACAGAAAAGTCAACTAGATATTTGGCAAGATGTAAATAAGTAGGAATAATTTAAAATCTTTGACAAATCGGAACTTGAAAGCTAATTTTAAAGAACTTCTAGAAAAGACTAACGAGTGTGTACTTATATCCACAAGCTGATAAAGGTTTTGCTGCCCCTTCAAAATGCAATAGCAAAACATTAAAGATTCAAAATTACTCCAAAAATAGTTTTAACCCTTGCATTTTCCCCCAGAACCTTCCAGTTCTAAAAGAATCCACTCATCTAGTATACATGCCTGAGCTACCCCATCCCCCAACTATTAAGAAGATAACATCTTAATTTAAAGGAGGCGCATACAAAGAGACAGGAAATTGAGTGCTTAATGAGTTCCCAGTGATTCCTTTTGAATAAACTCAGCACCTTGGCACTTACTGGGCATACATACAAAAAGAGAAGTTTGCTCTTCTTCCTCGAAGCCTAAGTACAAACAGAACAAGCAGACATTTTCCCACTGCAATGCCCACAGATGCTTTATATATTCCTTGCTTTCTCCTCATCAGAATTTAGGATCATGTATACTGGCAATTTTTAAAATGGGCACAATAATTAGATTAACCGTAACTGAGACAATTTTGACTCCCAGGATACGTTTGACAATATCTGTAGACATTTTCGTTATCATGGCAAGGGAGGGATATGCTATGGCATCTAGTAGGTGGAGGCCAGGGATGCTACTAAACATCCTGTTACCAAAACCAAAGTGGGTTCCTTCCAGGTGAGTTCAATCCGACTCTCCACCAGAAGTGGTTGTCTCACAAAGTAAGGAATATTTGCAGCAAATAGGAGACCATGCAGAATCATATCCAGAGTCATGGCGTCCCCAAACAAAAGGAAGCAGGGACAATTATTTCGGATGGGGAGTGAATATTCAAAAGGGAGAGGTGAGTATTCGCTTGCACAGGCTCCGTTGGAAAACATGAGTCCACATACACTGCGGGTTACGGTAATAGGCCTAAGCTCCTCCCGGAGAGACCTTAGTATTAAAAATAAGGCAAAGGTCACAGGCATGGCTCTTGTGGAGGCTTGGTCTGGTTCAGGGAGGTTGGTGATTGCATCTCCTTATAATAACAAAAGGAAATAAAACAACCTGGAAAAACAGTTAAATGCTTCCAAGCCCACCCTTGAGTTCCTTGGCACAACTAGCCAGTGACAATTCTGCAATGCACAGGACGTCCCCCACGGCAAAGAATTATCTGGCTCAAAATGTCAATAGGGCAGAGGTTGAGAAACCCTGGGGTAGACTTTACAACCCCCATTTGAGGCATCTTTAATAAATTTAATGTGTAATTACATATATATATATATATATCTATATATATATATCTGCACATCTTTTTAAATTTATGTATATCTCATCACTGTGTGTGTATGCATGGGAGTGTTTTATCTTGTAGGAAATATGGTAGGTCTTATTAAATTTGGAGAATTTCCTGCCATAGGTCCTGGTTCTTCCCATTAGTGCTTCCTGTGTTCTGGATACCTTCCTGGGCACTTTCTGATTAACTCGCTGAACCTTCATAACCACCTTCCAGCTGAGTAATATCGTTATTCCCATAGCATAAGTAAGAGAGCTAAGGCCTGGAGAGCTTAAGTAGTTTGCCTGAGGTCACAGAGCTAGTAAGTGGAGGATCCAAGGGTCTCACCCAGACCGTCAAATCGATCTTAAGCACTCTGCAATATCATCTGATTGCCGACCCACAAAGACCTGTAAGGCCCTTTGCACTGGAAACTCCACCAGCCCTTCCGTCTTTCTTTCTACAAATGGTAAGCTAGTACACTGGTTTGCACCTAAGCAGTGGTGAAGTCTGAATCATTAAGGAAATTTCAGCAGGGAAAGAAGGCACACATCAAAGCCATAGAGATGAATGCTAATGAGAAGAGTAAACATATAAAACTGCTTTTTTTTCAAAAACTATTTCCAAGTCCCTACCAGGTGCTATTGCAGATAAACCAGGGTCGCAGGAATGTTTCTCTGCAGAGGAAGAACAGAAGGTGCACTGAGACACAGTCTTAGCCTAGGGTGTTTCTATGGTTGAGTTGAGCATTATGTTTGATTCGTATTGGCTGGATTTCATCGCAGAATCCTGGAATGCCCAGAAAACACAAAAAGAGGCACACTCAGGCTGTGATCAGAAGAATTTTATTATCCAAGTTGCAACATGCAAATATCTTCTTTGCATTCTGCTTTCTGCAAACACAGAGTGAAAAAAGAAGTACGAAGGAAAAGCAGTAGGATTCATGCCTCACAAAGTCCTGTAGGTTATTACCATGTTTGAAATTGTGAGTTGCAAACACAAGCTGTTCTTAAACAAGAGCAAAAAGAAAAAGCAGATGGTTTCTTTTTACACCCTGTGAAACTTTTCCTGAATGCAAGCGTATGTTGCTTTCTCCCCAGCTGGCATTCCCCATGCAAATGAGCTGTTTTCTGTCATTTTGAGAAAAATTCTTGATCCCCATTCCCCATCCCATTCTGAATGACAGAATACCTAGAAACGAGAGCAGGGAACGGAATCACCAAAATATTTTTATCAAAGTAAGTCTTTGAGGCTCCAGCACTGCATATCTGCATAGAACACAATTGGGCCTAAGGCAGGTGTCATTATGACCTTATTATTATTATAGCTATTCATTTCTACATTGAGTTTTTTTTTTCAACAAACATCTTTGTTGATAGTCAATTGCTTTTGCTACATGTGACATGGTGGAAAGAATGTGAGATTTGCAGTTATATAGACCTGGATTCCAGTTCCGGCTCAGCAGCTTATTAAATAACTGAGCACCCTTGAGAAAATTGTTTAAAATATCACTTATTCTCTGTGACTCTCAGTTTTTTCACTTGCAAAATGGAGATAGTAACATCTGACTTTTCAGGGAGATTCTGAAGATGAATTTCAGTTTGAGAGGCACTGTGTTAAATCTTGTTTGCCTCACTCATCTAAAATAACGAGAGTAATAACACTTGCTTCGTAGAATTATTTGAGAATGAAATAAGACAGTGTATTATTTGTATAACATTTATGAATTGCCCAGAATATACTAAGTTCTAAATAAATGGTAGTTATTATTGAGTTGTGGTTGTTTTATTGGTATTGTTAATCTGCAAAAGTACATGGAGACCTGAAGAGTCTCGAATGATCTTCAATTTCACTCAATTATCTGCATTATTTTAAAACAATTTCCCACGGTTGTTCATGGATATCCCAACTTAGGCAGATGGCAATTACATTAGCTTCACTATGAATCTTAGCAGCCAAAAGAGCCTACCTCTCTGGTTACTACTTCTTCTTGTGCCTTAAGAGCTTTAGGAAGAAGAGATTCCAATTTTTCTGATCAGTTTTATTTTATAGCCAGATACATCTGTTAAAGTCAAACTCTGTACTTGGTTTGGTATTAGGCATTTATTGCTGTGTAAAGGAATTATCCCAAAGTTAGGGGCTTAAAACAAAAAACGTTAAGTCATTCAATTTCTGGGAGCCAGGTATCCAGAAGCAGCATAGCTGGGTGGTTCTGACTAAGGGTTTCTCACGAGATGGCAGCCAAGTTGTTCGCGCCGGGCTGCAGTCATCTGAAGGTTTCACTGACTGGAGAACCAGCTTCCAAGATGGTTCACTCGCGTCACTGTAAACTTGAACACAATCGGGGAGAGAGAGAGTGAGAGAGAGAGAGAAAGAAGTGAGTCTTTTAATCTCAGATGTGACATACCATCATTTCCCCTGGATTCTATTGGTCACGCAGATCAAACTGGTATAATGTAGGAGGTAACGACACAAAGGGTATGAATGCTAGAAAGCAGGAACCGTTGGGGGACCTCTAGGGGCCTGGTTACCACAGTTCCTGGCCCAGTAATTCATACTAAAATAGATGAGTGTGATAAGCGAGGATGGAGAGCGATACTAATCTCACTATTAATCCAATATCCAGCTCAACGTCTCCCTCTTCCAAGAAGCTTCCCTGACAAGATGATTATCAATCATCTCCTTCCTATGAATGTTGACAGCATTTGTTTGTGCCGCACTACTTTAGCAATGTCATTTTACTCAATTTTTATTTCACAAAAGCTAGCCTATTCACCTTGAGGGCAAGGGTTATGTCAAATTCTTTTTTGGATTCTTTAAAGTTCCTAGCATGTGCTAAGTACATGGAGTCAGTGTAAATTCAACCCCAACTCGTTGACCTTTCCTGCATAGGCCTGAACATTCCTGTTTGAATTGCCTTGATGCTCTCTAAAACCCTTGGTCATTAGATTACAGTTCCGTCTTGGCTATTATATGAAATATAATAAAAATAAGCCCGATCATACTGACTCGTTGCATACTTCCACTTGAAGGTCTTGGACATGTGTCCCCATTTGCTGGAACGTTCCTCACCAAAATATCCATCTGCATAACTTGCTCCTTCACTTCCCTAAGGAAAGGCTTTGCTCAAATGGCACTCCTCAATGAGGGTTGTATCCTGACATGATTTTTTTCTATTGAGGTATCGTTGGTTGATAACATTATATAAATTTCAGGTATATATTATTATATTTCGATTTCTGTGTAGATTACATCATGTTCACTACACGAAGACTAATTACCATCCATCACCATATACACGTGCCCAGTCACCCCTTTCACCCGCCTCCCTCCTCACTTCCCCACTGGTAACCACCAAGCTAATCTCTGGATCTATGTGTTTGTTTGTTGTTATCTTCTGTTTATGAGTGAGATCATGTGGTATTTGACTTTCTCCCTCTGACTTATTTCACTTAGTGTAATACCCTCAGTGTCCATCCATGTTATCACAAACGGCAGGATTTCATCTTTTTTTTATGGCTGAGTAGTATTCCATTGTGTTTATATACCACATCTTCTTTATCCATTCGTCCCTTGATGGACACTTAGGTTGTTTCCTAGCCTTGGCTTTTGTGAATAATGCTGCAATGAACAGAGGGGTGCATATAGCTTTACACATTCATGTTTTCATGTTCTTTGGGTAAATACCCAGCAGAGGAATAACTGGATCGTATGGTAGTTCTATTCTTAATTTTTCGAGGAATCTCTAGACTATTTTCCATAGTGGCTGCACCAGTTTGCATTCCCATCAGCAATGTATGAGGGTTCCCTTTTCTCCACATCCTCTCCAACACTTGTTATTTCTTGTCTTGTTAATTATAGCCATTCTGACTGGCATGAGGTGGTATCTCATTGTAATTTTGATTTGCATTTCCCTAATAATTAGTGATGTTGAACACCTTTTCATGTTCCTGTTGGCCATCTGTATATCTTCTTTGGAAAAATGTCTGTTCAGATCTTTTCTCCATTTTTTAATTGGGTTTGTTAGGTTTTTTTTTTTTTAGTTATACGAGTCCTTTACGTATTTTGGATATTAACCCCCATCAGATATATGGTTTGCAAATATCTTCTCCCAATTGTTAGGTTGTCTTTTCATTTTGTTGATGGTTCCCTTTGCTGTGAAGAAGCTTTTTGGTTATGTAGTCCCATTTGTTTATTTTTTCTACTGTTTCCCTTGCCTGGTCTGACATGATATTTGAAAATATGCTGCTGAGACCAACATCAAGGGGCATACTGTCTGTGTTTTTTCCTAGAAGTTTTATGGTTTCAGGTCTTACATTCAAGTCTTTAGTCCATTTTGAGTTCATTTTTGTGCAAGGTGTAAGATAATGGTCTACTTTCATTCTCTTGCATGTGGCTGTCCAGTTTTCCCAACACTGTTTACTAAACGGATTTTCTTTTCTCCATTGTGTGTTCTTGGCTCCCTTGTCAAAAATTAGCTGTCTATAGACGTGTGGGTTTATTTCTGGGCTCTTGATTCTGTTCCACTGACGTGTGTGCCTGTTTTTGTGCCACTACTGTGATGTTTTGGTTACCATGGCTTTGTAGTATATTTTGAATTCAGGGAGTGTGATACATTCAGCTTTGTTCTTTTTCTCAGGATTCCTTTGGCTATTCGGGGTCTTTTGTTGTTCCATATAAACTTAAGGATTCTTTGTTCTATTTCAGTGAAATATGTTGTTGGACCTTTGATAAGGATTGCATTGAATCTGTGGATTGCTTTAGGAAGTATGGACATTTTAACTTATGTTAATTCTTCCAATCCAAGAACACAGAATATCTTTCCATTTCTATGGGTCTTTAATTTCTTTCAAAATGTTTTATAGTTTTCAGTGTATAGGTCTTTCACCTCTTTGGTTAAATTTATTACTAGGTATTTTATTCTTTTTGTTGTCATTGTAAATGGTATTGTATTCTTGATTTCTCTTTCTGCTACTTCGTGGTTAATGTATAGAAACGCAACTGATTTTTGTATGTTGATTTTGTATCCTGCAACTTTACCATATTCATTTATTATTTCTAAAAGTCTTTTGGTGGATTCTTTATGGTTTCCTATGTATAAAATCATGTCCTCTGCAAATAGTAACACTTTCACTTCTTCCTTTCCAATTTGCATCCCTTTTATTTCTTTTTCTCATCTGATTGCTCTGGCTAGGACTTACAATACTGTGTTAAACAAAAGTGGAGGAAGTGGGCATCCTTGTCTTGTTCCTGTCTTTAGAGGGATAACTTTCAGTTTTTCTCATTGTGTGGTATTAGCTGTGGGTTTATATGGCCTTTATTATGTTGAGGTATTTTCCTTCTCTACCCATTTTATTCAGAGTTTTTATCACAAATGGATACTGTATCTTGTCAAATGCTTTCTCTGCATCTATTGAGATAATCATGTGATTTTTATTCTTCATTTGGTTAATGGTGGTGTATCACGTTGATTGATTTGTGGATGTTGAACCATCCCTTGCACCCCTGGAATAAATCCCACTTGATCATGGTCTATGATCTTTTTAATGTATTGCTGTATTTGATTTGCTAGTATTTTGTTGAGGATTTTTACATTGATGTTCATCGGTGAAACTGGCCTGTAATTTTCTTTTTGCATGTTGTACTTATCTGGCTTTGGTATCAGGGTGATGCTGGCTTCATAGAATGAGTAAGGAAGCGTTCCTGCATCTTCAACTTTTTGGAAGAGTTTGAGAAGGATAGACATTAAGTCTTCTTTGAATGTTTGGTAGAATTAAGTAGGGAAGCCACCTGGTCCTGGACATTTATTTTTTTGGGAGGTTTTTGATTACTGTTTTGATTTCCTTACAAGTGATTGGTCTATTTAAATTCTCTATTTCTTCTTTATTCAGTTTTGGAAGGTTGTATGAGTCTAAGAATTTATCCGTTTCTTGGAGATTATCCAATTTGTTGGCATATAGCTTTTTGTGGTATTCTTTTATAATCTTCTGTATTTCTGAGGTGTCCATTGTAATTTCTCCTCTTTCATTTCTGATTTTATTTATTTGAATCCTCTCTATTTTTCTCTTGGTGAGTCTAGCTAGAAATTTGTCAATTTTTTTTATCTTGTCAAAGAACAAGTTTCATTGATTTTTTTCTATTGTTTTTTTCGGCTCTATTTCATTTATTTCTGCTCTAATTTTTATTACTTCCTTCCTTCTACTGATTTTGGGCTTTGTTTTTTCTTCTTTTTCAAGTTCCTTTAGGTGTACTTTTAGACTGTTTATTTGAGATTTTTCTTGTTTGTTGATGTAGGACTGTTTTGCTATAAACTTCTCTCTTAGAACCACTTTCGCTGTGTCCCATAAGTTTTGTCATGTTGTATTTTCATTTTCATTTGTCTCCAGGTATTTTTTTATTTTTCCTTTGATTTCTTCATTGACCCAACCATTATTCAGTAGCATTTTGTTTAATCTCCATATATTTGTGGCTTTTCCAATTTCCTTCCTGTAGTTGATTTCTAGTTTCATACCATTGTGGTCAGAAAAGATGCTTGATTTTATTTCAATCTTCTTAAATTTATTGAGACTTGTTTTGTGGCCTAGTACGTGATCTATCCTGGAGAATGTTCAACGTACATTTGAAAAGAATGTGTATTCTGTGGGTTTTGGATGGAATGTTCTGTATGTATTTTCTAAGTCCATCTGGTCTAATGTTCTATTTAAGGCCAATTTTTCCTTATTGATCTTCTGTTTGGATGATCTATCCATTGGTGTAAGTGGAGTGTTAAAGTACCCTATTATTATTGTGTTACTGTCTATTCCTCCTTTTATGTTTGTTAATAATTGCTTTATATACTTAGGTGCTCCCATGTTTGGTGCATAAGCATTTACAAGTGTTGTATCCTTTTGTTGGATCCTTCCCTTTATCTTTTCGTAGTGCCTTTCTTTGTCTCTTGTTACAGTTTTTGTTTTAAAATCTATTTTGTGTGATATAAGTATTGCTACTCCACCTTTCTTTTCATTGCCATTTGCATCTATTCACTTTCAGTTTGTTAGTGTCTTTAGATCTGAAGTGTGTCTCTTGTATGCAGCACTTATATGTGACCATGATATGTAATACAGCAGTCAGCACTGGTCCTCTGTACCATTGATGATTCCCTTTACCATGTCCAAATTTTTCTTTTTTGCCCTAGAATCCATTACCTTCTTAAGAAAACATAAAATTTACTAACTTGCTGTGTTTATTTTCTGCCTTCCTCTCCAGAGTGTCAGCTCCCTGAGGATAGGACTCATGTCTGTTTTGCTTCTCAGTGTAACCTAAGTGCCTGGACCAATGTCTAGAATATACCAGATGCTTAGTGTGGAATTTTTGAATAAACACATTGGAATAATATTTTTCACAACAGAATTTGAAACAAAAAAGTCTTTGCTAGTGATTCTTGAGCTAAGTAGATATTTTGGTTAATAAGAACTACTTTTCCAAGAATTCTGATTAATTGTGGCTTATTTTCATATGTAAGTAGTTTATGAGCCACTGTATAAAGCAAATATGTTATAAATAATAGATACAATCTAATGTAGAGTATTTCACTTTAAACACTTTTTAAAAAATTCATTAAAGCTACAATCCAGAAGTTGATAGACTTTATTAGTCAATTCAGCTAAAATCACTTTCAACTCTCAAGCATCTAGTCTGAGTAACTTGAGTTCAGTGACTGAAATCACATTTAACAGAATCAATGCACAAACATTTTCTTTCATTATAAAAGTACATTAATTGTTCCAAAGCTCTAAATAGTCATAGCTTTTTTTTCTTTTTAACTTTACCTCTAAAACTCTAAGTATGACTGATATCTGCTTTCCAGATTAGGACGTCTGCTGAGAATTTACTCCTCATTTCATTCTCAAAATGGTAATTCCAGGAGAAGTTAAAGACAATATATTTTGAAAAGAAATGACATTATAATAATAATATAACTTTGTAATCAAATATTAATGTTTTTCTAAATGTTTATTGTTCTGTTAAACGAAATGATTTCCATGCATGGGCAAAATAAATTATACATATTCTTCCACAAAAGAAATGGTAAATCAAATATCTGGCTATTTAACAACATTTTCTCTATTTTCAACACTTGCAACGTCCTCATTCCCAAATTAATCCCTAGAAGAAAGTTTGAAGTACAGAACAAAAATGAAAATCTCAGGGAGATTTCTGTCCTAATTGTGTAATTATCAGAGTCCAGAATTTGCAAATTACACTTTGTAGTGGTGTTTAACTTGCTTTGCTAACCTTTCATTTGTGTAAAAGCTTAATTAATTATCCCTGAATGACAATGCTCTCTGTGGAAGATCATGTTTAACCACTTGCATTAAAATTCTATACTCCTTCTTTCATCTAACACAAAAAACATACATATAATTAAGGCACCTACATTAAAAGGTCTATGATCCCGAGAGTTGACATGTTGTTCTAATAATTTACAGCAAATTGGTGTGGAATTTGCTTTACTATCACTTCTTGGATGGCCCCTTACTTTGCCTGTCACTAAGTAGAGAAGGTCAAGGCAGTATTCTGAAAAAAGGTGGGGGGTGGGGGTGCGGATTTAGTAGATAAAAGACCCGAAGCACCTATTACTGTATAACAAGTCCCTGATAAATCTGTGATGGTAGAAAGAATGCAGTAGTGAAAGGCATGACCAATAGTCTAGAACTCTTCCACCATTAGTTCAGCCCAGCATATATTTTTTAAGTTTCATAGTATTAAAATCTTTTCTTATTGAATTGGTGCTGTGAACTTGTTTCAACATTGATGTTAGAAGAAATGGTTAATCTATTACAGATGAGATTAGTTTTGCTATGACCACAATCTATGAATGCACCTATCATGTAGAGAGTGGTAGTAGACATTATAAGAAAAATAGGATTGAGGAGGCAAGATTGAGAGTGGTAGTCAGACTTCTATGATGACCACAATGATCCCCACATCCTGGTATTCATACTCTTACACAACCGTCTTCTCTTGAGTGTGTGAGATCCATGACTTTCCTCTAATAGAATACACAAAAGGTGATGGGAAATCACTGCTGTGATTAGGTTACAAAAGACAGCAACTCTCATTTGCTAACAGACTGTCTTTATTGCTGGCTCTAATGAAGCCAGCTGCCATGATAGAAAAGCTCACACATGGCAAGGAACTGAGGATGGCCTCCAGCCAACACCCAGAAAGAACTTGATGAGCTCAGTCCCATGAGGGACAACCCAAGAGAACTGAATTTCGGCAAAAATCACTGAGTGAGCTTGGAAGTGGATCCTTCCCCACTTGGGACTTCAGATGAAACTCCAGCCCTGCCTGATACCTTGATGAAAGCTTTGTGAGAGACCTGACATCAGAAAATCCAGTCCATCCTGCCCGATCCCCAGAGACTGTGTAATAAATATGTGCTGTTTTAAGCTGCTAAGTTTTGAGGCAATTTGTTGAACAGTAATAGATAGCTAGTCCAGAGAGTGACCTTTGAAAGAAACTCTTGAAAAATACATAGTTGATTACTGAAACCAAACAATAAAAAGAGCACAGGAAAAAAGACCACTTCATGAGATGAGAAACAATGCTTTGCTATTTTATTTCATGGCAAAGGAGAGAAGGCTCTTATGTGAGTCAAGAACAAATGGAATCCATAAGTACTCTAGGGGATGGTATTTTTGGTGAGAGGAATAAAAAGATTATAAACAGAAAGGAACACAGTCAAATACTCTTTTGCTCCTTTCACATAACTTTCATTCTTTCTTCTACCTCTCAACAGTTGTAGTCATATAGAACCTGGTCTTCTCTAGTGCAGCTTTCCCTAAGTAGTTCAGAATACTTAATACGTTATGTCTGTGATTTGGGTCTACTTAATAAAACCATGTCACCTATTTTAATAAGATTTTTCTAAATTTAAGCCAGTGGTTCCTGATTTTTAGGATTCCAGGCCAATTTAAAAAATAGATTGGGACTGACACAGCATTGCCAACTTTCTGTTTCACTCAACAAGGACATGAAAACCTTCACCAAAGCAATAACATCCTACCATAGACTACTATCATTTTATGAAAAAAGAATTTTTAATGATAAAGGAATGAAAGCTCAAAATAAGTGATGATTATTTAAAATTAAGTACATGTAGTGTTATAAGAAACTTTCACATGGTTTTGGGTTTTTTTTCTCATCCTGCTATGAAGCAGTGTAAATTTTGCCACATGTGGACTAATTTTAGGAATCACTGATTTAATCTATATAACTCTCTTAACAATAAGAAGCAATAAGAAATTTCTGTTCCTCCCATTTGACATCCCCAACACCAGATTAGAATAAGAGCCACCTCATCCTTTAGTTATATCTGATTTTATCTTTGCTGCATAGGTGTGGTTGGGGTCACCAGGTAAATTTGAATTTCAGATGAACATGAATATTATTTTACATGGAAGAAATATTACATGGCACATGCTTATGTTAAAAATTACTTACTGTTTATCTAACATTTAAATTCTGCTTGGCATTCTGGACTTTTATTTACTAAGTCTAGTCATCCTAGCTGCAGAATGAGTTACTCAGGAAAAGTAAAGATTGACTTGAATAATTATTACTTAAGCTTAAGCTAGAGTTTAAAAAGAGGTAAAAGTTTTGTGTGTGGAGGTGGAGAGGATTTTTTCCCTTAGAGCTTATTTTCACACCGATAGGAATTGCCTCTACATGAACTACACTCAGAACTCACTTAACAAGAGTTGTATCTCTAGTATAGACATTTGACCCTCTCCTTGGCAGTCTAAATTTTTACATGGACAACTAAAGTCAGCAGATGCAATGACCTCAGCTTTTTTGCTAATGGACCAACATCTGAATCAGTTGAATAAAAGCTGAACTACGATTTCTCTGCTTTCATCTTCTTGAGTCCTTTCTTCAGCCAAGGATGTTCCGCAGAGTGCTTTAGCCCGTGATGTCCCATCTCAACCACACATCCGTACTTTCTTTTAAGGTTCAATTGGATTTCCCATGTATTAGGTTCTCCCCTTAAATGGGGGGGTTGGGGGAAAGTAGATAGCCATTGGAAGTTCTTAAATATTTGCGAATGTATGTATAGAAAACCCCAAACTTGAGCTTAGCCCTCTTTTTGTTAAAAAAAGAGATAATTATCAGTGGTAAAGTTATTATAGCCACAATAACTCCAAAGTGAGCCTTAGATTATTTGAAAAGATTGAAAAAGAATGTAAAAGAGTACCAACACTCTTGAATACACCTCAAGTTTATTACTGTGTCCTCTTACCTTCTAGAGATTTATGTTCTTCCCTTTGGTAAACAGAGTTCTAGCCCCACACCTTTATTGTACCGATGAGGAAACAGAAGCTGAAAAGAAATGAGAACCTGGCCCAAGTTCTAGGACTAAATGTCCCCTTTTGAGGAAGTGTTTTCTCGTCGATATCCTAACAGCCATTGCCTAAGAGAAACAAGGGGCTTGTGCAGAAATTACAGCCTAGGGAAGGTAAGTGCATTTCCTAAGATCATCAAGCAAGTCACAAAGGGTCAGAGCTAGAGGTAGCAATTGAGACGATCAAACCCCATCATTTTATGCATATCAGAACCAAGGCCCACCAAAGAGATAATGGCTTCCCAAAATCTATGAATTCAGCTGCAAAACTGGAGCCCCAGACTTTATTTCTGCTAGACCATGCCACCTCCTGAAAGACAACACATTGAGAAATTCTCAAGTCTTCTGTCTATGCTTTTCCAGCAAGTTCTTCTGCCAAATCCAGGCCTGTTGAAGCACAGCCTTAAGTTTCCCTGGATTCTAGATCACTGGGGTTCTCATTAAAAGTGCAGAATCCTAGGGGGTAGGGTCCTCCCTTCTGCATTTTTAACAAGGCTGTTTCTGATGCATTCTCAATTTGGTAACCATTCCCCTAAGCGTAATTGAGGCCCTTATTCATTCTTCCATTAACTGTTTTCTGAAGCCTTGGTGTGTGGTGAACACACGTATGTAAAAGATATCTTCTAAGTAACAACATGTGTTCTGGGTTTAGATGGTAAATAAATCATCCACCAGCAGGCTTACTCTGAATTTTTAAAATCCTGGGAAAAAAATGAAGTGTGTATGTATATGTGCGTGTGTGTGTGTGTGTGTGTGTATCAGCACACACAAGTTGTGTTACAACTCTTTTGGTAACAAGACATAAAATTCTAACTGGAGCCTTTACAATAAGTGAAAGGATACTGGATACTTCCATACCCAAGGCAGGAAATCAACTGGTCTCAGAGACATCCAGAATGAGGGACTCAAATGCTGTAAGAACTCTCCCTCCATTATTTATCCAGGTCATTCTGTCTTTCTGTGGGTATCTTCTTTATTCCTCCCCTTTCCTTCCTGCCTCTCTCTCTCTTTCTCTCTGCAAAATAAACTTCTTGACGTCTCTGGTCCACAAGGAATCAAGAGACTTCCCATTCATTTCTTTACCCCTACTCCCACCCCCACATAAACACACTGAATTGAATTCCTTCCTCGAACTGGCTCTCAGCATGTGCTATGCCCTCTGCCTGGAAAGCATTTTGCCTGACAGCTTCTTTTCCATCATTATAACTCAGTTCAAACACCAAATCCTAAAAGAGGAATTCCCTCGCTAATGCTTACTGGGTACTTACCCCATGTAATTGTGGCTCACAAAATCCTGGAATATTTGACAATTGGCTCTCATTTAACTGCTCATGTCCTGTTTCTTTGCTTATTTACTTTATAACATTTATCCAGATTTGAGAGTATTGTGTTTTTCTGCTAGTTTACTCATGTAACTGTGGCCATATCCCCTAACATGGGAGCCCCATGCAGTGGTGTGCTGGGGCTAGCTCAGACGGGCTCATGACAGCCAACTGTCAAATGATAAGGAGTTTTGTGAGCAGGTAGTTAAACTGTTGGCAGCTTGAAATTGGTCATAGCCATAGAAATTGACAAATGCTGCAAATCAGGACTTTTAAAAATTTTCCCAGGGAGTTACTCCACCAGCACGCCACTGGCCCATGAAAGCAAAGATCACTTTCTTCCCTGTTGCACTGTTAACACCTAAATGGATCCAACATTGAATGCGTGTCGAATCAACAGATGTATGACTTTTATTGATTTAGAAAAGTTCTTGCTTTTGTCTCAAATCTAAAATTCTTAGGAAAATGATTCATTTGCACAACTAAAATAAGGTGCTCATGCCTGAACAGCTAACTATGCCAAAGGTAGCAGGATCATGTGCCAATCAGGGACTAGTCCACTCACAGCTAGCTGTGTTGACGGGGAAGGAGGCACCGTTTCCAGAAAAGATACTGGGTGAACAAACCAAAGAAAAGCAAAGAAAAAAAAACGTTCACTACTTTTACCTCTCCCGCTGGACTAGGATCTTCTTGAGATTGAAATGATGTCTCATTCAACTTTGTAGCCCCTCTGCTCACCAGTACACACTAGTGAAGAATGCATAACATTCATTTGGATTAAAATGCAATTTTATTTTCTCATTATGGAGTTTTATACTAGCATACTATGGACCAAATAAATTCAGAAAATTATTCAGAGGCTTTCTCCACTGACCAGCAAAGCTCGTTAATATAAATGACTTGGAGATGGCGGGACTTCATTTGAAACCTTTGTTCTAAAACCCACTGGCTTTATTCTAGGAAACCAATAGAAGGAGCGAATCCAGGAACACTCCTCTCTTGCCTAAACCATTCGGAGAGCTCCTCAGGCCAAATCTGATAAACGTGCCTGCTAGACTCCGATCTGTGTTAACAAACCGCATATTGCATGCCCTAATGAAAATAATGAGCCATTTTTGATGAACAACCCTATTTTTAATTTTCCCGTTGTCCACGTATGCAGTAATAACAAGAGTGGCACAGAGCTCTTTTATAATTCTACCCCTTAGGTGAGGGATTTTGAACAGTAGTTAAAATCCAATTCTCTCTTTCTTTCAAAGAACATAATCAAAGTGCTGTGTCTCTAAGTGGCTGCTTTACCGCCTGACAGAATACGTTATTTGCCTTTTTCTCCAAAAAGGCTTTCCAGCAAGCGCTCTTGGTAAAACGATCTTGACAAAGTTTTGGAGAGAAGAGTGATGCTCGAACATAAAACAGGCTGAAATTAAGCAGCCGTGTCACATTCACAGTTGCTCTTCTCATTTGTCACCAACCCACAGCTAATTAAATAGAGGTAACTTTTCTCCTCCTCGTCCCATTGATCGCACTCCAGGCTTGATCTGCAAGCAGGTTTTTCTGTGAATTGTGGCCCACTGGAAAAATCTGTTAACATAAAGGTATTAGAAAGTTTTCTCTTCCATGGCCCCAGAGCAGATTGAAGCACTTCATGGCAATGGCAACAATCTTGGAAGGATAGTTTTCTGAAATTCGCCTGCAATAGACTACGTGCTTATGATGGGAGGCCAGGTGGGCAGGACTTACAGATGCCCCCACCACCTCTCAGCTCCCAGAAGATTAGCCATCTCTCTCCTAGTCCTGAGGCCACAGGGGCTTGTCTCTAACTACATTTTCAGGCACATATCAGATAGTGAGGGATCATTTTAGGAGGTGCTATAAATTTCAACTCAGAGAGAGAAAAGAGAATCACAGTGTTCAATTAGTGGTAAAGTTTGGTGAGTGACACAAGATTGAGAGAAAACTTGCTGTGAGTAAATAAATAGAGCCCCATCAGACAAAGGGGAGGGTCTCCTGGTCAGGAGTTGGTGGTTCTATTCAATTTTCTTTTCCACTCCATGTGTTTCATAGCCTTTTATTGTTCTAATAAAGACATAAGCAGGCCAAGGGAACTCAGCTGACGGGAGCTGCTTCACCCCACGGCGGGGATCCCAGGATCACACCTGCACAGACAGTGTAAAGTCAGAGATGCTCCTTGTTGGTCACAGAGTCATCGTAGGCTTTGTCATTAGGCCACATCCACCCTAGCCCACCCAAACTGAATTACACACCCCCTGCGATAGGAATCAGCAAAGAACGCTGTGATAGCGGGCCTCAACCTCGGCTGTACACTTCGAATCACATGAGAACATTAAAGAATTACCAAAGGGCCGGCCCAGTAGCACAGCGTTTAAGTTCCCACGTTCCGCTTCGGCAGCCCTGGGTTCGTCGGTTCAGATCCCGGGTGCAGACGTGGCACAGCTTGGCAAGCCACGCTGTGGTAGGCGTCCCACATACAAAGTAGAGGAAAATGGGCACAGATGTTAGCTCAGGGCCAGTCTCCCTCAGCAAAAGGAGGAGGATTGGCGGCAGATGTTAGCTCAGGGCTCATCTTCCTTGAAAAAAAGAAAAAAGAATTACCAAAACTGGGTCCCAGATCCCAGGGGTTTCTATTCAATCCGTCTGGGCTTGGTCCTAGATACGGTCATTTTAAAAAGTACCACAAAGCAAGTGGTCTCAAGATTATCAGAATTTTGAGATAAACCAGCTCTGCGTATTGACAGGAGGGGGATCCCCTCAGGCTGTCGCTAAAGTTGGGCACATTTCCTAAGATCCAGCTAAGAGATTCTAACGCACCCACAAACCAAGTCTGGGATACAGTAAATCAAGGCTTGAAGCTTTGTGACCACAGGTCTATAGAAATGAGTGAAGAGGTCCCGACGGGGACCGAGGGGAATGGAGAAGCCGTGCCTTGTCCGAAGGGACCAGGTGAGGCTCAGCTTCAGACAGTGGTGCCAGGAGGAAAGTTGCCAGATTGTCCAATTTTTCAGGAAAAGCTGGGAATTGGATTTCTCTATGAAATCTCTTGTTTGTTCAATATTGACTCATTCTCCTTTTAAACACAGGGCAAGCTAAAAGACATATGTCTATGGGCCACGTTGTTTGTGGGATATCTCCTGGCTCACAGACCTCCAGGTGCAGTAATCTGAACCGCTCCTGAAAAACTTTCTCTTTGATCAGTTAATCAATGTCCCCTTCTTAAGCATCTGCCACAAACATACAACTTTGACATGTGGTCTAAAATTCCTCCAATTAGGTACGTATTTGAATATAATGAAAACTTTTCACTTTGAAAGTACTCTCATACCTTAGATTGAATTAGTTCACTGTTATAAGCACTGAGGGAAATAGAATTATGTGGGATAAAAGAGAGGCTGGCCCAGTGGCATAGCGGTGAAGTGCGCATGTTCTGATTCAGTGGCCAAGGGTCCACCAGTTCAGATCCCAGGTGGGGACATGGTACCACTTGGCACACCATGCTGTCGTTGGTGTCCCACATATAAAGTAGAGGAAGATGGGCACAGATGTTAGCTCAGGGCCAGTCTTCCTCAGCAAAAAGAGAAGGATTGGAGGCAGATGTTAGCTCAGGGCTAATCTTCCTCAAAAAAAAATAAATAAATAAAAGATAGGTTGTGCGTCCACCTGAAGCATCATGAGAAGGGGAAGCTGCGGAGAAGCACTGGGAAGCCGTGGGGCGACACGTGAGCACCAGGTACCTGAAGACAGTGGCAGATAGGAGATTAACAGAAAGAAAGAGAGAAAGAAATAATGACACAGGGCTAAGATAGAGAAAGAAAAATATTGCAGGATTTCACTCATATGTAGAAGATAACAAATACACGGATAAAGAGAACAGATTTGTGGTTACCATAGGGGAAGGGGGTTGGGGGGGGTGGGCGAAAGGGACAAAGGGGCACATATGTATCGTGATGGATAAAAATTAGACTATTGGGGGTAAGCACGATGAAGCGTATTCAGGAATTGGTAAACAATAATGTACACCCAAAATTACACAATATTATAAACCATTATAATCCCAATAAAATTACTTAAAAAAACAGAGAGAGAGAGAAAGCATATGGTTTTATGGAGATAAACCCATGAAGTCTTGTCCCACACCCTTTAAAGGGAGGCCATTTATTATACGTAAATTATACCTCATTGAAGTTGGTTAAGAAACATAAAAAAAAGAATGACACAGGGCTACATAAACAAGCATAAATACATCCCTGCCTTCCTGGAATTTACATCTTTGAGGAGGAGACAGACAAGAAACAAATATGCAATACGTCGAGAGTATGTGAGGAGGGAGTAACGGGAGGTGATGTGGGAACAGTGAGTGGGGGGTAGAGGTGTGCAGGGCTCCGAGTCACTGCAGACACTGGCCTTCATCCTGAGTGACACAGGCAGGTGTTGGGCGCTTGGAAACAGAGGAGTGACACATGATGTGAGTGACATATGACGTGAGTGACATATGATGTGAGTGACACATGATGACAAATTTTAAAAGGATCGCTCTGCACTAGGAACTGCTGGATTGAGAGTGTGCGGTAGGGCCCATGGGGAAAGCTGGAAGCCCAGCTAGGAGGATAGTGCAATAACCCAAGCAACAGAGAACGTCTCCAAAGCTAAATGAGACTTCTGCTGGCAGGATGTCGGGAGATGTAGATTAGGGAAGTAAAAACAGCAGATGCCTGACGCACGGGCTTAACCATCTTCCAGTAAACTGGACAATTAATGCTTGCCGCCAGCCACATCCTGAAGCTAAGAGCTCAAAGGAGTATTACATTCTCCATCATCTCCAGCCCCATCGTGAGGAAAAGAAATCCCTCCACTCAAGTTGCAAAGGTCTAAGGGTTGTAGAAGTCAGGGTAGTAAAAAGAGAATGATGCTTTTACTCTGTAAACAGCCAGCAAATGTTTGAGTTATGGATAACAATTAAGTCCTAATTGGCAATAATGTAAACCTCTTCTGAATGGATGTGGTAAATATTGAAACAAACGAGCTGCTGTTTTTCAGACCTGGATGGCAGTCAGGCAAGATGAAAAGCTAATTTCAGCCTTGGAGGCAAACTCTGTATTTTAATCAAGTGTGACAGAGAGGGAACAATAAATTGCCGTTTAAGGTGAGGGGCTCTTTACTTCCCGGCTGCAATCCTTGTGATAAGTTGCACTGCCCCTTTGCAAAATGAAAGCAAGTTATGGCTTTGATCCGGAGCGTGAGGAAACATCTGGGGAACCAGCCGGAGGCAGAGTTCAAAGACAGCTGCGAGCTGAAGGCAAATGGTCCACCTTCCCAGCTGTCCGTGTCTGTGAGGATGTCTCGTGCTATTCGGTTGTCCTCGCGATAGCTGGCCAGTGTAATTAATCAAAGTTTATGCTGAGAATCATCAGAATAAAGGTGTGTGTATAATACTCTTGACCACAGTGCAACCCAACATTAAAATTTAATTATTAAGGATCTAAAATATTAACTTAGTAATTAATTTATACAAGAATTATTAACTAGGTGCCAATTATGTCCAAAGCATTGTTATAGGCACTGGGGAATCATCAATGAACAAAACACATAAAGTCCCTTCTCTCAAGTAAATTACAGTTTATTGAAAATATTAATAGCTGAAACTCTGAATTTCACTCTGGCAGTCAAGACTGTTCTAAGTGTGTTATTTGAAGTGACATGTGTATTCTTCATAATAATCCAATGGGTTAATTACTTTTACTACCTCCAGTTTGCAGATGAGGATTTTCAGGCACAGAGAGGTTGAGTACTGAGCCCCAAATCACACAGCTATGGCTACTGGGATACAGCAGCGAGTCAGGCAATGTCCTCTTAGAGCTTCAAGTCTAGGGCAGGAAGAAAGCCTTAAAGAAGGAACTGCAAGCATTAAAACTGTTCAGAAGGAAATGCATGGAGTTGGGACAGGGGAAGGTAACGAGACCCAACCTAGCTTGAATTGTTTTTTTATTACAGCAATAACGCTTATAATATGGCCTCTCGTAAACATGCATCTATTCTTGTAACATGTCTGCTGATTTGAGGACAATAGTTGGTTTTGTTCTTTGCTGAAACCAGCGATCTGGAATCTAAAATTTCTTTCTTCATACTCATTTTGACCTCCCTCTCCCCAAATTCCATTAAGAGTGGGCTGAACACGGGAGGGCGAGAGGAATATTTTCTAACACATTAAACTTCTTGAATCAAATAATGTATATAATTTATATATGTAATGTTCTGAAGATTTCATATCTTCTCTGACTTTCCATCTCCATGTAAATTATTTATACATTTTAATATTTCAATAAAGCCAGTAGGGTTCATGTTGCTCTGAATCTCTCATTCTAATACTCAAGAAAGGAAATCAGCTTGTAAAATATTTGCTTTATTAATCTGAACATATTGAGGAGATTTTCTTAATCATATAGGGTTTAAGGGTATGATTTTTAAAAAAATGAAAAGAAAAGAAAAAAACTCTCCCAGGCCCTGGGAGTCTCAGGTGCTTACCAGATGACCCAGGGCTGTGTCCTTGTGTAACTCCTGCTCTGACTTGCCAGTGGTGAAAGAGATATAGAGAATTAAAAAAAATGATAATGCTGAATTCCTAAATAAGCTTTGTTAATTACCTGATGAAGAAATTGTGGGCTTTCTCATTTAACGCGGGCCATCACAACACAGTAAAAGCTCCCAGCTTCCGGCTCATGTTCTCCAAAGGTGTCTGCAGGTGGTCGTTTAAGCTCCACCCACAAAGCATCAAACCAGAGAGGCATGTTCATTCAGTCCCACCAGCAGCACATTTGGCAAGTTATTCATCTTCTCTGTTCCTCGATTTCCTCAAGTGTTAATGGGAATGATAACTGTATCCATGTCATAAAGCTGTTAGGAGAGTTCAATTGGTCCACGTACGAAGGACTCCTAGAGCAGCACCTAGCACGCAGCGAGTTGAGCACGAGTGCTATGCTGTTGTTGTTGTCATTGTGCATTCACTTCACATATGTTTATTGGACACTCACTATGCTCTCTTCTCGTTATGAGGGACACAGCAACAAATAAGACAAGGCCTCTATTAATTGCCATATATTCTCGTAGGGAATATAGACAATAAATATACAAGCTAATTTCAGCTTCCATTAACGGTCATAAAGAAAATAAAAAGGCCTGATGGAATAGGATGCCTCCTTGGGCAATGTCAGGTCAGGGGAGTCAGAGAAGCCTCTCTATGGAGGTGACATTGGAGTTGAGATCTGAATGGAGGAGGAGGATGTGCCCGGGGCAGAAGTGGAAAGGATCCTTCCACATCAGCAGAGAACAACAAAGGTAAGGATCTTGCCCCGGGATATGTCAGCTTGCAAGAGGGGAGAGAAGCCCACTGAACTGGGGGAGAAGGATTAGAGGTGGGGTCCCAGAGGTGAGGCAGCACCAGGTCCAGTCCTGCACAAGGGTGAGAAGTTGGCTTCTGTGCCAACTCTACTGGGAAGTTCTCAGAATCATACAAGCTTGGAAATAGCATCCTTTAACCTCTATCTTAAAACAAAGCTCTGGCTCATGTTGGAGCCATTTATCCAGTTACCAGAAGTGAGCACATCTTTCTCAGACTCGGAGGGGAGACAGTGTGAGGGATTTACCATGAATGTGAATCTCACAGGCGTCAGAGCTAGAGAAGACCTCCAGAGGCTGAAATCCAACATCCTCGTTTTATAGAGAAGGAAGCAGCACACCTCCCGATCCATCAAGCTCAGACTGGAGAGAAATGTTGATTGCTTTGCAAGTGCAGGTGCTGAATAAATTCAGCACGAGGCCTGAAAGCACAAGCTGCACCTGTGTTCCAGAAAGAGGACCCTTGCTAGGTTCTTTATTACCCTGCACAAACGATCGGCTTCTCTTTCCTAAGTCTTCCTGAAAATATTCCTCCAGCCCCCATCATCCATACTCACTGCCAGGCAGGGCCCGCAGACACACAGGCTGTGTGCGGGGACCTACCTGAGGACAGGTGTAGGAAAAGAAAAGAAAAATACACCAGGGAACATGCTCCCCAAATGAGGTCTGTGAATTTGGGACCCAGCCATGAGAATTGCGTGCGTGTTCAGGCTGCACTGAGGTAGTGGGTCCTAATCTTATGTCGTGCCTTCATTAGGAAGGACGGGGATCTTCAGGGAAAGAAAAGAAAAAAATAAAAGAGCTCACCGACATTCTGATGCTGATTGCACCTCAGAAACCTGAGCTGGCAGATGGGAGTTAAAAAGAAGTATGCCGGTGCCTGAGGCGGGTCTTAATTTGTTCCGTGGTTCCATTTGTTTCCGTTTTTAATGGTTCGCTTCACCAAATTTGGCACCGGAAAAAAATCTGGTGCCCAAACCTTTTGGATTAAAGTGGTTAGATAAATTTGGGATGGATACTATTATTTAATTTACACCATCTGGAAGATGATATAAATCCAGAGCTAGAGTCCCCAGTAGGCAAACTAAGCCGATGGTCGGGCCACCAGCAAAGGCAGAGGTATTCTTTTTTTTGTAAGAAATAGATATTTTACAATATTAAAAAGTCTAAATAATAATTGTGGGGGTAAATTTGTTGGACATCCGTTCATCTTTGTATTATTTACAGATTATTTTGAACTTCACATGAAGTAGGAACTTAGGTCATAATCTTTCTAATATTCAGGGCTTCTAAAAGGCTTAATCTCCCATGGTTGATGACTAGATGGAAATGACAGATGATGTATGAAAGTGCCTTGGTTTATTCCAAAGACTGTGGTGGATAAATGTTAGCTCTTGTCCTTTCTTCCCATCTACAGCATTGCCCAATGCCTTACGTGTATTTTTCACTTTATAGTTTTAAAAGAGTTTTGGGGACCATTATTTTATCTGATTTTCACAACAAGCCATAAAGTAACCTAGATTAAGAGGCTCTGGAAATGACTGAATTACTAGTGACATGTTAGAGTCATTTTTTTAATACAAGCTGAATGACTTTCTCCTTCACTATAGGTATCAAAGAAAAAGAGTAGTGGGCAGGAAGAGCTTGTGTGTTTACAATTAATACCAGTGTTAAGGTGAGCTTTACGAACGCTTTTCCTACAACAGAGTTTTATGACACATTTTCTTTAAAACACGTTTGATAGATACCACACGTCTTGGGGATAAACGTTGGAGCCCTACGTTAAAATTAAGAAAATCTGTATAGTCTAAGAGTTTAATGGCTCTGAAAAGGTTTGTCTTCTTTACATTGAGCATGAGAACACATGGGGAGATTATCTAACTTAAGAAAAAGAACTGATGCTAATCAATGTTAATTTTACCTGGAACCATTGCCCCGTATTTCATTCGTGAGTTTTAAATATTCGGCGTCCTTCCCTATCTTGTTTATAGAGAAAAATACTGCACATCATAGCACCTGAATACAAAGGTATTTTTAGGTCCTTAGGATTGTTTCTCCTCTTTGCAAAATCCCTTGCCTAACCTATGATTCCTTTCATCGAGTTTGGGCCAAAAGAGATATGGAGATGGAGATGGGGAAAGATAGAAATAGAGATCTATTTCACATTTCCCTTCTCAAAAAGAAGACTTCAGTTTCTATTCCACAATAGGAGGCAAAAGCATTACAAACCTCATTACACAGCTAGGCTTAGGTGGTTTGCTCAAAATCTCATGGCTAGAAAATTACTGTAAGGGGATATAAACTCTGCCCCTTCAACTCCTAGAGACTTTTTATCCGCGCTATACCAGGAAATAGCTGGTCCCATTTAAATTGGATCTAGCCGGCGATATGTTGAAAGGGGAAGGGAATGTTCACTTTTCCAGGCTAACGTGATCTTGATATGAACCTGCAGATCAGATAGGACCAAGTGGAAAGCCCCCTCCTCCGGTGTCTGTCATTTCACTTTGATCACGATGAAATGCAGCCATTCCTTGCCCTGATTTACCCTCCTGTGTCACATCTGCTCCTCCCTAATGAATCTTCATTCATTATTTTTTACATCCATGTTTTTCTCATTCATTCAAGTAGTTGTATAGGTGCTTACCCAAAACCAGGTGCTCTTCTGGGAACGGAGGCTCAAGTGTTGAAGACAAATAATGGCCCTGCCTCCAGTAGTTCATATTCTGCTGTGAAAAGAGAGGTAAGTGTGAAGGAAAGGAGAAACAGAAGAGCCAACACATCCTTGGACAAAGGGCAAAGGGGTCACGTGATCAGGAGCTGCTGCTTTCAGGTGGACAGGAAATCCCTGGAAGGTAAACGTCCCTCCTGCTTGCTACCTTCTGCCTTTTGTCATCTTGTGTGTGTGTGTGTGTGTGTGTGTGTGTGTGTTTGTGTGTGTGTGTGTGTGTCTCTATCTTCAGAGTAGAAAGACCAAGAGCAGCGATATTATACAGAGAAAAGAACAAAAAGCCTGAGATCTCTTGAATCAAACAAAATGGAATCCTGAGTTTAAACAAATACACCGGATAAAGACAGAGCTACTCCGATTGACTAGAGGGCGGAGGATCAAGACTCCAATCGGCTTGTCTGTTTCTGTTTCGCAGAAGCGCTTTGGTGGTGGTGTGGGCTCCGAGGTCCGTGGGACTATGGAGCCTGCAGAGCTAAGTTGGAAACCATGGATGGCCTTGATTAGGTGTAGACCTAGCCTACGGAAAAGAGGAAAAATGTCGGTCAACTTGTTTTTAAGGACGGTCTTTGGCCAGTGTAACCAAAAGAGTCATTTTGGCTCAGCCTCACACTCCAGCGTGAGAATTCCTCTGTAAGGATATGAATTTGTCTGACAGAGTGGACAACAGACTGGGAGTAAGATTATGGGATTAACTGCTGGAGTCAGAATACATAACTTCAAATCCTAACTTTCTTCCTACTGGCTACTTGGCTTTGGGGAAGTTACTTCTCTTATCAAGTTCAACTTTCCTGTTGTAATAAAAATTAAAAGATATAATGCATGTAAACATACCACATGGTGCCTGGTATACAGTGAACATGCAATAATGTTAGCTCCTGTTACAGTAGAAGCTCTTTTCATCAATCTCCACTTAACTGACTTGACACCCTCCATTGCTGCAGCAAAACATGGTGACGGATGCCTGCCAGTCCCTAGATGGCTCGTTCGTCTGTGCACCTGCGCTTCCACTGGGTAAATTCTATGCAAACCGAGATCAATTGTAATTGCTTATGCCATTTGTTCCTGTTATTGAAAGCATAAAATCTAGTTAAACTTTGCACGAATTGGTGAATATTAGTGAAAGATAATTTTTCTCTGAAAATTAGGTTGAAATATTTGGAAAGATGGACAGGTCACTGAACTAGGTTTGACTGAGAAAGTCATATAAAAATGAGAAAATTGTTAAAATATCTAAAAGTAGTCTACACACATTGTTTCACAATATATATATTTTTAATTTCTTCTTAATTCATAAAAAAACTAGGAACTATCAATATGTGTTAAGGTAAGATTTACATAAGAATGATGCAGAACTCCAACACTCAAAGAAAAAGCCCCTGTCCTACAATAGGATTAGCAAACGAATGGAAATTTATATGTTTTAATTTAAAATAATTTCTACTCTATTAGCTATTATTTCCATTTAATGAATATAAATGTAGTAGGCAGAATAATGGCCACCCAGGAATGTCCATGTCCTAATGCCTAGAACATGTGAATATATTAACCTTACATGGCAAGGGGAAAGTAAGGTTGCAGGTGGAAGTAAGGTTGCTAATCATTTGACCTTGAGATAGAGAGGTAATCCCAAATTATCTACTATAATCACAAGAGTCATTAAAAGTGGAAGAGGGAAGCAGAGGAGGAGGTCAGAGTAATATGATGGGAAAAAGATTCAACCAGCTGTTGCTGGCTTTGATGCTGGAAGAGAGGCATGAGCCAGGGAATGTGGGAGTCTCTAGAAGATGGAAAAGGCAAGGAAGTGGATTTTTCCCTAGAGTTTCCAGAAGGAACAGGGACCTGCTGGCATCTTGATTTTCACCTAACGAGACCTGGGTCAGCCTTCTGAACTAAAGAACTGTAAGATGATAAATTTATGTTGTTTTAATACACTACATTTTCGCCAATTTGTTATAGCAGCAATAGGAAACTAATACAGAAACACAAGGCCCAGAAGGTTGAATAACTTGCCCAAGGTCATGCAGAGACACCCAGTCTTCTAACTTCAATATAGGATTCTTTCTGCTCTCACCCACTTCCTCGTTACACATCAAAACAAAAATTAAATTTAAAAGTTATGCTTCTTAGAACGCTAAATCATGTGATAATTGATAATGAAGCAGCCACTATTCTTTTATTGTTATTTCTATTTTCAATTACCATTCCCTAAATGCTTGTAATGCATCAGGCTTATTAAGGTCATTACATACAGAACTATTCTTAATCCTGAATTCAATCTGTAACGTACAAATATTATCCTCTCGTGAAGAATAAAGCTCAGAGAGTTTCAGTAACTTGTCCAGGGTTGCCCAACAAATGACAGAGCTGAAGTTTAAGCTCAGGTCTACCTAACTCAAAAACCTGTGGAATGAAGTCCTTATACAACTTTGCATGCTCTGCATTCCTCTCCCCACACCTTCTCCCCTCCAAAATGGGCAGCATCATCAGGAAACTTCCTTGAGCCATGTCTCTCTACACTTGGGTTAATGTCTCATGGCATGAATAGCTCTTAGCAGAAAACTGAAAGATTTCTCTGGAGGGAGTCAGAATTTAGATGCAGGTGGGAAGACAAAGTTAAATAAAGCCCTCCCTTTGCAGACCCGGAGTGCTAAGAGCCTCATTTTGGAACATGGTGCCTCCTGCTCAAGACGGAGTAAATGACTTTCTTACATCCTCTTAAAGAAATGGGGAATATTGAATGAATTCATCCAAGAGCCCGCACACTGAGTATAAGCTATTTGCTTCATGTTGTTATGACTATGAATTGTACCCTTTAATCATTGACGTCTGCAGAGCACCGCCACCACTTTAGATTCCTTTTTATCTACAGTTCTGCTTGTTCCTGTAGATGTTGCAGCCTCCTTGCAGGACTGAATATATTACTCATTTGGTATAAATATGATATTTAAATACCCTCCATTTGATTTTTTCTGCTAATCTTATCTTGACCTCCTCTCTTGAAGTATCCCCTTGCATTTTTTAAATTCGGCATAAACCTAACAGGGAGAATTTAAATTCCCATCGTTTCATGGAGAAACAGTATTTTTTCAAACACTAAGTTTAGTTAGGGGATTCAAAACAAAAATCCCTGAGCATAGTCTTGCCCCTCCAAAGTTGAAAACAATGGAGTTTGTTTTATTAATATTTAATATTTACTGTGCACCAGCCAAACATACAATTCTGCATTAACTGCCCCTGATATGCACTGTGCCCTCCTGGGTATTTCCAACCTAATGATATCGTGATCAGATTTTCTTCCATGTCAATTTATTTATCATACTTGGCACATAGCCTAGTATTAGCTTCAACATTCACTCTAAGAGGCCAAATCCTTTTCTCCCGGCAAAAAAAACAATAAACTTCTTTTTAGAAAGACAAGTGGGGAGATGAAAGAGAGGCTGTGAAATAAGTTATATAGTTACATAAGAAAAACAATTTCCTCTTTGTAAGTTGAATAATCTTCAACCCAATAAATACACATTAGCTTAAAATTCTGAGTTCTAGTCTTTGAACCAACAGGTCTTTCTTATCTGTACCAATATTTCTTCATCTGCTTATCTTAAAGGCTCTGCTTCTCCATATCCTCTCCGGCAGTCCTCAGAGTGAAGACATTTATTTTCTTTAACTCTTCACCAATCTGCGTTTGCAGCATAAATGCAAATATTTATCTACTTGTTGTTATTTTTTCCCTCTTATCTCTCCAGGCCACTGCCACACTACGCTCCATTCATGTCTCTTGTGCCTTAAGAAAGCCCAGCATTTCCGGTGTTTTATCACCAGGAGTTGCAGCAACACTGCAAAGTGATACTTGGTTTTCCCACCAGGAAGTAACCTGTGTCACGTTCAGGCTTGTGCAATCAGGCAGTAAGCTACACAGTTCTACCTGTTGTCTTATATTAAATCCTTCTCATTTCTGAAAGCCATTTTTACTGAACTGGACAGATACTATTTATATTATTTATGATTGCCAGGGCTGAAAAACATTAGATTGAAAAGAGCTTGAGAATAACCACTCCCTTCTTCTTTTTTTTTAAATATTGGCACCTGCACTAACAACTGTTGCCAGTCTTTTTTGTTGTTGTTGTTCTCCCCAAAGCCTGCAGTACATAGTTGTATGTTCTAGTTGTGAGTGCCTCTGGTTGTGCTATGTGGGACACCACCTCAGCATGGCCTGACGAGCGGTGCCATGTCCGTCCCCAGGATTTGAACCCTGGGCCACCAAAGTGGAGCGTGCAAACTTAACCACTGGGCCATGGTGCCAGCCCCTCCCTTCTTGATTTACAAATTAAAAAACTGAATCAGAATGATTCTATCTTTCCATTCTTTCTCTTTCACTTCCAATTTCTTCTTCTCTCCCTCCCACTTGCTAAACCTTTCTTCCTTCCTTCCTTCTTTCCTTTCATTCTAGAAACATCTATTGAGTGACTCCTTTGTGCCAGGCACAGTTCCAGGTGCTAAAGATATAGCAATGTCCAAGGCAGACTGTCCCCAACTCCCATAGGACTTATACTCTAGTGGAAGAGATGGACATAAAGTAACAAATTAATTGACAACTCCGATAAATGCTGCCCAGGAGAAGGACAAGAGAGTATAAGAGCAAATAACAAAAAGGTGTTTGTACAAACTTTCTCAGGGGCAGTTTGCTAATCTGTATCAAAGTCCTCAAAATGTTCATTCCTTTTAATCTAGAAATGGCACTGCTAAAAATGTATTCTAGGGCAACAGAGATGTGCTCAAATATGTATGCACAAGGGTAATGCTGCAGTGTCATTTACGATAGCAAACAAACTGTGACTAATCTTTATGCCCGATCAGGGTAGGTTAAGTAGAATATAGGCTAGCCATAAGAAGAGTCAGCATGTGCCTGCTCAAAATCATGCTATAGGGGAATACTCCTTGGTTTATGGAAATGCTAACAATGTTAAGTGAAGAAAAAGACAGGCAACAAAACAGTAGGCATAATAATGATCTCTTTTCATACAAAATACAAAATGGAGAGAGTGATACAGACGAACCGAAGTCAGAAGGAGGCCCGCCGACATCTTGCTGATACCTGTCTTCAAGGAGTGGGATTACAGACGATCCACCCCTTCATGATTTTTCAGGTGTCCAAATTTTCTTAAATGAGTCTGCGTCTCTTATGTAATAGATCCCTTTAATATTAATTGTTTAAAACTGTGTGCTGAATCCTACCGGTCTGTGTATCTCCAGCACATAGAGTATGCTTTCATTAAATTTCTATTGAACAAATTCAAGACATTCAAGAGAGGAAAGTTAAAAGTGAGTGTGTGTGTGTGTGTGTGTGTGTAAATAGTTTAATTCCATTTAAAGGATTGTGAAGTTTTGTGAATATCATATGAAACAGCTTCAGTCCACAGGAATTTTTCAAGTGCCTCCTCATTATGATGTATATATGCTGTGTAGATTCTGAAAGAAAAAAAGAAGATTGGTTGCTGAAAACACATAAATTCCAGATTGAAAATGTGGGCTTCTCATAATTATAATGATAATAATGGCTCATTACATTGAACAGCACTTATAAATGCAAATTCACTTTCAAGTTCTTTCATATTTATTATCCCAAATACTTTCTCCCAGAAATAAACTCCTTGGCATCCTAACATTGCATTCATTCGTCCCTTCCATCTTCAAATGAAGAAGTAGATATGGTTCAGCTAAAATTCTGTCTTCAACCATCTAAACAACTGCAACCTTTCCATCAATAACCTTTTAGGGATTTCATTAGGTGGATAGAAATATCTGAAATCTCTTTTGTATGCTAACTTCTTCAATTTGAAAATAAAGCCCATTAACCACAGCTGTCAAATGTAGGAAGGAAATTCCGCCTAGGGTGGACGGAGCGCAGGGAGTTGTGCAGATGGAGATCCAGGCCACAGGGAGAGAGAGAAGGATGCATGCAGAAGCTTACAACGCTCAATATCATACTGTGAATTCATGATTTTCTTAGCATGTGTAAACCGAAAGACTTTAATCTCACCCAAGTGCACATATTTCTTTTGGATTTGCATCACTTAAATCCATCCCTGGGATGAAATAAAATAATTAAAAATGATATTCTTCTCACGTTGTGTTTTTGCTTAACAAAATGAGTGATAATCCTGGGCTTTTATCTGACAATAAAGTTCACTGCATTCCTCACTCAAATTGAGCATTCCTCCCATTTGGGTGTCTTATGCTCTGCCTATCCATACCCTGTTTCTGAATACTCACAAATTAATGTTGACTAGACGATGAAAATTCTTTCCTAAAGGTTTGAAATACCAAACACCTTACACAAGGCTCAATCTCATGCATTACCATCACAATCAAACAATTATCCCAACACACCTTAGATGCTTTTCACAAATCTTTTCGAATGTGTACTAAATAGCGTTCATTATGTTGCTCTCAATTCACAAAATTATGCAGTGTTTTGCAATGTTTACCTATTGGCCCCATCTTTCTGCTTAAGTTCTAAAAAATAAACTCAAACCATGTCTCTGAATCATCCATTACGCTAGATGTCATGAGAAAAGGAGAAGTCAGGAGTGGGCTGGGTCTACAAGTATATGTTGGAGGATGTGAAACGGATGCTGTGGTTCTACGCATCCATTTCCGTCAACCATTTATACATTTGTTTGAGGATGGCTTTAGGTAAGACGCCTCATCACAAGGGTTGGCTGGGTGTGGCCAGGGTGACAGAGTCCAGCAGAGCCTGGGACTCAGGGTCAGAGGAAGAGGGACTCCAATTTAGGTACTGACAGATGAGCTGAACTCCAAAGCTCCAAGCCCAAGGAGGGTGATAGCAGTCTCAATTAACTCTGAAACGGGATAAGTTGTAAATGTAAAATTGTAACACCTCCTACAGCGCTATTGGAAGAAGAAGGTGACATGAGCGTAAGACTCTCAGCACGGTGCCTCATGCACGGGTGAGTTCAACACATTTACTTTATTATTATTACTATTTATATACCATAATCATCTCATTTCTCAGATGAGGAAGCTAAACCTCACATCTTTTAGTTTCCATCCCACTCCTCTTTCCAAAACACCCCACCTCTTGGTTAAACACGTTAATTACATCTTTTAGTCAGGTGGGGGTGTGTGTATGTGAAATACAAATGCTTTCATACTGCATTTCTCTCCTCCCTCATGTTACTTCTAGACAAAGGTGACACATGATTTAAGGTTTATTATTTTCCTCTATTAATCTGTTTTACATGATACTCAGAGCTTGACTGTTTGCAGAACACTTCATAGGTAATAAAGCTCATTTCATCCTCACAGCAATTGCGTGAAGAAGGCTCTGCTATTATCGGTATTTTACATGTGAGGAAAGAGAACATAAAGAGGCAGGTAGCAAAGGATACACTGTTAAGTGGCAGAGGTCAGGGAATCTGGCCCCAAAGTTTATGCTCCTCCATCGTTCTCCATGGCCTCTGTATGATATTAAAATCAGAAAATTCTAGAATTGAAATTAGAAATTTCTAAAGTAAATTGGCACAGTTTAGAAGTGAACCTGCATTTGAGGGTCACTGCCGTGACTCCCACCGACACATCAACTGGGCCGTTCTCAACACCAACAAGCCATTGAGGACCTACTATGCGCAGGATGCAGTAGTCAGTGATTTAGAGGCCATAAGGCAGATCTGGGCTGTGGAAGATTCTTTTATGTAGGAAGTAAAAGAACACAAGTCCTCTAACAATGACGGAAGTACCAAAGGTCATAAGAAAGTCATAAAATAAAGCAAAACAGGAATTCTGAGAAGTGAAGCATTATTTTTGGCTAACAGTTTGGGAAAATCTTGCCTTTGTTTTAACCAGTTTCAAAATGGAGCATTCAGTCAAGCCCTCATTAGTCAAGAAAATAAATGCCACACCCAATTTGAAGTTAAGCTGCAAAAATTCATTCATTTTCCTGAACCGTCTGAACAGAACAGGCTTCTCAATGCTGGGCATTTACCACCTTAGACTAAACATGAGAACTGGTTGATAAGGGGACAGAAAGAGCAAGAATACTGGATTTAGACCTAAATCCATAGATTGTAAGTCATTCAGGTATAGCACCTTTGACAAGGATTTTATTTTTAATCTGTTATATAAAGGACTACAAAGATAAAACAGATTTCCTTTCTTTTAGATTCAAAGATTCTGAATAATGGCAAATTTAGAATTATGGCAAATCCCTGTTGTGCCCACACCCTTTCAAACAAACAGGGATTAAAATACTGAAACACAGGCACAGCCTCCAGGTCCTCAGGAATTTTGGTTTCTCTGAGTTCCAACTAAATTCATTATTATTATTATTAATAACTAAAATTTATTGAGCAGGTATCATGTGCCATACACTCCACAAGACATGTTATAGTAATTATTTTCCGTGATTATTACAACAATGCTATTAGGCAAGGATTCTTATTCTCTATAGATGAGGAAATGGAGGCTACTGAGCTCAATGGTTCACCCGAGGTCTTGGATTGGTGAGAGTCAGAGGTAAGAATCAAACCCAGGGCTAGCATGGTCCAGGCTGGAAATCGTAACCTTTGTATCTGTCTGCAAGAAGAGACGAATCAAAGGATGTTTAAAAAAAAGCATTCAAAGAAAAATAGCTCCCAAGAACTAGTGCAACTTTCTTCCAAATAAAATAACTGTGTTTCTTAGATTCTAGATTTGTCTATCTGGCATCCATTCCACAGGATCGATTATATTAACTATCTATTCTTATTTTCTGTATTCTTGATGCGCTAGCATTTGAGGGTCTTACACACCCAAGGAGAGACTGACCCTCCCAGGACTAGCCAGTTCCTAAACATGATAACAACTTGCCTAAAAGCACGCTTTTCACAGGAAAACCATCCAATCCCAAGTCTATACTGCTAACAACTCTCTTTATCTGACTCACACACAAGCCAATATTTCCCCTGCCCTAAATCATCCCAGGGCCAGATACCAGCAACTAGGGTCCACCCTTGTAGTCCAAAGCCTGCCAACATCATTCAAGCTAGCCAATCCTAAGCTGATTCCCTGGGCTGCCTTATCTTTTCCACAGAAACCCCGATAAAGGCTCTGGCCTCAGCTTTCTCTGCACTCCTGCTTCTGCCTCCTGACCAACAACTCATGCTTCCCCACGTGGCCCTGTGGGGCTTGTGGTGACCACTCCTTGCAGGAAATATAACTAACAAAAGTCTTCTTTCAATGGCATTGGCCTCTTTGTGTCATCGACTCGTTCACCTCTATAAATTAAAATCCTGTAGGTAAATATTTTAGAAGAATAACAAAGAGAAAAATAAAATTACTTTATTGCTAAATGATATAGTAGAAAATCTTATCTTGACTGAGGAGATCTGGAGAAAATATAATCATGAAAAATAATCTCATGTCCATGTGATGTAGGCACTCTCTAGGATTTTTTTTTAAGAAGACTAGACAGGAAAAGTATTCAGAAATTTGGACATTTACTAATATTTTTGTGGATGATTATTTTCTAAATAAACTTTTTACTCTGGAAAAATTTTAGATTTACAGGAATTTTGCAAAGGTAGTGCGGCAATTTCCTGTATCACCTTTATCCACATCCTCCCGTGGTTAACACATTTCATAACCATGGTGAACTTGTCAAAACTAAGAAAACAACATTGAAACATTGCTATTAACTAAATTCCAGACTTTATTCATATTTCACCCATTTCTCCAGTAATGCCCTTCATCTCTTCCAGGATCCAACCCAGGGTACCATATTGCATTTACTGTGGATGATTTTTAATGTCAGATGGTTGGTTACGTGTCCGTTATTAAGGAAACATGACACTTTGACCTATGAGGAAAGGCGACTAGGACAAGGATGTTTCCCGTCAGAAGAACTGAGCTAATGAGCAGGGGCTATCATTTTTAAACAACAAGGCATTCTTGAATACAATTCATGCTTAGGATTCTTTCATCAAGATAAACAAAGCATTTGGTGTGGGGGAGGAAACCATAGGTGACAACTGCATCTGAGGAACAGTGACAGATCTTGACTCTTAGAAGGGAAAGCTGAATTAGAGGGAAAAGATTTGACATTGTGATATCGATTATGATATTGATAGGATGTCAATTTTGCATATTTTCAGGATGGAAATAAGATTTAAATTCAATTTACCAAACACCCTCTCCATTCCAGGCACTGATTTGGGTATATCCATTATCAAAATAATCAAGTGAGGTGTGTGTTTTTATCGTCAGTGAATAGAGGAGAAAATGGAAGCTCAGAAAAATTAAACAGATTATCCAAGCCAACACCGCTCTGGGAGAACTGAGAAAGAAGCCCACATCTTCTAATTCTAAATCATCATCTTCATCACCATCATCATCATTGTTTCTAATATTTATTTAACAATGATTTATTCATTATGCTAAAACCTAGTTGGCTATTGAATATTTTATAATTTAATTCTCACAACAACCCACGATGTACTTGAAAATTGCTGAGATAGTAGATTTTAAGTGTTCTCGCCACACACACACAAAAGGTAACTATGTGAGGTGATGAAGGTGTTAATGAATTTGATTGTGGTGATCATTTCACAATGTTAAATCATCATGTTGTACACCTAACAGATGTACCATTTTTATTTGTCGATTTACCTCACTAAAGCTGGAAAAAAAATGTTTTCCTGGAAACTCCATCCAGATTCTCCATTTACATCTCATTGTCTACCCTTATCTTCAAGGGGGGCTGGGAAACATAATTTTTCAGCCTGCACAACTGTCTCTAGTGATTAAGGGGTCCCCTCGAAGAAGGAAGACAGCCGGCTGATACTGCCAGAGCCCGTGTAATGTGAGATTGCTTTCACGGTGAGCGTGTGTTACTTTTATGTCTTTATACAATAAAAATCATTTCCATTTTGGAAAAAAACGAAAAACAGAAATTTGAAGATGGGTAATGTATGCTTGCCTTAATGGGGAAGAAGAGTCTGAAACAGTGACTACTCTTACGTGATTTGAAGTACCCCAGACGTGTCCCTCAACAGGCACAGTATGGGGGCTCATAGGGAACATTTTGGAGATACGAAGGGACATTTCCTTTGGTTGTTACAGTGAAAGAGGGATGGCGGGGGGCATGACTGTAAGTGGAGGACACTAGACATCTCTGTCTCAGACAGCAAAGGGCGCTCCTGTAATCTGAATGACTTTGAAATATCCCCGTTGACCTCCAGGAAGGCCACAAACTGGTTCCCAATCTTCTGAGCGTAGAATCTAACTGTACTTCACATGGAACCTGGAATATCTTTTTCACAGTTTTAAACACTCAGTTTTCCAGGGGCACAATCTCTGTGTAAATTGATGTAAGCTTTTACTTTGGTTTAGAACTTTACCGAGTCATTCATTCAACATTTTAGAAAATTTCAGTATTTTCCAAATGCAATAACCAACACAATACACCTGTATCATTGTGTAGATGAGTATAAATAGGCAATTCCAAATGTAAGTGCAAACTTTGACTATGACATTTTGTCTTGTAGCGCGGTCAGGCCTAAATGTTCCTGTATTGAAATATGCATTATATTTTTATTGTTATAAATCATAGCAGTTTTCTCTTATTTCTCACTTACATTATGAGTAAGACATTATATTTTTAAATTACATGCTAAGCAGGTTATGTTACCAACAACTTTCACTCCTTGAGATTAAAAGATATATTATGAAATACTTGTTATACAAATTGACATTTGTTTGGATAGAGTTAAGGATCACTGGTGTAGTGAAAAATAACAGGAAATACCAGTAAGAGCACCAATATTCCATCATTTCCATGTATTTCTCTAATAACCCCTGACACACATGAGCTGTAGTTAAAGCAGGATATCTGTGAGTTCCTGCCAACTGGAAGAATAAAACTTCTTTTCAGGACTACACCATGTGTCCCCATAAGCCAGGGGGGTATCACGTTAACACAAATTCATCAAGCATCTATTAAGTGCAAGGCACTACTCTGAGTAATAAACAGAACCCATTTTCCTCACCTTCAGATCTCGTCTGACGGTGGTTAAACTAGACTTTGAAGATTTCATGATAAACCTGGCAAATGAGATGAAGGTTACTTGATTTTGTGTTCAAGTTGAACATTGATTCCATTCTCTGCAACAAGGTTTTCTCATTAAAACATTTTTATTTTGCAAATATTTATCTACAAACATTTGTCCTTCCCCCCCCCCACCTTTTTCTGGGAGAGCTCTGTCTGTCTATGTACTTAGCTATATAATAAACATTTTTCATTTGTGGCAGCATTCAGGAAGTAGAACCTTACCAGATTGCAAACCTGAAATGCTATAAAAGTTTTAAGACATTGCAGATTATTTGCTAAATTATTGACAACTATATTGTTTGAAAGTCTTGCAAGCTAAAAGTGCATATTTAAGGAGAAAGACTGCTGATGTGGAATCTCTTAGGCTCTGACCCATCAGTTGGTATGCAACCTTACTTTATAGAACACCCTTTGAAATCAACAGGAATTCTGCTGATTTAAGGAGATGCGAGCATGCCTCCAATAGTGATGTGTGGGCAGCAGGTACCTTACCTCTCACAGAAGGACCCCATGTCACATGTCTGACTACAAAATCAGGCATCCATTCTTCTCCTCTTAACATGTGACCGATGAGAAACATTCTTCTTCAAAGGAAAAGGCAAAACTGTACAAATTTAAGCTTCAGACTCATTCATCTTTCCAAGTCAGATTACCATAAATAACCAACCTTTATCTGTGTATAAGCAGAACATCGATATGATTAACAAGATGAAACAAAGATCAGCTCTGGTACCATTGTGATGGTTAATCTTACGTGTCAACTGGACTGGTCTAAGGCAAGGCCAGACAGCTGGTAAAACATTATTTGTGGGTGCGTCTGTGAGAGTGTCTCCAGGAGAGATTAGCATCTGATTGGGTGGACAAAGTAAAGAGATCTAACCTCACCAATGTGGGGGGACATCATCCCTTGGGGGCCTGAATGGAACAGAAAAGGTAAAGGAAGGGCAAATTTGCTCTCTCTTCTTGAGCTGAAACGTCCATCTTTTCCTACACTTGGACATCAGAGCTCCTGATTCCAGCAGCCCCCTGGTTCTTGGGCCTTTGGACTAGGACTCAGTTATACCACTGGCTTTCCCGTTCTCCAGCTTGCAGACAGCAGATCATGGAACTTCTCAGCCTCCATAATGGCATGAACCAATTGCTATCATAAATCTCTTCTTACATCTATATCTATATCTGTATCTATATCTACATCCTATTGGTACTGTTTCTCTGAAGAACTCTGAATAAACAACCACCCTGCAAAAATATATCTGCCTTTTGAAGAAAGACTTCAAAAGTTGAATATTAAAGAACAAAAAAATGCTTTCTGATTTCTTAACTAAAGCAGCTGCTGTCTAGATTCCATCACTGTAACACCTCGCCCTGCTTTCTTTGTTATAGTACTTACAGCTCTCAATTTTTATATTAAAGACATGCCTGGCTCCTCACATCACCACCCAGGAATATAAGGTCTCTGACGACAAGAATTTTGTCTATCACATTAATTTCTGTATCTCCAGTGCCTATCCACAATGCTGATATAGAACAATAAGTATTTGCTGAATAAATGACCAAATGTCACCCTATCTTACATACCAGTAATTCTAGCTGAAGGGCAATTATAAAGAGGGGGAAGTGCAGATAAATAGAATTTGTGCAACTGTTAAATTTTCTGAGTATATCTTCTGAGATGATGGCCCTAGGTTATACAGCATCTAATACAAACTTTCAGCTTTTGGAAGCTGCCAGGATTTCCAATGTCTCATAACCTTTGTGAGGCTGATTAAAATCAGTGCTCCTTACACTCATGATATTTTTAATGGAAACAGTCAGAATATAGAGCACAGTTTTCCATTCCGCCTCTCCTATCTTCTAGGGACGGGACTTTTCAAAAGTGAGTAACCCTGAAACTGAGGGTCTTCTTGGACTGATCTTAGAAACTAGGCTGCTTCAGAGACCTCATGCTTATCCCCTAGAAGGCATAGTAGGTCAGACAAGGTCCCGGGGATAATGAGACAATCCGTGGTTTCCCTGAAGCCTGTCTTGAAAGTAGGATTTTATGCTCCAGATAGAGACAGTTATGGATGGAGCAGTTCCGTCTCTTTTTGCATTTTATGGGGAAGTAGTCTCAGGCAGAAAAGTCACCCTTTGAATGTTTTTGTTTTTGTTAAAGTCTGTCTTAGAAATCACCTTGCTATTCATTCACCCAACACAAGACCCTTGGACATGGATTAATTTTTCTAATATGGGACTTTGGAAACATCCAATCTTTTCCAAAGGGTTACTCTAATGGCCAGCTAACATTTTATTGGCTCTGTTTAATTTATACTTAGAGCAAAAGGAGTTTACGATTTCAATTAATAAAATGATTCTATTGCAGAACACAAATAATAGTTGCTGAGAGGTTTACATAGAAGGGTGAATGTTTTATTAAACAATGATGACATTCCATTATTACTTATGGTATAAAAATTAAAAGAAGGACCTTTAAAAGAGGAAAAAATATTTTATTAGAAAGGATTGTTAATATTTAAGATTTGAACTAGGTGATCTTGTGGCATAAAGTGACGTATAGTCACACATCACAATTTTGGACTAATTGGAGTCCAGGTAAATTACAAAACAATTTCAATGAAATGCAATTTTCATGCTGTCAAGTACTTTAATAAACAGATAATATGCTTCCTGGCAAAATCCTTTCACAAAGCATAGGTAATTTTCTTTGAATAGAAGGCACGAGTAAATGTTAGTCTAGCTGAGGTCAGATCATTATGAACTCCACATTAACGAACTGCAACTAAATCAGTTTTTGCTGTGTGTCTAAAGTTCCTGATACGTTTATGTAAGGTTTTTAGGGGCCAAAAACAAATATCAATGTTTAGTATAGTTCTTCGAACTATTTGTGCCTGAATCCAAAATCTTCAAATTCTACTTTAGGACTATCTAAATTTTAATATTATCTGCATTAATAAATAAACTTATCTAATTTGGCCCCTATTTGCAATGCAAAGTCAAGCATTAAGAAGTGAACCATTAAATGAACTATTCCAGGAATCTTTTCTTTGATTGGCCAATTAATTGCACAGGGCAAAAATGGCTCCGTCATAACTCTAGATGCATCTTCTCTGAGATTTCTGTGCCATTTGCACACACTGCAAGAGGAGGCTGAATAACCCAGCTTCCTTTCCTTATGGATTCTGTTGGAAATATGATGCTGTATAAACCCCCAGCAAACAACAATAAATCTGGCAAACGTTCACTGTGTCTGTGAAGATGGAATGATTCTCCCCAGACAAGCTTTGGAAAATAATGTATTGATTTCTGATGGCAATTTATTGTTCTTTGCAATCAACTGTGCTTATAGTGTGGTCTTAAATTATGGCCCTTCCTCTTTCATTCCTGGTCTTTGGAATGTGAAATCAGGAAGCTGGAAAGTTTCAAAGAGGTCACCTCCAAAATACATGGCATTTAGATGAACGTTTTTAGTCATAAAATTTCTATTCACTTTGGTCTTTTTTTATAGAGCTGCATTAAATGACACAGCGTTAACTAAATGTTGGTCTTTCAAGCGAAGCACCTCTGACCCATTCAAAACAAAGAGCAGTTACAGAGTCCCTAAAATCTAGGCCTCTGCTTTTCCCTAAACATTGAACCCCAGTGTCATCCAAGTGGGGGCTTGGATGACTTGACATTCTAAGTGTCTCACAAATAGCCATGTGAATTGATTTGAGTCTTCATCAAAAAAAAAAAAAAAAGACAGGATGAAAGGATTAAAAAAAAAAAACCTCTATAGGGGTAAGCAAGAATTATTTCTGAGATCATTTATATTTCTGAGCATTCGGAAAGTGGAAACCATTGTCCTCTATTATCTGAGCTCATACAATGAAAAGTTACTCTCCCAGATACAGTTTTGGGTTTTTTTCTTAGGCTGGGTTCCACAGAAGCAGAACCTGAGTCAGGGGTTCAGGCACAAGTTTATTGAGAAAAATATTGAAAGAGAAGCGCGTATTCTCTTCACTAGACTTAAAGCTGGAATAATGTAGGTCAAGGGCTTCTGGGCATCTGTCCTGCCATTGTGTAGACCCTGAGCATGCAGTCAACGTGGAAGGGAGCAGAGACAAAAATGGAGTGGCCTGGACCCCTGATATTGTTTGAATCCCTGAAAACCAACTCTAATTTGGGATACTTTTATTATATAAACCCAAAACCAGATTTTCTTTTTTCTGCTTATCTCATCTGAAATGAGAATTTCTATCACTAGCAATCAAAAGTTTTAGCTAATGGAGATATCAGGCTAACTCCTTGAGAATACCAGGCTAAAGAAGATTGAAGAGTCATTGAAACTTCTGTGATCCTAGGCTTACCTGCCTTCTGGAAAATTCTACCTTACATCCTCCAGGTCTTTTACAGTAACAGGGCTATATATTCCTCTGCCGATTATGGGTTACTGGTTATTTATTCCTGTTAATGTGTATAAATATCTTAGGGAAAAGTAAAGCTTTAAAAGAAATCAAATATGAGAACCATATCAACAGAAGAGAAGGTATTGAAAGCAAGTTAGATGACGGTGGTATTTAAGCAAAAGATGGTGATCTAAATGTGACCTGAAATTGTAATTTCTATTCTGCACACAACTTTCTTTCTTTTCGTAATGAATTGTTTCAAATCTGACATACATTCTGAAATTCACCAGTCCCTACTGTTAATTATCTTACAGATGGACCATGTCAATTTGGCCCAGACACATCGCACTGTATAGCTTTGCTTGATATCTCTGATTTTAAAATTTATGTTGCCTATAAATAGAAATGGAAGTGAATGCTTTTTGACCCAATATTTTATATTGATAACTGTTTACAAACAAAAGCAAAAACAATGGTTACAAGATGAAGCTTTATCAGTCACATAATATATAATAAGCAAATATACTCACTCTCATAGACATATCCAATTTTGAAAAAAAAATTCAGATAAATTAAAGCACCATACCAGGAATCCGCAGTGAGTTGAGGCAGAGATAAAATGGATGTAAGTTTCATGACAATTCCCAACTCTCTGGTTACAAGTCCAGTCTTTCGTCTCCTAGGCATTATGACACAAGTCATTATTTTACTCTAAATACGATTGACTCTATTTTTTAAAGTAAGCAATCGAAAAAAAACTTTGGTGCTCTATACCTGTTACTAAGTATTGATAATACGTCTATCTCTAAACTGCCTTCCACACTAGATATGAATACATCAGGACTGGGAACTACTCACTTAGAAACTTTGTGAGAGAATCCTTCCCCAAGTTTCAAAACCAATTTTTGAAAGAAATCAAATCAGAACCTATCCATCATTCCCCTCTCCAAGCATTTATTAAAGACCAACTTATGTGCTGGACCAGCAAAACTCAAAATTCTTCATGAAACCACTCATATTAATAGTATTACATTTCTATGAAGAAGAATATTATCGTAGTGTAATACTATCATGATCTCCTATTGTGTTCTGTTTGCACTGACATGAGAGTTCCTTCATGAAAATGCACAATCTCCTGAGGGCTGAAACCCAACATGTTCAACAATGTATTGCCAGTACCTAGCAGAGTGCCTGCCAAATAATAGATGCTTGTGAAATAGTTATTGAATGAATGAATAAATCTCAGAACTGTCACATACCTAAAAAAAACATAACCAGGTTATTACTTTGTGATTCGTTTACTGCTGCCGTACCTGTAGAGAAATTTCTTACTGGTTCTACCAAGTTCTACCTTGACCAGGACAGCAAGGTTTCCCCCTTCTTATCCTCTCACAATGAGTAAATGTCCCTGATCCTCTCTCCGGAGGAATTTTAAACGTACCTAAGGCTGATGAATTGTGGCTCCTGAAGTGAAAACTAATACTGGTGACTGAGAATCTTTCATTCCTCTCCCTGCTTCTCACAAGAAATATTCATTCCTTCCTTTTCCCTTCCATTTCAAGGACACACTGTCTCTCCCAGCTATCCAACTTCTCCAGAATTTGAGTCTCGGGCCCATCTTGCATCTTTCCATTTTCTGGCCTCTGAGAGAGAAGAAACTGCCTCTCCAAGCATGGATCCAAATCTGCATCTCATTGTTGGCCTTTTGGGTTCTTTGACTATTTTTACTTCACTATGGTCTTGGGTAGCTAAATACCAAGTAACAAGCCGATTAATATGTTGAGATATAACTACCACGCATCGTTAACAAGTTTATATAAAAAGATTTCTAATGACTGCACAACTATCCATTACATGGAATTGCCATAATTTTTAAAATCATTTTCCTATTGTTGGACGTCATTTTTAAAAAAGATTTTAAGCAATCCTGAAATGAGTGTTCTTGTACTTAAATGTTTGCGAATATCACTAATTATTTACCAGGGATATATTCTTAGGGAAGGAAGTACTAGGCCAAAGGATTGAACTTTTTTTTTTTTTTAAAGATTTTATTTTTTCCTTTTTCTCCCCAAAACCCCCCGGTACATAGTTGTGTATTCTTCGCTGTGGGTTCTTCTAGTTGTGGCATGTGGGACGCTGCCTCAGCGTGGTCTGATGAGCAGTGCCATGTCCGCGCCCAGGATTCGAACCAACGAAACACTGGGCCGCCTGCAGCGGAGCGCGCGAACTTAACCACTCGGCCACGGGGCCAGCCCCTAAAGGATTGAACTTTTTAAAGATGAATTCCATACTGGGATATACTAGACAACAGACCATCACTTGATTTAAAGGAACCCTGTAAAAGATATGGAGATAATGCCATATAAGCAAGAAGTCCTTGAAGATTGGTCTGCACATCCCAAGAATATTCTTTCTGGAAATTTTACCATTTGGAGAGTGAGAGACGGTACCGCAGCCCTCAAAAGTATGGTAGGTCAAATGCAATGGCATGTTGCTTGGGTGTTAGGGAGAATGTAATTGACAAACTTAAGTTCTATCTTCTGCATTTTGTTTCTCCTCTCCATTAAGTAAGGGTATCATTCTGGCAGGGAGAAGGAGTGGAGCTGAGTACCTTCTGCTGAGAGTACAGTTTTAATAAGGCAGGAATCCAACCTAACAAGCATCATATTTGCTATATTTGGGGGAGACGCATAAGTCAGAGCTGTTTTATTTCCTGCCAATTTCATTCCAAAAGCAAGCAAGTAGAATGCCTTTTCTTCTTGATGGGCATATGGAAAGCTTATGAATGCAATAATGAGAACTTCTAGTGCCCATTTAGACCCTAGGGAGTTATATAACTTTATCATCCTTTTTTTTAATTTTTATTTTTTGGTTAGAAGAACCCAGTGATACCTTCCATTACCTCCTACACATGGCCACCTATCGCATCCCCTGAGATGTTCCCAAAGGCTGGTGTTAATGTGCCTAGGTTTATGGCTTAGAAAATGAGGGCAATTTTATTTGACTGCTCCTTTAGGGGTTCCAGAAATACCATCTTCTTCATATGCATGCTTGAAATCAAATGCTATCGGTTTCAGGAATATTCCCATCTAGGATCACTACAGAATTTGTGGGGCCCAGTGCAAATGAAAACAGGGGGCCCATTGTTCAAAAATTATTAGGAATTTCACAACAGTGACAGCACAGTATTACACGAAGCCTGGGGCCCTTCTAAGTGTGGAGCCTTGCATGATTGCAGAAATCCCCCATCTTAAAAAAGACAAAGCACATTACCACCTTCACCACAAAGTCTCCCAGGAAGAATGGCCTTTTTCAGTAAAGAGTGAGAGTCTGGAGAGATTCAGTAATTTCATTCAGATTAAAGAATGCATTATAGATAATATGTTGAACCATATAAAACCATGAATATTTTTTACCTACAAACATAGCAATTTCATATGGTTCAACCTTATTCATGTTAACTGTTATGGTAGTGTATTTTCCTCAGGATTAATAACCTTCAGAGCTGGCACACCAAAAAGGAGAAGAGATGACGGCAACAATTGCCACACTTGGGGTCTTCTTGTGTTGATATTTGTCCTACAATATCTTGTACTGCTATGCATATGTGTGAGCTCATAAAAGTAATACCTCTGCATTGCAGACACCTGGAACATTTTATAACATTATTTTTAAAACAAGCACAATTATTCATTAATACTATCACTTTAAAAATTTTGTTTTCCATTCTAGTTTTTTGTTAGGTCCATGGATGTGTGGATGAATGGATAGCTGCATACATACACATATACACCCATACATACATAGATGCATAGATAGATGAATTTTATTACAACATTGGAGCATACTATGTGGGCAGTTTTTGTTTTCTACCTTTTTTCACAAACTATCATGTTGTGAGCATTTATATATGTCCATGGTCACTAAAACAAGATTTTGAATTATGTAATATTTCACCTTATGGGATTGCCATAATTCCTTAAGTCATTTTCCTATTGTTGGATGCCATCTTTAAACTATTATAAGCAAACTTGAAATTAATATTCTTCTATTTATATTTCTTTTGCGCACCATCGGTTACTTCTCTAGACTAAATTCCTAGATGTGAAATTGCTGCTTCAAAAAGTTGAACTTTATAAAGCAGTTGATATTGTCTTCTAGAAAGTTTAGACAAATTTACATTCCTGGCATCAGGACAGAATTCTTTCTCCATTGCCTACACCCTTATCAGCTTTAGGGAAGCATTGATTATTTTTTGTTGATTTCTTCTTTTTAAATACAGAAGAAAATGGGGACATAGTCTCAATGTGGAAGATGCAATAACGAGGAACAAAGAATTAAACTTCCCCTCCTTCTTACTCTCCGCCCCAACACACATATACACACTCGCCCTCACACTGGGCACTCAGCCCTGAGAGAGCTACTGTCTCTATTGATTTTCTGGTGCATATGCTTTCAGATGTTTTCATTACAATCACGGTCTTATATATGCCATAGACACATACTTTCTACATACTTGTAATCTTACTACTCACATTGTATTGCAGCGAGATTTTTCCATTTGACAGTATATCTTTGATAGTTTTTCATATCCGTAAAAACTGGCATGTGTCATTATTTTGTAATGGCTTAATAGCATTCCATGATGCAGATGAGCCATAAAGTATGTATCCATTGCCTCATTGACTATTTGACATTGTGATACACATTCGTGTATTCATCTGTTTTCTGTTAATCTGATATCCCGCAGGAAGATAAGCTTCGTGAGGTCAGGGTCGTTATGCGTCTTGTCCAGTCTGAATTTCCATAAGCTGCACACTTTGCATGCACTCATTTCTTAAAGGAAAGAACGAGGGAATAGAAGAGGGACATTTAGATTTCTCTCTGCTGCTGCGGTGGCTGCACTTGAACACTCATCTCCATCCATATGGTATGAGCGTCTCTTAAAAATAACCTAGAAGAAGAAAATCTTGCTCAAAACATATACAGTGTTTAATTTTTTATAAATACTGCCCTCCACAAAAACTTGACCAATTTTCACTCCCACCAACAATGTATGAGTATCTGCTTTGCTACATTCTTGCCATCACCCGGTATCAATGACTGATTAACGAGGTGGTTTTGAGCTTGAGAAAGAAGCCTCTTTATCAAGAATCAACAGGAGCTCCATGTACAGCTTGTCAGGCTGCGCACTGCCAAACTCTGGGGTGTCATTCATATACGGTACAGTGTGAAGGGCAGCCATGGGGTCCTCCAAAATGGCTGTCCTTAGGAGTGCAGGGGACAGTCTCTAAGCCTTTGCTCCTTTCTTCCTCCAGAACGTATGCTCACAATTAACAGCTGGCCGATCCTATGCTACTCATGGAATATCACCAGATAAAGACAATGTTTGCGTAGTAAATTGTCATAGAGATACAAAGTCAGCTTTCACCAAAAGCACTTTTAACTGAGACAAACTCAACTTTAGTGCCCAGTTTAAAGGGAGAGGAAAAATAATATAGTAGAAGCCTTGTTATCAGAACTAGTGGATCACTTGGTTAATTGAAAAGGTCACTTAAAGTGAAAATCAGAAAATAATTACATATATGTAGTTACACCAATATGTATATATGTAATATGCCATATATAAAAATATAAATTATAAATGTGTGTATATATGTGTGTGTGTGTGTGTGTGTGTGTGTGTAAAGATACAAACAGCGTATTTTAGTTAGGGTACATTCTATGCTGCTATAACAAAGAAACCCCAAAAACACAGTGGACTAATGAAGTTAGAAGTAGATTTCTCACCCACGAAAACAGTACCAGCAGAGGAGGCAGAGGTGGTCCAGGACTGAAGGGGTAGTTCTATCTCAGCACAGAGCTTCCATCATCTCTAGCTCCAAGGGGGAGCTCCAGCTGCCACTGCTGTATCTGTGTCCCAGCCGATGGGAAGAAGATCAAAGTGAGCACATGCCCATTCCTCTTAAGGGCATGACAAAAGTGGGACACATCCCTCTGTTCACATCCCTTTGGCCAGAGCTTAGTCATGTGGCCATACTGAGCGGCAAGGGCATCTTAGAAATATATTCTCTAGTTTGGATGCCATGGCCCAGCTAGCATTCAGAGTTTATATTATTAAAGGAAGAAGTAAAGAATAAATACTAGTAAGTAATCCAGTCTCTACACTAAGCAGTTTACTTTAACTTCTAAAAACATATAAATCAAGAATTTTCCCAAGTTTTTGATGTAGAATACAATCCTCGAGTATGGATCTACTGATTGGAATTCCACATTTTCTTTCTCACATGAAATAAAATGGATAACTCTAATTTCCACTTTCAATTCCTTGAAAATACTGCAAGACCTCAAAAAACTTTTAATGTTAAACTACATCTAGAGTTCAGACTACTAGATTTTTATGATATTTTCATTGTCTTAACATTTGTCTCCCTCACACCTAATTCAACAGCATTTTTTAGCTAATTGCCTTTATCAATTTTTTCCAAAACATTCAACTTAGTTTTCATGGAGATAATTCTCTTTTTCACACTTGTAATTTATCAGTTTACGTAATACTTAATTAAATTGTATAATTACAATATCAAGTACAATTACCGTTAACAGATTTAAGACGACAGAGCTAACACTTGGTCAGCACAGAGCTTAATACAAGTAGGCAGGAGAACTAGGGATCAGCCTACCGGCCAAGTGTACTTAGCGTGGAGGTGGACACAGTCCGTCTGCTTTACAGAGGGAGCGGGGAGAGTCAATTAATCCAGCCAGCTGGATGAGTGGACGTCAATTAACAGAGCTTCAGCTATGCCTTCACCAGGGCAAGCAATTCTCTCCTCCATCCAACCAATGAGCAAATCATTCCCAGAGTGAGTGTGACACGGGAGACACAAATTTGCTATTTCTTCCCCCATCCTCCTTCTCAATTGTCTTTCAGAGTATAAGCGGAAGAGTCACTGGGGCTTAAAGATGCAGAATTCATTTTTCCAAGGTACTGTCTAAAACACAAGCCACTACATCACGTGGTACTTACCTAGAAAAACAGAAATCTCTTCCTACCCAAGAGGAAAGTGGCCAGGTTGAAATCATTGACCTACAGTATGTCAGCTTCTAACATGATGCCTCCCTAAGAGATTTTCAAAGAGTTTTCTCCGTAGATGATTTTTGCCTTATGTACTGACCTTAGAACTTTCCTTCAGATAGGATGAGAATCCATTGAAATGGCATTTGCACTGAAAAGATACCAGTACTTTGCAATTTAGCTCCTAATGTGTAGATAAAATATTAGAATAATTTCTAAGCAGCATTCAGTGTTATTGGGAATATCCAGCATCTGCAGAAATTTATCAGTCCCCCATAGTCTCATCTCATCAATAAATTGCCATCTCATCTCCCCCCAACCTTATCAAAAGATAGCACAGTGCTTGAGTATTGTTCTAGGAGGATTTATTTCTAAATAATTGAGAACATCGATCTTAAAACTGAATTGCCAGACCGAGGACATTTCCTTCACGTTAACAAAGGGTGACAGATTCTTGTCAAAAACCAGCCCATTGGGACATTTAGAGACTTTGGGATTCCTGGTTTATTTCGAAAATAAGGAAATACTTTCTTTTATTCATATAAACAGAAAATATATTTATATAAATATAACCAAAAATATAACCTTTTTTTGATTTTGATTTTATGGTAGGTAGTTAATAACTTACATCAGACAAAAGGATAGGTTATTGTTATCTACTGATGTTAAGAGTATCTTTCCTTTGAAGAATAAAACAATGTTGTTTTTCCTGGTGGATTAATGTCTGCATAAGTCTCCACAGAGGTATGCTTGCGTTCACAAACATAGAATGTGTTGGTGAGCCTGAAATATGGAAATATTCTGCTATTTTTCTTGAGATGGAAGCATGTTTTTATGTATTCATCAAATATTTATTGAGATATCACTTTGTGCCAAATTTATCCTGGGAGCCAAACAGACCCTCTGCACTCATGGAACTGTCAATCCAGACAAGGAAACAGACAGAGATGCAGGCAATTTAAATGTTCAACACAGAGAACCACACAGTGTTAGAGGGGTACATTGGGGCACCTAAAGGCAATTCAGTTATTTAGGACAACAAAACCGTGCTCCTCTTGGATCCCCTCCCTCTCAACATTCATATGAAGATTGTGACTCTAATCTCAGAAATTTAACACATTTTTAAATTACCTTCTAGAAGATTCTTTAAAACACTTTGCTGACCAACATTCATGGATTGTCTCAGAGTTAAGAGTAACTGAGTGTTTCCACTTTGGCCTAGAGCTGAGGTCAACCAACTACAATGGATGCCACCTGTTTTTACATGGGCCAACAGCTAAGAATGGTTTCTTCAGTTTTTTTTTTTTAAGTTGAAAAACAATCAAAAGAAGAAGAATATTTTGCAAATGTAAACATTACATGAAATGCAAATTTTTGCGTCCATCTGTAAAATTCTATTGGAATACTATCATGCCCATCCATTTATTGTCTCTGACTACCCTCACACTGCAATGGCAGAGTTGAGTAGCTGTGACAGAGACAGTACGGTCTGTAGGCCTAAAATATTTACTCTCTGGCCCTTTACTAAAAGAACTTGTCAACCCTTGGCTTAGAGAATCCATTGACTTTTGAGATTGCAGTAAAAAAATAAAGCACATGGAATCCTAATGTTCTTAGTTGCATGTACCAACCAAGTGTCAATCAGCAGATTCCTCATTGTCTCTCTCTGCCTATCAGCTTTCCTTCAGTGGCCCCTAGAAAGAGATTATTTTGTAGTTGCCCACCCTGACCCCTTGGTTTCACAGTTAACAAGCCTGAGGCATGGAAAGGTTCTAAAGCTCCCCAGAGGCTCTGAGATCAATCTCAGACAAAACAATCCTTCTGAGTTTCCTCCCCAGCCCTTGGATGTCTGCTCTCACACACACCCGTGCTTGGCAGACCCCATCCCTCTGGAGCACCTGTGAGTTTCCTAAACATAATCCGAAGACAAAAGTGATGTATGTTCCTCTCTCTTAGGACAGAGACTAACGGGAAAGGAGAGAGGTGCACAATGGAGAGGGGGCACCAAAAGATTCGTTTATCCAGATAAATAATGTCATAATGTGATATTTTTAAAGCCAAAATTAATACCAAAACATTCTTGCTGAACAAAATATCACAATTAAAAAAAAACAAGATTAGTAATATTCATTCCTTCTGACTCATGGCTCACCATGGCACTATTACTGACCCAGGCGTTCTCTAAAATTTTGATATTTCACTCATCATAGGATTTTTTACATTCCTTTTTATCTTAATACTGCATTAGAACTTTAGTCATCTGGATTACTGTTTTTTGGTGCTCCCTTAAATTTTGTGCGTGAGGCAAGTGCTACAGTCTCTTTACCCCAGCTGTCTTAATCCATTCGAGCTACTATAACAAAATACCATAGACTAGATGTTTTAACAACAAACATTTGTTTCTCCCAGTTCTGGAGTTTGGGAAGGCCAAGATCAAAGCGTAGGCAGATTTGGTGTCTGGTGGGGACCCGCTTCCTGGATCATAGACAGCCATCTTTTCTCAGGGTCCTCACATAGCAGGAGGGCGCAGGGAGCCCTCCAGTGTCTTTCACTAATCATTAAGGGCACTAATCCTATTCATGAGGGCTCCACCCTCCAAACACCATCACACTGGGGGTTAGGTTTCAACATACGAATTTGGGGGTACACAAACATTCAATCTGTAGCATTCATCTTGGCCCTGCTTCCTCTGATTCATGTTTGAAATTCCCATAAGGACTGATGAACTTGAGCTGGGAGTGAGGAGAGTGGCCCTTAGCATTTTCAGGATACAGCAGACCTATATCAATTTGGGGAACACTGGAGCCCATAATACTTAGCACTTTTATAATGGAAAAGTAAAATTCTCCAGGGTTAAAAATCCATATATTTGATGTGAATGGGAAGACTCGAGCCCTCATTGGTTCCATTATAATAGGAACCCAGAGCGCACCTCTCTCAAGGTTATGGACAAAGTGAAATTACTGTACTATAAATCTGTCACAAGGGGGTGACTCCCAAAATGTGTCGGTGGAGCTGCTGACAGAGCTACAAATGACAGGCTGGGAAAATGCACCACGGTATTTGTGGGAGGCCAGGCACTGCCAGATTCAATGTGATTTCAGAAACTCATTACAAACCCAAATCTCTGAAATGCTGAACACAAAATGTTCTACATCAAGCCCTGGCAGTAGGTAAAAGTGAATCTGGAGAAATGTCCAAGCATGGAACAACTTCATTCGGTTCAGTGAAAATTGACCAAATTTCCACCATGTGCTGGGAATCAGGGATTCACATAAGACGTCAAATGTGCTGGGGAGGTTCTAAGCAGTGAACTTGTGCAGACTTATTTACTACTCGTGAGAACTCTATAGAAACTAATATTATCTACACTTTACACCTGAAGAAACTGAGGCACCGACATGTTCGGTAATAGACCCAAGGTCACATAGCTGATGAGTGGTGTACCTGAGATTCAAACCCAGACAATGTGCTACAGAGATGTGACACTAAACCAAGATAAACAAGACATTGCAGAAGAGTAATTTGAATTTGCAGGGTCTCCTAATTTCCTACTGGAAAAGTCAGTCATTTTATCCATTTATTAGAAGAATATCCTTGCTATTAAATACAGGCTGATTCAGCTATAATTAGGGTTCCTGAAACCTAACTCTTGAATGGAAGGGCCATTAGAGTATCTAATTCAACTTCCCTCTCTTATTTTATAGTTAAAGGATTTGGGGCACCAAGAAGTGACAGCTTGTTACCATGATAGATAATCATTAATCTTACACCTGCCTGAAAAACAACGATTCAGTAGCCAAGAATGTTAAAGAAAAATGTAACAAAAAAATAAAAAGACTAAGAAAGGAGAATCTGATCATTAAGAAAGAAACTTGTTTATTACCAGGAGCTAAAACTTTGCAAGAATGATTAAGGTCTTCTATTTAACTAAGGCAAAATTGTGCCCTAGATATTTGCATGCAGCTGTGTGTGTATTTCAGGTTAACATTTGCCCTCAAATCTTCCTCCAGTTTCCCTTGACAGCAAAGTAACCTAAATGTACAGCTGAACAAGTCTACTTTAAGGTTCCTTTTAGGGAGATTATACCTTGCCAGTTAGGAGTAAATTTCCTCACCTTATTTGCTATTCCTTAGACCTTTCTGTAAGTTTAGTACTTTCACACATCTTACAATAATGGATCTAAGACATTTGCAGCAAAAGAAGATTGCTTTTGCCTTTTCTCCCTCAAATTTTTTTCTCAACTAAATTCCACGTGGAGAAAATCATACTCATCAAGTACGAGCGGGCATTAGAAAAAGCATTAGTGACCCAGTTAACGTGTCTGCACATAGGTGCACATTCATCTCAACCTGTGTCAATTACTAAGGGCGAGAACTTAGCTTTCTCACAACCTAAACCTTTGGAAGAAGGCAAATGAAATGTAACTATCGTGCTTTTGCTCAGAATGAACATGGGTCCCAAAGTCAGAGAAAGGATGCCCCACCCTAGTTCCTTCAGAGCAAAGGCTCTCAAGCGGGGCAGTGTCATCTTCTAGGGAGCATTCTGGATATCTGTGGGGGCATTTTTATTGGCCCAATGTTTATGGGCCCTACTAGCATTTAGTGGGTGGGTCAAGGATGCTAGATGTGCTCTACAACATTGTACGGTCCTGACCTAACAAAAGCTCATTCTACATCCACCTGACTTTTGAACGACTCCATTTAACATACAGAAACAATGTATTTTTGGATGATTTTAATAATACTGAATTTTTCAGTAATGCTATTATCATGTAAATCAAGGGAAGTGTTTTTCCTTAATTTTGTTAAGGAGGTATGTATTTTGTTAGGAATTTTACCAAAAGTTAGTTGTTTACCATTTTGGAACATCATGTTAAAATGGCACTAACGCTGGTATTGGAGTGGCCCATACAACCCAGCTGAATCAGTTGGCATTTGTAACTATCACATACACTATGGTTTTATGCAGCTGTGTAAGTGCAAGCACAGACATGCCCTAGAATGTATACATTGATGTATCCATCTATCCATCTATCTGTCTATCCAATCAGCCTTGTACCACCTCTGACTCCTTTGCCTGTACTGTTTTGTGGGTGAGAAATCAATTTCTGTCTTCATTAATCCACTGTATTTTTGGGTCTCTGTTATAGCAGCATAGAATATACCCTAACTAAAACACTATACAGTCAATCATCGCTTAATGATGGGAATATGTTCTGAGAAATTCATTGTTAGGCAATTTCGTTGTTGTGCAAACATCACAGAGTGTACTTACACAAACCTAGCCTTCTACACACCTAGGCTATATGGTACTAATCTTATGGGACCACCATTGTATACGTGGTCCATTGTAAACTGAAACACCATTATGCAGTGCATGAGTGCGACCCTCAAATATTAGGAATCTGTTTGTATCACTGCAACTTAACTCTTCAACGCCACAAGACCCTCAAATCTTCAGTAAAACTTTTCTCTTTCACAAGCGCTTATGTGATTTGGATCTTTTTGTGAAACTAGAAAACAAGGCTGCATTTACCGTCTGGGTTAGACACAGTGTGGGATGGAGTCATTTATCGTGGAAGTAAGAGCTCAGAGAGTTGTCCATGAGTCTACTCCCAGCTAGTCCTGATTTCTATTTAAAATCAAGTTCAAAGATATCTAGACACGAATTTGGATGTCTGGAAGACTTGAAATAGGATTTGAGCTACACTAGTAGGTTGAATCATAGGAATTTGCTGATATCCAATCACACTAAACCCAAAAATCTTAAGCACTGGTTCACTCTGACAGAAAGCAAGGGTCTGGTAGCTGTTTTAGAGCAAATTCAGGCTCTCCAGTCATCAGATCTGCGGGCCACCATCATAGGTGAAATTCACCGATAATGTCCTATTTTTCTTTGTGTACTCAGTGCATTAAAAAAACCAGGAGCACAATAGGCATTCAATAAATATTTGATTAATTAAATAAGTAAGTAATGATAGACTCCACAAACCCAGAAGGATTCAGGAAGAAGTAAAACAAATAATTCACAATGAATTTGTAGAATTCATTTAGGCATTGGGGAATTGGATGAGTATGTACAGAGAGGCTTGGATTGTATGACTTTTAAAGTCGTATTTTATATGGGAATCTTTGGTAAATGTCAAAAATTACTATCTAGAATGCATCAACCAAAAGACTTCATCTCCAAGCTTAAAATATCATGAAGGTTACATGCAACCCCATTTTTCTAGAATGCATAGTTAAAATGGGATTGTCCTACAAAAGTATCCTGGTTTGTAACCTTATATTATTTCCAATTATTTGTTTTGCTATTTTCTGGCTTATGGTGAAGTTAAAAATTAATTTCATGGTCATGGTGAAAAGAAGTAATCATCAATAAATCTAAATATTAATTTGTTTCTATCTGCATGGCTTTCTCAGAACCTAATATGGAATTGTAGGATAATCTAGGTGCTATTGGTAGTAAACAGGAACAGAAATAAGCAATGGTCAACCTGCTTTCTTTCTTCTTGGGGAAGACAGAAAATAAGCTAAATATAGAAGTAAAAAGGGAAGGAGCAAGCTGTGTGAATAGAACATTCCAGGAAGAATAAAGCAATGGCTCTTTTATAGGAACCTGACCAATATGTCATAGGAGCTGTGAGGCAGCCAGTGTGGCTGGAGCAGAATTAAAGAGTAGGAAGGCAGTAGGTAAAAAATAACAGAGAGAGGGAAAGCCAGACAATGGGCAGTCAGCCATTGCAAGGACCTGGGCTTTTTCTCTGGGATGGGAAGTCATTGCTTAAAGATTATTCCACCTACTTCACAGTCAGGAAGCAAACACATCTCTGAGTGAGAGATTAAAGGAAGGAGGACAGCAAATGGGATGGAGGGAAGGCAGGAAAAGGTTATCTTGACAGCTTAATTGTTGCTGTGCTCTTTCCCTCCTCTTGCTTACTTTTCCCCAACTAAAATTCAACACGAAAGCTTTTCAATGAATTTAATCACTTCCTTTTATTTCTTTATTACAATCAAGTGGATTTGCATGTTAAGAGTATAGGATGATAAAAATAACAGAGAAAGAACGTGAGGCTTTTTAAAACGAAAATGTCGTTCTGCTTTTAGACTCCTTCATTTGGGTCAATCTTGATTATAGTTCTTTGGTAAGACGTTAAATACTTGTGAGGGAAAAAAGCGATGTAGACCAAAATACATTGGATAAGGGTGGTTCAACAAATTATTATTTCTATGTATGGTCAACATGTGAAACTGAAATCTCTACTCTCAGCAGTCAATTTTTTAACCTTTCAAGGAAATTTTCCTGTAGAAGGGAGTAATTACATATAATCAGATTTAATTATGTTAAGTGGAATGAGATGCAATATCCTTGCCAATTATGCCAGCAAGTTGCTTGCCTGGCCTTTTTGAGTGTGTCAGCAAGAATTCTTCCAGCAGCAGAGAAGAAGCCTGTTCGAGGCCATTTCTCAGATAAAAGGAAGACACAATGATCTTTTAAGGTGAAGAAAAATATGACAAAAAAATCCTTCTTAAATCTCTGTCAGTTATTTCTTTCCTGATTAGAGAAAAGCCAAGAAAATGTCCCTCACAATTTCACATCCAAATTCCAGTGCTGAGAATGTCTTCGTAGAATTCTTGTATCAGGAGACACTCAACCTAATGTGACAGCAGCTAGAACAGGAAGCTGAATTGCTTCAACTTCTCAAAACCCAGGTTTGTTTTTTCTACAAATTCATGGGAAGAGGAGGAATGAACTCTATCTTTTGGAGTTGGGTTTCATCTGCACCTAAGAAGATCAGGAAAGTCACCTTCAACCCTATTATTCTAGAATTCTAAGACTATTTACCTTTAAAGATTATTAAACTAAGATGTAAGTAAATTGGAGATGGCCTAGATACTACCTCAAATAGCCAGAAAAAGTAGATGACTATGTGGAGAGATGACTCTGAGGGGAATCAATTCAGCATCATTGGGGTTCACAGGCAGAGCATGAGGCTCCCTCAGCAGTGGGAGGGGTAAGTTATTCAAGGACCCCACGTGTTAGATTTGGGTGGTTCCCAAATCTGGCTGGGCCTCAAAATGAATTACGGGGTTTTTATTTGTTTCTTTTTTAAATGCAGTGTTCTGGAATCTCAAATCAGAGTCTCTAGGAGTGGAACCCTGAAACCTGTCATTTTAAAAGCTCTCCAGGGGAGACTGATGTGACTGGGCCCTGAGCCCGACACAGCATCCACTACATCTTTATTGAATAGCTGTCATGGACCCAGTGCTGCTTTAAGCCTTGGCTACAAAGTAGAGGTTAGCGCTGAGTTAGGGTTAAGGTCGCTAGGCCTGTCTCATGGCACTCCCATTTTCTATCCCATTTACTTGAAATCTCATGGTTCTGTATTCATAATAATAAGAAGCCCAATCAAAAACATATTCCATAGTATAATATAACCAAGTAATAAAATAAAAGAGTTATAACTATTAATATTATTATTGAGTATCACCGTTATAATAATAATAGATAGGTTGCCAGGGTTCGAATCCTATATAAATACTAAGTAGGCAATATTTCACTTAATTCTTACACCAATCTATTGACAGATGAGGAAACATGGGATTAGAGATATTAAGTATATGATTTACCCCCAAGGTAAGTGAGATGGCATCAGGCAGCAGGAGGGGGTAACAAATAACAAAGATGAATCTTGTTCTGGTCCATCTGACCCTCAGGTAGTGAGGTCTCCACTACTGTGCAGCTCCTCAGACACCTATGTGTATGTCAATGTGCATGGGTAAGCGTGCACTCAGTGAAGTTCATGCGATATGCAGAGTTTCAACCAGCAGGTCTGAAAATGTCCCCAGGAAATTTGGTACTGTTTTTACAGTGTCACACGTTGGAAGGGGATGAAACCTTTGGAATTCTGCCATATGCCAGATGTCTATAAAGATTATCCTTTAATTTAATTATTGCAGCAAACAGGATCACCATAAGCCCTGTGTAGCCTGGAGGAAGCTGTGTCCTAGGAGGCTACATAAAGTCCAAGATGACATGGCCCAAGGGGGGTAGATCCAGGGCTCTCAGGCTCTGACCTGGTGGGTACTTTTTATTGCATCAACCTGGAAACCACAAGACAAGTTTCTTATCAGAAAAGCTGTGTTCATGTCTTGGCTCTGCTTCCATTTATTAGCTGTGAGACCTTAGACAAGACCTAAAACTTCTCTGAACTTCAGTTTCTTCGTCTGTAAAAGGTGAATAATAACAACTACCTCAAAGTGTTGTGGTGAGGATTAAATATGTTAACACATATCAGGTGGTTAGTAAAGTGTCTAGCAAATGTAGACACTCAATAAATGTTAGTTACTATTATTATGGCTTATTTTAATAATATGTGTCGATAATATACACTATTAGAGCCTTAAAAATGGAATTGTAGAGGTGAGAAACAGTGGGAGATGAGAAATTCAGGAGGAATTGGCAAGAATATTCCCTGGGAAATGAAGCAAAAATTGCAAGCTAAGTAAACAGCTAAAAACAATTTTTGAAGAGATAAGGGAGAATTTTATAAATGAATCTGCACTGCATTTTTTGGTTTCTTTCTCTTTCTTCTTATTCACTCTGAGTATAGGCCAGACTCTCTTCCGGGTATTGGAGATTCAGGAGTGAACAAGACAAATAAGATTCTATCTCAGGAGGAACTTACATTCTAGAGAAGGAGAAAGTCAATAAGAAAGTAAGTAAATAAATAAACAAGATAGTTCCGGTCAGTGATGGAGCTGTGGAGGAAAGCAAAGGAGTACAAGAGAGGAAGACTTTGGGAAAAATTACTATTTGGACAGAATCAGGGAAGAAAAGACCTGACTGAGGAGATGAGATTTGAGGTAGGACCTGAAGGGCAAGAAGGAGCTTGACACGTGACAATCTGGAGACAGAGTTGGTGGAGTAGAGGACGGAACAAGGGGATGGCCAGGGGAAATCAGAAGCTTAGCATGCTTGAGAAAACGCAAACGGATCAGCGTGAGACAAAGTCGAAGTGGTGACCAGGGACCAGACCTCCTAGAGACGTGTAGATAGAATGACGCTGTAGGTCAGGTGTGTGGAGAAATAAACTCTGAGGTGGAGATTCGCTTGCAGGAAGTCCTTGAGGGCAATACCTGTGGGAGGAGTGTGGGAAGCAGCATTGAGCAGAGGGAGAAGTTAAGCTACAATGTGATTGCAACAAAGGCCTCAGCAGACCCCGTAGGCTGCCCTGAACTGAGGTGTCCCAGCAGAGTTGGCCTACCTTTGGTCAGTGAGGCCAGACCTTTATGACTGCCCCCTCTTCCCTTGGTCAGCTACCCCCTGGAGACAGGATGGGAACTTGGGCAAGGTGGTTTTCTTCAACTGAAGGCAATTTCCAGATAAGACATCAGCTGAGAGCCGTGGGCCACCAACACTGTCAGCAGCTGGAGAAATGAGCATCTCAGTCCTGGGAGAGGGATCTGAGTGACATTACAGCATCCACTACCATGACCACACAATTTATCATTCAAACTGGGGTAGTTCGGAAAGTGAATAGGGTTCTTATTCATAACTAAGCAGGGAAAATAGGCATCTATCAGGAGTGTCCCAGATACACTGAGATGTAGAATCACTCAATCATAGGCCAGAGTCAACAGTCTGGATTTTGTTCTAAATGCTATGGAAGGCCAGGTTATATAGATGGATGTGTATAGCAGGCCTTACAACATGCTAAGGAGTCCCAAATCTCATTCCTCAAAAGATCTAGCTGCAGGTCTCTCAAAAAGAAACTAATTTCCCATAGAACCGGGGTGTTGCTGCTGCCACCTTATCTTGCTTTGGCTGCCTTTGGTTCAGGGCTCTCCCGGGCATCACCACTTCCACAGCCTCCGATTGCCTTGTTGGCTCTTACACTGAATATCAATACTGCAGTGGATTTCACAACCATGAAACTGATTGAAAGATGAAATGGAAACAGTTCAATATGGGCAGAGATGTTAGAATGCCATGTACTAAGCTCTGTGCCATGAGAGGAAAGTGAATAAAGGCTTTGAATTCCCAGGGGGAGACTGAGAGCAAAGGATGGAGAAGTGTGAGTGAAAGATTGCAGGGCGTGTGGCCCCAAGGAGAGCAATTCCACCAACGCTCGGAATAAACACCACAGGCCGGGGTTCACTCACAAGCTCGCATGGATTTGAAAACAGGACAGCAAACTCTCCCAGATGCTGGCTGTTAGTGCAGATGAGTCAATTCATGGATGGTAGTTAACAAGCTATGAGAATGGAGATGGAAAAGGATACCCCTGTAGGAGGAGTTCTCGATCCCGGGTCCAAAGACCTCTGAAGAAACGCAGAGACAGAATTCAGGGAGTCTATAAACTCAGATGCAAAAAAAAAAAATCACACCTTTATTTTCACTGTCTCTAACTTAAATTTAGCATTCCTTTTAGTTGGGGATATGGGCAACAGACCACACTGGAACAAGAACTCGTAAGGCTTTATCACCAGCAGAAGTCACTGCTATGTTCATATCATAATATAGTTCTTTCAGGTACCTCAAAATATCTTTTACACTCATCACTATTTTTTAATTATAATGGTTACTGGATGCACTACTAGATCTCGTTTTTCAGTGTGTTAATAGAGAAGTACACACAACACTACGTTACAAATGTGGTTGTTTAAATATCTGATAATTGCGTTTTAATATTATTGATTTTTGTTTGTAAGCCTGTATCTTTATTGTGTGCACTTAAAATCTGTATTGTGAGAGGGTGTCCATGGACTGATTTCACCAGACCCCCTACTGGGTCCATGAAACACAAATTGGTAATAGCGGAGGCCGGGCCTGTGGCCGTGGTTAAGTTCGCACACTCTGCTTCAGCGGCCTGGGGTTCGCCAGTTTGGATCCTGGACACAGACCTATACACAACTCATCCAGCCATGCTGTGGCAGCATCCCACAGAGAAGAACTAGAAGGACCTACAACTCCGATATACAACTATGTACTGGGGCTTTGGGGAGAAGAAGAAAAAAGAGGAAGAAAGCATACTTAAAAAGAAAAATAGACTAAAGGATTAAAGTTTTAAAAAAAAACATTAGTAAGAGCCCAGCCCTAGACTCCTATAGTTGGGAAAATGGCACTACGTCTTGTCTTACTAGCAGGCACAATTCTCAGTCCACAATAAAAGTAGACAAGAATTATTATATTTCTTTGTTTTCTTTCAATGAAACGCTGGGGTCGGCTACAGTCTAAATCTGTAGAGGGAGTTTTGTATCCCTCCCCTCCTACGGGGTCCCCATAATATAATGGAGGTGGGCACAGGAATGCACAATAGCTGGTAATAAAGTTCTACTCACACAACATTCATTTTAAACAGTCCTAGATTTCAAAACGCATCATGGACGTGGAGAGTGGCAGTGAGAGGAAAGTTAAAAGGTGAATAGTAAGACAATTCATTGGTTCTCTTATATTCTGAGGTTTAGAGAATATGGAATAACTTAGGAAAGCAACAAGAAATGTCTCTTAAAAGACTAGCACCAAGAAATGGTGGTCATCCTAGAGGGAACTGGTCCTGCCTAGTGAAATGACCCCTTGATAGTGTTACCTTTGAGTGTCACCCAAGGCCAGCCTTTCCTCAGTGACAGCAGTTGCTTCTAGGGGTTACAGAGAAGCAGTTTCAAATGTACACTCTTTCACCGAGATCACTCAAATACTTCAACCACTTAAGATTCTTCTCTCCCACTTCAAGGAACAAAGTCCACCTCTTCTGTTATTATCACATCATCCCTAAAAAAACACTCTTTCAGAATCAGTTTAACTCACTGCTCTTAAATATTCAAATTCTGTCACTGCACAACCCAAAACACCCCTTTGAAACGATTTTTTTATGACCGTGAAGCGTGCTAGCGGCCTTCTGAGACCAGCGCCTGTGGGAAGCATAGTAAAATTCCCGTTCAGGGATTGAAGAGCATCTAGCATTGTCCCCTGAAAATCAACTTAGATATGACCTTCCTGTTTCAGGGTCATGCAACCATACTGGGGTCTTTCATAGCGGTAAGGATCATGTCCTCGTGTGCCCGGGATTGTCCCAGTTTACGCTGGTGCCCTGGCGTAGTACCTCCTTTCATCTTCAAACGTGTCCTGGTTTGGATGATGAATTTCGTGATCATCCTGGTCATCAGTCCATACAGGTTATGGCTGCCTGGGCCTTCCAGGTATAGGGGCTGGGATACTCCTGTGCCATTCCTGGGGAAAGCCATCTCCCCAGTGGCCTTGACACCTGCACGGAACTCTGCCACCAAGTTCTAGAGGGTCCTTGCTTTCCTGGCTGCATTAAAGAATTCCTCCTCGGCCTTCTCTGCTGCTTCTGGATTCCAAGTATAACCTCATCCAAAGGTTAATGTTTTAACCACAGAAGAAAGGAAGAAAATGGCAGATGGCTATTGGTCGTGAGCCTGTGAAACATAAACTTCCACTGAGGCAAGAGGCACAAAAGGACCTCTGTATGCAAAAAATTTAAGACTTTGGCAGATGTGGAGGAGATCACTAGATACCCTTCAATGGCACGTTGCAGGCTCTCCAGCGATTATTTTAAGCAAAGGGAGTGTGCACCTTTGTTTTGCCCTGGCTGTTTCACAACTCTGTAGAAATAGAAGCTAACTCGTAGAAAACTGAGAGTCGTGCAAACATCGTTTGCCCAGATACAGGCGAAGTCTATCCAGAGCAAAGTTCTTCTCCCCACTGTAGAAGAATCTCGTTTTCACCTATGTGTAAATTATTTCAGCACTCCTAATCTATAAAAGTACAGTATTTTGAATTCTTCTCTGAAGCAGTTGTGAAACCTTATTGGTTCTCTCATGAATGAGTTAAGGAAAATCTTTGGCAGGTGTTCGTTTCCTATCTGGATGGAAGTCATGATTTTATCTTTTGAAAATTATCCTTTCACATCTGCTTACCTGCTTGAACGAAATCAGCAGAAAGAGGAAAACAAAGGGAGGAGAGACACACGTTAATAGCTCAATGAAATATCTTGTCACACCCACTTGTTTTTCCCCCCGTTCCAGTGATATTTACAGTTTAGGGATGACTGTGACATCTGTATGTCATAGATTTGAACTTGAGACTTGAATTCTGTCTATTTACTTCTGTATTTTCTTTTCTGGTTCTTGAGGCTAATTCTTCTACTTTAAAGTCTGAACACAGCTCTCAGCAAATCTATGGATTCCTCCCTTGGTGGTCGACATTTGCATTTTCCCCAGAGAGCAATTGTGCAGACCATTTTTGTTCTTTGTGCATAAAAATGACAGAATTGAATAGAATTTGCATATGAATTCATCTGCCATGCTTGAACTAAAATATTACCCTTCAAAATCCCAATTCAACCAATTTTGAGTGGCTGTCCAAAATCTGTGGCTGAGCCTGTCAGTGCTCCTCTTCTCAAATGACGACCAAGGTCCCCCCGTTACCCAAATAGTAGGTTCCAAACCACTCATCTTGATGCATTCAAAGTCCTTCAGCATCTGGCTTACTCCATCCCATGACACAGCACTGCCCGTGGTACACAGAAGTTACACAAAAGACCTATCGTTTCCAAACTTAGCAGGTGATTTTGCGGCCCCTCCACCACGTTGTGCCCTGCACCATGCGATTCCCTTTCTCTGCCGTATGAACTTTTACTCACTCTGCAAACTGAGCTCTGATTCACCTGACCATCTTTGTCTCTCTTTCCCTCCCAGAAAATTTTAATGGACTCCTCATCTGTAGTCATATAACACGTTAGCCATATCAGGAATACAATACTTGGTCATAGTTAGGACCAGCTACAACATTTGCCGGACCTAATGCAAAACAAAAGTATAGGGTTCCTTGTCAAAACGATTAAGACTTTCCAGACGGCAATAGCAGGGCATTAGAAACTCTGACCTTAATTTGCCTTCCCCGGGATACTGTCAAAGTCTGGGAGATGGTGCTCTTTCTTACCAGAGTAAGCAATTAACTAAGTTTTGTCTTATCAACAGGTTGTACTGTTGACATTTGGGGACCCAGCTTTGACAAGCTGCCACCTCCTTTGGAAAGTCCTCTAGATTAGTCCCAAGGGTAAGAAATCAACTGAAGGAAATCCTAGAGTTTTTCATTAGGTCCCATTGATGTGGACTCGGCCAGCCGAGGAGTCAAAAGAAAGAATTCTTGGACTCTCAATGTCTGGGAGTAGTGCTTCTTTATTCAGAGAATAGCAGGGGGACAGGACCCACGGGCAGTGAAGAGCTGCAATGGGTTGAGGGTAGGGCTAAATTTATCAGGCAGAGGTGTGTGAGTTATTTCTTTACAAGACAAAGGAAAGATCATGTTAAAAATGTCATTAAAATGGTATCAGTGCAGGGGGGGTCTGGTTATTGTGTGGTCCCATTAACTTCAGATCCGAATCAGGTCAGGACGTCCTATACTTCCCAGAGGGTGGTATAGATCAGGATGTAGGCCAGAATGCCTTGGGCTTCTCTCCCTTGATCCTCATCACCGCCTATTATCAGGCATCACAGTGTTTCTTGGAGTTGAATTATTGGCGATCATATCTGAACAAGGCTGAGCACCCTGAGGCCGGAAGACCTTCAGCATAGGTCTCTACCTTTCTCAGAATGCCTGACCCGTAATGGGAACTCAATGCATGAGTGTGAAAGGATGTTTAAGAGAAATAATACATCATGGTAGTAAAGACCTATGGGAAAAAGTCTGTACTTCACTGGAAAACAATGTACTGTCTAGAGCAAACCCATCTGGGTTACCTAACTCTGATTCTACGGAAATTATTTGTAGTTCAGAAAATTGGAGACAACTACTAGCAATACAAAATAATTCTTATGTATAGACATGCAAATTCTGTCCAGTAAATATTCAATTGACCTCCCCCTCCCCCTGCAGAAAAACCAGTGTTGCCTTCATTTGCACCCTTGTTTGAATATTCCTGATGTATAAACATCTGGTATTTCTATTTTCCTTTGAATCAGTTATAACATCTGCCTGGCTTCCTCATTTAATTAATAAGCTCAATAAAATCTTTAATATTTACAGCATGGTGGCTGTAGTTAATAATCCCAGATTGTATATTTGAAAGTGACTAAGAGAGTAGATCTTAAAAGTTCTCATCACAAGGAAAAATTTGTAAGTATATGAGGTGATGGATGTTAACAAACTTAGCATGGTAATCATTTTGCAATACATACATATATCAAATCATTATGTTGTACACCTTAAACTTTTACAACTTTGTATGTCAATTATATATCAATAAAGATGGGGAAGATAAATAAAATTATCCTTTAACAAGATCTAATTCTTTTATAAGAAAACTACTAGGATTAAAAATGAAAGGAAAGAAGGGAAGGAGGGAGATCAATAAGTCCTCTTAAGGTTCCTCTCAGCTCTGCTAATTTGAGACAGCTTTCCTCCTGCCTATGGTGCCCCTACCCTCAGCCCCAATACCTCCCTTTCTTAGAGCATTTACTTTAGAAAACTTGCGATTGTAAATTCTTTCTCTGCCCCTCCAAGATGTAAATCTTCTCTCAGCCTCTTGCTAGTTTTACAACCCAGGAATGTCTTTCTCAAGGACCTGGGAGCCATCACTTTGAAATGTAATCATCAAGAAAAATAGGCAGAGTGGGACATGCGGGTCTCAGAAGGACAAATACTGTGCGATTCCTCTTACATGAGGTAACAGGATGGTCAAACTCAGGGGAACAGAGGGTAGCGTGGTGGTTGCGGGGGGCTGGGGGCAGAGAGGAATGAGAGGTATGAAGTTTCGGTGATGTAAGATGGAAAAGTTCAAGAGGTCTGCTGTACAGCGCTGTGTCTATCGTTACAACACTGTATTGTGCACTTAAAATTTTGTTAAGAGATCTCAGATTAAGTGTTCTTACCGAGCCTAGCTCAGATAATCGCCAATTAGCAAACGCAGGTGGCCTAATCACATTGGCCAGCCTCCCGCTAACTCTTCCACCAGCTCACCCCGGCACCTCAAACTCGCCCGCCCTCTGCTTCACCAGACCTGGTTCAGTCTCTCTCCCCTATCGCAACAGTCTCAAATGAAGTCTTCTCTGCCTGCTTCACCCAGGCCAGTGCATTTTTCTTTGACAAGAGAGGGAAGAAGGAAATCGAAAAGAGGAAAAGAAAATCTTCAGCAACAAAATCCCAATTCCGTTTTACAGATGAAAGTAAAGCCGTGCAGTGAGTTTAGTTAACTGCAAGCCGGATCTACACCTAGATTTTCAGGACTCTGTGAGATCTGTGCTTTTGTCACTCTTTCCCATGTTTGAGTCCGTGCTCCACACAACAGAGCAGAAATATCAACTCGTAAGAGCTGTTCTCAATTTTTGAGTTTATTTTATCCCACAGAAATCCCCCAGGCCAGGTTGTTGGTGGCCTTGGCTAACAGATATGCCAAAGGCCATCCAACAGCTTTTCTTGCCTGTGGGTTCTGCGCGGTCCAGAGGCAGGCAGAGGATGAAACAACTTGGGTTGGCACTGACGATCACAGATCTGCTTTGCCAGGAAGCCCTTCTCAGGATTTGTATTCTGGCCACGTATGGAACCTAACTGCGCATCAGAAGCGTGCAGGTGATTGCAAGTGGCTCTGTAAACTATTTATTCAACATTAGCTCGCCGTGAGTACTCCCATTAGGTAATGGGACAGGCAGTGCTTTGGCTCCCAAGAAAGAGAAAAACAAGTGTGAGTGTGAAAACATTAGGAGTCAATTAAATTTTCTGAATTTTTGAATTACAAAAGATGTGTACTAAACACTGAAAATTAGAAATACCATTACTTTTGTAATCACTAAAGAAAGGAAACAAGGGATGCGGTCAGCACCTTAGAGGTGAAATTATCTGAATCCAATTTCATCCTTGCAACGAGACAGGGTGCAAGATATCTTGTATATGGAAATTAATCTAAGGATTTGAGATAAACTGAAATTCAACTGAAACAATTTTTTTCTCAGAAAGTACTCTTTGGGAGAAAAATAAGATATTTTTATTTGGGTAGAAGATGTATTAATTCATTTAACTAATATGTATTGTTTACATGTATGTATTGTATGTATTACATTTGTTATTACATACAATTACAATTGTTATCTATTACATGGCTAGGTGCTAGGAGACAATTTTTTTTTGAAAAACAAAAATGATATTGAGTCAAAGTGTAGCACGAAAGACAGCTGTTAATAAAGATTATACAAATAAATATACAAACAAATAAATATTTAAATACAAACTGATGGAAGGCACTGCAAGAAAAGAATTTGTCTCTGATAGCTCACAACAAACGACTTTGACCTCTATCTCAGGCTTACCTGAGAAAGTGATTTTAGGTGAAGATCGTAGGGATGACCGCAGTTAACTAGGCGAAGGAGTGAGAGAGGGAGGCGATGTTGCGAGATGGGGTACAAAGATTGAAAAATAAAGTTGCAGAACTGCGAGTTGCCAGACTAAGCAATGATTTATAGACCAGATTAAGGATTTTGATTTTTAGCTTAAGAGCAATGGGAAGTCCTGGAGGAGTTTCAAAAGCCTGCCCTCTGCAAAGATCCTTCTGGCTGCAGTTTGGAGAATGGCTCCGGGATGCGTGAAGGACAGAGCATGCTGAATGAAAGCAAGATTAGTTGGGAGTTAGTGACCAGTTGGTCAGGTGAGAGATGCTGTAGTTCAGACAGGCGGTAGCCATGGATATGAAGAGAAATTAACAGGTTTGAGTAATATCAGGGGATTTGAGCTGGTGCCTCTTAAATGATTAACATAGCAGATCAGAGCTCAGTCTAGCAGACTGCATGGGTGATCGAAACACATGACCACTGTGGAATTTTGTTTACTGTGGGTGTGTCCTAAGAATCATATTCTCTACCTTTAGGAAGTGATTACTAAACAACCAATTCCCAACCAGTTTCTCCGAAATTATGAAGTCATTCTTTCCCTAAGACCAGAAAAGGCATCTGTTGTCCATGATTATTCATCTCAGAATTTTCATTAAAACCATGTATACAAAGGCCTTTTGCCCTGGGCAGTTCATTGAGGCTGAGCCTGAACTTTTTTCTGCAGAATTTTCCACTGTAAAGGTACCGACAGCAGGGTCTTTGCCCTTGTAGCAGCAAAATGAAGGTACGGCTGTTTTCATTATCTGCTACAAGGCAGGTTAAAGCTCTGCATTCTATTTGTCAAGCAGTAGAAATGCCTGGAATCTAATCCACGCATAATAAATTTCTATAAAGTTAACTAAGGGGTGGACATTTTTCAGAAAAAAAGAAAAGTGGTTTAATTAAACATCATACAGAGAAGTTGAGAGCTCTCTACTGTAAGTGGCAGCTAAGTGCCACCATTGTTTTCTACTCAAGGTTGAGCTAACAGCTCTGAAACCAGTGGGTTTTAAACATTAGTATGGGAGTCATTTCCCAGAGCTCCTGAGTCTAGATCTGAGATGGGGCCCAGGGACCTTTTAAAACCTCTAGCTGAATTCAAGGAAATACCAGATTGTTTAAATAGGTCCAGTGATTCTATGTGAAATATAATACTTGGGATCATACAAGGCACCTCTGGAAACTGGATCAGCCATAGTAGGTATATAATATTTTTGTTTGTTTCACGGAGTTGCTGTAACTCATACTTTCTACAGATGAAGTGTTTTTTGAGTAGTCTGCCTTCCTTCCTTTAAAATTCTGCACACAATTACATACACTCCACTGACTTAACATATTTTCCTCCATAAACTTCGACCAGTCGTTGATGCATTTCTGCATGGAAACATTTTTTACTTTCAGTGAAACCAACACTTCCTGCAGAGAATATGGGTTAAGAAAAGAGATTTTTAACTGAGAGAATTTCAAAACAGCAGCTAAATTAGTATCTAGTAATCCCCACCTAAAGTGCGGTCAACAGGAACATGCTGGGTCCTGCCCACACCCCAAAACAGTGGTAATGAGGTTCCCTCAAGAGTAAAAAAGTGGAAGCCTACATAATTGATGAGACGAACCATCTCTAAGAATGAACTAGCAGTTTGTTAGAAAATATCAGTTAATGGATGTCAATCCATTGTATTTTTTAGAAATAATATTTATGTCCTAAATAAAAGGAGATAATATAGACCAGTGGTTAAAAATATGGTCCATACCGTAGCCACTGGCTGTGTGACTGTGTTGTCAAACCCAGTTTCGTTTTTGCTGGCTGCCTGGAAAGCCAAACACTGAGACAAGGAGATTGCAGCAGAGAGGGCTTAATTACAAGGCAGCCAAGTGAGGAAGCGAGAGAACAAGTCTCAAATCTGGCTCCCTGAAAATGGGGGCTCAGGGATATTGATGGGGTAGGGGGTCAAGGTGGTCTGAAATGTGGAGAGAGGTGAATGGAGGTGAGGAGGGGTGAGGTAATTGATGATCTGTGCAAGCGTAGTCAGACCACGCCTCTTCACAGGACGCATGTTCACAAAATGGCGGTGTTAGCATGATCTGAGCAAGCGTAGTCAGACCACGCCTCTTCATAGGACGCATGTTCACAAAATGGCGGTATTAGCATGATCTGAGGGTGGTGTTTGGCCTCCTGATGTCAGAAGGTCACTTTTTGGAGATCTGCGCTGGCCCAGTTGATGGGTTGGTGGTCTCAACCAGCCTGAAGTGGACAAGGGGTTCTAGTTCCTGAAAAACAGCTTAAACAAACACCCATAACCATGGTGACCCAGGCTCCAAGGAGATGTTATCTATAGGAGCCTAGTGGGAGTCAGATAGCATATGCCTAAAGAGCACAGTTAACAGTGGGTGGAGGAACAACTAAAAGCTATAATCAGTAACTGCAAAAAAGGAGAAAAAAGTTTAGTTCCACCTACTTAATCATCAATGGCTACCTGCTTGCCAGTTTCCTCTGCGGGCATTTGACAATCTCTCTAAGCCTCACATCTTTTATTGGTAAAATATGAAAGTAGTTATAATTATGTCTGGCAAAATTTTTGTGAAGATTAAATGAGATATTGAATATAATATACTTAGACACTGTAAATTTCACTTGATTGGTATTTTTTATTGTTTTATATTGTTTTGACAAAGGTTAATAATATTAAAAAACAATATCTTTCCTATACATTCATTTTAACCAATTAAATTTTATTATGCAGATTATATTTACATATCTAATATCGAGGAAAAAACGTAATTTAAAAATCCAAGATTATAAGGAGAAACCATACAGCTTTACTAAAGGAAGTTTAAGATGAAAAAAAATTCAATATTGCAAATCTATCCATTCTTCTAAAATTTAATAATTAATCTCACCAATATCAATTCAATAAAATGCCTATAAAAACCCCATGGCATGTTTTTTAGAACTTGAGAGATTGATTCTAAAGTTCATCTGAAAAAGTAAACATAGGAGAAGTAGCAAAATTATTTTGATAAAGAAGAGAAAGAACTTACTTTACTAGAACCAGCTTATGCTAAGCAAAAGCCCCAGTATTCTAACAGTGTGATAACTGATGCAGGAATATATAGTAAATATTTTAATTTGAGCGAGTTTAATAGTAGTTTCTTATTTGCACTTAAAACAACAAAAAAGACTAATATAATATTGACAAATATTTGATCCTCAAATTTTAGCATCGTGAAACTCTCCTGTAGAAATATGCCTTGAGATGCATTAAAATATTTATGACAATATTCATTATGACACTATGATTAATTATATAATCATACAATTTATCATTGTATAATTGGACAAATCTAAATACCTATGAATAAGTTATATCTGAGCCCAAATATTGTGAGACCCTGTCTAACTGGACATCACCCTATGTCGATAAAATCTCCTTCCAAACCTTCTTTAAGATAAAGTTTCACACTAACAAATTCTTGTGATGATGATGACGATGATAAATATTTATTGAGTGCTTACTATGTGCTAGGCACTTTGCTTATCTTTCACTATCCCATTTACGTATCACAAAAATCCCATGAGTTAGACCTGGATGTACCATTATTATTTCTAGTTTACAGATGAGGAAACCAATGTTCAGAAAGATTAAGCACTTGCTGAGGGTCACCCAGCCAGGACTCATGCTGAAGCCAGCCTAACCTTAAAGCAACACTGCACTACTTCTTGCCCACAAAGAAAAATAGTCTATTATAGAAGGCACTAATTAAACCTCTTAACTTAGATCTCAAATAACCCTCATACATCAGAAACGGATGTTTTATTAAAACCCGCTGAGTTTTGACCTTTAGAGATGATATTGTTTGCTCTGGTCTTTGGTCACCATCTTTATTGAATCCTGCTGAGGAAATGCCGCATCGATTTTTCTTGAGATGCACATGTTATCTATAGAAGATATTTAAGATTTATAGCACTATTGTGTATTACTACTAATTTTTCCAACATTATGTTTGAACCATGTACCTTATAGTTCACTGTAATCCCTCAGGTTCAACAGAGAACGTGAAGAAAATACCCAAACATACACGACTGTAGTGATGATGATGATGACGACGACAATTTATAACTGATGTCTTATTTTAAGTTCCAATCATTCTAGAGCCAGATTGATATCTAGAATCATTCTAGAGACAGATTCAGAACAAAGTTAAAAGTAGAATAGGAAAAAACAAGTAAACATGGAAAACATTCTTGGTTCTTTTTTTTCCCTTAAAATTTGACTCGCTCTTCTTGTAACACAATTATCCCAGACACGAAACATCTAGTTTTCGTCTTTTTCTCATACCGTTCTTCCACCTCTTTGAGAGACAAAAGTGAACATGTATTAGTTTCTTATTTTAATTACATTTTATGACTAAACATGCCTACTGCCTCCAGACCAAAAAATGACTTTTTCCCTGACTCTCGTGCGCTGATTTGAAATGACTTTGGCCCAGTTTGTTTCTACAATAATTCCACTACCCGCAACCTATGCTGATCACAAAGTAAAAGTGATTTGATTATATTATGCAGATTTGTGTTCTCTCAGGTTTTAATATCAAGTTAGCGTTTCAGGATTTTCTCTACAACAAGAATTCAACATGCTGACTATGTATGAATTATGTTCTTTTAATAGTTAATATAATTTAATCCAAAGCTATTACTAGCCTAATTGGGTTTACTTGTGCCTTGGCTTAAGGTCTAGAATATAGCAAACTTAAAGGTCTGAGCACAGTGAGGTTAATTATGCTTAAAACCTGCAAAGCAGTTAGTTTTAGGTCCATTACACAAAAACACACACACCACGAGGAAAAAGAACCAAAGAAATTCTTCCAACAAGAAGTGGAATCACACGTTCCTTCTCGCTCCCTGAGCTGCCATGGCTCAGGTTTCAACCCAGCACTTGCTTCCTTCTCTCCTCACAAGACAGACTTCTGCCAAATTAGTTGTCCTCAAGCACTTTTCAGTTCACAATTCTGTGCTCAAAATAGCTCCCCTGTGCCTATGAAATTAAATACAAGCTCCTCACTCTGGCTTCAAGAATTCTCTAATTTGAACCCAATTTATCTGCATAGTATCATTGCCCACTACTCCACTGCATGATCCTCAGCTTAATGAAGATAGCTTAATTACTGTGCCCCAAACACTCATCGACCTTCCCACCTGTAAGCCACTGCTAATGCCCACAGCTTCCCAAGCTGTCCCCAAAGCCCCTGACATCCTCCTAAAATCCTGCTCATCTCTGTTCCTCTCCATTTTAGGGGATTATGGCAGGTGCGTATGGGAGAGTGAGACAGCCAAGGACACAGTCATTCTGGGTCCCAGAGAACCACAGCGATAGCCCAGCATCCCTGGACTGAAGCACAACTCCAGCGGATTGCCTGTTTTGGTCGTTTGTTTGCCTTGTATGTACGTTTTTCAAAAGTGAAGATTTAATGGTTTCAATTGCTCGCCATAAAATATAAAACTTTCTTATTGGACACGATTTAATGTCAAGGAAATGCAGAGGCTGTTAACTTCTCTTGGGTCCAGACTATCACAAATCTTTAGCTTGTGCATCGATCCTTCACCCACCAGCGGCTGTGGCCAAATGCTCGAGCTCTGAGCGTAGAGCCAATGGGGACATGCGCGGGAACAGACCAGATGAGGCCGGGAAAAGACACCTGTGGCACAGTAGTCCTTGAAGACTTATAGACTCGTTTCTGTTGAGTCCCCTTTTCAGGCTCTAAATCCCACAGACAGATAAAAACTCTTATTATTTGTTAAGAAATGGAGGAGGAGAGTATGGTCACAGCAATAAAAATGAAGGAACTAATGACACACAAAACAACATGGATGAATCTCAAAAACATTAGGCTGAGCAAAACCAGCCAGATGCAGTAGAGAACATGCTGTACGAGTCCATTTACAAGAAGTCTTTGAACAAGCAAAACTATCTATTATGATAGAAATAAATCAGCAGTTGTTTCCCCGGGGTTCAGAAGAATCCTGTTGGAAGAGAAAACTGTCTGGGGATGATCAATGAATTACATGAGTGTGTGAATTCACCAAAGCTCATTAAACTGCACACTTAAAATTCATGCGTTTCACAATGAGGATATTATTCTTTGATATTTAAAATGAGATTTAGAAAACTAATACGAGTTCTACTCTTGTTTTCTTCACATCTAAGTGAATTTTCTCATTTTCACTGGACTTTGAGGATGTGACACCTGGTGTGTTGGGGTGGCCTCTGCAGTCAGAATTTCTAGGTCCAAATTCTGGTTTTACCACTTCTGGCTTTGGACAAGTTGGCTAAGGACTCTAAGTTTGAGGCAGTTTCATCCAAAAAACAATAATAATGCTTATCATCATAAATACCTTGCAGAATTATTGTAGAGATTAACTAAATGAGATTATATATATAAAGGTCTTAACCTCAGGACCTAAGTGTTCAGTCATAATTAGCTACAAGTATCAATACCAGATTTTATCACCTTAAAGGGAAAGATCGTGCTTTCTTAGTCTTTTTGTTGCTCTCAGCATATATCCCTGTTCCCCTTCATCTAGCAAGAGTGTAAATACGGGATACAGGGATTTTCAAGACTATGTATCAACATGTGAAATATTCCTGAAATGTCAATGTCACTTAATATCTGGGAGGGAATGGGTAAACATCAACTATTATAAATGCATGAAATTTTTCTGGCATAGGATAAAATCTCTAGGCATGCTGAAGACAAAACAAGAAGGTTCGAAGTGGTTCAGACATGCCCCCGGCGGCTTCTGCTGCCCCCAGGACGGCCTTCTCCTGGTTCAAGTTTATTCTGCACTGACTTCAGGGTGACTCCAGTGGAGAATTTTGAGAAGCACCATGATAGAAATATTTGCTGAATTCAACTGAAATTTATTATAGCACGTTCAGGGTTCACATTTGGAATAAGTACCTGTCAATTCATCTTAATTTATTGTCGTGACTCTATCAATCTGCTTAATCTGTGAATTCTTTGAATTTCAAGAGACAAGTGGCAGCGATTCATTTATCCCACGAAGGAAGGTGGAGATAACACTATGCACTTGTTTGTATATTTTTTCTAAAAACTTAATTAAAAAAGAGAAGTATGAATAACAAATGATGAAGAAGCCAATACATCACTGGCAGGCTTCTTTTGCAGAGTGGCTGTTTAGTAGCATTTGATTGTTGACAGACGTGGTCCACAATCAATGCCGCGTGCAGGCTGATATCCATACTTGGTATGTGTGAAGACTCAGGAGGCCAGGATACTGAGGACCAGCTGGTTCTTAGTACTTTCAGAATTCACTCCGATGTAGCTTGGATTCAGGGGTTGTGCCCACTGTACACACAAATTCCCTGCACTAATTTGCAAAAGAACCTCTAACAATACTCAGACAACTCTAGGTACAATAGATTATTTTAGGCGGCACTTTTCTCAGGCAGTGAGTCTGAAACCTGGGCCCTTTTGGAAATTCTTCTTTCACATGAACAGAAACTATCAAGGCAGGAAGACTTGAGAAACAAGGGCCTTTGGGTTAGCTTAGCATATATTCTTCCTGAATCCCAATACAAGAGCTCTGAATGGGCATCTGCTCAAGCACTCGGAATTGCTGTGTGTACACTCTCGTAACACAGGACGCTCACTCCTGTCTCAGCTGATCATTCTCCAGCACCATCTGCTTCACAGCTGTTGGGTTTCCAAGTCATGCATGTAGATCCTTTTTTTTATCTTTTTGTCTTTTGGGTTCCTGGACCCAATTCCCACCTGTGTGTATGTATGGGGGGTATGTGTGTTTGTAGGCTTTTCCACACCAACAAGCAATTCTCTGACACCAGCAGGGGGGTCTGAGAATTCAACTTAATTCAACTCTATTCTGACACTATCTACTCAAAGATAGCATCAGATTCCACAGGTAAAGGACTCAGTCCCACAAGACTGCCCTCTACTTCAGGTGCCAATGGCAAGCCCAGGTTGCTGCCTGAGCCTCTGACTGACTGGCTCTAAATCAGAGGTTCCCACGACCTCTACCTTGGATTCCATTAATTTGTTAGACCTGCTCACAAAACTCAGGAAACTCATTTACTCACTAGATTACCAGTTTATTAAAAGATACTAATCGACAGTTAGATGAAGAGATACTTAGAGTGAGGTCTCGAACAAAGGAGCTTCTATCCTCATGGAACGTGGGGCCCCACATGGTGGCATGTGGAACGTTCTGGATCCCCAACCTGGAAGTCCTCTGAACTCCTCCTTTTAGGTTTTTATGGAGGCATCATTAAATAGGCACAGTTAACTCATTGACCATTGGTGATTGATTCAACCTCCCGCCCCACTCCACTCCCTGGAAGTCAGGGGGGTGAGACCGAAATTTCCAACCCTCTATTCATGTTTGGTACCCCCTGGCAATCAGCCCCCATCCTTAGATGCTTTCCAAAAGTCACCTCATTAACATAAACCCAGTTGTGGTGGAAAAGGGCTGGTTGTGAATAACAAGACACCCATTTCACCTTTATGGTCCCGAAGCATTTTCAGGAACTGATGACAAGAGACAAAATATTACAATAAAAGATGCTCCCCTTGCTCTTATGCTCAGGAAATTCCAAGGGTTTGGGGAACCATGAGCCAGGAACCATGGACAAACACCAAATGTGTGAGTAGTATATTTTAGTCATCTGAATGACCAAATATATATAATTCTTACAAATCGCACTATCACGGAGCACAATTGTTAATTTTCACACCCAGCCTCCCCTCCACGCCCCACCATTCCTTCCATACCTTCCACAATCATTTGTTCCTTCTGCAAGTATTCACCAACCTCCTACTATCTACAGTATCTTGGTTGTCACAACCTGGGGGATAGAGGAGAACAGGGTGACATTTAGGAGGTAAAGGCCAAGGAAAGACGCTAAACATCCTACAATGCGTGGGACCCCCATCAAAGAACTCTCCATTCTACAATGTGAGTAGTGCCAAGGATAAGAAACCCTGGTCTATGAGGAGAGAGCTGGGGCTTTGCTCTGTTTATAGGACAAGTTATAGCCCTGCTTTTGTGGCAGCTTTACTAATAATATATATATACTATATGTATGTATATTCGGACTGAAACTGCTTTCATTTTAACATGCCACCATCTAGCAAATGTGTGACGAAGACGCGTAGCTTTTTAATACCTCTAACTATTGAAGATTACCAACAAATACCTTTTCTTAAAAACTGACCAAATTGTCTTAGGTCAATTTGCATACCTACTACAAATCATCCTTTCCTCTCCTGGACTACCCTGTGCTCAGCTTTACATGGTCATTGTTTCAAATGGCTAAAAGCAGAAGAGGGAAAAAAGTCGGGAGTTGAAGTGACATCCTGTTATGTAGCTACTAGATTTGGACAATTTCCCAAGGATTCTATTGTAAATGCTTGAATGTTATATTTTCTTATTTTATAGAGCCCTAAATTACACATAAAAATAATTCCAAGTACTGTATTTAACTTTAATCTGATTATTTAAAAGTAGCATACCAATGCTAAAATTAAACAGATATTTTATCAACTGGGGTTCCTACTAAATATGCTGTTGCTCTTATTAAGAATTACTCACTATAGCATCTGTTCCAATTTCTGTGAAACAATGAAAAGGTTTGTTCGCATGTTTTTATTTTTAGAATGAACTGTGAGACGAAAAGAACACATGAACATGTCCTATTAAAATAAGAATTTTACCTTGAAAAGGCAAGTTTATGGATTCCGTAAATCTAAATTTAAGCATATCAAGTCTTTTAAACTCAATGACTGACTTATGATCTGTGTAAAAACCACCCATGAAAGTTATAAAGCTTATGTAATTATTTACAAGTCTGTTTCAGCTAATTTGGAGACTGCTTTTTCCTTCTTTTTTTCGTAGAAAAGTGTTAATGTCAAGCAATGGAGGCAACACTCATTAAGCTGTGAGTACAGCAGCTTAGTAAGCTCCCAGAACGTTAGTGCTGGGAGGACCTTAGGAATAATCTAGTTTTGTCCTTTCATTGTATAAAGAGGGAAATTGAGGCCAGAGATGAGACATGCCTTGGACTCAGCAAGACAGTGAATTCATGGTAAAGCTACAAATCTCTGAGGTAGGCAGAATTCTAAAATGGCTGCCAATGAGTCATACTCCTGTAATCCTCTCCCCTGTGAATACGATTTGGTTATGTTATATGGGAAAGGTGAAAGAATTTTGTGGATATAATTAAAAATTCTAATCGGTTGACTTTAGGTTTATCAAAAAGGAGAGTATCCTGGGTGGGTGTGGCTGCATAAGGTAAGCTCTTTCAAAGAGGTCTAGAGGTCAGAGACTCAAAGCAGTAGACATGTGCTCTGGTTGCCCTTGAAGACGAAAAGCACCGTGCTGTGGAGAAGGCTACACGGCAGGGGCAGTGGGCAGCCTCTGGGAGCTGCGCGCTCTGCTCCTGCAGTCACTAGGAACTAAACTCTTCCAGCCACCAGTGGGCTTGGAAGAGGACCCTGAGCCTGAGGTGAGAATGCAGCCAGTCAGCACCGTGATTTCAGCCCAGTGAGACCCTCAGCAAAGGGCTTAGCTGGGATGTACCCAGACTCCTGACTCACAGAAACTGTGAGGTAAAAAATGGGTGTTCTTCTAAGCTACTAAATTTGTGGTAAGTTACTCATCACAGAAAGTAATACAATAACCTTGATCTATGATTGTCTACGCTCAGAACTGCCTCCCTCTCGTCTCTGGGCTAGGCTGCTCTCAGGTTCTTAGATTGGGGTGAGATGGGGATCTCAAGACACGAATTAATAGAGACAAGCCACAGAGTTCCATGCGCCCTTTATTCCTCCTCATACAAGGCCCTGCTGTGCAGTGGTCAGATACGTTATGGCCCACATCCAGCCCGCAGGTGAGGACTGAGGGGGGAATCCGCAGTGGCCCTGGTGCTGACGGGGCTCTTTCGGTCTAGGAGCATCGATAAAGATAACAAGTACAATGAATTCAAACAACCAAATAAGTTTAAATCCATAAATTTATGCTGATTCTAAAGACAAAATCAAACCAAAAAAGTGCAGCAATTTAGGGGACAAATTCATTATTTTAAGAATGTGAATTCAAGGAGAAGAAGGAAGCATTTATCCTGCCTCTGCTGTGTGAACTGGACCTCAGAGTAAGCAAATAGCTGAGGAGGAAATTTCTATTTATAAACTGTTCCACCCACGGAATGAGAAAAGAATGACAGAATTCACACATTACTGTTTTAAAAACTCCAGTAAATTAATGAAGTAGACAATGATCGTTAATGGCTACAAATATCATGAAAAGAGGTAAAAGAAAAACAGACAGTGTGTGCCTTGCAAAGGTCAGAACCCCGCCTACGAAGCCAGTTTGCCAAAATTCAAATCTGCAAAGGAACAAGCTCCTAGAGAGCTAACTACCAATTTGGAGGAAATACTGAAGGCAGAAGAACATGTTAAAGCCACCATGGAGATAGCACTAATCAAAACTCGGACAGTGGGGAAGACATCATAAATGACAGGAATTCCTTAAAGGTAAATCGCAAGAAAGTAACATAGAGATCGTAGATGAACGTATAGATTAAAAGAGACCCAAGAGATACATCAATAATTGCAATGTATAAATCTTTTTAGGACCTTGATTATTATTATTATTCTTTTTTTTTTTTGGTGAGGAAGATTGGCCATGAGCTAACATCTGTTGCCAATCTTCCTCTTTTCACTTGAGGAAGATTGTTGCTGAGCTAACATCTGTGCCAATCTTCCTCTATTTTGTCTGTGGAACATTGTCATAATATGGCTTCATGAGCAGTGCCAAGTCCGCACTCGGGATCCTAGCCTGCGAACCCTGGGCCACCAAAGCAGAGCGTGCGAACCTGACCACTGTGCCACCAGGCCAGCCCCAGGACCTTGATTTGAAGAAACTGTGTAGACATACAAACACACACGCACACGTTTATGATACAATTGGGGAAATTGGAACACAGACTGGGTATTTGATCATATTAGGAAATACAAATTGTTGTGGGGTTTTTTTTAGGTATTTGTGGCTATTTTGGAACCAGAGTCCCTGATTTTTAGAGATAGCCTTAATGATGTAATGATAGGATGTCTGGGGTTTACTTCAAAACAAACGTGATGAGATGTGGGGAATGTGGGTTGGGTTACAGGTAAAACATGATTGACCATGAGTTGAAAAATGTTGGTGCATTGGGCTTCAATATATTTCTCTAAATTTGAAATTTTCTATAGTAGAAAGGTTTTTCTAAAAAGCAAAACTAATCATTCATCCTGTGCTTAAAATATTTTAGTGACTTTTCATTGCTCTCAGGATAAAATATCCAAATCCTAATATGACCTATGAGGTTACAAATAATCTAGTCCTTGCTGACCAGCCTCCATAAATCCCACCTTCCTCTTCTCTGAACTTCACCTGCAAAGACCTTTCATTCCCCCAATGTCTCAGGGCCTTTTTATGCTCTTCCTTCTGCTAGAGATGCTCCTGTCTACCTTGTTCTTCCTAATGAGTCAAACAATCCTATTAAACAATTTCACGGCACCACGTACATCTCCATAAGACGTTGATAATGGTAGCAGTTGCATCTACCTTTGGTGGAGGATTTTATTAATGTGTAACTCCCAGTAGGGAACTGAGGTAGTTTTGTTCTGGTACCTTACTCATAGGAAGGTGCTTAAAATACTGAGGTGCTAAAGGAATGGAATAAATAAAATTACGTAAAGACACCCAACCAATTGCTGCTAAGTAATTTACGGGTAAAGTGATGTTGAAGATTATAACAAATAAGAAGAAGAGAGAAAGTGGAGAAAGAAAATGATAATGTATGTTTTCCATGAGTCTTTAAGAATAAATACACCGCACTGGAGCCATCACACCAGGCTTCTTGTTTGCTCCACGACGAGAAAGAAATTAAGTCAAAGGATCTGTACTGACATAAGTCATACAGGAGAGTCTGTGGCAGCAAGAGATTCCTGCGAGCCTGTGCCCACCTGTGATGGCCCCATTCGGCTCAGAAGGGAACACGCGTCCACAAACCACCAATGGTTAGTCATCAGTGGAGAGCTGGATTTTACTTGTTTTTCTTATTTTATGCTTGGAAGGAAACTGAAATGGGCTGGAGAGTGGGGAAAGAGAGGGCATATCAATTCTCTTGTTGGAAAGTATTTCCTTTAAGCAGAACTGAAATTTTAACCTCTCCTATCTACTTTATTCATTTGCCCTCATGTACAATATATCCTCTAAATTCAGAGAATTTCCATGTAAATCGAAACTTCTGACAGTACTCTGTCCTCTGTGCAGAAAGAATGCGGGTTTCTCTCTGGACAGCAGATGTATTTTGAGCATCTTCTATGAGCAAGGTTATGTAACTATGGACAAAACCACTCTGGGTCCTTATATTGAGGGAGTCACACTTAAATAAACTAAGCTGGAAAATAAGCCCCTCGTTTTTTTATGAAGAAGGTAAAAATGACTCTAAAATACTGATATTCAACTCACAAGCTTGTAACAAAATCCAGATGACCTGATTTCTATGTTTTGAGTGGACATAGATCTAGTGTGCAAATTTTAAGAGAAAAAAAAAATCTTCCACATTTCTATAGAAGGTAAATTATTAGGGATGGGATAGGGAATGGGGGAGGAAAGACCATATTAATAGAAAAGTATCCTATTCCCTATTTTTCTGAGAAATTAAAAATAGAGAAACAAGAATCTGAAAAAAAGTCAAAATGTTATCATGAGACAAGGATCTATTCCTTCTGGGGTTCCCTCACCTCTCTGCCTACCATCATGTACAGTAAAATCTATGGCTTTCAGACTTCTGAAAATTGAACATAGCTTTTGGTTTGTGTTATTTTAGAGGGCATTCTGATTTAAAGCACTGGAAGCTTATAAAATGAATCCATCAAATTGGTCATCTTTTTAATAAGATCGCGATGTTTAGCAATGTCAACAATATAATACAATGAGAACTCTCATACTCTGCTGGTGCTGGTGAAAATTGGCAGCACTTTCTGGAAAATGTAGCGACGTATATCAAATGCCTTAAGATTGTGCCAACCTTTAACCACTTATTTCACACAAAGGAATCTAGTCTTCTTAAATGATGAGAGTGGAAAACAAAGGCGCACATATGTGGAAGGACATTCAACCTACATGCCAAAGAAAGGGGATTGTTTAAATACATGTTGATGCATCCACTCGATGTCGTGTTACACAGCCATGAAAATAGAGATGTCCTCAAAGGGCATTTAATGGGGAAATAATTCTTACCTAATGCTGAATAAAATCAAAGCAAGGCTCAAAATACAAAGTAATCTCAATAATAAAATGTTGCATGTATACAGAAAGAATTTAAAATTTACTTATATATCTATAGAAAGTTTACCGAGAAATTAACAGCAATATTATCCGGGTGGTTTAGGTGTTTTTATTTCATATTGTTCTTTTATTTTTTCCCCACATTTTCTACAATGGGCTTTGATTTGCTTTTCATAATCAGAGCCAACAATAAAAATTATCAAAGGAAAACTGATAAATACTACATGAAATATGTAACTGTCTATTAATGAGAAAACTAACTTAATAATAACATTTTAATAATGAGAAAACTAAATTAAAATGAAGTATCTCATTTTTAACCATTGAAGATAATTGGAATTCTTTTTATATCCATTTGTTTATCTGCTACCTACAGACCAAAGAGATGTCAGACATTTAATTTGGAATTTACTCAAGTTAGGTTTATTTCTAGACAGATCCCTTAATTTTAGCCAAACTCTTAGGTGGAAAAAGCTCTCAGGCACATAATTTGCCTACAGTGCAGTAGTTCCCAGAGTCCTAAGCTTGAAGGAAATAGGAAGCCTTTTCAGTCAACAAATTTTTTTAATGAAAAAAAAAAAGTAATGATCTAATATAAGACTTGTCAACTAATCAAAAACAACTAATCAATATTTATCCATCCACTCATTCATTCAACAAGCATTGATTGAGCACTTACTGTGTTCCAGGCAGTGTGCTGCAACTCTAAGAACATCATTATCCCAGCTCTCAGGAATCACTTTGCTATCACTGTGCAAGATGCTATGAATTACATAGAAGACAAAGAAAATACACCTGCCCTCACCTGCTAACAGGTGTTTTAGGAGCCAATGAATGTATTAAGGAAAAAAGGGAAGATCAGCGGTGGGTGGTTGAGACACAGCTATCAAGTTCCAGAAGAAAAATGTCTGGATTTATAAGAAGTTGGGTGAGGAACAATAACCAAGAAACTCTCAATCAAGGAGGGCATATTGCCAAACTACCAGAAAACCCCTGACTTAAACAAACCAAATTATAAGCTCCTCGTTATTCAAATAAGTCTTAGAAATAATGCCTGATAGATGGCCAAAAGTCACATTTACAACTGCCTAAGAGCTATGATTGATGTTAAAACTCACATCTCATCTAGTTAATGGACACTAGAGCAAGTGATCCAAGAGTGAGATGTATATATATGATGGACTGGGTCGCAATTGTTGTGGACAAACTTCTGATTGCACATAGCCACCATAAGACCTTTTGCCTTGATGTGTTTCTGAGCCAAAGAGATATTGCTGTAAAACTAATCCACTAGCTATCAAATGAGTAAGAGCAGGTGCCCTGGCAAATTTGTGGGAAGAAATCCTCAGCATGAGAAAGGAAAGAGGGAGGAAAGGTGGTAGACTAAGGAAAAGTAAGCAAAGGAAAGCCAAACACTGGTTCTCCCCAGATCACAGTTAGATGCAGTTTCTAGAAGTTTCAAATATCTAACCCTAAAAATGCTCTCTGGTTTGCTATCCTTCCTTTGTTGCTATCCTTAAGATGTGCTGCTGCTGCCAGCGATCAGCACTGAGTGACGGTCGCCTGTGCGTGTGATGGCCATCCTGACGCCTCAGGTCAGTCTCTCCTCGCCAACCCTGGCCTTGAGAGAGGCTCTGACTGTGGACCCAGAACCAGCAGCAGCAGCTGCATCTGAGTTTGTTGGAAATGTCCATTTTCAGATTCCATCTCAGGGCTCCTAAATTAGAAACTCTAGGCTAAGGTCCCAGAATCTCTTCTAACAAGCCCCTCCCCGTGATCTGGATGCACAGGAAAGTTTGAGGACCAATGGCCCAGACCACTCAGACTACTGGAAGCTCCGCCAGGCTGAGAGGCCACAGGACACCATCATCTGTGGGCTATCACCTGGCTGTAGGAAGACCAAGGTGGAGGGGCTATGTCATATACAACTGTGCCTTACAGATCACTTGCCATGTGCTTAGTGAGGCAATTCGGCTCCCGGGTGTAGAGTCCCACAAATTCTCACACAGGCCCGGAGGGGACATGTATAATAATTCTCACTGGCAAAGATTAAGAACAAATTTGTGTATCTATCACTGGGGGAAATAAAAGGTAAAATGTGAAGGTAAGAAAACAACCTAGATGGATCATAAATCTCTAGAGCAGAAGGAATAAAGGTTAATTTAGCAAAAAAAAACCCATAGTGGCCCACCTGTATTATTATGTATTAGCCACCGACATTAGACAGATAGATGGATGATAGATAGACAGATAGACCACAATATATTTACATCAAGTAAAAAAGCAGACGTGCTCAACAATACTAGTTTTGCAAGAACATGTGTAAACAAAAAGATTCAAATTAGACACATTTGAATGGCTGCCTATAGGTTGAGCAGGCAAGTGGGAAGAAATTCTGGGGATAAAGCGATGAATGAATGAATGACACAAGGAGAGCCTCATAAGGACCAATGATCATAATATGCCATCAGCTAAGGAATATGACTAATTCAAAGCTTCTAAATATGATAAAAATGAGAGCAACAGAAAGAGAGAGAGGAAAGAGTGAAAGACACACACCTTCCCAGGACACACAGCTGGTCAGTGAGAGAGGTAACATTTTAGTATAACTTTGTAAGTCAGAATTTGAATCTATTAACCCATTTCCTCAATTAAGAGCCAAGCTGCCTCCTTTTAAATGTCTTTAATGAAGAGTTTGGACCATATGTGTGTCTCAAGATATCTATTTGTTCATTCATTGCACTGATATTTATTGCGGGTCTAGTAAATGTGTTCCAGGTTACATGGGGAAATACCTCTGGAGCTCAGTCCAGTGGGGACTCCACGACTTGGCACTGGAGTATTACTTTGTCATCTCTTATATTAACTATGTATCACAGGGACAAAGGGCAATAAAACATCCAAAGAATATTTCCTACTGATCCAGATGTTCATTAATTTCTTCTCTGACAATCCGAATCACGACTGGGGACCCAAGAGGTCATATCTAGAGCTAAGAATATCTCCAGCAAGAAGATTTAGAGACAAGAAACAACAAAATGATCAAGAACAAGAAGTCATGCCATTGGCTGTTTCCTGGGCTGTAAGGATACATTGACTCAATGATACACAGCATTTCATTAAGATGCATATCGAACTTGTTCTGGCCGCTGGGGTAGAGATTGATCACCATCATGAAAATAATCCCTTACTTCTACATGGCCTTTTGCAATTGAAAAAACACTTTTCCTCCCGTTTCATTTGAACTTCACCATAGGCAAAGCAGGGCTCATCATGCCCATTTCGTATGCTTTGAATGTGTTTAAATGCAATCATTATTTGAATTTTTATCCTTTGCATATTCTAAATGAGTGCACAAAAATTTTTTTTCCAGCCTTAAGCCACAGCTTCCTACTGAGGGCTGTAGTTAAAAATGAAAACAAATAAACAAAAACAACTTCATCTTACTTTTACTTTTCTCTCTGACTGTCTCTGTCTCTCTCTCTCTGTCTCTCTCTGTTCTTGCACACAAGTCTACCATAATTGTTTTTAGCCCAAGTGGTTGCTTTTATTTTTCCTTCCACCAAAATTGCATAAAACTGCCAGTGATTTAAAACACAGTGAAATTGCAGAAAAGCACCATCTTCATTTACTGCCCGTGCAAGAGTTCTCATTAACTGACATAGAAGCTTTGTAGCAGGTGCGGCTTTTAAGAGATTAACATTTCTGACGAACATGCACAAAGACATTTAATTTGGCAAACCAAAAACAGAGCACTCAGAATGTCAGTTTGAACTGAGGTTTAGTGGGGGACATGAGATGGCTAGTTGACAATTTTCTTTTTTCTTTTCAAGTTTGTCTTTTGGAAGACTGCTTGCATTCAAGTTACTTGCTGGGGGGCAAATGTGTTGCAAAATTCTTCTTTGAGACAAAAGGCGTCTGCATTGATCCCCTTCTCTCCCGCTAACTTTCATGGGAGCTGGTGAAGGAAATTTAATCTATGTAAGCCTGTCGAGCTTTGGCTGAGCTGCTCAGCTGCTCCAGATCTCAGCTTGCTCATTTGTACAACAGGTTAGAAATGGCATTTACTCATCTAGGATTTTCCATGGTATGGCCAAGTAAAGCGCTTGGCACACGGTCAGTCTCTTGAAATGATTTTATTGTTGGTTATTTTCTTTTTTAAACCATTTTTTTCTTTGATATTTAAACATTACATCATTTCCAAAGTTAAGTTACATTTGACCCTCAGTGTGTTACATTTAATGTGGTTGTGCCCCACCCCCTCTCTGAGCCCACTGTCCCCTCTCCTACTCCTCCTTTCAGACTCTGTTTTATGTTCCTCATCTCAGCTCAGATCTGTGTCTCACTGGCAAGCCTCTTTGACCTCCCACAGCAAACACTCCCACAGCTTCCTTCATGGGAGCTGGCATTAATAATGTCTTAATTGTGGGCTTTGGCAATTATTTGATCAATGTCTGTCTCCCCTGGTGGACTGTGAGCCCAGGAGGAAAAATCCTGGCATATCTTCAGTGCCAGGCACTTGGTCCAAGTTCAATGACTGTTTCTTGAATCAAAGAATGAATCAGGCACACTTCTGTTGAGACTGGCATGTTTCTGATGTATACCCTCACACCACAAGTTAACCACCTTTCCCCCTCTCTGTGATGAGTTACCTGTTATAGACAGACATGCCCGCGTGCGCACACACGCAATCGCTTCATTAGGGCCACCGCAAACACAGCGAGCATCAGAGAAGAACAAAGCCCTGATGAGAAGTACCAGTCGGCTGCTGGCTGATGCCACTCGGAAATCACATGGCTTGCTTCTCATGCCTGGCCTGCTGTGTGTGCTACTCAAGTCTCTGCCTCAGCAAAATCCAACTGCTACCGGCTCTGAGCCTTGGAGGTGTCTCGGGAGCTGTTGAAACTGTGAATGTCAAAACGATAAATGCCAAGGATCAACTGTAATTTCAGAATATTTTAAACCATGGTATCTATGGCTGATAGAATGACTGGGCAATCATCTAGGTTAGTTTATGAGACAAATAGTTATTATTTTGATATGATTGGGTCTTTATATTGTTCTCACTTTGAATCTCCAGTGTTATTTACGATACCATTTCTCTCCTCTAGAAAGATTTTACATTCCAATAATAAACAGAGGATTTTACCACAAATAATCAGTTCATGTGAACATAGCGTTAAGCCCTTTGAAGGTTTTCTTTCACAACTTTATTGAGGTATGATTGAAGTAAATCACGTACGTTTAAATTGTACGTTTGATCAGTTTTGACATATGTATACATCTCTAAAGCCGTCACTACAATCAAGATAACAAATGTTTTCATCATTCCCCAGAATTTGTTCATATCCCGTAATGATGCATCCCCCTTTCCACCCCACTCCCAGAAACCACTGTCCGACTTTCTGTCTCTAGGGGATTAATTTCCATGCTCTAGAATCTTTGTGGATTAAATGGAATCATACAGTATGCATTGTTTTTCTCTGGTTTCTTTCATGCAGCATAATTATTATGAGGTTTCGTCAGGTTGCGTGTATCAATGGTTCATTTTTATCAAGGAGTGGTGTCCATTGTGTGGATATACTGTAACTTTTTTCCATTCATCTGTTGATGAACACTTGCGTTGTTTACAGTTTGGGGCTACTATAAATACATCTACTATGAATATTCACATACAAGTTTGGTGTGACATATTTTTTCTTTTCTTTAGTGTAAATATTTAGGGGTGGGATTGCTGGGTCTTATGAGGAGCATATGGTTAACGTCTTTAAAAAAATCGTCAAACTGTTTCCCAAAGTGAGTGTACCATCGACATTCACACTGACAGTGTACAAGACTTCCAGTGACTCGGCATTTCCTCCAACACTTGGCATAGTTGTTTATTATTATTATCACCAATCTAATAGATGTGTAGTGTTATCTCATGGTGGTATTAGTTTGCAATTCCCTGTTGACTATTGATATTGAACTACCTTCCTTTAGCTTATTGACCATCCATATATCTTAGGTGCAAAGTCTGTTCAAATCGTTTGCTCTTTTTTTTTGAGTTGTCTGCTTATTATCGTGTTCTTATTAAGACGGTCTTTATATATTCCAGGTGCAAGTCGTTTGTCAGATATATGATTTGCAAATATTTTCTCCCAGTTCAAAGCTTGCCTTTGATTTTCTTAGTAGTGTCTTTCAAAGGGTAAAAGTTTTAATTTTGATGAAGTACAATTTACCAATTAAAAAATAAATCTTGTGCTGTTTGTGTTCTATGAGAGTTTTTTTAATATGTTTTCCACATTTTTGGAATAATGGAAATGTAATGGATTCTTCCCCCTTTTTCATACGAAGGCTAAAGACCTCAGTTAACTGTCTCTCACTCTCCTCCCACATACCAGACACTGCATCAGGCCCTGAGACCACAGACCTACATGGTGTTCAGGTCCTGGCCAAAGTTAGCGGGCTGTTTTTAGTCTGCAGTTCATTCCACAGAAGCTCTCAGAGCCATGTCTGGGCCTTTGACTTCTTACAATGAGGCACAAAATTAAATTCAGCAACAGAGCTTTTGTCATCGTCATTTCCCTAAGCAAAAGGGAAAAAGCCAGTAGCTACGTTGAAAAGTCACATATCTTTTCAAACTTCTATTTCCAAAGAAATATTTTTGGAGCAACAAGTTACTGGCATCGGTTCTTGAGAGTAAGTTCATTTTTCAGTGGATCTCCAGGCCTGTCCCACTGCAAGTATTCCGCAAGTTTTTCTTTTCTGATTGACTAATGTTTTCAAAGTGATTTAAACCAGTTGTGCCTTTGTAGAAGGTAGAAGTGTTGCCAGCGTAGAGGTTGTCTCTGGAATACCTGTCCATCTTCTTGAACCAAAGTAATAGCAGGAGATGCAACATGCCACAGTTTATCTACAAACAGCACTGAAGAAATTACTCTGCATAAGTAAAATTTGTGTTATGAAAATGCTCGGAGAATATTGGCAGAAATGCTTTCTAGACTTCTCAGCAATCCATCTTTTGTTCTTTTTGCTAAATCCCTGTGGGATCCTGTATGTTCCAACATTTTAATGTGGGGATTTTTTTTCCCCAAAAGAAAACAGAAACACTAATATGTGAGACTGGTCTTGCTGTTTTACAGATGAAAATCAGGAATACATTTCAATAGCACTTTGTTATATAAATACTTCAAATCACAAGGACCAGAGGGAATATCAAGACCACTCTAAGAGTAGATTTTATTATTTTGTATGGAGGTTGATTTATAGAGCAAAAGTACCCAAAAATAGTTAGATTTTTTAAATGAGCCTATAAATTTTCCTGATAGAAGCATTCTATTATATTAAATAATATTGGTATCTTGTAGATATTTTCACCTCCAGGAGATAGAGTCTCCTAACCTTCCCCCTTGCGACTCTGCTAGACTCAATGACTTGCTTCCAGAGAGTAGAGTATGGAAAGGAAAAAACAGTGATGCACAGCGGAGAAACCTAGCAGATGACACCTTTACCGAGGGAAGAAGGTCAGCATCACAGAGTTGTCTTGTGGGTGTCATGTGCAACCTCATATGATGTGACAAAAAGGGCACATCATCTCTGTCCTTGTCTTCCCCCAAATCCACGACCTCAGTCAAATCATGAGAAAAACATCAGACAGATCCAGGATGGGGGACATTCTGCAGGATGTGGGGCCAGTACTCCTTAAGACTCTCACGGTCATGAAAAATAAAGAAAGCCTGAGAAATTGTCACAGACCAGAGGGGACAGAGAAGACGTAATAACTAAATGCAATGTGGTGCCCTAGGTTGGATCCTGGAACAAAGAGAGGACATTAACGAAGAAAAGAATAGTGAAATCCCAATAAAGCCTGGATTTTAGAGTTTTGTTAAAAATGGGTTTATCAGTAGGAAATTGCGCTTTTTCTATTAACTAAAACCTCATAATTTCTAGGGGATATGAGGCGTGAGTCACGTTCCACTGCCAATAAGTTTTACCCTGCACAATTTATTTTCACACCAAACCCTCAGTAAAAATATCTTAACACCATTGCAGTAAACAAAGCAATTGGAAAATGGAAACACGAGGCTGTAGCCTCCTTTGTCAGAATGCTGACTGCACACCCAGAAACAGTCCTAAAAGATGAAGTAATTTGCCTTTTTGCCCCATAATTTTGAAAGTGAAATGAGGAGCTGGGAACCAGAATGAAAAAAAGGCCTTGTGTAAATTCAGGCGAAAAGCAGTGTGCTGGGTAATGGTGGGTACATAGTCCAGATTCCATCCAGATCTCCCGGAAGGAAGAAACACAGCAGAAGAGAGAGTGACGGAGGGAACCAACCTTTACATCATGTGCAATATACAAGACACTCTGCTCAGTGTTCTCTCCTAAGTGTCTGCATATGTGCTCCCCAAACCAAAACCCAGTGCTATAGGTTTTATTAATCCATTTCACAGATTTAAAAACTGAGCTTCAGTGAGATGGAGGAACTTTCCCAAGATGTTACATAGTAAATCTGAGATTCAAACTACAGTCAGACTCCAAAACTGCATATTAAATTCACTAAAACAATATTCCCCAAATGCCGGCCACTCATAGTCATCAAAATATCCACGCATCACCTAAACTACCCTTTCCTTAATACCTATCTGAACAACCTACTTTTTAATCCAAACATATATGAAAATGAATACATGTGAAGTGTGTGCATGTGTGTGTGTGTGTGTGTACTCAACCCTACCAATACTACCCAATCCAAAAAGATAGAGTTTCTGAATGAAAATTCAGAAAGCAGACCCTTTATGACAAGTCAGCATTATAATGGGGTGTTTCTCTAACAGATGTGCATAGAAGGGAAGGGTCCAAGCAGGGACGGAGGTATGGGGTGGAGAAGATGTTGGTTGATCAGAAAACGGTGATGTGTGCCTGGAGGTGAAATGTAAGGCAAGGATAAACTGCTTTTTGACGGTTGTCTTATTTCTGTGATACAATGAGATCAGCTCTGTTGACAAAGCGAGAATTATGTGGTTGCAAACACTCCAAGGTCCATTACAATCTATCATGTCCTAACAGGCATCAAAAGGAGAAGACGCCACAAATTCCCCTCACAATCAACTCCCAGTTTTAACTTTATTGGGAAGATTACTTCTAACGCATTTGCTCCAATTTTTCAAATATCTGTCGGCATTTGTTAAATCAGTCAACACAGTGGCCAGATTCCCCACCTTTCCCCGGCTGCTCGATGTTCAGGGCACACCACACAAAAGCCACATATCCTGGGGCCGGCACAGTTATTGAACATTTTTTTTAAAGATTTTATTTTTTTCCTTTTTCTCCCCAAAGCCCCCCAGTACATAGTTGCATACTCTTAGTTGTGGGTCCTTCTAGCTGTGGCATGTGGGACACCGCCTCAGCGTGGTCCGATGAGCAGTGCCGTGTCCGCACCCAGGACCCGAACTGACGAAACACTGGGCCACCAGCAGCAGAGCACGCGAACTCAACCACTCAGCCACGGGACCAGCCCCTATTGAGCATATTTTTATGCAGATACTGGGATCATGTAACTGTGCCCTAGGCCTGTGTAAAGCAATTTTGTCTTCTTGAAACACCTTGCCTTTGACTTTCAGCCTTGTCCTTCACCCAGCTGACCCCCCCTCATCCATGCTTTGGTCTCAGCTCCACTGTCATCGCTCCAGAAAGCCATCCTAGACCTTACTAACGTGATCAGGTGTCGTTCCTCTCTTTCTCTCTCTCAATACCCTGTACTGTTCTTACAGCGGAACTGGGTTACCACTGCCAGCTGAAGTGTTCAACTTTACCACCTGCCTAGAGCTCCTCCAGGCCAGAGACCACACGTTCCCTGTTGTTTCAGCGTTTGGCACAGAGCACCGTGTATAGTAAATGCTGGCACCTTGGTAAAGAATTGCTATATATACAAATAATATGTGAATAATTTGGACTTCAAAATAATAATTTGGAATCAGAAGCAATGCCTGAACTAGGCCAATGTCTTAACCCGGTGGTTGTATTGACGGGGTGTTGGGCCTCTGCTAAATGTTGAGGCAAATGTAGACAAGTGGGAGTTGGTAGTCTGGTTGGGTAGATATAACCAGTTCACATAAACAGAACTGAATGGTGAAGGATCTAAGGGGGTGTATGAAACTTAGTGCTAAATTGCCTGACACACGGGAGCCTTAGTATGCACAAATTTAAATTTTGCAGTTTCCACTTTTTATAAGGGGTGCTGAAGGTCAATGGCATGGCCCTTTTAAAGGCCTGGTGTGTGGGAGTGAATCACTTTAGCTAGTGCGGAGTCTGTAATCCGGCCTCTGCATCTCAGCACAGCTTCATTGCTCTCTGCCTGTCTTCCTATAGCAGTAGTTCTGGTGAAGGGATAAAACATCACAGATTCAGGTAAGTTCATGGTCAATATACTGATATAACATGCAATGGTACAGAATTCATGTTAAGGGCAGAATTAACTTTAGTAGTTTTATAAATGATTTTAGTCTTATTTATTGAGTCATAAGTGTTTGAAGAAGTCACTAAGATTTCTCAGTTTTACTTTATTCTGCTTTGTGGGAACAATTGTATGCTGTAGAGTAGAGTTAACAAACTAAATTTGGCCCTCCATCTCTTTTTTAAATAAAGTTTTATTGGAACACAGCCATACCCATTCCATTACATATTGTCTATAGCCGCTATCATGTTACAATGGCAGAGTGGAGTATTGCAACAGATACCGTATGATCTACAAAGCTGCGAATATTTACTATCTGGCCCTTTGCAGAAAAGGTTTGACAACACCTGCTGTGGAGATGTTCTCAAGTTCAGAAGTTCACAAAATCCCATACTGGATCCATTCTGAATACCAAGAATCTACTGTCAACTGGGAGGGTCACACAAGGAAGGGGTTAATTAAGATGGAGTAGAACGTAACGAATAAAGATTCTTGGGGAAAGAATTGCAGCTAAAATGCTGGTTAAAAGTTTGGATGAATCAAAAGAGAAGACCCAAATCACTTTTTACATTTGCATGCATTTAAAAAAGGGCAAATTAGTTGCAGGTGTACAAGAAGAAATAGGTCAATGCTGAGGCAGGGAAATAAGCTTCTGTCTTTGCCTTCCTGTCGTTTGAAGGCTTGATATTCTATGTCTCAGTCCCAGGAGCCTGGATATATCAGACAAAATCTACTTTTGCATATGTAACCTCCACATGTAGAGTGTATCAAATGGGTAGTTGGTAATTATTTATAGAAAAAAAATAAAACAAAGATCATTTTTGTTTTCTGGTCTTTTGTTTGATTATCAAGTAGATAATCTTTCAGCCTCGTCTGCTATGGTTGAGAGAAGTTTGAAAGTGGCAGTCTGGGGAGAGTCCGGGATGGGACTAGGGCATGTGGAGGAGAGAGAAGGGAAGAGGATTTGAAATTTTAAATACTGACATACACTCCCTTTAACTCTGTTCAGAAAATTCTCCTTCACATCCTAAAATGAAGGACATCTACAAACCGACGACCACACTTACAGAAAACTTGCAGAGAAATCATCTTATAGAAAGCATTCTCAGATATTTTAGGGAATTTGTTGCAGAGCTCTAGAGAAAAGTTATATCTCCAACTTTTGCATGAGATTTGCACAGTAGTGTATAGGACACTAATAGCTGGAACAGTAAAAATTCAATTATAAAATCTGAGTGATTGAGGCAGGAAAATAATGTAAGTGCTGGAACTTGAGCCGCATCAATGAAAATATCAAGAACTCCCTGCAGCTAATATTTCAGTTCTGTTTCAAGGAAACAACTGACCAGGGTGGGCTAGGTGGACTGGCATGGGGTGGATGTGGACAAGTCAGATCAGAGAAAGATCCAGAAGCAGTCGGAAAAAAGAAAAGAATCAGGAGCAAAAGCAAGATTAGGATGACACCTTAACGTAGTGGTTTCAACCCTGGCTGCACATTGGAGTCACCAAAGAATTTTAAAGAATTACTGATGCCCATATGCCACATCCAGGAATGCATATTTAACTGGTCTAGGATGGAGATTGCATTGGCATTTGTAAAAGCTTCCCAAATGATTCCAAGGCACATCAATTTGGGGAATTGCTAGTCTAACCACTTCATTTGGCATGGGAGACTAATAATTAGACTTTCTGAGACAGTAGACGCAGAGTTTCCCAAACCTCTGTCATTCACATCCCTCCTTAGAGATTTTTGCCATGTATCATTCACACTATTAATGCTTATAATATTTTTCTTTAAATCAACCCATTTTCTAAATCCTAAGACCTACTTTAGCCTCATTCTAAGCAATAGCATCTGGAAAATCACAGGTTTGGCGTGCTAATACTTATTAACATATGCAGTGTTAACATAAGTGTGATACCTGTACACAAGACCGTTTTAGGTGCTTCAAACAATTTAGAAAAGTTAAGCAATATATTACCTAAACCCATCTTGTATGTAGATAGTACAGAATCCACAGCATTAAATCACCTCTTCAACAGTCGCCCAAAATACCCACTATACTTCATCATATACAGTAATTTATTATTTTTCTTATTCATTAACTTGAATTGTGTGATCTTCGACCCTACTACATGGGGGAGATACGTTCCTTAGTAAATAAATAGGCCCAACCGATATGAGTCAGTGCTAGTTCAACAATGCTTTGTTGTATACTACTCAATGTGTATGCTATAATGGTTACAAAATTATGTGGTACTAGACTTTATGAAAAAAAATAATATATTATAATGATATTCCAGAATCTAGAAGCTTCAAGAAAGTTTTGGGGCTTTATCCTTCAGAAAGACAAAGGTGAAGTTGTAGTGATGTTATTAACTTGCTGTTGAGAGAAAACGGTTAGTAGCAGCTATGCAGTAACTTAATAGATATACCTAGAAAACAATATTACCTGGTATAAATAAGTGTATTTGTTTAATTGTGAGTGATGTTAACCCGCTTTTTTTTTTTTTGGATGGGAGATTTCTCTGAACCTTTAATATACAAATACAATTTGTAGATTTCGAGGAGACTTACTATACGGAATTTTCCAAGTTTGGTTCAGCAGAAAACCCTTCCTCCTTGGGCCATCAGGCCAGGATCTCTCGGCATTAACGCTCTCTGGTATATGGTTCGAGAAGGCGCAGTCTACTGGATCACAATAAAAGCTATCTCTAAGTTTAGTTCCGGTGAGGCAGTCTATTGGTGTGTAGAATTTGCTTATCAGTAAAGCATATATTTTGTTTATTCTGTTTTGTTTATTCTTTGTTTTGCTCTTTTAACAACTTGTGCTTTTTGGAATTCTGAGAAGTCTTACGCGAAAATTAATTGCCTGGAAGAATCCCAGGGGAATTATGTGTCTATATGACGTACATGACACGTTGGAAGTCAAAGCCTGAGACAGGAGCGAGACAGTTTCACGAAGAGTTTTAAAGCCCCACTTTTACACAGGCACAGAATTACCTTCCTATCCGAGGAGTGTGGAGAGTAACAAAATTATTCTAAAGCAATTAATTGGAAAAACAGAAAAGGAAAGAGATAAAAAGGAAAATAATTGTGCAAATTCCTTAGAATTGTTATTCAAAGTTGTTCAGACTTTTGCCCTGCTTTTCTTCACTAAGTGCCATGTCCATTTACCAATACTCTTAAAAATTCTTTGAAAACATCAATGTTGGGGGTTTCGCACCATCTCATTATTATGAATGTACCAAAATGCATTTTAAACAATTCTCCTATTGTTTAACTCCTTCCAACCACCACAATAAACAATATTCAGTGGGCATTCTTTTGTAGAAACTTTTTCTTCATTCACAAATATTTATGTGCCTACGATGTATCGAGCACAGCATTAAGCTCTGGGAATTCAATGAGGTACAAAAAAATTATCCAGTCCCTGCCTTTAAGGATTTATACAAATGCATTTAAAAATGTCAGCCTTGAAAGTGCTTTTAGTAAGAGGTGGACTGCCAGAGGAGAATGTGAAACAAAAGATTCTTTTGGGGACAAATTAGGAATACCTGTTCTGAGGAGAAAGGAAGTTTTTGACCCATCTGAGTTCCCTCCATTTATATTTTAATGTTAAGCTTTCATATGCTTGTTAATTCCTCAAGCTATCCCAAAAATCAAGGTGTATTCTTTTCACATAAATACTTTTGCTATTCTAATAAGCTCATTGGGAATTGTTAAGAATTATTGGAAGTAGATGGGCCACCCTTCGGAGTCTAAATTGCACCTTGTATTGGTCAGTGTGATTTCTTATTTGCACTACTCATAGTGGCTGTCTTGGGAGTGTCCATCCAGATAATTTTAAAACTTTTCATTTTGTTTTGGAGGTTAGGAAAAAGGAACAATTATTTGTTTTCGGTTGTTTGGATTGCTGTTACCCATTCTTAGCCATTGCCCAAAGCCCAGTGGAAGAGTTTGAATGAATCACAGGATGATTTCAGTACATGTGTGTCTGGAGCGGGTATCTGATAAGTTTTCTGTTTTCCTCAAATGGTTCCATTTGTCAAAGAATACCACACACTGTTTTTCAGTCTTAGGTGTTTTCAGTCCTATCATAGTTTATAAATAAGGTTTTGTTGACTTGGTACAAGTAGAACATTTTTGCTGAAACAGGATGGGAAAAGATAAGAAACAGTTTCCAGTCTGATGAGAGAAGTGATGGACAAAGGAACCCACAACAAAATAGCTGCAGAATACAAACGTGTGCTTTAAATGGTACAGGGGGATATTTTAAAAGAAAATTCCTCTGGGAGCCAGATCCTGATAACACAGCATCCTGGACTTGTTTCTCATTAGCATGAATAACATCTCATATCTTTTATCTGAAAGAAAAATAAAGTCTTAAAACTTGTCTGCTGGGGAATATTAAATTATGGAGTCTTTCTAACCAGAAGACACCATGGCGAAGAAATTTAAAAAAAAAATCCAGTTATGTATATTGCCTCTAAAATGACCATGACTGTGAATATGTAAAAGAGAGAATATGAGTTCACATGCTGATTGCATTGATAAAAGTACTGACTCTCCCTTAATAACAATAATGCCTCAAATTGGTGTGTTTTTCTCTGAATTTACTATTAACCATAAGTCATTGAAAGACTTAATATTTCACTTGGACTCATTTGTGTTTAATGTTCCAAGGAGACAGAGACGGAGACAGGATGTTTTTGTAAAGAAAATGATCCAGTGTTTAATGCTTTTCAAATCTCATTCTACTAACAGTATATCTTTTCCTAAATAGCTTACATTTTTATGGCCATTCCATCACCATGAGTCTTATTGATTAATAGGACTATTATTTATCATGTGTTTAAATTCGCAGGAACTTTATATAACAGAGGCAGGTGGTTAGGCCTATTCAGGTTCTTTCCTTCAGAACTTGTCTACCCACCTCAACAGGAAAGGAGGATTTCTGATTACCAGGTTAAGGAGAACTACATAAACAGTGGAAGACTACTGGAGGCAAACCTTTTGTCTAAATTAACTAAGATCAAAGAAGAATAAGCCTGGGGCTCAGTTTTCCAACTATGGAATTACTCTATTCTGTGATTGGATTTAGAGGCTAATTTCTAATCCTTACTACCCTTTGTGATCTTATCATGTAACCATCTAGACCCTAGAGTCTAGATTTTCCTGGATTCTAGATTCTCTAGATTCTAGAGAATGAACTTCGAACACATTTATTGTTTTATAATTCTCTACTAGAGGTAGAAGATCTGTTTATGCTCCTTAAGTTGTAAATAACAAAAATACATCTCAAATTTGCTTAGGCTAAAAGGAAATTTCTTTATTCATACAACTGAAAAGTACAGGATTCCAACTGCCTCACCAGGTGGCTTAATGAAACAGGTCAAATGATGTCACCAGGACCTAGATGCTCTGGCAACTTGCTCTCCTTCAAGTTGGCCTTATTTTCAGATTCCATCTGGTGGAAGATGGTTGCCAATAGACTCACATCTACTCAAGACCAGCAGAAAAGAGAGTTCCTCTCATCCAACATTGTGAGGAGATGTCCTGGACTCCATGTGCCCAAACCTAAACCAGTCCCTGGGATAAGGAGGAAGAAATCATGGGCCCAAGTCACATGGCCATCCCTGGAGCTGAGGGTGGGACCCATCACAATAAACTTCGTTGACTGAAAAGACTGGTTTTCACCAATAAGATCTAGTCTACAACCAGAAGGGTGGATGGAAGTTAGGTGGCAAATAAAATAACAAATACATCTAAATAAGTCAATTAATTAAAGAAAATAAACAAAACCAAGACAAAGAAATAAACACACAATATCCACTATAATCATTCTACCTCGAAACCCAGGAAGGAAACACCAGCCTTCTTTTCACAATTTTTCATGGCAAATTAATAACATCCTTTGTTATCCCTCAAAGAAACTCATGAAAGGCCGGTAATATATCTGGCGTTCAACTCAGTTGGACTAAGCTGTGGAACACTGGTCCACAATTGTATTTTTCTACCACGCGTTTTCTTTTCTAGTTTGATAAGAAAATTTGTCTGACAGGGCAATAATGAGAAAACAATGACAAAATAAAAATTATTCTTGTTTTTGTAGGGCTTGAAAATAAGTGTCTCGTAAGCCAATTTTATTACAAACTTTTTCATCATCCCCTTGAGTATTTTACTCACCCAGGAAAAGCGAACCAACCCACCAAGCTCTGGTCAGTTGCACAGTGAAGTTTCCAAGTGTGCTGTGGATTGAAACCAGACAGAACCCATTTATTCCAGAGCTACAGAATAATTGTTGTTGGGTTTTGGACGTCGCCATAGGTTCAATCTACTCAGATTTAAATTCCGGTCATTTTCAGAATACCTCAAAGTTTGAAAAAATCTCTATTCACAAAAAAAGAATTAAAAAAATGACTAAACCTGATCAATTTTAAGCAGAGAACAAAAACTTGAGAGATTTTTTTTACTAAGCAGTTTTTGGTTAAAAATGTGACAAAGAAACATCTGGCAAATAGGAGACCTGAAAGAAAAGAGGTAAGAGCTCTGTACATTGTTTGTTTTGACCTAATACCCATTTTTAATGGTTCTTTCCTGAAAGTTGAGAAAATTATAGAATCTTACAACATATCTTTTAATTCTACCTCTAGCTAGCCAAGATTCATCTATTTGAAACTATTTTTTGGACCATCCGCTATGTGAGAGACACAGTGCTGGTCAACTGGGGAGATGCCGGTGCCTCTCTTCATCATTCACAATCCAGAGTTGACTATCTCATTGAAATTCTATCTTCTCTTGCATGCTGGTTGTCTTCAGCATGTAGTTGAAGCATGAACTGAAGCCATGGATATGGATGAGAATGTAGAGAAGATGGGAGGAGAAGAGAAGTGAGGTGAGGAGGGGAGAGAAGGGGAGGGGAGAAGAGGAGAAAAAATTCGTGATTTTCTAACTCATCTATCTTCTGTTAAAGGTAGGGAAACTGAACTCCAGGCCTATTAAGGGTGCGTAAGCATGTGGAGAGAGGAATAAGCCAATAAACTAATGTGGGGACTATCAATTGCTAAAGGCATTTGGAAATCAATCTAAATGCACATATGCTCAGACACCATGCCTCCTTTCTTAAATACATATTCTAGAGGGGAAAAAAAGGCCTGCACATACCTTATACAAAAAGGCTTAATAAAGAATTCTTGTCTAATAGGTGATATAATAAAAGCGATATAATAAAAGTGAAAAATCAAAAGCAATCTACACGTCCATCCATAGGGATCTAGAAATAAAATGTGACATAGTCGATAATGGAGCACTCTGAAGCTATTAAAATAAATAGCCTAAACTGATATATTCAACACTAACAAGAAAATAACTGTAAAATATCATGTCACCAAACACAATTTTATATACACAAAAAGAAGACATAATCATGTATATGTATGTGAGAATATAAAAATATACTGAAAAAACAACACATTTATAATTATGGTTACCACTGAGGAAATGAAGAGAAAAATGAGACCGAGGCTGGTATCAAAAGGAAATTTAAATTTATCTGAAATGTTTTATTTCTAGAAAAAAATGAAAGACTATAACAAATTCATAACAATGGTCAATTCTGAGTCATAAGAAAAGTTGTTTAATTATTCTCTAAACTTTTAAAATTACTCAAAAAAAAGCCTATAATACTCCCCCAAATAAAAGAAGGAGTTAAAAATAAATAAGCACCCCTCCCCCACGCTAAACTCTGCTTTGGGACAGGCACCCACAGGTTCTCATGTCATTCTGAGTTTAGAGCATAGCCTTCTCCTTTCTAAGTAAATGCACACATCTGATCAATTTAGTAAAGCTCATGGTTTAGTATTTAGAGTATAAATATTGAGAATCTGGGCATTGCAGGAAACATCCTAGGTTGAAAATGCATTTTAAGATTACTTTCCTCTCTCTGGATTGTGAAAGGGTCTTATGGTGTTTTAATATTTTCTAATTAAAAGGGAAAAGTTACCCAAATTTTAAATCCCAGGACAGGCCCCCCACCATCTCTCCTCCACACCACCCCTCATCCTCCTGGTCCTTCTGTTAGCTTAGAGTTCTGAAATGCTTCCAGCAGGTCTAGCTCAGCCCCTGGGGACCACTTCAGAAAAGAGCCACCGGGACCATCAATTGATGGCAATTACAGGTCTGAGACATTTTCCTCCGGCGCTGTATTGTATCAACTTTCTTGTTTGCTTCCTTTAAATTACAGGGTGACCTGCTTTCAGTTTGAAAGGTACAAGCAGTGGCCGAACAAGGACAATATTTTTCATCAAAAATAGCAGAAGTGCCAAGGATTCCTCAAAGACTCCGGACACTGAGAAAAAGAACAGACACACAAAATTTAGCTATTAAAATTAGAGACACAGACAAAAACCTTTTAAAAAAGATAAACTTTTTGCATTAAAATGTGATTTTTTTCACACATTGATCTGTAGCTATTTATATAACTGTGCCCTGCTGCTATACTATTAAATATATTTGGAGTTGGAGGCGCGGTGCGTTAATTTGATGGATTATCATATTATCTAGTTAACTTCATCTTACATTTTACCTTCTGGGCCAGTGGTGTTGAGACACTAATCAAACTCATTTCTCAGTAAATAGGTTCATGGAAAGAAGGTTCTCTGCCCCAAGGTCTGTTTGAACCTGAAAATATATATTTCTATATGACAGCAGTAAATAAATATGCAGCACATTAACAGAAGACCTAAGTGTTGTTCTTGTCTGACACTGAAGGTTAACAGTCTGTACGTCATGATAACTGAAAAATTAGCGCGAATTGTTTTGAATAAACTAAAGCATGAGGACAAGAAATAACAGCTTTTAATTGTAATAGTTCATGTAAATTATAAGGCATTGTTAGGGAATTTTTGAAATGAATGATTTGAATAGTACTAAGGTTTTGAAGTAAAGCTGGGAAAACATCAAAGCTTTATCAACAATAAACGATTTCTCAACAACAAGAGGGTCTGTAAGCAGTTGTCTGATACATCTTAGAATCGCAAAATTTCAGAAAAGATCTACGCTAACTCATAGCAATGTATCAATTACTGACCAGCGAGTCTTTGCTTAAATGCTCCTACTTCTAAGTAAGCCTTTAGCTCTCCAAAGCAATCAAATTTCATTTCAGATAATTCTGACAGAAAGAGAAAGAAGGGAGAATTCTTCAAGTGGTGTTCAAATCTGCCTTTCTGCCATTTTTACCCAGGGGTCCCAGAGCTCCCTTCTGACATCATACGGAAAATGGCTGATCCCCTTCTCTATGGTGCCACACTCCAGACATTAGAACTCAGCTGGCGCATCTCCTCCGAGGCTTTGCTAAACCAGCTTAAACATCCCCAGTTGCTTCAGTTCCTCCCTTTTGTTTTTTCAGTTCACACGGTTTTACAGAGCCAAAGTCCTTTTAACACTATTTCAAACAGTCCTCTTAAAGAAAAGCCACAATATGAAACTGAATACTCAGAGTAGTCTGATAAGAAATAAATTACAAATTTTTAAAAAACATAATTTAATTTTGAATTTAAAAATAAACACCTGAACAAATCCAGTCAGTTAGATATAGTTAGATGGGTCAATAATATAATATATATAATACATAAATATATGTATAATGTACATATAGAAATGACGTGTGGGTATTTATAAATACCCACGTATGTAATTATATATAATTATATGTAATTATGTATAGAGAGAGAGTTTGTGTGTGCCTATATACACGTGTTTAAATATACAGAGACTGACATACAGAGAGAAGAGATTGGAAGTGGTCCTCTTCATTTTGCCTGGAAGGTGCACCTAGTTTAAACACCAAATTTCTGGTAACATTTTAAGTGTCCTCACTAATATTCTTAAGAAATCCTAAGTCAGCATTCCTCCTTGACAGAAAACTGGATGTGGAGGTTAGAAATCCATCCTGGGAGGAGGGGGGAGGTACGTGTGTGTTGGGGGGGGATACTGTTTAAGGGACAGGGACAGTCAAATTCTACAGGGTAGAGGAAAAAAAATTAATTCAGCAAATATAAACTGCACAGTTAACGTGTTCCAACTTTGTGCTTGTGAGATACACAAGGAACAAACACCATAAATAGATGTTGGAGGCTGGCACAAATTAAACATCCATGTTCCTTCAGACAAGGACACTTAATTGTTCAACCAAAATTTATTGAGCATCTACTATGTATCAGCACTGTTCTGAGAAATAGAGCATCGATAGGCCTGGATCAGAGTGAGCAGTAGAAAGATGGACTTCAAGTAATTCTAGGTGACTTGAACTAAATTAATTGGTAAGGTAGCTTCAGCCAGGACACGGCAAAGAAAAACCCTAGAAGAAGTCATTGTCTGCCTTCCTAAATAATTTGGTGTTCTGGTAATAGTAATAGTAAGAGTAATAATCTAGAGTGTTAACAAGCACTTTACTGAGGGCTTACTATGTGCCCAATGAGCTAAACCCTTCACATTCATTATATCACTTAATCTTCACAACAACATTTTGAGAATGATAAAATTATTATCTCTGTTTTAAACCCAAAGAAATTAAAGATTAGTTACCCAAAGTCCTGTAGCGGATGAGTGTGTATGGTAGAGTACTTAAAACACTGGCCACAATTTCCCCTAAAACCAGGCCCTTTGCCATGTAGCCTTGCAGCTGCTCTAGTCAAGAGATGAGATCTATTTCTCCACTCTGAATCTTCTTGGCCTTGTGACTTACCTTGGTCAATTGAAGACAGTGATCGAATATGGCAGAAGTGGCAGTGCACCAGTTCCCAGTCTTGGCCTCAAGCTCTGTTCTGTCTCTCAGACCCCTGAGATCTCCATATGAACAAGCCCAAGTCAGTTTATAGGAGAATGAGAGATCCTTGGGGTAGAGGCTTCCAGGTGAGGTCATCCCAGATAGCAATACCACGTGGTGCACTAGCTAACCACAGAAGCATGAAAGAGCCCAGCAAAGAATGATGGAGCCCCACCAAGCCCCATCTGGATGAGGATAACCACCCAGCCAACCTATAGGCTTGTGTGCAATAATAAATGCTTCTTGTTTTAAGCCACTAAGTTTGCTGGTATTTACTTAAGATATTGAAACCCAAGAGTGTCTGACTCCAGATGCTATGCATTTAATTGCTTTATGTTACCATGCCAAATATTGAAACACGATTCTCCACCTTAGAATTATGGGATTTTCTATTTCAGAAGGCCTGATAATGCATTTTCAGTGATTTTGCTTTTTTCCTAATCTTCCCAAATAAGAAGTCCATCTTGTTTATGCAAATTGATTTTTCTATTCCAAGGTTGTTTTTCCTCCCTAAATCCTCATTTCCAGCTGCTCTGGGTCAGAGGTAAAGACTGAGCCTTCCAACAAGCCTTTGGCATCGCAGAGCCAAGAGCCATCTGTTTGGCTGTAGGCTATTCACCATGGACCCGGCAAGTAACATGTTTCTGACCAGTGGCTGATAATTTGATAGCTCATCATTACCCAATAAATATGCTAATCATTGCCCCTGAAGTGGGACTAAAACAGTAATTTGATTGCAAAACATCTAATGCATGTCCAAAAGATACAGAATGAATGTGATTCAGGCTTAACTTTATAAAATTGTCATTTTGTTATTTATCCCATTTCGTTTGCACCCAGCTTTGATCCATGCATGGTCAGGCACAAGAGATTAACTGGTGCTCCCTGTTATCTGATAAATAAGTAGAGATCACCTTCTTTGACATATTATCATTTTATCCCTTTCCTGTCTAGCTTTGTCGGGATGAATTTTCCTCTTCGATAGCTCTAATAGATTAGCCTAGAGATCCAAGAGAGAATAATGAGAGAGAAGTGTGGATCAAGGAACCATTTACTCATTCCCCCAACATTTTACCATCCAAATTATTCAACAAGTGTATTCTATTTGCAACATGACTTAAAATTAGATTCTGGAATCTATTAAGGCATCTCAATCGGAAAAATGTTCTTCTTAACCAAGTAATCATAATGATGACAGCTATCTAATATTTGAAATAATATGGAAGTGTCTAAACCACTTATTTCCATATTCATTTTGTTTTTTAAATAATAAAGAAAATGAGTCTAAAAACCATTAAAGTATTGTTTCTGATCTTACCACATGTTTTTCCTTTTATTTAAAGATTGGTTGGTTTGGTTTTTTTTTTAAGAAGATTAGCTCTGAGCTAACTACTGCCAATCTTCCTCTTTTTGCTGAGGAAGACTGGTCCTGAGCTAACATCCATGCCCATCTTCCTCTACGTTATACATGGGACACCTACCACAGCGTGGCTTTTGCCAAGTGGTGCCATATCCACGCCCGGGATCTGAACCGGTGAACCTGGGGCCACTGAGAAGTGGAACGTGCAAACTTAACCACTGCACCACCGGGCCAGCCCATAAAGATTGGTTTTATTAATAGATTAACAGAGAATGAGGACCTAGATCCTGTGCATCACCTCCATCTTGACTATTTATATTGTCATTTATGTGAACAGTACCCTTTGGAATTGGGATACAACCTGTGAGGCTGTACATGGCAGTAGAGGGGAGATAGTCACGGACTTACCACAGGTAAGTATTTGATAACAGTAATTTTAACTGATCTATTCTAATGCATAGACCCTTTAAAAAATAAGTCAAATAGATTCTGAATGGGGAAAACAGCTAATAATTATCGAGCACACATTGTGTGCTAAACATTGGATATGCATTATCTCATTTAGTACTTAAAACAATCCTCTGAATTCGGTATTAGTATTATCTCCATATCCCAGAGAAAAGTGAAGTTCAAGATGTTAAGTATCCTCCCCAAGGGTATGCAGCTAGAGAGAGGCAGGGCTGTGATTCAATGTTGGGACCAGGCCATTTTCTGCTTTGGGAACTGAGAAGCTGAGACGGGAAGTCTATAGGGAAGGGAGAATGTTGTGGGTATTTCCAGAAAGAAGCGGAACTGAGAGATGAAGATAGAATTTTCAAAATACTTAACAGCGGCCAAGGTTCGATGTTCCCAAAGGCAGTGCTTCTCAAACCGTCTTTGGTAAAGAGACAGATTCTCCCCAACCCCCGTTCATCACCAACCAAAACTACTTTATAAAATACAACAAAAATAAAATCCTAGGAAGCAAAGTGAAAGAGAGAAAACTGAAAATACAAGGCTTCAAAGTTTTTATTATTAAATTTAAAAAATAAAATTATTCCAACAAATTACTATAAGAGTTTCTAAACACTTTTAGTTTCGCTCCTTCACTTGTGGAAAGGTCGGAGTCAGTGAGGGGACCAGCACAGAGTCAAGGAGCAGGCTTTGAGAAGATGCCCAAGCTGCCTCACAGAAGTTTACGTCATTCGCTCCCCCAAAATCAACTTGCTTCACATGGGAGCGCAAACTCTGCCCTGTCCTCCCAAAGAACCAATCCCAGGCACTGGACCCCTGTAGGAGGACACAGTCCAGCGGTTCCCAGACCCTCATTTACAAATGAGAGACCATTAATAGAGACGTCTGAACAGTTCCTTAGAGCATAATGATACAGATGAAACATTTTTTAACTGGCTTTGTAGAATGAAAATCTCCAAAGCAACATAAACATAAATGAAAAGTATAATGGCTAAACAGAATCTGCATTTAATAGAATTTAATTACCTTTCCCTCCTTCTCAGACTTCCAGAAATTCCTAGAGCTAGAGGATGCTTGGAGAGATTTCTCTCTCTGTTACCACTTCTGCAATGACTTCCTTGCCCGCCTCCACCTCAACTTTCCAGCAGGACCACCACAGAATCAATAAAGGTAATTTTCCTTTAAGGTTTGTAATGACAGGAATTTTGTGCTTCTTTGTTATTTCCTGAGTCCTTTTCTTGTTAGGGGTGGGAGAGGGGAAAATATTCCTCTCACAAATCAAAGGCTAGCTCAGGACAATGGAAAGGTGGGCTTTGTTGTCATGAAAAGAAGAAACCCATGGGTTAGTTGGTTAGCTAGTTGGACCCTGGCACCACTGAACAGAGAAATATCTTAGGAAAAGGGAAGCCGATGGGATATTTCCAGGGGAAGCCAAACTCCTTAGAAAGGCCTGCAAGGCCACTGTGAAGCTGTCTAGATTGAATGGAGACTCAGTCGCCCGAGTAAAGAAGCAGCTCGCTCTGTTCCTCTACACATGTACCTTCCAAACTCACAAGCGAAGAGGGGAGCATGCCCTTCCTTCTGCCACTGTTTCGTCTCAATGGATTTGAAGGAGAGCATAGGTGATGTGAACATAAAAATGGCAAGTAGGTCATCCAGGCCGGGATAAGGTCTCTGAGGACAGCTGATGGAGGCTGCAGCATCCCCCGGGAGTTTACAGATGGGCCTCGAATGTCTCCAAGCCTCTTCTCCATCCCCCTCCTTCCCTGCTTCTTTTTTAACTTTTTATTTTGAAAAAATTCAAACCTACAGAAAGGTTGCAAAAATAGTACTCTATATGCTAAAATGAATTCCCTATACTGCTCATCTAGATCACTCATTTTGTCGCACTTGCTGTCTCTCTGTATACGTGTGTGCGTACATATATAACACGCACATGCAATATGCATACATACTACTATTATTATTTTGCTGATTATTTTGATCTTTCATTCTAAATACATCATCATGTACGTCTGTATGCTAAATACACGGTGAGAATAAAGATATTATTTGACATAACTCCAATTCAGGTACTGAATTCAGGAAATTAATATTGATATATTACTATTATCTAATATATATTCCATATTCAAATTTCACTAATTGTCCCAATAACATATCTCCCAACTTTTTTTTTTCTTTCTGATCCAGGATCCTATCCAGGGTCATGCACTGCATTTTAATTGTCTTGTCTGTGTCCTCAATCTGGAACAGACTTTCATGACACTGACATTTTTTGAAGGGCACAGGACAGCTGTTTTGCAGAATATCCCTCAATTTAGGTCAGTCTGATTGTTTCCTCAGGGTGAGATTCAGTTACACATGCTGACTATATCAGCGACAGGGTGTCCTTCTCCCCCTATTGGTGATGCTACCCTTGATCACTTGGGTGAGATAAAGGTTATCTTTTTTCGCTTTGTAACAATAATCTGTAGGGAGATGCATTGATATTGTATAAAAATTCTGTTCCCCAACAAACTTACCCAGTGATTTTAGTACAAACTCCTCTTGTTATTTTTGTTTGTAATGATGGCCAAATGGTGCATCTAGACAGTTCTGGAATTTAATTGCGCGCTCAGCCATGCCAGCCCTAAGCTGATAGTCCCGTCGGTTGATTGCATACTGTGAGTTTTTCCATTCACTTTAAAACTACTCCCTTTACATTTTAACAGGTGAGGATTTGGAGAACAACTCACATTCCCACTTTACACCTGAGTCATGATGACGCAGGAGGCCTCCCAAGGACGCCACTTTTATTTTGATACGTTTCCTCTTTCCCATTTCACTCCCTGGACATGAAGACAAGTGATCCAGGCTCTCTCCACATGAAACTCTGGTTGCTTTAAAAGGGCTGCACAAAGTCTGTGGGGGAAAACTCCTAAATTCAAAACCCAAACCAAGTCCCAGCCAATCTGGGAGGCAAAATGCCCACTCAGTCGGCAAGCCACCGCAGGGCAGCCTGCTGACTTCTGAGCAAAATTAATTGCAAGAACCTGGCAGGTGTCCAAAGGACCGCCGTTCCTTCCTTCATTATCGCAAATCTCTGCTGTCACTTCTTAATCAACGCTGTCTTCCTAATTCTATAGACTGCATTTTGCTTGCATTTAGAGAGGGATTGGAGCAAACACCATTTTCACTCAGCAATTATTTTGCATAAGGATTTAAGTTGAAGCTCACAGTTGGGCAAGAGTTGGAATTTAGGCAGCAAAACCCCTCAGGGTGTTTTAGGAAACAATCCGGACTCCTGTCTAAGTGGGTAGACATGCGGAAACTCTCTCTCAAGGTCATGAAGATACGCCCTGCAAATATTGGCCCATAAAGTGAAAACAGCAAGCTCCCTCACTCTCTGTGTTTTTTTTTTTTTTGCTAGTAGTGCAAAAATAAAAGAGACCAATAAAGAGCAGTTGGCCACAGAGGGGATATACCTTTAACATTTATTGGGAAGTTTTTGACTAGCTTGTTTTCCTGCTTGCTACGGGAATATGACAAGACACAACTTGTTTTTTCTCCAGATCTTGTCTTCATGCTCCAGTCCTTTGCTCATCTGTAAAACCAAATGATTCAAATCAAGTGGCAAAATATCATTAGGATAAAGGGTAGTACGCCGACTGACACTGAATGTCAAGCAATTAGCTTAATGGAAGCAGGAAAGTGGAATTTTAAGGGGTTTGCACTAATGATGTCGCAGGGAAGCATATGTCATCCGTACAGAAGCTAGACAAACTGGGGGTTTAAGGAAGGTGTGCGTAAAAGGCCTCTGTTGATAAACAAGATGGATAATTCAAGGCAATTTTAATTTGTCTTTTTTCATTGGAAAATTGTCATGACCATCTGACGATCAGCAAAGTCACACAGTCTAAAATCTAACCTTCAAATAAAACTGCCAATGGCCCAAATCCATTTTCTTAAAAATTCTTCTGAGATAAACATTCTATAACCTCTCAAAGGAAGAATGAAATCAAGGTAGGTCTGACTCCAAGAAGGAGTCGTCGGTCATACTCTGTTTATATAAAAGGACATAGTCAATTCAACTGGCATAATTGAGCACATAGGTAGGTTATGTTGGCATAACGGTATTTGGAAGGTCCCAGGACACGTGAACCTTGCTAATGTATTTGGCTAGAGTCACCTCTGCGGCTCAAAATTCTCAAATGACTCCTTCTCTTTACACTTAGAATAAAATCTAAGCTCTTTTCCATGGATTATAAGACTCGCTGATCTGGCTCTGCTTTTGTCAGTCTCCTCTGTTATCACCCATGATCCCCCGAAGTTCACAGTTCTCCAGCCCCATGGGCTTTCTCTCAGTTTCTTGGGCTTGCCAAAAAGTCTGTCTCAGGGAATTGTGCATTTGCTCTTTCCACTGACTGGACAGCGAGATCCTGGCCCGCCTGGTCTTCCTATCTCAGCTCACCTGTCATGTCCTCAGAGAAAACTTCCATGCTCCCCAGATCCTTAGTTTCCCTACACAGTCCCTCTCCATGAGAACCTATTCCCGCCATGCCACGTCTCAAGATCCACCAGCCTTGCTCATTTGTTTCTTTACTTGTCTATTTTCTCACCCACTCCCAACAGGAGACCTCTTTGGTCCTGTTCACTACATTATCTCCAATGCTCAATAGAATAGAGCTCACTAACTACAGGTTGAAATAACAGAAGAGCAAATGAAAGACTCTATAAAATATGAAGGTCATATGGTATAAACAACGTTGGATTCTGCTTAATACTAGCACTTCTGCCTTGCATTAGGAAAGTTTGCTGGATGTCTACAGGAAAGGGAGAAAGAAGGAAGGAAGGAAGAAAGCAAGGAGGGAAAGAAGGAAGGGAGTGAGGAAAAGAAGAGGAAGGAAGGAAGGAGGGGAAGAAGGGAAGAAAAGATGGAGGAAGAAAGGAAGGGAGGAAGGAAGGGAGGGGGGGAATTTGTCCCAAGATGGGCAGACGTTTCCTGCAGCAACACACTGAAACAGGTAATGATGAACTAGCTGCTGGGGCTCGTGGCAATAAGGCTTCCGCTCTCGGTGTTAATGCAGGGCAGAGACACGCTGTCAAGTGTCTGAGGGAGTGTGGAAGGTGGTAGTGGAGAATTCTCTACTGGGCAGCTCCTAAACCATAGGAAGCCAAAGCTAAGCAAGTGAGAGACATGCTTCCCCAAGAGCCTCGAGGAAAGATCTTTTAAATCAGGGAGCCAGATGGTCTGCCTTATTAAAGGGTACCTCTCAAAGACAAATCTTTTTTTTCTTTATACTCACCTTGGTGAAAGGTGAACTTCTCCTTTGGAATCAGTCTCTCTAAGGTCCCCTGTTTTCAGCCTCAGCCTCTGTTCAAAAGCAAGACATTCAACCTCTGCTGTCTTCCTGGGGTTGACGAGAAGGGAGCTGAACGTGTTCCCAGCAGTCCAAGGGCGCCACTTTTGCCTGTAAGAAGAAAGCTGCATCTCAGAGATGGGGTCCAAATCCCATTTCCATCTAAAGCTCAGCTATTGGAGAGAGCAGCTAAATGGCTGCATTTACTCTCTCAACATCTATTGCGTCCCTATAACGCCACTCTCCTATTGGGATACGTTCTGTGAAACGCCCCAGAATGGCTCCCCATCGCCCATTCTGTGAAGACAGTATGATGTAGTGAAAAAAGGGAACTACTCTGAGTCTGACCCCAAAGTAGCTGTCGGGTCTTGGACAAGTCAAATAATCTCCTTGGGGCCGTTTCTTCAACTGCATCAGATGACTTTACGTGTCTTGGGAAGAAAAAAAGATTAAAGTCATGACTCAAATTACAATTAAAGAAAGCCATGCTGATTTATAAGGGAGTTTCTGAATTATTTCAGTACCAATCTTTGCTCGTTTTTTGTCTTTTTTTCTTTGTTTTGCTCTAACTCAGTGACTCTCAAAATGCTATCCCTAGACTGGCTGTGTCAACATCATCTGGGGAACTTGCTGGAAATAAAAATTCTCAGGCCCCCTCCCAGACCTACTGAAGCAGAAACTCTGGGGATGTGACCCAAGCTTCTGTCCTTTAACAAGCCCCCAGGCAATTCTGTTGCCTGCTCATATTTAAGAATCTCTGGTCTAAGAGAATACTTTGACAGGCCCTGTAGTGCACGTATGTTTGTGGTCTTTCTTACATCTGATTACGCTCATTTCTAATTGTGGTCCCCAGGGTCCCAGGGACTCCAGCCCCCACCCATCTCTAAGGACAGAATACATGACTTTGCTAAGCCAGTCAGTGCATTTCATTCCTCTGGCTACAGCCTTATAGGGTGATGATGTGACCTTAAGCAGATCCAAACAAAGGGGGTTTCAAGACTTTTGCTGGGACAGCAACATTCCCAGTGAGGAAGCGGCTTGTGGGTAACAGCCATTTGGGGACCATAAAGAATCAGACTTAGGATGAACCAGAAACCACGGAAGGAAGATAGGAGACAGAAAGAAACTAAGGCTTTGGTGACACTGCAGGACCAAGCCTTGCTTGGCATCAATTCTACCACAGTTTCTTTCATAACAAGAGACAATAAATTAGATTTATGTTTGGCCTGTTTGAACCAGGTCTTCTACCACCTGCAACCAAGTATCCTAACTCCAACAGTCCACTCTGAGTATGAAAAGTAAGGACTCCTTGAACCCTGGTCTAGAAAAGAGGATGAAGTGAAGCACTAAGAGAGTAAGCTGCTCCCCATAAGAATAATGTGGGACTTGGAGTTGTTTCCTGGCTAAGACTAAGGAGAGGATAGGAGTAGGGGCCAGGAGGGAGGTAAGGAGATCAGGAAGAGAAGGGATATTTGAGAAGGGAAGGAGAGGTAAGTTATGACAAAATTTAGATATTTGTGGGAAATATGGCCATTAAGAAGTGGCTCTTAGTGGAGATGGACTTACACATTTTCAGTATCAGTGAAGGCATTCTTCTGAGCACTTTCCATGAATTAAGCCAATTTAACCCTCTTGACACCCTAAAGAGGCATCCAACATCAGATGGTAACACGTAGAGCTGAGATCCAAAACCAGGCAGCCTGGCTGCAGAGCCCATTCTCGTATGCATTAGGATGTGCTCGAACCTTTAGTCTGAAATTATCCTTGGGTCCACGGAATCTTCCTCCACAGTCTGCTCCACCACACATTCTGCATTTGAAAAGAAAGAAGAAAGAGCTAAGAGGAATGCGGTGGGCTCTGACATGGATATAGCCATGCAGTAAGGTGGTCCCAGGCGCCAAGGGGATGGTCCTGAGCCAGGCAAAAGCAGAGTAGCTGGTAGTAACACGACCTGCCCCAGGAGAGGACGGCGCCATAATCAACCCCTTTTCCATCCTAAAAGAAGTTCTGCCTTGAACAGGGAAGTGGGAAGAAGGGAGGAAAAGAAAAAAATGTGTGTTTACATAAGGCTTCTACTGGCTCTCAGATTCTTCAAGCCTAGGCATCTAAATTCTCCCTTTGGCAATCAATGGCCTCTATAATCTGGACAGACCTTATTTCAGAGGCCAAACTGGTAGAGAAAGATCAAATTTGTGTCACCAGTATGTTTTATTTGTCCGGCAAAATGCTAATAAAAAATTTATAATTGGTTTGTAGCATTTACAGATTGAGAGAGAACATATGAAATCCAAATTTCCAGCTTCCCTTGAAAACTCAGATCTGAAAGCACTGAGCTCGTGTTCGTACAAGGAAACAACTGCCCAGGGTTGAGTCAGGGCTGCCTGCTGTAGACAGGGCGTGCAGCCTCATAGCTCTCACCACTCTTATTGTCATACTCCCCACAGTTGTATTCACTTATGTCACCTGTCTGTCTCCTGAAGTTACCAAAATTTCATCCTCTGCCTTACTTAGTCAGAATGTTATCTCAATATGTTATTTTGCCCACGCCATCCTGACTCACACTGCAATCATTCTCTCTACCACATCTTTGTCACAATCTATCCCATAAGAAAAGAATTCAATTTCTTCCCTACCTTTTTCCTCTCCACTTCTCTGAATTTACCTGATCATTCAGGAACTAGCCTGTAACCATCATACGATGAACATCAGAGGAACTTCAGATTACTTTGGTCAAAGTTCGCCTCTCCCTTTTCTGATCAATGGAATTTGTTTTAAATTAAGAATTCTGGAATATTATGTATAATTATATACCATTTTATCTGAGCATTTCTCTTCCTTTAAAGTGAATATAATGTGGCAGAAAAGGGTCTATAAACTCCCTCACACACCAGGCCTGCTGTACCCAACTCTCTCCTAGGACATACAGGGATTGAAAAGGAATAAAACATATAAACTCTGACTTAGACCAAAGTTTCTCAACCTCAAGACTGTTGGCATTTAAGGTCAGATAATTCTTTGTCATGGGGGACTGTCCTATGCATTGAGGCTGTTCAGCAGCAACCCTGGCCTCTGCCTACTGGATGCCAGTAGCAATGCTCTCAATCTTGACCAAAAAAAATGTCTCCAGACATTGCCAAATGCTCACTGGGACACAAAACCACCCTAGATTGAGAATTATTGCCCTAAAGGAAATCAAAATCTCATTGAAGGTCAAAATGACGAAAAATTAGTTAAGAAATCATGGTGGTAGACGTTTGTTGTGTTTAGGCATCATTTCCATTCCATCTTCTTTCACTGACAACTCTCAGATTTCTTTAAGGGAGACTACCATTCTTCCTCAGGATACTTCTGTCTAGACTATTGGTCAATGTGTCTTGAAACTTCCCGCTTCCAGCTAAGGTAAAGACCCATGACCTAAATCTAGCCAATGGAACATATCCTCCTTGATATTTTTCTTGGGAGTGATGAAAAAGATTCAAGTTCATTGGAGTTCACTCACTGTAGAAGGGCAGCTGAATAAAATTGTCAAGGAGTTTCTGCAATCAACAACTTCTGGAACTTTCTAACTTCTTGGACTTTCTAAATCTAGTTACTTCAACCCTTGAGCATCCAACAATCTTTCAAATAAATTCCCTTTCTGGTTACATTAGTCAGAGTAGGTTTCTGTTGCTTGCCACCAAAAAATCATCACTAATAGAATAATTCATAGTACCTTAAAAGGACAGAAAATAAGAAAACAGAAAAGCACTAGCATAATCTAAAACTGAATATATAAATATAAATGTTTATGTGAATATATATGTATTATGATCTCGGTTAATAAATTTGACTACATATAAATATGTAAATATCTAGACACAGATATATGAAAAAGTATACTTAAATATTAATAAATAGTGGTAGTTGAGACATGACATTACAGATGATTTATATTAAGACATTTTCTATATCTTTCATTTTCTGTATTTTTCTATATATTAATTTTAATATCTTTTTGTATTTTATATATAGATACATTCATTATATTTTTCTAAAGCCCTATGTATTTTTAAAAACATCTGAAATGCCCATGGCTACATGTATGATATTATGCTATTTTGTGTTTTATCTGTCAAACATTTAGTACTCTGAACCTCTTTTGAACCAAAAATATATTTATTCTACTTATTTGAAGTCAAAATGAATAGCACTAATGGGGTTGAACAACCCTACTTTTTTCTCCACTTTTCCTTAAAACCCTTCTTACCATATGACCCAAAACACTTCAATTTTGAGGTCAGATAGTTGCTTTAATTAGTAAAGTATTTTTACAAATTACTAAGAGTTTGCTTTATAACCCTGAATAACTTGGAATATTCGATAGTCCTAATCAGTTAAGTGAAATTGGAAAAGGCCATGATAACAAAAGCAAATGGAAAAGGACCGCATTGGGAGAGAGAGATATAATTAACAAGCCCCTTTATCTAAACTTTCATTAAAGACAAACAATCAAATGTTGAGATATAAAAGGCATAGCTTTTAATTAAAGTGTAGCTTCCTTTCAAGAACCACTTCGCCTTGGGCAAACATTTGTCAACAGGCGGCCCACACCAGTGTGGCTAGTTGGTATTTTAGTACATTTTCAAATCACTCAAAATAATAAACGAATTTACGAATGCAACAACAATGTTAAACTGAGAACCATAGTATAATACCTTGTCTGTAAAAAGAAAAAATCCATCACTTTAGAGCATTAAAGGACATTTAAATATTCAGTGTTTAAGACAAATTTTTTATTTCTAGATTCACCCTCTCACAGACTCCCATGAATGCCAAGGACAGGTACTGTCTAATGCTTTTCATTATTTGCTTTTAAGAACTGGAGAGGAAATGCCTTACTCTTCTATTTTGAAGAGTTTTATAAACTTGCAAATCAGATTAAGATAGAAAAGTAAAATCTACAAATTACCCTTGTCATCTAAATGCGAGGCCAGGCTACAGAGGGAGAGGGGAAGACGGTCCCTGCATTTACTCCAACCCATCCAGAAAGAAAACATCCCTTCCAATTCTTCCATCAGCACAAACATTCAAACTCTATCCACCCTGACTTTGCTCCTTCTTGATGATGTTCCACTTGGGTCCCATGGCTGGCTTCGTTTCCTCCCGCTGTTGGCGTTTTTCCAGTAAGTCCCCCATCGGTTAGGCATTAACACTCTGCTTGCATGCAGCAGGTTCTGTCTGTGTCAGCCTTTATCACATCCTCGCATTATCTTCCCTCCCCAAACTGTGCAAGATTGTCATTCAACTGCACACCCAGAGAACACAGCAGAGCAACCCTACAATCTGTTGGGAGGCAGTAAGTACAGGGACCACTTAAGAGGACGTGGAGTTAGACAGACTGAGTTCAAATACCAACTGTGTTCCATATTAGCCGAGTGACCTTGGTGGAATTACCTATTTTCTCTGCCTTTATTCCCACCTCAGTAAAAAAGGGGATAATGATACTGCCTTTACGGGAGTATTGTAAGGATCAATCAAAGGGAGCTAATGCATATATGAAATGCTTCGCACAGTGCCTGGCACACTGTAAACACTAGCAAATGGCAGCTTTCGTTATCTCTCATTTGCATTTTTAGGCCAAATTTTATGCCTAGACAGACATTTGCTCACATGATATGATTTAAGGGTTACCAAAGGTGTGTATCGCAAAAATTCTCTAATCTATCTCAGTACCCCAGATTTCCAACATTCAAATCCCCTGAGATTTTTCCGAAGACAGAAGACTCCAATATAAATAAAAAGTGTTAACTGGGAAGAATGGCACATTCAGCCATTTTCACTCATGAACAGCAATTAGTCTATCAAATTAGCTATCCCAGTGAACTAGCAGATTCCTGTTCCAATTCAACAAACATATGCAGAACACTTACTACTGCAACAGACTGTGCTCAGAGTGAAGGAGGAAGCGGAGTTGAGGAAGAGTCGATCCCTGGCTTCAATGGGCTCACACATTAATGGCAATGACAGATATGCATGGATGTACACACAAAAATATAGGGAACACCATTGGGTGTGGAATTGTGCACACATGCTTTTATGGGAAGTGAGTTGTTATGGGCTGAATGTTTGTGTCCTCCAAAATCCATATGTGGAAATTCTAACCCCCAAAGTGATGGCAGTAAGAGGTGGGACCTTTGGGAGGTATTAGGTTATGAGGGTGGAGCCTTGCTGTGATGACTTAGTGAGAAGATGAGAAGATGGCCATCCATGAACCATGGAGTGGGTTCTTACCAGACACCAAATCTACCAGCTCCTTGGTCTTGGACGTCTCAGCCTCCAGAACTGTGAGAAATACATGTTTGTTGTTTAGGCACCCAGTCGATGCTACATTTGTTACATTAGCCTGAAGGGACTAAGATAGAGTATAAATCCTTTTCTACAAGAAGAAACTATGTTTGAGCTGTAGTACTCATTCATTCATTCACTCATCCATCCATCCATTCATCCAACAAGTATTTAATAAATGCCAACTAGAGGGGAAGCATGTGTTAGGCACGGAGTTCATTAAAATGGTGTATCCTCATCTCACTGTTAACAGTTTTCTCACATGTTTATTCCTAGCTGCAAGGGAATCTGGAAAGGTAATTTTTTTTTTCTGGACACACTGCTACCCTAAACAAACTCATTCTGTTAGTAAGGAAAACAGAGAGCATGCATATTGAATAGGAAACTAGCAGTAGCCATAGCAAACCCCTACTGTACCCTGGGGGGTGAGGAATCGGGACTCAGACCATCTCTTAACTCTTGTCTTTTAACCTATGATTGATGCGTGTCTTAAAAATATCTGATCCTAAACATTTGTTCTAGAATCACCATGACTAAACTTGCCTGGATTTGAATACTTAAGAGGTTTCCGAATTTTTCATCTGTACTTGCTTTCCTGAGAACTTAGTTTTCTGCTTTTTAATGACAGAAATAAACGTTTATCTTCCTTTGACTGTTTTCTTTCCATCTACACCCATACAAAGTTCTCAGAAATAATCAAATACAAATAGCTCTTCAGATCTTCTAGTACCGTCCTTCAAAGCCCTCAGACAGCACTTCTGGAAAAGAAAGAAATACCAATGTTCTCCCTTGGATCTGAGAGTCACCCAATACTGGGTAGACCTTTGGAATTTCTGCTCAGTATTTATAAGTTATTCAAATGCCAAGAATGAATTTCTGAAGCAGAGAAAGTTTTATTGTGTTTTTAATAAACAAAGAATGTATTCCATCTGTCTGCAAGAGGTACTTTCAGCCACATATTTTTTTCCTCTTAGAAGGGCAGAATATGCAAAAAAAAAAAAAATAGTGCCTTTATAAAAAAGACCCCAGAGAGCTCCCTCACCACTTCGCCATGTGAGGACCCAGCAAGAAGATGGCCATCTACGAACCAAGAAGTAGGCTCTCACCAGATACCAAATCTGCTGCACCTTGACCTTGGGCTTCCCAGTCTCCAGAGCTGTGAGAAGCGAATGTTTGTTGTTTAAGCCCATAGTCTGTGGTGTCCTGTTACAGCAGCGCAAACAGACTGAGATAAAGGGGGAGAGGCAGAAGTGAGAGGCACAGCAAAATCAGGCCATGCAGTTGGTTTCTGGACACTGAGTGCCGCAGGTGGTGAAGAGTGGCAGAACGTGCCACCCCAAAATGTGCCACTTTGGCATAAGGATTATTTCGAACTAAAGGCACTTAAAAAACACAGCAGGTGTAAGAAAGATGCTCAGAATCACCACTACCACCACCACCTCCCGGAAAGCAGAAGATAAAACCTCCATGTGGAAGATGTCTTCCCTGTACCAGGAGGAAAGTAACATTCCCATCAATACGGATGGGTAGTTGAGGTCAGGAACAATCTGTACAAACTGACCTGGTTAAACTAACCCTTATCTTCGTGGTTACTTTTCCACCATTAACTGCTCCAGCCCAAGGCCCTTTGTTTTGTGGTGTTTTCATAATTTACTGCTTTGTTCAACTCAGTATGTAAGTGTTCAACTCTAACTGCTTCTTCGAGTCTTCATTCCCTTATGAGAGCTCCTGTGTCATGTAAAACTTCTATTAAATTTGTATGCTTTTCTCCTATTAATCTATCCCATGTCACCTTAATTCTCAGGCCCAGCTGAAAACCCTGCAGTGGCTACAGCAGCTCTGAGCTCTGACATGTCCCCCTCCACTGCAGAGTGGCCCCTCATGTTTCTAGAAATGCCATGCTGCTCCAGCTGGTGATAATGCTGGTGCTGTTCCAATGTACCAGCACCAAGAATTCTCCAGGGTCCCTGTACGTTCCATTCTCAACTCTCCATTCAAAGCAGAGCAGGCTTCATCTGATTAGGCTAGCCAGCACCACGGCTCTGCAGTCCAGCTGTACCAGCGAACAGAAAAGCCGAAATCTGGCAACTGAAGTGTTCAAACATGTGAAGAGAGTCCAGAGAGTGGGCAGTTAGATTGGGGGAAAAAAAAGGACTGTCCACCCAGGAGAGAAAATACATTGAAACATGAGCAGCTTGTTTCCATGTGGTCATTTATTTGGTGAACTGTGTTCTCCAAACTTTTCTGCATTTTCTAAATTGCCTACAATGAACATGTATTATAATTACAGTTTTTGCAAAACGTTATTTAAAAAAGACTTCAAATGTCCCTCACAAACCTAATGATAATTATTTCCACCTATTTAATGCTTTATTCTTTTGGTAGTAATGAAACATTGTTTACAGTTTTATTTTTCATCAGGATATTAAAATATTTTTCCTGCTCATAAATTCATTCAAATGTGTCAAGGAAAATTCCCTCAAGAAGAGGCCATGCAGAGCAGAGCTCAACATATTAGAAAATATTACCGGTTTCTCTTCGACAAGCTTCCTAAAAGGAAATGAATGATGCCACTTCTTACAGTAATGGTATTTGTACAGTAAGGGGCAAGGCTTGCAGGTAGAGGCACCATCCATAACTGTCTCTCTAGCACCTGTACCTTAGAAGAGCGAGGGCCATCAGGATAAAATGTGGCACGCAGCCCATGTAAATCACCTGAGGGGAGCGAAAACCCAGGAGACACTTGCATTTGCTTTGCTGGTGGTGCGCTCCCCACATCAGCCCAGAACTCATTATGGTCTTGTTTACACAGCCACAGATATTTTATTCAATGTGCATGGCAATATCTTATTATGTCTTTAACGAAGGAGGAAGCATTCGTTAAAATACAAACAAGTCCTGTTTGCATTTCATTGAGAAGGATAACTATTTGCAAGCAAAACAAAGACCAGGTCCTTTGGTAAGAACCACACTTCTGTGGAGATTTGGACAGAGAAATCTGAGCGTGTAATGAGAGGCAGTGCTGGAGCTGGGAAAGTCATAGGTGAGGCAAGCTGCATTTATCTTGAGTTGTTGCCTTGGTCTTCCTGTACAACCTCAGTGTATTGTTCTGCCCTTGTCATGTTCCTTTTCATGTGTAGACTCTTGGAAGCAGCCTTAACCTTATTATATTCATTATTAGTTACTAGCTGTGGATAATTCCATTCCTCGGTCCATCTGCCCTTGCTTAGGAAGTGTGACATCATTAGTATGTCTGTTTACTTGCCACGTTTGATAGTTGGCACAAATAAGCAATTCTATCTGGCCAGCATGGGGACAGTCACTGCCAGCGTCCGATGCTTCATCTTTCCTGGTGTTCATTAGCCCACACACTGATGTCACACCCTCTCTGACAGGGAATGTGAGCACAGACTCTGGAGCCAGAACACCTGGCTTCAGATCACACGTCCATGACTCATTAGCTAGGCGACCTTGAGCAAATCACTTCACTTTCCTGAGTCTGAGATACAAATCTGCAAATTGGGGATAATAAAATCAACCTCTCTCAAAAGATTGTCACTAGTATTATTTGAGGTAATAATTTTTAGGCAGCTTATAAGTGATACATATATATGTGTGTGTATATATATAAGATAATTTTTATACTTTACAGAGAATATCTGCTCTAAATTCAGTGGATTTATTTCTTCTTCAAGAATCAAGTTCTAAAGCCTTACCTAGTCATAATTACTCTTGAAAAATCCCTTGGGTCTCCCATGGAGGACAGAATTTTAACATCTCTTAAGTCTGAACTGGCTTGTTTCTCCCCAGGGGTAAACTAGATCACTGTTTCATTGGCTGACCACTAAACGTAGTGGCTGAGTCACAGATATTAGCTGCACATTCAGAGTGACGAGATATTTGTGTTCTGTGAGGCCTGGGAAATCCGAGAATTCCAAGGAAAGCAGCCTCATTCAAGTAACCCATGTTGTTATCCGACAGCCAGCACATCCTAAAATTCTCTCTGCTTCCCTCCCACCTCCCTCCCTAGGTGTAAGTTTTAATTGAATGAGTAGAGCATAGTTTACATAAATTACACTAATATAAAGAATAAACAAGAAATGTGTTTAACCATAGCGATGGTCTTAGGTTGTGTGTTTATCACGTTCTGGTTTGAACTCTTGTTTTAGGAATGTCGCCTGCATATGTGAGGTCCTGGGCCAGTCCTTCTCAAACGTCAGCGTGGATCCAGTCACCTGAAGAGCATCTTTCAAACGCAGATTCAAGGCCCACACCCCTTGAGAGTAGGGTCACCACACCTGGGGTTGGCCTTGGGACATGATACAGATGAAAAGACTGGCTCAGAATCACCCAGTTCTTAGAGACCCCACTGCGGTCTAGTCCTCCTATCGGACAAATCCAAGGGAGAGATCTCTTGCTGAAATTAGCAACAATTGCATTAAAACTGGAGAGGCTTCAGTGGAAACAAATGAATACAGCAAATATAGAAGGTTAAACAAGTGTCAGTTACCACATTTGCTAATAGCGGCTTCCATTGTCCAGCAATAGTCCAAACTCCAGGTCTTAATTCCTGACATGCATGTTTTAGTATTTAACATTCTGGCACTTGAAAGTTAAAAAAAGGATAATTTTTTTTTCTTCCAACTAAGACAAGACCAAGAGAAAACATTGCATTTACTAATTCAAGACAAAGATCTCAACATGAAAAGAATTCTTAAAAAGAGAGCAAACAATGCATGAGGTGGCCTGGACAGAATCCTGGAACAGGAAAAAGACAATAGTGGAAAAACTGGTAAAATGCAAACAAAGTGAGAAACTTAGTCAACGGTAATGTACCAATGTTGATTTCTGAGTTTGACAAATGTCCCGTGGTCGTGTGACATGACAACATTAGAGGAAACTGGGTGAGGGGCATCCAGGGACTCTATTATCTTTGCAAATTTTCTATAAACCTAAACTTACTTAAAATTAAGAGCCTATTTTTAAAAACAGCCGTAAAGCCTAATATTTATGAGTGCGAGTTTTAAGTCAGCTCTATCTCAGTTTGGATCTCGGACCTCTATCACAGGCCGGCTCAGCCCTCGTTGGTGATGTGACCATGAGCAAGTTACTCCACTTATCAGGGCCTCAAGTTCTTCATCTGTTAAGTAAGGATAATACTGTGCCCGCCCTCCTAAGATTGTTGTGAAGATTAAAAGACATCAAGTGTTTAGAAGTGTGCCTGGGACATAATAAGGACTAGTTGAGTGTTGCCTGTTATTATGCTCAGAAACTTAGCCTCCGTTTCTCTCTGTGCAAAATGGAGATGATAATAACACCAACTCACAAACTTGCCGGGACAATTGAACAAAAAGAAACAAGTAAACACTCAGCACAGTCTGTACATAGAGCATTTTAAATAGAATTTGGCACAGACTAAGCACTCAACAAGTGATATCTGTAATTATTACCATTAATACTAATAAAAACTAGTGGGTGGCCTGCCCCAGTTCTGGCTTCAAAGCAACAAGGAGTTCAGACTTGACCTCATTAGCTCCTCCCCAGCCACTGCTTGGTATGCATATCTAAAAATGAAAAGACACTGACACCTTGGCGCCTTTATAACCCTATTCTTTTCCTTTTCCCAGAAAGTAAGAAGCAACCTTGTTTCAGGGATCTGGTTGCAAATGATTGAAAACACGATCCACACTGACCGAAGGAAAGGGGTGGTCATTGTCTTAGGGAACATCCAGGGAAGGCGGACTCCAGGGACTCAAAGGATGCCGCCAGGATCCAGCTCTCTCCACTCCTTGGCTGTGCTCTCCTCCAGGTTCACCTCATTCTCAAGTGTCACTTGGTGAAAAACACCTGCCAAGAGCCTTAGGTACTACATCCTCAGTGGTCCAAATCCACAAGGAAAGAGAGCCTCTTCTCCCTGAAATGTGAACCGAAGTCCAGAGCCAGCCTCTCAAAGACCCAGTAAGAGTCATGTCCATCCCAGACCAATCACAGTGGTCAGGGGGATGAGATTCGCTCATCAGCTTAGCTTTGACCCACCTGCCCATCCCAGGTACTGGAGGTGGAGTCAGTCTCACTCAAACCAAATGGATTGAGAATAGTGAGGGGTGTTGCCCCAAAAGAAATTTCAGACACTGTTGCTAAATGCAAAGGTAATGGATGCTGTATGGCTATAAAACAGCATATGTTCGCTATAATCATGTGGATTTTATAATTGATGATCACAGTTGGCTGAACAGATGTAGAAACTTCAGGAAGAGAAAAGTCAGACACCCTGCTTCCCTTCCTCTCCAACTGAGCTGCCGACTCCAGTTGCCTTGGGAGTCAGCCCTGCACATGCACAGACCTCCCCAGCCCTTTGGGGCATGCAACTTTGACTCAATTCAACATATATTTACCAAGCACTTATTACAAGCCAGGCACTGTGCAAGGTCCTTGATGCTAAATTATTTACACTTTATTAAAAGAAACAATATATTCCATGGGGAACCCCTAAATTTTTTAAATTTTATTGAGGATCATTTTCATACTATAAAATTCACCTGTTTTAACTGTACAACCCAATAATTTTTAGCAGATTTACAGAGTTGTGCAACCATCACCAGAACCTAGCTTAAATCATTCCTTTCACCCAAAAAGACCACTCATGCCTATTAAGTTAATCCACATTCACACCCCTGGCCTCAAGCAACCACTAGCCGATCTACTTTCTGTCTTTACGGATTTGCCTTTTCTGGACATTTCATATAGATGGAATCATACAATATATGATCTTTTGTGTCTAGTCTCTTTCATTTAACATATGTTTTTGAGGTTCATCCTTAAAAATGTTCTATATATTTCACGTTCATGGGTCGGAAGAATAAACATAGTTAAAATGTCCATACTACCTAAAGCAATCCACAGATTCAATGCAATTCCAATCAAAATGCCAATGACATTCTTCACAGAAATAGAACAATGAATCCAAAAATTTATATGGAACAACAAAAGACCCTGAATAGCCAAAGCGATCCTGAGGAAAAAGAACAAAGCTGCAGCATCACAATCCCTGACTTCAAAACATACTACAAAGCTATAGTAATCAAAACAGGATGGTACTGGAAAAGAAACAGATGAATAGATCAATGGATCAGAATTGAAAGCCCAGAAATAAAACTACACATCTATGGACAGGTGATCTTTGATGATGGACCCAAGAACATACAATGGTGAAAGGAAAGTCTCTTCAATAAATGGTGTGGAGAAAACTGGACAGCTACATGCAAAAGAATGAAAGTAGACTATTATCTTGCAGCATACACAAAAATTAACTCTAAATGGATTAAAGATTTGAATGTAAGACCTGAAACCATAAAACTCCTAGAAAAATATATAGGCAGTACACTCCTTGACACTGGTCTTAGCCACATTTTTTCGAACACTATGTGTACTCAGACAAGGGAAACAAAAGAAAAAGTTAACAAATGGGACTACATCAGACTAAAAAGTTCTGCAAAGCAAAGGAAACCATAAACAAAATGGAAAGACAACCCACCAACTGGGAGAAAATATTTGCAAATCATTTATCAGACAAGGGGTTGATCTCCAAAATATATTAAGAACTCACACAACTCAAAAAAAAAAAACAGATCAAAAAATGAGCAGAGGATACGAACAGACATTTTTCCAAGGAAGATGTACAGATGACCAACAAACACATGAAACGATGCTCAACATCACTATTAGGGAAATGCAAATCAAAACTACAATGAGAAGTCACCTTATACCAGTCAGAATGGCTATAATCACCAAGACAAAAAACAATAAATGGTGGGGAGGATGTGGAGAAAAAGGCCCCTTCATACACCACTGGTGGGAATGCAGACTGGTTCAGCCATTATGGAAAACAGTATGGAAATTTCTCAAAAAATTAAAAATAGAAATACCATACAATCCAGTTATACCACTACTGGGTATTTACCCAAAGAACTTGAAATCAATGATCCAAAGAGATTCATGCACCTCTATGCTCATTTCAGCATTATTCACAATATCCAAGAGGTGGAAGTGACCCAAACGCCCATCTATAGACAAATGGATAAAGAAAATGTGGTGTATATATATACAATGGAATACTACTCAGCCATAAAAAAGACAAAAATTGTCCCATTTCCAACAACATGGATGGACCTTGAGGGTATGATGTTAAGCGAAATAAGTCAGACAGAGAAAGACAAACACTGTATGATTTCACTCATCTGTGGAAGATAAACAAATACATGGATAAAGAGAACAGATTAGTGGTTACCAGAGGGGAAGGGCTTGGGGGGGCTTGGCAAAAGGGATAAAGGGGCACATATGTATGGTGATGGATAAAAATTGGACTACTGGGGGTGAGCACAATGAAGTGTATTCAGGAATTGATAAACAATAATGTACACCCAAAATTACACAGTGTTATAAACCATTATAATCCCAATCAAACCACTTGAGGAAAAAAAGTATTCTAGCAAGCATTAGTATTTTGTTCCTTTTTATTGCTGAATAGTATTCCATTGTAACACATTTTGTTTACTCATCCATCAGTTGATGGACATTTGTATTGTCTACACTTTGGGGATATTATGAATAATGATACTATGAACATGTGAGTTACAAGTTTTTGTGTGGACATATGTTTTCATTTCTCTTGGGTAAATACCTAGGAGGGGAACTTCTGGGTCATATTTTAAGCATCCCTAAATTTTAAAAATTAAAACACTTGTGTGTCCACTTTTTCCACAACTAGAAATGTCCAAAACTAAATCAGTACTATTGAAAATTTAAATCAAGCCTTCACCCAAAGCAAATCATATTCTTAGTATTACACACATAATCCTAATAAAGGTTAGAACCTGTGTGGATGAGCCTTTCAACCAAGTTATGTAAAAAAATAATAATAATAACACTGAATGGTAACCAATAGTAATTACAGAAGTAGTTAATCTACTTATATCTGTTGAGGAAAATTTGTAGTGATCTAACTTATATTCCACAACATTTTATAAAATCTCCCTTTCTTTTCTTTCGAATTTCCTTCTCCCCCATTAAAAAACAAAATGAATCCTCTCTTTACTCAGCCCACATGGTATCTCCGTGTGTCCCCTCTTCTCTCTTCTCCTCTAGCAGTCTATGGAGTCTTTCTGGTTAATCACTGTGCCAGACAGTATATGAGGAAACCAGGGATGTGGCTCTGTCTCTTCAATGCCAAAACCTGGTTCAGGAAAATAAGTATCCAATCTGTCATTCCATTGAAGTACCTGTGAAATTTTGTCAAGCCAGTTTCTCTGACAGATTCCAGGGAATTTAGCTTTAGTGTTTTTGTCTATGACTTGATCATGGGATTGGATCAGTCCAGATGGGCTAGATTATGCCAAAGTAACAAACAGTCCCCAAATCTTCATGGCTTAGAACGACTACATGGATACTGTGGGTTGGCAAGGAAGCTCTGCACATATCTGTCACTCATGGCCCAGGCTGAAGGTGTAGCCACCCTCACAAATAGAGGCACCTCCATGCCTCAGTGACAAAGAGCTTCAGAGGGTCTTGCATTGGTAATTAAATCCCAGGAGTGATACATATCACTTCTGCTTGCAACTCATTGTCAAGAACCAGTCAATGGCCCCACTCAACCACAAGGGGGCCAAGACAAATCCTGGCATCTGCTTAGAAAATGGGACAATGGGATGTATTTGACAAATAGGACTAACCGCTATCATGGCTATCAGTTTCCCCACAAGACCTGATATTTGTAAAAATGTGTTTACAAGTGAGATATTTATTTTTTAAAAAAGATGTTAGTCATTTCAGCCCACTAGCAGGTTCCAGAAAATTTGTGTGTAACTCACATATTCATATATCATATTTAAATTTAAAATATTTTGGAGGAATTCCTTATTTAAAGAAGAATACGGGTGAATCTTTTTTCCTTTTTCTTTTTTGAGAACAGTTATTCTCTAAATGAATTCTCAAGTTCTGGGCTTCACTAACATAAAATGCATTTAGCCATCAACACAGCCAATGGACCACAAGATTTAGTGGGCAACTACTTTCTGTAGGCTGCTGATCCAAGCTCCAGGAATGCATTTGGGTCTCACATAACTGGAGAGCCTTCAGTTAAGGTTTCGATCACCGAGGATCTGTCTTTTTGTGGCCTCCATCCCGCCCTCTCTTGCACCTGCTTCGTTCCATTGCTGCCCCTTTTGAGCAGCAGCTCCCAGAAGTGCTGATTCACACGTAGCAGGAGAGAACACGTTAGTCCTCATCGTCCTCCTAGAAGAAGAGGGAGCATATCTCCCAGAGTCCCCAAGAGTCATCTCCTCCCACACCTCCACCTGAATTAGGGCACGTCCATGCCTAAGCCAACCACAGGGATCACAGGAGTATACCCACACCTGGGGGACTGAGGGAGAGACCAGTCCTCCCCAAACTGCAGGATGAAGAATGGAGAAGGAATGACTTCCCAGAGAAAAATATGGGTGCTGTTTGAAAAAGGGAGATGGAGGACCTTTCAAAGGCAAGGTGACTGATGTGTCCATAAACTGGTGTCATTTGAGGAGCCTAACTATCTACCATGATATTAAACCAGGATAATATTTTGTGCTCACTGATCTTTAAAACACAAAACTCTTCAGTATGCCAAACAAGATGCCAATACCTACTGAGAATGAAAAAATAAAACATGATTATGGAGATTATTTTTCTTAAATTTCAAGAGTGTAGAGCATCATCAAGATTATCATTATGGGGTATATATTTTTAACCCTCCTCTTTTTTTTTTTTTTTTTGAAGATTGGCACCTGAGCTAACATCTGTTGCCAACTTTCTCTTTTCTTCTTCTTCTCCCCATAGCCCTCCAGTGCATAGTTGTATGTTCTAGCTGTGAGTGCCTCTGGTTGTGCTATGTGGGATGTCACCTCAGCATGGCTTGTTGAGCAGTGCTATGTCCGCACCCAGGATCTGAACCAGCAAAACCCTGGTCCGCGGAAGAGGAGCAGGTGAGCTTAACCACTCAGCCATGAGGCCAGACCCTAATGTGCCTCTTTTAAATCATGCCAAATACAAGTAAAACTTTTTTCATCCAGATTATCATTTCACTACGATGCCATGACTTGACACAAGCCATTTATAAGGACTCAACCTCCTTGCTTTCAAAAACAATCATCAGGGATTAGAGTCAAGCCTGGTCTGACACAGAAAATATTTATTTTAGTAGTCTTCAGAGCACTGCATATGAAGTTGTTCAAACCATGGTCATTAGACTCCAATTTATATTTCTGTTTTTACATTTCTGCCTGTGAAACTAATTCAGTTTAATCCATCTCTTTTGGATGATTGGGAAACCTTCAAAAGATAAATACTGACTGTTGTGAAATGTAGCTCGAGGAGGAAGAAATTCAAATTAATCTTACTAAATATCACTGCTAGTGAGCAATGATTTATTTTACTCACTTAGAAAGGAGGATTTTTTCCACGCCTCGGTAAATTGTTATTTGATATTGTGGCTAGCCTGAGTTGACAAGAATTGTTTTAAGAAATGAAAACAGCCAGCACCAAAACTAATGGTTGTTTTCAGTGTAATCTTGGGTTTGCCAAGCCCACTTGGAAAGCATGTTTTATCTGAATCACACTTGGAGATATGGTATTAGAGATCTTAAATTAGTATCTGTTGCCTGAACAATGCTCAAGGCTAGACAAATATAAAAACTCTCAATTTATACATGCATTTTAGGTGGGTGACTGGCAAAGTATACTTCATGATAAGCTGGAATGCCTGGAACTTGGTATGGACTCAACCACTCACATATTAAACGATATCGGGAAAGTAAATAACATCAATTTCTTCCTATTTAAAACATGATCGAGACTCTACTCTCGTCACAGCTAGCTCAGACAAGAGGGAAAATAAATTGTACTCTATTGATAGTGTCTCCTCTCCACCAAGAACAGGAACAAATTGAACCGACAAAGCACCGAGGTCAGGGATCCTTTCCACGTTTTAAAATTCCCTCAGGCACCGTGCAGACAGTGAGCCCCGGCTAATTATCATCAGTCTCCAACACCCAAGCTCCCTGTGCTGCTTCGACTCCACACCAGGAGTCAGGATTTCAGGCTCATCAGCTACAGCAGACGTCGGGACCAACGCATAAGTAATTTGAGCCACTGAGTCGTGTGGGTGAATTCATAAAATGGATTTGTGTGAACTTCAGGAAAAAATATGAGCACACAAATTGATAATGTATGAGTGGGAGTTTAGCAGATGTTTTCAGAGCCATCTAAGGCAGAAAAACACTACAGGAGGAAAGTCCAGGGACTCTGGGTTCTTACACTGAAGCCATCCCTGATTCTGAGGGTCTGAGCCACTTGAACTCTAAATCTCCCCTTCTCTGTGGTCAAACTGAGGAACAATCATCTGGAAAAATAACTGGAGAGAAATATTGGTCTGTTTGTCCAGCATCTCTCCCTCCCTAAAGGAAGAGTACCTGCCCCACCCCTCTGTCCCACAGAAATTTCTCTCCCCTCGTGCCCGAGTTCTCACAGGGGCTGCTCATCCTAAAACCCCCACCTCTGGCTACAGAGCTGGCATGTGCCCCAGACGAGCCAGTCAGAGGCCTTCTCCAAGATCTTCAAAATAGAGAGAAAGGAAGGCGGACAGTGTCTAAGGAATGTTTCAGGTACCCCTCGATCTCTTCTGCGGGACCCAATGGCAGGAAACTGCTCAGTTCAGCAAACATTCATTCACTTAGGGCCCATTTGACAGAAATCAATTCATCCTTTTCCAAATGAATCAAATTTATCAAAATGGTGTTTCTTGAAACTATTTATAAGTCTTACCATCAGCTAGTACGGGATGATATGCGTTAAGAACATGTGAAGCGGGGCTGGCCCCGTGGCCGAGTGGTTAAGTTCACGCGCTCCACTGCAGGTGGCCCAGTGTTTCGTTGGTTCGAATCCTGGGCGCGGACATGGCACTGCTCATCAGACCATGCTGAGGCAGCGTCCCACATGCCACAACTAGAAGGACCCACAACGAAGAATATACAACTATGTACCGGGGGGCTTTGGGGAGAAAAAGGAAAAATAAAATCTTTAAAAAAAAAAATAAATAAATAAATGTAAAAAAAAAAAAAAAGAACATGTGAAGCTGTCTACCAAGTTTTAGTTGAAGGTTGTGACTTTGTTTGTTTATTCAGAGCAGCAGCTTGGAAACATTCATCTTCCTCCCTGCAGGTACCCCCCACCCAACCACACACCATCAGCCTCAGCCCCGTGAACTGCCATGAAACCAACCCAAAAACAGGGGTGGTAACAGGCACAGACCCAGCAGGACTTAACGTTTTACATCCATTTTTAAACCAGTTACTAAGAGAAGTGCAAGCATCCCCAGACATCCTTCCTTTCATCCCCAGAAGGTCAGTACATCCCCTAATCTGGCCCAATCTATAGCTTCAAAATCCCGCACTGGGACCTCTGGAAGTCACAATCCGCCATCAGAAAAAACCCTCAGCCCCTTGCCTCTTCTCTGAATGTTCTCTTCTTCTGGCTCTAACTAAAGCTTGACTTTAATGTAAGTAAATATCACTTTCCCCTGCACATCTCACGCCCACCAGGTTTGTGAGTGAGGCAAGTTGTTCTGGCTCTTCAAGCCCCTCAAAACCATTTCTCCACCTTCTTCTTGATACAGGCCGTGTAACGATGCCAGCTAATATTGATCCTTGTGTTGCCATTTCCTAGAAACAAACCACTCCCCATCATTGAACGGAGATTGCAACCCCTGGCCTGTACCTTCATTTCCCTCATCAACTTCCTTGACACCATCAACAACCACATAGGCATTCTGTCTAGTCCACTCGCCTTTCCATCCAGTGACCTGAATTCACACAAAACACAGCGTTTTCCTCTAGCCCACCTCAGTCACACAGTGGTACAGTCACATTCTTAACTTGGCAACACCAACAATTGCATCACCTCAAAAAAAAATCTTAATTCCATGGGTCGCATCTTCTAATCACTACCACCAATCTTTCCAGTTCAGTTTCTCTCTTGTATCCCCACTACAATGATTCTCCAATCCTACTGGCATATCAATCCATGACTCTGCCAATTTTCCATCATCCATCTTCATGTCCTCACTGCCCTCTTGTCTAATATAGCTTCAGCTGCGCTTCCCATTGCCTGTGATCACCCGTTTGCCACTGTCTTGTACTTGCCAAGCAAAGCTACAATTTAGGTTAGGACCTGCTCTGCACGTGGACCTGACCATTTGAGCACGGCTGCCTCTTTGGGCTCCTCTCCTGCCACTCTCCTCTCTGCATCCTGGATGCCTCCATCCCCAGTCTTCTGAGAGTAACTCAAGTATCTGAAGCTTGTCCCAAATTAGAACCTTTACTCTCTCTGTTCCCTCTGCCAGGAGCATTCCAGTATTCCAATTGCCTTCTCCCTTCACCTGACTCAGCTTCTCATCCTTCAGGCCTCTGCTTTAACATCCTCCCTTTTTCATTTTCTAATTTTGTTGAGACAAAATTCACATAACATAAAGTTAAGCCATTTTAAAGTGAACAATTCAGCAATATTTAGTACTGTACATTCACAATTCTTTGCAACCATCACCTCTGTTCAGCTACTAAACATTTCTCTCGCCTACCTCAAAAGGAAACCCCGTGCCCATTAACCACTCACTCAGCATCCCACCTCCCCCCAGCCCCTGGCAAACCACCCATCTGTTCTCCATCTCGGTGAGTTTGCCCATTCTAGAATACTTTTCCCTTTGATAGGTTTTCTCTAAAGATCCTCAGAGAACCACCCTATACTTCCCTGTTTCTGACACTCACTATGTTTTCTTAATAGAATATATCACTATATGAAACTCTATTATTTACATATTTGTCTGTCTTCCTGTCTAGGATGTGAGTCCCATGAAGCGAGCACCTTGTTTTGTGTACTTCTCTGTTCCCACTGACTGTAACAGCGCTTGGCCCGTAGAAGGCTCTCAGTAAAGTGCATAAAGACAGCCCTGTGAGGCGGTCTAGTAACAGCATTCTTTACGTAGCAAATGACAAAATCAAATTTTAACTAATTCAGGCCAACAATAAATAAATAAATGAGGTCAGCATTGGCTCATTTACAAACTATGAGAGTGTCTCATGGGAGCAGGCCAAGTGGCAAAATAAAAGGCTAAATTATCCCCAGGAGTGCTCAGTCTCTCTCTCATCATCATCACCTCATAAGATCAGACATTTTTTTTCACATGGATGGCGTCCAGATGAATCATATAAATATTACCGGTTTACCATTTATTCTCCATCCATTCATCCATCCATTCATCTTTCTATCCATTCAACAATTTGTAGAGCCCCACTTCTATTTTTAACACTATTGTAAGTGCTGTATATGAAGCAATGACCAAGACTAAATGAGGTAAGGTGCTTTTTTCCTGCCAGTAACATAAAATATGACAAACAAGTGGGTGGATATGTGGGAGAAGAGGGTTCTGGGCAGAGGAGATGATGAAGAGATGCACTGTGTGTTTAAGGATCAGCAAGAAGACGAGTGTAACTAAAGTAACATCAATACGAGAAAGACTGACAGAGTGTGTGGTCAGAGAAATGGCACAGATAAGGTCACGTGAGGCCATATTGGCCATTGTAAATACAATGGATTTTGTTTTGACTGAAATAAGAAGCCAGTGTAAGGTTTTAAGCACGGTAATGACACCACTTGACTTATTTTTTAAGTTTTGCTCCAGCTGCTATGATGAGAATTAAACTGCGGGTGGGCAAAAGTGGCCACAGGGAGATCTTTTAAGAGATGAGGGTAAGAGTCCAGGAGAGAGATGATATGGGCAGGAGGGAGCAGTACATGTGGCAAATAGTGGGATTTGAACCAATTTGGAGTGTAGAGCCAATGAGATTGGCTGACAGATTGTCTGTGAGGAACGGGATAGCGTGAGGGGGCTAGAATAAAGAATTCCCTCCAGCTTTGGGGCCTAAGCAATGGAAAGGAAGAAGTTGCCATCTACTGAGAAGGGGATTACTGGGGAAAGAGGGTATTTGGTGGAGAATCAAGAGTTTGGATGTGGCCATGTAAATCTAAGATGCCTACTGATGTCTAGAAAGCAATTGGGTATATAAATCTGGAACTCTGTGGACAGGTCAGAGCTTAGGACAGAAAATGGCTTTTCAAATAAAATGAAACAATACATATGGACATTTTGCAAATATAGGTCAGATCCTCTCACTTTTCAGCTCAACTTTGCACTGAGTCCCTACAGTGGCCTCCTGAGCCCAATTTCTCGCTGACCTCATCTCCTCCACTCTCCCTCCACCCAGGCCTGTGGGCCTCCTGGATATGTCTCAGCCTGGCCAGCCACGTTCTCACCTCAGGTCTTTATATTTGCTCCCCCTCTGCCTGGCATGTTCTCTCCCCAGATAGCCACTTGCCTCATCTCATCAACACCTTTAGGTCTTTACTCATATGCCACCTTCTCAGGAGGTCTACGGAGACCTCTCTACCCAAGTGTGCACACCACAACACTCCAAGGCACTTATCATACTCTTCTTGTTGGTCTCTATCATCTACTTGTTTATCTGTTCTCTATTTCTCCGTTTATAAATTTTCTAACTCTATGAGGGTAGTGACTTGGTTGGTTCCCACTATTGTGTTGCCAATGCCTAGGATAGGAAACACTGGATAAATATTTGTTCCATGAACTGAATGAATGAATGAATGAATGAAAGCACTGCTCTCTGAGTGTGCTCTAGTTTAGCAAGTACTTCACATCCCCGAAATTTTGGCTTCCTTCTACAAAGTGAGACACTAGACTAAATATTTCCTATCGTCCCTCCCAACTCAAACTTCTAAACTTAAGATTCAGATAAGCAATGGGAGAAAGGGTGTCTGATGCTGGAGTCGAGCTGCCTAAGTGCGATCATGGTCTCCATCCATTAGCTATATTTTCCCTTTCTAAGTGCATTTCTTTACCTGAAAGATGGGGAAAATAACAATACCTAACTGTGTTGGTCAAGAACCATTAGGGGCTGGCCCCGTGGCCGAGTGGTTAAGTTCGCGCGCTCCGCTGCAGGCGGCCCAGTGTTTCGTTGGTTCGAATCCTGGGCGCGGACATGGCACTGCTCGTCAGACCACGCTGAGGCGGCGTCCCACATGCCACAGCTAGAGGAACCCACAACGAAGAATACACAACTATGTACCGGGGGGCTTTGGGGAGAAAAAGGAAAAAATAAAATCTTTAAAAAAAAAAAAAAAAAAGAACCAGTTAGAAAGACAGAAGCTACACCAGGTATCCCCACTGTGAGGATTTATCACGAGGAATTAGTTATACTCATGATCTACCAGGTTCTGGTGATGATAATACAGTTGTCAAGGTCCTGGCATGTTGTTGGTGCTCAGAAAACATTAGCTACGAAAGCAAAAAAAATTAAAGACATTGTACTTTACATGAAGGTTTTTTGTCATTTCTATTGTTGGATGCCTAAAAACGAATTCTTTAGAAAGTAAGGAAGGGGAAACAATAAGAATTCAATGAGAAATTCAAAGGATTTATAATCAAAAGAAGAAAACTTGGGGTGAAGAGCAGGATAGGGGTTGTTCAACTCATCCATTCCTTGCTTCTGAAAGAATACTAGTGAGAATTTCTATTTAAGGGGGAAGAAAAAGAAAAGGCAATTTATGCTGTCAGAGTGGGCCATTATTTCAGTCCCACAGCCCCATGGTGAGCCTACAATATTTTTATTGCTGGAGCTCACCACTAGTGCTTACTCAACAATTAGATAATCCCTATAGCAATCTATTGTAGTCATGTCTAAAGAAGATTCCTCAGTGCATCTCCACATATGTCAATAGCTTTCATAAACCATAAATCAGTAAGATATTGCTGGCATTCGAATTTTAAGCAATTAATGTTAATCAATATGAAAGTCAAAAGATTGATGTGGTTGGGCTTTTTCTCTCTCTCCATACAATGAAGACACTGAAACTCTATTTATTTGAATTAGTTCATCAGCCTTTGAGATTTGTCATTTAGCTGAAATGACAATTACTCTCAAATCATCGTCATCATTATCCGATCATTTTTCTACAAACCTAACTTTGCATAGCACTGTGAGAGACTCTAAGCATGTGAGTTCATGTTCATGTTAGATACTAGTAGAGAACAAAGTCTCAAGAGTGGGGATGATTTCAGTGGTTCCAAAACACCTCTGGTCTGCCAGTGGGAGAGAGATTTTAATGCATAATGATTAATATCACCATGTTGCACAGTCTTTTGGATTAAAATATAGACAAGAGCATGAAGAAACATCCTAGGCAACTACCTGTGCCAGGTTGTTAGTCTTGGTCACGGAGAAAGGAAAAGACAATGTTACCTGCTACTGATAAAGTATCTTGCAGGTGGCAACGTCCTTTTATACAGACCTCCCGGAGTAGGTATTGTGGGTTGTCTCCTGAGCATCTCTCGCTCCTTCTCCCTTCCTGAGAGGATCCTGACTTTGTTCAGGTGTCCACCTCTTCTCCATGCAGCCCCTGTGCTTTGGGGGAAGATGTTAACACTGAGCCTTCCAGGTCAACTTCATTGGTATAAGGGTCCCTCACTGGCGATTGCCTTAGAATTTGGCATGTGACTTATATATGGCCAATAAGACATGAAGTGACACCTCTTGAGAGGCTTCTGGGAGGGATTTGCTTAAGGAATCAGAGGCGGAAGGAATCAGAGGGGGGAAAGAGGTCTCTTCTCTCCTGGACCTTCTGCAGCCGTCTTGCTGACAGCAATAAATTCAGAATGGAAGACGGCAAAATGGAGCATTGGCAAGAAATGAGTTAATGACCCAGAAGCCCTCTCAACTTCTGAAGTCACTATTAAGTGAGATAATACATTTCTTTATTGTTCAATAAAGTGCCATTAAACAGCCAAAGTGCCATAAGCCAAAATCTAAACTTTAGTTACAATTCTCACTTTATTAACCAGTATATCTTTTTGCTTTGTTTTTCCTATACTCATTTTAGCCTCCCAGTGAGTGCACAGACTTAATTTATTCGACTTTGAATATCAAAGCCAATTCAAACATCACCTCCTCCTTGAAGACTCCTTCAGATTTGCAAAATGATTGGCTCCTTTTCCTGCCTTTTAATAGCGATAGTACTTACCTCTGCTATAGCACACATCACTGTGTATTGAAATTATCTATTACCTGCCACCCAATATCTTTTGATTTTGACTACATGGAGGTCAGACATTGTCTCCCAGTCTCCTTTAGATTATCAGGTATTCTCATGACCCTCATTACTTAGGAGCTCCTGAATAATTACTCATGAATGAATAAGTAAATGAATGAACTCCTGCTCACAGATATCTACAACTCTCTACACACTCTCCCTCCCCCTTGCTGGGGTTTTTTCCCTTTATCTAACATAATACCAACTCTTTCTAATTATACCACCCTTCTCTACATAAAAAAGAATCATTTTTACTTACACTTATTTAAATCTTCCTAAAACACCATGAAATGGTACCAAAATGTATGTGCTTCATTAAGTAAGCATTAGTAGACCTCCAAGAACCCAGGGAAGGCCACCAATGTGCCCCAAAGAATCAAAGCTGACATAACTAGGTCAGCATCTCTAACAATGCATTCCTCAGAACTGTCCTTCATGATGTGAACAGGTTCTTAAGGAGCTTATGTTCAGGTAACGTAGAAAACATTCTGTTTACAAACTTTAACGGCTTCTTAAGTGCAGAATCGCTCAGAGTTTCCTATACACCAACGTGCTGCGTGAACCTCCAAGAAAGAGGTAGGGTATAGGATTTTCCCAAAATGTTTTTGAGCACAGAACAGAGAACCATTGCTATATCCTCATGATTCTTAACAACACAGTTTCAGATCTGCTGTTCTAGATCAATGAGGCTTGAATATGATGCACAGCTATTTTCCTATTTGAGAGAAGATGAAAAAATTAAAAGTTAGGTGCGATTTTTTTTAAATATTCTTACATATCTTTATATTGTTATACTATTAGGCTTTAGTTGCAACTTTAAGATCATCATAGAGTCTTGGATCTGGGAGGGAATCTTAAGGATTGGACGGAGGAATGATTACTGATTATGCTGTATTCATGAACCGCCTTGAGAATCTGATGAAAACAGTGCACCCTCATCCCAGAAAGACGCACCCACACATGAAAAATCACACAGAGATCACAAACTTCTTGATGAATTCATGGACCCCAAGTTTTGAACGCCCTACCTCCTAATCTGCCACAGCCATTGTACATATTGAAGAAACTGAAGCCCAAAAGTCAGACCGCTTTCGAAGTCAAAGCCAAGATAAGAATTTAGGAATTCTGACAATCTCTCTGCCCATTTTTGGATTCTATCCAGCCCCAAATCTTGGTTGTTTTTTTTTTTTCCTGAGGAAGATTGCCCCTTAGCTAACATCTATTGCCAATCTTCCTCGTTTCGCTTGAGGAGGATTCACCCTGAGCTAACATCTGTGACAATCTTCCTCTATTTTGTATGTGGGTCCCCACAACAGTATGGCCACTGACGAGTGGTGTAGGTCTGCGCCTTGGAACCGAACCCGGGCTGTCAAAACAGAGCACAGCAAACTTAACCACTAGGCCACAGGGCTGGCCCCCCCGAATATTTTTTATATCACCATTTTTGGACTCTATGAGGCATCTCTGATCTTTCAAACCTACTAATGGAGTTGACTGAACCAGGCTCAGGCAACACTGAAAACAATGGGGTTGACTAGTGTTTTCCGAATGCCCCCGAGAGCTGCTTCCAGATTAATTCCCTCGAGCGTCATACTATATTATGCCACCATTACCATAATGCAGTTGTTTTATACTCATTTCTAGCCAGCAAAGTAAATTAACAAGCATGTTCTGGACCTCCTATGGCATGTAAAGTGCAAACAAACAAGGATTCAGAAGCCTGACTTTGGTCATAAATATCAGAAGAGAAAAGACAAGAGATGTGCTTAGCATGATTCTTTTTAAACAAGTTTGATGACTTTTGCCAAAAAGAAATTCATAATAAGTAGAATATATTGCTAGTGATAATTACCACCAAAGCTTTATTTATAGAGAGAGAGACAAAAAGATTGTCATGTGCAGACATTAAATGCTTTGCTGTTTATGAAATGTTAGAGCTATGGACAATGTTACGAGTACTAACAAATAAAAATTGTAGGCATTTACTCAAAATTTAGATCATAAAATTAATTTATTAAGCAGAACATAGGATGGCGCTCTCCCATCTTAGACTGATTTTCTGATGGTGTCCTGGAATCCCAAATTTCAGCTTTGGGGAAAATTTCCAAATTTTCCAAATGCAAACACGGCATCCTTCAAATGGAACTCAGTCCTGAGCTCACCTTGGCCGTGGCAGCCTACATTCTGCCTATACACTCTGAACATCTACTGACTACTTACCATGTGCCGGGCAACCAGCTAACCTCTGTACATGCAATATTTCCACTTAGTATTCACAACAGCCAAAGGAGATAGGTACTTATCCCTCTGCTTTTACAGATAAGGAAATGGAGAATCAGAAGGGTTCAATAACTTGCTCGTGGTCACGTGGTTAGTGTTGGAGCTTGGGTTTGAACCCTTAACTATTTGGGGCTAGATCCTAAGCTCCTAACCATTGCATATCTTGCCCCTTGGTAACCACTGGCAATCCTGTGACCAATGTTGTAAGGCCCAAATGTGAGCTCCTGATTCACATTTTTACTTCTCCTATCTTTGTTAGTATAATCAGGCATTTTTGCTGAAAAGATATTCTTTTCAAAAGCCGGCTATCACCGACTCCACTTTATTCAAATTCTTCATCCAATATCCATCATCCTCCGGGTTTTCTTCAGTCGTCCATGCCTTCACCATATATATGCATATATTATGAAGGGCACTATGCAAAGCAAAGTTGAGTAAAATATGGCCCCTGCCCTCTAGAAACTTGGGATTCAGAAGAAGAAAAAACAATTAAACTAATTAGTACATCACAGCCTAAGATGCCAGCACATGGGTGGCAGGGTCACGGCCAAGGCTTACCCAGATTTATCTCGGTTTGTAGGACGAGATTCTGGAAGGAGTGCGGCTGCCTGAGCTGCATTATGGATGGTGAGAATTAGTAGGATAAAGAACTGGTTGGGCCTCAGGATGGGGAGCAGACGTTGTAGGCAGAGGAAACACTATATACATGGAGCCTCAACCAGCAGGACGAATTCTCAAATTATAAACAGTTCCGTCTCTAGAGCAAGCTGTGACTGGGAGGCCTGGGGACCCTGGATGCGTCTGCTTATGTGCCCGAATAAGCCATCACCAAAGCCCTAGGGTGTTCCCCAGAAGTTCATGCTGAGTTCCAGCTTCCCTGGGAAACTTCTTACTGTCTCTCTGAGTCTACGTGCATATGTGTGTGTTACGGGTATGTGTGAGCATGGGTGTTGTGAGTGTCTGTGGCGTGTGTGTGTGCAGCACCTGCTGAAAAGCGCCTGCCCTGCCCTTGTTTCTTACCGAGGACTCTGCATCATCCCGTGAACCTCTTCTCACTTCTTCCTCCTTGTTGAGGAAGATCCGGGAGGAAACCTTCCTCATGGGCCTCCGCAACCTCTGCCATCACTGTATCCCTTTCTCCCTCCTGAAAAGAAGCAGCTTGGATGAGCAAACTATGACTATTACCAAAACAAAGTTTGCCAGGCTCTGCGTCCCTTCCTGGACGATAAATCTGCAGCACTGCCGAGGACACCACTAATGTCCCAGTTCAAAATCCCTCTTCATTCAGAAATTATCTTTGCTTCCTTAATTCTAAATTTCTGCCAAAGAATAGAGAGAAACTGGCTCCTCAACGTCCTCAATGAGACAAATGACTTGACATTAGAGGTTACAAATGTTCCAAAAGTAACACAAGCAGGCAGAACACACCACTCACCACGATGCCCTTGGCTACAACAGTCTTGACCCATCTCCAGGGACCTGAATGTGCACTCTGTGTCCATTCTCACGCACAAGCAAGCCACCTTAGCTCTGTGGGCAGGGCCTGACAGGACACTGAAGAAACTCACCCCCAGTAGGGCAGCGGGATGTCTGTACGTAACTCACATGTGGAAAAATGTGAATGTGGCACCATATGACGTTCTGTGCCCTGTAGTCTACAGTTTCTCTCTGCAGTTCTGTCAAGACACAGTCTGATGCAACGAGGAGAGACATCCTCGAGTTGGGCAAACTCCAAGACACTTCTCTGCTAATTCTGTCCCTCTTCCGATACTCTTAGCCTCTCATAAATGAAGCCTTTCATAGGGGTAGAGTGCACAGAACACAGCTACCTGCTTGAATGATTTTTTTAAAAGGCCAACAAAGGGGGACAAAATCAAAGATCTCATTCAGTCACATATGCCTGCGGAGTTTCTTCTGGGTTTGGGTTCATACTCTTCACAAAACTCTAGCAGGATTTGATGTCCTCCAAAAGGTTTAGAATCCCTGATTAAGAGACAACTTTAGAGACAGAAAAAAAATTCTGCTTCTTCAGAAGAAAGCGGATGTGCATATGTCATCTCCCTGCAGATAAGTTTGATGCTAATTGCTCATTCAGGTATGAATCCCTTCCATCTGACACGACTGCTGCTTTTTGATGTACCTGCAACTTTTGTCATTTTACTACCCATGCAAAGTGGCGCTTGCTGCCTCCAGCAAAAGACACGAGCTATTTATTGCCTCATTTTACAGATGCTGCTGGAGATCACATTTAACAATACAAATATCACAGAATTGTCTTTGGGTGTCACAAGCTGCCAAAGTGTAGCTCAAACCAGAGCCTGATAACGTACTTCTTGCAAAACTCTATGCTAATGATTTTACGCACATTCTGGGCTTAATTAGATGGGGCTGAAATTGAAGCTTGCTCTGAGCAGTCACACCCTTTTGTCAATATCTGAACAGGAATGTTTATCTCCTGGTTTGTGACTTATCCCGCAGTATACATAATTGCTGTGCTTTATTACTGGAAACAAACCTCAGCATCTACCCCTACAGTATGTAAAAATGCAATAAGAAATTCTATTTGGGATGGAGACGCACCCCAAAATAAATTGAATTTAGTCTTACCTGGGCATTCGTCTTTCATTCCTTGGGAACACATATACACACTCCACTTGTAATCTTTGCTTTGTGCTGAGTTAGCTCTAGAAATATGTAAAACTGTCCAGGTTTGCATGGGGCCATTTGCCAGATGGGAGAGTTAATGTAGCAACAAGCAGATACGCTGGGGATCAGGCTGCCTGAGGAATCTTGGCAAACCACTTCACCTCTCTGCCTCAGTTTCATCAGTTTTACAAAGGGGATAATACCTTCAGAAGGTTGATACATGAGGATTAACTTAAGTGAATTAAAAGGTGTGGAGTCCTTAGACCAGAGCTTGCCCTTCTATGGGTGTTTACAAGAAGTCTTATTATTGTCTCTAAAACAGGCATGAGACTAGTGCCTACCTGATCGAGCTGCCGTGTGGTTAGATGAGTTAGTACAGAGCAGCATTTAGAAGCATGTCCACACGTGGGAGATACTCCGCAACTGCCCCCATTTCATCTCCTGGAGGCACGTTGTAAAGACCGTGTTGAAACTGACCTATTGGATTCTTCGACCTTGAGCTATCAATTTTGTGGATTTATGTGCATTTTGAACCCTATTTACAGGGTCAAATATTGTGCAGGGTGAAGAAGGCAGGGATGGAAATTAGGACCAAGGGGAAAAAAGGGAAAAGGAAAAAGAGAAAGAAAAGGAAATCAATAGAAAGGCGCTTACTGAACTACTTCATGACGCATTAGGAGTAGTACCTTTTTCTGCTTTCTCTGTTCTCTTTCTTCAGGGAAATTCCCATCTCTGTAGGCTGGTTAAACTGTTTCCAATCACTAAAACCAAGCTTAATAAGGAGATGAGAGATTCTCTTTTTATTATTTTTGGCTAGTGAGGCTCCAGTTTAAACTAATTACCAGGAGGCCCAAAGTGTTTGTTCACTCACTTTTGAATAAAACTGCAACACTTCTGCTTTCAATTGCGAAGAAGTTTAAAGTGTCTGGATTTGAGGAAGAAAGGCTTCTAGTTAGTACCTGTCCTCACCTGTAATCCTGCCAAAGGCTAATAAGAATGATGATGGTAATAACAATGATGCCATCCAGATGTTGCCTGGGGTCCCCATCCCTCAAGATCTAGGCAGCATTATCCCAATCCTAATTCACAGCCTGGGGGAGCCCTAGGGAACCCTGGTCTCCCCCGCATGACTGCTAATGCCCATGGGGTTCTGCTGCCCTGATCCAATTCCCAAGTATATACGAGCAACCTCTAGTGAAGCCAGAAGCTCCAAGAAGCAGGCTGCCTCCATCACAGGGCTTTGCTCTGCCTCGTCCCTCTCAGCCTCTCATCCTCCTCTCTCTCTCTCTGTCTCAGGAGCTCAGGTCTTTCCTCATTTCATGCTAAGCAATATTGCCCCCTTCTTGGAAGATGTGGTGCCAGCCAAGACCCAGCTTGTACCCATGGCTGCAACTAAGAGAATAAAAATGCCCCTGATTCATTGCAATAATGATAGATATCATTCTTTCAGCTTTTATGGTTAAGGTTTTCAGGTCTTTGATTAACCAGATGGTTAATCCAGTTTAAAGCCTCCGACAACCCCATAACATAGGTATTATTACTATTATCATCCTCACTAACTTTCATATCCAGGGTTCTCATGGGAGAAATTTTGCCCCACTTCAGGGGACATTTGGCAATGTCTGGAGACATTTTTACTTGTCACAAATGGGGGAAGGTGCTACTGGTATCTAGTGGGTAGAGGCCAGGGATGCTGCTAAACATCCTACAATGCACACAACAGATTCCCAGCTCCAAATGTCAAGTGCCAAGATTGAGAAATCTTGCTTTATGCCAATTAGAGAACTGAGCCTTAGGTTAGCCAACTTGTCCAAAGACACAGGTACTAAAGGGCAAAGGTGGGGTCCACCAGTCTAAATGGCTTTCCAAACCCAGGCTCTCATTTATGACACAAGCTTTCTGTTTTAGTTATCTACTGCTAAATAACAGTATTATCAGAAAACTAACAGCTTGAAAGAACACACATTTATTATCACACAGTTTCCGTGGGTCAGGAGTCTGTGCACGGCTTGGCTGGGCTCTCTGCTTAGGGTCTCACAAGGGTGTAATTGAGGTGTTACCCAGGGCTGTGGTTTCATCTGAGGCTTGCCTGGGGAAGGACCAGCCTCCAAACTCACTCTGTCGTCAGAATTTATTTCCTTGCAGCTATAGCCACAGTTTCTTGCTGACCATCAGCTGGAGGCAGTCTTCAGCTCCTAGAGGCTGCCCACGGTCCCTTGTCACATGAGGACAACATAACCACACTTCCTCAAAGTTAGCAAGGGAGAAACTCCAGTACTATAGCCTCATGTAATGTCAGGCATTAAATCTTACGTAATCTAATCATGTACATTTCCATCACCTTTGCTGTATTCTGTTGGTTAGAAGAAACTCATAGGGCCCACCCACACTTAAGGGGAGAAAATCACACAGCTCATGAACACCAGGAGGTGGGGATGGGACCATATTAAGAGTCTGTCCACCATACGAATGAAATCACTACCTTGAAGGCAGTTTCTTTCAAAGGCAGCAATTTCATGGGCCATGTCCTTGCAAATATTTACATATCCATCTTATCCTCACAGACTTCAACAAATATTTACACAAGGCCTATCATAAGTGTGAAGGCCCTGTGCTAGGGGAGTGAGCATTCCTGATATCAGGTTAAGGCAAACGCTGCAAAGATATTTCTGAAAGTCAACTTGATGAGGCTTTTGGACCACTTCACTGCAGTCCCTACCCACTGCTGTCCATTATGAAAGAGAAGATCAATGGACTCTCCTAAAAGAACAAAAGATTCAAACTATGTGATGATAGAAAAACAAATTGTGGTACCTCGTTTGAACAGGTAACTTTGAACAGCACGCAACTGATTCCTCCTTCTAACCCCCTTCTTCTGTATCTCCTCCCCATATTCATCCCTCCATTCTATCTCTTACTTTTCCTACCTGGGCCGTTACTGGACATGCATGCTGGCTTTCAGGTATAGAGAGGCCAGAAAATTCAGAACCAAACTCCTACAATTATTCCAATAATTGCCATATATATTAGTCAGAGCCTTCGGTTGCAAGCAACAGAAATGAATTCTGGCGAGCCAAACAAATACGAAATGAAGGGAAAGAAGACATCTTTCACCAGGTCTGAGCAATGCAGCAATGCAAGGATAAGAAGTTCTAGCACAGTAGGGTTTGGAAAAGCTTCCCTTGGCCAGGGTGGGTGTGAGGGTGGGAGGGTTATCTCAGATCTCTCAGGCTACTGTTTAACATGTTGAATTAACAGCACAGTTAGCAAACCTCCACTTCCTTTTGCTAGAGAGGTTACTGGTAAAATGTGTTTTCACGTGTCGTTTGTTTTATATTGTACGGTTTTATTTTGTATCCCAATTTAGTTCTTGCTTTTTTCACTAATGCTACTTGATCAAGACCTGTGGTAATTAACCTACCCTTTGGATCTGGCCTAATTTTAATTAAACAATCCACCTTCTCTCAACAAGCTAAATTTTTATTTCTTCTGCAATTCTTATCACAAGGCAATTTTGTAGAACTTTATGGATTTTCTGAGAAATTGCTTTATCAATTTTTCCCTGCAGCCGTACACTGAAGCTGACTTGTATCACTAGCTGTTGCTTTAAATTAATTTTCTGTTTTTTTCCAGTTCTTTCTGTTGGGCTAGTTAATCCCTACATTAATTTCTTCGCCTTCTGATTAACAATTAACAGTGGTTATGGTCATTTCCACGACTATAAAATTGGCCTTGTTGGGTTCCACGTTTATCTTGCCTTAATGATCAAATTTGTTCAGTGTAAGAGGTTTTATTTTCTTCTAGACATCAGCTTTGTATATTCAACCTAGGATCTAAAACTCAAGCTGTGCTCCTTTTGCCTCTTACATCATCACCAGCCATAAAGATTTTACTGTCAGAACCTGGATGACAAATTCGTAGGCTCTTTATTACTAGCAATGATGGACTGTAAGAAGCAGAAAAAACACAGCTTGAATTTCATTCCCAGATTGAATTTGCAAGGCTGGCATTTAGAAAAAGTATCTTGTGACTTCATAAACCAAGAAAATTTGTGGATGAAAGTCAGAGAATTAATGTAAAACTTCCCCCCTTACCTCCTTCTGAAATGGCTTTGCTAAAGTCATTGCACAGCATGGATTCGGTCAAGCCTCCACCAACAAAAGAAAACCTGTAGATAATGTGTGTGAATCCCTTTCATTTCAACTACCTGGATAATTCAAATTAGAGGAAGTTGAAGGACTGAGCTATTATCTTCTGTGACAAAAATTTGTACTATCGTGTTCGAAGAGTACACATTGTAGGAGAAAATTTGTGTTTCAGTGGAAACCTCTGCATTGACTAGACTAGAGGGTTATTTATTCCACGGTAGCTATTGTACATCTCTGTAAATTGTAGATAACTGAGAGCAAAGCAAAATAATTCTTGTCTACAGACATAAATCCTGTCCTGTCCGGTAGAAGTGCAACCGACCTCCCTCCCCCGTGGTGGAAGAAGCTGGTCTGGCCGCCATTTGCACATTCATTTCAACATTCCTTTGTTCCATTTGAATGCGTGTTTTTGACTTCTCCGTTGCACCAATTATAAGATTCACCTGGTTTCCTCATTGATTGAGTTAAATAACATCTCTAACACATGTTCATTTTACATTGGAGAGTCATGGTTTACCTTTTTTTGAAAATTATCTTTTAACAACAATTAATCACTGTAGATAAGCTCCCAAAGTATGATGCAATAAAGTGATAGGGTGAATTGCTTCCCTGAAATGCTGTTGTGAAATAAGATTGTGAAATACTACCAAGATATAGTACCACGGTGTACTACCGTGCAATTCCACCATGAGGTACCATTCTGAGGTAATATTGTAAAGTAGTGCTATGAAGTAGTACGGTGACATAGTATGTGATACAGCGCCATGAAGCAGCGCCTTGAAGCAATCCTGTGAGGCTGTGCCATGAAGTGGTTCTACCTCCAAGTACTACTCTGAAGGAGCACCACTCCTCCTACGAAGGAGGACTGTGAAGCAAAGGCCAGATTTGTTCTTTGCTACGGGATAAATTCTTGGGTGGGTTACTTAAATACTCCTAGTCTCACTACTTCATATGTAAAATGAGAATGATAATAATACCTACTTCGTGGGTTTTGTTGTGAAATAAAACAAATTACTATATATTTCAAGTAGTCAGTATTATTTATTGTGTTTACAATATTAATTATTCCTATGTAGGCTTTAAAATGTAGTGATATACTGTTTAGATATAATCTCAATAAACTGGTTAATTGCTTGAAAATTCCAATTGGGCTTCTTCGACCCCACTCCTGAGCTCCTAACTATGGGCATCCATCCCTTCAAAATAATAAGAATGAAAGAGAAGTCTTCAGGAGTGATTTTGTTTCATGAATGTACTGTCATAAAGACAAATTTGTTGGCCCATTTTAATTGTTTACCTACTAAAATATACATATATATAAAATTCCAGAGTCAGACCAAGTTTTCTTCATCTCGTTTCTGAGATAGTAGCAAGAATCCAAATGTATTTTGTCAGCAAACTCAGAAGATGTAACTGGAATCTTCACAGGAGGGAAAACACAGAGGAAGTCTGCTCAGATGACACAGACTCAGCTCCCCCCTGGAGCAACACTTTCCAACTGTGCGGCATAACCCACATCAAAAAAGAAAAAAGAAGGACCTGAAATTTGCCCCACGGTGTGGACGTCGTTACAGTCTGGCAATGTATATCCAGAGGCTCAAGGTTGTTCCTGTCCTTTGAAGTTAGTATTATGCTTTCAGGAAAAGACCCTGAAAAAATCATCAGATACAGACTTAGGTACGAGGATATTCACCACAGGACAATTTCTGAGAGGGAAAAATTAGAGACAACCTTAATACTCAATACAAATGAACAAAATATGCTTCCTCCTTATAGTGAAAGCTTATCCAGCCATTATAAGCCATTTTTTCAAGAACCTTAATAATATGGAAAATGCTCACGATATAATGTTAAATTTAAAACGATGGAATACAAAATTACATATGCTTTATGCTGCCAGTTTTATAGCATTTCACATGGAAACACACCCTGAGTGTATGCACACGTGTATATAAGCACACAGAACGAAGAGCTGGAAAAACAGTCCAAAATATTTACAATGCATCTCTCTCAGTGGTGAGATTATGGGTGATGTTTCCATTTCTCTCTAAGTTATTATGCATTTCCCCAATTTTCAACAAGGAGTGTGTGCTACTATTACAGTCAGTAAGACGAATGTTATAAAAACAACAAGCTGCAGAAGGTATAAATAATCATACTTAAATATTGCAGAAGTTTCCACTGATAGCTGGGGGCATCAGCCAAAAAGAGCAAGCAGAAGGTGCTTGCTATCGTTGTTGTTGTTGTTGCCATCACTGTGAAATCAACAGTGTGCTGCCTCCATGAGCATCATCAATGAGAGTTCACTTTTTGACTTTCTTTTGCGCCGGACTGATTTCAGGCAGAAGATTGGAATGAAATAAAAACCAATTTTTGACCCTCTATTATTTTGTTTACACAGCCAATACAGTCGTCCGTCCGTATCTGCCGTTCCAGGACCACCACCACCGCTCCCAGCCCTCGCAAATACGAAATTCCGCGGGTGCTCAAATCCCTTTGTTAGCGCTCCAAATCTGCGAGTTCCGCATCCGCGGATTCAACCAACCGTAAACCAGGCGTAAACATGATCTGCGTTTGGGTGAATCCGAGGATGCCTAACCTTGAGGATACAGCATCCAACTGTACTCTACACTGCTCCCACTGTGACCTTATTCTTTTTCAACCTCAAGCGACCTTTGAAGAGTCACTCTTCATCAGAAAGATGTATAAATGCAAAATTGTCATTCTGCAACCCTCAAAATGGCGTTTGATTTTGCATTCATATTTAGTCTTATTTCCAATTTCTGACAAGTCTGATGTTGACAGCTTTTAGGAGTTTGTGTACTTTCTCTGTTTCTGTCTCTCACCGTTACCAAGAATCCATAACCAGATCAAGTTTGCACATTTTAGGGATTAATACAGTAAATTTGAAATTTTCATTAAACTTCCTTACTGCTAGAATGTACAGCTTGATTATATACAAAATAATTTTAATTAAGAAAGTAATATATTTTGGGGGTGGTACTAAAAATCATTTGGAAATAGAGTTTCCTACGCCATCACCAGTACCAAGTTGAGCTATCAAGCCTTCAGGCACGAATAAAAATAGAGCTTATGTTAAATACATGTATCCTTTTAGGAAGTGATTATTTTATTTACGTAAATAAAAATACCCCCTGTGGTTGATAACTGTGACTAAGGTTTTTCCCCCAAGCTTTCAGAAAAATAGCACTTTTCTCTCTCTTCCCACAAAGTGGTTCGTCCAATACGACACACCTAATTGAACCTGGAGTTCCCTACGTTCTGCAAGATCATGTTAATCTAGCAATTTTCTTCATCTCCTAGGTTGGTTCAAGGCAAAGAGTTTATTGAGAAAAGCTGTGATTGGCATGCCTTTTGCTGACCAATTGCAATTTCCTCTCCTTGTAAACTCTATTTAGTGTTACAAAAACAATCCGAGGGCAGATTGTAGGTGCCAGGCTTTTCCTCTGACCTTTAAATCAAATTTGGAATTTCGCACGGTGGTACGCCTTCAAGCAAAATCTGTCAGCTTAATAAAGTGGAAATTTTCTGCAATAAATCTGCAATAAATTTCTCCCATTCACAAAGAAAGGAAAGCTTTACTTACTGTTCTATGGTTCTGAACAAGGGCTGCAGATTCTTGCATGAAATAAAAACAGGTGCTGGTAAATGTAAGGACAGCTCTGAATAATGAAAGAAAGAGAGTGAGTGGCATGAATATAATGAGGGAAAGAAAGACATGCAGAGAAAGAAAAAAAAAGATAGATGAAAAAAAGACGGAACTATAAAGAGGAAAGAACATGAAATAAACGAAGGGGAAAAGAAGAAAGGAGGCAAGGAAAAAGATTAGTACTACCAAGGAGCACAAATCGTTAAAATCATAAGCCCTCCTGCTGGGGGTATGGGGAATCAGTTTTGGGCGTGATGAATTACGATGGTCTTCTAATCCTTGCTGAGTCTCTTTGCGTGTATTTGTTACAGCACCAAATGGCCTGATGGTGTATTCCACTTTCCAAGCAAGTGAATGTCCATCATTTGCTAATGGCGGACCATATATTGTCTCTACTGTCAGAGGAAATCCTGGTGATTGCCACCAATAGAGGGCAATACAATTTCAGGAGACATAAAAACAGTAAGAAGTCTTCCCTGATGCCAAAGTTTGGCTAGTTCCATTTTACCAAACCAACTCTCCCCTGAAACAGGTTTCAGTAAAACGTTTTCTTCAATCTGAAGCATTCTTCCACACTAAGGACGAGGTTCTAGACCAAGTCACTTGCCTGTTAATGGAAGATGCTTGAAAACCATGCCTGATTCTTCCTCTCTCCTCTTCTACCACTATTGATGATAACAATAATTAACCCTTCACTGGGGACTGATGATGACCCAGCTGTTATGCAAAGTGATGTACAACTTTACAGGCATCGTCTCGTCTAGTCTGCACAGCAGGAGGTTCCATTTTACAGATGGAATTCAGACCCCCAAACAGTTCATTGACTTGCTCAAACTCACTCAGTTATTGAGTACATCTCTGGCTTGACCTTAGCAAGTTGGATCCTCTTTGACACCAATTTATAGCATCTGATTTCTGATACCAGTTTAGAACACTTTGATCAACTACCCCAATAGTCTCATTTGAAAATGTTCGTACTAGATATAGAAGTGAAATGAGAAATTAAGGAAACAAACTAGAATTTTTAAAATTTTTCACTCAAAGTAGTAAAACAATGGAATCAATTTCCCTTTAACTACTAGGTGAATAACCTGATAGGCTGCCTTGGAGAAAGCAAATAGCTTGAATACACCATGAGCCTTGGAGAAAGGGGAGAGACATATATTTTGCTTAAGACAGGACTTTAAATCAAACACATTTGAGGTTGTGAAGGAAAATGAATTGAATAACGTGACAGTGAGAGGTTTATGGCGCTGGCTGGAGCTGGGTGAAAGGTGATTCCTTGATATACTTTTGCAGTCTGCTTGCATTTTCCTTGGCCATACTCTTTCCATGACCTTGAGCTGGCCATGTGGCCTCCTGTCTTGATGGTTTTGGTTATGCATCTGTCAAATGAAAATTATTATTCTTGCCCCTCTTTGCCCTACATGGGCACAGAGTAGCTCAAAAATGAATATCTTGATCTGAAAAATCATTTGGGAAATAATTTTCAAACCTGTGTCTTCTGTCCCACTGCACCACCAGCTCCCTAGTCAAGCCTGTCACCATCTCTCACTTGCTGTGAGCCATAGCCTCCTAATTGGTCTTGGTGCTTCCGTTCTCATCCCGACCAAACCTGCTCTCCATGCTGCCACTGGGGTATTCTTTTAAAAACACAGTTAGTGGGCTCTCCTATTTAAAACATTCCAGTAGCTTCCCATTGCCATTTGAATAAGAGCCAGATGTCATAACATAACTGCTCCCCCAACCCCCATTGATCTGGCCCCTACCTAAGCCCCTTAGACTTCGTCTCCTCCTATTTCAGGGATCTTGGTTTCTTTCCCTCCCAAATCTTCCCACAGGCATTTGTCTCAGTCTGAGATGCTCTTCACCCCCCTTATCACTGATACTAACTGTTAATCATTCTTCAAGGCTTTCTTTCTCCTACATGAGGCTCAAAAAGAAATCCTAATAAAGAAACATCATCTTAGGCTTTTACGCTAACCCAATACTTAACATTCCACTGCATTTGGCAGATAACTTTTACTTATTCCCATTTATCCAACCTCAAATCCTGGGCCATCAATATATTATTGTAAATGAGAGGATCTCAACCTTGGCTGCAATCACTTGGGGGAGATTATTAAAAACGAGCAACTACCAAAGCCTCTGTCCCCAAAGATTCTGACCCAGTTGGTGGTGTCCAGACATTTGTTTGTTTGTCTGAAGTTCCCAGGTGAATCTGTTGTGAAACCAAGCTTGAGATCCTCTGATCAATAGGGAGGAAGCCAAGAAGAAACTGAATAGTTACACAAGTTTTCTGTCAGAGATGCCATCAGGCTGAATTATTTAATAAGGTGAGTTGTCAGCAAACATGGGGTATATATACTGAGCTCTATAGGGTGCACGGTCAACATTGGGTCTACACTTAATTATCTACCTTGTCCTATAAGATGATCTTAGAATAGATGAGATGGAGCGATATAGACCAAAATGTGATCATCAGATATCTCGGCACACACGTTTATGAATGCATAAACACTATAATCACAATACTTATGATTAGCAAGGTTGATGAAAGAGTTCTGCTTAAAGGTAGCAGAGTGTGTGGGTGAATAAAGCACATATTGTAAGCAGTAAAAGGCTCACATATACCCTGCGGGGATGCTGGTGGGACCTCCCTGGGCTGCAGCCTCAACTGAGAGGTTTTGCATTTCTCCCATGAACTGAGCTCTAATCTGTTTTAAATAATGCTTTCTGTGAAAAGGATAATTTGTATTTTTTTATTGAAAATCATGCTTTTGAAGGCAGAAACATTAGAAAATACAGAAAAATATAAAGTTGGAAAAAGAAAGTTTTGATACAATGTGAATATTTTAGTTAATTCCTTTCTCTGTGCATGCTTTACAAATTTGGGTTAACACAATACGTAGTTTTACACCCTTTTTAAAAATAAATTTAAATTATATCGTGAGCATTTTCCTATATCATCATATATTTTTTAGAAATAGTTCTTTTGTATATATAATATGTATTATATAGATCTACACTTTGTATTTAACTATACCTATCTTTGTACATTTAAGTCAACTTCAATTTTTCACTTGTATAAGAATATAAGGAATATAAGAGTGTGTGTGTGTGTCATTATTGTTTGGAAGCTAGTAATTCCAGTGCTATTTTCTGTAAACCTCATCATTGCGTTCTTGATGTACCTACAAATCACAGATCGACCTGTCACTGCCCCCACCAAATGTTTTGATTCATTTGGTCTGAGATGAGCCAAATAACACGCATTTTTTGGTGAGCATCACAGGCAATTCTTATGCAGATAATTCATAGTTTCTACTTGAGAAACTGGGATCAGCCTTTCTAAATTTCTCACACATGTTGGCAAACAGTCTGTCAGAAAGATAGCTTTTATTTCCTTAAGCACTATATGATCACGCCGTTAAGATTATCTTTTAAAAATTCTGTGCTGATTTGATAAGCAATAAATAGTTTGTGTTGCTCTTCAATTTAGAATGCCTTTGATTGCTAGTGAAGATGAAAGTTCTTATATATTTTCTGGTCATTATGCATATTTTTTGGTAAATTTCTATTTCTTTTCATAACCTTTGCTCGTGTTTTCATTAAGATTTCATTTCTTTACTCATTTATAAGAATTCTTTCTATATTAAAATTACTCCTTGGCTGAAAATATATTTCCCAGTTTATTGTTTGAGTTTTAGTTTTATGGTGTTTATTTCTTGTCCTACAGAAGTCCTGAGTGTTATGTAGGTATACCTATATATAAGTACTCATCAAATCTGCCTTCTGGTTTTTCCGTGTTGTTTTTTTCAGGTTTTTCTCTTGTTGCTCCTGTTTTTGTCATTGTTTGTTCTTTTTTTTACTGTAACTCTTTAAACGTCTGGAATTTATTGTAGTATATAAGGAAATAAACTCATGTTTTTGCTCATCAAGAATCTTTTTTATTATTTCTTGCTATAATATGACACAACCTTCCGTGACCAATATATCTTGTTATTTCGTCACATGAGATGAAATTGGGAGGAGTAGTGTAATATTCAGAGGTACCTGACACTAATTCTCTTTTCATATTTTCCTGATCAACACTAGTTTGAGATAGCTCTTTACCTGGTTTAGTATCCTCTTAAATGCATCAAAATGCATTTTTAATTTTAAAAGAACAACAAATTTTCTTCGGATAAAATGCCTCCTTCCCAAATACATTTTTAGGGGTTGCCACTTGGAATTCATTTGCACAATCTCCAAATACTGACAAAATGTCACATGCTCATGCTGCAACTGTTAGCAGGTTATTTCAAGGTCTGTGTTGGTACAACAGGATTTACGGTATCTGGAGGAGGTAAATACAAACTATACTATTAATATGCATCAGGGAAATATTTTGAACCAGTTGTTGTTGAATTTGCCCCTTCAATACTGTCTTTTAACCTGACGGCCATCCCACCATTAAAATCGGGCCCAGTCTGGAGTAGATTTTCCCCAAAAAAGGAAGGACATAAGAGAAATGAAGTCCGGAAAACCTTGTCTTTTGATTGCAAGAACTGAACACTAAAGAAAGTTTCTTTCCTTTTCTTTCTCCCTTTTTAAAAGAATTTCAAAGCTTTAGTTATATTTCAAACAAGGGTGTATAACAGATAATAGAATTTTTCCACCATACGGGGTGGAAGAACCCTTTCCGGGCTGTGGTGACAGAAACTTAGAGACGGAGAGGAAAAGAGAGCTTAGAGGCAAATACGGGGTTTCTACCTCTTGCTCATGTCCCGCTTCCCAACCAGGTCACAGCCTTAGCAGGAAGATGGCGGAAGGCACAGAGAAGTTATACGAAACAGAGAGGTTTGGCCTCTTTTCCCACAGCAGAGCCTGAAGTACCCTCACGGGCTCCCCTGCCCTTATCCAACAGGACACAGGGTGGCAGAGGTGCAGTGGTGGGGTGAGAAGCCAAAGGTCAACAGCCTGAGCAAGGTCTCCCACAGTCCCGTAGACCAAGGATTGGCAAACCTGTTCTGCAAACGGTCAAATAGTTTAGACTTTGTAGGCCATAGGGTCTCTGTTGCTACTCAGCTCTGCCCTTCTAACAGGAAAGCAGCCAGAGACAACCTGTAAATGGGTGGCTGTGTTCCAGTAATACTATTTGTGGACATAGATACTTGAATTTCATATAATTGTTGTGTGTCATAAATATTATTCTTCTTTTGATTCTTTTTCAAGCATTTAAAAATATAAACATCATGGTTTGCCAAGCCCTGTTGCAGACCACAGCGTGGCAGAGTAGACATCTGAAATAATGCCCAAGGATGGGTGAAGAAATGGATGAGGGAGTGAGTGAACTAGAAGATGAATTTCAGTTATGACAAGTGGGTACCTTCAAAGGGTATAGCACTGACTGTTCAAGCAGAAAACCGTGAAAGGACAACAGACATCAGTGGTGGATCCAGCGGTCACAAGCCAAGACTGGAAGTTTGGTGGGGTAAAGAGAGAGTCTTGACAGGGACCACGTGCCCCTCCCCAGAGGCCATAACAACTACACACCCACGTCCCCTCCCACACATACGCCAGACCTCAGATTACCCCAGAGAGAAGGTAAGCATCCCATGTGTACTGAGAGTGACTAGGTTTTACACAAGAAAAGACTGAGTTGCTTTAATTTGGAAAGTTTAAGTTTTCTGCTATCAAAAGAAATAAGGGCTTAAGAGTTGAATAAACATCATTCATGAAGAAGCAAATAAAGCTACGTGTTTCGACAAAGGAATTATCTGATACATGAATGTTTCTAACTACCAGAGATACATCCAGTTTGATGCTTAAGGTTTGTTTTTGTCTGTTTGTTTTGTGAGGAAGATTGGCCCTGAGCTAAACATCTGTTGCCAATCTTCCTCTTTTTGTTTGAGGAAGATTGTCATTGAACTCACATCTGTGGCAATCTTCCTCTATTTTATGTGGGACACTGCCACAGCATGGTTTGACGAGCCATGCTAGGTCCCTGCCTAGGATCTGAACCTGTGAACCCCAGGCCAGCAAAGTGGGGCACACAAACTTAACCACTACACCACTGGGCTGGCCCCAAGATGCTTAAGGTTGTTATTCTACTTTCAAGCAAAAATAAAATTTTAAAAGTAAATTGCACTTAAAAGAGCACAGCCAAAAAATTGTCCCCTGATTTGAAAATCTCCTTTATCACATATCTAATACTTGTGTCTATTTCTCTGACTTCCTTTCTTATCCAGTAATCTTTACTCATCTTCCTGGTTCACAATCACAGTGTGTAAATTGCTGTAACTTTATAAACATTTAAATAACTGGTAACAAAGTCCCACTTAATTATGCTTCTTTTTAACAAAAGAATCTCATCAAGATTCTGCATCATTTATTCTTTCAAATGAGCATCAGATTCTACTTTGTCAGCTACAGGGGAAAAAAATGAATTCCTCTGAGATTTTGATTAAAAGGGTTTTAAAGCTACAAATTAATTTGGGAAGACTTCACATCTTTAGAATACTAAAATTTACCATTCGGAAATATGGTTTGCTATATTGTAGTTAAGATTTATGTTTCCATAAAGTTTTCCATTTTCTTTATTTTAAAATTACGCATTTCTTTTAGAGTTTTTTGGGGGGTGGGGAGAGTTATTGCTAATGCAAATTTTATTGTATATTACTATAAATATATTGATTTATGTGTCATTACTTTATATATAATCCTTCTTACTATATGTAATATAGTAAAATATTTACTATACATACTTCTCGTAAAGTAAATACTTCTTGTAAGAATTACTCCTAATTCTTCTAAAAGATTTTAAGCTAATTCTCTGAAGTTCTCCAGTTAGACAAACTTACTGTCTGCAAACAATAACAATTTATCTTATTTTTTTTTTGTAGTTGTACTAAGAGATAAAAGTACATAGTTCAGTAAAAAGAAGGCAAATGATCCTTAAAGATATGAGGAACAAAAGGCCAACTTGACTCATGACAACAGGCTCGTGTGTCATGGTACCCTCCACTCTTCACCTATCAGACAGGCAAAAATTCAAAATTCGGCAACGCGTTGTCGGTGAAGCTGTGGGAAACAGGCTCTTTCAAAAGTTGATGGTGAGACTGTAAGAGATTCAGGCCCTATAGAGAGGGATTTGACAATATCTAGCAAGGATACACACAAATTTACCCTTTGACCCAGAAATCCCATTTCTTCAAAACTGTCTCAGGTACATTGCCAAAAATATGAAAAGGATATGCAAAAAAATATACATATATGCACCAGGCTATTCATTATTTTTGTTCTTAAAAGTTTTTAAAAATTATTATTTATCAATTAGTTCAACAATTTCTGATCTTTCTTAATAATAAAAGCATTTGGAGAAATAAATTGTTCTCTAAAAATAGCTTTAGCCATGTCCCCCTAAATTTTTATCTCCTATTTCATTGTTGTTATTTGTTCAAAGTCATCAATTTATTTAAGGATTTTTCTTCATTTATGGTAACCTGTTTATTCAAAAGTCTTCAATCTTCAAAGGCTATTTCTTTATCCTTGAAATTCAATTATTTTATTCTTATTTGTCTACATGGTCTCATTTAATTCAGCATGATAATTATAGATCCTTTTTCGATTTGCAGATTTTGCAATTTTTAGCTTTGCAAACTTCCTTTCTTTTCCGTCTGATATTTATACTCACTACGCCTGTGTTCTCTTTTCCTGTAACTCTTGTTTTACAGATTTCCTGTAACTCTCCTCCATCTCTCTGTTTTACACTCATCTTTTTTTTTTTAAAGATTGGCACCTGAGCTAACAGCTGCTGCCATCTTCTTTTTTTTTTCCTGCTTTTTCTCCCCAAATCCCCCTAGTACATAGTTGCATATTTTAGTTGTGGGTCCTTCTAGTTGTGGCTTATGGGACGCCACCTCAACGTGGCCTGACGAGCGGTGCCATGTCCGTGCCCAGGATCCGAACCAGCGAAACCCTGGGCCGCCAAAGCGGAGTGCGCGAGCTTAACCACTCGGCCACGGGTCCAACCCCTACACTCATCATTTTTAACTCTTCTTTCTTCTATTCATAATCATGGGTGAATTTCCAATTTGCCTTCCGTGGAATAAATTCCACTTTTCGCAGTACCCACTCTGCAGTTCACCGTCTCCATGTAAGTTCAATCATTATTTAAATTTCCACGCAGACTTTCTCAGTGGCAGACCATGCCTTCTCCCTGCTTATTCCAGCTGTGTAAATGCACAATTCCAGTGAATCTTCTTGTTAATGCAAACATTTTTTCCCAATTTTCCTCTCTTTTTGTAGCCAATCTAGCTGTTAAAGGGGCATTTTCTGATTCTTTAGGGTTGTTCACCACTTAAAACTGTAGAAATTCTCATGTATTCTTTTATGAAAAATTTCTGCTGTACCAGCTCCTAGTTTTGTGAACCTGCAGGCTCTTTTCTGGCTCACCTATACCTTCTGAATTATGACCTGTGGTTCTATGTGATTCCCTTCCACTTATTTCCTGGAAATTCTATTATAGTTCTCAACTATTTAATTTAGTCTCATCTGCACTCTATGCAGCTGAACGTATTCAAAACGTCTGACATATGCAGGCCCCTTTCTTCAGTCCCACAATGTTCCTATTTTTGTCTTCAGTCAGTCAGATCCAGAAGACTCTAGAAGGGACTCGAATTAAATTTCTTTTGCCATCTGTTACCCAGAAGATGACAGATGATGGATCATAATTTTATATTTCTGAAACAACCACTATATGTTTATCCAATAAACACATAAGCAATCACAAATTAGGTAAGAAGAAAAACCCTCAGGGACGCCAGATCGTGGGGTATGCGAGTACTCAGAAGTCCCAGAACATACATCATTGTGGAATTGTGAGGGGATTTTAAAGGGACACCTGTATCATTGAGGTGGACTTTTCCCAATAACAGGCTTATTAAGGTCTTTTACTGCTACAGTCCACAAGAAAGGGAGAGAAAGCAAGAAAAGGAGAAGAGAGGGAAAAAAGTAAGACAAGAGTATCTTTCAGAACATACGCCAAGGCAAAGCCACATCTCCTAAAGGGCTACAACTGTACGCATCCTTCCAGTAGCTTGAATTTACCTTAAAATATACACTGTAATATAATAACAATAGCTAACCTTGCTGAGTTACTTTACCATGTGCCAAGATCTGTTTTTAAACATCATAAAAAGTCCATAATAATTTGTCTTCTTTGTCAGTCCTTGAAAGTCGCAGCCAGTATCACTACCCTCATCTACATTTTCTCCGTGCTTTATTCCCTGTGCTTTGTTATCCTCAGCTCTCTTAAACTCTCCTTCTTCCCTCTTCTGCTTCCTCCTGCTTAGTGTTATTATCAACACCATCATCTGAGCTTTCCGACCTTTCTGGAGAACATCTCGTTCCTACTTCACGTTTTAAAGTTTTTCTTTAATGTCTTTATATATTTTAAATACCGTTTCATAATCTTTTCCCGATAATTCCATTATCTAAATGTCTCGAGACTATCATTCTGCTGATGTTTGCTCATGACGGCTTGTTTCCTCATATGTTTTATAAGTTTGATTGTGAGGTAATGTGCAATAGGACTTTACGACAGTTGTTGTCAACAGGGACAATTTTGCCCCCTGGGGCATTTGGCAATGTCTGGAGACGTGTTGCTTGTCAGAACCGGGTGCTACTAGCATCTGTTAGGGGTAGAGGCTGAGAATTCTGCTAAACATTCTGCTTACCTAAGTGGTGGAAGAGGTGGGAAGACTAACGGTGGAAACGATCTAAAGGTTTTCAACAGCAGGAAGTCGCTCGCACACAGAGACCTGGTTGGCACCTGGGAGAAGGTGGTGGTACCATAGCCTAGAAGCCAGAACCATAGCGGAGACTGCCCGGGGGAGCTGAGACCAAGGAGGGAGGGCTTTCCAGCCACAAGCTGGAATCATGGAAAACAGAGCCACTGTAGGGAAATGCCCACTTGAGCAGGAGGAGAGGGAGAGAAACACATTAGCTTCTCTTCTGTCCTCCAGTTTTCTAGAAGTGCCTCTCACTGGCCAACCTAGCCTGGAACCAGTTTCCAAGGGATTCTAAGAAATAGTTTTGAAGAGAAGCTGGGAGGAAACAGATCTGAAAGCAACAGGTGACACCTACACAGTGCCCAGAGAAACAGTGCCAGCTTACGTCTCTGCCAAGAACCCGCCTCTGGTTTTCAGATCCCTCTTTAGAGATTTCTAATTTTCTTTTTTTTTTTTTTTTTGCAAGTTCAGCCCTACATTAATAATATATTTGTTACAGTATATCTACTATCTACCCTTTAAGGTAATCTCATAATGGGAGATTTTTTTAATATCTTCTCTGCACTATTGTTAGAAACTGAAATAATGTTTTTTACCTTTTATGAGTAAAAAAAAACAGCTAATTTATAACAAAACTATACTGTAGTCATTCATTTATTCAATCAACAAATATTTATGCTGTACCTACTGTGTACCAAGTACTTGTCTAAATTCTATTTAAATAATGAGGAAAAAGATCCGTTCCTTGACCTCTGTCTATACCATTTAGAGATATACAGCCATGTGCTGCGTAACGACGTCTTGGTCAATGACAGACCGCATATACGATGGTGGTCCCATAAGATTAGTACCATAGAGCCTAGGCGTGTAGTAGGATATACCATCTAGGTTTGTGTAAGTACACTCTATGGTGTTCACAAAATGATGCAATCATCTAACAATGCGTTTCTCAGGCCATATCCCTGTTGTTCAGTGAGGCATGACTGCATGTATATACCTCTACAGTACACACGCACTTTTAGAATTGAATCAGGGTGCATCATCTTACTTAGATACAATTAGATATGCAATATTCATTAACACAGAGGTATTCTAGTTGTTACAGGTTGAAATGAATCTGTGAGTTTGTGTACGTGTCTATATGTATGTATGTGCACTTAATATGAGCAACTTTGTAGTAAATAGCATAGCACATTACTTACACCAACACACCCTTTTTATCTTGTCAACACATCCTTCTTATCCTGTTATAAAGTCCTAAGTTTAAAAGAAAATAGACATTATTAAGGGGATGTAGCTGAATTTCAGGAACTTGGAGTTGATTTATCAAAAATCAGCTCTTACAAGACAACAGCAGTTTTGCATCTGGGTGTACCATACTATGAAAATAAGAAGCAGCAACAAACGCATCAATAAACATCATGACTAAGTTCATTAGAGTTTTCCGTGACTTCTGACTGTTGACTGCCTTCTTACCTTTCTCAAATGGGTAACATTTCAGATTTCAAGTGATACAGCAAGGACCAAAGTGATTGCTCCAGGCCCTAGAGAATTTGGGGTTAAAAAAAAATTCATAGGTGATTTGCATTTGTATCTGTTGTTTTGGTTTTTTTGGTTTGTTTTTATCCCTCTAACAAATCCCTGGAGAAAGGAAAAATGATCAGAGAAGAGCAAAGTAAAAAACAGCAAGATAATTCATGATTGTGGTTATTTAAGTCCAAATTTAGAGCTTTATTTCAAGTCATTTTTATCTCTAGCCATTACAGTGAATGTGTTAGTACCCAAATAGCCTTCAAACCTTTAGCTAAGATGTACTAGAAGTGAGAACGCATCTCGAAGGAAATTCATTGACTCTCTCTTCATTGAAAGGGGAGGGGCATTTTAAGCTTAGGCTTTAAGCAAGACCAGTTGTACTTATATTAAAAGGTCAATTTATTTCCTAACAAAAATGCATACCTACGAATAAATTCCCACTTCTCTCATTCTTATGAATTGTATTAAAGTTTTGCCAATGGGAGTGTATGACCTACTTTGAAATTCAATTATATACTTTTTATTCTCTCATAAGGTTTGTAATTTTTTGGCTCAATCCATGTGAAATGCATTAAACTCATCCTTCAATTGTCAAAATACACGCAAAGCATTTTTAGATATAATTATACAAAATATCAAGTTGAAAGTGAAATTATTTTATGGTGGTGTTTGGATGAAGTCTTGACAAGTATTCAATAGTCCAGATGTAATTGTATTTTCAAAATCTTCCTTATAGACTAACCAAAATGTGAAATCTTTGGTCATTTAATAGAGAGAACCCCATAGTATATGTTTTCTTCTGTTATTTACCAGGATCGGGGGAGAGGGGATAATCAAAGGTATTATCCATAAAAAAACAGATTAACGTGTCCCCTGAGCAAAAATATGTAATTTCACACTGGCGATGTATTTTAATAGGAAATGCACTGGCATTTTCTCCTGTCAGCTAATGAAACAACTGGAGACTACTGGGGAATGAAAAATGGACAGCTAACAGCTTTATCTGGAGACAGAGAAGATTGGCTCATCTCTTAATGATGAAGCGACAATTCCTTACTTGGGAAGCTTGCTTTGAATGCTCAGAGGCGGGAGCATGGAGAACTGCAGGTTACTGTGTTAAGGATACTCTTATTGTTGTTGTTAATTTTACTTCTGCAGCTGGAAAGACAAATGCCAGAGACATGAAAATCCTGTCTCAGCTCAAGGTAACTCTTCTGTTTCAAGTCATCACAAGAATATTTCTGTTAAGTTCTTGGTGAAACAGAAAAGTTAGAAAGTTTAAAGCTTGGCAACTCTGAGTTGAAGCAGAGGAATTAGACGCCAAGGAATAGACCAGTTGTCTTTCTGGATGGTGTCCTGTCTCCAGAGATAGATAATTGAATGTGATAATGATTTTACCAGCCATGCTAAATAAGTTACAAGACATAACACAGTGGATTGCAAACCAATCATTAAAAATCATCACATAGACAGTAAAACATAATGTTTAAGGTCACAGACATTGGTATCAGATAAGCCAGGGTTCAAGTCCGCATCCTACCGTTTATTAGCTACATTACCTTGGGAAGTTATTTCACCTCTCCAGAAGTAATCATCTCAAGGAGTTGTTCTAGACATTACATGAGATAATGCACTTAAAATGCTTGTCATAGGGCCTGATAGTCACTCAAAAGATTTATTAAATGAATGAATAAATACTTAATAGATGTTGGTTCTTATCTTTAAAACTTTTGAGTTGGAACATATCCACGATGTTGATGGGTTTAAAAAAAAAATCAGCTTGCAGAACCACATATAAGCTACGATCCCATTTACATGAGTCCCCTGCATGCTTCTCTACATGTCTTTGTGCACACAAGCTATACGGGAGGATGTTCTGCAAATGAAAACAACTGCCATTTCCATGCCAGGATATTTCCAGTGCTTACCACTCTTTGCTTTGTACTTTTCTCCATATGTCATCTTACAGAAAGCTTTAAGTGGCATGTGAAATCAATATTCACCATACAGGCTTCGACCTTTATCCAAATATTCAGTAGATGAGGCTGAAGTCCTACTGGAGAAAGAGATTAGGAAGAAAAGGACATCCAGAGCAATTTATCTTTAGAGATCCCTTCCGAAGATAAAAGATACAAAGGAATGGTCCCCTGCTCACCCGGGCACAAAGGAAATTGTCTCCCCGTTCCTGTGCTGCCACACAACTGTCTTTTGAAGAGTGTCTTTGAGACTTCCCATGTAGTAAAGAGAAGTTTATTACCCATTTCAAATGACCTCTTTGAGAAACTCTGTTACTAGATAGCTGGAGAAATTTAAGCAAGAAAAATGAGGGGAGATCACTTCCTCTTTGGATTCTTATCAAACTGCACTCCATCGCTAACCAACTTATTCACAAAGGGAATTCTCAAACGGTAAAATGCAACGTAATTTGATGACATAGGAAAAATCCATCACTCCAACTGAGAACCACTGTTAAACGTCAGTGGCATCGTATTCATGTACATAAAGTAATTCATTATAGTTCACGTGATGATGAAACATCCCCAAGAGTCTCTTCCTACTTTGAATTTTGTTGGGAAGTTTTCTTAGGACAGATCCAGGAAGACTTTAGGGAAAAGACGGGCCCAGAAGGGTTGACATTTCCTGGTCTGTGACAGCCGGGGAGTTGGCCACCCTCTGGGCTTCAAGTTCCTTTACCGCGTGTCACCAATCTTCCACGAGCAAAGGCTAACTTTATGGGCTCAGTCAGAGGGGCAGGATCCACTCCAGTTGACCCATATTACTTAGTTTCCATCCACCGGGATCACACCGTGGAAAACAAAAGAAAAACAGAAACAATAGCTTTTCATAAAAATAAAATATGCATAGCTGTGTGTCAAAGAGTGGAGTACCTATGGGAGAACATACAAAACCTGGAAACAGAAGTAGCATGGCAAATGGGAGGCTTAATGGCAAGAGTTATTTTGCCCAATACTATAGCCATATGAAGTTTTTAAATTAGAATGAATTAACATTAAAAATTCACGTCTTTAGTTGCACTAGCCATCACTGCAAGTTTTCAGTTGTCTCATGTGGCTAGTGGTTACATTTCCATCACTGTAGAAAGTTCTATTGAACAGCACTGGGCAAGAGGCTGCAGTATATGCTTTTGACCTTTTAAATTTTATACTATGTGCATGTTACTAATTCAAAAATTAAAATTATTACACATTTAAAATTTTTAAAGTAAAAAAGTTTGTTTTATGTACTTTGTATTGGAAAGTTCAGGAGGACTTTTCCATCTTTCAATAGGGGCTACTAGGATTGCAAACTCGTGACACCCTTAAATGGCCAAATTCAGAAATCCTCTTATAGGTTGCCCTCCTGAGAGCAAACATAACAATTAAAAAATAATTTAAGGCAAGTGTTAATTATAATCATGGAGTACAAAGCCTTGCTTTTGTTTCAAAGGCTAATAATAAATTGCTCCTTTAAAATTGATTTTCACTCCCAGGTACAGGAATCGTGCCACAGATGGAGGGTATAATGAGACAAGCGTCAGATGGTCTATACTGAACCTCCGAGTCCAACTGTGCACAGCAGGGCTGCAGCAAGGACACTCACAGGTCTGTGCCGCCTGGTTCTCTCCCTCTCTGTTGTCTGTATTAAGCAGAAAAGCGAATATTGAGTGAGTAATGGCATTTGAAGTTTTGGTCTTCGTCAACGTTTACAGGAGCCCAAAATAGGAACCTTGTGAAATTGTCTTTTATACTGCTTATCTTCTGGGGGGATACATTCTTATGAATAATTTATTCAAAAGAATATATTGAATACTTATGATGTGTGAGGCTGTTCCAGGCCCTGGGGATATAGCAGATGAAGTCTCTGGCTTCAAGTTGCTTACTTTCTAAGCTACTCGATAGTTAATAAGCAAATAAGTAAAATAATATAATAAATAAATAAGTAAAAGCATGACAGATGGAGGGGACTGAGTGCATTGGTGGAGGCATGCTAATTTACACAGGGTGGCTGTGGTGGACAGAATAATGGTCCCTCAAAGATGCCCACTCATGTCCTGATCCTAGAAATCTGTGACTATGCGACCTGATATAGCAAGAGAGACTTTGCAGATGAGATTAAATTAAGGCTTTGTGGAGAAGGAGATCATCCTGGATTATCTGCGTGGGCCCAATGTAATCATAGGTGTCCTTATAAGGGGGATGCAGAGGAGATGTGGAGACCGAAGCAGATGTTGGACTGATGTGACTGCTGGCTGGAAGGCCAAGGAATGAGCCAAGGAATGCAGCCGCCTCTAGGAGCTGGAAAAGACAAGGGAATGGAATCTCCCCCAGAGTCTCCAGGAAGAAACGAAGATCTGCTGACACCTTGATTTCAGCCAGTGAGAAACTCTGACCTCCAGAACTGTAAGATAATAAATTTGTGTCATTTTAGGTCGCTACATTTGTGGAGATTTGTTAGAGCTGAAGAGGAAACTAATACAGTGGCCACGGATGGCTTTGTTGAAAAGTTGAAATTTGGACAAAGATCTAAGAAGGGTAGGGTGAGTCATGTGGGTATCTGAGGGACGTGCATTCCAGGCAGATGAGACAGCAAGTGCAAATTCCCTGAGGCAGGGGTACATCTGGCACACTGGAAGAACATCAGGACAATAGTGCAGCTCAGTAGAGTCTGGGGAGGGAGGGAGAGTAGGAGGTGAAGACAGAGGGGGCTGGCAGAAGGGTGGAGGCAGATCAGTTAGGGTGGGCGCTGTGAGGGCTCTCACTTTTACCCCAAGTGAGATGGGGAGTCACTGAAGGGTTCTCAAACTGAGAGATGACAGATGGAATTTATATTTTAAAAGGATTACTCTGGCAGCTGCTGAGATCGGATTGCAGAGGGCAAAAGCAGAAGCAACCAGACGAGTTAGGGGCTATTTTAACAATCCAGGTTAATCCAGAGATAATGATGGCCTGGACCGGGGCAATGCGACGTGGTGGGTCTCCGGGTATGTTTCACAAAGATCATTCTGTCCGTGAAGTTGAGAAGAGATTGCAGAGGGGGCAAGTGGAGGAGCAGTGAGGCAGTTGGGAAATCTCTGCAATGATTTGGGCAAGACGTTAAGGTCGCTTTGGACCTCCATCTAAGAGTGGAATCTATTTTCAAGGTAGGGCTGGCAGAATTTTCTGACATCTGGTAAGAACGAGTGTTATCCAGCTACCACCCACAGCTTTGCCTTTTTCTTTATCACTTCTGTAATGCTAAACCCCAGGCAGCCTAACTATTCTCCCTGAGAGACTCACTTTCAGGATCCATTTGAACAATTTACTAGATTATTTATAACAAGGAAAGAAAAGGCTTGGATAATTAAAATCAAGTCAGGTCCTCAAATGATATCTATACCGTTACTTTTAACCTCCTTTGCCCATCAACACTTTCATCAGCACTATGAAAGAAGAGAGTTATAAGAGGCCGGTGGGGAGAGTCAGTAGCTACCACAGAAAGGCTCTAAGATGCACAAGTTACCTTGACAGGCATTACCAGCTGAGTTCCTGGGTGCTAAGAGATCATTGGGTTACACAAATTACTTTCAATGTTTCAAAAATCCTTTCAGAAATATAGAAGTAGAATGTTGCCTTGGTGATAATCCATGGACTATCTGGTTTTTATGACTTTATAGCCAGTCTGTGTGGTCCAAATTATACTAGTCAGTAAGCAATTAATAAAAATAGGAAAATCAATTCCTACTTAAGAAATGCAATTTGTTTGGAAATTACCTTTAAAACCAGAGGGACTATAGGAAAATCATACAGAGGGTGCCCAGAGGAAAACTTTGGGATGAACGGAGTTAGTTCTTTTCGGCTCATGTCATCAGCTCCGTCCCCTCCACGGCTGCTTTCAGATGGTGAATTTGCCCCGTCTCTGAAACTCCAATCCAGTGTAGTGGACAATTGTGATTGGCTTGACAGGCATTCACTCTCTCATCTTCTGATTATGACTTCCCAATGTTCCTTGGGGAACCACTTCTCTCCAACTCAGGCCACAGGATCCAGGCTGAAATGAGTTTTCTCTCCTGCCAGCTCCTGGAGTGCACACGTGTTCAGGCCTGTCTCTAACCAGAGCATCACATTCTCCCAGCCACTATGGTTGGCTCACAGGTGAGCATGTGACTCAATCAGAGCCAAGCCTGGGACTTTTTCTGGAAAGACCAAGGATAGAAGCACTTTTTTCCTCCTCTTGGTTGTTGAGAAGTTGGGATGAAGGCATGGAACTGTGGGTGCCATTCTGCTACCATGAGGCAAAACGTGCTTGAAAATGGAGCCAGCATAGAGGTGCACAGAAATGGAAGATAGGGAAAAGAGCCTGAGTCCTGAGCTTTCGGTAAGTCACCAACAATTGAAAGAGGACTGACTAGTACTGAGAATTAAATGACAAGGTTTTGATTCTATTTCTTTAACTTACTTGCTGTGGAGTAAGCCACTTAGTCTTGGTAATCACATAAAAACTAATTTATTACCAAGGCTGTTGGAATCATTAAGAAAAGTCTCAGAGTGATTTGAAATATACAAAAACAAAAGTGCAAACTGGAGTTACTAGTGCTATTTTCCCCACCCACCAACTAATGAAGGCAAGTAGTGAAATTACTGAGTGATACGAGTCAGCAAGGCAACGTCCATAAATAATTGAGAATTGTTGACTGTAAATAATTATTTGGCTATTAATCCTTTAGAGTAGACTACATTTGAGACACATACTCTAAGAGACATATGTCTTCCACTCACATCTTTTACCTCTGTGCCCTATAATCAGCCCCAAAGAAACTCTGTGTATGTGTGTGTGTGCGTGTGTGTGTGCATGCGTGTGTGTATTTATTCCTCCTCCATTAAACTTGAATAGGACACAAGTCATTATGGACTCTCATCCATTATAGGAGTGTGTCAGCCTCCAAAATTTGCATGTGAATAACTAAAATAGATTTATGGTTCTATCTTTGAACATAAAAATTTTGGTTGCATAAATTACACTAATATTTCTAAGCCCGTTTGGCTTTCACTGCTGCCTATCCTTCCAGATATGCATGAGTTGTTCCCATGTCCCATAGGGAAAGTGCTAAGTGAGGCACATGCAGTTTGGGGCTTTTTGAAGTACTGTGTGCCTCAAGTGGAGTTTGCTGACACAGTGTGAACAGGCAGAGCTCCCAAGACAGCAAGAGGAGCCTTGCCAAGTTCTGAGTAACTTGGTTCCTTAAAAGCTCTAACCCAAGCCAAGGCTCTCCAACTGGGTAGACTGAGTTCAGACTAAACACAAACCACAAGGATGTTTTCCAGAACAACATGGGAGATGCTAAAACTCAGAAAAGCTATAGGGAGATAATAGATAAATATAAGTAGTTATGATTATTACCTCCATTGTGAAAGTCACACCAAGCCCAAGATTCCAACCTATTGTGTGTGCCTCCAAAGTCCACACATTAATCCACCTTGCTGTGTGCTACAAACTGCCCAGACTCTGAGACCTGACATTTGAAATAATTCTGTCCATAAGCACCTATCATTCCCCTTTCTCATTCACTCATACCCCTTGCCACAGTTTTTTAAACACATCTTGGCATCTAGACCCTTGAACACTTTCCAAGTTTTCTGGTCTGTTATCCTGTTATGATTTATCCGCTTTCCCCATAAGCCTGGAGCGGGTGGTCTTGGTGAAGTGCTCCCAAGGACGGCACTATCTGCAGCTCTTCAGGCCCCTGAACGCCTGCCAATCCTCCGCAGCCCAGTTCCCAGCCATGGGTAACCCTCATCATCTACTTGCTTGGATCCCATTTATGAGCTACCAAATATGGCCAAAGAATATGAAAAAATTGAGTTGAATGTCCTCTACAAATCTTTTTTCTCTGCAAGACCCACACAGGGCCCTAGAGTGGTGAAGTGGTGTTAACCTTATTATGAACAACCTGGGTGATAACTAGAGTGACAATCATCATCCAAACAAAGTTTGTCTGAGACAAATGATTAATGTCACTGGACACCAGGTTTGTCCTGGGTCCAAGTTATGTGCTTACCACAGTTCTAACACACTCAGCCATAGAAAGCAGAGATTGAAAGCAAGGATTCTAGAGGCTGAATGATCCCAGATTAGATCCCAGAGATGCCGTATTATAGGTACGTGACCTTGACCATCTTTCTAACCACTCTAAGAACCTCAATTTCCTCAACCATAGACTGCAGATAGTAACAACACCCAGCCCTAGTATGGCAGTAAAGATTTTAAGAATTAAAGAATATTTTAAAATATCATTCTATTTTATTAACTGGTCTCCCTAACATTGCTTAGGATAGTAATAAGCAAATGTATGTGCTTCTTCCTATCCTGCATACACACAGAGTATTACGTGGTCTTATGCAAAGTTGCTCCATTACAAACCAATCCTTGCATTGCTCTGGAGGACGACTGCCCTTGTCCTGGTCTTATCTCCCAGAGTCTTGTGACAGTGATTCCCCAGACACATAGCCTATAATAAAAATACTGCCATCTCTAAGACACTTCCAAATTTCATGCAAATCCATCCAGTCTGATAGAGCAACAGACACAGACATAAGAAACTTTATATTAATGGAAAAAGTTATGGACAGTAGTGAATATGAATCCTGGTATACAGTAAATGCTTAATAAATGCTCATTTATGCAAACATTGCTCTGGTCACTTACCTTACAGAATGAACAAACTTGTAGAATGCACAAAGCTAAAAACTATAGCTAAACAGATCTCTAAGATCTGGAAATATTGGTCAAACTAAAAGGATAAAGTTTGTTAGAAATAAATGTAAATTCCTCGCAGAGTTTAAAACACAATTCAAAAAACAATTGCAGCAGCATAAGATCCAGAGATCCAGTTTACAAATGATTCACGAGAATGGTTACATATCTTTGGCCATATTTGGTAGCTCATAAATGGGATCCAAGCAAGTAGATGATGAGGGTTACCCATGGCCGGGAACTGGGCTGCGGAGGATTGGCAGGCGTTCAGGGCCTGAAGAGCTGCAGATAGTGCCGTCCTTGGGAGCACTTCACCAAGACCACCCGCTCCAGGCTTATGGGGAAAGCGGATAAGTCATAAGAGGGTAAGAGACCACAATCATTGCTTGGTAATAGAAATGGTAAACATCCCTATGAACTAAGAGGGGAGACAGAGAACATAGCCGAAAATAAAGGTAAAGCAATCAATGGCTGCATTCCTCTACATCTGTAGATTTCAATGTAGCAAAGTAGTGAGCCGTGAGCCATCAAAGTACATGAAATTTTATTCACCACGTACAATATGTCTTTACTGCAATTGAAGGTCCATTTATGGAACTACAAAGAAATCTGTGGTACACAAACAAGCATTGTGGGTCATCTGGCATGGTGTGGAGTAGGACACAGTTTGCTGAAAGTAGAGAAGCAAAGATACCACCTTAACGTCATGCACAAATCAAAAGAAAAAAGATTACATGGAAATACAAAGAGCACTTCGCTTCCTGATTGTGTAAGAGAGATTGTTCAGGGCAGCAACAGTTTCTGTTCAACCTGAGTAAAAAAGAGATAGGTCCCCTATACATCTTTCTGCATGCAAGACCCACATGGGGTTACAGAAGTGGATTTACCCTGCTCAACATTATCATAAACAAGCTGGGTGAAAGACAAGTGGAGTGGTCATATAATTTATCATCCAAACAGGATGCTTTTGCCTGAGACAAATTATGAACGTCAATGGACACCAAGACTGCAATCAAGTCACGTAATAATAGTAGATATAATTTAATCCTTTTGGATGGGTCGCCATAACTTCCAGTCTTCAAAAGTGTATGGCTTGGAAATATCACTGTTTGGTAAAATAAAAATTGTTGCAGGCAAGAATTAGCAACAAATGCTAAAGTTAGTAGGCAACAGAATAGGCAAACCCATAGAGATAGAAAGCAAATTAGTCATCTCCAGAGCCTGTGGAGAAGGAGTAATAGACAGTGACTTCTTCATGGGTACAAGTTTCTTTTTGGGGTGAGGCAAATGTCTTGAAATTAGATAGTGATGACAATTGCACAATCTTGTGAATATAATAAAAATCACTGAAATGTACATGTTAAAGGGTGAATTTCATGGTATGTGGATTATATGTCAGTGAAAAAATAATAATAATAAAAGCTAGTGCACAAAAGAATGATGAGAGGCAGGATATTTACATAGTCTAGAAGAATCTCACTACAAGATTATTGATTGCAAAACAAAATTAGCAACTACAGTGGAGAAACCTGCAGGACACCACCCTAACTAAGTAATCAAAGTTAATATCACCAGTAAAGGAACAAATTGACACCATATGCCTCCTGATTCAAAGCACTGAAGATACAAGATCACTTATGTAGCATTTTTCCAAAAATGCGTAACCTGAATCTCATCATGAGGAAACATCACAATGTCCCAAGTTGAAGGATATTCTACAAATAGCGGTCAGCACACTTGAAAAGCATCAAGGGCATTGTAGTGGGATAAATTATGGCCCCAAAAGATATGTCCACCCAGAACCTCAGAATGTGACCTTATGTGGAATAAAGGTCTTTGCAGATGTAATTAAGGTAAGGTTCTCAAGATGAGATCATTCTAGATTAGGGTGAGACAAAAAGAAGACATAGGAACACAGAGAGAAGAAGCCCATGTAAAGATGGAGGCAAAGATTGGAGTCATGAAGCCCCTTCCCCAAAAAGGTAAGCATGGGACAGAGAGAGGCATGGAATGGATCCTCCTTCAGAGCCTCCATGGAGAACAAATCCTGACAGCGCCTGAAGTTAGGAATTTTGATCTTCAAACTGTGAGGGAATAAATTTCTGTTGTTTTAAGCTACCAAATGCACAGCAATTTGTTAGAGCAGCCCTAGGAAATCCAGAAGACTTGACAGGTAAATGCAATATGCAACCCTGAATTGGAGCTTGGGCCAGGGAAAAGGACATTCTTGGGACAATATGTGAAAGTTGAATAATATTGTATTAATGTTAATTGCATGTTTTTTCATAATTTTATTGAGATTATGTAAGATGTAAACATTTGGGGAACTGAGTGAAGGGTATATGGTAATTCTTTACTATTTTTGCAGCTGTTTTCTAAGTCTAAAATTACTTCAAAGTAAATAATTTAAAAATAATAATCTAAATTGTACAGTCAATCCCAAATGTAAGGACTATTAATACAGTTCAGTCCTGGGAGAGTCATAGACATACTGTATTTATTTTCAGCAGTCTAACAATTAAATTTTGTTGTGATGACCCAAAGTGTGAGGATCTAGGATCATACGACTTCCCTCTTTGCTTATGTCTGTGCTCTTGAACACGTTTCTTAATCTCGGTATGCTTCAGTTTCCTTATGTGCAAATGGGAATAAACAAACGATCTACCCCGGAGGGTTGTTTTGAGGATAACTTGGATAATCTATAGAAAGTGTTTAGCACAATGCCTGGAAGACAATAAGAGCTTGTAATATAGTATTGATTATTGAATACACCCAGCCCTATACTAGGCACACACACTTAAGGGGAAAACGGCAGCTTTCTCTTTTAAAAAATGCACACTTACTGAGGCAGTCATCAAACCCAGCAGAAGTGGTGGGCAGTGGAGGGTACTATGAGGGGAAGAACTAACCAGCCTGTGGTTTCCTTTCTTTTCCAGAAGACTAAGCCCTAACTGCTGGTCAGGGGAATTTACTACATAGGAAAAGAGTGTTTGCAAAGAAGAGAAAGAAGCTCACTGCAAGTTGTGGAACACAATTGTTGATTGGCTAACAATTGGAGATGACCTCGCACAGATGAAGCTAGTAAGTACTTAAGCAAAGGCTAATGTGCGCTCAGGTTGATAAAATGGAATTCCTGTGGTCAGTAGGAGGTCGGAAAATGGGACTCCTGAAGGTGCGTGTCTGAGTCCATTCGGGCTGCTACAACTGGATATCACAGACTTGGTGGCTTATAAATGACAGAAATTTATTTCTCACAGTTCTCAAGGCTGGAGTCCCAGATCAGAGTACCAGCATGGTCCGGTAAGCGTCCTCTTCCTGGTTCAGAGATGCCTTCTTGCTGTGTCTTCATATGGCGGAGTGAGCGAGGGAGCTCTGTGGGGTCTCCTTTATAAGAACATTAGTCCCACACATGAAGGCTCCACCCTCATGACCTAATTACCTCCCAAAGGCTTCACCTCCAAATACCATCGCATTGGGCATTAGGATTTCAACATATGAATTGGTTGGGGGGCAGGGGACAAACATTCAGACCATAGCAGTCTGTAAATGTGCATCGTGCTACTATTCTTTCCTTCCTTGTGGCCCCTTCCATATCTTTTCACACTTCCTCCACATGGATTGGAAAGACATTTTCATCTCTAAGACTGAAAACTGATTAAATGTTCATTGGGACCATCAACTGAACCAAATAACGTGGCCAAGACTGAGGTTCCATGTCCCTTTTATCTTCTCGCCAACTTCACCTAGAGACCATCATTGTCTCTTTCAAGTGACTTTGGGCTCTGCGGGTGCTGAGCACATTACCCTATTCCCTGCCAGCTCTGCAGAGGGCCGGCACTGTGCCTCCCTCCCACCAACCATGCAGTTTGCCAGCAAAATCTCCAAGCTGGGAAAATGCACACACATCAAAAGATCCGCTAGGAGGTTTAGAAGCCAGACACAAAACAAATGCACAATTGTAATTCGAGTCAAGACCACCAGCTCTATGCGAAGCTTTTGTGAGCGGCAACTGGCACGCTCCTCGGGCGCGTTTTGGGGTCTCTCCAAATGACACAGCCACTGAGAGGTACCAAAGACACTTTTGTGGCTTTCCCTTCATAGCAACCAGGAGGAGGGAACATATTTCACTTACTCCGAACCCAGAGAGGTTTCCCCTCATTCTACATTCCCCCTAGGGTTTCCTCTTCCCTGAGAAGCAGCAGGAGAATCCTGTCTGCTGGCAGCTCCCTGAGGAGGGCACACACACAATTAACAATCTGGGAAAATATGCACTTAAAAGGCCTCACCCTCAAAAGGATCGGAGATGGAATAGCTTATTAGCAGAAGCTGGAATTGGGTGCCAGGGGCATTGGTTCCCACAAATGTTTCCTTCTCCTGCAAGCATGCCACCTGACTCAAAGGAGCCCACCGAGAGAAGAGGTGGGAAAGAAAATTAACCCCTGAATCCCCAGCTCCCTGCCTCACTCCCAACGCAAAGAAGGATGATATCATGGACAAAGAGAAACCATTTTAAATGCTGTTTAGCTGTTTTAAAGGGCTTGTTTGCTTATTTTTTGTTTAACCGAGGAACTGGTTGGCCAACAATTGGTGGAGACTTTTCATTTGCCGTTTTGGCATGCAGTTTCTCAATCAATACTCATCTTTGATGTACCCAGAAGGCAGGAACAGCTTAAGGCACTGGCTGGCTATTCTGGGTTGTTCATTTACAAGAAGAAATTGCTTCATTAAGACGTGGATGGTCTGCCAGCGATACTGGGGCCCTTGAGTTATGGGAGACAGTATTTTTTCTCATATTTTATGTTTGTGTAAGATAAGTTAGTATTTGTCTATATAAACCAGACAGCCTCCCTTAGTTTCCCAGGGAAAATCCTGGATGAGGTATGAAATCATCTCTAAGCAGTCGGGGAGACAGGAAAATATACATGTCATAAATCAATAATAATTCATTGAGTACTTATTGTATAGTGGACACTATGCCAAGTTCTTTATAAATATCATCTCATTTAACCCTACAGCCGCTCTGTAAGGCACGTACTTCGAATCCCAAATGATAGGTGAGGTAAATGAGGTTCAGAGATATTGTTAAGTAACCAGAGAGCTGGTTATCTAATTCCTAAACCAAGGAGAAGATGCTCAATAAATTAATATAGTAAAATGAGAACCATAAAGGATAGGACCAAAAACACATGACTTTTCTGAAGTTAGGCGAGACTGTTTCAGCCACTGAGACGTGAGAGATTTGCTGTTCAACTTCATCTCCATCCTCTTAACTCCCATTGTGAGTGTCCTGGCCTTCACGGAACCTCAATATTAATTCACTTTTCCTTTTGAAACATCCAAACCCTTATTTCCCACATTTAGACTCAACCAAAAAGTTCATCCCCCCTCACTGGAGGGAAATTCCACTTCTGGGAATGTGACAAGGATGGTACTGGCTGTGTTATTTCTTTAAACCCACTTCCTAGCTCTGCTAAAAATCAGTGATCATACAAATACTTAGCAAAAAAAAAAGTATATCTATAAAATTATATATATATGTCTGTATACTTAGACACATATATACTTAAACATGTATACATATACTTAGACACGTCTAAGTACACAGATATATATAAACACATACTCTACATATACCTACATGTGCGTGTTCACACACACGCAAACACAACAATCTGGCAAGAGTGATTATTTCTAGGAAGACAGTGTGATTTGGGGAAGAGAGGAGGACAGAATGGTGAAGAGCAGGGAGGTAAAGCGATAGTTTTGCATTTTAATCCAAACACTAGTCTTTCTTTTTTATAGCAAATATTCTTATGTTTCAAAATCATTTTTAATAAAGTAAAATTGTTAGTGCTAATCAGTAGTATAGAGAATATACTACTTTTGGGGAGGGATTTGATTGAAGATGCTCCAAATTGTGTGATAGGAGAAACTGTCTTCAGGAAGATAGTCAATCTACACAGTTCAGTTGTGGAAGAGCTTCTTACCCCTGCAGCAGAGGCCCTTGGTGCTCCAGCAAAGCCCCTTCCCCAGCCAAGACACCCATCCTCCAGATGGCGCCCTAGAGTGTTGGCTGCTGATAGCTCATAGTTGCTCCCTTCTCCAGAGAATTGCTTTCTGCCCAGCAGGAGCCTCCTACCTTTCCAGGACAGTTGTTTTTGTACTGGTGCCCCATTCCCTGAAGAGGTAGGAGCTCCTTAGGGAAGCAGCCTGCAGCCAATGCCTGACTACCTGGGAGTTTGAATGCCTAGCATCCTACTCTCAGAAAGACAACGTCTGTGATGCTGTCTGTGCTCCAGAGCTCCCCGTGGGGTCAGGCCGAGACTCAATTCCAGCTGAGACCACATCCTTCCTTAAACCCTTCCTCTGCCCCTCCTGCTTCCTTGTTTTCTTCTCCTGGCAGCATTCCCTCAATAATCACTTTCACAAGAATCCTTGTCTCAGGCTCTGCTTCTGAAGAATACAACCCAAGATGTCCCCACTACCTCTGCCAAATGAGGCAGCTTAGGGTCTGAGACCTTCACAAATGAATTCAATAAACTTCAATGAACAGATAATTCCAAATCCATTTAAACTGTTCTGGAACACATAGAAGGAAACACACACATACACACGTCCTAAATCATTTTGTGAAGCCCTGATTGATCCCTGATGATTGATACCAACCTTTGACAAATCACAAGAAAACAGCCAACTGATCTGACATATAAATATTAATGCTAAATTTTAAATAAAAAGTTAACAACAATAACAGCAAACATTAGCTATTAAAAGAAGAATTCACTATGCCCAAGTGAGGTTCATAATGTGTTGACATAATTTACCCCATTAGGTGGTCAGTAGCCACAAAACCTATGATGTTCTAAAAACTATAAAAAGGTATTTTATTAAATTCTATATTTATTTATTATTTTAGGAATAGTGGATACTTTAATAGAGATATATAAAGTAGATATAAATAAAAACAGCTAGAGGGGCTGGCCCCGTGGCCGAGTGGTTAAGTTCGCACGCTCTGCTGCAGGCGGCCCAGTGTTTCGTTGGTTCGAATCCTGGGCACGGACATGGCACTGCTCATCAAACCACGCTGAGGCAGCGTCCCACATGCCACAACTAGAAGGACCCACAACGAAGAATATACAACTATGTGCTGGGGGTCTTTAGGGAGAAAAAGGGAAAAAATAAAATCTTTTAAAAAAAAAAACAGCTAGAAAATCTAACACAGAATAGACCATTTCAAAAGCAAGAAAATTTTTTGAAATATCAGCAAGTTTAATAAGAAATATGTAGTAAATTTAAAAACCTATAAGACATAACTATTAGAACATAGAAGATATTAATAAATGGAAAGATATTTGCCACTCTTTTCTAAGATGCTCAATCTTATACAAACATCAAATCCCCCTAAAGTATGAATGTGATGCAATTTCTATTAAAATCCCAAGAAGTATATTTCATTGACTGGTTGAGATTTCTTTTTATTAGGAAGGAAACAAGTTAATTAAGGTCTTGGAGAAAAATAATGATACAAAAATAACCAGAAAAAAACTCTGAAAAGGCAGAGTAAATAGGTGGTAGGATTAACCTTGAAAGAGAAAACACTATAAAGTTAGAGTAATTTAATGAGATAATCAATGTAAATTGCTTACCACAATGCCTGACACAAGAATGGAAAGAAAGATTAATGGAACAAAATTGAATGAAAAAACAGACACAAATACAGATGGAGATTTAATTTACGATAAAGTTTGCATTTTAAATCAGTAGGGGAAAGATGGATTATTCATTGAATATATTTGGGACACCTGTGAAGTTTTCTAAATATAAAATCAAATAAAATGGAATCTCTACATCATTTCTTTCATCAAAAATGATCTCAAATGGGTCAGTGATATGAACAGTAAGAAATGAAACCTTAAAAACACTAGAAGAAAACATGGGAGTTTAAAAAAATAATCTTACTTTCTAAACAAGGCCTTTCTAGTCTTGAAATAGGGACAATCTTCCTAAGAAACAGGTTATAAATCTGACAATTCAAATTTTTTTGCTTTTATTATCAAAACACAAGTGACTAGCAGAGTACAAGTATTTAAAATCCATATGACAAAATTTCCTTACTGCAAAAAGAACACACTTTAAAAGATCATCATCCTAGTTTTTAAAAGTGAGAAAAAACTTTAACATTTTGTTTGTAGTGAGGACAATATGACTTTTGAACATATATGAAGACATTCACCCACACTCATAATTTTAAAGAAAATAGCAAAGATCAATACATAGTATTTGGTGAGCATATGAATAAACATATTTTTTAATTCTTTCATGTGAGTGCAAGCTCTTCAGAGGGAAACTTGGAAACATCTACGAAAATGTAAAATGCACTTAATGATGGTTCCAGCAAGTCCACAGATAAGTATTTATCCTATAGACACAACCTCTTTTTTCCCAAAAAACTTGTGTACAAGGATGTTCATTGCAGCATTGACTGTAAAAGACTGTGGACAATCTAAATGCCCACCAGCAGGAAAACAGTTAAACCGAAAATAATCCATACAAGGGTTATTTCTTTAATCCAGGCAGGGTTTAAGTAATTAAATCAATAAACCGTATATGATACAGGGTTTGCCAAATTTTTGCTGTAAAAGTCCAGATAGTAAATACTTTAGCCTTTTCGTGCAGTATGATCTCTGTCATAACTCCTCAACTCCGCCGTTAGACAAATAGATGTGTCTGTGTTCCAATAAAACTTTATTCACACCACCAGGCAGTGGACTGGATTTAGCCCTTGGGCCATAGTTTTCCATCTCTGATTTAATGGATTAATTTATGGATAAATAATCTATGTTTATTTACGGACATATGGATATGGATATATAGATTATTTATACATTTGTTTATGGATAGCTATTCTGGAATAGTTTAAGTATATAATATATATTAAATTCTATATATATTATATAATATGTGCTACATAATGTATTTATTATATATGTGATTAAATAAATAAATAGCCCCTACAAGATAATACTCCATAGCTGTGAAAAAGAATGAGATAATGTATGTATTGTGATACAGAAAGCATCCAAGATATATTCAGCAGAAAATGCAAGCAGCAGACCCATGAGAATAGCACATGCCCATTTGTATTTAACAGTTTAGAGGTTTTATGCAGTGTTTTGTAAATGATCCAGAAGAAGCTGTCATTGCCTCAAGGGAGGGGAATAAGGGACTGATTTCTGGGGAAATAGAGAAAAATTCACTTCCCTTTTATATTCTTTTGCACTGTTCTTTTTTTGCTATGTGCATATATGATTCTTTTTACTATAAAAAGGCATTTTTTGAAAAAGAAAATTAATAACATTTATGGAGTGAGGCAGAAGGGTTTAGTAACATAACATGATTTGGAAGTCAGGCTGATGGTCAGCTGGTATCCCAACCAGGACAGCCATGCCAGTTATCAAAATGTTGAAATGGGAGCCAGCCTCGTGGCATAGCAATTAAGTTCTCGTGCTCCACTTCTGTGGCCCAGGGTTTGCAGGTTTGGATCCCGGGCACAGACTTACACACCACTCATCAAGCCATGCTGTGCCAGTGTCCCACATACAAAATATAGGAAGATTGGCACAGATGTTAGCTCAGGAACAATCTTCCTCAAGCAAAAAAAGAAGAAAATTAGCAACAGATGCTAACTCAGGGCCAATCTTCCTCACCAAAACAAAATTTTGAAATATATCTAGACTGGTTGATAAATAATCATTGCTCTGAAGGTCTGCGAGTGTCCCCTGTCAGCCTGGCCATGCTTGCCCCTCCTCAGAGACCACCCTCTTCCCTGAGCTCCCCGTGATTCACCAATTGTAAGTTCTCAGCAAAGGTCATCACTTCCCTGAGTTTCTCTTCATTTGTTGGTGAAATGTCATCAGTGATACTTGGCCTGCCTGTCCCTGAGTTTGTTGGAGTATGAAAGAAGGTAACATATCTAAAAGTGCTCCGCAAAATAAAAAGTTCTAGAACAACATAAGACAATTAACATCATTTTTTTTACACTTAGAGCTTGTCTGCAAAGACAATGTGAAATATTTGTTCTAGGAACAATCATTTTCCGCCGTCCAGCCTCAAGACATTACGTTTCATTCATACCTCTATTACAATAAGAATAATGTCACTGTTTAGTTTGTTGTATGTGTGTCAGTTTCCTTTGCTATCCAGAATTCTTTGAAGGCAGAAAAAGTGGCTCATTTACTTGCATATACTCAGGACCTGGTATAATGGCAGACATAGACTCAGTATATGTTTGATGATTAAATAAACAGAAAAGGAGCAAAGGAACAAAAAGGAATCTGGCTTGTGTGTTAGAGAAAGATTCACCACCCCACTTCTCAGCTGTGTCCTGAGTAAGTCAGTGATTTCGTCCACAGCAGCAGCCCCAGGATAGGAACATGATCAATGAGTCATGGCTTGAACCCATTGATGAGATTCCGACTCTTCTTTTTTTTTATTATTTGACAAATATTTATTGAGCCGCTGCAGGAATTGTTCTACTGGGCATACAATATGAGCAAAGCAGGCACTGGTCCTTCTGTCTTGGAACTTGTGGTCTCATGGGTAAGTCAGACATTAACGAACTATCATACAAATGAGGGGGTTTTTTTGTGAGGATGATTGGCCCTGAGCTAACATCTGTTGCCAATCTTCCTCTTTTTTTTTTTTAACTCCCCAAAGCCCCAGCACATAGATGTGTACTCTAGTTGCAAGTCCTTCTGGTTCCTCCGTGTGGGATGCTGCCACAGCATGGCTTGATGAGCGGTGGAAAGGTCCACACCCAGGATCCGAACCAGCAAACCTGGGCCACCGAAGCAGAGAGCGTGAACTTAACCACGCGGCCACGGGGCCGGCCCCAGTGAGGGTATTTTTTTAATGGAGGTAAATGGTATGGAGAAAATAAACACGGTCTATGAGCACATACAACAAAGAAGAGTCTGGTTGATGGGAGTGTGTTATCAGGGTGTGTTGATGGGGAATTATCAGGGAAGCCTTCCCTGGGGAAGCGACTCATGGGCTGAGAGCTGAGAGCTCTCAAAGCTGAGAGCACAGAAGCTGAGGAATCAGATGGATTTCAAAGACTGAAATTGAGGCAGATGACTAAACATTCTGGAAAACCATCCAGAACTTGTTATCTGTGGAAACCAGAAGGACCATGACAGAGCAGTCGGATAAAAAGAGTCCATCCCACTTAGAAATACAGATTCTCTAATTTAGGATCTCTCAACCTCAGTACTGTTGACATTTTCATCCAGATAATCCTTTGTTGTGTGTGTTGGGGGGGGTGGGGCGGGGGGTGCAGTCCTGTGCACTATAGGATGTTTAGCAGCATCCCTGGCCTCCACCCATGGGATGCTAGTAACAAGCCCCCTCAGTTGTGACAACCAACAATGCCTCCAGACATTGATAAACGTCTCTCTCTCTTCTGTCCATTCATTCAGTGATCATTTTTCACTGGGGATATAAAAAGAATTAGAGGACTCATCTCTGCCATCATGGTACTTGTTTTCAAGAGTTTACGTTTTCTTTTTCCCACTACTCTGCTCTTGATCTTATGGATACAGTGTCACTAAACTCTTTACAGGTAGGTGAGAGAGATGGGTTACTTGAACAGAGTGCTATTGGGTTTTGATTTTTTTTTATCTCCTCCTTGAAAAAAATACATTTTTAATACTGTTGCTGAACAAGTGCAGAGAATTATGTGACATCAATTATATTCTGGTTTCATGTACCTTTAACAGCTCAGTCATATTGGTACCATTCTGAGAAGCTGATCTTGAAGTCAGAGATCTATGTCTGAGTCTTGGCGTCCAATCACCTCTCTGTGACATTACGTCCCTGTCTTTTAAACTCCTGAATTAGTTTTCTATCCTGTGTAGCAAATTGCCACAACCTTAGCTGCCTAAAACAACACCCACGTATCATCTCTCGGCTTTGCAGGCTCAGCTGTCCTCTCTGCTTAGCGTCTCACCGGGCTGACTCGGGTGTTGGCTGAGCCGCACTCTCGAGAACCTGGAGGATCTGGGGGGGAATCCACTTTCAGGTTCATTCAGGTTCTGGGCAGAACTCAGTTCCTAGTGGCTGAGGGACATTTCCTCGCTGATGGTCAGCCAGAAGCTGTTTTCAGCTTCCAAATGGTACTCTCTGGTCTTTGCATGTGGCCCCTCCATCTTTAAAACAGGATGGCCCTCGTGCCTTGAATCCATCTTGAAGATTCTTGAAACTCTTTGACTTCCTGTTCTGCCACCAGTGAGTAAAAAATCGCTCTCATTTTAGGGGGCTCAGCTGATTGATCAGACCCACCTGAATAACCTCCATATCTTCACGTCAACTCACTTGGGACCTTAATTACAGCTGCAAAGTCCCTCCACAGCAGTAGCTAGATTAGTGTTTGGTTGCATAACCTGGCTATGGGAGTCTTGGGAGCATCTTTAGAATTCTGCCCATCACAACCCTCTAAAAAGCAGAGAGGAGCCCAGGCAGAGGCCATCTTCTACAATTCCTTTTCGTGTCCTTCTCCTTTGCCTGAGACTTGCCGCTATTTCATTTCAGTGGCACCTGCAAGCCACAGGTGAGTACGAGTGCTGTACCAGGTGAAGATAATTTACTCCTGATACCCATTCGTCCCGGAACCCTGAGAAGACTAAAGATAAGGACGCTGAGGGGCGGGGGGAATTGATTTAGGATCAAATCACATCATTCCTGTGGAATGAGTTAATATTTGCTTTGTTTCCTCTCACTGGGGTTTTAATTTAGTTGCAACAGATAGTGAAGTTTCCATGCTCTGCATCCGAAAGCAACATCCCAACCGCCACTAAGAGCTGGATTATAGGCTTCACGAAAGTGAGGGGGCAGAAATATTTTAATTTTGTTTTTAATTATACAATAACAAAAGCTATTACGAACTGGGAAAGAACACCTTAAAATTAATTATCAGCCAGAATAAGATCCTCAGAAAGGCCTTTCAAAGCTTAATCAAGAGAAAATGAAAAGAACATAAAATTAAATTTAAAAAAAAAATCTGCTAAAAGATGAAAGAATTCAAAGAACACGAAAAAAATAACTTATGGGAGAATAAGGGCTCTAAATTAGATACCTCTCTCGAATCATTGTCAAGGACATATCTCACTTGAATTATGATCAAAAACCCATATCAATCTTCCTCAACTAGAAAAATAGAAAAGTCTGACTCAAGTTCTATTTCACCTTCCAGCTATGACTCAATTCCCAATTCTATGACAACTTTCATGCTGATTTTATAAAACACCAGATGAACAAATTGATGTCAACTTTGAACAGAGAGCGTAGGTCTGAGCCTGGTATTTGACCCTAGTCTTAGGAAGAGTCAGATGTTTGAAAATTCTCTAGCTTCTAGGAAACACCACCAATCTCAAAGAGAAAATGCAGATGTGGTTATTCCATAAGGGAGTCCTTTATGTCTTTAAAATGAAACTAGTATGTGTCCCAAGATGTTATCACAACTCATTTCTCTTGAGTCAAGAGGGACTCTCTTAAAATGCGGACACTCCTCCCAAGTTTACCAATTACCCATTTTAGCATGTGATGTGCAAACGTCTGCATTATTTGTTTGTTAATTCACCTTCCCTGTGCACATTTTCTCTTCCTCTCATAACAGCTTTCTATTTTCCAATGAAGTAACTTCCCTCCTTTCTCTCAATCCATTTGGCTTAGGGGAGGGGACACTGACCCAGTTCAAAGAAAAAATATATGATCCATGATCAGAGCACTGGATCTCCTGGGCTCAGTGATTGGTTCAAGAATGAACATGTGACATCAGCTAGGCCAATAAGACATATATCTCCAACCTTTGCTAAAACTGGAGGTTCTACCACCTGAGTTGTCTAAATGGTAGGTAAACCTAGATCAGCTGGCACCATCTTTCCTCCAAGAAGAAAGAGCCTTCCTAGGAATGAAAACAATCCAAAGAAAAGCAGAGTCGAGAGATGGACAGAGAAAAGGTCTTGGCACTATTATTTGAGCACCTGGATTCAGCTTTACCTGAAGCCATGTACACAAGTAATTTTCATTTACATCGGCAAATAAATTTACTTTGTGCGTTGAGCCAGTTTGAGCTGATTTTCTACCATGAAATCAAGAAAGTCATGACTAATCACTTTGTCTGGAAAGACTATCACAGCTGCTGTGTACCGTCACTCTCAGCATTTCTTTTTCTTTTGCCTCCTCTGCTTCTTCTATACAAACTATGCAATTCACTTGTCTATGGCTTTGTTCGCTTGTGCCCACCAATCTGAAATGCCCTCAGTTCCTCCTTCCTTATCTCTGTCACAGCCCATGTTAAGCCTCAACTTCAAGAAGCCATTTTGATCTGCTCTAACCCATTTCAAATATCTACCATACCACTTGTGGTTACACCATCTTATGTTGTTTACCTGACAGTTTGTTTTTCTACAAGTTCTGTCCTCAGCTATCTTACAGGATCCCAGAATAAAATGTCTCCCCATCAATCCCCATGGTTAACACAATGTTCAGCTCAAGCCTTCAGCATCTCTCATTTGGGCTGTTGATAAAGCCTCCTGACCAAACCATTCACACCGATACTGCCCCTTTGCCTTCTTCCCCTCAGCTGATAAATGCCACTGCTGAAAAATCTTTAGTGTATTGCCAATGCTCTAAGGATTGTAGCCAAACTCCTTAAAATGGCCTACAAAGCTCTGCAAGGTCTCTACCCAGCTCTCCACCTGCCTGTCCCACCCCTCTCCTGCCTTCTCTCTCTGATCCAGTCACACTCAAGATTTCCCATCCCTCCTGCCCCCCGTTGCTCCCCCATCACAGGACAGTCCTTGCTGTCCTCTTTTCCCTTAACATCCACTCCTCCCTTGTTTTCCTAGTTAAGTCTTATTTATTCTTTAGACCTCAGTACAATCTTCATTCCCTTGGGGAAAAGTTCTATGACCCCCAGTGATTGAATTACCTCTCCTCAATTACCATTATAAGCTCTCATGACTCCATGGCTTTCTTTCACTGCATTTATCAAATTTGTCATTATATACATTAATATGCATATACATACATATGACTATTTTATTGATGTCTCTCTCCTAGTTGAACATAAGTGCATGAGATTAAGAACTACGACTGGGGCCGGCTCCGTGGCGGAGTGGTTAAGTTCGCGCGCTCTGCTGCGGTGGTCCAGGGTCCAGATCCTGGGCATGGACATGACACCGCTTGGCAGGCCACGTTGAGGAGGCGTCCCACATCCCACAACTAGAAGGACCTGCAACAAAGATATACAACTGTGTACGGGCGGGGCGGGGGGGGGGGGGGGGGGGGGTTGGGGAGATAAAGCAGGAAAAAAAAAAAAAGATTTGCAACAGTTCTTAGACCAGGTGCCAATCCTTAAAAAAAAAAAGAGAGAGAAAAAGGAAGATTGGCAACAGTTGTTAGCCCAGGTGCCAATCTTTAAAAAAAAAAAAAGAACAACGACTGTCTTTTCTCACCATTATATCACCAGCGTTCAGCAAATACAACATCTTAACACATAGAAGGCACTTAATAAAACTTGGCTGAATGAATGGAAGAGTCACCTAATTGGACATGATAAATATTACTTAAAGAATGGAAGGACGGACAGAAGGAAGGAAGGATGATGGATAGAAAGAAGGATGGATAGAAGAAAGTGGGCGAATGCACTTTTGTCCTCCAACTGTGATTTTTGCCTACATTTGGAAAACAACAAAAATAAATAAAGCTCTTAAAAAACAATTGAGGACTTGTCTAGAAATATGAGCTCTTGGATAAAACACATTAGTCACTGAGACCTAAATTGAGAGCAGGACAACTTGTAAAACAATAGGAAGCTTGAGAACCATAGAGAAGCTTTGAATAGCTATTATTTTGCCCTGTGAGTGGCAGACACCAGACATGTAATTTTAATGCCTGGCACCCACTTCTGTAATTGAGCTCCGTGTTCGCTCATGGCCAGGAAAGCAGCTACATGGAGATTATTTGCATAACCATAGAGGCTTCTGTTATGTGGATTTCTAAGGCACTGGAGTAATACTTTATTAATACAAGTTTTCTTTGTGTGAAAACTAGCAGGGTTTCACAGACTCAAGATATTTAAAAACTATTTTATCATGCCTTGTCTCTACCCAGGTAAGTCAGGCTGTGGCAAAAAATAGAGAAATATCCAAATTTAAAACATATCTTATTCTTACAAGTCATATCACCTACTGATGGGTTTATGTGTATTAAAACATGTATGGATGATAAAGATTTCGATGTTTTCAAATAAATTTTTAGTTGCCTAGACAAAATAGGATGTAAGAAGGATGATAAGGAACATAATTTAGCATTCAAGGACTGTGGAAGGCACCTCCTGAGAGCTTTATACATATTGTTACATCATGGAATCTGCACAACAGCCCTGGAAGGCAGATATGATTTCTCCATTTAAGAGATAAGGAAAGAAAGGCTTAGAGAGGTTCAGGGACGTGTTCAAGGACATTCAATAAGCATGAGGCAGAACCAGGATTTGAACCCATGTCTGCCCGGCTGAGAAAACCTCTGCGCATTTTGCCCCACTACATTGCCTCTCAGTCAAAAAGAGTCCCCTAGGAACCCCCACCTGCCCCATTTAGGAGTTTAGAGTTTTGTATTTTCTGTAGAAATATTCATCAAAGTAAAGGAAACTATGAATTGCTGTTTCCTGATGATAATGTCCCCAAATCCAGTTTAAATCAATGTACTAAGTGACCATCTTCTAAACAGTGGTGTTCCGTTCCTCACAGTGGATAAAATTAGATTCTACAAGCATCTGCTATTCTATTACTTGCCAGCTGTATGCTAACTACTTGGGATAGATAGATAGGACATATCTTTGCCTTTGAGAGGCTCATAATCTAGAAGGTTCTGTTCCTAATGCAAGAAGAAGAATAAATTTAGGTTTACTGGATCTTTTTTTTTCCTTTCTGGAGGGGTAATATAGAAGGTGATATAGGGCAGGCAGTGTTGGGAAGTCTTGGGGACCCTTCAGGGAATGGTGGTTCCAACACAAAATGCTCTGAGAGCCACGTAGAGAAAATGCACCCTCCAGTAAATTTCAAAGTTTAAGGGTGTGCATCCGCTTTGCAGATGAGGTTACCTACACAAAGAAAGATGGAAAAACCATGTCCTAGGTCATTTCAAGTTCTCCCTGTCCCCAAACTTATAAACATGGTGGTTTCCACCTATGGAGTACATCACAATCAACTGGGCACCAGTGTCAAAATCCACATTCCTGAGCCTCTTCCACCACAGGATTTTGTTCATTAGGTCTGAAGTGAGCTTCTTGAAGCTGCCTTTTTAACAAATGTCCCCAGATGTCACATAATGGATTAAACTTGGAATAAACGTTATATTGGCAGAAGCTAACCATTATAAACCATCCTAATATTTTGATTCATTAAAAAAATCTTCATTCTGGTTTTCCCAGGTTTCATCTTTTACTTAACACATTTATTCAACCATCGATTCATTCAACAAATATAGTATGTCATAGGTGCTATTTGGCTTCATGGAATGTTCCAGGCTCAAATAAGATGGGCTGCACCACTGATTCCCATATGAATTAGGGCAAGATACTTATTGTCTGGGTCCTTGTTTTATAGAAAGTGAAGGTGATAGTGCCAACGTCAAAGGGTGACTTTTGAGTATTTAATAAGATAAAGTTTATAAAGTTTATTTCCTAGCACCCAGGAAATGTTCGATGAATTTTAGTTGCAAACATTCCCTGAGAGCTTGCCAGGTCTCAGACACTGTGCTTGGCATTGAGAAAACAGAAATAACTAAGACATGGCCTTTGTCTTAAAAGATGCTCACAAGTGTATGATGTGGATTCTTGGGATTTATTCCACATAAATCCCCTCTGGGTGACAAGAAAGAGAAGGATACTGTTGGAAGGAAAAGAGGAGGAGCTAAAATAATGTAAAATCTAAAGAACCAGGCTGCAGACAGGATGGAAACTGAAGAGGATCTGGGAATCCGGGAGCAGGAACCCACAGCCAGTCATTTGGGGGAGGCCATTGTTGGGAGCTGTGATTATGATGAATCAAACTCAACTATTGCCCCAGTCCTTGCCTTCACTTGCTTAAGATGCCAATTCCAGAGAGCGTGATTGGCTGAGTTGGGGTAACATGCATGCCACACCTTAAGTGACAGCACCACCAAGAGTACACTGATGTTAAAGGGGAGGTTCCACAAAAGACAATGGAGGAAGTTACCAGAAGGAGATCTAGATGGCAGGCAGACAAAAACACGTGTCCACCACAGACACAGAGGGAGGCACACTCCTGTCATTTTGGAGTGAGTTTCCTTTTTCTTATACTCAGTGAAATTTTTTCTTTCAGATATCTGCATGCAAAATGTGCAATACTCACCTCACCAAAGAAGATATACAGATGGCAAATAAACATATGCAAAGATGCTCAACATCACATGTCATTAGGGAATTGCAAATTAAGCCAACAATGAGATACCACTGCACAACTATTAGAATGGCTAAAATCCAAAGGACTGACAACACCAAATGCTGACGAGGATGTGGAGCAACAGGAACTTTCATTCCCGCTGATGGGAATGCAAAATGTTATAGCCACTTTGGAAGACAGTTTGGCAGTTTCTTACAAAGCTAAACATAGTCTTGCCGTACAATCCAGCAATTGTGTCTCTTGTTAATTACCCAGATGAGCTGAAAACTTATTTCCAGACAAAAATCTGCACACAAATGTTTATTGCAGCTTTATTCATAATTGCCAAAACTTGCAAGCAACCAAGATGTCATTCAATAGGTGAATGGATAAACAAACTGTCGTGTATTCACACAATGCAGTATTACTCAGAGAAAAAAAGAAATGAAGCATCAAGTCATGAAAAGACATGGAAGACCCTTAAATGTATATTGCTAAGCAAAGAAGTCAGTCTGAGAAGGCTATATACTGTATGATTCCAACTATATGACATGCTGGAAAAGCAACAAATGTAGAAACAGTAAAAAGATCAGTGGTTGCCAGGAGTTAGGGAGGAGAGAGGGAGAAAGTGATGAATGGACAGAGCATAGAGGATCTTTAGGGCAGCGACACTACTTGTTTTGTATGATACTATAATGGTGGATACATGTCACCATACATTTGTCAAAACCCACAGAATGTACAACACGAAGAGTGAAACCTAATGTAAGCTATGGACTTGAGTTAATAATAATGTATCAGTGTTGGTTCATCAATTGTAACAAATGTACCACACTAATGCAAGGTGTTAATAATAAAAGGGAAACTGAGGCAGAGAAAGGGAATATATGAAACTCACTTTCTGCTCAATTTTTTTGTAAACATAAAACTGCCTAAAAAAAATCTATCAATTTTTTAAAGAGTAATACTTGAACACAGTCTAGTCCATGAGACTATATGCTGCATAAAACAAAATATGCATCACTGTTGTAGCCCTAGGGCCTGGAATAGTGCCTGACTCATAGTAGGTGTTCAATGATTAACTGAATGGCATGCAAATAAATAAATGAGTTGATGAATCATCCACTCATTTGGCATTAGTGATAAGATCATTCTCAAAACTATAAAGTCTCAATGCATTAATAAGAAATAGCCAAGAATAGCTTTAAAAATTGTATGACAGAGACACAGAAACTCAGTAAAACATGAAAAATTTACTTGAGAACAAAATATGTCAAGCAAATATAGTGATGAGTTTTAAATACATTTGAAAATGTATGCACAAATAAATATCTATCCCTAATTCTACTAAATTGTAATTATAGAGGTTGTGTAGGAAATTGGAAATACATGCAAATTATTTTCTGAAATTCCTTCCCTCTTTGGCACGCTTCATAGCAATACATTAAACATAGGGCAATTAAATAGGGACATTACAAAAAGAGGCTTTTCTCTATAGCAAGTTAATATTATGTTAGAAAACAGCTAATATAATATTAACTTGTTGTAGAGGCAAATATCTTTATTTTTGTTGAGCACACAGAATGGACTGCCACGGGGATACAAAGTTGACAAAGACCAAGCGCTCTGTAGTGCGGGAAGACTGGCCAGTGACAATGATGGCTCAGATAGGGAGAGAAGAGAGTCTTCAGGATAGATTCTGGAAGATTCTAGAAGTGGAGTTCATGGGTCTAGCTGATAGTTTGGCTGACAGCAGTGAGAAAAAGTGTTTTAATTCCCCACCTAGACAGAGAGAACTCTTTTTGAATAGATACAGTTATATATATAATGACATATATTATATGTATTTATGTATTATAATATTTTCAGCTCCTGAAAACTGTTGTTCCCTAAATAAAGGGAGGGAGAAAAGGATTCACATTTATTGTTCACCTACTGTATGCCAGGCACTCTACGGGATAGGTTACACGTACTTCTTTGATGGCAAGCCCAAAGGACCTCTGAAAAGAGCTCCCAACTGGACAATTTTCAGCAAGAAATTAACATTTTAAAGAAGTCAACCCAGTTCAAGAGTGGTCTGTCTATGCAATGGCATACCACGGAGCCACTGAGGATGGTGTGAAAGCTGCATGTGCATTGAAGTGGACAGAAGCTCCAACAGGTGGCTAAAGGCAAAAAAGGTCATAATATGTAATAATTTCATTTTTGCTAAATGTTCTACATACACACAAACATATACATAAAAATCCAATCATAATCATTCTTATAAATCAAATGCTTCAGTATTGCTTGGATGCATAGAAAAAGGTCGGGAAGTGGATGTGATAAAGGCACTAACAGTGGCTGTCTCTAGAGAGGCTTTTTAATTTTCATGTTTTTGCTTGACAACCATTTCTGTCTTTTAGATAATTGGCGTGCGTTGTGTTATAATTAGAGGGGAAGTAAAAATGAAAATCACCTTAGGGGAGAAATCAGTCAATCCAATCAAGCTGTTAGCCAGTTCATCCTGGAAGAAAGTGAGGACAGCCCAATCCATGGGCATCATTTAAAGGGAATACCGTGTTCACTGGTTTGACCAAATATTTGAAAAGTTACTTTGACATTTCATTCCACTTTGATGTATGGCTCTCATCACATTTTAACAAGGACACCTTTATTTATTCATCTTGGGTGCCAAGTACTGTGCTAGGCCACGTGTTGCAACAGAAAACAAGAGTCAGTCCTCTCCTGAATTCACGTGCCTGCGTGGAGGTACGCGTACATACTTACGTATTTAGCTAGATACACAAATAGATCCATCTCCCACGAGTGGCAATAGAACCACATAAAATAAATGAAGGACATATTTAACATGCCTACATTTTTGTTAATGTGTCAGCAGAGGTTCTTTTTTAATGCAAATATTTTTTCCTCAAATGTAAAATTATTTAATAAAAATGCAAATAATATTTCAAAAATCCTAACAAAATCCATAACAAAGAAAGTTAAGCTGACTTGAAATCCCACATGGTTAACTTTTTTGTAAAGTCCTGTTAGCTGTTTTCCTGTAGATTAGTTGACAACCACCTCTATTCACGTGGGACTGAGGGGTTCCCTTGGACTGGGGACTTTCAGGACAAAGACAGGAACAGTCCTAGGCAAACTGGGAGGGTCGGTCACCCTTGATGTGTGTGTGGATTTATATCACCGCCTCAGTGGTGTCACAGTAAAAGTGTTTCATTGTATGGATTTGCCACTACTCATCTAAACAGCCTGTCACTAATGGAGATTTAGATCGCTTCTAATTATAAGCCATTGTTTCTATTATAAGCCATCTGTGATGAACATCCTTGCACATCTATCTTTGCACAGTTGACAGTTATCTGCTTAGGATAAAGTTCTGGAAATGAAGATGCTGAGTCAAAGAGTGCATTTTTATCCATACTGCCAAATTGTCCTGTTTAAACATGTTATTAATTCATACCGTTGATCAGTTGAACATGAGAGTGTTTCCTCATATCTTTGTCAAATCTGAGTTTTGTCAATTTTAATAAATCTTTTCCAATTCGATGGGCAATTCAGTTCAAATTCTTAGTGTATACATTCATTTTGTGGACCAAGTATTATTATTTTTCTATCAAAATAAATGCTTCAATATGAAAATATAGTTTCCTAATAAATTTTTAAATGGCTTTATGGAGATATGATTTACATACCATAAAATTCACCTGCTTTAAGAGTACAAGTCAATGAATTTTAGTATATTTAACAGAGTTGTCAGCCATCACCACCATCTAATTTTAGAACATTTCCATCACCCTAAAAAGAAACCTTGTACCCATTTACAGTCATTCCCCATTCCCACTCCCAGCCCTCTGTAACCATGAACTTTCCTGTCTCTCACTGTCTATCCCGGAATTAAAATTTCTGACTAGAGTGTAGGGAGACCAACCACCCTGTTTTACCCAGAACTGAAGGACTGCCAGGGGTACATGAGGTTCGGTGCTAAAACCAGGATGGTCCCGAAACTGGGTAAGGGTGGTCACTCAACTATAGTGTTTTTCATAAACCAAACTCTCCCAGTGTCCCTTTCCCCTCTCATCTTTCATCTACTGGAGTAGCCTGATTTGGACAGTCAGGGCAAAGGCATCTTCCAACAAGATAGCCCCTAGAAATCAAGATCTGTAACACATTCTGATTTGAAGAAAATACGGCAATGAAGCACTCTGCAAGGAGCTCCTTCTGACTCCAAAACAACTAGTTGTCCCAGTTAAATCATTGGGACATAATGATGACACTGGTTATTTGATGTCCCTTATGCACAATCCATCTTTATCCAGTCAATGTTGAGAGAGGGTCGGTACTTCAACTATACCAAGAAACAGAGAGGTGAGATGGATATTACAGTACTATTGGAAAATAAATGAGTGTGTAAGATGTGCCACAAACTGTCCTGTATCTTCTCCTTTCATCGTGGGAGAAACCCAGGAAAACTGAGTAACTTGCCCAAATGGCCAAAGACACCGCCTTAAATACTGTCTTCAGCTAAAGACAAAAGAGGATGTTTGGGGTAGTGGTTTGGGACTGCAAAGGAGAGGAAGGCAATTCACATGGAGATGGAAAAGCAAGTGTTCAATAACCAAATGTTTGCCATGCCTAGCAAAGACAACGGGACGTGGAGCAGACTGTGATCAAAGGGGCCTTGCTGGGTTCCTCCCTGTCTACCACACCTAGTTTGTATTATACTACAGTTCTCTATGGTGAGAGCTCCTTACTGGGACAGGCCTTCTATCTTAAATTCTCTTAGGCAGTTAGGGGGAAAGTCAAAGTTTCTTCTTGAGTCTTTTGTTCTTAAAAATAATCAAGCCAAAGAGACACATTTTGGGGTAGCAAATTCTGCTCCCCTACAAAGTCATTTGCACAGGGCTCTCAGCTAGAGTCAGAGGCAGGATTCAAACCCAAGTCTTAGCATGGCCACAGCCTGGGCTCCTACGTTTCCCACACAGCCTCCTGGGAGTAGGGAGGGACTGAAAAAGTAATTCAGAATGTAGGCAGAAATGCACTTTCTAAATTTACATCCTTTACCCAACAAATACAGAAACATAAAACCACTGTGATTTTTTCTCCAAAATGTCTTCTCTCCAATGAAAGAGTATTAAGTTGAAGTAAGAGAAGAGCAGTTTGGGGGCTCAGAGTTATAAAGTCATAGGGAAGCCTATAACTCAGAGGGAAATTGATTGAACATTTTGTTAAAATTTTTTATGCTTACATATTTCACACTTACAGCATACCTTTAGTCTTATTTACAGTTTTGATTAAATCTATACTTCAGTACTTTACATAGTATATAAAAATATAGTTTTATGTAAATATTTCTCAGGAAGGTCTGTAAAATTGTCTCATATAATTGATATGACATTTCAAAATACAGAGTCAGTGTTTCATAATCAGATACATGTCCTGGGCTTAATGGTAAAAGGTACCTCACATTTATATTTACTAGTTTTTAATTATCTCATTATCTATAGTTGTGAGTATCTCTGATCGACCCAGACAGGAGATCTGGGAAGTAACACATTTGAAGTTACTGGATAATTTTCATTTATCTTTGCCTAAAACTTTTCTCCTTCTTAGAATAACAGGAGAAGAGAAAGGAAATCTCAGCCTTGCTCTCATACACCAGCGGATTCTGACCCTTCCATACATCAGTCTGCAATGAAACCTAGCTTGGTCATAAAGTTGAAAACTGCAGCCAGTGTCAGGACTTGCATATTGAAACCCACACCACTGAAAATAAATACAAAGATGTCTGATACATCAGACTCAATGTTTCTAAATTTCGTTGGTAACTATTAACATTAAAAAGGTGGCGTGGAGAGCCACTTGAACATGGCTTGTGCCTACTTTATCCATATCTGAAAATGAGGAGTCGAGTCTCCTGGCCATAAGCCTTTTGCATTTCCTGGTACTGCATGTTGTTGCCTTTCAAATGTTCTATAAGGTGGGTGGATAAATAATAAATAATTCATTTCTATTCTTTAAAGCCACCAAGTTGGTAGTAAATTGCTACAGCAGCAACAGGAAACTTTACAATGGGCAATGATAAATGATCAGATTTGTGTTTTTTGAATATTGCAGCAGCAATGGTTGGGGGTGAAAGCAGAGAGATCTGCTGGGAGATTATTGAAGGAGCTCGATTGCAAGATGATGGTAGTTTGGACCAGGAAGTTGGTAATGAGTTTAGAGCAGGGCTTCTCTACCTTGACACTACTGACATTTTGAAGCAGAATTTTGTTGTCATTGTTGCTGTGGGGGCTATCCTGTAAAATTTAGCAGCTTTCCTGGCCTCCACCTACTAGATGCCAGTAGCACCTCCCACTAGGTGTGACAACCTAAACTGTCTCCAGACATTGCCAAATGTCCTCTGGGGGCAAAATTGCCCTGGTTGAGGACTTCTGAGTTAGAGACAACTGGACAGAATGCAGAGGTATGCAAAGGCGAAATTAACAGGACTCATTGTTTAATCCCATGCTTTAAAAAATAAACAAATATGAACTTTGTGATCAAGTTCTATTTTTTAAAAGTTCTAGAATCATTATCCAAGAGGTAATCAAGAGCTTTCTTCCTGTAATCTGCCCTATTCCTTATTTACTCTTTCCCTCGCCATTGAGCAAATTCTGCCACCATCGTTTCTTCAGCATCAGGGCAGCTCGTGTGAAAGGGCCTGCTTCGCCAAAGCAGTTGTCTGGGTCTCCTTAGGACCTTGAATGAAGGGTCCCAGAACGCGGCTCCCAGGAAAAAGAATTTCACAAGCTCAGATCAACCATGATCTTCTCTTGATTCTTCTTTTACTTTTTTTAATCGTAACTTTATTGAGATGTAATTCACATATCATAAAATTCATCCTTTTAAAGTGTACAACTCAGTAGTTTTTAGTGTATCCATAAGGCTGTGCATCTAGCACCACTAATTCCAGAATATTTTCATCACCCTAAAAAGAAACCTCATATCCATTAGCAGTCATTCCCACACTCCTCTCCCTCTCGTTCCTGGCAACCACAAATCCACTTTCTGTCTCTAAAGATTTACCAATTCTGGACATTTCACATAAACAGAGAAATATAATATGCAGTCTTTTGTGTCTGGCTTCTTTCATTTAAGCATATGCTTTCAAGTTTCATCCGTGTTGTCGCATGAATTAGTACTCCATTCCTTTTTATGGCTGAATAATATTCCAGTGTATGGATATACCACACTTCCTTATACATTCATCAGCTAGTGGACATTTGGGTTACTTCCACCTCCCTTTGGTTCTTATTGGTGGGTTTGTCCCTGAGGTGATTGCAGGGGCTAGGTGCATATATGGTATAAAGAAGCTAAAATCTTCTGGCCCGACCCATGTCTGAAGTGAAGGAATAATCGATTCTTTTATTCAACACATAAGCACCTAACGTATGTCAATTTCAGGCTCTGTGTTAGGCCCTAGGGATACAATGACAAACAAAACCAAGCCCCTGCTCCCAGGGATATTTCATTGTAGGGGAAGAAAACAGGAAATGAACAAAGCAGGCAAGACCGAAATTCATTAATTCAACCCTCTGTTGAATATTTGCCCAGTGCAGGCACCTCACCAGTGCTGAGTAGATGCAAATGGAGAGGAACAGAACCTGCCTTTCTTATGCGCCCCTCTCCACTGGGAAGCTCCGACCACAATCATGATAGGATGCGCGGAGGGCTCCAGTAAATGTCTGAGCTGGAATCTTTGGGAGGAGACAGTGGAGGAATAAAGGAAGGCAGGAAAGGCTTCAGGGAAGAGAGGCGCTTTGAACCGGACCCTGAGGAGCCCTGTGCCTGTCAGCGGGAATAGGGAAGGGGGACCTAGTGGGAGAAAAGAGGACAGAGCCCTTGTGTCGCAGAGCACGTGTCACCTCACCGCCACCACTCTCTGTCTGGGTTTGGGATTCCTTCCACCTGCTCTAGTTTTGCTTCTGTCCTATTCCACTTTGGGCATCTGGGCCCCTCCCACCTGCACCCGTCACCAGCACCAGGTCTTGTTTGTCCCATAGCTTATTCCTCCTTGATATATTTGGGCTTTATAAGGCCATCATGGCTCAGCTGGCCTATGTCCTTCTCTTGGTAACTATCCCAGAAATGGACAGCGTAGGGTGTCCCCTTGTTTGGTCTCAGCCTCACCTGGGTCATTTGTGGACAAGAAGGGAGCAGCTCTCATGTCTCAGAGAGGAGGGGACTCAAGATTCCACCCTAATCCATCCCTCACACCTGGAGAGGCATAATCCTCTACTTTTCCAGTATTAATTAGGAAGCACGTTCTGGAATCAGACGTCCTCGCCTAGAATCCAAGCTCCACCAATGAATTGGGCAGGTCAGTTAAGCCTCAGTGTTCTCACCTGCAAAATGGGAATAAAAATTAATCCTTGGGTGTCTGCTCTAAATGAGATCATATTCAGTGAGCACCTCTCTGGATGTCTGGCACACCGCAGGCACTTGATAATGTTAGTGCTTATTTCCGTTTCATGGTTCTGTGGCCTTTAAACCCAGCACCGGGAAGCTGCAGAGGTTGCAAGGGCCTGAACATAATTGAAAACAGTATTCTTTTCTTTTGGAACTTGAGATGCAATCCTTATTTATAGGATAATGTTTAGATGTTATGGCAGCATTTAATTTTAGCTGATCTATGGACGTGTATAAATGAAGTCTGACAATAACGGCAGCTTGAACTTCACTGGATGGTCTGTACTTGGTCATATTCTCAAGTCCTGGGGATTCAGCAAGCACAGGCAGCAGTCACACCACTGACCCCATGTTGTCCTAAGCACTTACAATTTGCAGGACATGTCCTACGTCCTGCCTGGCTTCCCCCGGGAGCAGCAGGAGATCACGAGGCCCAGTGCCCACGTGTTCTCCAATGGTCTCCTCCTCCACCTCAATTCCTTTTGGGAATTTAGGTACTAAAAATCCATTCTCGTGCCAACTCGGAGTACTTCTCCTCTCTTTGTGATCCTCAGTGCCTTCCATTCCTGCAGTGACCCCCGTGGTGGCCCCAGCATCTTGCATCAGCTCCCTGGGCCAAGGCACTGCAGTTGCTGGGTGTGTGGTCTCTGGAGTCACACTGCTCGGGTCTAAATCCCACTTCCACTTCCCCCAGCCATGCAACTTTGTGCAAGTTGCCAACCTCTCTGTGCCTACGTTTCCTAGTCTGTAAAACAGGGCAATATTGGAGTAGACGTTGTCATTGAATGCCTTGAGGGCTGACAGAGATGTGAATTAGAAAAGATATGTAAGGGCAGTGCTCAAATATTCGCACTTCCTCCTTCCCCCACTCAGATTCCATCAGGGTCTATAAGAGGCTTTGCAAGCACACAGTAGACTCTTCATCGAATATTCACTGACTCTTCCACGATGATGAAGGGTCTCGGGAGGCATCTGAAGCAGGATTTTCATGTATTCTCTAGGAATTTCTCAAGATGAACAATGAAGAAAGAAGCAACTTCTTGGGAAGGAAAAAAAAAAAGAAAAATCTTCTGGTCTGGGTTTCCAGAAATGATCTTCACCAATATTATCAAAACAAGCCAGGGTTCATCTATACTCTGTTCTTTAAGATGGTCATGCTTAAAGCTGCTGTGTAATCTTAGGGAGCCACTAATACCATTCAAATGATTTGTCTTATTTTATTTCAAGTCAACCTGAAGTGAAAAATATTTTTACACAAAGCATAGTAATTTATGCAGCAACTGCTATATAATGAACAGGTTCGATAACAGATAATTATATGGAAAGTACTTAAATGCTAACTATGTACTTTTAAAGTGTTGCAAAAGTAGGTTCATAATTAAATTATAATTACAAGTAAAAATCGAGACAATGATTATTCCCTGAGAAATTTGCACATTTTTATTTCCAGGGTTCTGTGCTGTTCTCTCACACTCTGATTCATTTCTTTTGTTGGGAGCTCCACTCTGCTCCAACTCGTTTTGCATGATGGATTTTAAATTTAAAATTAACTAAAATTATCTTGCAGATTACTAATTATCATATACAATGATTTCAATAGAAAACTTGGGTTGCCATTAAAAAGCAGTTTGTGAGTGTAGAAGTTTGAAATTGTGAAATATTTATAGTGCGGAGAAGGGGAACATTGGCTGATCATCTAACACAAATTGACCTATTGGCAGAAATTGAGAAAGCTTTAAAACAAGTTATGAACTACTTACTGGGAGGGGTACACATAGCTGTGAATGTGGCAAAGCTACAAAACTTTCTAGAACTTTCTATCACTCGGAATTCATCCATTTGCAAGTGAAAGAAACATACCCAAATTGGCCAAAGGAAAGGGAGAGAGAAAGATATATTGATTCATAAATCCACGAAATGTTTAAGTGAAACTTCACTTCAGGCCTGGCTGGATCCAGAGTCTGAAATAACGTCATTTAACTTCTTGCTCTCTCCAGCATCCAATCCTGCTTTCCTCTGTGGTTACTTTTTGCTCAGCCAGGCGCTCTCCACATGGTGGGAAAATGGCTGCCAGTAACACTAGACTCACATCCTCAAAGCTGAGGCTGCTCAGTGGAAGATGAGTGGTTCTTTCCCAAGAGCTTCAGCAAAAGTCCCAGATCTGAATCTCATTGGCTCAAAGGAAGGAAGTCATCTCCCTTGAACCAATCTCTGTGGTAACCAGAGCAATGCTGTACTCTGATTGGCCAAATCAGAGTTACGTGCCCTCCTCTAGAGGTAGGGTGGAGTCATGCACTAAGATATAGGGGGTAAGATTCCTGAAGGAAAATTGAGCTGTTGCTTCTGGAAGAAACAGGAAGTGATGCCTGGATGCCAAAAGCTCTCTGGATGAACAACTGACTAACCAGACTTTGTCCCCATTCTCTACTCCTCTCCCCCTGCATTTTAATTAAATAAAAGAGTTTCCATCCCCACTTACCAATTCCTTCCCCTAGAATGAGTCCTCTTGTCATTCAATCAAATCTATACATTTCAACCAACAACTGCTTTAAAAATTGGGCCAGAGAAGTTTTTCACAATGCAGATCTGATCATGTTACCACCTCTCCATGACCACCTCTAACCTTAACATTTTTACTGTAGTAATATTCAAACATAAACAAAGCAGAGGAAATAATATAATGAACTGCCCATAAGTCTATCACCTGGCGTGAAAAATCATAACCACTTGCCAAGTTTATTTTATCTATAATTTCCACCTTCTGTATTTTTTTTCTAGCCAGAGAATTTTAAGGCAAATCCCCAATGTCATGTTACTTCCATAATACTTCAGTTTGAATGTCTAATAAGGAATTATAAAAACATAACCACCATGTCGTTTTCATGACTATCAGTATTAACATTTTTTTTTTGCTGAGAAAGATTAGCCCTGAGCTAACATCTACGCCAATCTTCTTCTATTTTATATATGGGTCACCACCACAGCACTGCTGATGAGTGGTGTAGGTCCGCACTCGGGATCAGAACCTGCTAACCTGGGCCACCAAAGTGGAGCATGCCAAACTTAACCACTAGGCCACGGGGCCAGCCCATATTGATAATTTCTTAATATCGCCTATGAGTCCATATTTCTACGTTCCCTTCATTGACTCAAAGACATCTTTCCTGAGTTGGTTTGTTTGCATAAGAAAGTCCATGCATTGCATTTGGTCATTGTGATACTTAAGGCTCTTTTATCCTACATTAATTTCCCCCCTACTTTGATTTTTGAGTCATTGATTCATTAGAGAACCAGACCAGGTCATTTGTTCTGCAGAATGCCCCATATTCTGGATTTGGCTGGTTGCCCCCTTGTGGTGACATTTCGCCTGTTCCTCTCCCTCTCTTACTTCCCCGAAACCTAGCGGTTTCATCCAGAGGCTTGATTAGATTCAAGTTCAGTCATTTTGTTCCTTTTTCTGTTTTTTTAACTCACTCTATTTAAATGCCTTCCTACTGCTCTGTTAAGGTTAGTAAAACCCCTCCTCCCCTGGTCTATAAGGCCCACACAGTCTGGCCCTGCCTCCCTCCAGTTACACCTTTCATTGCCTTCTCTCTCTCCTGATATCTCTGGCATTCTTTTATTCCTTCTTTCATCAGGCTTCTGACCAGCACAGACACTCTTTTCCCTGCTGAGCAGTATCTTCCCGTCTCTTTTGGCCTGACTCCTCACCTCCTTAGAGAAACCATCTCTGATCTCCTCCTGATCACGTCAGATATTCCCACTAAATGCTCCCTAGCATCATGCCATTCTCCTCTGCAGCCTTATCACAGTTGCAGTCTTCCACCTATTCGTGTGATGTTTTGGTAGCATCTATCTTCCCCAGGAGACTGTAAGTTGCATGAAGAAAATCACAGTGTTTGACACATAAATGTTTGTTGAAAGTATTAATTCATTAAAAAATATACACACATATACATACACACCTTGCCCAGCTCAGTCTAATTTCCTTCCTTGAGGCTCACAATATGTTCTTTTTATCTTTTTTTTTTTGACAGCAAAACAGCTGCATATTATTCTTGCTAGCTTTATGTCACAGACCCTGATAACCCACTTCATACCCTATCTGTAAGCCTTACAGTTGCCGTACAACGTAGATCTTAAAGTCCCATTTTATAGATGAGGCAACAACAGCTCAGAGAGGTTAAGTAACTCATTCAGCATCACCAGGCTAGAAGCTAGCCACGATTATCTTTCATCCTTTTAACAACCTTTGGGTTTCTAGCCTCATTTTCAGATAGGGTGACCAACCGTCCTGGTTTGCCCGGGACCAAGGTGGTTCCCAGGAAGTGGTACTTTCAGTACGAAAACCAGGAGAGACCTGGGCAAACCAGGACAAGTTGGTCATCCTATTTACTTATATTTATTTGAAGCCCAAGGTCACTCAGTTCATCAACGGTGGTCCCAGGGTCCCATCCCACATCTCTCTATTCCTGCAGCCTCGAGCATACCATACCAGGGTAGCTAATTGTTAGTTTGTAATTATAAAAGGGGGGTCTCCAGAGCTCAAACTCTTGACCGCCACCCCAATTAGACATTGACTCTTGATCCAAAGAGAAGAACTACAACTGGGGAAATTTCACAATTTTTCACTTTGGAATAAAAAACATTTCGACATTTCTTTTCATGAGAAGGATTATATGCTTTCGTCTGATTTTAAACTCCCCGTCTTCAGGGCCAATGGAATGACACTGCATTCTCAAAAGATAGCAAATATTGCAAATATAGATTTGTCACAACAAAGTATCAAACTCAAATGTAATTAGACTGAAGCATGATATCCAGTCCCCCTCAACTGCTTTCCGGGAGGTGTAAAATGACTTTGGAGCGAATTTACTTGTAACAGTTAACTAATATGTTGATTTGTTTTCCAGTTTTACCCTGATTACAATATACTCACGACATGCCTTAGCCCAAATAGCAAACAACAGTATTAATGAGAGGATAATTCCTACAATTTGGAGAAGATTGTACAAACAAATTGGAATGCCTGCTGAGTCTCTCTAATGTTCAAACACTTCATCAGACTTATCAAAACAGCAAATCAAGCTACTACTTAAAAAATAGTTCAGTTCAAACAGCCACGCTCATCAGAATATTCATTTACTTTGAAGAGTAACGCTCAGTGAAATAGCTTTTAATCAGCTCTAGGACACTCTAACCTCAGGGGTTCTGGGCAAGCGACGTCTTTATTATGCTTCCATGAGATCACTGAGATTCCCAATTGAATTTGAAATCCATTTACTGCAGGAGGCCTGTCCAAAGATCGAATGGCAGGTAATGTCCTCAGCCAAGAACAATTAGCAAACTCAATTCTTTCCTACCTCTTTTATCAAGGAGAATCATTGGCTTGCTCTAAGGGATGTGTTCAGTATTAAAATCCCTTGGGCATCTCAAGGGGGGAGTTCTAAGTGCTCAGAATTCCCTGAGAATGAGTGACCTCCACAGTTAGAGTCCATGACAAGGAACCAGACCCGACCAACATTTTCATGAGCAGATATGTTAAACAGGCTTATAAAGAATAATTACAGTCATCATAATGAAATTAATTCATATTTATTAAACATTAAGTTAAGAAAATGGAAAAAAACAAGTTATGCCAAGCACTGAACTAAGTAGTTAACCTGCATGTTCTCCCCCAATCCTCAAATCAATGCAGGAGATCAGTGCTGTTATTATCCCCACTGAACAGACTAGACTGGGGTCAAAAACCACGGCCCACAGTCCGAATCTGGCCCACGACTTGCTTTTGTTTAATAAAGCTTTATTGTAACACAGCCATGCCCATTCACTTCTCTAATGTCTATGACTGTTTTCGCAGTCTGATGGCAGAGTTGAATAGTTGAGGTAGAGCCCGTCTGGTTCTCAAAGCCTAAAATATTTACTATCTGGCCCTTTACACAAAAGTTGGCAAACCTAGACCAGACTCTAAGGCTCAGAAGAGAACATAAATGTATAATTCCAAGTTGGTTTCAGTTCTATAAAGGGAATAAAAAGAGACATTATGAGAAATTATTAAGACATCGATAATATTTTGTGTTTACTGCAGAGATCTGTGTTTTTAAGGCCATTGAGGGCGTCCTCCAGAGGGAGACTTGAGACTTTCAAAAGATGCTGCTTCTCCCACTCTCCTCTCCCCATTGCATCCGTGAAGCTTTATCCACACAAATTCCTCTGAACCCCTGGCAACTTTCCCAACTTCTTGCCGTGCTTTCTCATCAAACGCTGGGGCTGGTGATTTGGTGATTTGCTCTCAGACTCCTCTCTCCTCACTTGGCTTGTCTGATTTGGCATCTTTTCTGCTGTTGACTCAGTCTCTCATCTCAGCAGGACACTGACTCCAATTGCAGTCTGTGCACGAGGTTTTGGCCTTCAGCCTGAGAACTCTCCTTCCTGACCTGGGTCCGCCCTCGGCTTCTCCCTCACATCTTGGTGCTAACAGCTCAGACAGTCATGACCACAGCGCGAGAGTCAACATTGAACACCAATTACATGGATGCATTTTAAAGTCTGTTTTTTAAAAAGAAGTTTAAATTTGATAAGTAACGCATGAGTTCATTCTGCCTGTAAAGGTTCAAACATCATGGGTGAGGCTCAATGACTTTAACCACCATTCCTTGACCCATCCCACAAAAACACGACAGATCGGCAAAGGACATTAAAGTTTGAAACACAAGGCGTGGTAAGACTATGGGCACGCACATTCTCTCACAGACTACTGATAAGACAGGAGAACATTTTGACGGGGTCTATTAAAATTAAGAATTTACAGATTCCATGTCCCAGCAAAACTACTACTTGACATTTGCCCTAGAATAATACTCAAACGTGTTGACAAAGAGGCGTACACACAGATGTGCACTGTGCACTGTTTGTGATAGTAAAAATAAACTACTTCTATACAATTTTAAAATGTGGTACTATTAAGGGCATTTACAAGATGTAATTATAGGTATATAAGCTATATTGCTATAGATTTTTATTTTCCAAGTCCTTCCTTTATCCTCATTCTTTTCACCAAATCATTCATATTCAATGGTAAGATAAATACATCGGATGAGATCGGAGAAATTTTAGAGGGGTAATTTTCTCTTCCCTTCACCGAAAATAATAATGAGTAGACAGGAAATAAGACTCCAAAAGAGTAAGTTTTTCAGAAAACTAATGGTGACATTAGTAAGGAAGTCAAAGAGATGACTCGGTACAGATGAGATGAACAGGTCAGTGCCCAGAACAGGTTTGTCATATCATAAATAATCCATAAATATTTAACACCTCTGGACTTAATTCCATTTGTCTAATATCCACAGTGTATTCTTGCTCTGATTATGGGAACTCCAAGCAAACGTCATCTCCTCTATTAGCTTTAAAACTTACTTTTATTGCTGGCTTTAGCAGCAATGGGCAAGACTTGAGTAGGATCCACATTCAAATAAAAGATGTGTGACCAACACGCCCTCGTTCTCAGTGAGTTCACTGATGGAGCTTTGACTAGAGTTTTTCTGCTGTGCTGCTTTTGTTTGTTAAAACACCCAAATGACTCCGCTCGTGCTGATAACTAGGGCACCTCCCGAGGCAGGCCTGTCCCCCTGGTCCCTGGTGAGACCTGGACATGGAGCTCGTGTATAAGGGTGTCTGGTCAGCTTTCAGTTCCACCTGACCTGGTGCGCCTGAGGTGCAAGCAAGTCTCTCTGTCCAGGCTTGCCCACCTCTCGGAGGCTGCGGAGGCCTGATGTACCCAGAAGTGCCTTCTTTTGCTCTCAGCTCAAGTTTATCCCTTCTAGAAGCCTCCACCCGATGCCCCTTCTACATGTTCTCAACAACCACACAACATTCAAAGAAAAACATGAGTTAGCTAAGAGACAGAGTCTAGCCATGTGTAGTAACCTTGAAACTCAATGCCTGTACATGATTCAATGACAGATCACCCTGTTTGCGACCTGCTGTAACTTTACGGGCAATATGATCTTGTTGCATTCAACCTCCCTCCCTCGGCCTTCCACCTAAAACTCCCAAAAGCTTTCGTTCGAGGATTGCACACTCCTCTCGTGCCCGAACACTTCCCCGTCTAGTCTTGGTTTTTCTCTTGAAGTGGAAATTATTGACCCCATAAATCATTTATTTATAGAAGCCCTAACTTCTTCACCATACATCCTGAAACAAGAATAAGTCTTTCCTTTGTAGCCATTGATATATTAGGAAAGGAGAAAATAATTGGACTCAAACCATTCTGGAATAAAAATCCAATTGTGACCTTTTTATTTTTATACCGGTTTAATGAATTATAGGAATTCCAAAAAGTCAGAGATAATTGTCTAAAAAATTGACGTGGGGGAAAGCCGTATCTCTGGTCATCAGAAAATTGGTTTTATTATTGAGACAAACAAAAAGTCCGAATTTTGAAAGTCACAGCCAAAAAATACTAAAAATCTCTGTTTTCAAGAAGAAACATCATGTGGAATAATTGGGTACTGGTTCCAGTAACTAATGTGGTTCTTTAAGTTTTAGAACTTTTCATTGGCTCCTGTGAGCATTTTCTATAAATTGGAATCATATTATGTTTGCAAAGCTAAGTTATAGCTAATCCTAGAATCTAACAACCAACCACGTACCATCCCTCACCCCAAGGCCTGCCAAGGTCTCATGATTTCCTTTACACACACACACACACACACACACACAAAATACACTCACATACACACCTGTATCAAGGTTATGGAGGCCTAGCACTTATAAAAAATAATAAATCCTGAAGGAAAGAGAGAGATTTCAGAATTCTCCATTTATCTCCTCCTTTATCACAGAGGACTGCATATAAAAACCTTGAACACTCTACAAACAATTCAGGGGATTTTCAAGGATAATTCTGATCCTACGTGATTTCTGCCATTTACTCTTACTGGCTTCAGAACATGCCCAGTGTAAGGGGAAGCACCACTACACCTGTCCTGAGAACACCCTTGCTCCCTGAATCAGTGGCCCATGAGACTGGAGACTTGGTGATAGCAGGGCAGTACTCTGTCCCTGTTGGGGAGGAAGAAATATTCCTCTGCCTTCTAGGTTCTTCTGGCTGGTCAAAGAATTAAATTGACACAGAATAACAAGAGAAAATCAAACAAAGTTTAATAACACATATACATAGGGAACCCAGAGAACTGAGTAATTCAACAAAATGGTGAAAGCCACCACCTTAAATACATTCTTCAGCTAAAGATAAAAGAGGATGTTGGGAGTAGTGGTTTGGGACTTCAAAAGGGAGGAAGGAAACTCACATGGAGATGCCTTGCAGAGACAACAGGACATGGAGCAGATTTTGATCAAACGGGCCTTGCTGGGTTCCTCCCTGTCTACCACACCTAGTTCGTATTATACTACAGTTCTCTATGGTGAGAGCTCCTTCCTGGGACAGGCCTTCTATCTTAAATTCTCTCAGGCAGTTAGGGGGAAAGTCAAAGTTTCTTCCCGAGTCTTTTGTTCCTAAAAATAATCAAGCCAAAGAGACTCACTTTAGGGTAGCAAATTCTGCCCCCCAACATCCCCAACCACTATCATAATACCTGGCACACAATAAATATTCAATAAATATTTATTCAACAAATGAATGAATGTAGTAGAAATCAAAATGGATGCTTTGGCTTAAGAGCTAAGATGTAAAAAGAACATGGGTCAACCCTAATGCCCGTTAGTAAGGAAATGGCTGAATAAACTATGATAAGATTATAGTATAGAATGCTGTGTAGCCATTTAAAGAAATGGGAGATATATAAAAGGTCTATATAATCATAGACAGTAGAGAAGAAATAACTCATATATATATATATATGTTTGTATGTATATACACAAATAATTACTTCTCCTAGGCCTACTACTGAGTGGAAAAAAATTGATTACAGGACAACATCAATGGCATGATGCCATGTATATAAATGAAATTTTTTAATTCTATTTAATTTCTATGGATATGCATATCTACACGGACAGATGATGTCCAGAAGTATATTCATAACAGAAGTGATTTCTAAGGAGGAGGAGGGTGGGTCAAAGGAGACTTTCATCTTATATGTAATATTTTATTTGTTACATGGAGAATATGTCTTTCTAATGCAATTAAAATCACCTTTTAAAAACCATTGCAGGGCCAACCCAGGGGCATAATGGTTAAGTTCACGCACTCTGCTTTGGCGGCCCAGGGTTGGCAGGTTCAGATCCCGGACTCGGATCTATATACCACTCATCAGGCGGTGCTGTGGCAGCATCCCACATACAAAGTAGAGGAAGACTGGCACAGATGTTAGCTCAGGACCAATCTTCCTCACCAAAAAAAAAAAATAAAGCATTGAATGGGTGATGATCTTATAGGCCTATCTTGTTCAGCTCCATTATTAGCAGCCTTACTAGAAATAGGCACGGGCAGAGCTGCTCCATATAAAGTGCCTGTCTCCATGCTCAGCCTCCTAGGAGCCTGTCCAAGCTCTTCCTCCTGGTCACTCATTCTTCCAAGCCTCTTGCTCTGATCGAACGTCCCTCATTCCTGTCCCACTGATTCATGCCAGCTCCCACTCCCTCTCTGTGCCCACCCTGCACCCACTCCCAGGATTGCAGCACCCGCCCCTGTTACAGCTCCTGGAAATTACCAATCCAACAGAGGTATGATTCTAATGTGAGATAAACAATGTGAGATCAAAGTATATTGTTGATTTGCTACAATATGAAAAGCACTGAGTAATTTTCTAGGTATTTTCATGCATTATCCCACGTAATCTTTACAACAGCCCTCTAAGGTCATTTCTATTGGCATTCCCACTTCATATATGAGGAAACCGATCACAGGGAGGTTAACTGACATGCCCAAGATGACAGGACCAGTAACTAGTAAAACAAGCTTTCAAATCCACGCAATCTCGCCCCAGAGCCTCTGCTGTTGACCATCCCCATTTCACGTCTTCCCAGCCCTAGGAACGCGCATAAGCGAAGACAGGAAACCCAGGAGGTATGTGCAGGGCAGAGGGCAGACACTCAAAGGCATCATGTTGAGGCAGAACAGAAGAGACGGTTTGAAAGCTAGATTGAGGAAGAATCAAAAATTTCCTCTAAGGTGTTTGAATGTTGTTTATTGGTGAGGTGGGGCCACTAAAGGGTTATGACTCAGGCAGTGTTATAAGTCCTGTGCTTCAAGAAGATTAATCTGGTACAATGGATAGGAGAGGAGAGAGAAAGTTCCCCATTAAAATAGCCCAAGCATGACGTGATAAGGGCTTAAACTTGCTGGCAGAAACAAAGTGTGAGTTTGAGATTGCTTAAGAAGAACACCGCCCCTCCCCGCTTTGTCAGTTCTGTCTATTGCAAGTCGGCATTTTTCCTTCAACAGCACACAAAGCTCTTCCCCTCCCTCTTTTGGAATCTGCTCCATTCTAAATCCCTTCCACTGAATTCAAACTTTGCTGTGCTTAACATTAAGCTGTGGTGCAAGCATATATTATGATGCCTGGAAAATATTCTCAAAAGGAAGTTGGCGACTCAGAGCAGGGAGCATGAAGGTTAATTACCTAATAATTTACTACAGTAAGTGCATCTGTAGACATTTTGATTTTCAGTAAATACGGTGTTAAACAAAGTGAACAACATTTTGTTCATATCCCAGCTGCAGAAATGTGTCAAGGGGAAACTTTCCCATGATTTCTAGCCCCCTGCTCTACCCTTGAGCACAGCCCACTTGACGGGAAGTTAGAAGACCAACGGTTTTGCAGATACCATGGATTGGTATGGTAAAGATTTCCCTTGGACAACTGTGAGCTGACCAGCCCGCGCTGCCTCTCTGAGTGTGCCATTCAGAGAAACCAGGCAGAGCAAAGCTAAGGTGATTTGATGAGTCCCGGAGCAGTCGTCGTTAGCACAGACCACTCTCTGTGCTCGGTGGGAGGCAGAGAAAGGGGGGTGGGATGGGAATGCCGGAACAGGCGCAGTTAGAGTGAAATGATGACACATACTGTCAAACCCAGACTCAAAACCCAGCTTCTCCAGTTACCAGCTGGCTGGCCTTGAGTAAGCGAGGGGATCATTTGAAGCATCCACCTCTTCATCTAACCAGGGATTATTGGTATCACTCTATGGAATTATTGTGAGAACTAAATGTGATACTTATTTATATGAGGCCTCGAGATTTTGGCAAACCCAACACTCATTCCCACTTCCCTGATTTGCTCTTACAGAATTGGCTTTACTTCTCTCGGTCCATGTGATTTGAATGGGGACCTCTCCCCATCTCTGGCTTCAAGGATAGACATTTGACCTGGGCTTGGCCAATCAAAACAACTCATCGCCTGACCACGGTTTATCCATTTAAGGATGGACACATTACCCAACCCAGACCAATCAGGCCAAATGACACCTAACTCAAGTTACTTTATTTTACTTTTCATAGAAAGAGTGATGCTCAGTTTGAATTGCTTGAATAGGACATCAGCTCAGAACAGATGGCAGCCATATTACCACCATAAGAGGCGAATCAAATTAAGAAGGAGGCCAACCAGAGGAGCACAGACCAAAACCCCAAAACCCTAAAGGGAGGAAGAATGGGTCTTTATGACACTGTCTGAGCTCCTGGATCCAACCATGCCTGAAGCTAGAATGTACTGGAAAACTATTTGTTTTATGAACCAATAAATTACCTTTTATGCTCATGAAAGTTTAGGTAAAGCTTTTGTAATTTACAACCTAAAGAGTTCTAATACTTTAAGTAAAGCTGTAACATAGTTTGTGATACATAGAAGGCACTTTAAAACTACTACTTATTATTGGAGGCTCCAATACTCACCCCAATTCTCAAGCCATGTTTATTTTCCAAACTACCAGAAGTCCATGGAAAGAGGATCCATTTCCTAGTTTCTGATGTGGTTCAAAATAAAACAAATGTTCCTGATTTAGATCACCTCTTTGAACTAATAGAAAGGCCTAGAGGTGTTTAAAGCAGTAGCAATTCTGAGGAAGGAGGGCATAAAAAGAAACAAAGGACCTTGGCCTTCTGGGCAGACCCCTGGTGATCTGGAGGCCATTCTGTCCTGGCGATGTGCTCAGCCATCGCGAGTACAGAATTTAATCTCCTTAAGGACAGGTACTTCTCTCATTCATGCCATCTCCACGCCAGTTTAAAGCTTTGCAATATTTGCCACTTGCCTTTCAAAGCTCATTTATGTTGTCGGACCTGTGCAATAACCCACAGGTCACATAGTCTTTGGCCAAGGTATTATTGGGAGCTCCACTTTCCAGATAAGGAAGCCAAAGCTGTAAGAAATCAAGTGACACGACAAAGTCTCGTGCCACGCCCCCTCAAGGAAGAGCGGGAATTTGAATTGAAATCAGGAAATATGACTCCCAGGTCCTTCCTTCTGCGTAACTATAAGTGGTTGTCATAGGACCATGCATGGAGCTGACACGGTGCAGTGGGTCAGTTCTGGTCACCTGGCTTCAAGCACTGCCCAATTGTTTGCTCACCATTTCCCCTTGAGACAATGTTTTAGCTTTTCAGCGTCTCTTGTCCCTCATCCCTTACCTAAGCCTGACAACAGGCCCCACCTCACTAGCCACCGAAAGAGTAAATGAGATGATGGCTACAAGCATATCTAACACCAAGCCAGGAAAAAGGAAGAGTCTGACAAATGCTTTTGAAGTTTGAATCTGCAAGCACAAACCAAACTCTTCCGAGAAAAAATATTAATTGGAAAGTTCTTCCTGGAAGACTCGCATGGAGCACTAGAGGCATGTCAAGGATGTTCCAGGAAGCCTGTTTGGACCAGCAGAACATCAGAAACTATCTAAAGATCTGCTAGTAGAGAGAGGCATGGCAAAATAAAGCATGACTCCACAATATAGGCTTCCATGTGGAAATTAAAAAAGAGTTATCAACTCAATATGCCCTAACACAGCAAGATCTATGAGACGTATTTTTGAGCAGAAAAAAAAGTGACAATTATATGTATAAAAGAATAAAACAGGGGCTGGCCCTGTAGCCAAGTGGTTAAGTTAGTGCATTCTGCTTCGGCGGCCTGGGGTTTCAACGGTTCGGATCCTGGGCACCAACATGGCACCGCTCATCAGGCCGTGTTGAGGTGGCGTCGCACATCGCACAACCAGGAGGACTCACAGCTATCATGTACAACTATGCACTGCGGCGCTTTGGGGAGAAGAAGAGGGAAAAAAAAAAAGATTGGCCACAGGTGTTAGCTCAGGTGCCAATCTTTAAAAAAAAAAAAATCAAAGCCTTTCATCATTAAAAATAAAAAGAATAAAACAGTACATATTTCGAAAGGATACATATGTCTCTTTCCAAAGAATATACATGGAAAAGCACTTAAAAAAGGCTTGCAAGGACACACACAAAACCCAGGGTATGAGTGCATTGAGTGCAAAAGTTAAAAAAGAAACTACTCATATCTACTATGTTTTAATTTTTAACAATGAAAATTTGATCATGAATTACCTTTGCGGTTAAAAATTAACAATAAGGAAGCAGTTGAAAGTAACCTCAGATTGCTTCCAGCTAAAAGTAACCTGCTTGGTCTACACATTTCTAAGATAAACAAGAATAAATAGGAAAAAGACACACTCAACCACTTTCTGAGGTAGAAAACAAAAGGGTGAGACAAAAGCTGATTGATGAAATTTGGGGTTTTTTGCTTTAAAAATGTTATATATTTATTTAGGGGTTTTTTTATTTGTTTTTTTGCTTTTAACTGGCTGTGTCCCACATACACGGTACAATTATCTTTTCTCAAAATATCATCACTCAGTTGAATGATTTTGCCACATGAAAAAAACAGGTTAGGCACAATTGCCGCATATTGTTGGGAAATTATCATCAACTTTCTTTTCTCTTCAAAAAAAAAATATTACACAATGACACTGATGAGTCCTGTTGTTTTCCATCTAATACCTTAGCCCAGTTTAAATCCATACTCTGCATAAAGTCCTTGAAGTGTGACATTAATGGTGGGAACATCCTTATGAGATGGAGCATTACATCCAAAATATGATTCTGCTGGACTCACTCCATGTGGACAATTGCTGATTCCCCCGGCTCACCCCAGCCAGCATGCTTTTGGCTGCCTCTGCCCCAAAAGATGTGCCTCATCATCCCTGATGGATGTTACATGAGCCTTAACACTCACAAACTCTGCTTCTGGAGCCCTGGAGCACACGGACCAGTTTGCAGATTTCAAAGTGGCTTCCAAGCCAAAGTGGCTTCCAAGCCAAAGTGGCTTCCAAGCCACGTGGCAGATTATTCTGTCCCCTTGGCTGACTTTGCCCATTCTCATGGCTTTAGATACCATCTTTTGGCTGCACAGGTTTATCTCTTTAGTCCAGATCTCTTTTTCTGAGCCCTAGATTCATCCAACCTTCAACATCTTCACTTTGATGACTCATACGCATCTCAAACTTAACACGTCCAAAACGAAAAACTGAATTTTTTCTCCTAAATCTCTCCTCCAGTTTCTCCCATCTTAGTAAGTGATCCCAACATCCAAAAGATAGCAATGTGGGAGTCACCTCTGGCTCCACATTGTCCGTAGTCACGAGCCCTATTGGTTTGATTTCTCCCAAATTCATCTACTTTTCTTCATCTGCACCGTCACCAGCCTGATGTGACCCACCATCGCCTCTCACCTGGCCTATGGCAGCACCTTCCTCACCAGTCTCCCCATTTCATCCCTGCTCCCCTATTTTTTTACAATGTCACCCCTCTGCTTTTAATCTCTTCAATGGCTTTCCACTACGCTCAGATTAAAACCCCAACTCCCCACCAGAGTCAGCAGGATAAGAGCCTGCGTAACTCGTAAACAGCACATGAACCTTTCATGATGTCCTAGAAAACAACCTCTTTCCCACCACATTGCCTCTTCTCTGAATTTTTGCACCTCTAGCTGCCTTTCACCTTCAGGCCTTGGCTTCAGCATCCCCCACATGGAGCCTTCATTGACCGTCTCCTCTAGAGTAGGCCCTGCCTGTTGGAACAAGCACTTTATTTCCTTCATAGCACTAATCACAAAATTTAATTACATGAACCATGTGCTTGCTTGCTTGTTATCCATCTCTTCCATGAGAGCAGGTAGCGTCTCTAGATTGTTTATGGGTGTAGACCCACTGCCAACCTCAAAGCCTGACGCACAGTTGAAACACAAACAATTATTTATAGAAAAAATGGATTAGAAACACATTTATGGAGTTCTGTGCTGTGTTCAACACTTTGTTGGGGGGGAAGGGTGAAGTACTTTATAAAAGGCAGCTAATTAAATGCTGTAATCTTTGCCCCTGAGGATGGTGTATTCTATTTCAAGAAACAGAATCTACATAGTGAAAAGATGAAACTAACCACACAAGCCAGCACATCCTTGAGTATTCAAATATTAAATTTTATCCTCTTGGTCATGTTGAGTTGACCAGATCAACTTCTGGTGGGGCAGGGCAAACAAATGGTTTACTTACAGTGAAAGGGATAAAGTCAGAAGTTGGAGAAGTGAGAAACGATGAGCTCTGGAATATTCAGAAATAGCTCCATGGGGGAGGTTGAATTTACACCAACCTATGTGTCAGAACCACCTAGAATTGTGGCCTTGTGGTCCTAGAGTAATGTAAAAAATAAAGAGCCCACTTGACTGCCAAATAGCAGGACATTTTATTATCTCTCTAGTGTCACCCACACCAAGGACTTCTGGCAATTTCCCAGGTCAACTCAGAATTGGAATGAGATGCTGTCACCAAGATCTCCTAAGTTCCCTGACTCCCCAGTCCATGCCTGCCGGTTCATCCCCTCCCCAGCCCAGTCCCTGACTCACTTGTATTTTCTTGAGGCTGAAGAGAGGGAAGGAAACCTTTTCCCTGGAAACAGTCTGCTACTATCTCTGCCCTTTGTCCGAAAGGTCCTCCTTGTCCTTGTCAACTCTAGTCATTCTGGGGTTGTTAGCATCTTTCCATAGGCAGTGATGAATCAGGACTTTGCAAGACAGCTGGTGCCCCACACTAAACCTCAGAAATCTTAGCAGCTAGAGGCAAACAGCTGTTCTTCACTTTCCCCACCTTGTTTACCTAGGGCTGTAACTGGTCCCAGGCCTTGGGCATGTTTGCTTAACAGATGTATGCTAATGCAAATTAACTTGGAAGAAATGGAAAGAAACAAACAAGAAATGCAAATGTTTAGCCGCTCAAGTTTTTCTCTTGCAAGTACTCTCCACGAACAAAGGGAGGAGGGAGCAAAGTTCAAATGTTCCCTGTCTATTCTGAGTTCACAGCTAATGGTCTTTTCATACTAGACCTCCAAGTGATTAATGAGGTATAGATCAAGAAATCACAGGGCATTCTGAATGAAGAAAGGAAGGAAGCTCTGAGTCTGGTATACTCAAAGGACAGTAAAGAACAGGGCAGCCTCCAAAATTTCCATAGAAGAAACTGGGACAGTGGCGATTTGTTTGGAAAGTTGTGCAAGAAAACTGGACTCTGTATAGCAAGCACACTGTTGTGACTCAGATAGTTTGCTTATTTAGGTTTGAGGGACTGTTGGAAATTACAGAAGGGGTTAAATTTCACCCCAGCCACCTCTTGGCACTACCAATTATGAAGAGGCAGGTGTAACCAAACTGAAGATGCATGTTGGAGTAGTATGAAGGGAGGGTTGGAGACCCCAGCTACAGGATGAGAGCAGGTGAAACCTAGAATATGTTGGTAACAGTGGGAAGAAAAGGGAAGATGCAAGACACCCTCCAGGGAGGAATTCAATAAGACGTAGTGACTGGATACATTTAGGAGATGATGGGGATGAGCGAGTCAGAAATTCTCCAAGGTTGCAGGCTTGGCAGGCTGAGAGTATACGTGAGGGAAGTCAGGAGAAGATACAACTTTGGGGGACAGAATGATGAATTTGTTTCTCCACCTGCTAAATTTGAGGTAACAGCAGGATATACAGGTGAAAATGCCCAGTAGGTTATTGGAGATAGGAGCCAGCTCCAAATAGAGTGCCTGGTCTGTGTTAAAATATCTGTTCAGCACAGGCTGAAAAACTCACCTAAAACACACAGGCACTGTAGTGCTTTGCTGAAACCACTAAAGCTTACGAATTGTCTATTTTCAGTTCTTTGTGATGCCCTGAATTATAGATATACAGCCCAAGGCTCATGACATCTAAGTCTTTCTAAACAAATAGCTATGAGTGCAAGAACTGTATGGTCTGGAAATGCCTGGGAAATACTCCAATTCAGCCTGGATTTTGGACATTTGCCTCCCACCTTATGATTCTTACCATGTCTGGGTACCACTTCATTTCCATCCACACCAACATAACACCTGTATACTGTTATTAATTGCTCTTCTCTTTGTAAATCAATAATATGTTTTTTACCTACGTAAATTTGATTTACAAAGTAGTACTACTACAAGTCAAAAAATAGCATCACTTGTTACAAATGGAATACAATGGTAAAAATAGAGCTAATGAGGAAAAAGGCAGTGAATTTAGCTGGCTACTAGCTATTGCAATAGACACTTGTCATTTTTTGCATACCTAGCTTCTGAGAGTCCTTCCTTTATGAGGAAGCCCAAATTGTAGGACAGGATCTTGACTTCCAAAATGGATGCTGATGAAGGATTCAGAGCTCCTCTCCTCATCTCCTAGCAAGTGACTGAGACTTAAATCAGATGCTCTGGCTCATGACTTTGAAACTTGAAAGAGTCAAGGACAAAGGGACAGTCATAATGACTTCACACTGAGGCACCCATGCAGGAGTATATGGTGTACTGCCAAATGTCATCCACGGTGCCAATGCAGGCCATTCTCATGGCATTTTCTTACTTAAATTCTCAGATTCCTGGTTTCCTTTGGTTGCTGATACAGTGTGTTGAAAAGTGTCCCCCAAAATTCATGTCCGCTGGAAACCTCCGAATGTGATATTATTCAGGAATATGACCTTGCGGGTGTAATTAGTTAAGGATTTCGTGATGAAATCCTGGATTTAGAGTGGGCTCTAAATCCACTGATGGGTGGCCCTATAAGAAGAGAGAAGGGCACAGAGACACATAGAAGAGAAGACCACGTGAAGATGGAGGCAGAGACTGGAGTGACGCATCGACAAGCCAGTGAGCCACTAGAAGCTGGAAAAGGCAAGAAAGGATTCCTCCCTACAGGTTTGGGAGGGAGTTGACCCTCTGGCACCTTGATTTCAGACTCCTGGCCTCCAGCACCATGGAGAACAAATTTCTGTTGTTTGAAGCCACCCAGTTTGTAGAAATTTGTTACAGCAGCCCTAGGAAGCTAACACACTGGCTTTGGGGATATCTCTTCCGGTCATATGGATTTCCATATATCTGAGTTTTGCCTTGGATCAAAACATCAATTTATCCTGGTAGTAATTAACATTTTCTGGCCTTGTGCTCTTGCCTTCTGGAAGTTACCCAATTTATTTTCTCAAGTGACTTCTGTTGTTTGCAACCAAGAACCACGTTCAAATGCTTGTCAAAGTGTCTAAGGCTGAGACCCATTTTTTGTTGAAATGAAAGTAGCAAAGGTTAAAGACATGTTAATGGCTAAATAATACCAAATTGAGACTTTCTCCCTGGGGCAATTAGAAAGACTGAAAGAAATGGAAAAGTCACCAACCTTCTGTGATTTAATGTTATTTGATGCCATGTCTCTTTAGCCTCTGAAGCCATCTAATGTAACACTAGGGCTATGTCCCACATCTTGGGAAATGGTGATTTAGTAAAATGCCCTAATTTGACACATGGAGAGATTGAGTCTTGGTAAGGTAAAATAAAAGGACTTGCATGCAATCCTGTAGAGAAGTCAAGTCCATGGCCCTGGTCTTCTGTGTTTCCTCCTTCCACACCCCACCTCACTCTTTTACCACACTACACATCTCTTCTTAAGGGCTGTGTTAACCATACTTTCACCTTCTGTGAACTTCATGCTTTAACATCAGCCCTACATGCAAGTGTTGGACACACCTATTTCTGGATAACCTGAGTCACCTGGCCTTGGCCTCCCACTTCCCTCATTACCGCCACGCCCTGGGGCACTTTTCAAACAATCTTGAGTCTCTTATCCCCTCCCTTATCTGGCTTTCACACTCCAGGCCGCTATCCACCTGCCCTAATCATCCTAGGGCCAGCTACTAGACAACTAGAGACAGCCCTCATGCCCCAGAGCCTGCTGAAATTATTCAAACTAGCCAGGTCTAGACTGTTTATCCTGCCTTGCCTCTTCCTTCCCTCAGAAATCACAATAAAGGCTTTGACCACGGTCCCCAATTCTCCTTCTGCCTCTGACCAGCCTCAGTGCTTCCTAGCGTGGCCCCCTGCAATGGTGTGGTCTGGCCCTCTCCTCTTGGGAACTGTGAGTAACAAACTGTCTTTTCAATGATAATCGTCTCTGATTGGTTGGCCTTTACTATAGCTCAAATTTTCTATTAACACACTATATTTTAAAACAAAGCTCTCAGAAGGAAGTGTATGCCTTCAGCTGCCATAATTGAGACAATTCCAATAACCCTGAACTCCACTGGGATCTGTTATAATAAAATGTACTTCCTTACTCTTCTTAGATTTTCAAGGGAGATAAAGAATATTTGGTGCCTTCTTCACGCACCATGTTTCAGTACAGAAGGGGAAACTTGAGCCACAGGGGGAGCAGCATAACTCCGGAAGCAGCCTGTGTGGTTTAAACTCAGCCCCTTGTCACTAACTAGTTGTGGCAAATTGGAGAATCCCCAGCCTTATTTTTCCCATCTAGTCATACCACCTCCATAAGGTTTTTAGGAGGATTACAGAACCTCGTGCAATTAAAGCACATCGTACACTGCCGGGGAAAGAGTGAGGAACCGTTCAATGGATTAACATCTTAACCAGATGAATAGCTTCAATTAACGCCCATCAGAACAGATGTCCCCAAACTCCCTGCTTCTGGTGGCTTGCCCTTGGTAGAAACTTAACACATGTTTGTGTATTGCCAAACAAGAACCTGTATACCGCATCAACCATTTATTGAGTGCCTTCAGTATACCCCTGAATATACCTAAGCCTGGAATAGCCAACGAAGATATAAAAATGGCTGAGTTCCTCCTACACCCTCAAGTATCCCAAACCTAGACTATTTCCAACACAGGAATCTGTTAAAATTTCAAGAGAGAACTCCCTTGACTTAGAGAGAATCTCACCTTTCCGAAAGACAAAATTTAACTGATTTCGTTGAGTTTTATCTTTTATGCTCACCCAGAAATTACGGTTTATTAACGGCTCATGATTAAACACTATTAGTAAAGCCCATGTCGTTGAACTGTAGAAATCACGGTGATTGTGGAACAGTCTTACATCCAGTCGAGGGTCCCAATAACTCATGATAACTCTGTAATGGCTTAACACCCAGGTCTGAAAAGAAAGGCTATTTTCCTGAAACATTTTCCAGAAGCGTTGTTCAAAAGTGATTCATTCTCGGCTGGAACTCCTTGGCATGTTCGGGGATCATTTATCAAGTGTGTTTACAACAAAGGTCTCTCTCCAAACTTAGGATGTGTGAAAACAGCCCTTAACACGATAAAAATAATTCTAACCACCAAGGCAAGCAGACAGAGACTCTGGACAGTCAGCTACAGGTCAAAGCAGGCAAACTGAATGTGAAGGGGAACTCATGCTGGGACCCGAAGGACGATCTTGTTCTTCAAAGAAGCATGTTGCCTGCTTGCTCACTGCTGCTGAAAATTCCACCATTCCAGCACCATTCCAGTTCTTTTAGCTTTCTGTTTTGATCCTAATTAAAATGCAAAGCAAGAAGCCTGCTGTTGAGAGACAATTCTCCAGGAGTCTTGCATTTCTTCATATCTTGTGAGCAGAGGCACCAACTGCCTTTGTAACAGGCTGTTCTTTCAAGAAGTTTGTACAGCAAACCACCTTGGCAGATAGAGATGGTATCTCCTTACAGAGCAGTGGGCAGGTTTGTTGACTGTTCAAAAAAACAAAGCTAATGTCTCCCTCTGGGGCAAAGGGCAGATATTGCCCGTTATAAAAGATGTGGGTTTCCTAAACTTGAGATTTCTCTCTTATAACACCACCCACAATCCACTGCGTGTGCAGGCATCACCTGGCCCTCTTTGTGTTACCCCATGGGAATTTGAGCTCAGAGAGCCAACAAAGATGCTGATACCCTGGCTACTGCCATTGTTGTGAGTAGTAAATTGTCCTTTGTCTCTGACCCAGGAGTCTCACGTCTTCTAAAACATCTGTAGAACGGTGGCAGTCTACTTGTTAGTTTGAAAGTAGAAAAATCTCAGCTACCCCAGAGTCCTTGACACCTGCCATATCATTAATGTTCCTTTATCAGTCAGAAGTTGGCTTGCAGGGGCTTCTCCATCAGCCTCTCAAAACCTCCTCACACTTACAACATAAATGAAATAATATGCTTACTATATGGCATAGCTTCAGGACAAGTCACCTCAAGCCCTTTTTGAGGCAAATTCTCCCTCCCAGGTATATGGAGACTCATAGGGCCACCACTCTAGGTGACTCAGCTACCCCAAACTGGGGGAAATTTGAGGTGCTGAAGACCCAGGAATCAGGAGAGAAGGAGCAGAAAAAGAAAAGTGGTAGCAATTATTCTAATTCTTGGCAACTTTGTTGAGTTAGCCCCGCAAAATATTATTATTTAATTCAGAGTTGAGAGGTTCCAAGAGTCAGTTTACAAATGTATCTTGGGTAAGAACAAAAAGTAAAGAACAACTTTAAATCTTTTGTTTCCTATTTTTGTTTATTTCAGACCAATCTAATTATTGTAGTTATCATGCACAAAGATTCTATTGGAATACCAGGGGTTTCCAGACTATGGTGCACTGACCAAATCCAGCCACTGCCTGGTTTTGTAAATAAATTTTCATTGGAACACCAGTATGCCCATCCATTTATCACCGTCCATGGCTGCTTTTGAGCTACAGTGGCAGAGCGGCAGAGTTGAGATAGAGACTGGATGGCCTGTAAAGCCTAAAATAGTTACTATCTGACCCTTTGCAAAAAAGGTTTGCAGGGGGCCGGCCTGGTGGCACAGCAGTTAAGTTCACACATTCTGCTTTGGGGGCCCCGGGTTCGCCGGTTCGGATCCCAGGTGTGGACGTACGCACCATCTGTCAAGCCATGCTGTGGCAGGCGTCCCACACATAAAGTAGAGAAAGATGGGCCACAGGTGTTAGCTCAAGGCCAGTCTTCCTCAGCAGACCCCTGGTAGATCCTAACTTTCCTTCAGTCACCCTTGCTGCCTGAGTTACCTTCCTGAATAACAAAGCTGATCCTTCCTTCCCAAAGGTCCCTGCTGCCTTACAGGATGAAACCATATTCCTCAGCCCCACACGGGGCCCTGCACTGCCCAAGCCCAGCCTTCCTCTCTGACTTTGCCTGCCGTCACACACCCTTTACTCTGGCATCCCCATCATCCCAATCTTCTCCCCTCTCCCGGGACATTCCAGATCCTCACCCAGCTCTGTCCCTTTGCAGACAATATTCCCTCTGCCTAGAAGTTTCTTTATCAGAGCAGCCATCTTATCCCCCTCCCCTTTCACCTGTCACAGAAGTGCATCCTCCTCAGGTCTGGACACCTGTGTCTAGCTTGTGTCCTGCCCTGTGCTGTTCTATCCTGTGTCCGCATGCACGTCTGCTGAGCAGGAGCCCTGGTGCAGTGCACAGAACGTGTGTCCACCTGCCTCTGCCCTGCTGTGGGAGGTCCAGGTCAGAGCTCGCCTCTCCAAGTTCTCCTCCTCCTCATGCCCAGCCCCTGACGCCGGGCTCTCTCTCCTCTCCGCCTCACGGCCACTGCACTCACCCTGCTCCCCTGCCTCTCCCCACTCCGCAGTTACACTCCACCATAGAACTCAATCTCCTTCTTAGGAATTACCATATAGCCTAACTATCCTGTTCATCTTCCATCTAGTTGACTTTTCTCTGTCTCCTCCCTCTAAAATATAAGGCCTGCAAAGGCAAGAGCCATGCCTCATCTGCGGATGCTTCCTCAATGCCTAGAACACTGTCCGGATTCAATAAATACTTGTTGGTGGAATAGATGAATGTCTCTCGATGTCTAAATCCAAGCTAAAGAGAGGACCAGAGCTGCCGGTCAGGGAAGCAGGACCAAATCTACAAAGCTGGTAAGACTCACTTTCACACCTTGATGACATCAAGTTGGTATAACGCAGTGGTCCTCAACCTTGGCTGCACAGTGCATCAAACAGACGACTAAAAAACAAGGACCAAACATTGATGCCTGCTGTCGCCCACCCCCAAGAGATCGGAACTTACTTGATCTGGGGTCCAGCCAGACAGTGGAATTCTAAAAATGGTCCCAGGTGCTTATAAGGTGCAGCAGAGGTTAAGAACCACTCTGCCTTACTTGATGCGAAGGAAAGAGAATAGACCCTGGGTAATGGGATGAGAGAGGCTTGTGTTATTCAAAAGAGAGGAAAAGAGAAAGGAAGGAAGGAGGAAGGGAACAAGGCCATCTGTGGACCAGTGATGAGAGCATGTCATGAATCAAAGGCCACGACGAGCCCACCTCTGTGCACCAGCAGATCAAGAAAGGAAAGAGACAGGCAGAAAGATGGACAGACACAGAGATTGGACTTGAAATTAATGCAAATGGCCAAGAAACATGCAAAAATACACTCAACACCATAGCGGTCATAAAGTCAGACCAGAACAGCAATCAGGTGCCATTTTTTTCTATCAACTTGGCAATTTAAAAATTTTTAAATTTTTGAAAATTGCCGCGATATACTAGCAACACCCAGCACTGGTGGAGACATGAAGAAACAGACATGATTGGAGATCTTCCTGAATAAGGTTTGGAGGGTAATCACCAGACCCCACCCAACAGTGACAGGACGTGACTCTGAGATCCTTCCATGGTACAAATTCTGTGGCTCCAGGCACACTGGCCCTGTGTACTCAGCTGCAGCCACACTGACTCCTGGGCTATTTGTTGAAGAATCAAAACCCTTGGGGCTTTTGTATCAGCTCTTCCCGCCACCTGGAATATCATGCAAAGAGTCACACAACAGTTCAGACACTGCTAACGCGCCCTTTCTTTAGAGGGGACTCCTCTGATCAGGCCATCTAAGAGAGCCACCCCCATCACTCTCAGACCACTGACATGTCCTTAATTTTCTTTGTACCACTTATCACCACCTTTTAAAGGCCTATTTGTTGCCTACCCACGTAATGTCTGCAGCCTCACTAGAAGGTGGGCTCTGAGAGGGGTTCAGGCTGGTACAGCAACAGCTATGTTCCCAGTGCCCAGAGTGGATGCTGGAACTTCGTAGGTACTCAATAGCCAAATGGATAAATGAATGTTTTCTTCAGAGCTACATCCTTAATACCAAGAAAACTGCGTAGTACAAAAGAGAAGCTCCTAAATCTGTTTGGAAAGAAGGAGGAAAGGAAGGAAGAAAAGGAGAAAAAGAAATAGACTCTGGACACTTCTCTGAGTGCTAGACTCAGTAGGAGAGAAAATGAAATGGCATAAAGGAGAAGAAGACAGCCCGAGGGGAGAAATACATGGCACAGAGCAGGGTGCTGGGGTGGATATCAAAGATCAGCTCCACCATTTGATCAGCATCTCTCACCTTTGGGCACAAGCCTTTGGCCATCCAGCCATGCCCAGCTGGCCCCACACGAGTCAGCAAGGGAATGACATCTGTGCAAGGACCTCCAAAGGGCCTGGTGCCTCAAGCGCTCCCTAATGAGCAAAACACATAGAATTGAGGGAGGAGGGGATGGAGGTCCAGGCGCCTCATGTAATTGACAATTGACACCTGGAAACTGCCATCCTCAAGTGCAACATACCCCAGCGCGGCGTGTCACAGCAGAGCGTTGAAAGTGTGGACCTGGGGGGACCTGGCTCTCCTTCTCACCATTCACGAGAGTGGGGGCAGCTCTCTACCAGTCAGAGCCTGTTTCCTCATCTTTAAAATGAGATGATAGTAATGGTACCTCCCTCGTGGGACTGACATGGGCGTTAAATGAATGCTTATTTGTGAAGCAGATAGAATTGTGCATGGGACGCGGGAACCACCAACCACGGCTACTTGGGATGGAACCTACACTGTCACTTCTCCCCTCTCCACTGACAACCTACAATAATAATGGCGAATATTTAAGTCCTCCCTATTAGCCAGACATCACCCGAGGCCCCGAATATGCGTTATTTTAGTTAACCCTGATAAAGCCCCAGGAGGCAGCAATTATTATTCCTAATTGACAAATGAGGACTACAGATGAAAAGACTTGCCTAAGGTCACACAGCTAACAGGGCTCATGGCCAATATTTAAACTCACTCAGTTCTGGCTTTAGAAGATCAATGAATCAGTGAGTCAGTGAATGAATAGACCCCAAGAAAGCAGCACATTTGTAAACTGTGAGGAAAGTCCCCGAGGGGCAAGTGGGGTCTCTATTAATGAGCTGAAACATTAATGGCCCCAGGGCACCCCCTCCCTTACAGGACGGTTTTATATAAAGACCTTGAACATGGTTACACCGTTTTAAAATTATTCCCCAGGGCACTTTAGTTTAGAACCCTCTCTTCGAGTGCTTTATTAAGACATCATAACACACCCAACCTGCATGTTAAAGCCTTGCAAAAACGCCTCCCCTGTCAGCAGCGCGGACACACCTTCTCCCTTTCAGGTTCACGGCCCCCGCGCCCGACATTAACGGAAATGCTAACTAAATAAGATCCAACCCAGCCAATGTTCATCAGTCAAAGGAGATTCATTGGGGAAAAAATAGAGCAGCCTGCCTCCGAGAGCCGGCCCTTACAACCAGATCCACAATTAAAGCTGAACCGTGCAATCGTTGTCTTTAAAGGGAAATCGATGGCATTGACGGAGCCCAAAAAAGGCGGCCACATGCGAATGCATTACAGGTCTGACTGCTGAAAACACGGTTTTGAAATCAAACATAAAAATCACTGTGAGTGATTTGTGGTCAACCATGATAAGGGGCCTACTGGATGGGGAAGTTAAAAAGTACTCATGTTGTTAAGGGAATGGGGCACAACTACTTTGAATGAGGGCTTTGCTGGTGGTCCTTGCTCTGCAAACCCCTCGGTTGCCAGTAATTTGCTGGAGGGTTTTACTTAACAGTGAGGATTTGAATGGATTTCTTACCCCCTTTCCTGGGGTTGCGCATAGCAGTCAATTAAATTAGAGCCAAAACCTTACAGGACCCCACAGTAATCAGTTTAGGGGTATTTGGATCACGTGGCCTCCAGATCTGGTTTTGCAAAGCAAGCGTAAGTCTCCAGTTGGCTGGCTTTGAGAATTACACCTTTTTTCATTGGGAGGAAATTTAGTAGTGACAGCAAGGCTGACAGACTGGAGAATTATCTTTCAATTTTAGGAGCATCATTCCAGGCCAGCACTGAATTCAGTCTGAATAGTGTCATCCGTCTCAGGGAGGTTGATTCTCAAATAATTAAAGCACCAACTCCCCAACCCCGGGGCACTCTGGGATATTTAAACACGAGTTGCTATAAATTATGCAAAAACAAAAACATGAATGCCAAGTTGAAAATGTTGCATAAAGATTTGTTCGAAGAATTTGGTTGTTCAGAGTAGGGCAGATTTGGAAAAGTCAACTAAGCTGGACACCAAAAGCTGCTTGGGAAATATTTATTCTCCACCATGATGTTCCTGGCAAACTTGTCGTTAGCAGGGAGCCCCGGGGAAGCCTCAGAGAAGAAATGATTTTCCGTGTGAGGCATTGAGACGGAAGTTCAGGTTTCTTTTAGTTATATGGAGATGGGGGCTCTTCTGTTGCTTGCGCCCTCATAATATAACCTGGTGGTATTTTCACCCCATCATTAGGGTTTCCATTAAATCTGACACAGGGAAAAAGAGAGGCCTTCAAAGAAGAGCTGGAAAAATGCAGCAGCCAATTTTCATATCTCTAAAAGAAAGTGAAGCGGGATGAAAACTGTAATGCTGCAAAGAACTCCCAGGATCCTTGTGAATTGATCTCAAGGGCTGTGCAGCTAGACTACAAATAAAACTAAACTAAGTAAGGAGAAATAAGACTGTAAACCCGAGAGCTAAAGCTTAGCTTTGTTTTTGTTGCTTTTTTAAATACGTAAATTGATTCATTCATGCAGCATAGTTTTGAAGCACCTACCAGGCGTCAGCTCCTACTCATGATGCTGAGGATGCAGCCGTGAACAAAACAGACACAGTCTCTGCCCACCTGAAGCTCACACTGCAGGGAAAGTTGGAATGTAGGTAACAAGTATAGCAGGTCAGCATTTAGATAGCCAGAGGGCTGCAGCCAGCAGAACAGCATCTTTGAATCACGTAAAGGGCCCGCAGTGGCTGGATCAATTAGAAAAAGAGACCCCTCCCTCCCCCACCCCTCACCAGGAGATAATGAAAGGCAGAGTGTGGACTGGATTCCAACCTCTCTCAGGCTCCTTCCTTTGTAGAGAGCACAGCTAGTACCTGGCATCACAGAGGTTACAGGTGGTCAGGAAAAGGAATAAGATCTGACATGGATGAGGAAGCAAGTCATCTTGATATCAGAGGGAAGAGTATTACAGGCAGAAGGAAGAGCACGTGCAAAGGTCCTGAGGCAGCATACCGCATATGTTCATCATAGAGCAAAGAGGCAGAGCAGCTGAAGTGGAGGGGTCATCTTTCCTTCATCTCTGATTTTTAATTCTAAATAAGATATAGATACTTTACTTTTAGTAGGTATGAGACCTAGCTGGCTGCTTCAGACCTGTGTTGGGGAGAGAACTTGTTCTCTAATGATCGGATATTAGGTTGAAATTTTTAGTTAACTTGGATGGTTATGTTTCTGCAAGGCAGACTGGCACTCCTGCTGTGACCTTGAACATTCATTCTACAAACACCTGCTGAATATTACTATGAACGAAGTCCAATGCTGGGCAAAGAGTGAAAAAAAAGACCAACATGAAGCTTATAGTCCACAGGGTGGGGAAAAAATACACAAGCAAAAAAATGAAATTACAGACATTATTAAGGGCTACCAGATAAACAGCATGTATGGGGTACCGAAAGCTGTGGGGCACTTTAGATGGGAAAGGCCATACGGATTTCTGAGGGCTTGGCAGGCATCCACCTCGACAAGATGGACTGAGGGAGGCTATCCTGGGCGCAGAGGGGACAAAGGTGCTAAACTAGGAAAAATTTGATCTATTGAAAGAATGAAAAGACATCCAGCGTGGCCAGAGCAATTCGTGAGGAGAGCAGCTGCAATGGTTTGCCAGAGCCCGGCCTTGGGGGTCTGCAGCTTGTGGGAAGGACGTGCGTCATGATGCATTATTTTGCCATGTGCAGTAGCACCTGCGAAACTGTGGGGGGGGTTAAGCAAAGGAGGGAGGCAATCTGATTGTCTCATGTTGCTGCACTTGACCCACCGGAGGACAGAGGTTCCCAGCGTCTTAGTCTGTTTGAGCTGCTATGACAAAAATACAGCCTGGGTGGCTGAAACCATGGATGTTTATTTCTCCCAGTTCTGGAGACTGGGACATCGAAGGTCAAGGTGCCAGCAGCCTTGGCTCTTAGCAAACGTCCTCTTCCTGGGTTGCAGATGGCCGTCTTCTCATTGTATCCTCACGTGGTGGAGTGCAGAGAGAGAAGGTTCTCCTGTGTCTCTGCTTATCAGGGCACTAATATCATGCATGAGCGCTCCACCCTCATGAAAATCACCTCCCAAAGGCCCCACCTCCTAAGACCATCCCCTTGGGGCTTAGGGACTCTACACATGAGTTTTGGAGGAATACAAACATGCAGTCCGCAACACCAAGCCTTCTCCACTCCCTTGGATCCCAGCAATTTTTTTATAGTGCCCCTAGGCCAAAAGAAATCCCTAATAATTCCATATATTAAGTAGTTAGGTCAAAGCAAATTAGTAAATATTTCTGTCCTAAAATCTTAGTAGCCATTTGAAAAAATAGTACACGTAAATCGAAATTTAAAATTAATTTTCTTTCATTCTAAGTCATAATTGCTCGCTGATGGGGTATCTGTGCCTACTGGGAACGGTACTACTTTCCAAACGTTGCAATGAAATCGGACACCACCACCCCCATCTCCTGCTCCAACTTGATTTTTTGCACAGTGCTTCCTTTTTCTCACAGCAGCTGCCGAAAACCCAGCTCCGCAAAGATATGATGTCGTGGAAGGGAAGCCAGCCAAACCTAATCTTGAAACTGTGATCTGCCTCAAGCTGGTAATGTGCGCAGCGTCAATGTTTAAAACACCCGGCTATTCGCCTGAGAGTTCACGGCAGGGCCTCTGAGCGCCGTGGGGCAGTCTGAGAACCATGGCCATAGGCTATTGTTGTAGAAGATAGTTAGGACCTCAGGGAAGTCATTGATGTTAAGTGACTTCATAAAATGTTTTAAGATCTTTCTAAGGGAAAGACTTGAACCCAGTTCTGCCGGTTTTCATGCAGTAAAGTATAGCCAAAATTTGCCTTGAATCTCCCTGCCTCCTCAACTACTCTGTTTAAATGTAAATTTGCCCCTCAAGGAACTCACATTCCTTTCCAGAAGAGAATGGCCAGAAAGGACTTTACATAGCTTGGGCACCCCATACGCTCCTGCGCTCCTGCGTATGGACTGGCCTGAGCGTTTTTCTGACCCGCTACCTTGGGTTCTGTTAGGGGCTTCAGATGCTCTGCTGGTGGGACAACAAGGTTGAGTCAGCAATCATGATCTTCAGCGCTCCATTTCAGACTCTGGCTGAGTCTTGCTTCTCAGCCATGTTGAGAGAGTTAAATGGGTTTGACTTGTGAGGCCTCACTTGCAGTGATGGGCAGTTATGGAAATGTCCAGGCACTGTTATGCAAACCTCAGTCAAGTATCCTCTTCCAAAATGAATATTAAGTGCTTAAATTGTGTAATTTGAACAGAGCATGAAATTTAGATGCTTAATGACTGAAAGAACTCCAGGAGAAAGAGAGATCATGGGAACCACTGTTTTTATAGTGTTAATGGACAAACATAGACTCTTCATCTGCCCTTAAAAAGCGGCATCTTGGGGCCAGCCCAGTGCTGTGGTGGTTAAGTTCACATGCTCCACTTCAGCGGCCTGGGGTTCCCAGGTTCAGATCCTGGGCACAGACCTACGCAGCGCTCATCAAGCCATGCTGTGGTGGCATCCCACATACAAAATAGAGGAAGACTGGCACAGATGTTGACTCAGGGACAATCTTCCTCACCAAAAAAATAATAAAATAAAATTGAAATCCCAGGGCTAGAGAGAGATAAATAATGGAGTTGAGAGTTAAACTCAGGTTGGTCTTCCTCCAGAGGCCTCATTCTCCACCACTCTGCCAATAGCTCTTCTCCTGGTTGTTTGTGTCTGTATTAGTTCCTGAAAAGATGGATTTGGGTGAAAACATTAGGTTCCTGGATCTGGGTGGAGGTAGGCACCTACCCTGAACTCACTTTAATGCTCAGCTCTATGGGTTTCTGTGCCAGTCAACTGAGTCAGACTCAAACCTACCAGGGTGTGGACTCTACAGACCCCCAGTTCCCAATGACCAAGCTAGTTGAGCCAAACTCTCCTATTTTGGTACGGTACATGCCTTTCTTACATGGTTTCCAGAGGACTCTGCAATTTCTGTTCAAGGCCAATAAATGGAAAGTTCACTGGATTAGGAAGAAGATCTGGATACCAATCTTGGTTCTGGAGCTTCCTAGCTGGATGACTTAGGCAAGGGACTTGACCTAACCACGGTACGGCTGAAAGGTTTCATAAGTAAAGGCACAGGAAGGCACATTGCGGCACTGTAGAGTCTTAAACAAGCTCAAGACATTGTTGGGGTTGTCCTTGCTGTATTCCCGTAAGCGGTGTGAAACAAACCGTAAAGCACCAGCTCTGTCCAGCCCTGGACCCAAATCTTTACACCACTACTTACTATCTCCCCGATCTTGAGAAAGGTGCTACTAGAAATCTTAGTTCCTTAGCTCTAAAATAGGGATAACAATGTCTACTTCTCACAGTTTGAATGAGAATTAAGTGAGATGTGATGGGGTTTTACACACAGTAAATGTTCAATAAATTATAGCCAAAATTTGCCATGCGTCATACTTTCACTCTGTGTTTAAACTTCATCTTCTCACAAATATTTAGTTTCTTTATCTGTAGGAGGGGACAATGATAGAGCAGTGGAGGGATCATTTCATGCCAGCCTTAAGTTCTGCATTCCACATAGTGAGCGGCAAATGTGGACCAAGCTATCCTTGAGAAGCTCCTTATGGTCCCTATAAAGAGGGTGACCAGTGTCCTAGTCAGACTAGGACAATCCAACTTTACGCCTTTTGTCCCTGCATAATTATTAAAAGTATCCTCTTTTACTGTCAAAAGCATCTTGGTTTGGGTGAAAAATCACATGATCCCCCACCTATGAAGAACACCCCTCACCAAATCCAACATAGATCTTCTGTGTAGTTGGAACAAGTTACTGGGTGTTTGTAGAGCCCCAGATAAAGTAGCAGCTTACACTTAGAGGCCAAGCTGTATGAAACATAGAAATCACTAAATCCTCGAATGATTGTATGAGATACTTGAAGATGATAAAATGGACTGAGAGTAAAGGAGATGAACTTTCTCCATTATATGCTTCTTCCAGGAAGAATCACATTCTTTAGAATCTCTGGCAATATCAGCTACACAATTTTAATTGTTTCTCTCTCTCACCACCTCTCTCCCCTCCTCCCCTCTCTTCTCCTCCCCACCGGCCCCATGGAGCACTCGCAGCTGAATTCTGGCAGGTGAACGGCAAATACAATGAGACCACACTGTACTGATCTCACGAGGTTGTGACATCATGCATGAGAAACACTTTGTACAGTTTCTGGCATACAGTAAGCATTCAGGGGAGATATTCTTTTTGTCATTATATATTTGAATTATTTTCTTGGCTTAAATAGGGGCCAATTTCTCATCCCAATTGGTACCTCTGTTTAGATATTGCTATATGTAATTTTTTCTAACAGGATTCTTTTGGGTAAAGGCAAAGTGATGATGGTATGGTTGAGGCTAATATCAGAAGATTTTAATTTACGGGGATGGAGTTCTCTGTTGGTAGTGGGTTTTTTAAACAGCAAGGGCAAAGATATAGAAGAATGAAAGTTTGCACATTCAGGAAGTGGCTCATATTTCTAGCACAGTGAGAGCATATGAATCATGGAGAAAAATGGCTGGAGACAGGACCAGAAGGAGTGACTGGGGCCATTTTGTAAAGATTGCTGGATGCCAGGCTATGGAGTTTGAATTTCAACTAACAGTCACTGGGGAAACATTTAAGGTGTTTAAAGCAGTGGAGTGACATAATTGCCATGTTTGATAAATAAAGCTAGAATAGAAACTTAAAAGATGGAGATGAGTGGATAAGCCTGGAAGCAGGGATGCTGGTTAGGTGGCCACTGCCACAAACTGGGAGAGAGGGAACCGCCCAAGCCATTAAGGAAAAGAATCAGAAACAGACGGGTGAAGTCACTGTTCTTCTACGTAAATAAAGTGCACTGTGGCTTCCATCCTCGCCATCCTCAGTTTGACCACTTCCCCGTCTATTCTTGCAGCTGAAGGAGATGACCAAGTTTGACCAAAAGTGAAAGGTGGAAAAGTCTAAACACTTTTCCTCTTGTCTCCTGTGTTAATGATGATAGTGGCTCCCGTGCATAGTATGCTCTAGGTGCCAAGTGCATTATTAGCGCTTTGCTTTTATTAACTTGTTTAATCCCCATGATGATTCTACGATATGTGCACTATCATTATTCCCATTTTGCAGATGAGAAAACTGGGGCACAAGAGATTACGTAGCTAGCCAAGATCACACATCAAGTAAGAGGAAAAGCAGGATTCAACTCTAGCTCCAAAACCTGTCCTCTCAATCCATCCCTTACCATCCCTAGATGTATCAAAGAGTACAGTCTGGGGAGCTTATTGAATGACATGCATGGTATGATATCACACATTTTCAAGGGGAAAGGGTGCTTTTTTTTTGGCGAGGAAGATAGGCCCTGAGCTAACATCTGTGCCATTCTTCCTCTATTTTGTCTGTAGGATGCCACCACAGTGTGGCTTAATGAGTGATGTGTAGGTCCACACCGGGGATCTGAACTTGCAAACACCGGACCGCCAAAGGACAGTGCACAAACTTAACCACTATGCCACCAGGCTGGCCCCAGGAAAGGGCTATTTTTAAGATAATATTCTCTTTTTTTTTTTAAGATTTTATTTTCGTCCTTTTTCTCCCCAAAGCCCCCCAGTACATAGTTGTATATTCTTCGTTGTGGTCCTTCTAGTTGTGGCATGGGGGACGCTGCCTCAGCGTGGTTTGATGAGCAGTGCCATGTCCGCGCCCAGGATTCGAACCAACGAAACACTGGGCCGCCTGCAGCAGGGCACGCAAACTTAACCACTCGGCCACGGGGCCAGCCCCAAGACAATATTCTTTTTTAAGAATATAGGCAGTTTAATTTCTTTTTAGGAGATTATTTCTAATAAATCCATTAAAAACATGCCTTGCATTCCACCCTGAGGTTGGTTTACTTCTATCAAAAAAGCAACAAGAAGCAAAGATGGAGAATGACATGCAGTGCTTTGCTGGCACTTTTGCATTTGGGGATGATCTGTCCAGGTGCCCTGATTTTGAAGGCATCTCTCCCCCACCATCGCCTGGACAACAGAACCTCAGATTTTCACACACTTAAATCTTTCCAATGCAAATGGCAGATTTTTCCTCCAAATCTCAGCACTTTTTCTTCTCCATGCCTCTGAAGCCATCAGGTCTCTAGGACACCCTGACAACCCAGCTTTTGTGCTGTTTATGATGGCTGCCCAGCCTTCTTAAAACGTATAATATTGGCACATCACAATGGACAGAGTAAACAGGAGCAGGCTGAAAGGAACACATCAACAATGAACTCAGTTATTTTCCCCTGGGTGGTTCTAGAATCCCGTCCACTTGTATCTTTCCGTGCATAGGGGTGTGTGTGTGTGCATACGTACATGAATCCCAGTGGTTTTAGAACATTCATTTTTTTGTATCCTGCAAGCTGTAATACTCAGATGAAGAGAGAGAAAGGCCGGGGGGTGGGGGGGGGGCGTGCTTTTTGTTGCTTCTATACTTTTTGCCAAAGCTTAGATTCTTAAACTATCGTCTATAAATTTCATCCTACTATAGTGCTTTCATGACCATAAATATTTTTTCTTTTCTTTTCTCTAATGTTCTACCTTTCTTGCCATCTAAATTCTGACTTAACTAATTGAGTTTAATCGTGTTTTACCTTAATCTTCTCCCGGCAGACTACAAGCTTCATTTATTCATTCAGGAAACATTTATTGATTTTCTATTATATACCAGCCTGGATGGGACACTGGAAATTTAGGTGAGCAAAACAGATTTACATTCTGCCATTCATGGAGCCTGTGGTCTAGTGGGAAAAACAAATATAACAAAGGGGATACATAAATGGTAACATAATTAAATCTGCACTGTGTTCCACTCCAGCCGGCTTCTGTTGGTTTTGCGTCTCTAGCACCCCTGTTCCCTCTGTTACTAATAGTAGCACCTTCCTTTTCTTTTCTTTTTATTCCATTTTGGAAACCCACCTCTCCCGCTCGCAGATAGTGTGGTTTGGCAGGTTGACTTCACCCTGCCCAGGCTCTAGCATACACACTCATTCAGGGCATTGCCATCAGCCTCTCTGACTAATTCCAAGATGGTGGCTGACACATGTCTATCCAGTGACAAGACTATTATGGGAACTGCTGGTGCAGAGATGTGCTGCCAACGGCCTCCGTGGAATCTGAGCCAGGCTGAGAATGGTGAACAGCTGAGAAGAGAGCAGCCTGGACTCATGGCCATAGATTGAGTCTTCACAACCCCTGAGTCCAGCTGCGTCTTCAGTAGTTATCTTCCCTGAGTCTTCTCACTTACAAGAGTCAATAAGTCCTTTTTTTTTTTTTTTCGGCTTAAGTCAGTTTGGTTGACTTTCTTTCACCTCCAATAAAAAACACTTGACTAAACACAGCCGCAAGGAGGAAGGGCACGAGGACATCAGATGATGCAACAGGAGACTAGGTCTTACCCGTGGTCATGTGAAACTGAAGTACGAGTGGCAGTGAGCGAGCTGGAGAGGGGGTGGACCTGAGGTTAGGGACACGCCTTGGCTTCTTCATGACTCTCTCCCCAGTGCGTTCCACAGAGTGTGTATTTACTGCCTGTTAGTGGCGTGAAGAGAAGAACAAAGTATAAACGATCAGTTTGCTTCTCATCACCACTTGGGTCCATTTACTACGGCTGCGGCAACTCTGCATAACAAACCACTGAGCGTTTATTCTCACAGTTTTGTGGGTCACAGCTCTGCCAGGTGATGCTGCTGACCCCAGCTGAGCTCACACACCTAGCGTCAGCAGAACAAGACTGGAACCAGTGAGGGTGGCTCGACTCTGTTCCACATGTCTTTCCTCCTCCTCCTGGACCAGCAAGGCAGCCAGATACGTTATTTTCACGATGGCTGACGTGCAAGAGGGCCAGTCAGGTCACACAAGCGTTTTTCAGGACTTTGGTCTCACGGTGCCCACTAACATTTCATTAGCCAAAGCAGATCACTCAGACAGACCCAAGGCCCAGGGCACAGAAATGTATTCTGCCTTTTTAGGGGAAAGAATCGCAAGGTTGCAGCAAAAGGCATGAATACAGGGAGCGATGAAGCGTTGGAGCCGTCCGTGCAATTGGCCACAGCACTCTAACCTCCTGAGTTCTTTGCACTTGACTTCAAGCTCGGAAAAGTTAGACATATAGTCCAGATATTAAAAGTTTAGAGTTTACTGTCAAGAAAATAGGTGCTTCCTACAAGCAATCAGAGAAACTCATGGGTGAGAGACTGCGCAACAGGACTTCCCATCAAAAGAACTAGAGCCGAGACCGACTAGGCCACAGTTTGCAGACAGTGTTTTTCTGGAATATCTTTAGCATAATCCTTTTTCTAGCAGCCTCCATGCACCTTGATAGCAAATCACGTGCCTAAAAGCCAAACACAGGAAAAATGAAGTGTTTACCTCATTCCCTTGTTGTCAAAAGGCAACAAGTCAGAGTTACCAGTTAGGAGTCTAGGAGAGAACAGCCCATTCAAAGGGGTAATGGATGAGAGTTCAACGAAGAGACTTTTTACAAAGCTGCGGGCAGAGTTCTCAGAAACAACAAAGGATAGTGAAGCACCCAGGCACCAGCAAAGGAGGGAGGGCTGTGCCACCTGAAGATGCCAAAGAAGGGAGCTGTTAGCAGAACTCCCCCTAAGCTCTAATCATGGGGGAGGGGCTGCCTGACGTGAGCTGTGGACAGAGACGGAGGACAAAGGAAACCAGGAAAACAAATAATCCAAGTTTCTCTTTCTCGTCTTCCAATCTCCTACAGGTGCTGACCCCAGAGCCCACGCTCTTCATCTGCTCTGTGTGGCTTGCCCATTCTGCATCTTTGATCTTGCCATCATCCTGCTCAGAATCTTCCAGCTGAGAGCAATGGCTTCCACCACCTGAGAGGTGTCAGTGATTTACAAACTCTAATAGCTAACACTTTCATTGCACTTTCTCTATGCCAAGCATATCACATGCAATATTTCATTTAATCCTCTCAACAACCCCATGACGTAGGCCATGTTTTTTCCCCATTTGACAGATGAGGACATAGAGATACAAAGGGGTTAAGTAATACGCCAAGGTCCTCCAGGTAGTAAGTAGAGGAGAAAGGAATTTATCTCAGGCAATCTGGCCCCCGAGAGCTTCTTAACCACTATACAATCTACTGCCTCTAAATGTACTTAGAATCCCAAAGTTTGGGAAGGATTCATTTGTTCGCAATGAATCAGATGGGATCCATCCCCATGAAAACGTCATTCTCACTCACTTGCCTTCCAATCCGCTCCTTTGAGTGGGAGAAGAAGAAATAGAATCACGTTGGATCATGCAAAGCCCTGGCTCTTCCTATAGGGAGGAGTCGCATTTATGAAAACCATCCATTAGCTGTGTCAAAACAGAAGTTTATGAACCACTGACCCAGAGATTAAATTGTCTCTGAGCCTTGCATTCAAGGCCCTCCACGACTCAGCCATCACTGTGATTCCCACTTTAATCCTCACAGTTCCCTCTTCATGGGATCCACGCTTCAGCTAAGCCCCAATCCTTATACATGCCCCACAGTACCTCTACTCGCACTGGTTTCTTCCACCTTCTCTTTGTCATCACATGTCCAAATACTTCCCGTCATTCAGAGGTCATTGGAAATTCCACCTCCGCTTAGAATCGTTAATTTCCTTTCCTCAAGACCCATCCATATTCAAGTTGGAAACAAACTCTTTTTTCTCTAAACTCCCACCCCATCTCATTTGTATTTTCATATGGTGCTTATCGCTCTCTCCTCGTGTCGTAGTCGTCTATGCACATATCGTGACCACAATGAGGATTGGAACAACAGCAGCTAATTTTTCTGGATGCCTGCTCTGCATCAGCGCTAAGCGCTTTCACATATTTTTTCACTTAAAGACACGCCTCTAATGGTAATGTTATTATCCCGCAATTGACAAGCAACTCCCATGCTTGGACATAAAAGAGACACTGCTTAAAGAAAGGAAAACGATAAACTTCTTCTTGAAGTTTACTGTTGAACAGAATTCCAGAAGTTTCAGCCCTTAGGCCATCTCTCCATCCTTTGCAATCAAAGCCACAGCGAAAGGTCCTTCCATTTACTGCCTGAGCTGACCCTTCTCCTCCAGGGAAAGGGGAGCTGGTTAGGATGCTATGGGAGTTGTGCTGACCTGCTCTTCTCTCATATCACTGTGTTCAAGCATAGATTCCAGTTCAGAGTGAATGAGCGTCCTTATTTTTCAATCTGACAGTGCTATTTGTGGGAAGTGAACCTCAACGTCTTTGGGGAACTTCAGCTCTTCCATCCTTGACTAGGACGCATCTACACTTTTCTGATACAAAACAGTTATGTATTAAGTATATTGTAATAATTACAGCTGCCATATTTTGAGCTGAACACATTATACATGCTTTTTAATCCCTTTAAAAAAGTTACCCAAGGGCTGGCCCGGTGGCAAAGTGATTAAGTTCGTGCACTCTGCTTCAGCAGCCCAGGGTTTGCAAGTTTGAACCTAGCATAGCTCGTCAAGCCATGCTGTGGCAGCATCCCACATAAAAAAAAATAGAGGAGGGGCCAGCCAGCGGTTAAGTGCACACGTTCCGCTTCGGCGGCCCAGGGTTCGCCAGTTCAGATCCCGGGTGCAGACATGGCACCGCTTGCCAAGAGCCATGCTGTGGTAGGCGTCCCACATATAAAGTAGAGGAAGATGGGCACAGGTGTTAGCTCAGGGCCAGTCTTCCTCAGAAAAAAGAGGAGGATTGGTGACAGATGTTAGCTCAGGGCTAATCTTCCTCAAAAAGAAAAAAATAGAGGAAGATTGGCAACAGATGTTAGCTCAGGGCCAATCTTCCTCACAAAATGAAAAAAAGAATTACTCAGCTAGTGGAAAGGGATAAGGGCTCCAGAATCCAAACTTGCCACCAAAATGTTACATGACAACAAGTTTATAAAATTAAGTCATTATAGAGAGTATATTATGTCTTACCACCATGCTAAAGGCTATTATCATTTCTTTCAAAATTTCATTTAATTCCCACAATGAGCTAGAAACTCATTAGGCTCACTTTGTGTGAGGAAAGTATAACTCAAAGAGGTTAAGGATTTTGTCCAAGGTCAGACAGAGAACAAGTGGGAGATGTGGGATTTGAAGTCACCAGTATGTGACGCTGAATCTGATGGTCTTACCCACAGTATTGAGGTGTGCGGTGCGGTATACGCCCGTGACTGGTTGGGTGCCCATAAACCCGTCATTGACCTCACTAAGCCTTGCTTTCCACATCTACAAGATGGGGACGATAACAGTAGCCACCTGCTAGGGACACAATGGGATTAAGGTGAGGTAGTTTATGAAGATACACAGCGCTGCTCCTAGCTCACAGCCGGGGCTCATTCACTGCACCTGTATTTATTGAGCACCAAGCTAGGACTAAGCACTGCGCTGTTGTATTTGCTCACTGTTATGGCAATTGCAGACTGCCCCCACTCTGCTAAAGCTTCCTCTTGCCAGGGAAGACAAACCTCAATTTTACATGTATTTGTATGACCATGGGATTAAAAATTCAAATACATGCGTTGGAGAAAAGCAGTAGTGTTCTGGCAGACTGCAAATTTCAATCAAGCCCAAGTGGTCAGGAAGGCCTCCTGGAGGAGGTGACACTTGAGCTGGGAGGTAAAGGAAGAGCACCAGTTCACTGAGTGAAGAGGGATGGGAAAGCACAGGAAGGAGTCCTCCTTGCAGGCAGCACGCTCCATTTGTCCTGCTTTGCCCAGGACTTTACTGGTTTTAGCACTAAAATCTCATAGCCCAGGAAACCTTCCAGTGCCAGGCAAACTAAGACAATTGGTCACCTTAATTCAGGGGAATTGTGTGTGCAAGGGCCCTGAGGCAGAAGGGAGTATGTCCCATTTTAGGAACTAAAAGAGGGCAAATGCAGCTAGAACACAGAGATTAGTGTAAGACGAGGCAGGAAAGTTGTCTTCAGAAGGCTTTTGTGCCCTATTAAGGAATTAACTCTTGGTCTGAGGAGCAATCGGGAGCCATTGAAGAGTTTTAAGCAGAGAGATGATGTGAGCAAAGGCGGGATGTTGTAAAGTTTACCCTGGCTACTGTGTGGAGAACGGACTGGAAGACACTGGAAGCAAGAAAGCAGGTGATCGACTCAGTAAATGCTGGTTCTTGTTAGTACTATTATCAGTGTTTCAAAGTGGGAGAAACACCCACTACAAATTGAGTATTCCAGCTCAGATTCGGGCCGTCTGGAGGCTGACGGGACATCTCTGTGGAGCATCAGCAGCCACAGGAGCGAGCTCTGCATTTCTAGCACATGAACTTCCCGAGAACTGAGGCACCGAGGATGGAATTATGCTTTGACTCGGGTCAGCAGTAATGGAGTTCCCCATTGTGAAGGTCTGAATTCAGTCGAAAATCTAATTTTTTAAATAAATAGGAAAGAAAGGTCAAAATCCTGCCAGAAGAAATGGGGATCTGAAACTGGAAATTGCTCAGAAATCTCTTTTACTTCCTCTCTGTTAGATTAATGACTTTTCCAAACTCTCTCCCAAAGGAATTTCTCTTAGATATGCTAATGTCACTCTACTTCTCTAAAACCTCGTGTCAAATAGAGCGATTGAAAAGGCCCTAATAGAAGATACACTTGGAAATCATTGTGAGTAGCAGTTTTATTTAAAGTGAAACTAAATGACACATTCCTCCAGGTTCAAGAGGCAAAACCCAGTAAGGTTTGCCGCCTAGATTCTGATCTTAGTGCCTCCTCTCTGCCCGGACCATTCCCACCTCCCATCTCTCTCCTCCCCTTCCCTCCTCGTGGCTGAGACCTACTCATCCTTTAGGCATCAGATTAAACATCTCTTCCTCCAGGAAGCTGTCCTCAGATTGGAGACCCCTACCTTATGCCACCGGGACTGGCTATTCCCCCTTGTAGGACACCTGGCAGCGCTGTTGTTGCTCGTTTCATCCTTCTTCCCCACCAGGCTGTCGGATGGACATTTGCACCAATTGCATTTCTAGAGCACAGAACGAAGCCTGCCATGTAGGGATGCACAGCAAATACGTGTTGGTGTTGCGTGTCGAACAACTGCTTATTGGTACCCTATGTTCAAGGTACTGTATATCTACATGCTCTGTGAACATCTCCTAATTCCATTTGATCCCCTCGACGACTCTGTAAAGTGGACATAACCAGTTAACAGACTGAAAAACTGAGAGTCGGGTTTCAATAAATTTGTCCAACTTGTGTTGCTAATAAATGGCCGGGTTGGGATTCAAGTCAAGTGTGTGACCCCAAATCCTATGTTTAAAACCATTTCATCAGTGACTCACAATGCAAGTACGGGAGGATACAAATGCACAACATGTGCTGACCTAGAGGAAAGTTTTTTCTATTTTTAACGGCACTAAAGTCTTAGCCCAGGGTACTCTCCTCCCCAGGACAGAGTGAAAGCTGAAGGGAGGGGAGATATCAGGCCCTGGGGTTTTCTTAAGACTGAACTCTATCTGCCCTCAAGAAAAAGCTATTTGTGGTTAATGATTTGAAATCCGGTTTAATGGGTAAGCGAACCCCCTTCTGATCAGCTGTGTAGAACAATTATGAGGGGAAGGAAAGACACAGGGTCTGGGAGAGTGGGGGCGAGGCAGGCATCTCGGGTGCAAATCGCAGGAGGTGCTCACCCTCGGGGCTGTGCAAGTGCAGCCTGCTGCAGGCTCCTCCGGGTCCAGAGAGAGGTGGGCTCTTTTATGTGGAGGGACAAAGGGGGTGATGCAAGCAGAGAGGCCGACAGAAGATGCAGAGGAAGCCAGAATGCCAGGTCCAGGGGTCGAGCCGCCATCCAGGAAATGCTGAAGAAGCCGATGCAGAGAAGCAGCGGGAGCTGACCAGCCAACCATCCCGCAGGAGGCAGCTCTCACAACCACACTGCTTTCTCTGCTGTTTTTATTGTGCTGAGAAATTTCTCTGTAGCCATGCCTCTACCAGCACGAGGAAATGAAAGAGATGTCTGCTTTTCTTCTGTCCAGCCTTTTCCTGCTGTCTACATGTTACCCGCCTGGCCCACGTGGGTCTTGGTCTGCTCTGGTGGCATCAGTGCTACGGGGGCCACACTTTGGAAGGGATGCATTGCTCAGTGCTGTAAGAGCAAAGCCACATAATGTGACCCCAACATTTTAACATATCCCCACTGAAATGATCAAAGGGTCTCTCTCAAGCATGCCATGTTATGGACTGAATTATGTACCCCCTCCCGTTTATATGTTGAAGCCGTAACCCACAAAGTGTATTTGGAGATACAGCCTTTAAAGAGGTAACTGAGGTCAAATGAGGTAATAGGATGGGATTCTGAGCCAAAAAGACTGGTGTCCTTATAAGGAAAGGAAGAGACAGCAGGGATGTGCACGCACAGAGAAAGGGCCACATGAGGACACAGCAAGAAGGCGGCCATCTGTAAGCCAAGGACAGAGGCCTCAGGAGAAAACAACCCTGATGGCAGCTTGATCTTGGCCTTGCAGCCTTCAGAACTGTGAGAAAGTAAATGTCTGTTGTTTAAGCCCCTAGTGTGTGATATTCTGTTATGGCGGCCCTGACAAACGAGGACAGCATCCTTCCTCAGGAACACACTCAGACGCTACGTCATGAGGAAACCTATCAGATGAGCTTGGGCTTCTTGGCAACCTGCGCCTCTTCACATTTCCAGGATGTGACCCCCTCCCGCCACTCTCATTCTCAGAAGTCACACTGTCCACGTGCTCTGCTCCACCTCCGCCCTGCAGCCCCCAGAGCAGAGTAAATGGAGCCAGAGACAGTGCACCCCATTTGCAGGACCCCTGCTCCAAGGCAGTGCTGGAAAAGCAGTTCCCTAAATGAGGTCCCTTAGGAATGACCTCCCCTTCCTTGACTTACATGCAGGCCCAGCATTTCGCAAAGACCAGTCCGTCCTTCCATGTGCAACCATCTCTCTCCAGAGCAGGCCTGTGGGCTTCCGGCTCCTCCCGTCCTGGCTCTTGCATCTCCCTGTCCCCTTCCACGGACTCCTGAGTGGTTGGCTCAGGGCTCACACATAAGTGATGGCCAATGAGCGGACTAGATCATAGCTGTCTTTTTCACTGTTGCATTCCCACCCCCAGCACAGATTTTGGTCTGTAGCACAACTTAATAAATATATGTTGAATTAATAAATTCTTGCTCATTCAACAAAAATTATGGATGCAGAGAAACTGAGACCTACTTGTCAGATAGTAGAGTGGTGGTTCAGAGTGGGTGGAATCCCAGCTCTGTTACTTACCAGCTGGGTAAATTCGGGCAAGTTACCTACACTCTGCGAGCCTCAGCCTCCTCATCTGAGGAGTGGCCATAAGAGTAGCGACCACCCCATGGGGCTGTGTGATAATTCAAGGGAATACACTCAAAGCGCTCAGCACAAACCTGAAACACAGTAAGCACATCCGTGTTACTTATTACCTGAGCACTATTTCCTTTGTGAGAGGCAACGTTTGAGTCATTCTTTTCCTCCTTCCTCTCCCCCATCTGTAAGTATTCACTAAGTGTGTATCCAGTTATCAAATAATGGAGGGAATAAAAACGTCAGCTTTGGAAATCGTTGTATTTTTAGTACAAACATGGGAACTGACGTACGGAAATCTTTCAAATAGTTGTTGAATAAAGGAAGAAAGAGAAATGGAGAAGAAAAGGTGAAAGGTGACGAAAGAGGGAGATGGATGAAGTTAAGTTCCCAGAATTTATTTCAGCCACCAAGTTGATCACCGTTGTTTCTGTTCCCCTTTTTGGGTGATCACACCCCTCTTTTCCTTGGGGAGTCCCACCTCCCCGACTCTGAGTCCCAGACATTTGGCAGGGCAGACTCCATCTACAGCTGGGAGGAGGGGCAATTGTGCTGATCAACAATAAGCCCAGCCCCCTGGCCATAACAATTTGTTCAGGCTGTGTTCGTGAGCTTGGCTGATCCAGCTAAAGTGGATCCCTGAAACTTATGGGTGCTCTTTAGAAGAGAAAGTCTCTTTCTCTTCTGGAGATGAACCAGAGAAGGTGTAAAGGTAGGGGGTGGAGCCTGAAATTGCTTGGAGCCACCACAAGAGGGAGACTTACTAGAATAAAGCCAACAATATGCAATTAGAGCCAAGAGATGGAGAAAGAACCCTGGTGCTATTATTTAAGAACCTGGATCCAGCCATACCTGAAGCCAATTACCCTATGAACTTTTCAGTTTTTTGAGCCAACATTTTTTAATTATGCCAGTTTGGTTTGGGTTTCTATCATCTGCAATTGATATGATCCTGACTAAAAGGCAGTCTTAAATTATCTTTGGCTCAAGGTAGAGTACAAAACAAAGTCAAACCATGGATGAAATCTTTAATTACACAAAATAGCTACCATTTTTGAACACCTACTAAGTGACAGGCAGCAGGCCAGACCCTTGACATACATTGGCATTATTCCTTGAAATAGCTCTGCAATGTGCACACCATAGAAACTTCTGGCTATCCAATAAACCCTATGATCCTTCTTTTTTTTAAGCAAGATAATCCAAATCCCCAATACTCACTCTTTCCCTTGGCCTTTTAAAATGAATCTTGTGTCTCGGTTACCATTCTTTGTGTTAGGGAGAAGAAAAACACACATACAAGAGAACCTCCACGTAAATCAATCTTTATTCCATTTCAAAGCCTGCAAGATTTTCCAGATATTCCAAAGGTCTCCTTCCCTGAGTGAAATACTACATTTATTTAATAAAGCAGGTAGGATTTACTATCTGGGAGCAGGTAAGCACTTTTTACTTTTCACAAGATAGATGACAGCTGCTGGCAGGCTTTTCTCTCCCTCCTTTTTGCTTTTTTCCCTCCTCTGTCTTTTGCTATGACTGCACAACTTTACCTATCACAATTGAATTACCAAACTGAGCTAAAGAAAGATTGTCCCTATGGGGGTGCTGTGTAGGTTGCAGCCTTCCTTTTCTTTTAAAGACGACTTTAAAGAATTAGAAATAAATGTTATCAACTGGGATTTTAAATGATGCTAACTTATTGCTTTGGGGGAACCTTAACACTCCTCTGACTCCCAACACACACACACAGCCCCCACCAACAACAAAAATAAACTTTTAGTCTGAATTTGCTGCAGACAGGAGGTGGGAAATGGCAGGGGAAAAACAGTCAGTTACACAAGCATTCCCAGCCCAAATTTGCCAAAGGAAGACAAGGGTTAAGCCAGTAGATTTCTACCCCTTGGCTTAAAACCTGGGAAGGAGTCAGCACTTTAAATAGAGTCCGCCTGTGAGGAGAGAAAGCAGCCAGGGGAGGGAGAGACGTGGTTTGTTTTCATTTGCTGCCAGCAGGACAGAAGGTGAGGGTTTCTCTCTCGACATCTTCACCCATAAGTTGGGCAGCAAGCCAGTTTGCTCTCTGGCTGAAAAACTCCAATTAAAAATGCATGACTCGGGTCTTCAGGAGAGGAGGGGCAAAAAGTCAACACTGGTCGTACAAACACTTGAGGCAGCAGAAGCGAACTGAGGAATCTCAGTACCTCGCTCACCAACCACAGTCTGGGAAAGAGCACCCACCAACTCGGAGAAGAGGGGGCAGCAGACCCAAAGTCACCTTCCACCCTCACCCATTCACGTGGTTTCATCTTGGGCCCCCAAACTACGCTTTCAGAGTAGGCCACTTCAGATGCTTGATAAACCATCTTCCAGCCCAAATAACTCTTTCAGTTACTTACATACACACACACATGCATACAAACACGCATGCACACGCATGCACACACATGCATGCAAACACACATGCATACATGCACACGCATGCACACACAGCTTCTTAATGCTATCTTCCCCAATGATACTCTTCTTGCCCCTGATCACGACGTATCAGAGTGTCTGGAGGATTCCCTTCAGCTCCTAGTCATGCTTTTATTAACTCTGGGCAGCAAATGTATCAGTCTTGCTCATCTCCGTATTCCCAACACTCAGTGAGTTGGTGAATAGTATTATATTTGCTGAATGAACGGGTAGATTAATAAATAGGGGGCAAAAGTCTCTGTTTCCACTTCTTTCCATCTTAGGGACATCTAACATTATTCAGAAGCTTTCTTCTCATCCTCCTCTTTACGTTCCCTGTAAGATTCCTCTTCCACAAAGCATTAGCCATCCACGGAGAATTTCCCTGATGGTCTTATGAAGGGAAGAGATGTTTGAAATGGATCACCCTTCACCACAGTCCCGTCTGCAGACGGTCCTCCCTCTCAGCAAGCAACCACACCTACTTCCCTCCTCTCTGTTATACTGAGCAACTCCACTCTGCACCCAAACTTGCATTCTAGCTTTCATCAAAACAAAACAAGCTGCAGACGCAAGGACCCAACAGCAGCCTATGAACCACTGACCACCCCGTGAGTCTAACCCCTGAGGCCGATGGCTCATCCAGATATTTCTTCCAAACATCCAGAGTTCTGTCCCTGAGTGAGGTTCTGTGAAATGAAATTTTATCCCTTGGTAACCTTTAAGTTTTAATGTTCAAACTCAGTACCTCCAAAGTGTAAGGACGCCTTTGATTACCTTTGTTGAGCTGGAGCCTCAGAATCCTGAGGGTCAACTTTATCACGCCAGTTACCACCACCCTTGAATTCATCAGATTCCTCTTTGGAATGGTTTACCTTGAATGTAGACAGTCTCCTAAAATCTCTGCTTTTATTAGTTTATTTCCTTTATGAATCAACTATTTTTTCTTTATTAATGTCCCACAGTAATTCCCACCTAGTGGTACTCTCTCGTGTAGTCCCATCCTTTGAGTGAAGGCTGGGTCTATGACTTGCTTTCAATGAACAAACTATGACAAAGATGATAAGACGCCACGTCTGAGATCAGATTGCAAAACATGTGACCTTCAGCTTGCTAGACAGTCTCTGTATTGCCATCTCAGGTTGCACACTTCGATGGAGCAAGCTGCCATGTTGGCAAGGCCCATGTGGCAGAGAACTAAAGGCAGCCTTCAGCCAACCACAGGAAAGAACTGAGGCTCTCAGTCCACCAGCCCGTGAGGAAATGAATCCTCCAACAACCACATGAGTGAGCTTAGAAGTGGGTTCCTCCCCAGCAGAGCCTTCAGATGAGACCATGGACTCAGCTGACACCTTGACTACAGCCTTGTCAGAGACTTTGAGGCAGAGAAGCCCAACTAAGCTGTACCCAGACTCCTGACCTGCAGAAACTACTGAATAAAAAATGCGTGTTGTTTTAAGCCACTAAGTTTTAGGGTAATTTGTCATGCAGCACTAGGTGACTAATATACCGGGAAATTAAAATCTTTCTAAAGGATTCATCATGCCGATGTCTGGCTCATAACTAGCCTAACATTAGATGTCTGACCTCTATGCTGTTGATGCTTCTATCAATCAACATTAAAATCCCAAAAGAAACTCCTTTTCCTCCTCATCTCACTGAGTGATTCCGAACAACAGACATATGGAAGTCGAATCCCACAAAATGAATCACTAGGCCTATACCATCTTACTGAAGTTCTAAGAAACCCCAAACAACCAAGCTCAATAATCTCTGAATCACCTTTCTGTGAAGACCTTATGTACACTCTTATTTTTCCAGATTTTATTTAAGCTGCTAGTCTTTCCTGGCTAAGGTGTTACAGCCATTATGATGGCCACTGCCTCTTCTGCCAGATTAATCACCCACAGGTGGGGGTTTCATTCTCCAACTGGTCTGCCTGCCTGGATCCCTCCTTTACTCACTATAAATAAATGGAAGACTTCAGCCCCAGGAAGTCTACATGACCGAGGTTTTGAGGAGCCACGTGTTGTGGGAAAATCCCGCTTTGGTTACTCACTGATCAATCACTATATTGATCAGCTGTAAAGCAGTCATACAAAGCTAACCCTTAGATATTTCAGTTTCTAATTATGGGAGAGGAGTTCTCCCTGAGCTCTTCCAATTCCACAGTGCAGGATACAGAAATGCACCATCCAGACCCCTCCTCTAGGGAAGGGCTTGATGCTCAGCTGCAGAGAATGCATCAGCATCTGCCTCTGGCTGCCAGCTCCTTCAGGGTCTGCCTCCACTGCGGAGCACAGCCTTGCCCGCGGACACGCCCTCCCTTAGCTGAGCAAGGTGGTGTAGGTTTGTAGGGGGCCTGGCCATTTGGCCCAAAGCAGGACGCATGATGGGTAACATTAGCTCCAGAGCTCCCCACTGGGGTGACCGAAGCTTTGTTGGCCTGCATCTCAGTTTGCCTTTTCCTTCTGCCCATCCCTGCTTCCTCTCCTTTCCTTTCCATGTGTTGATTTCCCATAAATATTTTATATGCCAAACTCTGTCTCAACATCCACTTCCTGAGAACCCAAGCTGTGATATCACTGTTAGAGAGGCCCTACTTAAAATCTGATTCCTGAGGACAGTATGTACAAATGCCTAGCACAGTGTTTACTTCCATTTCTGTTTACACATATGTGGTTCTACCTCCAATTTTCTGGCTTTGTCTCCTCCTCAAGATGGTGATTTCCATGAGAGTAGGGACTATCTCCTCTAATTTGCTGTACTCGAAGGGTAGTCTGAGCATCAACATTAGTGTCAGTTAGTGGATCTTATTAGTAAAGTGGAACTCTAGACCAGTGGATAAGAACCTGAATTTTAGGGGCTGGCCCGGTGACACAGCGGTTAAGTTCACAAGTTCTACTTCTCGGTGGCCCAGGGTTCACCGGTTCAGATCCTGGGTGCAGACATGGTACTGCTTGGCAAAAGCCATGCTGTGGTAGGCATCCCACGTATAAAGTAGAGGAAGATGGGCATGGATGTTAGCTCAAGGCCAGTCTTCCTCAGCAAAAAGAGGAGGATTGGCAGTAGTTAGCTCTGGGCTAATGTTCCTCAAAAAAAAGAAAAGAATCTGAATTTTAGCAAGACCACATCAAAGTTGATAAGCACTGTTCTATTAATTGGTGCCTACCCACAACCACTAGTCCAGGCCTGAGCGTATGGGAAGGGTGAAGACCTATTCCTGAAGACTGAGTGAGTTTACCTTAGGTGCAGGATAAGAAAGCTTCAGGAAGAGAAAGGAGCCTCTGGGTCCTAACCCTACTAATTAGAAATGGGAATCTTTCCTTTTGGAGAAAAGGCATGATACTCAAAGAAGGGTGATGACAGCGCCACCCAGCTGTGAAGGGAGCAGTCCTGGAGCAGTTTCTCATTCAACCACAACTTTCCTGCCCACCCCCCATCACTAAACTGGACATCCCTAATACCAAGACAGGCTTTGTGTTCACCTGTCTCCCACAGGTTCTTTAAATGCCTGGAACATATATAAGTGAATAAATGAAAGAAGATGAGATTCAAAGCTAGCGAACTGGTCAAATAAGCCACCGGCATGAGGAGTGACCGTGTGGCCTCTGAGCCAAGTCATGTGAACGACGACTTTGGCATTTCTCACTTAGACATAGCATAGAGACAGAGACGTACAAGAAGCCTCAGGTCAGCCATCAAAGAGGGACTGTAAAATGAACTGGCCGTACCTCATCATTCTGATAATCAGAGAAATTGGAGGAGGGAATGAAAGTCTTGGCAGGTCACCATCATCACCTGTCTGCACTGAACGGGTATATATTTTGTAGGGTTTTATGGCACTGCTGTTGGAAATTATTTGCATGTCTAGAGAAAATTTGGGGTCAGTTCACGCTTTCTTTTGCTTCTCCCTTTTACAAAGGTCATAGTCCAAATTCTGCTCTTCTCATCTGTAAACTATTTCTTACAAGCAGAAGTGAAGTGTTACTGTGAAGTAAGATGTCATTTTTTCGTTTGTTTTATTTAAGAAATGTTTCATCAGAATAGTCCAGGACATAGAACAGCAACAAAAAATATAAATCTCAAAGCTTAATACATCGAGTATTTATTTCTTATTCACACCACAGCACGGCAAGGGGACTACGGGTATCAGATCCCAGACTGATGAAGATGTTTCAGCATGTTCTTCCATGGTCACCAGGGGACAGAGATGGGAACAAATTGCACATGGGCTTTGACAGTGTCATCATGGAAGTGACACACATCACTTGTGCTTTCATTTTATTGGCATGTCACTTAGCCATATACTTACCAGATGGCCTACCATGTGCCTGAAAGGGACAAGAACCACAAATATTTTGTGGGCAACAAGAATGACTTCCACAGCAATAAATCTACCTCAAATGCCAAATGGTCAACGTCATTCTCAAAGACAACTGAGAAGAACACGATCCTGTGAAAGTGGGCAAATGGCTTTACCACACTGTCAATCAGTGAATATTTATTGAGCCATTACTATGTCAAGACTTGCAGTGGCAAGAGAACAAAGCCACTCCATGATGGTGGTTATATTTAAAAGGGAGACACAGGTAAAAGAAAAAACAAGTCAGTAGAGAAATAAGCCTTACAATGAAAGTGTTATGAAGCGTATATACAAGGTGGGTATGGAGGTGTGTGTGTGACGTGCCAGTGCATTACTGTTGCCCAAGCAGGCCGAGGAGGCATCCACATGGATGGGTGGCCCGCCCTGAGATGTTGAAGCCCACGTGGGTGAGGAGAGAATTCACACGGGGGAAGCAATCCCCTGCCAAGTGTGGAGTCCAGGTGGGGTGAGGAGAGCTTCCACATTGGTGTGGGTAGGTGAGGGGCAGCCCAGCACGCAATGTTGGATCCTGAGTGAGGTAAGGAGGGCATCCATGCAAGGGAACGGGCAGAGGTAGAAACCAGAGGGTGATTAGATACAGAGGGACTGATCAATAAGAAAACTAAGAACCATGGGAGCTTGGTTTTTCACTTTCAGAGAAGTACAGTAGCAATATGGGAAAGAAGAAAATGAAAAATGAAACCTGCGTTGTTGGATGGGAATTAGAGGTTATCGAGATAAACTCATAGTTTTGATAGACAGATAGATAGATTGTGTGTGTGTGTGTGTGTGTGTGTTATACATATTTACATTCTCTGGCTTGTCCACTGAGAACGCTTAGAAGCAGAAATATCAGCAATGAGCACACTGGCTCCCAGATCTTGGTTTCTAAGTACCAATATTCACTGAAAGGAACCAGAGCCCTGGAGAAAGAGCTGTTCTCTGTGATGGGGAAGAAAAAGTATAAAATGAGCCTGGAACTTGTTTTTGTGTAAGAAAGTCCTCAAAGAATAATAGAAACATGTTTTTTAAAAAATAAAACCAAACTGAAGGGGCTCCCTCTAACCAAATTGAGGACAATTTGAGCACTTAAGTAAATGATGATAGTAACAGATTTTAACCCAATGAATAAATGAAAAAGGAAATCAGAAGTTCATACAGGTACAAACAGACAGACCGACAGACAAATGGTTGGGTGATAAGTGGGATTATTTACACAGTCTCCTCCCTGTAAAATACCTGTTAATACCAAAGGGGAAAAGAGTAACGACAGTGCACAAGCCTGGGAGACACCACCATAATCTAACAATCAGGGGGGCATTATCAGTGATGGGACAAAGTGAAACCAGGTGCCACCAGCTGGGATGCAAGGCAGAGCTACTTCTGTGATAACCCTGGTGAAGATGTGCCACCTGAGTCCAATCACGAGGAGACAGACAAACCCAAAGTGAGGGACACGTACAAAATAAAACATGGACCTGTCATCCTCAACAGCGTGCAGGTCACAAGAGTCACCACAGATTGAGGAAAGGTCCGGACAAAGGAGTCTGCCAAGATATAACAACGGAACGCTATATGCGACATTTACCTGGAACATTTTGCTATAAAGGACATTATTGGAACAATCGGTGAAGCTTGCACAGAATTAGATGGTAATAAGGCATCACTGTGAATATTCTGATTTTTATGGTTTTATAGTAGCTATGTAGAAGAATTTCCTTGTTTGTAAGAAATACATACTAAGTACTTGGTGGCGAGGGGACACATTTACCCTCAAAAGATTCAGAAAAAAGAACTCAGCACCGTATGTGCAACTTTTAAACATTTTTATTTCTTCCAAATGACAAAAAAGATGCAAAGTTATACTAAAAAGAATGAAAAGATATTAGTGATATATTAAGAGTACAAGAAATTTACAGAGCTTATTGGTATGTCTCCAACTTTGTTTTTAAAAAAGGAACACACACACACGCACCTACACGTCTGCTGCATTGATGGTGATCATTTCTGCGTGGTAAGATTAGCTGTAGAATTTGAGGTGTCATTGCTTCTCTGAATCATCTAAAATTCACGACCATGAACAGGTATTCCTTTTGCGATGAGAAAGTCCTGCAAAAAGAATTGATGGGCCGGGTCCAGTGCTTTTGGGTTCTCTCAGCATCTTGGTTCTTCAGCCTCAGCCCTGCAGAGCTCACAGCTTCACAAAGGCAGCAAGATTAGGAAAGAATACCTACAGGAAAGAGTGTGACCCAGCTCCAGAGGCAATCCAAAGGTTTGCCTAATTTTGCCTGTTACACAGAAGGTATCTCCAGAATCCCCCAGGAGAGGCCCCTGTCACACTTAACCTCACAGTGAGCAAGCTGCTGCGTGTATTGCCAGCAGGAATCACCAGCAGCCCAGAGCAACTCTCTTGGCCATCCTCAGAGCAATGTAAGGCTTGTACATATTCAACAAGAATTTCCAGTGCGTAGGACGCCAAGGGGTTGGGTGCTCTCTCAGGGCCTCCATTCAGTCTGTTCTCCAGGATGGAGGGCTGGAAACTGTTAACAAGCCCTCTTGTCCTGTCACTCACACCCAGAGTTAACAAGTCCCCTCTTGTCCTGTCACTCACACCCAGAGTGGGCTGGGGAGAAAGACATCTGGCTGCCCTCCCAAAGCTGCCGTACCAAGCAGGCACTCCGGTTCCCACACATCAGGAACTCCATCAGCACCAAGAGGCTTCTGTTGAGAGCACCGTGGCAAGTTTTTAGCTATTGCTATCTGGAATTGGGGCAGACATTTTTATGGATTTTAAATAAAAAGATGGGTTAAGTTCAAATTCTTGTTTGGGACTGAATGACGACAATATTTGAAAAGTCACTCCAGAGCGTCTCTAACAGCCAGCTGATCATTGAAGTCACCTGGAGAAACTGCAACAGAGGACAGAGTTGTGGGCTCTGACCCCCACCCTATGGACCCCAATAAATCAGAGATGCTAGTGGAGTCAACAGGGAGAACAAGAATGATCTTTCCATTTTTACCCTACTCAGGGCAGCAGCATTTGCAATGTTTTTAAGCAAACACACATTAATTCAGTAATTCAGAAAACATAAGGAGAAAAAAAGAAACCACTGCGAAAATGATTCAAACAGATGTGACCTTTTGGGTGGGGAATTTAAAGAGCTACCTCATACTTGGAGACTCACCCATTTCACTCGAACTTAGTGGCTGCATTAAAAAGACAATGGACAATGACAGCCAGTCATTCCCAATTACAGTATCAGGAACAATCTCCCTCACATTAGCATGGCGCTTTATGCTTTGGAAAGCCCCAGCACTATTTTTATTTAAATGATAATACTCTAAAGGTAGGTAGTATAGAAACAACTAGCTTCAGACACCCCTGTGGTGCTGGCCAAAAATGCAGATTCCCTGGGCACCACCCCGGGTTTAAGGAATCAGAAATTCTGGGGATAGGGGAAGACATTGCAACATTTTTTTAAGCATCCCGGGGTAACCCTCTCAGGGAGGCAAAGCAGACAGGACAGTTCACATGCCCAAGGTCACTGAGGAGTGGACTGGGGATCCTTCACTCCGCTTTCCAACAACCCACAAAGCCACAGAGCAGAGCAATTCCTCGTGAACATGCTGGAAGCAGGTCCCGGAAAAGCTCCCTAGCCCTCCCTACAGTTCGCCATGTGTTGGTTGATATGATTTCAAACCCACTTGTTTATGACTTTAAGTAGAGTTGTTTGAATCCACTTGTTTATCTCATCCGTTATCATCGACAAGCACTCAGGTGCTCAGCTGACCACCACCACTTCTCGGGGCTGAGTGATAAGACCATGTGGAGCAGCAGCTATGGCAAGGGGATATTTTGACTACAAATACAGCAGGTTGTGAGGACTATTTGAGAGTTTTGGTCTGGACAGGGCACTCTTTGCTGACCTAAATCAACTCTCTGATGACCTTGGGGCATTAGCTCCTACGGTGGTAAGGGCGAGCCTCTTACTGGTAGTGGTGACGAACCCTACAGCAGCCCGTGAAGGAGATCAGCCTGCACACCAAAACCAGCGCCGTCATTCCCTAGCAAGAGGGGACTTTTCACGTCCACTTTGCACTGGTAGCTGGATGTCAGGTCTTGGTTGGTCAAGCTGTCTCTCCCAAGTGCCTCCTTCTACAAAAAGCTACACCTCAACTAAATTTGGATTTTATTCCTTTCACCTCCCTTGCCTGGAACAATACTGTGATTAATCTACCATTGGTTTGGAGTATGTTATTACTTTATTGGCTTATTAAGAGACATAATCCTGTGCACTATTGCCTTATGAAACTATTATAAACCTCACAGTGAATCTGCGTTAAATGAAATATTGGCAAAGAAAGTCTCAGTCTCTGAGCATAACTTTTGCCTCCGAAACAAAACAAGTTTCATCTAAGTCCCAGAAGACCTCCTGCTGAGCGAGATGATAAGGAAGCTAATCCTCTCTAACTCAGCCTGAGCCAGCTTCTTCTAGAAGCCATGTTCTCTTGGATTATGAGGGAAGTCCTTTCAGCTACACCACAGGAACTGTTTTCTGAAAGGTGGGTTGTCCAAGGCGACAACCCCTCATCATTTCAGTTCTGTGAGCTCAGACTCTAGCGGTAAGAAGAGATGGACACGCACATAGTAGGAAGCATGGCGTCGAGGCCCAAGGCTTAGAAATGGGTTGGGAAGTCAGGGAAATGGGTCCATAGTTATGTGAAACATGGCTGGGACCACCTGCACGCACCATGCCAGCTCTGTGGGTTGGCCCCAAGCCAGTGTGGAGGGAGAATATTGTGACCAGTGAACACGCTGCTTCTCTCCTCTTCTCTCCCATCTTTCAAGCAGGTGCCTCATTTTTTACTCATCTCCTCAGAAAACAAATAGCCTGTAAGACTTTCCCCACCTCGGCCATAATCTACTCAGACCCAGGACCAAGTAGGCTCTCCCCACTCACAATTCATAAGCCCCCTGAACTGTTGTCCAAATCCATGGTAGAAGGGGCTGGGGGCAAAAAAAAGTGAGGAGAAATTTTCTACCAGCCAATCCAAATGTGGGTGTGGACGTGGGGGTCAGAGGCAGAAGTCACAGAATATTTTTCGAAGCATTGTTTTCCCTAAATCTAAATGTATAGATTCATATTTAACCTGCCAGACTTGCAAGGAGGCAGTGTTTATTGGTGCACAAGAAGAAGGCTGACGCTCACGGAGAAAGAGTTCCCGTCACCTTCCATCTCCAGGTGTCAATGGGGACTTCCCATGGAGGGGATCAGGCCGGAGACCTCAACTCCAGGCTGACTCAGAGAAGCTTTGACGGGTACCGAATCGTCTAACAGACCCAGTGGGATATAGACCTGATGCCCCCAATTTCCCATAACCAAAGCCATCCTCCAGCAACAGACGTGATGGACAGGAGTGAAGAAAGTAAGCCTCTCCCTTCTCTCCAGGCTACCACTAACCTTTGAGGCACTTTTATGCAAATTAGGAAAAGGAATTCCTCACTAAAGATACTTCCATCTATCAGAAAATCATCATACTATGCTTGTTTGCTAGAATGTGACACTTTACTTACCGCCTTGTGCTAGAGAACCGTAGGAACAAATATACAAGTAGTTCTGTGATGTCTATGATAGAAGTAGGACACCCCAGGGATAATGCAGTGGATAATTCCCACAATTGTACGTGGCAGCCCTGTATCATTCTTAGTCATTTTAACAAGACTTGACCCTGAAAGAACGTTATGGTGAAAGCAACAAGCGGGTCACTTACAGCAGGTTGCTGTTTCAAAACTCCCAGATTGTTGGGCTCAATCAACACTAACATCACGCTCTGCTTTCCAGATCGCAGGGTTTCCACCCATCAAGAAGCATTGCAAAGAGGATTGGAACTTGTAGGAATGGTGAAGGAGCAGATTCAAAGTATACAGAATGTGGGACACACAGTAGGTGCACAATAAGTGTGTGATTGTCTACTAGTAAAAACTGGACATGCTGAAACCCCAAAAAGAAGTTTCTTGCCTTATTACCTTCCTAATGGACTTGGCCTCTAACTCCCAGAAAACCATGGATGACTTTGTGATTCTTGCCAACTTCAACTCACGGCATCGCACCAATTTCTAGCAGTCAAGGAGGACTTGGTATTTTTTCTTTAATTTTTAACAACCAGTTCAGTCAAAGAAAAGGAAATCTTGCAAAATAGGAATTTTTAATGGCTGTTATGGGCTCCATAGTTCCCTTTATGGATACTTATAAAATATTCTCTTATCTTCTGAGAAGGAAGAAGGGCAAAGCCCTGCCTCCCCGGAGACCAGCCCAGGAGGTTCTAATGCTGGTCCTAAATCTCGAAGGCTCCAAGGCCTCTCATGTTCTGAGGATCTCTCCTCAGGCAGACAGAGCTGGATGTGGCTTCCTTCCAAGCTCAGAAACAGCCTCCTTGAATTACTGAAATGTGGGGCGTTCCTCTCCCTGGAGAGAAGTTACCAGAGTCTTTTAGCAGCATTTTTCCTTACAATCAGGCTAGCCAAGAAACGGAAGGGCAGAATCTAGCACACTTTCTGACACTGCCTATGGTTCAAAAAGTCACCCTAATAAAGAGGAGTTGAAATCTTTGCTTGGGAAATAGCAGCCTTTTACCTGCTGAGAACTGACCTTAACACTCACAGAGAAGGAAGGGAAAAAACACGAACAGAAACCAGAATCAGTTTTCCTCTTTCCCATTTAATTGCCATGTCAGATGGCAATGGAGTTTCAGCATTCAATTTTTCCTAGGTTTTGCTGAATTTGTTTTTATCCTTGTACATTACTTCTTTGAATGCTTCTTATGCGAGCAGTTGCTCCACTTTTTACACTGGGGAAAAAAAGTCATGAGACTTTTTCACGGTAGTGTTAAAAATGCTAACAGTCAAAGTAAAAGCTAAGCTATTTTAAAAGAAATTCATGACTGTTTGTTTCTAAATAGCTAAGGAACTTAGAAGAAAATAGCCCCACACAACTTACAAAAGAGAGTTCGTTCCATTTGCGTAAACAAAGAGAACAATGTAGTCCCCTAGCCCCACCCTGAGAGCTGAACCAGGCAGATTGGGCATCCTGATTGGTTAAACAGGATAACTGTCCAGTCAAAGCAGGGGGCTACAGACCATAAAATAAAGAGATTTTCTTACATAACTCAGGGCCTAGAGACATTTTCTGACCTGAGTATGCAGTGTAGATGTGTTCCTTAAATTCCTTGGCCAATGGTAACGGCCTTATTTCCTGTATGGTGACACCCTAACCAAGACGATATAGCTTTGATGCTGGACGTCATTTCCACACCCGCCAGAACTTCCTTCCAACTTAACGACCTTTAGCCTCATTGAGTGCAAAGATTATCATACTCCCACCCAGAAATGAGCCCCAGGCCTGTTCTTGCTTTTCCATTTTCCTTCTCCCTGGAAGGCTACGCAAGAAAACCACTGGATGGACAGTCATTTTAGGCCATGGTTTCCTCTTGTCCTGAAGAAAAAAAAGTAAGGTGAAAATAGCTACTCAGCCTGCATTAATTTCCCCGCATTTTCTTCATCTTATTGATTGTACCTTGACATCAAAGCTGAAACATGCCAAAAAACAAAACAAAAAAACAGCAGACAGAGACAGAGGGAGAGGGAGAGCCCATTTCTGTACGCCTCACCGTGAGCACAGAGCTGTTATTTGCCAGAGTCGCTCAACTTCCCTGGAAAACAGCCAGACTGATGCCCTCTAGGGTCTCGTCAAAAATTCCAGTTCCTGGAAAGTCAGAGGGTCAAAATTTCTCAAGGTAACCCCATGAGAAACAAAGACTTCCTTAGCTCAGTACCTGTGACAATGTATTTCCTCATTGTAAATATCACCAATTGGACCTACAAATTGTTTCGAAAGGCTCCTGCTGTTGGATGAATTTTAAACATACTGACCAGCCTAATAGAAATTGCTGGTGTCATCGATCCTTCTGAATAAATTCTCTCTCACACACACACACACACACACACACACACACTTTACTCAATTGAGCAATGTCTTCCGAAGGCAAATGCCAAGTGTACTTAGACAGAGGCATTGCATCCCCGGAGAAGAATCACTTCAATTACAAAGAAAAGCAAGACGTAACTACATCTTTTTCACAACAAATTGCTGACAAAATGAGGAAGGCCACTAAGGGTTTTCTTCCCCACAAGAGAGCCACCTCCTGTGGGCGACTTACCTTCGTTTTCACGCCAGGGTTCCCCACATCCTTCTCTAGGTCAAGTCTTCCCGTGGTCCTTTCTCTGCACAAACTGGCAACAGACCCTGAACCTTTTCCCGTCAGAGAACAAGAGTCTCGTGATCACCTGCCTTAAACCCTCGGGCTAGCTGTCTTTGGCTCGCTGAGTTTAAAACGGGAATGATAACAGGGGCACTTCTAATCCTGGGCCACTGAAAGGAAAATGCGCTGCACCTGGATGGGTCGAGGCTGTAAGAACCATCTGGGGAGGGGCTGGCCCCGTGGCCGAGTGGTTAAGTTCGCGCGCTCCGCTGCAGGCAGCCCAGTGTTTCGTCGGTTCGAATCCTGGGCGCGGACATGGCACTGCTCGTCAGACCACGCTGAGGCAGCGTCCCACATGCCACAACTAGAGGAACCCACAATGAAGAATACACAACTATGTACCGGGGGGCTTTGGGGAGAAAAAGGAAAAAATAAAATCTTTAAAAAAAAAAAAAAAAAGAACCATCTGGGGATTTTGTTAAACTGCACCTGCCTGAAGCCCAGCACAGGTGACTCTGACGCAGGTGGTCTTTGGGTTTTACTTAAAGACGGAGCTCTGTACACTTTAGTGTGCCTAAGAACTATGGCAGGGGGAGCAGAAAGATCTTGTTGAAATGCAGATTCTCGCTCAGCAGGTCTAGCATGAGTCTAACCCCCGCTGGTGTCTCCAACAAGCCCCCATGATGGGAACACTACAGGTCCACAGACCACACTTTGAGAAACAAGGCTTTAAGAAACTGTGATGGAAGGTCTTGCTGTTCACTGTGTGGTACCTGGGCGGGCACCATCAACATTATCAGGGAGATGGTTAGAAGGACAGAATCTCAGGTCCCACCCCAGACCTACTGCAGTAGAATCTACATTTCATCAACCTTCCCAGATCATTCTTACGCACGTCAGTTTGAGAAGATGACACAGGAAAACTTCAGGATCAAATTCACAAAAAAGTTGTTCTCTGCAGAAAGGTCAGAGGGGGCAAAAGAAAAAGCACAGCTTTTTGAATCCAAGACTTTTGAAACCCATGTTAAAGGTAGGCCTGGATTAGAGGAGACAGAGTAATCTACTTAGAAACCAACTTCTTAAATCCCACCCGCTGGCCGGCCCCATAGCCAAGTGCTTGAGGTTGTGCACTCTGCTTCATGCACCAGGGTTTCGCCGGTTTGGATCTTGGGTGCAGACATGGCACCGCTCGTCAGGCCACGCTGAGGCGGCGTCCCACATAGCACAACTAGAGGGACCCACAACTGCAATATACAACTAGGTACTCGGGGGCTTTGGGAAGAAAAAGCAGGGAAAAAAAAAAAGAAGATTGCCAACAGTTGTTAGCGCAGGTGCCAATCCTTAAAAAAATAAAGTCCCACCCCCTTCCCGACCAAAGGTAACCACTTAGGACAAGAGTCCAGCTTTAGCTCCACAGCTCTGAATGTGAACCACTCTCATATGCTGTCACCTTTCTCTGTTTTCATTACTTCTCTATGGTCATTAGGTTAACCAATTTGGGGACCAATGGATTATCCCCATTCTGAGGATGGGGTTATAGGAATGGGGGATCATGAAAGCCTGTAACCCTCAGCCAGAAGGTGAAGTGGAACCATTCTTTTAGACCCCTGTTACTCCCTGCAAAGATTCTACTGTGTTTCTTGTTCAGAGAGATCTGAAAAGGGCAGATGTCAGCACTTCTATAAACTGGGTACCCAGGAAAGCATATGACACATTCTAAGGATAATTTAACCAACGCTGGTTGAAGAGGTTCATTTCCAGATTTAAAGCGGTGACTTGCTGAAAAGCAGAGGTCAAAAGAAGACACGTAGCTCTTCAGGTTTCCAGAAACCAAAAAAGAAAGGGGGAAATAGCCTTAAGTGGAAAAAAAAGAAAGAAAGAATTAAAACAAAATGTTAGTTAGATAATCAAAGTCTAACAGAATCGGGGGATTATGGAGAGCCCCCACAAAAGCAGCTGGAATCAGTGAGATCCTATGTACCAGCTCTTTATTCCTTTCAGTTTTGTTTCCTTGGGATTCTGTCAGGGGAAAATGCTTGCTACAGACAGTTGCTTGCATTTGCTGATCAACAGATGAAGGAAGAGTCAAAGCAGACAGGAAACATCTATGAAGGGGAGGCGCCGGCATTGATAAACGTGGATAGGGCCAACGCAAATACTGTGTTCAATTAGCATGTTTGTGGACTCAGCAATTTCTGAAAACTATTTTCAAGTCATAGAGGACACAGGGAACCTCTGGCTCCATTTCTGGAAATACTTCTGACACCACTGCCTCCTGCTCTTCAACTCTTGAGTGTCCCACTCAAACTCAAATGTTCTTCCCTTTGTCACACCAATCTCAACATCCTTCCATCTTACTTCTTCGCCTACATTAGGATTTTACATTTTAGTAATAAAGGTAAGCCCTTAGTTGAGCTTCCTTCCTGTGTACCAGGTACTTCACATATCTTATTTAATCCTCACAACCAAGTATTTCTTGTTTAGAAATGAAATAACGGAAGCTCAGAGAGGTGAAGAAACCTGCCCAAGGTCACAGAGCTGGGAAGAGAAGGTTGTAGAATTCCATTCTTTGTCCAAAATCCATGCTCCTCTGGCTCAACCATTCTGTCCCTTGTAGCTTTTGTTCCCTCAATTCAATCTTATCTTTCCAGCCACCATGTTCTGGGTAGCTCATACTTCCTAGAACCAGTTTGGAATAAGTACCCAAGGCTTTCATTCCGACCTCATTAATCAGATAGCTCATCTCTGCACTGGGGCCCCTTCCCTGTTGCAGGGCCCCTCTCACATCCCAGAGCCACAGCTTCTGTGCCTTTTCACATAGATTTTCTCTTGAAGGTTTTGAATTCCAATATATAAACACTGGAGCTTAGGAATTAAAGTCAAGCCCTTTGCCAATGTTCTTTTATGTTTAGAAAAATCGAGAAAAATAAGCACAAGTCCCAAAGGATGACCACAAGCATGTTTATAAAAGACTCTTCTACCTTGGGCTATTTTGTTAAGCACCAAACTTGCTCTGTCCCATCATAGGTGTCTCTTGGTAATTCCAATACTCTTGAGCCATTCTTCCAAAACAATGACTAACACTATATTTATTCAAGTATGATTCACTCTGTTGCAATGTATAGACACAAACTCTGAATACAGAGAACTATGGAAAAGGTTACATAAGAGCAGGTACATTTGCAGAGGATGCCACTCATATTTAGATGAAAGTCCCCTGTGCAGTATTGTTTTTCACATTACACAATTACAAAGGAGGAAAGATGTTTGACTGAAAGCCAGCTGGGGGATAACTTGCCAAGCAAAACATTGAGGATCCACTGCCAACATCTCTAGATAATTCTTCTTGGGGAAGGAGGGAAGACTTCCAGTGATGAATGACTGTTTTGACTTGGCGATTAATCACAATTATACTGAAGACCTGCCTGCATGTTACCTCCCACAGAATCCTGTAACACCTTCCTCGCTGCCACTGGCTATACAAGGGGTCCCCTCAAAATTGTTTTAATCGACTACAGAGCAGGAAATTGAGCCAAATCGCCAGATGAGACATCTGTAATAACAGTTCCTCCTAAAAAGAAGCCTGCAATCCTGTTTGTCTTTTAGTGTTGAGAAAAGGGCAGAACTTTTTCCCAAAGTCTTCAGCTTGAAAATAATGGTCTTTATGCTCACCACCACTCATTCACTCACTGAGCATCCTCAGGATATTTTAGGGGATCTCTTTTAACTTAACTTCCTAACAATAAGTCCTTCTGAAAGAAGAGTTTACTTCAGTTCATCGATTCTCTTTTGGCAAGCTCAAAACTCCTGGATTTGGACAGATTAAACACAGTAAAGATTTCCTATACCAATTCAGAGGGCATTCCCTGAAAATTCAGAAAGCTTCTCTTAAACTCCAGGATAAAGGAAGGAAGGAAGGAACACAGGAAGGATGGATTGCTGAGAGAGAGGAAATAAATCATGTAGAAGACGTATTTCCAAAACCAAAAGGACAAAACAATCCAACTAACATATATGAGCCTTTATTCTATAACAGAGACATAAATAATTTTCTGAATTCATATGACCTGTACAAAAGACAAAAGAAGATATTGCACTAAGTTCAGATATGAGATACTTGGATTTAATATGAGCTAAACAGATAAATATATACAATTTAAGGAGTTAAGGCAAAACCAGATGATACTTCAAACACAACAGAAGGTTTGAAAAATAGGTATAATTAAAAACAAGGGCATCCCATCTCCAGTTAATAAAGTAGTCATGTCTAAGGAAAACGAAAATCCCCCAGGTTTTTAATAAAGTGGTTATTATCAATCATGGAAATTAAAGTTGAGCAATAAAGTAGGAGATTTCCCGCAGAGGGGAGCTGTTTCGCCGAGGTTTGGGGATTGAGCACTTAGAACTCAGATAAGCAACTTTTTCTTTGTCAGATTTATGATCTATTCTTCCTATTAGAAAATATAATTTGGAAAATATGACTCTTTCACATATATAATTAAAATACAACTATGAAGCATTCTGTTTTTGTTTTCAAGGGAAGTCATGTTGGTGATCTCGTAGTCGGGGTAAATTTGCAGGCAAGCCATTCATTACCCTATTTGTAAAGAAGACACAAAGCCAGTCACTGAAAAACAGTCCCCAGTTACCCTAAGAGAACGAAACAAACTAATTCCAAAGGAGTAAAAACAAGTGTAACCAAGATGTCAACACAGCACACAGTTCTTTGGCAGTGTCACACCGACCGTTGATTGAAGCCAGAACTTTCGAGTGTTCTAATTCTCAGACCAGTTTCCAGTCTCTTAAAAATAAATAAAATTCCACATCTGCAACGAATTCAGTAATTCCAGGAAGTTAAATTCAGAATGAACCTCGCAGACAGCTTTGAACTGTTAGATTTAAGCATAGATAGGTGGTGTCTGCTGTGGGCCCCGATCCAAATATACTAAAACACACACACGCACAAAAATAATCTGTGAAACGCTGTATTGGTTCGGACAGGCCTAGAATCCTTAAAGAGAATCCATATTCACCCATGAGAAACCAATAAAAGACACCAATCCGATGATGAGGAAATGATCTTCCAATAACTCAGGGGTGGGCCGCCCCTCACCTGGATAAACATCTTGGAGAAATGAAATTCTATAGGGGGAACACCAGAAAGCCAGAGAACGTGGAATACTGCCAGCCTCCGACCAAGTTACCTTTCTCCAGTTTTAGGTAAACCTTATCCTCTTTATCTAGGTAGAGTAGGACGCCATTAGTGGCAGCTTCACGAGTAACGTCTTTGTCCCCAGCGAAGGCAGATATTACCGGTTTTCCGTTTAACATCAGGTTAACCTACAAGAAAGAAAACCACTGAAAAGTTCTCTTTAAAGTCAAAACATCTACCAGGGATAATGAATAATGTCTAAGATGAACAACCTGCTAAAATATCTGCTGTTCAGTAAATATAGCCCCTTCCTTTCAAATCAGCCAATTGTATGGCTAGACTGAAAGCTTTTCCATGGTAGTAAATCTGTTTACTAGATATTTATCCCTTTTATCTTAAAAATAATACTGAATAAACTAAATCTGAGGCTGATCGATTTATCGATTCACTAGGATATGTCACAGTGGTAGATGAGTGTGTAATCTGTCATTCACACGGACATAGTATACAGCACAAACATCGAGCATAAGATAAAAAAATTCTCCTAGAATCCCACAGACATGTATTGGTGCTATTGCTTGTTGGCATATTTGAATATTACAGGAACTAGCCCCACTGCTGCCTTTCAGCGTAAGGTCAAGCCCACTACCTTGGAAAGCACAATACAAAAGATATTGTTAACTACGGAATTGCAATTGTCAAGAATTCGCTAGCATCAGAATGACTGAGGATAAACTATTTAAAGCATTAGCATATCGTATGCTTTTTTAAAAAAAAGTACGTTGAATAATTGCTCCTTTACAAATTTCTTCTTAATGATTAGCAGTATCTCATAATTTTTAACAATAAAGCAAATTTGTTTCATCTGTTTAGTATGCACTTGTAAAGGTCTGATAGTCTTACAAGTTTTTCCTCACAAGTTCAAATAATTTTTTCACGTGCATTAAATGAAATCAACATCTTATAGAGAGATTTGTGTCCCTGAGTTTTTACTAAGCCGTGTTTTTTAAATGGTTGGCTGTTATCAAGATAATAAGTTCAATTGCTTATTTTTCTATATGCTTCTTGTTGGATGCATATAATGTGTGCATCTTAATCTTAATGGATGTTATAAAAAAGAAAATTGGAAATTAAGTATTTTAAAAAGAAACTATAAAGACGTTTATTTTTACAGTGAAAACACATCTTTGGATAAATACTTAAATACATAACCCACTACCAATGAACACTGTTGTTCGGGGGCAGAGAGGGAACAGGTCAAACACATACCTGGATTGTCTGGCTCTGGTAGACTTTAATGACATGAAAACTGAAACTGTAAATTCCTTTTCTTGGTGCTACAAAGACAGACTCCAGCGTGAAAAAATTACCCACGTTTACTAGGATCTACAAATAAAAATAATAAATAACAGTAAATTATTACAATATTTTCTTCAGTAAGTGAAATGTTTCCTTCTTTCTATTCTTCCTTCCTTCCTCCCTTCTCTTTCCTTCCTTCCCTCCTTCCCTCCCTTCCCTCCTTTCTTTCTTTCTTTCTCACTAACTAGCTTAAGAAACCATAGAGAATAAAATATTGAGTTATGTTCCTTTCCTCTTTAGTGACTTGGTAAATGGATTTATATACTGGAAGGTTCTTCTGTCTTTTAAATGGTATAGGAAAAAATTCAGTAACTGCTTTGCATTCATGCCTCAATTTCCAGCAAGGCCTGATGGCTCAGGAAACATCTAGGTAACGTGAGGGCTTATAAGCATTAGCTTTACCTTGATAGTCAGATAAAAGGCATCTGCCATGTATTTACATCCCCACCCTCTGCAAGTCTTCACAATGTCCAGAGGTGACGTTTCCAAGCCAGCCAATGACATCCATGGGCTCTCTGCAGTCATTCCTGGACACATCACACAGAGGCCTGGGCACTCCCGCCACCGTGTGACATAATCCACGACACTGAACAGTTGGTGCACAGAGCGATCTGAATGCCCGGCCCTCCTCTGAGCCTCCACCAGACCTCTCCTAAGATCCATGGCCATTTTTTTTTTTTTCATTTTTACGCCGTCTAGGCCTTAATTATAATATTTTGGCAATGACTCAGCCTTTGCAGGCTGCCAAACAGCAGAGCATGAATAAGGACAGACTGTGAAATTGGTGGCCTTCTCCTGATCCTCCCAGTGTTATCCAGTAGATACTTATCAATCACTTGCTCTTTATTTAAAGTTCAAGGGTCAAAAATAAAAAGTGAAATAAGGCATTGCGTTCCAAGAAAGCAACAATATATTTTGTATTCCAGGATGTTCAGCCTGGTTCTACTGGTTATGAAATTAACTCTGGATTTCAATACGTGACCTCTTAAACTAAATTTGTAAATGTCACATAGGTAAGTCCCTTCCTTTGAGAAAGAGAGAATGTATGGGGGGGGGGGTGCACTTGTAAAATAACTAGGGTTGTTTCCATTTCTCTCCAAGAAATAAATCTATAAGTGTTATTCAAAAAAATGAGATGTCCTATAAAGATGCATTTCCCCTATATCCATGGCAATCTGCTACTATCTCTTTTAAACATTGCCTTCTTGCCAATATTAATACATTTTCAAGATTTTTTTTGCATAATTTGCTAAAGACATACTGTTACCTCTGAACAATGCACCAGGATATGGTGATGGTCAGGAAGATGCTCCAGGCTCAACCCCTGACTTAAAATACATGTATATGTATAGTTTTATTCTGAGATTTTACCTTCTTCCAAATAAGCATTGATTCCTTTCTCTTGAGGATTGATGACTTTTCAGCAAGTCACCAACTATGCAATAATCCCCAGAAGAGGCTTTACAAAGATCTTTTTCAAGCACAGTTAAAATAATTTGAGGTACTTAGCAGGGACTTCCTGAATCAGATACAAGTAGCATAATTCATTAGCCGTAATGGAAATGCCTGATTAGTGTTGACTACACATAAGGCTGATGTTGACTCTACATTGTAATTAGAGCATCCAGGCGCATTGAGATTTATAACTAAATGTGTCTTGTTGTCTCTAAGATGCATGGCTCCCCGAACAGAAGAACAAACCTTTCTCTTCTTCTAATTGACAGAAAGGTCATTGAAAAGGATGTACTGTACAGAAGATAGTGCAGTGTCCACAGTATTCCAACATCTAACTAATGCATTGAAATACAAACCAGGGGTGGTGCTAGACTTTATTTCCATCAAGATGGAAAATACTGCACCAAAACCCCAAAGGGGCTGCTTAAGTCTTTAAAAATTACAGCTGTCTGATAGTAAGCTTCAGAGAGGCATTCTCTGTCTTTGGCCAGCTGGAGAGTGCATTACTTAGGGACAATTAAGTAAAGAATAGAAATGTCACCTCATCCCTTCGCTGGCACATCCTGCAGTACCATTTAACCTGTGCTCCTACACAGGTGGCTTTGCATACAACTGTGAACTACACCTGTGACTTTGCAATTAAGATTTCAGGTCCTGCTAGGGTTGAATTAAAACCCCAGAGTCAGTTTTCAGTTTTAAGACTCCTTGTTAAAGCTAAGTTGATATCCTGGGGTTTCTTATTAGCCAAACCCCAGAGCTCCAGGTCGCTAAAAAGAAGCCACAGATTTCATCAGTTCCTCTCCCATCCCCTACCCTCAACCTAAAAGTCTGTCTTTCCTCAGTAATTTGCAGTTCTCTGAAAGGAGAGGAGCAGGGGAAGGGAGAGCCCTACGGGAGCTCAGCGCAGTTGTCCAATTTCTTTCTCTCTCCACCTCTGCAACTTTTCTCCAAGTACCGGAGAAGGTCTGTCGGCTGCAGTGGCGCCTGCAACGTGTATGGAGACACTGGCAGCAGAAAGGTGGGAGAGGTCTGACCCCAGCCACGGCTGCCCACCCTCTCTGGCCACCTGCGAGACCTATGAAGTGTGTGTGGATCCCCGGAGCTCTCTTTGGGGAGAAGCTTCTCCACCCGGGAGACACAAATCATTTATCCAGCATCCGCGAGAGTACCGCGGGAATGGCCTCGGCGGCATCTGCAGAGGCGTCTGAGCCTGGGGACCAAGCTCTGGCCAAAAGATTGCGAGGTCCAGGCACCAGATTCCCGCCAGCTCCTGCGGACCTGTTGCTGTTAAACTTGTCCTGAGCTCTTGCTACCCGGCTCTGCACTCCCAGCCTCTCTCCCACCGCCCCCAGCAGCCTCTTTCCGAGGCCAGGAGGGCAAGGGGGCGGGATGGTGGTGGGAGAGACATTAGAAGTTGCAGACCCAGACATATTTGGGGAGGCGAGTGTTGAAATGATTTCCGACATCGCAATCAGACCAGCTTAAGGCAGCCCCAGTCTGAGCTGCCTGGAGATCGCCCCCACCCCCAACCCCCGGGGTCCCGCATCCCTGGGGTCTGACCTGATCAAAGTAAATGATGCGCGTCTTGTTGCTCATCTCAGACGGCTCGTGGTTGGTGCTCCGCACCGCCGAGAAGGCGACCTTGGAGTTGGCCGCCCGGACCGAGATCCCCAGAGGGGAGGAAGAGGAGCCCTTGGAGTCCGTGGCGGGGTTCGAGTCGCACACCACCAGACACTTGCCCTCCAGCACGATGGGCTCCGTGTCGTTCTGCGCCCAGACGGGCAGCCCCGGCAGAGTGAGGGCCAGCAACACGGCCGGCACCACGGACAGCGCCCGGCGCCCTGAGCCCATGGTGAGCCGCGTGGGCAGCCGCAGCCGGCTGGCGCTTCCGCTCGCCCGCGTCGCCTCCTACCCCGGGACCCCGGAGGTCGGGAAGATGCCAGTGGCTAGACCGACAGCGCTGCAGGAACGGCGGCGGCGGCGCGCACACTTCCACCAATTCTGTGGTTTGAAGTCAAAGTCTCCTCTCGCGCTCTCTCGCTGGCTCTGTTACCTTTGTCCTTTAAGGAGCTCATGCAGAACCCCCTACCCCACCCTCCTCCGCCCAAGAATCAGCTCTGTCTGGGGCCCCTGCACCCACCCTTACTCCTAGACATCTAAAAGTCACCAAACCCTCACATTCACACCTCGAAGAGGAAAATGATAAATTCTCTCTCCAAACCCAAGCACTCCCAGGTGAACCACGGAGCAGGAAAACCAAGGGGACTCAGAGAAGCCAGGGGCTGGTGAGCGCCGAGCGTTGCCGATGTCGGTCCAGTACGCGTCTGGCTTGCGGCAGGGTTGAATTACAGAGGCAGAAGGTGTTTCCCAGACTGAGAAGAACGCGAGGCTGTGTTCATGGCCAGGACTCTAGCGACTCCCGCTTTCGCTTGGTCAAAAATTCCCCAAAGCTTGGTGTCTCTCGGACGTCGGCAGGTAGGCAGCGGCTAGCAGAGTCCCCAGCACGGAAAGCACAAATTCACGGGATCAGTTCCAGGGCGCAGGGCGGCTCGGCCGGCGGGGTCCTCTCCTGCCTCTGCCGCACGCCCGGAGTCCCTGCGCACAACTTTCTCTGTCCTCGCGCAGCCGGGAGAGCGCGAGGCGGGCACACGCGCGCTATTTATAGGAGCGCAGCTTCCGGCCGGGTTGGCTTCTAGCTCAACCTGCGGGCTCCCCGAAAAGGGGGAGAAGGAGTCCGGTGACCCCAGCTGGGCAGCTCCCGCCTGGCGTTTAACGCACCCCGGAGCAAGAGGGGCGCACGGCGCTGCTGGCTGCCAAGGTCCGAGGCCACTCAGCCCAGGGGAGCGCGGTGCGGAGAGTGTGTGCCCAGAGAGAGGCGCCCACAGCCCTCCGCTTGCCCCAGCCCCGCGCCTGCTCGCCTGCTGCTCGGTCTGGGCCGGCGGAGGGGGCTGCGGCTCTCCTCGCCCCTCCCCAGCGCGGGACTCCGCCGCCGAGCGCCCTCCCAGCGGAGCGCGTTGCTGCCAGCCCCGGCTGCGGAGCTAGATGGGCGGCTGCGGCCCCGCGTGGCGCGCTGCCCGGGACCTGGGGACGACCGGCTGGCGTCCTGACCGCGCCGGGCCCAGAGCCTGCCCCACAGAGCCCTGGGGCTTGGCGAGCTCTGGGAAGCCTCGGGGCGGACCAAAGCCGACGGGGGCCGCTGGGAGGAGGTGCCTTACGCTTTCCGCTCCAGGAAGATGAGCCTTAGAAGCCACGGGGCCGCGCCTTGCCACCCACACCGCGAATCCACCCTAGGCAAGGCCAGAAAAAGAGTGAGAGAGAGTTCACTCAGCAAGAAGAAGTCCTCCGAAACCGAACCCCTAAAAAAAGTCAACCCCCCTCCTGAGGATACAGCACCTTTTCTCCCGTGGTGTGCTGCCCTCCCCTCTGTGCCACCCCACTGCTATCTTGGCCTCTGATTGGCAAGATGAATCTTCCTCTTCTGCAGCCACCACTGGGAGCAAAGGGCTTGTCTCTGTGGTCGGCTACCTAAACTTGGCCAAGGCACTTACCCTCCTGAGAGGGCGGGACCCTGCTAACTAAGGTCGCTCAGCCCTCCAGTTCTGTGATGTTTTGGGGACATGTCCCTCCCTTTCCAACTTCCTTTCAGACTTCCAGCTGCCAACAGCATTCCCATCAGTCATTCGGAGCGCCTGGAAATGTATTGACTAATTATTAATTGATGGGATGTTTGTCGAGCAATGTCCCCCAGATGGACAGCTCCCTAGTCCTTCCTGAATGAAGGACATCCTCATTAGCATGGATTCAAGCCCCTCCACGACAGAAGCCAGGCCTGCGTCTCCAATCTTGTCCCCATAAGGCCCTTCAGGAGGGCAGGGTATTGGGCTATAAGCATCACACTGCAGTTCCAATTGTTAAAATCAGAGCTACTCCTACTGGTTGGTATTTCCCTGCCTCCACCTCCTTATAATCTTGCAACTGAAGAGTTGGTGCCTGGAGCCATCGGGCCTCCAGATTCTGCTACAATGGGGCCAGTACCAGTTCTGATTGGCAGGTGCTCCTGCTGTGCTATTTGTTACAATGCTGAATGTCACTACTCTAAACTACAACTAAAGAGGGTGACCTGGTGCCTTCTGAAGATGGCCTTTGCTGCCTTTGTTACTCTCCTCCAGCTCTTCCCACAGTCAGCCTGGAGAGCAGCTGCAATTTCCTCTCATGTGATGCTGTCTTTGAAAGGCAGGTTCCTCTTTCTCTCCATAGGGGTGAGCGCTCTGCTTTCCTTGTCCAGGACAGCTGTTTAGTAACTAAGACCTGGGCTGTTCAATTTCAGGCTGGAAGGAGTATGAGAAAAAAGTCCTGTTGACTACAGAATTGTTAAATAGTCAATAAGCTATGTTTCCCCAGCAACCCCAATATATTCTCTCTGCATCCTTTTCTTCTCTAAGTATCGTTCTTCCTGCAAGAACTGAGGTTTAAAGAAACTTCTTCCTTCCCTCCTCTTACCCTCACCAAAAACACTCATTTTGTTGCCCCAAAATTCAGCAGAGTGACCATCTTAGGGACTCAATAATTGATTGTGAAATGACTGGATGCTTCCAGACAGAATGTAATTATCAGTCAGTCACCTTATAGTATCAACTGGTTTAAATGAATCTCTCTCAATAAATTTAAATTCAAGGCTTTCCAGGTAATTGGAAACAAAAGTCTTGGTTCCTTACTAAAAAAATGTTTAAACACCACATCTTCTGTCAACTCCTACTAAGAGAAGCTATCTGATATCGTGAATGTCAGGGTCCTGTCTCCCTTTCCTGCCACAGCTGATTGAACAGAGACAGCTCCTGGGTTCTAGGACTGTCAATCCATCTGACGCCAGAAGTCCATGACTTGCATGTCCTGATGCAGCCAGAGGAGTCAGGGCTGCTCGATTTTGTCTCTCTAGGATCTGAATGAGACACTGGGACGGCTTCCAGTGAGCACTGGGTCCTGCAGAGGAGAGGTCTATAGTCTCCTCGACTAGCCACCTGCAAGGAGGAGTGTGTTGGGAGAAATAGGAGGACGGCCCACACTTGTAGACAGAAGCCGATTCTGGACACTGTGCACTTCTGAGAGGTGGAGGGAGTGAACAGGGAATCTCCAGTTCATAATGCCTGCTCCCAAGAGGTCCAGCAGCACTTCCTTCTAACCTTGGGTTTCTTATGAGCCTCCTGTATCCTTGCACTAAATCTCACAGCACTTGAGCTGGCTTTACCATCCTTGCCACCTAGAGTCCTCATTGGAACAACATCCCAGAAAGCAGACCACATAAGCCCATGCATTTCCTGCCAAAAGACATGAACAAATCCAATCCCTTGCCTGTGGGAAATGTTTCCCTCACACTTTGAGAAAGGAAGAATCACCTGCTCCCCACACCCTCCACTCCAGCCCCAGCATCCCCAGGAGAAAAGAAACGGAACCAAGTCCGAGTCTCATTCCAGCCACAGCACAGATCTGCTTCTTTCTTTCTTTTCTTTCCTTTTCTTTCCAGTTTCAAATGTACTGTTAGGAAACCTAGTTGTGACCCAAATGTTCCCCTTTTCTGAGATTCCCAGATTGATGCCCAGGAATTTTGTTGCTAGACCTATAGTGATTTCCCTTCTCTGCACTTGGGCTCAACTTAGAGTAAATTAGTAAGTTAGTAAAGTAAGTTAGAATCTGCACTGGTCTTGCACAGGGAAGTGATATTCCTGTGGTAAGTAAATTCCAAGACTGCTGGTCTGACCACCACTTAGAGAAACCAAGTTTCAAGCAAGCCCAAGACAATAAGGATCCATGAGCAATTTTCTGTTTCTGAAGAAAAGGTCTCAAAGAAGGCAAAGACAAACACACAAGGTATTCAGCTCCAAGGGTCTCACCTGGAAAATAACCCTGTTGTTGAATGAAAGAAGACCCACGCAGGATGTAGCGGGCAGAACCTTGGGTCAGTCATGCAGAAGGTGGAAAATCGAGAGAGAGAGAGAGAGCAGCAAGGCTCATATCATACCCAAACGAAGGACCACAGGGTCACTTAATTACCCTTCGCTCTCTACACTGATAGTTATCAATCCAAGCAAATGCTATTCCTCAAGGGAGAATAAGTAGTTTAAGGAGAAAAAGGCTCTGTGAGTAACCAATATGTGACTACTGGCAAGTTTCAGAGCAGTGTTGAGTAAATCCTCAGGACTCCCTCTGGAGACAGCCAAATCACTGACTTGTTTTGTAGGGAGATGGTATTGGTGGGGAAAAGTAGCTGGATGATTTAAAAATCATTTTAATTGAGTTTATAATTTAAAAATTGTTTGAGATAGTTGATCTACAACGTCTCCTCCCATCACCACACTGGTCAACACAGTACATGTCTAAGATGTCAGCAAGCAGTCGGACTTCTTGGTTAGGGCTGCAGACAGGTTTTGATGCCTCTTTTTGGCCTTCCCATAATACCCTATGCTTGTCCCAGTCATTATATTTATCCCAATTTCTGAACTCGTTGATTTATTTGTTGTGTTCTCCATGAATTATCAACCCCTTGAGAGCACAGGATTGAGCAGAGAGTCAATAAGCAAAAAGAAAGTTTACCGAATAAAGTAACTTAGCATTGCCCTTATTTCTCATAAGGGAAATAATATACCATTTACTCACTATGATATAAGTGTGATAGGAAAAATAAAATTCTTTCAAAAAAGTTTAGGGGCTTGAAATGTTTAATCCATCCTTAGTTACTAAGAATAGAAGGCCAATGAGGCACAAAGAGAATTTATTGGAAGGACCCTATCTCACAGAGTGCAACGGCAGAACTGAGCCTTGGGAAAGGAAGGAAGCCCTATGGGTAACCCAAAACATTGCCTCTGCGCTCCCTCTCCCCGCTCCCCATCTGCTCCTCCTCCCCGTCTCCCCGTCTCCCTCTTCTCTCTCTCTCCCTCTCCCCATCTTCCTCTCCCTCCCCCCGCAACTCTATCTCCACCTCCATCTCTCTTTCTCTCTCCCTAACGCTCTGTCTCCATCTTTATCTCTCTTCCCTTGGCACATCTGTGTTATTCTTTTGCTCACTGCATCCTAGCTTTCTCTGAAGCCTACATGATGGGCAGTGGCAATTGACACTCTCAATTTTACACATGTTAGATCCATGCACCCAGAGGACACCCCAAAATACCAAAGAAAAGACTCATTGCCCCATCTGTATCAAATGCCCACCCCCTGGCACAGATTTCTGTGCACACACAACTGACTCCCAGAAACCAGGAATGTCACAGGAACAGGATCAAGGGGAGAGGAGAATTCCTAGAAAAGTGGTATAAGCAATATGTGGTGAAGTGAAAAGAGAAAAGTGGACATTCATTTGTATGGTGTGACTCTCTGTTCGTAGTCTGTAAGTCTTTGAAGATACAGGTACGTTTGAATAAGCAGAGGAAAAACTATGAAATGCTAGACAGCGAACCATCAACTTTAGAGGATGGAATAGAGGGAAAGGAAACCCCGTTAATTTGACTTCAGATGCTTATTGTTTGAATGGTCACAGAAATCATATATTACATTGTGATTCACATTTAAAATAACGTTTTTGGGGCCAGCCTGGTGGTGCAGCAGTTAAGTGCACACGTTCCGCTTTGGCAGCCTGGGGTTCGCCAGTTCAGATCCCGGGTGTGGACATGGCACCGCTTGGCAAGCCATGCTGCGGCAGGCATCTCACATATAAAGTAGAGGAAGATGGGCATAGATGTTACCTCAGGGCCAGTCTTCCTCAGCAAAAAGGAGGATTGGCAGCACATGTTAGCTCAGGGCTAGTCTTCCTCAAAATAATGATAATAATAATAATGTTTTTAGGGGATAGATGCTGGGCAGACTATCCAGCAAGTATTTACAACATTAATTTTTTCTTCATAATTTAAACAAAGTTTGGAGCGAAAAGGAAGTAAAATTGTTTCTCCTAAGTGGCACAGGTTGAACAGCAGTTCTCTTTCTTTTGTTATATTGATCGAACTCTAAAAAATCATTCACTCAAAGTCTAGGAAGATGCCCAGACATATAAAACCTCACAGTGCACATTTAAGAAAAAAATTACACTGCAACTGGTAAAGCTCACACATAGTATCAAAATTTCTGATTACATTTTAGATTCAGCTCGGCTCTTTATAGAACGTGTGAGCACTGGGGAAAGCCTAGCTCGGTGTCGGCACATGCTCCGTGCCCAGCCATTGTTAGTTTCTGTTGCACACAGTAGGAGGGTCTGAACGTAGGGTCCTCACCAACGGCTCCTACTTGTGAGAATCTGCTGGGAGGGTTACTATCAAGGCAGACTCTCTGTCCCTACTCTGAGATGATGGTTCTGCCCATGAACTGGGAATATGTTTATTAATTAGCACCCAGGTGAATCCAAAGCAGATGATGCTCTGACTTTGTAGATGCTGCTGGTGGGGTGCATCCACCAGGGGTCCATCTGCCGTCAGACTGTCTACCCCTTGTGTTGAAAACAGGGTATTTAGATTAGGCTTCATCTCCTACTAGCTTTATGACCACAGGGCAAGTTTAAAAACCTTCCTTCAGCCAGGAAAATTGCAATCATAAAAATAATACCCAGTCCATAGCTCATTGTGGGGATTGAAGAGGGAAATGTAAGCAGGGCCCTTAGCACAGTATCAGGCATACTAGAGGTGCTTAACTAAAGGTAGCGATTATTATCATTAACTTATGGAATCTCTGAATGACTACAGGTGAGCGGTGCTCTGCAGTTCCCTTGACCGAGGCCCGTTAACCGCTGAAGAGCACTGGCCACAACTCGACCTCACAGACATTATCACGGGGGAGAACGCGGCGTGCCCAGGTGTGGAAGAGACTCAAGGTTCAGATACCCAGTGCAGAGATGATAATCAAAGCCAAGTTCGTGGGGCAAGCCATTGGATGAGTGCCCACATTCTAGAGCCATGAGGCTGAGTGAGTTCCTCGCCAATAACTCCCCATGGCTGAAACTCTCCAGTGAAGGTAAGGCATCAGGCAGGCTGTGAGCCCCCTGCAAGGATGGATGAAGAGTTTAATTTTCTTTTTATTTCTTTCTTCCCTATTCTCTTAATCACTGGGCCTCATCACTCAGAGTGTCTGAAGGAAGCATTTAGCAGAAAGAGAGAGACTCTCCAAAGTGAAAATTACACCGAAAGTCAAGAACAGCTGGCCAGAAACAGTCATCACAAAGCAACAAAGGAATCAGGGAGCCATGCAGAGAGGGGAGGAAAATACCACAGTTGTTAAGTACCTGAGGGTACTTAGGGCCAGCAGAGGTATCTTAAGGACCTGGCAGTGCAACTATTTATTGGGCAGCTGGAAGGTCCTAGACACTTTTAACTTTCCCAAGTTTAACAGGAGTGTTTTTGAGGGAAGAGAGAGAAATAGCTTCCATCCAAAGGTAGCTCTCCCCGCCACTGCACTCCACTTGCCCCTGCCAGGAGGGAGTGCGAGAGGGCAGCCTGAATCTGCTGAGGCAGCCGCTCGGCTCAGCTCCCGCTGCCTCTCTGACATGAGCGTCTTGCATCATTGTGTGTGCTTCTGGTGTCTAAAGAGAGGTATTTTCCTACAACATGGCCACTAAAAGCAAGCCAACCACTTTATCTGGTGCTCAGCTGAAGAAGCAGCAATCTGTTTCGCCTCTGAAGGAAAAACTGGCTGTGGAGGGCTCCTTGAGAGCTGGCGTGTCAGATACCACGGTGAGGATTTCGAAGGATTTTCAAGGGTAAGTTTGACTGAGCAGTTTTTCCCTTGTGCACTAACCTGAGAATCTAACCCTCGAATACAATGCAACTTCATTGTTTTTTTCTTTAGGGAAACTCAGTTACTGATAACGTCTCTCATTTGTTTGCCACCCCTCATCTGAGAGACAGATCTTACTACCCCCATTTCATATTGAGGAAATGGAGCGTCTGAGAGGCTGCTGCCAGAGGTACTCCACTCGTAAGTGACAGGGTTAGATTTGACTGCAGGGCACCTGTCTTCACGGCCAAAGATCTTTCCCCTCAGACCACAAGAGAAAGATTGAAACAAAATGCAAGGGCCTGGGCCGGCCCTGTGGCCGAGGGGTTAAGTTCGCCCACTCCACTTCGGTGGCCCAGGATTTCGCCGGTTCAGATCCTGGGTGCAGACATGGCACCGTTTGTCAGGCCACACTGGGGCGGCATCCCACATGCCACAACTGGAAGGACCCACAACTAAAAATACACAGCTATGTACCGGGGCGCTTTGGGAAGAAAAGGAAAAATAAAATATTAGAAAAAAAATGCAAGGGGCTTTTAGTATATTCAGCACCATTTTTTCTCAGTTAATGACACCAACTTCAGAAGAGAAACTGACTGTATTTCTAGAATTACTAACATCAGTAGAGAGCAAGCGGAAATGAAACTTATCGCAGAGGAAGACAGGAATCAAATCACAGAATTTTTAATAAAAGCTGTTGACCATAAACCCGAGGTAGGGGAATATATGTATATGTATATACACACACATATCTACACGCATATGCATATATATTGAAATATATACTACATTAAATATAGCTATTAAATATACATTTAATTAGACAATTAGAGTTAGCTCATCTTATGACCTCATAGCTTTATGTGCTTTTCATCTATAGCATTTTCCGGAGGTGCAATGTTACTTCCCTACTATACTGTCAGCTCCAAGGGCAGAGGTGGGCTGATTCTTGCCCACCATAATCGATTCCCCGGAATAGTTCCTGGCACATGGTAGAGCCGTTTAGATATTTGTTGAAGTAATGAATAAAGTGGTGTAACACAGATTTTAACTTTGGCTACCTTCTCCGTGTGTATTCTAATTATAGCACTAGATAGATAGTTTCAAAAATTGACTTATGTTTTCTCTACTGCTCACTAATTATTTATGATGTGTCATAAGCCATCCTTCTGTACGTGGAAATTGAATACGTTTCTTGGAAAAGTGCTGTAAGTAGCCTTTCTTGCCCTGGACACCCATTTTCACAGCTGTTCCTTGTTTTGCATTCTTCATTCTGGGTTAGGAGCATCTTTAGGCCATGCTATCAGCTCAGCCACTTTCTCATCTACCACTGGGGTTATGAGAACGTGTCTTCTTCCCTAGGTGGTGGGCTCAGTGAAGCAAAATCCGCCCTGCTCTGTCCTTCGCCTGCTAATTGGGCACCTGCAGGATTCTAGGAACAAGTCCAAGGTGACTGGCTATGGCTTCTGAATCCACTGGCTTCTGGCTATTTCAGCTGGCTGTGAGCCTCCCGAATGACAAACAATACACCAACTAGCTTGACTTTCTTGGCCATCTGTCTGTTGGCTAAATAACTACCTCTTGGAAAGAACGACTCATCACTTAGGCAGCTGGTGTTTTGGTGATTGACTGAGCTGCACGACTTCCGGGCTGGGTCCCATATTTCCCGACCACAAAAAAAAAAAAAAAAAAAAGAATTTCACAGGGCTTTGCATGGGCTTTGTAGAGTCATTATAAAGCAAAATAGATAAGAAAAGCAAAGTGAATGAGGAAATGGATGGGCTGTGCTTTAGAGCAAAGCTTTTTAAAGCATGAGTCACTGAATTTTTCCCCTTTGTGGCTGTATTTCATTCTCTCTCCCTTTGGCCTTTCCATGTTTCCTCTGCTTTTCTTCTTTTCTAACCCTCTTCCTATAATTTTTTCCTAAAGTTCCTAGTCTTATAGTCCATTCAACCAATATTTAATTAGGGCTTAGCGTGTACTAGGCAAGGGCAGCAAATTCCAGTGCCTTCGGGGGCTGTGGTGGACACTTGCTGTTCCTTTCGGTTGCTCAATATCAGAAACCCCTCCTATGTCTGGGGACTCTTCCTCCTTCTGAAGCAGAGCCCGCCTCCCACCATAGAAGCTGAAAGCAACAGATACTCATTTTCCAGCTTCCCTCGCAGCTGGGGTGCAAGCATGTGCCCCAAGCTCTGCAAATCAGACTCACCCACCCCAGACACTGAATTAGAAGACCTCACAGAACCCCTTCTAGGGAACATGGCAGCAGGTGCAGTGGTTCTGGGGCTGTAACCAGCATCCCCTATCCAGAGCAGGTGATACATGTGGAGCAGGCTGGAGGGTCTACACTCAGCAGCCACACTTATCCTGTCTTGGTGGTCCCAGTTCTTTAGCACAAACTGAGCTGGGGTGTCATTCCTGGCTGCATCACCTCCAACCTGGTCCTCCAGTCCTCTAAGATATTCTGTGAACCACTGAATATATTTTAATAAATTCCTCTTCTACTGAAATTAGTCAGTCAGCTTTCGCTGTTGCAGCTAAGAGTCCAGATGGAGACTGAGGCCAATCAGGGGCCATAAATGGGTGACATCAACAAGACTTAACTGTGAAAAAGTGGAGTGCCTATGCCTCATCTCCAGCAGGCAGCTGCTAGTAAACTTTGCACAAGGTGAACCTAGTAATGCCAGCTATTTGGTTTTTTAATAGAAAGATAAATTCAGATTTTTTGGTGAAACCCCCACTCTTAGACGTTAACAACTAGTTCAAAGATGTTTGTGGGTTAACCAACACATGATTATAGACTACACATAGCTCCAGGATTGCCAATTTGCAGCCTCTTCACCTTCCTTTTTTTTCCTTTTTCCTTTTAAGAAGCATTTCAGAATATCTGTATTGAGTGGCTTCGTTGTAGTAACTTTCCTATTTCCTGTTTGAGCTCTACATTTTACAGGAACTCAGGTAACTTAGACTTAAGGAGAAAACTGCTGGGGATTAGGATGGTCTGAATAGTAAATAACATATGTTCATTCTAAACTACCACCACAGCCCACACGGTCCTGATCAAACCCATCCAGACAATCAAAATGTTTGAGTCATGCAAAATCTCCAGCCTCTGATAATGCCCTCTGTCTCACAGAAGCATCCAAACCATCTCCTGATGTCCCGCCTCTGACAAGGATCACACGCTCTCACCTTAACCACAGGCGTTGCTGTTCAGTGTCACACCAAAGTCTTAGAGTGGTGCATCTTGTTGGTGAGACCTCCATTGAGACTGTAGCTGCAAGGGAGGCTGGTCAAGCATATTCTTGGCATTTTCAGCTTCTAAAGTGGGAGGTCATACTTCCTCTCACCAAGACTCATGAGATGTCTAATTCCCCAAACATAGAAAGGGGTTCAGATGCTGGTGGCCAAACGTATGGCACATCTTCATTACCCTCCCTTACAGTGCACTTCTGTGGCTCTTCTTCACAGTATCCTTCTTCAGACAGGGTTCTGGTTTCCATCTTCAAGCCTGATTCCCCTCCTGCCTCTCCATCAGCATAGGCAGAATCAGACAATACTTACCAAAAATAGACTATGATTTCTGAATAATTTAAGTGCAAATTAAATATTGCATTACGAAAGTACACTTGGCTCAATCTTTCTTTTAAGATTCTACGCTTTATCACCCTACTAGAATTGTACTCACTAGTGTTTCCCAAAGTAGGATCTTTATCAGGATAACCAAGAAAGCATTAAAAATTTTTAGATCCAGAGGGCAGGCCCAGACCTACTGAATTAAATACTCTAAGGATAGGGTCCTGGGAATCTGTATTTTAAAGTTTCCGTGGCAATTTTAATATTCAGTCTGGTGTGGATATCTTTGAATTGTGAAGATGGGGGTGGTACCCTTGGATTAAATTGAGGTTGCTTAGCATGGTCGGTGTCTTGTTTTTACATGCAAGCACATGCCTTTCCATGGTAAGTTGCTCCCACTCCACTTCAATGTCATGGCTGACAGGGGCAATGCTGATCATAATACCCTCCCTCTGTTCCCAGCAATGGGCTTGTGACCCCAGACTAGCCAATCACACTACCCCATGCTCATGGCCATGGTGGTTGATCCAGAGATGAGTATATCACCTAAGCAAACCCAAACAGAGTCGTTCCATGAGGATTTTCTATTTGGAAGCAGAAGAGAAAGGATCCTGCCTTAGCCTTCAGAGTCAGGCATCTGGAAGGGCAGCAGTTGAGGCCACCTGATGGCAGTTTTCTTTGACAGCAGTGTTACAGAATTATGCCAAGATAAGGAGGCTTAGACAAGAAATAGAGATAAGGAGATGAAGTTTTTCTTATAATGCCTTTGACCACTCATACACGAGGCACCCCCTCCATATCAGGATTTGACCAAATGGAGCCCCCTGGGAAAGGCAGTCTCATGTGCACAGTCTTTCAGCCTCCTCTCTACCACATAAGGATGGCTTGGGCCTGGAGCACTTCCTTCTCGAGACATAAAGACTCATCACAGCCTGTGCCAGGCTTATCTCCTCATGTGGGAATATCTTTCCATTTCAGACTCAATATGTGCTCCTTTGTCTGCTTAAGTGTGTGTCACAGGGAAGCTGGCCAATCCCAGAGCTATATCTGTCCCCTGTAGGAGAGACAAAGTTGTTCTGCTGCAGCACAAGAGGGGTACATGCAGGTCAATGGCCCTGAGTTAGCTGCTAGGAGGGACCCAAGGGCCATGGGGACCGATACCCACTGAAGTTGATCTTCTCTCTTTCCCATGTGAGGAAAGCTCATTCTGTCCAGTGCTTGACTCCATTACTTTCCCCTTGATGACTCTGATACCAAGATGTAGCAGCCACAAGTGTTCGGACTTCTGCTCCTGGTGACAGGCAACAGATGCCACTTGCTCAACAGAGCCCATACATTCTTTTTATATTTAAAGTGGATCAAGTTGGATTTCTTCCCCTGGCAACCAAAATCTCTGGAGTGAAAGGGTTGTATTTTGCTTTTAATAGAAAATAGTAGAAGGATACAAGGGCAAATGGATTCTCTGCATTTTGATAATCAACATGAAATGAACATTTGCCTACTAATTCTTTAGTATTCTCAGCTCTAACCAAGAAGCCTTGATTAAGTTTATAAGAAAGTGTGAATAAAGAAGCCAATCTGGCTTGATGCAGTGACAAGAAAGGGCTGTATGGGGTCAAAGTGACCCCTGAGGGCAAGGAAGTGAGGACTTCAGCCCAAATGAGCTGGGGAAAAAATACCCTTAATGAAGACAATTAAAACGATGAGGTGTAATCAATAACAAGTCCAGCAAGAACCTTTATTTCCCAGATCTTTGACCAAAGAAGCAAACGCTTGCAGACTGAACCTCCAGTTGTCCTGTGGCCCAGCTTGGCAGGCACAGAGAGGAAGCTGAGCCCCAATATTGAAGGGAAGTATGAATGTTGTTTCCATCACAGATGTATGTGGGACCTAAAGATGTCATTCCAAAGCCCACCAGTCCAGTCCCCCTAGAGCTTGCTTTACAACAAGTTGGTACTAAAGAAGCCAGACTCATGTGCAGTTAATGATTTTACAGGGCTTGCCAAAGCCGCACCAAAATAGCCTCTCAAAAACTCAAGTTCACTTTGCTATGGAAACACTGTGTGTCAAACAACAAACAAAAAAAAAACACACAGGAGCTATTCTCAAGTTCTATACAAACTGTTGAATCTGTATGTGTGTGAATGTGTGTGCACATGTGCACAAACACACACCCCCACACACACACCACACACATCTTGGAAGAAGCCTGTGAATGCTCATCTCTGGACTGCAGATTAACACGAGGTAGCTTTTTCCCAAGGGAAATGGTTGAAAAATACCTTCATAAAGAGGATCTGAGAAGTCACTTTGCTTTGGTCTAGTGGGGAGGGGGTCCTGTTTGATAGACGAAACACAGGAGAGAAAAGTGTCTCAAAGTTCCCACTCCTCATTCAGACTTTCCTCCTAGCTTCCTTCCTGGGTTTTCAATGCTCACTTCCCTACCTTGAGTACCCACTTCCTCCCAAATGCTTGAAGTCCCCTTTCCTTTATTTTTCTTTTAGTCAGAAAGTTCTGAAAATCTTTCTTGGGAATAAATAAGGCATCAGTATTATAGTCCCACAACACAGTGTCTAATCTAGGATGAGAAGTCAGCAGAAACCGAGCATGTGCCCTCTCTAGAAGGGGAGCAGCACTTCTCTAACAGTCCCCTGGAATTGATCCTAGGAGGGGGCCTCCTCTGCTACTCCGTCTTCACCACCATCACTCTGGTTGACACCACCATGTCCCACCTGGGTACTGAAGAGCTTTCTAACGGCTCACCCAAGGTGATCCTCTTCTCTTCCAGTCCCCTCACTGATGCCACAGGGATTTTAAAAATTCAACTTTGACAATATCATTCCCCTGAAGAGAATGTTTCATTAGTTTCCCATTACCCGTAGATAAAATCCAAAGTCCTCCCTTGTCCTACAATGTCCACTCACCCCCCAGCCTCAGCACAGAGCACGCCCCTCTTTGGGCTCCACTCTCCATGTCCAGCCACAGAAGCTGAGTATGGCCCTTCACATCCCACTTTAACCATTCCCATCTCCTGCCTATATGCACACAGGTCCCTCTGCCTGAACTGATTCCGCCCCCCCCATGCCTACCGCTGCCCCTTCACTGGGTCACTGCTACGTTTTCTCAGAACTGCTTAAATGCCACTTCCTCATGGAACCCCTCCCCCTGTCCCAGAATGCCCTCACCTCCAAGACCCACTAGGTTTGGTTTTCTTGTTAATTGTCACAATTCTCATTAATCACATATTTAATTTTCTTACATTTTATAAACTTCATGAGACCTATGATCATCTCTGTCTTGTTCAGAATTGTAATTCCTATGTCCCACACAAGGCCTGGCACACAGTAGGAATTCAATAATTTTTTGTTGAATGAATAGGTGAATTAATTGATAGTTTCAGGAAATTGGCACCCTGGCCATAGATCCCTTAAGGGATAACACCTTGGTTCTTCAGCTTGTTGTATCATGTAGCATGGTGCACAGGTTTAAATCTGCATGACAATAAATATCCTGAGCCAGAATGTAAGTGTCTGTTACACCCAAAATGTAAATGTCTGTTAAGTCCCAACTGAAATATTGTCCAGACCTCTGCCCTGAAGATGGGGGCAGGGAAGGGTGAGCACAGGGAACAGACAAAGAGGAAAAGTTATCTTTGGAGACGAACTTAAGAATGGAGAGTGAAAGACTCCAGATGCCTCATCAAGACACACAAGGGCAAGATATTAGCCAAGACAGCTTGAAGAATCCTCCTGGAGTTAGAAAGTAGATTTGACCTTGGCAAAGGCAATCAAAGTCATAGAAGAAGGGTCACAGGACACAACTCCAGTACAAGGTTAGGGACAATGTGGGAGAATGGGCCGCACATTTAGTCCGTTAGCAAGTGAAGAAGAGCATTGTGGCAAGTGATTCAGAATTGAATCCAGGAATGGAGAGTATTCAGACTGGGCCACAGTGCTCACTGTGTTCACAGAACCTGCTTTAGAGACATGTTGGCTCAGAGGAGCCGTGTTGGGCTGGACTTCATTCTCTGTGGTTTCCTTGAGTCCTTCCTCTCTCCTCCTCCAAAGACAGAGAGCAACCTGTGTTCACCTCCTTCATTGCACCCAGCAGATTCTGACTCAGGTGAGAGTGGCCCCTTGGGTGTCCTGGCTAGCCCAGGAGTGTGCTGAGGTCATCTTATTCGCATCTGTATCTCCTCCCTATCAGAGGAGAAGCACAGTGTTTGACACATGGAAAATGGAATCACAATCTCTCCCACTTTAGAACATGGTGATGATTAATTTTATGTGTCAGCTTGACTGGGCTAAGGGATGCCCAGATGGCTGGTAAAACATTATTTCTATTGGTTCTGCTTCTCAGGAGAACGCTGACTAGTAGAGATTTTGGTACCAGGAGTGGTTCTAGAGGAAAAGAATTTTAAAGATGTGTTTTCTGAATTGATTCTAGGATTTCTGGAATTGACTCTCTAATGTGATTAGATCTAAAGACTATTTCCAGTAGTAAAGAGAGCACTGACAGTCCATGGCATAAACTGTTAATAGAGACGTGCAAAATACCTGCATTGGATACTCCTAATCAACCCAATATAAGAAGCAAGGAGCTAAGTGATTCTGTATATGATACTTTCTAATATTTTTGGAAAATTAAGGAATATAATGACGTTGGTTGTTTCTATTGTTTCTCAACAAAGTGGTGAAAGAGAAGATGAATTCGGGGATTCAATAATTTAACTTGACTGATAATGCTAACTATACTGATAATAATTATTTTAATTAATACTGATCATAATTAAATCTGATTGATAGTGCTGATTAAAACAATGATGTGAATGGTTTGGGGCCCACATAATTCATTTGAGAGCATCCATTCATTCAATGACATTTAGTCAACATTCACCCTATATTTATTTATCAGCTATCAGGTACCACATGTGCTCCACACTCTCCCTCCCTCCAATCCATTCTCCTTGCTGCAAACACAAGTGGTTATTTTAAAAACCAAATACTCTCATGCCCGTCCCAAGCTGAGAATCATGCAACGGTTCCTATTGCTCGCAGAAGAAAGATCAAGCCTCGACTCCACCACTGTGAGGCTTCACAGGTTCTTACTCTCAGCCACCTCTCCACCCTTATGCTGAAACACCACAGCGTTCCCTCAAGGTCCCCAAGTGGACCACACCCCTTCTCACGTAAGGAACTTCACATGCAACACTCTCTAATCCTAAAATGACCATCTCCCCCATCACTTGATTAGATTGCATCCATTTTTCCAAGCACCACTGTCCAACAGAAAGAAGTTTCTGCAATAATGGAAATGTTCCAGATATGCGTTCTCCAATATGGCAGCCAGTAGCTACAGGTAGCTATTGAGCCCCTGAAATGCGGCTAACACAACCGAGGAACTGAATTTTAAATTTTATTTCACTTTAATTAATTTAAATTTAAATAGCCACATGTGGCTAGTGGCTACCATATTGGAGAATGCAGCTCTAGAATTCAGTTCAAATGGCTTTCCTCACCCTCTAGTTTTAGGAAGATATACATGTTAACTCTAAACTTTTTAATCATAGGACTTATCACAGAGACTCCATATGTCACTACTATGATTATTTGTTGATCTTCAATTTCCCCCACAAGTCAGCAATTCTATGAAAGAGAAAAGAGTCGGTCTGTTTTGTTCCATATTGATCCCTAAGGCCTAATACAAGTGCCTGGTATAGAGTAGCCAATAATATTCGTGAAGGAGCGAATGAATCAATGAATGAGTGAGATTCCGTGACTATACAACTTCAGAAAATCACGGCACATTTCTAAGCCTCAATTTATTCATCTACAAAGTCACTCGGTCCCTTTAAGCTTAAGCACTGTGTAGATTTCACCTCTAAACAGGAAATTACAGAAATGTGGAGCTAGGCAGAAAGTTTCAGATATTACCTGATACCATTTTGTCTCCACAATGACTTTCCCTAAAGCATTTCAGAAACTGACAGTAATTTATAGTTCAAAGACCAAATATGCTATGAAATTGTATCAGAGCACATTTCTGCCACTTCATTAAGACACCAAATCTATACAATCCATATTTGACTATTGAAACAACTCACTGAGGTGACCATTTATATTTTGCCAGGATAGAAAAGCTTTTCAGACTGAAAGTTAAAATCTGGAGCCTCAAAATATGAGAGACACTCTTGGTAATCACTCCACCTCTGATTTATGCAACCTAGCAACTAATAAAATATGGATCAGAGAGATTTAATATCAATTTATAATTATATTTTACTTCTTATTACTTTTGGTAATAAGTTCTGTGGCTTTCTCATCACACACTCTTCTTTCAGAACAAAGTAGACGACACCAAAAGCGCAGAAGGGTTCATTTGGCCAAGGTGTCAAATAAATTATAGAAAAAGTGAAATGATGGAGAGTTTACATTGAGATTGAAAAGTTTATAATGAATTTAAACTTGGCAAGAGTCTTATATACAATACTAGGTTAATTGTTATTGTTAAGATTCAGAAATTAGATAAATCATAGTCATCCTCTGGACCCAGTTTAAAATCCATCCCTCTTCCATATTGCCTCAGCTAGGCTAAGCCCCTGTCTTCCTCTTTGCCTGGGGGAAATGCTTAGTAAATGATCCATGGTGCTCATAATGGTGCAACAAAGACAGCAAAGCACAGTGCCTAAGCGCACAGGCAATGGAGGAAGACGGCTCACGTTGCAAACCTGACCTCAGTTTGCCCATCTGTAAAATGAGAATAATCATAGTACCTACCTCCAGAGTTGGCATGAGGATTAAATTGAGGTAAGCCGTGTGAAGGGCTTGACACACTTTACATGAGTCAAAGAAGGTTAACGATCCTGACAATGATGACAGAGGAACAGAAGCAGAAATACTACAGATCTGTGTGTGAAGGTCCTGTAAAACAGGCAATGTTGTCAATAAGCGTAATGTGCCACCTTTTCTAGTGGCATTTATGTTTAATTCAATAACTACCACTTGGCAAGCACCCACTGAGCACCAGGTATACTCATTAACTTATTAAATCATTAAAAACTCATTAAATCTTCCTAGTAACCCACGAAGAAGTAGTAGTTGTACTAGTAGTAATAATAATAGTAGTTGTACTAGTAATGGTAACAGTAGTAACTAGCAGTTGTACTAGTAGTAGCTGTGACTGTTGTAGTGGTAATTAACAATAGTAATAACATCTACCAATGTCTGGGTACGCCTTGGCCTGGCACTGTGATAAGTCCATTAAGTACATCACCTCCTTTAACCCCCCCAGAGCAAGCCTACGAGATTAGAACGGTAACCACTGTCATTTTGGAAAAAATTAACTACCGTCCAGAGAGCTAAGTAATAAGTTCAAGATCAGACAACCTGCGTGCAGGAAAGCTGATTGGAACCCAGGTGTGTCTAACTCCTGATAGCTGCTACATACACTCCTTCAGTCCTACTGTCTTGGAAATTTAGAATTGGAAAACAGACTATAAGTCAGTTAACAGTAAAGTATGAGCTGGGTGATAATGTAGGTGAGGGCTGGGGTTAGGATGAGGCAAATGAGGTCCCTAGGGTGCAAAATTCAAGGAGGCACTCACTCTCAGGAAGAAAGTAGCTGGGATGGGACTAGAAGTTTTCTGTGTGGATCACTGGGAATGGTGGCAAGTAGGGCCATTCATCCTTCTACCCTTTGGTTCCAAAACCCATGTGTTCTAGATCCTGGGAACACAGCATCATATGAAGGATTTGATTTAGGGTGTATGTTGAAACCTGGATGATAGCACCCCATCCTCTTGGGTTGTCATCTCAAAGCTGATACCTCAGTTGCTTCTTCAAAGGACTATTCCTTACTCTATCAGACTGTTAGCATTGGGGGCTGCAGAGAAGTGTCCACAGCCACACTTCCTTATTGCAAAGTGGTCCAACACCATGTTATGCAAGATTCCATGCTAAGAGATCAATACTATAAACCCTGGAACATGGTGCTGGCAGAGGCCCTGTGAACAGGACAGGAAAAGCCATACCTGGAGTGGGTGTCAATGCCAGTCAAGATGAAGTATTGTGCCTTCCATGGAGGAAGGGGACTGATGTGGCCAATTTACCAACAAGTGGCAAGTTGGACTCCTCACGGAATGGTACCCTATCAGTGGCTCAGTGCATACTCTGTTGCTGGCAGATTAAACACCTAGCAGTAGTAGCAATAGCCAAGTCAGCCTTGATGATTGAAGACCCCTTGCTATTGGGCCCATGCATATTTTCCATCCCTGCCACCATAGCTACTTCATCATGTACTTCCTGTGCCCAATGACATACACTGGCTGATATCAACTAGCCAAGTTTGTGTCTCTCTCATCATTTAGTGCTTCTTCCTGGTGACTTCTCTCCAATGAGCATCAACATGCAATACAAAGATTTTCACAATTTGCGCCTACTCCCATGGTTCATCCACATGCCATCTCCCCAAACCATCTTGATCCCATTCTTCCAATCTTTCTCCTTTCAGGCCCCCAACCAACCATCCAAGCCAAGCTCTACCACCCAAGAGCCCATATTATATCCTTAGTGCACATCTCTTTCCACACAGTGGATAACTGGGTGCACTGTCCATAGCTCTGCCATTGGGAGGATTTCTCTTCACTGCCGTTTTCTGGGACATCCATAAGCGTGCAACAGCTTGCTCCCAAAAACTGAGCCCACTCATCCATGAAGCAGATTCAGTCCCTTTCATCCTTTATCAGCTGGTCATACGAAAACCTTCATGTGGCCACAGGTGTGAACTGATGGATAAGCATTGGTACAACCCTGGTGAATGACATGGGGGACTGGGCTTTCCACTTATGGAGTTTACTTGTGCCCTCTGGCCTTGCTCCTTCCCAATCCCAGATATGCCACGACATTTACAATGCATTGCTTCTGGGCTGGATAGAACACAGATCGTGAGGAGTTAACGTTGGCCACATGGTCACTTGATATCCCATGGTCAGGGACTCCATCTCTACCAGGGTCAGTAGCATGCCAGGAGCTGTTTTATAAATGGTGTGTAGTTCTCTGCTGCAGATAACATGGCTGTACTCCAGAAACCTAGGGCTCTGCTTTGTGATTTTCCTGTTAGATTTGCCATAAACTCCACTTTGCATCTTTCTCACAACAGATTCTTCCAACGCCACAAGGGCTGTCAGGTTGTACGGCCCAAGCAGCAGGACAATTGCAGTGCAGTCTGAACCTCTGCAAAGCCTTTTCTCGCTCTGAGCCCTACTCACTGCTGGAAGCTAGCCAAGCCTTTAGACCTCCTTGACAACAGCAGTTGTATAAAGGCTACCCCGATGGCAAAGAGGCTCTCTTCATCTAAAAGAAACACAGAGAGCAACTCAACTGAGAGCCATCAACCACCAATACTCCCAGCTGCTGGAGGAAGAATGCTTCAGCCCTTTTGAAAGGGGGATCTGAGTCACACACCACCACATCCACTATAGGATCTGTTTAGAAGGCCTACAAGAAGTTTGCAGAGACAGAATTAATTAGAGGAGGGCAAAGGCAGGAGCCCAGGCACGGCAAGTGAGAGAGAGAAACAGAGAGGCAGACATACTGCCTGTTTCCCAGCTCTTCCCTAAAATCAGTTTCTATAAGTGTCTCCTATATTTTTAACTCATTTTTCCATAAACTAACCTGATAGGTTTCTGTTTCTTGCAACTAAATATTCTCTGAATGTCTGGAGGACTTTCTACCTGTTGGCTATAAATAATTTGGAAGAAATAGTAGGAATTCAAACTTCCATGACTTGGGAATGCAGTTCAAAGATCAGCACAGTGCATTCGTTGCTCATTTAAAGTGTCCTTTTAGTTTTATTTCAGTTTAACATGAGGTAGCAACTGAAAAAGGTATATGAAACCTAAGGGTCTCATTAAATATGAAGACAATGCTCAAAAGTGAGTCAAGCAAATAAGGGCTTTATTTCATCAAAAGCATGGGTCTAATAGCATCCACACAATTTATTTCCTAAAGGTCATACAATGCAAGAGTTGTGGATGGTAAAAAAAATTTTTAAAGCATAATCAGTCATATGGTCACTATAGGACCATCTATCTATGAAGATTTATGAACTTATCTTGAGAAACAAGATGTTTTACCTTTATTCCCCATTAATTAACAACACTGTTATTGATATTGTTGTATTAGTTAGCTTTGCTGTGTAACAAACCACCCTAAATGTCAGTGACTTAATATAATAAGCATGTACTATTGCTCATGCCTCTAAGGGTCAGCTGAGAAGTTTGCGTCGTCTCTGCAGCGCTTACTCATACTTCTGAGATCAGCTGAACTTGAGGTGGACGGCACTGCTTGGCTGGGCTCTCTCAAACATGCCTAGTCTAGGATGACCTTAACTGGGACAGTGGACTCTTCTCCACATGGACATTTATCTTCTAGTAGGCTATTCTGGGCTTGTTCTCATGGCAGCGGCAGGGGTCCAAGAGACTGAGTTGGGAGTGTTCAATGCCTCTTGCAGCCTAAGCTTGAACTGACATATGGTCGCATCACATTCTATTAGCCAAAGCAAGTCACAGAGCAAGCCCTGATTCAAAACAGAAAAACAGACTTCTCTCCATGATGGGAGGAGCTTCAAAGTCACAATGCAAGGGCCATGGATACAGAAAGGAGAGTGTTTGGAGTCACTTTTGTAATCTATCACAACTATAGAGACTAATATTCATTCTATTAAACTATGTGCTAGCTGGTCACCAGGAATAACTTAACTATCCTGTCTGGCCCTCATTTTCTCAATTTATAAGATAGATAATAATATAAAACCTACCTCAACGTTGTTGTAAGTATTAAAGGAGGCAATACATGAAGTGCATATAACAATGCCTAGAATGTATTAACAAATACTAGCTATTATTTTTATTGATATTACTTATAAACTTCCTCATGCATATGTTAAAACTCTCTTTATAGATTCATGAGTGGGGGTAGGCAAGGATGAAGAGATGACAGTGTGCTCAGAAGTGAGGAATAAATGCCTTTACATTATATTCCACCAAGCCAAATTCCATCTGGCCTGAGCTATTTCTTGATGAGTAGATAATTTCATAAGTTATTTTATGCCAAAATGAAAACTTCACAAATGGTTACACAGGATGGGTAAGACAGAGTTCAAAGTGCAGCTACAAAGATGTCAAAAACAAAAGCTGATGGATTTGAAAATAAATGCACTGCTTTTGCATTTAGCTTTATTTGCATTTTTCATTGGTATTCTGTATTAGTACAGAACAGGAGCTAATCTAATCTTAATTTACAGCTTGTAGAACAACTAGGTTATTAAAAGGGCACTTTTTCTATGGCCTTTCTGTTCAAAAATACTCTAAGTGAAGAAAAATCCCTCTATCTTAATTGAGAACAACACAGTCAGAGAAGATTATGGGCAAAAATTGACTAATTACCAAATATAGAGTTTTATCATAATAAAGATTTCCTTTATTAAACTCATGCCCCTTTGGACTTTGAATATCTTTGCTGAATAGTTTCTTCGTCCTCCACCATTGTATCAGCAATTAATCAAGTTGTATTCTTTTTCATGATGAATAGTTGAAGTATAGTAAAAATTTTAAAACAAAAGGTATGCATGTAGACTAGAAAATATACTTGAACATCAACCTAAAATTAAGTGTAGTAAAAATATGATTTCCTATGAGGAACAACTAGTTGCCCACGAGTTTGGTATCTTAGATAAAATGGACCAAATCTTTGAAAGGTAGAAACTACCAAATCTTACTCAAGGAGAAACTGATAAACTAAATAGGCCTACATCTATTAATTGAATCAAAAACGAATAACCTTCTAAGAAAGAAAGCACCAGGCCCAGATGGTTTCACTGGTGAATCCTACCAAACATTGAAGGAAGAAATGATATCAAGTCTCCACAATCTATTCAAGAAAATAGAAGCAGAGGGAACACTTCCTAACTCATTCTATAATAGCAGAATGACCCCAACACAAAAACTACATGCAGAGATTATAAGAAAAGAAAACTACAGACCAATAACTCATGCACATAGATGCAAAAATCCTCAACAAATATTAGCAAACCAAATTCAACAATGTACAAAAAGAATCCCACAACTGAGTGACATTTACTCCACATATAGCTGGTCTCACATTTGAAAATCATTCAGTATAATCCATCACATCAACAGGCTAAAGAAGAAAACTCACATAGTCATGTCAAATGATGACAGACAAAGCACTTGACAAAATCCAACACCCATTCATGATAAAAAAAAATCTCAGCAAACTAGATAGAGAAGAAATGTCTCAATTTCTCAATTCAAATTAAAGAATATCTACAAAGAATCTACTGCTAACATCATACTTAATGGTCAAAAAGTAGACTTTTCTCCCTAAGACTGAAAACAAATCAAGCTGTCCTCTCTGGCCACTCCCATTCAATATCATACTGCAGGTCCTAGCAAATGCAATAAGATGAGAAGAGGAAATAAAAGGTATATAGATTGGAAATAAATAAACAAAACTGTCTTTATGCATAAAGGACATGATTATCTATGTAGAAAATCTAAAAAGAGTGGCAAAAAAATAAAACTCCTGGAACTAATAAGCAAGTATAGAAACAGAAAGGTTTCGGGATACAAGCCTAATACACAAAGGCCCATTTCTTTCTTATGTGCCAGCAATAAACAATTGGGTTTAAAACTACAAAAATAATACCATTTATAATAGCACCCAAAATAAATGAAATACTTAAGGATAAATATAACTAAATATAAACAGGATCTAAATGCAAAAACCTACAAAACTCTGATGAAAGAAATCAAAGAAAAACTAGACAAATGAAGACCTACTCCATGCTCATGGATTGCAAGATTCAATATTGGTCAGATGTTAATTCCCTGCAACCTCATCTACAGACTCAACGTAATTCCAATCAAAATCTTAGCAAGCTATTTTATAGATAAGGACAAAGTGATTGTAAAGTTTATATGGAAGGACAACAGTCCAGCCAACATAATACCAAGGATGAAGAACAAATTCAGAAGAACCATGCTACCCAATTTCAAGACTTACTATAAAGCTACAGTAATCAAGACAGTGTGGTATTGGTTAAAGAACAGACGTATAGATCAATGAAACAGAGTAAAGTAGCCAGAAATAGACCCACAAAATATAATCAACCAGTGTTTGATAAAGCAGAAAAGGCAATTCTTAAAGTGACTAAGGTACCAGTGCAAACGTAGGTTGGCTGGTCAGTCTTACTACATAAGTTATGGTGTGTACTTAGGCACAACCCATAGCCTTAAACACAATCTTTAGCCGCTTGCCCTTAGGAAAACAAACACAGAGACAAGACTCTTGAGGTGCTAATTGGCCTGACATTCCTCCTCTACAAACCGAACTATTGGGTTGAGGCTTCCTTGACTATGAGAGCTGCTGCAGTTGAACAAAAATGATGCATTCATTCTCTCTTTTGAGAAGGAAACTCTCGTTTGTTTTGTTGCCTTTTTTCTTGTCACTATTTGAGTTTTTTATTTTAGATAGCCAAATGAGAAACCAAGCTGTATCCAAATCATAATGCTGTCGCTCATATAAAAGAACCTTAAAAGAAATGCTTCAGAGCCCAGGGGTTCCTTGGACCAATGGCATGAACAGAGATGTGGTCATTCGGAGAATCTTAAGTTAAGATGACCCCTGCTCTCTAACAAAGTTTATGAGCCAACGTATAACTGGATATATCTGATTTAGTTTTAGCCTTCTTTTGAACTTTTTTGAAAGCAATGACACAGTCTGCTTATGTCATCATTACCATCAGCATCAATGAAGTGTCATTTCAAGCGCAGAAGAAAGTTTGAAAGAGGAAGAAAAATCAAAGGATGTTTATAAATGAGAAAATTATATGTTGAACAGGAAGGCAGCAATTCTTGACAACATTATAAGACAATTCCTAAAATAGCAGCAATTTTTCTTGTTAACAGCATTGGAAATAAAAGAGCAGCAGTGTTTTGCTGTGCATGATATTCTGATATTAGTAATAAGTTGCCAAGAAGATAACTGGGAAATTGCAGACTTTAGGAATTAAGTTCATCAGCCACATGTACCTAACCTCCCCGGGGAGAAAGATTTGTCTGAACATTTCAAAAAATTGAAAAGAGCCAAGATAACCCATGCTTATCATTTGTTCAGATTTTGTAACTTAACTGACGTAAATTTCTTTATAAGAAGTGAAGTGTTTATGAAGGGCTGCAGGTCAAATTCTGGCTCCATCTCTTCACAGCTCTGTGACTTCAGACAACGTCTTTAAGCTACCTAAGCCTCAGATTTTCATCTATAAAACGGAGAAAATACTACTACTTACTTCCCAGGAGTGATGGAAAAATTAGATAAAGCATCTAATACAGTGCCCACCATATAGGTAGCATTCAAAAACACTACATAATATTCCTATTGCAACGCAATTCGTCATCCCTCACAAACTCTCCTCTTCCACCACACACGCCCGGTCTCAGGTTTCCTGTTTAACATCCCTTTTCAAAACCCTTCAAATGATGAATGTGGTGACTGCAGAGATATGAAACTGACTTTTTAACACACACCAAAATCTGTTTACCCACCAGCATGTGTGCTGGATTATTTTTTCTTCCATGCACTCACATGTGAAGGCTGCACACTTCCTCCATATGGTGAGATCATTCGTCAAACCATTCTTGGAACTTCACTCTGGGAATTGCCTTCAGTTCAGTTCAACCATCCACCCAGGATAATCTCTCACTGTTTTACAGGGGCCCCTTGTTTTTCACCAATATGGCCACACTCAGCTTCTTAAATCCCTTCTTTATTCAACCAATATTTAATTGAACACTTACTATGTGTGAAGAGCTATGCCCTACTAAGTATGTATTCAAATGAAATAGATATGGTCCCTGACATTTTGGCTCTTACAACATAAGAGAGAGACAAACAATAAACAAAGAGTCAGCCAAGTAAAATAGATAAATATATAAGTATGCATTGTGACAAATGCTACAAAGAAAATGAACATGACACAGTAATAGAGACTAATTGTAGGGGATGCTCCTACTTAGACTGCAGTGAATAATAATCTCTTAAATGCGTAAGGAAATGACTGCAGAGTTTTATGCCGGGGAGTGACAAATCTGGATTTACATTTTCAAATAGACATTCAGGCTGCTCTGTAGACAAATGAACTAAGCACAAAAGTGCATGAGGAAACCAGTAAGGAGCCTCTTACAGATACCCAGGCGAGAAAGGATGGCAGCTTGGACAATCAAAACCCTACTAGTAGCTACAGAGAGAAGTGTATGCATTTGAGAGATATTTTTGAAATAGAAGAGGCAGAACTGGATGTTGAAGGTGGGAGTGGAAAAGAGAGACTCCAGGATAACTGCCAAGCAGAGGTGGACTCGTCAGGAAGCTATGGAGATTAAGCTTCAGGTCCCTCCTTGTAGAGACCCCATCCGAGGCTTTAGGGAGGTTCTTGGCAATAAGTTCTTGTGGTCATGTTCTTGTTAATATTTGCAAAAGTAAGGTATTTGTGTATACTTTTTCAAATGGAGTGTCCTCAAATTACATAAGCCTCAGATCCTTCAAAACCTGCACCTACCTGCTCCCAGCTTTGAGCTTTAACCAGGAGGTGGACAGAGACCCCCTTTATGGAGATGAGGAACAAATGTGGAGAGGACAGTGACAGTTCCATTTGGATGTGGGAGTTTGGGATGCCTGCCAGGCATTCAGATCGTCAGACAAGATGCTAAATGGCTTCTAGATCCTTCCAAACATCAAATCCACTTTCAATGAAAAAAATAATTCCACCATTGACAGCATTCAGCTTCTAGTTAGTGATTCTTGATATTTTTAAATTATTCTTGATAATTTCAGAAACCTAGAGACTTTTCCTCTCAGAAAACGCACTTAGACCTAACCGTTTAATCCCTGAGCCCATCTGTTCTCCAAATGCAGACACCACACCACGAGGGAGGCAAAGGCAAGGCATTCCATCTACCCAAAGGCTATCCTCAGAGGCACAACTTTTTTTCATGTAAGAATTTTGGAATGTTTGTTAAACATTAGCCATATTTCTTCATAGTCCTATCTTATTCCCACAATGGCAACACATTTGAGAATACTGGAAACAACATGGTTTCTATGCTTAAACCTTCTGAGAATGTCTCTTTTCAAAGCACATTGCTCATCCTTTGCATGTTCCCAGGCAGTGCTATTTTAAAGAACTGAATGGACTTCCTAGTCTCAATAGCACATGCTTTTTTTAAGAGCATCAGCAGATCACCGGAGAAATCCATGAATACTAAATATTGCTCTCTAGAATGTCTTTCGCTGGCTCCTTCCTCTGGTGTCACTCAAACATCCTTTTGTTTATTCACAGAGTCATATTACAATGCGTCTGAATTTTCCACCTAATTCCATGATAAACCTGGGGATGGGAAGTATCAGCGGATGCTCCTCCCCTACTTTTCCAGTAGGAAAAGGAAAAGGTTATTTATCAAATCATCAAACCATCAACACAAATTCTATTAAGACCTAAATGCAATTTCCTATGACAACAGCAACTTCTGCAAGATTTACCTGTCCAGAAACTGAAGGGATCCCATGAAACAAAGAGAGGCCTCAGTGAGTTTACAATCCCCATGTGGAACCCAAATCTTATTTCCTTGGAAGCCCCCTATCCATCTGTCACCTCCACTAGACAGTGTGCTTCTTGAGGATAAAACCATCCACGAACCTATCTTTGTACCACACACTTGGCACACAGAAAGTATGAAATGAACACAAAGGAACTGAATGGTGAGATTGGTTTGGCTGCTTGGCCTCGCTAAATCTGTGGGTTTTCAGGTTTGCATTGTTTTTCAGTTATAATTTTTGGGGTGCCTGCTACACTGCAGGAAATTTATCAGGCATATTCCACCAACTGTCTCACTGACTGCTCATGAGAATCATGCTGGTGATATTGTCCCCATTTTGCTGATGAAAAAACAGAGACTTTGAGGAATTCGGTAACTTGCCCAGATTACTCAGCGTCCAAGAAGGCTTGTCTGACTGCCAAGTTCACGCTCTTCCCACTATCCCACACTCACTCCATCGCTTACTCTGTTGCTGCTAACCTGGCCTCCTGAATGTCCGTCAGACCCTGCAAGCATCATCCTACTTAGGGTCTTTGCACTCCTTCTTTGTGCCTAGAAGGCTGTGTCCCCCCAGCGTGATGGGGAAAACAGTGACATACTCACTTCCTCATGTCATCCACAGTATCATTTCTTCAGAGAGGCTATTCCTGACCACTCTGTCCAAAATCCCTCTCCCCCCGGGCACTGTCTATTCCTCTGCCTTGTTTCATGTTTCATCCTAGCATTTACATCGACCTGTCAGTATGCTACATTATGCAACATGTCTTAAGTTCAATTATTTCTTAAAATTTTAGGATTCAAGACATTTGCTGACTGGCTTCAGATGACTTGATTTTGTAGCTATTGGGTTTTCCCCCCATTTGTTTTGTGTTTGTATGTGACATTTTTCCATTTACCAGTTGATACGGTTTAAGCAGATAATAGAAGATGCCAATTTGAAGGTGGGTGAGCAGCATCGCCACCCTTGTGAAACATTTTATTGCATTCTTTTTGATTGGTGGACATTTATTATTTTCTGTTTCTCCTTTTATTGCTATCAGCACCATTTTCCACCCCAGACAAAGTTAACTAAAAATTAATCTGCACAAATATTAAAATGCGATGTGGTCCCTAAGCCTTGTTTTCATTTATCATCTTTATGTCCTTGCCAGTAAGTTTTTTGGCATTTGTTTTAACTTTGCATTCAATGAGAATTGATGGAGTGTAGGAGCTTGAGTCTGGCTGTGATCAAAATTTCATAAAGGGATGTAATTAACAACGAAAGCAGCCATAAGCAGGACAGCTGCCATTTAATGAGTATACAGTACATGCAAGGCAGTGTTACATGAGCTTCACATGTGTTTTCATATAACCCTTACAGCAACCCTGTCACACAAGTGCTGCTATTCCCACGTACAGATGAAGAGGCTGAAGCCCAAGAGTTGGAAAACTTGTTGATAAGTAAGTGGTGGAGCCGGGATTTGAACCCAGGCAGCCTGATCTAAAGTGCTCTTAATTCCACTGCTGGGTATTATTTATCCAAAGAACTTGAAAACACAAAGACATAAAGATACTTGCACCCCTATGTTCATTGCAGCATTGTACACAATAGCCAAGACATGGAAGCAACCTAGGTGCCCATCAAGGGATGGATGGATAAAGAAGATGTGGTATTTATACACGATGGACTACTACTCAGCCATAAGAAATGACGAAATCCGGCCATTTGTGACAACATGGATGGATCTTGAGGGTATTATGCTGAGTGAAATAAGTCAGAGGGAGAAAGTCAAATACCATATGATCTCACTCATAAGTAGAAGATAAAAACGACAAAAAAAAAAACAAACCACATAGCATTGGAGATTGGACTGGTGGTTACCTTTGGGGAAAGGGGGAGGGGGGAGGGCAAAAGGGGTGATTAGGCTCACACGTGAGGGGATGCACTATAATTAGTGTTCTGGTGGTGAACATGATGTAATGTATACAGAATTTGAAATATGATGTACATCCAAAAAAATAAAAATTAAAATATTAAAAAATAATAAAAATTAAAAAAATAAATAAGTGCTCTTAACTGCTCTGTAACTATCACTCGTGCATTTGGGAGCTGCTATCTGTTTTCTGTCCCTTGGATTCAGTATGGTCACCCTTTAGGAATCCATAAATGTAGGTAGAGTTGAGCAGACAAACCTAGAAGCTGGGTACACGGTGGGTCAACATGAGATGCATCCTGAGGTTTAATATTTATTTAGTCTTTCTCTAGGTGCCTACACATTTCATACAGTCTTTGATCTCCCCATCAACCCTAAAGGGCAAGTGGTATTATTAGGCTCATTTTAGTATTATGCTTATTTTACTTCCAGGGAGACCGAGGCAAGGACAGGATAGGTCATCTGTCCAAGCTTGCCCAGCTAGTAAGAAACAGAATGAAGAGTCAAACCTGGGGAGCTTGCTCCAGAATGCACCCCCTTACTCTCTGCCTCGTCCTTAATAGACCGAAGCTTCTTGTTAAGACGTAACACTTCATGGTGACTTTTTATTTATCTTTTTTTCCTTTTTTCATCTCAAAAGCTCAAGGGACAGCCTGTGCAAGCCTTTAAGCCATGAATACTCTTTAAAACTCACAACAGTAAAAAATAATAGGAAACAGAAACTGTTCCCATAAATCAAGGGTGGGTTTTTTTTCCCCCTTCGTCTGAGCATTTCCAATTGGCAGAGTTTTCCAAACAACAAGTTTTTATGTTTGTGGGGGATTTAGATTCAATCAATAGCCTCAAATTTCACATTATTAAAGTAATTCTGAACCTGTCAAGAATTCTGACCTATAAACAACTTCTGTATGTTGGAACTGGATCAGCCACAGAACGGTCAAAAATCTCATTTTTCAATCCACTTCATCAACCAGACGGTAATTGACAAGCGCCCCCCAGAGTAACTCAACGTATTTGCGAAAACAATTAGAAGAGCAGCCTTTTGGGGATCAAGAAATGTTGACCACAAGGGATGAACCACCAAACTCACATCTTTAAACATGTTTTTAAGCACAGTCCCATTGCCATTTGAAAATAATTGGAAATCGTCAACAAAGTCCCATGTCATGGTGAAAAGCAATTCTGAAATAGTCTACCTTTTTTAGGTATTTTGACACAGAGTTGAAAGTTCTGATAGCAAAGTGCTTCACAAAATTGGTGTGCACAGGAATCTCCCGGGGGGGCGGGGGGGCCCTGTAAATGCAAATTCTAATCCAGGATGTCTGGGTTGGAGTCTACGATTTTACATTCCTAACAGTCTCCCAGGTGATGGGTCACATCTTGAATATAAAGCTTACATCACGGACTAGTCACAGGCTTTGAAATCAGATAGACTTGGGTGTGAACCCCATCTCTGCCACTGCTTGGTTCTATGACCCTGAGCAAAGCTGTACCTTCCCTGAGCCTCTGTTGCATTTGTCAAATTTGCCAGATAAGACAGAATCCATAAGACTGTCATGCAGTGTCTGGAAAAGAGTAGGAATTCAATAAATAGAAGCCATCCCAGTAATAATGTATATCATTATGTTAATATTAGTTATTATCTAAAAAGATTGAGCCAAAGTGGAAAAAGATGTTAGAGATAAAGTCAAAAATGTGAATGGAATCCTAAAAGCCATCAAATGAGGCTCTTCTGTTCATTTACTGAGCATTCTCCTCTGCCAGTCATGTTTGAAAACTTATATGCATCACCCCTATGACTAAAAGAGTAAATCGTCTCATTTAATTGTTACCATGACCCACGAAGGAGGTACTGATACCACCTACATCTCACAGAGAAGGAAACTGAGGCTCAGATTTGTTAAGTAACTCATCCAACCTTTTATGGCCCACAAGTAACAAAGGAGGGACTTGAACTCAGTTCTTATAGCTCTCAGGCTGTGTTCTTAAACATTAATAAATGGTCTTGAGTATACAGCTGGTAGACTAAGTTGAGTGAGGTATGGTCCCTACCTTATAGGAGCTCCCAGCCCCCTGTGGGAGGCTCGTTGAGGACAACTTGAATTGTACCTCCAACAGACAAAACCATTTCAATTACTCCGAAAGAACTGGGAAGCCCCATCAATGGAGCATCCTCTTACGTAGATTTGTAATGAAAGCCTGAGTGTTAGGGTGTCTTTGGGAAGAACCTGTGAGCATGCTGAGCTTTCCCATTATTCTGTAGAATCCCACTTGCTCTAGAAGAAAGCAATTCACAGCACTCTGCCTGCACTTCCTTACCTATTAAACGGAGCCACCTTCGTGGAATCATTCCACTCCTTTTGTGGTAAAATGCTTTTCACATTTCCTCTAGTTCCTGCCTATGTAATCCCGAGTATTTCATTTACTGACTTATTGATGCTGGACACAGGTGAGAGACCCTAGCAAATAAAGCTTGGTTCTCTGATTGTTTGTATAACTTAGGGCTCTTTTTGCCACAAGTGACAGAAATCCAATTCAGACTAGTTTAAAAAAAAAAAAAAAGTTATTTATTGACTCACCCATCTGAGAAATCCAGGATGATGGGCTGACTTCGGGAATGGCTAGACTTAGGGGTTCAAACAGTGTCATCAGGACCTAGTCTCTCTCTCAGGTCTGCTTTCCTTTGCATTGGCTTGATTCCCAGGTGTCTTCTGCTGGGTGGCAAGATGGCCTACAGGAACTCTATGCTCGCACTCCTATCAAAATGTAAATTTCCTTCCAGATGGTTTCAGGAAAAGTCCTGGACTTACTCTAATGGACTGATTGGGGACACATGTCTACCCTTGAACCAATCACCACGGCCAAGGGAATGAAATATGCTGATTGGCCAGGACTTGATCCTGTGATCGCCCCTAAGGAGTGGTAGGACAGGGTCATTCAATGACCAGGTAGAGGGGCATGAGAAGAGATGGCCTACAAAGACGTCATTGCCAAATTAAGAGAAAACAAATGTTGGGCAGATGAAAACATCAGAAAGCCACCACAGTGCTTATGGACAGGGTCACACAAGATACCAAGAAATTGCAAGAAGATTGGAGAGAGCCACAGAGCAAAGAAGTTAGAGATGCATTGGTAAGAGGATCCCGTCTTTCTCTGTGATCATTTCCAATCACATAATACAGATGCTACTGTGGTAACATAACAGAGACTTAAAATGGAGGAGGAATTTTGGCTTATGCTGGGGGACAGGGTTTCTTAGGACCGCTACAACTCCTGGTCTAAAATGGTACAATTTTTGAGGCCAACTTAAGGCACAGTCCTACCCATCTTCCCTGTGGCTCTTTGGGTGCTGGAAGATGATAAAATTTCCCAAGTCAGTACAAAAGCAATTCATCTTTATCATCTATCTCTTAGGGTTCTTTCAAGACCCCAAACAACAATGACTTGTATAAATGAGCTATCCTCCTGAGCAACATAGTGGCATATCAATGCAGGTGCCGACAACTGTGGCAAAACCTTTCTGATTGCCACCAAGTCAGTCTGGAAAGAGAAAAAAGGAAAACAAAATATTTGCGTGTTTGCATGCGCATACACACACAGCTTTATAGAAATCATTTAGTTAAATGCAGTAGAACGCACATTGCTAAAGAGTTAAGCCAATCGTAGAAACAGAAAACTTATTATGGCCAACACAAATTCTGTTCAGGGCCTCAGGGACCTGGGTACCATGGAAATAGCAATTGTATTCAAGGCTATTTTACATGATCCACATATCAATGAAGAAGTTTCATATTTGGGGAATTTAATGATCCACAGAAAATTGCCAGCAAGTTAAAAACTATACAGTGTTGATTACTGTATTGAATTTCCTCACCTTTTTCAGTTTGATCTCTTCACAAGGGACACCAAAGGACTGATGAACTTAAGAAAAGTCCTCTGGAAACTCAACAGAGAGTATAAATCTAAGGTGAATGATACTGAAATTATTTTCTAGGATCATGACTTTTATAGAGTTGGCCCTCTTTGCTTAGAGAATTCAGCATGGCTGTTTATTGTGAGTAACAGAAACCCCAGTTCAAACTGGCTTAAGTAGAAAAGACAATTTATTATATAACTGAAGAGTCCAGAGGAGGCTGCAGGCATGGCTATGTCAAGGACTCACATGATGTCATCAGGGCTTTGTTTCTCTCTCCCTTTCAGCTCTACCTTCTATTGCATTGGTTTCATCCTCAGGCTTTGTATGGTCGTCCCTAGTGACTCCAGACTTACATCATCCTAGGTTAAAGATGGTAGGAAATAGACCCTCTTGCTGGTATTTCCCTCACAAGTCCTGTGATTCTCTCAGAATAGGCCAACACACATCCTGTGTCTCTCCCGGACCAATCACCAAGGCCAGGGGCGTTTGAATCCCTAATTGGCTAGATCTGGCCCACCAGATCCACACTTGGAATAAAGAACAGAGCTCCTTTTAGTGGGAGGGGCTGGTTCCTTAAAGGAAATGCAGGATGCTAGTACCGGAAGAAAAGGCTTTGTTCATAGTCAAAGAAAATAACACCTATTAAAAAGGGTTTGGGAGCAATTAAAGCTTTCATCAAGAGCAAACTGTTATTCATAGATGGACAACGAGCAGCTTTCTTACTTTTCCTGACTCTCCTCCTTTCTTGTCATTTTCCCGCTTGCAAACTGATCCACTTCCTGCCCACCTGAAAAGCAAACCACAGACTCTGCAATCCGGAGCAGATGGACTTCTTTTCTTCAGAAAAAAATGATTCTGTATTTTGTAAATGATTTTTCCTCTCTGTCCTGGGCAACTAAACCAACTCCTTCGAGGCCATTTCAATTAACTAGAAAGTCTGTGGATGCTCAGTGTTAGAACAAACAGGACTTTTGGAAGGCACAGTGAAGAAAGTATGAACAGAGCATCTCCCGCCACAGAGAAATTCAGGTTTCATGGGGAGAATGTGAAAGGAACATGAGAAGGATACAGGAAAACCCAAATAAATAAGAGGTGCTGTCCTTTTACATACAAAATGGAGAAATTGATTTTTCTTCAGTAGGACACATGCTTCCATATATTTTCAATGGACATTCCCTTTCCTTAATTCACTATTAGTGAACAAGTGGACTATTAATAGAACTCACAGTGAAACTTCAAAGACCTTTCATGTACTTTACAAGTCACGGCTCTTCAAATACTGGCCTGAAGTTTCCCAACTTTTCACGTCACTCTTGATGCTAAAAATAAATATATAAAACAAAGAATACATAATTATAAATGAATAAGAAATGTCCTAAGGCAGGTTCCTTCTGTGGGATACCATCCTTCTTTAAAATATAAGAATCATTTTCTAATGTGAATAATCACTCCCAAGTCCAGGGATAAAAAGTAGATATGCGCCAAGCCAGCCCCATTTTCTAGTAGTTAAATTTGGCACACTCCGTTTCAGTGGCCCAGATTCATGGGTTTGGATTCCAGACATGGACCTACACCATTCATCAGCCATGCTGTGGCAGCAACCCACATACAAAATAGAGTAACATTAACACAGATGCTAACTCAGGGCTAATCTTCCTCAAGCGAAAAAAAAAAAAAGAAGAAAAAGATTGGCAATAGATGTTAGCTCAGGGCAAATCTTCCTCAGCAAAAAAAAAAAAAAAAATCGATATGTCCCCATTCTTCTTGATTCAGTGACCACCTAGAGCAGGGGTCAGCAAACTTGTTCTGTGAAAAGCTAGACAGTAAATATTTTAGTCTTTGTGAGCCACACAGTCTCTGTCACAACTACTCAACTTTGCCTTTGCAGTACAAAAGCAGCCATAGACAATACATAAACTAATGAATGGGCTGTATTTCAATAAAACTTTATTCATAAAAACAGGAAGTGGGCCGGATTTAGCCCCACAGGCCACAATTTGCTGACCCCTGATCTCGAACGCTGTATTGAGAAGGGTTCTGAGGTTTTGCCTGAGCCCAGTAGGAAAGATTGTCAAATCAATCAGTGATGTCTGCCAAAGCCTTGGGAAAGAGGGGCTACAGCACAAAAGCTATACGTCTGCCACTCCTGCAAGCTGACCAGTTTGTTATTTTATCCACATGCCCCACATGTCCCCTGTGTCAGGAATGGTAAACTGGCTGCTTAGGCTGGAAGGTTAGTCTGGATTTTCTTTTAAGGTTAACTAATGGCCCTAGATAGGGATCAAGCTCACGACCTTGGCCTCATTAGCACTAGCCTTAACCAGCTGAAACATCTTGCTACAGATCAGGCTGTTGGAAAAGCAGGAAAAAATAATGTCCTTGTTCTTTTGAAATGATAGCCACTCACACTGGGAAAACGATCATTAGGAGAACGAAGAGTTAGCGTCTGTCCCAATTTAACCTCTCGTCATTAGATATTCTTAGCTCTCCTACTTCAGGGGTTTGGATAATGAAACCTATATGAAGCGTTCTACACCTTCAATAAACACAGGCTGCTGTTATCTCCTCTTCAAGGCAGATAATACACTATTTAGTAAGAAAACTGGAAATCATTTCCAAACTATAGAATATGGGAAAATGAAAAGAAAGCATAGGAATTCATAACATTGTAGATTTTTTTTTTATCCTCCAACCACGTCATCATTGTAGATAAAAGCAAAGTTATTTTTCATGAGATCTCCTACAATGACAGCAGAAAACCAGGAATTCAAAGATTTTAATTACACCTGTTGTTTTGGAGGTCTTTATACAGATTACAAAGGAGTTGAGGAAACATTTGTAAAGTGGCTCAATGAATGAATGAAAATGTTTAAAATGTAAGCCGGGCTGGCTTCACTGACATGTGACTCATGCAGTCACCCACGGCCCCATATGCAGAAGAGCCCCACGCTGGGCTTAACGCTCAGCTGTCGCCATCTTGAAATTCTTAAAAATTTTTGAACAAGGAGCTCCACATTTTCATTTTGTACCAGGTCCCACAATTATGCAGCTAAAACAGAATGTTCCAGTCAAAGAATATAATTCGGTTCCAGTCTCCTCAATGAGATTTGGTGAAAGGCATCCAGGGACTGTTTTCATTCATTCCTCTCTCCTTCAGTTTCTCATTCATTCACTTAACAATAGATTTTTGAAGGCTTCCTCTGTGCCTCCACTGTTTTAAGTTCTTCCCAGCTGATCTGATCATTACAACAACTCTTTACAGAGGAGAAACGAAGACTCAGGACATATGTAATACCGCATGGCCACATCTGCAGATGTCAGATCCAGGACATGGGCCTTAGCCTGTGGGATTCTGGAGTCTGACCTTTTAACCACTTTTCTAATCAGATCCTAGAAAAGTCTCGTGTATAGTTATTTTTCCTGACATCCAGCATTATCCAGACTCCTCAAAGTACTCCCCAAAGAGTGACCCTTGACCCCTGGGGGGGGGTCACTTCCCTGATTCAAGGTAGATAAGAACAACATTACCGAATGATCATCTAGCACCCATTCAAAAGTTCATTTATAATAAAACCAGATTCCGTAAACATACAAATGAATGGTAAGCTACAGTGAATTGCCAGGCAGGCACAAGGAACCAGAGGTGATATGGGTTTGGCTCTCCCACCCTAGCATACTGGCAGCTTTCACCATCAAAGAGTTAGTATTGAAAACATTTTGTGCCATAATTACATCAGACTCACGCTTACTGATGGAAAAGGAGGTTTTATTAATCTGGCCAAAAGAAAACTTATGAGGCAATTCAAGATATTCTGGACATTCACTACCAAGGAAACTCAAAGCATCCTCCTGGCCCCAAGTGGTCCCTGAAGTTAATCACCTGGGGCTGTCTGGAGTCACCAACATCAACATGCAGCCAGCCACAGGACCGGACAGGGAAGCCATCCATAACACTTCTCCAAAACAGAGCACCTTCCTGTTTGTGATGACATTTTTCTTATGACTTTATCCCTAAGACACTGCAGAGTGTCCAGCACATTGAGTGCTTAATAAATACGTAGTGAATCAATGATTGAATATACGAATTAATTAAGTAAAGCTTTTTTTTTTTTTAGCTAAAAGTGATAATGTCCAAAACCCCCAGAGGATCTTCCAGCAACTTGGCCACGCCGACTGTCTTCTGAAGGCTTTCCACATACATCTTATTTCATGTTCACAGCGACCGCAAGGCGGGTCCTATGTTTATCCCCATTTTACAGGTGAGGCAAAGGAAATCGCTTATACTGATGAGGCATAACCAGACTCCAGGAGAGGATACAAACTTCATGGAAGCCTGAAACTTATTCAATTGGGGACACTTTTATGAAAAAGAAGGCAAAATTGCAAATAAAAAATTGGTGACAAAAGTAAATAGTTACCTTGTTTGAGAAAGAAATCACAACTGATTACTGGAGACTTAGAGATTCATGACCCTTTCTTCTAAGACCTCTTTAGCAATCAGAAATGCTACATAGAAATGCTTCCTGATTTCACCCCAACCTCCCTTTCTCCCTAGAACATTCTATAAACTCAAAGCAACTCCCAGAATCACAGTGGCCCATGCAAGAGAGAGGCCTTGACGCTTAAACTTCATTAGCTTCTGGGTAAATTTGCCTTTGCCTAGATCTAATCTCTCTGTATCTTTGCTTTCTCATCTATAAAATGGGGATTAACAATAGTACCTACGTCACAGGGCTGTTTTGAAGAATAACTAATTTTAGTAGATGTAAAAGTCTTAGAATAGTGTTTGACCATAGAAAGTATTCAATAAGAAAAGAAAGAAAGGAAAGAAAGAAGAAGGAAGGAAAGAAGGAAGGAAAGAAGGAAAGAAAGAAAGGGAAAGAAAGAAAGAAAGAGAAACAAAGAAAGAAAGAAAAAAGAAAGAAAGAAAGGAAAACAAAAGGAGGAAAGGAGAGATGAAAGGAAGGAAGGGGAAAAAGGAAAGGAAGGAAGGAAGGAGCGAGAGAAGGAGGGTAGGAAGGAGGGAAATCAGTCTTGGCAAATGTATTACCCCTTGATAACTCCATCAAATCTTTTCCCAAAGTATCCGGTTCACAATGTTCAGTGAAAAGACCCAAGTAAGAAATGGAAATCTGAGTAGAAGAGCCTCAGCCTAAATTTTGCAGCATGTCAATGACGATGCTGATGCTGATGATGCTGATGATGATAAATGATTACGACTTATCGTATGTTTACAATGTTAGTTCCTGGACTAACTCCTATAACCCTTGCACTAGCTCAACCACTGAAGGCATGAGCTGGTTAATACATAGTTAGAAAAATCTATAAGGCAGACGTTCTGCCTTGCTTCTCAACTTCGGAGTTTTGAAGAAACACCACCATTGGCTCATGAAGGATGAGTGAGTGGCTCTTAGACGTAGAAGCTGGTTGGATACTGTATGAAGCACGTGGACTTTAGCCCTTGTGAACTTGGTTCAGATTCCTCTTCCATGTACCAGATCATGACTGTAGCATAATCTCTTTCCCTCTCCATGCCTCAGTTTCTTCATGTGTAAACTGAAGGTGATCTCACCTGCCTTTCAAGCTTGTTGTGAAGATTATATGAGATGATATGTGTAAAGGAGCTGCTGGGGGTAAAGTAGCACATAGTAATGCTTCATCATTAACACTTCTGCAAAGTCACAGAAACGCACTTTCCCTCTTGCCCAGTAATTGAACTCTAGGGAATTTTTCCTAAGAAAAATTTTTGAAAGAACAAAACTATAGGCACAAAAATATCCTTTGCAGGATCATCTACATTTATTTTATTCTTTCAGAAAAGGATTAAAGATGCTTGTTATCTATAATAGCAAATAACTGGAGACAACGTAATTGCTCAACAGTAATGTAATATTGAAGATAATTATGGTACATCAATATGATAGAATATTATGAAGACATTAAAAATGATAATTATGAAAACAGCGTACGACATGGAAATGGGTTTCGGTATAATGTTATCCAAGAGAAACAGAATGCAAAATGACATGTCTGCTCCACAATAATTGGGACTATATTGGTCTCATTCACTACTATATAGCTGGCAGCTAGTACAGAGTAAGCACTAGGTGAATATGTATTGAATGGACTATAAAAACATAGGACCAGACTTGGAAAGTCAGGTACTAAAAATTTAAAATGGTAATGATGGTATTAAAGAGTTTTTTCTGCAGTCAAAAAGGAGGGAGTAAAGAAGAAAGGTAGGCAAGAAGCAAAGAGAGTAAAAGGAAGGAAGGAAGGAGGGAAAGAAAGAAGGATGGACGGAAGGGCTTAAGGCTCTCCTGTTTGTGACATTGAAAGCCACCAAAACCTAATGTGAAGAGCTGAGGCCTCAGGGTCACTTAGACTTATATTTGAGTCTCTGTCCCCACCCCTGACATTTGCCTGCCTGGACAAGTTGGACAAGTTATGTAAGAACTTCTCTCAAATCTAATCCCACACAGACATAAAATAGGGCCAACAACAGCACCAACCTTTTGGGAATATCATGAAAATTAAATAACATAATTTATGCAAAGCACTGAAAATGACACATATCAATTAGACACTCAAAAATGGTAAGTGCTTTAAAATATTACCATTAGCATCATTTTATCATCATAAGAAAAAGTCTCCTGAGCCACTAACATATAGCAGAGAAAAGAATGATAAAACTCTCCAGCCAGACCCATGGAGAAGAGCCGTCCAACACCTCCAGGGCCACTGGTGCTGGCCACCTGTCTGGAGCCCCTTATTGGGATCGGAGACACAGATCCCTTCCAGTTTAAGGAAGGAAGTTTGCTTCTTACAGACTCACTGAACCAATGCCTTTTCTCATCAAACATTCTCTTGCACAGACCAACTGCAATGGCTCCATCCGTAGAAATAATTAACATGCCCCTGGCAGCCTTTATTGATATTCGGTTTATAAAGCAGTGACCTAGAGATACGGCATTGCTTGCAGATTAATGGCTCACGAGGGTCATTATGGGTGCAAAGGCACTTCCAGGGGCTACTGTTTCCTTTGGACTGGTTGTTAGCCCACAGTTTCAACTACCAAATGCTTCGCGCACACAAGGGTCTCCATCAGCAGGTGGGATGTGCATGCAACAACAAGATTCGCCTTCATACGCTCCACTTTGCATTTTTCAAAGCAAGGAGAGAGGGGCTTAGCATTGGAATCAAATATTTATTCATGCTGGAAATCTTCACACAAAACAACCCTGTTCTGCTTATACCCAATACAAGGTCTGCATCGCCACCGTCGAGATGGCTTACTGTTTGCCCAGATCCACTCTCCTTTCTTCTTTGAAACAGAATGCCAATTATATTCCGAGTGAAATGGTGCTCAGCCAAGTAACCACACGTCCCACCCCTCCTTGTATCTGGAGTAGCTACTGAGATGCAAGCAGAAGTCACTTTGTACGATATATGAGAAAGCTTTTGTGCCACCTTTTCCAGCTTCCTACCTGGGTCACCAGCAGGCAGCTGGTGGCCTTAGGCAACGTTAAAGATGGCAGAGCCAAAAGCTGAAGGAGTGAGGGTGCCTGCTGACTGGCTGCAGCTGCTACCCCAAGCCTCATCCGCCTACCTCCAGCCCTCTTTCATACGTGAGAGAAAAAAAGAGACTGTCAAGAACCGTGAAGGATCCAATATTTCACCCCACTCACAAGATAACAAGTTAGCCTGCCATAGTTTCCAAGATTCTGGCAGAAGAAATGAGACTCCTAGATCAGAGACAAAGGAATTTATTACTTACAGCACAGCGGGCAGCATGAGCTTCAAGGTCCCATCAGTTCCCCTTGCCCCTCAAAGCCCACGGAGGCAACGAGCAGCAGCCCAGGTGGATTCCAGGCACGCAGTAGCTTTGCATGACAGCTGAGAAACCCCAAACTTAGGAAACCTGATTTTTTATTACTGGCTGTGAGCAAACCTGTCCAATCTTTACTTTGAAAAGAGACATTATCTTTATAATACTGCACAGCAAACAAATCTTCCCTCTGCCCCAGAGGGAGCCACTGTCTCTATCTTCCAAAGCTGTTGGCAACAAATATCCTGGAGAAGACACTCCGGAACAAAAGCTGTCAGGGCCTCTGCTCACAAAACATGCAGAAATGAGAAAGACCTACGCAGAACCACCTCCCAACAACCATCTATTTTGTTTAAGCCACCGTTATTTCCAGTCTGTGTTACTAGCTACTTAATGGAATTCCCCACCATTTCTTTCAATGGTTGTACCATCTAGTCATTTTCATTTACACATAATAGAATGCTGGTCACGTGAATCTCTTCTAGATTCTGAGGCCACACAGGGTAGAAGAAAGCACATGGGCTAACTCTGGAACCAGACTGCCTGGGTTCTGATCCCAATTCCACTACTCATTAGCTGTGTGACTTAAGAAAATTACTTAACCTCTCTGTGCTTGGTTTCCTCATCTAAAAGCAGGAATAATAAGAGCCGCTACCTCACAGTCGTAGTGAGCATTAAGTGTGTTAACACACGTAAAGCACTAGATAGTGCCTGGCACTGTGAAATGTGAGCTGTGAGCAAGGCAGAGCATGGTCACCAGCATAGCTTGGGAATCATACATTTGAGTCTGAATCCCAGCTCCACCGCTTCTGAGCTGAGTGACGTTGGGGGAGCATCTTAACTACCTCACGATGTCGGTATCTGCAAAGTCACACGTTCCCCCCAGAGAGTCTGGGGATGAAAAGGAATAGCGCGTAGAACATGCACAGCACAGTGCCTGGCACTGGTGGAAACTCTTAACACAGCAGTTGTTGTCATTGTTATTAGTGCTCATGTTGTGTTAGACTGAAAATCTGTTCTTTAATCAGTTAGAGACATCAGAAGACCTTTGTACTTCTTTCTCTATCACATGAATATTTTTAGTCCAAGATTATTAAATTTCTCTGATTGCAGACCCCTTTAATCTTCTGGTTTCATTCTGACAGAGGTCACCTGGGGTCACCCCAACCTCATCAAATTCTCAGTCAATTCAATTGCATCATAGAAAAATACAGGTTCTCAGAGCTAGCCATTTTCATGCTCTGAATCAGGGAAAACGATTTGGTCTTTCTTCTTTTAAAAGGTCTCTGAACTCCATTTGTTCTAAATAATACTTTATGAGAAGGAGCCAAGTGCTAATTGAAAGCATTTCATTCCCCATATATTAAACAAAAATGAGATCTGGAATTCCTCAACTACATTAAAATCCTCCAAAGCTATTCACATTTTTAATATGAATCTAACATATGAAACAATTTCAGAAGTTTGAAAGTTTAAAGATTTTATAGATTTTCTTAAAGTAAGATTGATTGGAACTATTTTTTAAATACAACATTTACTAGAATGTCACTATAGAATTTCTTCATTTCATCCCATCTTTTTGACAGCTGAGAAAGGTCTCCTTCACGCTTCTAAATTAGATCCTGTAATAAATGCACAATCTTGACTTGAGACGGGTTTATTACATGACCAAAAACCCAGCAGTAAGCTTATAATTAAGCAATAATATTAATAGACAGTGAGCTTGGGCATGCGTTCCAGTAATGTGCAAAGCTCTGAAAAGAGCTGGATGTTGGGCAGTAGAAGGATTTTCCATTTATTAAAGTGTTAGGAATGATATTTCATCCTAGCAAGCTCCTACAGGTGCATCTCTATTCTTCATCACTTTTTCTGACATCACCAGGCTGAATTCTCAAACTCACCAAAATAAATCTTAAGTTCCTTCTGCTAATATATTTTTCAACTTCAAGACTATAAAAAAACCTCTGAAAAATAGTCCCAAGAGCTTTGAAGTTTGCCTTTATTCAGCCAGGGAGTCCAAGGAACAAAAATTACACCAGAGTCAGACACAATTCAACAAGCATTTATTGAGGGTCTGTAATGTGTCACATACAAGGAGTTCTCCCTTAATTATTCCGGCAAACTCCTATTCATCTTCCAAGGAAGTCCAAGGGCCCTCCCATCTGGGAAGCCCTCCTTGATTTCCTGTAGCTCAGAGTGGAATAGGCATAGGCATCTCTGCTGTGTCATCTCCAAGTGTCCTAAGCACATCTCAGTCACTGCATTTATCCCATTTGGTGTAATTTCTTTTAAATGTGTTTGTATTATTCATTTGTATCCTAGGTATTTAACATCTGGATCAGAGCATAGCACGTGCTCATGTAGGGGCTGTGACATTATGCACATGAAAAATCTTCAATGAGTTTAATGTAACTAGGAGAGAAAACAAGTTTGAGGTAAGGCATGGGGCAATTGCAGCTGCAGAGGTAGGGCAGGTAATGAAATTATTGTATGCCATGACATGGGCCAGGATACAAAGAGCACTCAGATGTCTACAAGGCACAGCACGGTAAGATAAAAGGGGAGAGTAGGCTGGGTAGCACTACAGGGAGTAGTGGGGACTTTGGCAAAAGGAACAGTGAAAAAGCCCAGAAAACAAAATTTCCTAATTTCTAAACAAGGCCCATCTTCAAACGTGGCAGGACTTGGCCATCAGTTTGAAACCTCTGAGAAACGTTAGTTCCCAGTCCTGGGTTTTAGGTGTGGTCTTCGCTTATGTGTTAGCAAACAAGGAAATGATCACTTAAAAACCTACAGGCCAAAAGAACATGCATTTTCTTCTTTTTAATTAGGAAAAGAAACAATAGTAAGGACTTCTGTCTCCAGGTAAGATGGAGTGAAAAAGGAACAGATTTACCCTCCAACACCAAAAATCTAGAAAACTGGCAAACTGTATGAAAAAATGGTTTACAGACATTCAACAGAAGGCAGCACAGGACTAAGAAGAGAAACAAACAAGTTAAGCCCTGCAATTGCATCACCTTACTGCCTAAAAACAATTTCCAGGCTACAGTACGGGGAGAAAGAACCCAAACAGAGCGTGGTGATCCCACAGAAATGAGGAAAGGAAAACTGAAGTCTGCAGATGTGTAGGTGGCTAGAATTTGGATAGCAGCCTATCAGAATGGAGGGAGCTGCACAGAAAGACAGCTCCAGAGATTTACAGAAGGCTCTTCAACTGAATCCTGAGATGCACGAGCATGAGAAGACACTATCCAAGGCCAAAGAAAGAACCACTGGGAAGATGAAGGAAGAAGTATTTCCAGGGATTACGCAGGGCTGGGAAGAGTTTGTGTTCCCAACAAACACAGAGAAAAGATTTCACAGTACAGAGGGTGTTGCGTGCAATCCTCTAAAGGATGTCACCTTAGTAACGAAACTAAATTAGCCCTGGACTAATGGATACTCTAGTTCTGACTTAAGAAAGCCTAAAAGCAAGTCTCAAAGAGATTCCACTGATTCCAAGTGACTTAACAGCATTCCAGAACAACAATCCAACACTATTTAAAGGAGTATAATCAACTCCAGCAACCAACCATATAAAATTCACAATGTCTAGCATCCAATAAATAATTACAAGGCAGGAAAGGAAGCAGGAAAATAAGACCTAAAACTATGAAAAATGTCGACCAACAGAAATAGAATCAGAAATGAAAGAGATGATGGAACTAGCAGAAGATGCAGTTAAAGCAGCTATTATAAATATGTTCCATATGTTCAATGAAGTAAAGGAAAGCATGATCATAAAAGAAATAAAAGCAATGGAAGATATAAAAAAGACACAAATGGAATGTCTATATACAAAAATTACAATATCTGAAATGAAATATACACTGGGTGGAATTAACAGTTTATACAATGCAGACTTGAATACATAAAATAGAAGCAATCCAAAATGAAGGATAGAAAGAAAAAGACAGATAAAAAGTAAAAAGGATGGGTCAGCCCCATGGCATAGTGGTTAAATTTGGTGTGGTCTGCTTCAGCAGCCCAGGTTTGTGGGCTCAGATCCCGGGCACAAACATACACCACTCATCAGTGGCCATGCTGTGGCAGTGACCCACATACAAAATAGAGGAAGACTGACACAGATGTTAGCTCAGAGTGAATCTTCCTCAGCAAAAGAAAAAAAAAGTAAAAAGGATAAAGAGAAAAAAATGAACAGTGACATGTAAGACAATATTAAGCAGTTCCAGTAATATGTATATATATGAAGTATATATATATATATATATATATATATATATATATATATATATATATATATTTGAAGAAATATTCCCAAAAGTTTCAAAATATATGAAGCAAAAACTTCTAGATCTTCAAGGATAAACAGACATATACACAATCACAGGTGGATATTTCAATAATCATGCTTCAGTAATTAATAAAACAATTAGACGGAAAATCATAAATATACAGAAGAGTTGAAGAAGTTGACAAAGTTTATATTTACTGAACACTCTGCCTAACAGAAGACTGCACACGACAGAAATAAATTAGAAAAGCATGACTAACCCCTCCAAAAAATATTTGGTAATTAAACCACATATTTCTAAATACCTCATATGTCTAAAAATATCAGCATTAAATTGCTGATGTTAAAAAAATTAAAGTCTCAAATCAATCACCTAAATTTCCTCTTTTTAAAAACTTGAAGAGCAACTTTAACCCAAAAAAAGGAGAAGAAAGGAAAGAATACAGGGCAGAGAGCAATGAAACTGGAAAGAGAATCAATGAAACAAAATCTGGTTCTTTGAAAGATCTTCAAAAGTTGAAAAACCTCTGACTCAACTTAGCAAGAAAAAGAGAGAAAACACCAATTAGTAGTATCAGGAATATAACAGGTGACATCTCTACAGTTCCTAAAGAGATAAAAGGATAATAAGGGAATATTATGAGCAATATTGTGCCATTAAATTTGACGACTCAGATGAACTAGACAAATCCCAGGAAAGATACAAACACCAAATATTACTCAAAAAGAAAATGATAATCTGAATAGTCCTTCATCTACTAAAGAAATTGAATTCACAGTTTAAAACCTTTCCACAAGGAAAACTCCAGGCCAGATGGCTACGCTGGTGAATTCTATACACTCTTCAAAGAATACAACGAGGTGACACATTCTAAGTCATTCTAGGAAACCAGCATTACCCTATGAACAAAACCAGTAAGGACATTATTTTAAAAAGAAAACCACCATGCGCATGCACACTTCGTATATATGAGTGCCAAAAATCCTTAACAAAATCTTAGAAAACTGAATCCAACAACCCATAAGCCAAGTGGGGTTCATCCCAATAAGGTAAGGTGTTTTAACTTTTGAAAAGCAATCAGTGTAACTCAATATATTAGCAAGCTAATGATGAAAAACTTGATGATCCTAAAAGATGCAGAAAAATATTTAACAAAATTCCATACCTGATATTCATCGTAAAAACTCTCAGCAAATTAGAAATAGAAAGGAATCTCTTCAACCTGATAAAAGGCACCTGTAGAAAACCTATAGCCAACAACATCCTGAAAGGTTGAAAGACTAAACCTTTAGCCTTAATGTCAGGAACAAGGGAAGGACGTCTGCCCTCACTGCTCCTATTCAACATCATACTGCAGGATCTTGTCATTCTAACATAACGTAAACAAATAAAATGCATGTGGATTGAAAAGGGAGAAGTAAAACTCTGTTTATTGATAGACAACATGATAGAAAACCCTAAGGAATCTACCAAAAATAACTACTAGAACTAACAATTAGTTTAAAAAGGTTTTAAGATTGAAGGTCAATGTACAAAAATTATTTTGATTTCTTTCTAGATACTAGTACTGAACAATTGGAAATTGAAATCTTAAAAATACTAATTAAAATAGCATCAAAATTATGCAATACTTTAAAATAAATTTAAGAATAAAACATTGCTGAGATAAATTAAAGAAGCCCTCAATAAACAGAAAGATATACCATGCTCATGGATTGGAAGATTCAATATTGCTAAGACATCAATGATCACCAAATTGATCTATACATTCAATGCATTCTCAATCACATTCCTTGCAGGAGTGTGATTCTAAAATTCCATTCTAAAGAACAGAATTTTAATTGTTTATAGAATTTAATTTTTTAGAATCAACTTAGATTCTTAGCATCAGCTGATTCTAAAATTCATATGCAAATGCAAAGGATCTAGAATAGCAAAAATAATTTAAGAGAAGAACAATATTAAAGGATTTGCAGAATTTACTATAAATCTGCAGTAATCAAAATTATCCAAGAAATTATTGCCCAGCTCAATGTCATAAAGATTGTTTCTGTATTTTCTACTATGAATTTTATCGTTTTCACTCTTACATTTAAGTCTGTGATGCATTTTGAGTTAATTTTTCTCTGTGTTGTGAGGTAATGGGTGAAGCTCTTTTTCTGAACATGGATATGTGATTGTTCCAGCACCATTTGTTGAAAAGACTGTCTTTTTCCCATTGAATTGAACATTTGCTGATAATCGATTATATATGTGTGAGTCTACTCTTGGAATATGTATTATGCGTCATTGATCTATGTGTCTAAAATGAAACCAATATCACACTGTTTTGATTTTTTGCTTGTAATATTCCCTTATTATCCTTTTATCTCTTTAGGAACTGTAGAGATGTCACCTGTTATATTCCTGATACTACTAATTGGTGTTTTCTCTCTTTTTCTTGCTAAGTTGAGTCAGAGGTTTTTCAACTTTTGAAGATCTTTCAAAGAACCAGATTTTGTTTCATTGATTCTCTTTCCAGTTTCATTGCTCTCTGCCCTGTATTCTTTCCTTTCTTCTCCTTTTTTTGGGTTAAAGTTGCTCTTCAAGTTTTTAAAAAGAGGAAATTTAGGTGATTGATTTGAGACTTTAATTTTTTTAACATCAGCAATTTAATGCTGATATTTTTAGACATATGAGGTATTTAGAAATATGTGGTTTAATTACCAAATATTTTTTGGAGGGGTTAGTCATGCTTTTCTAATTTATTTCTGTCGTGTGCAGTCTTCTGTTAGGCAGAGTGTTCAGTAAATATAAACTTTGTCAACTTCTTCAACTCTTCTGTATATTTATGATTTTCCGTCTAATTGTTTTATTAATTACTGAAGCATGATTATTGAAATATCCACCTGTGATTGTGTATATGTCTGTTTATCCTTGAAGATCTAGAAGTTTTTGCTTCATATATTTTGAAACTTTTGGGAATATTTCTTCAAATATATATATATGTATATACTTCATATATATACATACCAAGTGTTAATAAGAATATGGAGCAACTAGAATTCTCCTTTGCATCAATGGGAATGTAAGCTAGGACAGTCACCTTGGGAAACAGTTTGGCAGTTTCTCATAAAGAGACTCCCCTTATGATCCAGCAACCTCTAGGCATTTACTCAAGACGAAAACATACATTCACATAGAGAAGTGTACTCAACCTTCAGGGCAGCTTTATTCATAATAATTACGAACTGAAAAGGACCAACATCCATCAATGGGAGAATCGATAAAGAAACTGTGAGACAGCCATTCAGTAGAATACTACTCAGCAATACAAACACTAACTACCCACACACGCACCAGCACGGGTGAGTCCCAGAACCATGACGCTAAATGAAAGCAACTACATGCAAAAGACTGCAGACTGTATGATTTCATTTACATAAAATGCTAGAAAAGGCAAAACAAGAGTGACGGAAAGCAGATCGGTATTCCCCGACGCTGGAGGTGAGGGAGAGTATTTTCAAAGCAGAAAGAGAACTTTGGGGAGTAATAGGAGAATCCTGTGTCATCACTGTGGTGAGGGCCTCACAACTCTCCACATCTGCAATTTCACCACCCATCATTAACCTTTTTTAGTCTATTTCCTTCTAATCTCTCTTCTTCTTTCTAAATTTCCCAGAATCTGTCGTAAAGAAATAATTTTTAAAATGCACCAAAATATTAGAGCTAAAGAATTTAATAAAAAGTCGGAAACAATCAAAATGTCTAACAATGCAGAAATAAACAAATGATGGCACATCCCTTTAAGGGAATACTATGAATGTAGCCAATAAAAATCACATTTTCATACAATATTTAGAGACATATGGAAATATTCATGACACGATGTAAAATACAAAAGCAGTAGAGAATACTTTATATTCATATCATCCTAAGTTTGTTTATATATACAATATATGTATGAATACATACATAGAATTGTGTGATTTCCTTGTCCTAAAATAGGGCAAAGTTATGTGAACAATGTAAAAACGCTGAAGAACTTCCCAGAACTGGCGCTAGAAAGGAAATTGTCATCTGAACCAAGGTCATACAAAGTAAACTCAATCATCCGGCTTGTCCCCAGTGTGGCTGGTGTTGCTTGCTTAACAATCTGGCTGTTATGGTGGCAGGATGAGCCACGCCTCCAGGACCATTTACACTGGACTCAGATGCAAGACAACAAAACATGCAATACAACCCACCTGACAGTAAATCAAGGCTAGACAAAATGCAGATATTCCTGAATGAACTCGAAGGCATAATTTAGGGATGAGGGCTTGAGAACACTAACAATTGTGATACCAAGAGGCAGTGCAGTTTCACTGGAAAGGGCATGTATGGTTTATAGCCACTCAAGTCGCATCATTTGAGCTCAACCTCCTCTTCTAGAAAAGGGGAACAATGTTCCCCATCCTCCCTACCTTAGGGCTATGGCAAAAATGAAATGAGTCCGCACGTGTAAAATGAGCTTTTCATTTACAAATCACAAGTCCAATGTGAGGTCATTTCATTATTGTGACTTTTGGGCCATTAACAATTAGCAGCAGCTTGATTCTACCTCTGATTTAAATATAAATGCATTTAAGTGCTTTGATAGGAAGGAATTAGGGGATCTTTGGAGCCCAAGGGGCAAAGTAGCTCAGAGTAGTGGCCATCCTCAGACAATGGTCAAGAGAATTGTAACCACAAACACAGAGGTGGATGGACTGATTTCAGAACCCCTGTCCCCAAACCTGAACCTTTGGGGGCTAGTATTCTAGAGAGATCATTGAGTATGAAGCCAGACAGACCTAAGATTATGTTCCAGGTATGTGACAAATGATGCATTATTTAATTTCGCTGAACCCCAGTTTTATCCACTGTTGAACGGGGATGATAAGACCTCCTCCCAGGGTCGTGATGAAGCAGAAAGGAGATAAAATATATTGCATCCTTGACAAGTATTAGATACTAAGGCATGCTCACTCTCCCTCTTGATGCTCACTTAGAGTTCTCTAAACTTCTCTAATTAATGACATTCAGTGACAACCCTTATACATACACATATCAGCACAGGACTGGAGAGAGAGAGAGAAAGGGAAGTACATGCCTCCAAAAGTCCAGACAAAAAACCAAAATCTGTATCTATTAGAAACAGAACTTCCAAACGTTCATAGGCAAAATGCATACAATTGTGAAGTATGTCATGATCCTATTGGTTCCAAAGCTTTATTTAATAAATCAAAACTAAATAACCAAAAAAGAAAAAAATACGCTCTAGTAACTTTCCCCAGGGACGAGTCGTTCGGCGCTTGCTGGTGTCCGGCCCTGAAGAGCAGCTTCAAGGTCTCTTGGTTCTGAGGACACGTGGCTAACTCTGGCTAGCGCGGAGGTTTTGCTGAATGAGGGCGCAAATCACAGCGAAGCTCCTCTCCTTTCCTCAGGGCGGAGATAACCACAAACAGAACACAGCGATAATAGGCGGGCGGGACTATTATATTCTTTTAAAAATTGGGACCAGCAGAAAGCTGATAGCTCCTAGGTAAACGTGAAAGGAACGGAAAGCACAATCAGGTCTAAACCCATCCACATGCCAACGTCAGTAACATCCTGACGAAATTAGTTTTTTAACAAAAGAACACATTTTCTCACCATCTCCTCTACCCTCCTAATTCTCCTCCGTGAAGATTCTCACCAACAACATCGTAATTGATTTCGACCTATTGGGATTTTAGTCCCTCCAAAGGCTACACGCGGGCCCTGCCCCTCAAGGCCATTTTCCAGCTATGTATTTCAGCAATATGTGGGGTTCATGTAGATAGCTAGTTCTTAATAGAATCTGGGAAGATGTTCTTTGGCAGAAAATGATTTTGTAGACATTTTTCATTATGATAGATGTGGTATTACAGCCGTTATAAAAAATTTCAAGCTGTGCTCCAGCTTTGTCGCTAGTGTTATAAATCACTCACTCGTATATTAAAGTCTGTGGAAAGCAACTGAAGGGAGGGAAAAACCCTCATCTCCTATTTACAGACTAGGTATAATTTGGTATTATTCTTAAAGGTTCAAGGCAGCTTAGAGAATCTGGATTGAGCGCTTACGGTAGGATCATGAGATCACATTCCATTACTGCTGAGACGGAAGGAAGGGCCACGCAATAAGTTAACATTTTCTGCCATAAATCCTGATGTGAAAGGAAAGGCTGTGCTTCCAAGAAATGGAGGACAGAGAAGCCCACTGCCACTTGCAAGATAAGCTAGTAGTGGAATTAATTAAGAATTAATAAATTACATACATTAGAAGTCACTGTGTCATTAATGCAATTTCTTTTATACCTGTGGAAGTCTATGTGTATGTTGGTCTAGCCTTGTCTGCCTTTATAGGCAACTGGAATATCTATGTGATACCATTTCATTTAGGCAGGGAAGGCCCTAATTTGGGGTATTCCAAATTTAAGGATGCCTTCTCTCTCGAGACCATTTTAGATTTGGGATATTTCAAACATAATACTATAGAAATGGCAGGGAGAAGCAAGACCAGTGATAGAGTTATACCCACCCTTTTTTCTCTATCAAAGGTAAATATCTAAGTTCAATGCAAACTGCATTTAGCCCTTTTCACAAAGGTGGGACTCTTTACGATCACAGTGTTCTGACTCCCAACGTGGCTCATGGAAGGAGGTGGGGTGGGGGTAACGACTGAAGGAATTTCCCCACCATCTGCAGCCGAGCCTCTAAACCAGTGCTTCTCCACCGGGAGTGATTCTGCTCCCCAGGGGACATGGAGCAATGTCTACAGACAGTTTGGGGTGTCACATCAGGTGGGGGTGGGGTTGCTACTGGTTTCTAGTGGGTAGAGATCAGGGATGCTGCTAAACACCCTACAGTGCACATAGCAGTCCGCTATCACAGGGAAGGAGCCAGCCCACAATGTCAAGAAGTGTCGAGGTGGAGAAACCCTGGTCTGGGGATAACCAGACAAATCCTCCAGCCAAGAAAGTGAGGAGCTGATATTTCTTTAGTACTCTTACGGGGAGAAGAATTCACAGGCCTGAATTGGGTTGTGTTTTGTATAATTTGTACCAAGGAAAACATGAGGCTCAAAGCTATTAGATAACTTGGCCCAAGTTCTACTGAGTAGATAAAAGAGCTGGAAGTTGAACCCAGTCCGTGTGAATACAAATTCCATTATTTTTTTTTAGCTTTGTCACACTGGGGAATATCACATTAGACATTCACTCCTATGCTTAAGTCATTCTTGACTGCAGGAGCCAGCGTGTGAAAGTGGTGACAGACTGGTTTGCTGGTGTGAAATACAAATTGGATAAGATTCAAACATGGCTACGAAACCCAAAGGGACTTGTGGAGTAATGAGCAAATTTCATTAATTTAGATTGCACCTGAGTTCAAGCCCCCAACAGTGAGATCCCAAAGCCATGAGGGAAGAGCCCCTCTCCCTGACTCCTGCCAAACAGCTTCTCCTGCCAGTGTTTCCACAGAGAACCGGGGTTCCACGTGCACCAAGCTAAGTTGAGCATTTCTTGCGATTTTGCCCCCAAAGAAGTACTTTGATGGTTCTTTACGACTTACTCTTCTGCTTCCCAGCTGGATTTAGAAGACGTGCAATTTGAACCTCCCCTACACTGTTTAAATCACAACCCCGCCAACAATTTCCTTTTCAGTATATTGACACATAGATCCGTGGTTCTCAATCCCGAACACGCATCCCATCCGAGAAAAGATGTGGTGCACCTTCTAAAAAAACTACCTTCAGGGGCTCCCCAGGTCGTTGAAAAGCATAAAGCCTATTAGTCACAGCCCACCACCTCCAATCTCAGACCACTCCCCAGCCTTTCCTTCCACTACACAACCAGACTACTGCTAACCACTGCTACCTAACCGTTCCTCCAATCCACCCACACATTCTCCCCTCCTCACCCGCTCCCTCCATTTAGCCTGCCTGGTGTGCCTCCCCTTCCCTTCCCTCACTCTCCAGACTCAGCACTTACCTGAAGCCCACCTTCCCAGAGAAGCCCACCCCAGTGAATCCAATATATACTGAACCTAAGTAATGCTCATTTGACCCATTCATTGAGCAACCACTAATTCAGCGATCACTGATAAAGTTCCTTCTATGATGGTGATCTTCCTGCGCATATATAATCGTGTCTGCCCACCAGACTGTAAGCTCCCTGAGGACAAAGACAATGCCTGATTCACCTTATTAACTCCAGAATCATGCCAGGCCTGGTTCCAAACATATTTTCTTTTCTTTTTTTTTTAATTTGTAACTTTTATTTTTATTGCAGTAACATTGGATTATAACATTATATAACTTTCAGATGTACACAATAATATATTTTGAATTCTGTGTAGATTACATCATATTCACCACCCAAAGACTAATTACAATCCATCACCACCACACACGTGTGTCTAATCACCCCTTTGGCCTTCCTCCCTTCCCCCTTCCCCTCTGGTAACCACTAATCCAATCTCTGTTGCTGTGTGTTTGTTTGTTGTTGTTTTTATCTTCTACCTATGAGTGAGATCATGTGGTATTTGACTTTCTCCCTCTGACTTATTTCACTCAGCATAATACCCTCAAGGTCCATCCATATTGTCACAAATGGCTGGATTTCATCATTTCTTATGGCTGAGTAGTATTCCATTGTGTATATATACCACATCTTGTTTATCCATTCGTCCCTTGATGGGCGCCAGCATATTTTCAATGATGTCCACAGTAATACTGCAGATATCATTACTGTGTTCTCCATAACCATGAGACACTGGAATCGATCAAAATACTCAATCATTGAAGAATGGTTAAGTAAATTAGGACACACCAGGAGGTGGGAAACTATGAAGCATTTAAACAACCATTACAAACGCCACAGCACCTTCTCATCTTGAAAACCAATCACACCAATTCCTACCCTCTTCCATCTAGGAGAATTGACTTTTCTCTACTTGGGCCCCTATGATGTCCGGAACAGACTTTTTATCAGAGCATTCACAGTCTTCTGTAATTCTCCTCTTATAAGGGGAATTACAGGTTTGAAGAGAGAGTTTCATAAGCCACTTGGGTGAACAATGAACCCCCAGAGCCTTCTAGATTAATCAGAAAAGACTCAAGTACATTTCTAAGGAACACGGACCCTGTCAACTTGAGAGACTTTTGTTTTGTGGAGTATATAGGCAGTCAAATTTGGGGGTAGAGCCAAATGGCTCAGATAACAGAAAAAAAGGCTGCATGCTCTATAAAGGAGGAAAGGAAGAAAGATGCCAATGGGCATGGAGGAGAGAAGAATGGCGGAACCCAGTCAAATGTGGTAAGCATTTTGAAGAGTTTCTTACCAAGTGTGTATTGGAAGGCTAATTCTCCATTGGTCTCGTGTGTTTCTGCACTTTGTTTCAGATTATCTTTTCAAGGATATTTGTTCAGCAAGGAGCTTTGGAAAATAAAGACAGTGTCTCCCTTCAGAGCAAATGGCATGACTGTTCATTTCCAGTATAATAAAGACAGTGTCTCCCTCCAGAGCAAATGTCAGGCAGGCTTATTGCCATTAGAAAATATTCAAGTTCCCTAAATTGGGAGTTCTTTTCCTGTAATCCATCCACTGCGTGTGCAGATGCCATCTGGCCCTCTTCGCGTCACCCTGTGGGAACTGAGGCTCAGCGAACCAAAGCAAAGTCCGATACTCTGACTATTGCTGTTGTGATAATAATACATCGTTTTGTCTCTGACCCAGGAGTCTCATATCTTCTGCCAGCATCCATGGAACTATAGCAGGCCGCTCGTCAGCTTGCACATAGGTTAAAATCGTAGATCCTTCAGAGATCTTGAAAACGTATAACATAAACCCCTCTTAAATCTATCCTAAGAAATCTTCAGTAAATTCTGCATCATTCACTAAGGTTTCTGTTGCAAATGGACTGTTTGGAAGAATGCAAAGAAGTTCCAGAGTCAGTGTCTAAATTAGTACAGGATGAAAACAGAGAAATAGCCATGTGGACAGCAGATCTCAAGAATACTCTTAAATATCTGATGTGTTCCCTACTCTGAGCATCTTGAAGGAAGAGATCATGGTCTATTCACTGTATAGCCCCAGTGCTAGCCACTGTCTGCCCTGGAGTATCGTTACACTCAGTAAATGCTGAAGGACTGAATGACCCAAAGACATATGAGACCATGCTTATAATGTACTCTTGATAATCAGCAACTAAATTTCCATTTAAAGTATGAATCTGATCATTTCACTCCTCTTCTCTCAACTCTTCAATAACTTTCCATCATGCTTAGAATAAAATCCAAAGTTCTTACTAGGCCTACAAGGACCTATGTGATCTGACCTCTTGCCGGCTACCTCCTGGGCCTGCCTCCTACCCTCACGCCCGCACTCACTGTTCAGCCCTGCTGGCCTCCTTGTCCTCCCCCAAACACACTAAGCATGCTCCCGCCTCAGGGCTTTTGTATTCACTGCTCCATCCACTGAAAATGCTCTTCCCTAAGACATCAGAATGGATCACTCCCTTCATCTTAACCAAATTTCACCTCATCAGAGATGCCTTCGCCAAGCACGAATAGAAAAGAGCACCCTGTCACTCCATCCATTTATCATACTTTTTTAATAACTTCTTCACTCTTCATGGTACCTAAGATTCTATCATATGTTGATTTGTTTGTTTGTTTATGATCTGTCTCCCTGACTAGTCTGTTACCCTCATAAATACAGAGTCCTTGTTTTACCCACTAATGGCATCCCCAGTGCTTAAAGAGGTCCTGGCACATCGTAGATGCTTAATAAATATGTACAAAATGAATGGAATCTGGAGAGGAGGAAGAAGGAGGAAGGAAAAGGAAGGGAGAAAGAAGATGGGAAAAGGATGAAAAAGAAGGAAGTGAAGAGCAAGAAGAGAGAGGAGGTGGGGCTGGCCGGGTGGCATAGCAGGTAAGTTCGTGCATCCCGCTTTGGCAGCCTGGAGATCGCAGGTTCGGCTCCTGGGTGCAGACCTGCACACTGCTCATCAAGCCATGCTGTGGCAGCATCCCACATGTAAAGTAGAGGAAGCCTGGCATGGATGTTAGCTCAGGGCCACTCTTCCTCACCAAAAAAAAGAAGAAGAAGAAGGAGAAGGAGAAGAAAAGAGAGGAGGAGGAAAGGAAGGAGGAAGAAGAGGAGGGCCAGTAGCAGCAACAAGAAGCAGGGCGAGCTGAGGAGCTGCAGGAGTCCTAGAGGAAGCCTCAGAGGCTGTCGCCTCTCTGCCTGAAACAAGACATCGTTTTCCCGGCTTCTGAGCGCAGCCCTTCCCTCTCACAGCCACTCAGTCAGAAACGGAGGCAAAGACAGTGTCTGACAGAAGGCGCGTTCCGGGACAGCCCACAGCTCCCCGGAGCAGAGGCAGGAAGCTTCCCCTCACTCTGCAGAGGGAAGATAATCGGAATCCTTTAGCATCCTCCTTCCCAGCTTCTCATTTAAGTAGTTACTGATGGCTACAAGATATTCTAATACCGCAGCAAAGGCCTGGCTGGGTTTCAGCTGTTTGCATGCTTGAATTTCCTGCTTTAATAGCTGGAACACAGAAAGCTTAGCTAAGTTCAGTCATAAGCCTTGAATAAAACGAATCCTTTAATCATGGGGAAAATTCTCCAGCTGAAGTAAACAAGCAGGTTTAAACAGTTCTATATATCTAGGGTTTCACGATATCCTCGAAGGAGACATTTACAGAAATTATAAATATCTAAAATAATCCTGTCTTTGAGGCTTGGAGAACCTCCACTCTCGTGAATGAAAGCAAAGTATAAAAACAAATGAGGCTTAATTGCCTTAGAACACCTGCATAATTGATCATTTCGACACCACTGTGGTCTAAAATCACGATGTCTGAGGCTGTCGAACTGCCTTGTGGGAAACAAACAGTAGAGTCTGCCTGGCTCAGATCCAGCCCGTCAAATATTTCTACTGATTTTCCTGTTTGATGGGCTTTTGGTTGGCTGCTTGCTCTGTCTGACCGTTCGCTTTCTGCTTCTTTCTTGTGGCTGAGACCATTTGCAATGAATCTGCATTGAGTAGAGCTTCCAGGCAAGTTGGAGGTACGGGTGCTTCTGCTTGGTGGTAATAGAAAGGGAGGCAACAGGGCAACACGCCCAGAGGCCCCTGACTGAGGGCCTAGGTGATAAGAATAAACAGCTCTATCCCTGGGCAAATTTTGAATCCAGGAACGGAAAGATGGACAGTTTCAAATCAGCCCATCTCTAAGTAAGTTTCATGCTATTTAGGATTTCCTTGGCTTTGAGCTGTGAGCCAGAGATCAAAATCCTTTTGTAAACTGCCTCTGAATAATGCAGCAAGTGGCATCTTGAAGCTAAGGCTGGATCATTACAGTATGAAGAAGCAATATTAAGGTTGGAGACTTTTTTTCCCCAGGGAAAGGCTCATTTCCTATAGAGAATTTTTGCAATTTGCATTGTGCTCCTTAATAGTATCTAATTGATGGATTTCAATTATAATGGAACAAAAAAGTAAGTGCGGCTGCTACTTACAGGCTGGAGATCATTCACATATCCTGGAAATCTTCTTATCATTATAGGAGGTCCAACCTTTGGCCCAAGTGAGGAATTTTACTCATTTACCCAGAACATGATTAAAAAGAAACCTGGAATATAATGAGAGAATTACTGCCGGGGCCAGCATGCACAGAGCGGGTTTTAAATAAAGCATGAATTATTCTCAGCTATAGAGACCCTACTCAGAGGAAGGGGAGAGCCAGTGGAACCGTACAAGAAAAATAAAACCCTCTGCCCAGATATCCCACATTCGCTCTGAACCCCAACCCTTTTACAGTGAGTGTTCATCAACGTTTAATTTCCTTGTTTCTCTTATCTTTTCATTCCCACAGCCCTATGTTCTATTCAACTGAATGACCCTGGTGTCACATTTTAGACACCAATAAAAACTGCTGGGCTCGCACTACTGGTAATCTATTACTCTGAGCATTCTGCTCAGTTCAATAAGCATTCATTGAATGCCTACTACGTGCTAGGTTCTGAGACTATGAAGATGAGAGAGATATAACTCCCAGAAATTATTAGGAATCCAACTCTGCAGCCAGACAGTCAAGGTCTTGCCTACTTTCCTACTTTGTGACATCAGGTAGCTTTTCTCCTTTGCAAATCCGGCTGATAACAATCTACCTATCATAGAGTTGGAGAAACATTATAAGCATTAATATATGTAAAACAATTAAAAGAATGGCTGACATACATAGTCAGCATTCTATAATGTTAACTTTACTATTATTTTCCTAGGATGCCTCAGACTATGAAAAGAAGCGAGAACAATAGTTCCAACCTTATGCGATAAATGCTGTGATATTGATCAGCACAGGAGCCCGGGGAGTACAGAGAATGGCCTGCGGGGGAGGGAGGGAAGTAGGGCTGGAATAAGAAAAGATTTTCAATAAGAGATGAAACCTAACTGAAATTTTTTTAAAAAGAAAGGAAAACCCAACCAATAGCCAGTACCTCTCTACGAATTTCCACTTCTCTCTCAAGAATGACAGTTTTCCCTACTGCTCAATCCTTTTCCCAAGACTTGAAATCTGCTAAGAGAGTAAATCTTAAGTGTTCCCACCACACACACAATAAAATGGTACCTATGTGAGGTAATGAATGTGTTGATTGTGGCGATCATTTCACAACGTGTACATATATTAAATCATCACATTGTACACCTTAAAAAAGTCACATTGTTCAACCTAAATATACATAATTTTTATTTGCCAATCACACTTCAATAAAGCTGAAATGAAAAGACCAAAGCTTAGCATCATCTGTCTGAGATAAGTAGACCCTTCTTGCTCCAACTTCTCCTAAGTGTGAGTGTATCTCAGGCCTCTGCCCTCGGCCTGGAGGCAGCGGTTAACAGCTTGGAAATTGACACCACCAGTGGTCAAGCACATGGCAACGGCTGCAGGACTGCAGGGGCTTAAACCCTGGTCTTGCCACTTACTAGTTCTGAAACCTTGGATACGTACTTAACCTTGTGGTGACTCAATTTCCTCATGGGTAAAATAGGGACCATACTTGCGCCTACCTATAGGGTGGCTTTGAGAATTGAATAAATTAATCCACGTAAGGCATTTAGTACAGTGTCTGGAGTAGTATAAGCCCCACGTGAATAGCGACTGTGATCACTGCTTCTTTAAAAATAACAAGAGTCCCCAGGATCAGAAGTGGCAATTTGATCTCTAGAAACCTGGTGATCATCTCAACTCTTTTTTTTTTTTAACAGTTTTACAAGTTATAAGTGACATATAATAAGTTGCATATATTTAAAGTGTAAAATTTGAAACTTTTACATATGTATACCCATCAATCCATCACCACAACAAAAATACAAGTTTCCTTTGTGATCACTCCTCAAACCACTGCCTCCCTTCCCACACAATTCTCACACAACCACTAATCCGCTTCATCACTATGGGTTAGTTTGTATTTTATAGAAGTTTGTAAAAGTGGACTATCCAGTATGCAATCTTTTTTGGTCTGGCGTCTTTCATCGAGTGTAACTCCTTGGAGATTCACCCACGTTGTAGCATACATCAGTGGTCCCTTCCTTTGTATTTCATGGTTGTTTGTCCAATCACCTGTCGACAGACAGCTTGTGTTGTTTCCAGCTTGGGCTATTACAAATGACACTGCTATTAACATTCACGTACGAGTCTTTTTATGAAAGCATGCTCTCATTTCTCTTGGGTAAACAGCTAAAAATGGCTCCATCGAGTAGTCCGTATATTTTTAAGAAACTCTGAAATTGTTTTTCAAAGTGATCGTGCCATTTTACACTCCCTCCACTGCTGTATGAGCTTTTCAGTTTCTCCACATCCTCACCAACCCTTTGCTTGGTCAGTCTTTTTTATTTTAGCCGTAGGTGGACATGGTATTGAAATATGGTTTTAATTTGCATTTCCACATCGACTAATGATGCTAAGCATCTTTTCATGTGCTTCCTTGTCACACACATATCTTCTTTGGTGAAGTCTCTTTTCAAATCTTTTGCCCATTCTTTAAATTGGGTTGTTTGGTTTCTCATGAGAGAGTTTGGAGGGTTCTTTATAGAATTTAGACATAAGTTCTTTATTAGATATATTTGCTTCCAGTGTGTTGCTTAATCTTTTCATTCTTTTAACAGCGTCTTTTAAAAGGATATGTTTTTCATTTTTACGAAGTTCAATGCATCCATTTGTTGTCTTATAGATCATGCTTTTGGTCTATTGTCGAAGAAATCTCTGCCCAAACCAGTGTCAAAAGCTTTCTCCTATAGTTTTTTTCCTAGAACTTTCATAGTTTTAGGTTCTTCATTTAGAGTTATGATCCAGTTTAAGTTAATTTTTGTATATGGCCAGAGGTATAAAGTTCATTTATTTATGTACGATATCCAATTATCTCAGCACCATTTGTTGGAAAGACTATCCTTCCTCCACTGAATTGGCTTTGTACCTTTGTCAAAAATCAGCAATTCGTTTATGTGGGGTCTATTTCCAGACTCTGTTCTCTTCCGTTCATATATTTATCTATCTTTCTGCCAGTTTTGATTATCTTTTCACACTGTCTTGATTACTAGAGATCTGTAATAAGCCTTGAAATCAAGTAATATTAGCCCACTAACTTTGCTCTCTTTCAAAGTTGTTTTGGCTGTGCTAGGTCCTTTCACATGAATTTGAGAAATCATCTTAACGATTTCTACAAAAGTTCCTGCTGAGGTTTTGATTGGGGTTGAACTGAATATATAGAGAAGCTTGGGGAGAATTTACATCTTAACAAAACAGAGTCTTCCACTGTGGGGCATCTCTCCACTTATTTGGATCTTTAGTTTCTCTCAGCAATGTTTTACAGTTTTCACGCACAGGCCTTTCATGCATGTAGTTTCAATTCATAGGTCTTTCACATTTTTGTCAGATTTATCCCTAAGTATTTCATATTTGTGACACCACTGTAAATTGTATTGTTTTTTAATTGTGATTTCCAATTGTATGCAGCAAGGGTATAAAAATACCATTGATTTTTGTATATTGATCTCAAAGCCGCAAACTTGTTAAATTTACTTATCAGTTCTAGTTGCTTCTTTGTAGATTCTGTAAGATTCTACACAGATTCTACATGTCATCTGCAAACAAAGCGGGTTTTACTTCTTCCTTTCAAATCTGGATGCTTTTTGTTTCTTTTTCTTGCCTTAATCCACTGGTTAGGAAGCTTCAGCACAATGTTGAATGGAAGTGGTGGGAGCACACATCTTTGTCTTGTTTCTGATCTTGAGGAAAATCACTCAATCTTTCAACATTAAGGATGATGGGAGCTGTAGATTTTTAGTAGATGTCCTATATCAGGCTGAGGAAGTTTCGTACTGTCCTGAATTTGCATGTGCTAGTCAGTGTTCAGCGGAACACCCAAAGACAGCCTTCTGTAGCTCTCTGCAGCTCTCTCCCTTCTGGCACCCCATCCTGCAAGTTCTACCCGCCCTGATTTCCCTGACTGAGCATCTCCGTCTCCCCAACTCAGAGAATCTGCTGGGCCCCACCTGGGTTCCCTGTCTCTGTGCCACCAGCTGGAAACCCCCTCAAGGTCGTAAACAGAGGCAAATGTGGGGCTCACTTTTTGTTTCCCATCTCTTAGGGATCATTATCCTTCATTATCTGAAGTCCACTCTCTTGAAAACCCATTGTTTTATATATTTTATCTCTTTCTGGATTGCTTCAGGAAGAAGGAGAAATCTTTCATCTTACTCGAAAGTGGAGGTTTCTGTCTCAGTTTTTACCCTTTTACTCTGGTTTCTAATAAGGGCCACTTTGGTTTCCCCACCAACTGAGCTCTGTGCTTTGGCATTCACTTTCTAGCACTTTTTATCTCTCCAGATTGACTCAAGGAAAAACCCTGGCCTTGGGATCGGGAATACCTAAGTTCAAGTGCTGGTCGTTGCACTTACTAACCATATTAGTTTATTTCCCCATCTGTAAATTGAAGTAACAAAACCCACTTGACAGGATTATTGTAAAGATTAGATGCCATCACTGGTAAAGTAACTTCTCCAGTGACTAGTGAATAACATGAACTCAATAAATGATGGGCGTCCTTACTAACACTAGACTTCCTGTTCTAGTTTATTCTCTCTCCCGCCTCTTCTTCCCTGCCTCCACCTTCCTTTCTCCGGATCTGTTCATCCTGAATATTTGATGACTGTGGGCTGCGGTGACAAATTACACTTTAAGTTAAGTATTGGGCCCCATGACAGCTGAGTCATGCCATCAAGAGTCTGCAGAGTGGGAACGAGTCCCAGCCCTGAAATATCAGGTGTGTGGGTGGTTTCTGCAGGCCTCACTGACGAGCACCTGTTGAATATTTTACTTTTTTTAGACAATCCTCAGTCACTCACTTTTAAGATTTCAAATAAATTCTCCCTACACTTGACAAAAGTCCAGACATACTCAGGCCACCACCTAGGATTGCTCTGATTGTCTTTTGCACAACTCCATGGGGCACCTATCACCCTAAAGACCCTGTACATTTGTAGAGCTATGACGAATGCCCAGCAGACAGCAGCAAAGCATCTTGAGAAGGGACACCTTTTGCTAATTTCCATAAGTAGACTTTTGGCTACAGAGAAGTTAAAAGTGGTTGAAATAGGTCCACTGAGCATCCCACTAGTTTTAAAATGGAATGAACATTCACCTCCCCACTGGAAGCCATCATGGCTGCCCCTTCTGGGAATATTTTTCAGACCTGGGAAATATTCCATGGATCAAGAAGTAGTATATTGCAGTGACTAAGAACACGGGCCTTCACATCAGAGTAGATTGTGTTCCAATCCCAGTTCCACCATTTACTAGTAATAGCTCCTTGGGTAACTTATTTGACCCCTCTGTGGATTTTCATTTGTAAATGAAAGTGAATGCACTGCTTAAACAGGGGTTGTGTGAGGTTGACATGAGATAGTATGTGTAAAGTGCCCTGCATATAGTGCATGCCTAGTAAACAGTAAATGATATCATTACCATAATCACTACTATTTTTATCACCATCATCCATCAGTGTTGTTCCTGTTGTTATTGGCAATAGTGCATCTAACCACTAAAAATCCTGCAGAACAATACCATCCGACAGAACTTTCCACGATGATAGGAAGGTTCTGTATCTTTGCTGTCCAATATGGTAGCCACCAGGCACATGTGGATATTGACCACTTGCACTGGATACCAAAGCTCCAGGGAATCCAACAGTCTTAATCAGTTCAGGCTGCTATAGCAGAATACCATCGGGTGATTATAAACAACAGAAATTTACATTTCTCACAGTTCTGGAGGCTAGGATTTTATAAGGACACTAATCCCATTCATGAAGGTGAAGCCTAATGATCACTTCCTCAGGCCCTACCTCCAAATACTGTCACATGGGGGTTAGCCTTCAACATATGAAAGAGGGAGACACAAACATTCAATCCGTAGCACAAACCATGGGAATCCCTGATTGGGAAATCTCACAAAAAGTTTGCACCCCCACAAAGGGGAGAAATCCCCAAGGATCAAGTCTGTGGAGACAGCACCTTCACCAGGAAACCTAACAGCTTGCTCCCTGGGCTTAAACTGATGATGTGACCCAAGATGCTTGCCTGACCCACGCCCTCACCTCATTTCAGTCCCTACTCGGAGGCCTCTCTGGAGAGGGCCTTCCCTCACTGCTCACCATGTCACCTCCCTTTACCACTCACCTCTACTCGCTTTATTTCTTGGCACAGCAATTATCATTGACATTATTTCTTTGTCACTTTGGTGACAGTCTGTCTATTAGAACGGAAGCTTCACGAAGGCAAATTCTTTTTCTTTTTGGTCACTGCTTGATGTCAGTACCAAGAAGGTACCTGGCATGTTGTAGAGTTTCAGTAACTCCACGTTGAACCCAGTACAATCAGGTTCTTTGGAAGAAGGCTGGAGCCTGAGTTTTATAAGAAGCAGAATACTTTTGTAAAATGAAAACACTCCCCTCCCTTCCAGCATCTCACCCCCAACCCCTACACGTTCAGCCAAGGGCCTGGGGATTCTCTGGTGACCACCAACAAGAGCTTTGTAATTCTCAACCAGGCAAGGAGCTTCGTTTCCAGCACTGGGGAAGTGTTTGGAATTCTAAACAAGACCCCACATTTAACATCCTCTCGTTTTTCTCTCTCAACAGCTTACTCTACTCACAGCTAAAGTGATTAAGAATTCACAGCGATGGGTGTACATTTTTATTAGGACCATGACAAGTGATTCAGAGGTAATTAAGCAATGGAATGTTTCACACAATGCCCACTCCACTTAAGGAATAAACTCTACATTTTCCTGGATTAACTGGCAAAATAAGAAAGCATTCGAAGAATGTCAACAACTATCGGATCTATTGTTGGGGCTTGGATAATTATAAGAAAGTGAAATTTCTCATTTATTCAGAAGAATGAGAAAGATAAAAAAATCAATATAAAGCTATATTACACAGTCACTTATTACAACCCTGTTGTTCTTTTTTAAGAGAGGCAGCATCTAAATGTATATTAATAGAGGAAGGAGTGAATAAATGAGAGAATACACAGAATTTTATGCAGCATTTAAAAGAATCAGGTTGAATAATAAATACTTACAAGGAAAGATAGTCATGCTATATTGATAAGGAAAAAACAGGTGTAGTATAGTTCTCATTTTAAAAAGAAATTTAATCAGTATGTGTAGGTTTATATGTGTATTAAAAAAGCTATTCAAGGACACGTGTCAAAATGTTGCAAGTACTACCTTTTAGGAAGTGGACTTGGGCCCGTAGTTACAATAGGGATGTATTATTTTTGCAATTATGAAGGTTATTAAAGCGTTTTAATTTTCGAAAAATTAAGCTAAAGTGAAAAACAAAACCAGAACCAAAGAATTAAAGGAATAACGTGATTTTGTGAGGCAGCAGCGCCACTCTGACAAGGGGCTTCCCCCTCACGCTTCCTATCCCCAACCCTGGATCCCCACCACACACACATATACACACACATGCACACACATGCATACATACATATGCATACACATGCACACATACACACATACATACGTATGTATACACACATGCATATACATCCACGCATATACACATGCATGCTTTTGTTTTTCCAGTAAATAACATTTACATTTCATTATTAATGAAACAATTTACACTAATTGGATTACAAGAGAAGGTCTCTCTGAATTAGGAAGAAAGTAAGTTTATACAACATAACAAAGCCACAAAGGGTGCTGATTTTATAAGATTCTAAAGCCCTGCTAGTCATTGTTAGCATGTAATCATGTAAGAAAACAATTTATGCTTGTCCAAAATAGTGTAATATTCCTTCAGCATCTTCATCACATTCTTGGCCAATCCCCCTTTCACACGGGAGAGGGTTTAGCATCAGTCGTCCCATTCCTAGTGTGCAAAATAACGGAGAGCAGAATACAATCTCCCAACAATCTCATTTAACTTACACACATCCAAACACACTCACCTAAGGTGGGGGAAGAGAAGGAAATACCATTGCAAACCTTTCGCATGATTCCACCTGCCACCTCAGTCAATGAGCGTACATGGTTCTGAGTGACAGTAATCCCACCTGCCACCTAGTCAATGAGCAAAGTATAGTCCAAGGGACAGCAGGATGGCTGTCGTGACCAGGGCTGCATTATTGTCTGGACCCAGGGCATGTCAGCCTTTGTGGGCCCCTTCCTCCATTAAAACATATTAAAAGTTATATTTTCTTACTGCATCAGTATAAAGATAAATATAATCTAGGCTAGATTCATTTTTATATATGCATTATGATTGTATCCATTTTTTCTTCTGATTTTAAAAGAAATTAACATTAAACCATTATCACAAGCTCCTAGAAGTACGGGGTGCCTCAGGCGCTGTGTGTGCGGTATCTGGCGCAGAAGTCAGTCCTCGTCCTGATTCCAGCATCCCTCAGTGCCCTGTGCCTCACTTTGCTGAAAACGATTCTAGTGCTTACACAGTCCTTTTGTTTCCCTAAAACACAGCTGAACACAAGCCAGTTAACTTGACTGGTACTCAAAGAAACAGTGATCTGTGCAAATATGGGAGGCAAAACCGGCCGTGACAGACAGACTGACGAATATGTGTTGTCTCCATCAAACCCTAAGGTACTGTTGTTAAGGGCAATTTTCACTCTATGCTAACTTTACCTTCTACTTTGACATTAGACTCAAACTCCCCATAAGACCCACTCCATGACGGCCTGAGCTAATGCACTGCCAAGTTTTCCAAGGATTCTTTACATATAGTCAATATTAGCAATAACTACTATGCTTCAGGTGTCTATAATGTGCCGAGCCACATGCTGAAACCACACGAGGTTTACGTCACTTAAGGCTCAAGATAATCCTACTGAAAGGTGTTGTCATCTGTGTTACACAAAGGGAAACTGAGGCCCTGAGAATTTAAGTGACTTGTCCAAAGTCACACAACGTGTAAATGGTGAAGCTGAAATGTGGAGGAAGAAAAAAATTGAAGTCCCGTTCCAGTTGAGACATGGATTTGCCTTGCCCAATCTCTTAGTGCCTAGCTAGGACCGGCTATGTAATTTGCAGAGTCCAGTGCAAAATGAAAGTGTGGGGCCTCTAGTTCAAAAATTATTAAGGATTTCAAGATGGCGAGAGCAGAGCACTGAAACAAGTGAATGGCCCTTCTGGGCGTAGGCTTCAGGGGTGACCATACACTCGTGAAGCCTGCCCCGTGTCTTGCCCTCTGTGTCCACAAACCTGGCCCAGAAGAACCATTCTGGAGCCCTGCAGAGCTGCTACAAGGCAGGAAGCGGCACCTCAGCGCCAGGGGACTGAACAGGCAACAGCTTCGGGCTCCCTGGAGCAGTCAGCCTGGAGTTTCCAAGAAAGGATGCTCTCACCCCACTCTAGGCAACGTGATGTATCTGGAACTCCTACCCCGCGACCAACTTCCTTTGAGCAGGCTTCATGCGCTCCTTCACCTCTGACATCAAAAGCAAACTCTCAGCCTCACTGCCTCCTCCGCAAATGCTTCTCCATCCCTCGCATCCTCACGTGCCCACACACAAGGCAAACTGGAAGGTACTTTTTCCACAGGCGAGTGTCAGTCAGTTCCCCAACTCGCAGCCTCCCGCTGTTCCCAGGTCTTCACAATGCCTTTGGGGGAATAAACCATGATTTGGCCACTCCACTCACCACAGATATTAATGCTGTTTTTAAGAGGAAACCAACCTCTCCCCACAGACTGAAATAAGTTTCAAAACTACTAAGGAATGAAGTGTAAACCAAGAAAGATGCATAACAATGATAATGTCACTACCAGTGAATTGAGCATTCGCTCTG